>NC_067245.2:264055228-265305228 GCF_019359855.2 Lolium perenne
TTGTCGCCGGAGAGCAGGATCGAGGAGACCTCGATGAGGCACTGCGTGATCGACGTCTTCTCGGTCGATGCAGCGTCGGCCAAGGTGACCTTGGCAGCCTTGTTGCCGATAGGACGCCCTGCCGATGTTGCCAGCGGCGCTTCCAGATCAATGGCGTCTTTCCCCTTCGACAATGAAACGCGCGCCAGCCGCCATTTCTCATTCTTTTTGAGCTTGATATAGCAATGCATCAACGAGAACGACTTCCCGTCCGAGTTCTTCCGGTACATATCCATGGCCTTGTCAAACTAACAACAGGAAACACAATCATAGATCGTCGAACAAAATGTAGGCGCTATAGATTAGCTAAGAAAGAGTCGTACCACGCCGCTGATGTCGATGCCGCTGTCGCCTCTGGTCTCGACCTCGTGATGGAACCCATGGAACATGTTCACCGACACCTGGATGATGGCCCATCGCGTCGTCATTGCCTTTTGGGTCCTCTTCATTTTTAGTTTGTTGTAGTCGCTGATGATTAGCTTGCGCTCATCGAACTCGCCCTTGATCCTCGCCCAATACTTCCCGTACTTTTGGTTGGCGCCGATGATGGAGTCACGGCTCACCGTCGACCACGACTCGCACAGACATTGATCCTCCAGAACCGTCCACTTGGGGCCTCATGTGCCCGACGCCTTCTTCTTCTTCCTCACGCCGGCCGCGTCAACCTCCACGAGATCATCGCCATCCTCCGCGGCACCCGCATCCTCGTCGTTGTCAACACCCGGATTTTTAGGCCCAGATGCCTATTATGCCATACATCGCAATCCCAGGAAGATTGTTGTTGCGAGACATAACAGTTGAATATCATAAATCATCATTCATTACAACCCATAATCGTCTTACAAAGTAGATCACATGATCCAATATTACAACAATAGTTGATCTATTGATCAAAGAACATCACGAATAGCGGAAGCGAAGTAGTAACGGACTATCTAGTCCACAGGCCAACGCTTGACGTCAGGAGTAGTCCTAGTTGTCGTAGACGTCCTGCTGTCCATCATCTTCATACTGCTGCTCCTCTTCATAGTCTGGCCCTTTGAATAGCCAGGGACACAGCCGTGAGTACTTTTAAAGTACTCGCAAACTAATACTAATGTAAGTACTTATCAATTTTATTCAAGGGGTGCTAAGCTCTAGGTTTATTTGAATAAAGCCAAATTTAGTTCATAAACATTTAGTAAAAGACTCTTCAATTGCTAACTAACTCAAATGGGAACATTAGTGTCATTCCCACAACTCTGTTGTGATTCAAGTCAAAGTCACCATTCACCTATCAAGATCAAGTCACAAGTCACCTTTCCCATGTCACACTTTTGAAAAATTGGTCTGATGACGGAACAATATGGCCTTTCCAACCGTCCATAACCGTGGACACGACTATTCGAATAGATCTACACTCTGCAGAGGTTCTACTCTTGTGCCACAACATTTGATTACATCCGTCAGGGATAACCCTGAATAATCGTAAATCAGTACACGGATCATCAACCATAACCTTTCACTTACATATCCTAGTATAGGCACCTCTCCCCATGAGCTTGGCCTCCCAGTGAAGACAAACCGTCAGCCTGGGAACTGCACAGGGCTTGGGCCGGACATTCACCTCATTTCACGCCATTTCACATCAGTTCACTTTCAACGGAGGCAGCCTCGGCATAACCCCTATGACGCTTGTTTAGAGGGAACCCATACTAAGACACATAAACTTCCAGTTAAGCCCTACCCATAATCAGGTATTGTGGGGGTACTTGTAAATTGGAATGGTATCACATCCGAACCCAACCATCAATTTTTGTAAAGTTCACCATGTCATTCAAGTCACATTCACCTTCAAAATCTTTCTACGCCATTTCATTTCACATGTTTCCATCTAGAGTAGTCAATTTTATTTGTTAGCACTAGCAACTAGTCATGAGGGGTGCTAATTATCTTGTAGCTCTCTAGGCTAAATTTGATACTCTTGTAGTACTCTATATTTATACCAAAGTTAACTATAAAAGTAAACTTTGATAATCAAAGTAAAAGCTTGTAAGGATAAAACTTGAGATGGGATCATTGCACATAAAGTAAAGGAAATGGTTCCTTGCTCAAGAGAGCTTTGCACTTGCAAGAATATTAGCTTGCCTTGGTTGGTGTACTGCTCAAAATGGTCTTCTTCTCCTTGGAAGTAGACCTCCTCCTTCTGGTACTCCTCGGTATTAGCGTCTAAAAACGGATACGAAGTATACAATCACCAAACCATTCTTAAGAGCTAGTCTAAACACGCAAAGAGGTTCACACAAACTATCCTAACATCATCACATACATATCATGTGGGTTGAATTTGTGTTTCTTACTTGAAGAAAACTAATTTCCTCTCATTACAATTTTTAACTAGTGCTTCTCTTTAGTTCTTTGAGGAAATAATTTCCTCTCATTGAATCTTGTTAAGATTTAAGTTCCTCAAATGAATAACCTATGAACCCATGTTGACCAAGGTCAGCCATTCATAATCATCATTTGGGAAAATGATTTAAATGAGGTAGAGTACCTCATGCAATTTAAATAACGATGTGATTTAAGCTCCTCAAGTGAGCAAGGATGAGACCATGCAATCAAGGGTCATCACATTACTTCATAACACTTGGGAAGATGATTTAAATGAGGTGCTACCCTCATAAGTTTAAAATCTTAGATTTGAAAATAATTTAAATGGGCTAGTATTGACTACATAGCCAATTTTTGATTCTAGCCCATGACCATACAGAGTAACCCTGTGATATTTTTGCATAAACAATTATAGTTTTTGAAATGTGAATTATGAGAATTTGAATCACCTCCAAATTCATCATGGTTGATTTTCTAAATTTATTTGAATTTCGAAAACTTTCTGAATTGTTATTTTTACTATTCAAAATCTACAAAATATTTTGGTTTGAATCCAGTGTGTTTGGATAGAGCTTTTCATAAGCTTTCCAACAATATAAAGTTGGTCAAATTTGGTTTGGTAGATTTTGTTTTATTTTAAATTAAAGAGGACACCAGTAAGCATTTGAATTGAATTGAATTAAATCAAATTCGAACTAACTGGGCTAGGCGGGAAAATTAATGGGCCAGTGAGCGAGGGAGAGAAGTGGACCGGCCCAGCATCGCGCTGACGCTCAGCGGGCCATCTGACGAGGTGGGTCCCCACGCGTCAGTGTGTTTAATACGCCGAAGCGGTATGTTTTAACTGGGGCCGTTGGATTAGAATTGGATCGGACGCGCGAGGGTCGTCGTTATCTCCGGCGAGCGAGGGCTTACTGGCGGCGAGGGTTTGATGCTGGCGAGCTCACCGGCGGTCGGCGAGGCAGGGCGTCGACGGTGCTCGAGGTTGTCGACGACGGCGGGTTCAATGGTGGTCGTGGGAGCGCCTGGGGTGGTCGCAATCGATGGCGGCTTGCAGGTGTTCTGGCGGGGCTCTGGGGTGGCTCCAGCAGCAATGTGGAGGGGAAGAGGGTCGAGGATAGGCAGAAGAGAGAGGGGAGGGGATTGGTGTGCTCAAATCGTCCAGGGGCATGCTCCTTTTATAGATGGCGCGGAGTGCTGAGGGGATGCGGCGAGGTCAAGCGTGGCGCGGCCGCTCTGGTGCTCAAAGGGGCAAGGTGAGGCTAGGGTTGAGTAGGCGACGTCTAGGCGAGGCTAGGGAGCGCACTGGCGAGGCTAGGTGGTGCTTAACCGTGTCGGGCGCATGCGAGCATCTGTGCGTCCGCGGCGAGATTCATTGTAGTCCCCGGTGATGGTGGGTGCGGGTCGGCGAATTGAGCGTGTCTGCGGCGTTCAGGGTGCAGTGGTGAGTGGCTGGGCGAGAGAAGGGGGCCGGGGGAAGTCTGCTGCGTCGGGGCGACGCGTGGCCGTGTCGCGCGCCGTCGTGCGCGCGGCGACGTGGCCAAACCGATCCTGGCGGCAAAGGGCGTCGCGGGCGCGCGCTTGTCTGGGCCTTGTCATGCGTCTCTTGGCCAACGGCGAGCATCAGCAGCTTCAGGGGATCAAGGGGGTCCAGTGGGACATGGTGGCCAGGCTCTGAGGTGAGAGGAAAGAGGGGAGGCATGTCCATGGGGGACATGTATGGATGTAAATGGTACGGATAATTTCCGCTCCGAATCCGCATCCGTATCCGTTTTTGAGGATATGGTATGCATTTTTAGAAATCCGCCGGATATGGATACGGATGCGGATAGTGATCAAGAGGATATCCGGCGGATACGGTAGAGGATATGGTATTGATACTATCCGACGGATAAGGATTATCCGCCATTTTTTGCGGATTATCCGAGGTCCACAAAGAGGATAATCCGAGAAAATTAGCTCAATCCTAAATATTTAGACAATATAGTTAGTTCATCAGCCAAAATATGTATGCTATTAGCATGCAATTTGCTTTGTTGTACGAATACGTGTGTACATTTAACTATAGTCTATAATTACAAACGTATTTTACATAAAAAAATATACTTTTATATTTTTATGCGTATATTTTCTTAATAATCCGCTTCCGATCCGAGTCCGGTCCGAATCCGCTCCATATCCGTAATCCGATATAATCCGCATCCGAATCCGCATCCGACCATTATCCGCTCCGATCCGAATCCGTTACAAAAATATGGTAAAGGATATGGTAAGAGCAATATCCGATCCGATCCGATCCGTTTACATCCCTAGGGACATGGCCGGCATGGCCATGGCTAGGCCATGTCTTGCCCTTCCCTAGGGTTTCTATGCAGGGGTGCTGGTGAGAGGAGACCAGGGGACAAGCAGGGCATAGGTGATGTACCAGGTTTGGCCAAAAACACTATTGCAAATAGTGACAATGGATGTGGGTTAAATTTGATCACCAAGTGTTTGTCCCATTGCCTCATGCAATGTAATTTGAAAATTTTGGAAAATGGATTGGGTTGGACTTGTTTCATATGACCAGAGACACACATTGGTGGTGATGGCATTCAACAATAAAAGGATTTGCAAAAGTTGCAAAATGGGATGATCTTAAGTTTGCTTCAAAGTCTCATCTTGGCTTGAGCATAACTTTTGATCTAGGATGAATTTGTACTGGTGGTCTTTACCAAAGTTGTTGACCTTGATGTGTACTTGGATGAGGTGCAAAGAGGTGACAAAGTTTGGTTGAGAAAACTCTTAATAAAGAGGCTCAAAGTGGGTAAGATTTTGAAAGTGGCACATATGACCATTATCATATGTGACTAGGTTTTAAATTTTCTCTTGATTTGATTTGGGTTTATTTGGTTCAAAAAGTGTTTAAAAGAGTTTAGTAACATTCTACAACTAATGGCCCAAGCCAAATTGGCCTAGGTCAAAGTTTTGCAAAATGTCCATAAACACATGTGTGTGTTGAATTGGGTTTTCCTTATTTTTCTACTTTGGTGCACTTGATCCAAATGGGCATGGGTTAGGGTCTATTTAGATTGAGTTTGATAAAGGTTTTCAACTATTTGGGTAAGGTATGAGGGCATGGGTCAAGATTTGCCATTATGGCTAAGTGCCACATATGTCTCCATATCTAATTTTATTTTCTTTTTGTTTCACCAAGGACTTGGTTGGTAAGTGGTGGGTTGGTTTTGTTGAGGTATTCCAAATCATCTAACAAGGTAGTACATGGCCTAACTCATTATTTGCAAAAATATCCATAGGCTCACATAGTCCTTTTGTTTTTAAAATAAAACCTTTTTAGTTTGTTTTCTTTTGGAGGAGAAAAGAAGGGTGAGGTTTAGGGTTTAAGAACATTTCAAAGTAGTTCACATAATAATTTTCGCAATCACACAATTATCCAGCAAGCACTATGCATAGCACCTTACTTAAATAAAAGTTTTTGTTGGTTCTCATTTTTGGAAAAAGGGAAATCCATTTTCTCTTTGTTTTAAAATTTGGGATGTTACAAACCCTTCCCCCTTAAACAAATCTCGTCCCGAGATTTTAAGAAAAGTTAGGTGCCTAAGAGAGATTGGGCATTTGGGTTAACAGGAAAACATACCCTGCATGGTCTGGGGTGCTTCCTGGGCTTCAGTGGCATTCATGTGGTAGAGGCGGCTGATACGTCCAAAACGTATCTACATTCCCGAACACTTTTGTTATTGTTTTGCCTCTAATTTGTGTATTTTGGATGCAACTAACACGGACTAACGCTGTTTTCAGCAGAACTGTTCTGGTGTCTCGTTTTTGTGCAGAAATCCAACTTTCAGGGAAATCCTCGGAATTTATGCGAAAGGTCCTATTTTCCCAGAATACTGACGGAGCCAGAAGGGCAAGCCAGGTGGGGGCACGAGGGCCCGACACACTAGGCCGGCGCGACCCAGGAGGGGCCCGCGCGGCCCTAGTGTGTGGCGGCCTCGGCTGGCCCCCGACGCCCTCTTTCAGACTACTTATTGCCTTCGACCTAAAAACGCACAAAGAGAAGTCGAAGTCGCCAGAAACCCTCCAGAACGCCGCCACATCGCGAAACTCCGTCTCGGGAGCCAGAAGTCTCCATTCTGGCACTCTGCCGGGACGGGGAATTGGAGGAGATCATCGCCATCATCACCACCGATGCCTCTCCATCGACCAGCCATGTTTCCCCCATCCATGTGTGAGTAATTCCCCCGCTGTAGGCTGAAGGGGATGGTAGGGATTGGATGAGATTGGTCATGTAATAGTATAAGATTGTTAGGGCATAGTGCCTAGTGTCCGTAATTGGTACTTTGATGATATTGTTGCAACTTGTTATGCTTAATGCTTGTCACTAGGGCCCGAGTGCCATGATCTCAGATCTAAACATGTTATTACTTCATCATGATATTCATTGTTTATGGTCTTACCTGCAAGTTGTATACACATGTCGCTGTCCGGAACCAATGGCCCCGAAGTGACAGAAATCGGGACAACCGGAGGGGATGGTAGTGATGTGAGGATCACATGTGTTCACGGAGTGTTAATGCTTTGCTCCGGTACTCTATTAAAAGGAGTACCTTAATATCCAGTAGATTCCCTTGAGGCCCGGCTGCCACCGGCTGGTAGGACAAAAGATGTTGTGCAAGTTTCTCATTGCGAGCACGTACGACTATAATTGGAACACATGCCTATTGATTGCTTTGTACTTAGACACCATTTTATTATTATCTGCAAATGCCCTGCTTGATTGTTACATGAGTTTCTCTCATCCATGCAACGCCCGTTATCCGTCCCCGTGCCTACAGTATTTTAATCCTGCTGTTTACTATAATCACTACTGCTGTCTCTGTTACTCTGCTGTTGTTATTTCACTACTGCTACTGCTATAAAACTGTTACTACTGATAAACTCTTGCGAGCAAGTCTGTTTCCAGGTGCAGCTGAATTGACAACTCCGTTGTTAAGGCTTTCAAGTATTCTTTGTCTCCCCTTGTGTCGAATCAATAAATTGGGTTTTACTACCCACGAAGACTGCTGCGATCCCCTATACTTGTGGGTTATCAAGACTGTTTTCTGGCGCCGTTGCCGGGGAGCATAGCTTTATTTGGAAGTTCACTTGGATTGATATTGTTCGCTGCAAATTCTCCATCATGGGTAAACCTCGCGATCCTAAAGTCGCCATATTACCATCCACTACAAGAAAAGGTACAACTCTGAGTACCTCTGCTGCTCTTGATTCACCATCTGTGATTGATAAACTTGTTTCACCGCCACAAGCTTCACTTGCTGGTACTTCTGCTGAATCTGAAAACTCTCATAATATTGATAATGTTTCTGCTGTGCTTGATGATAGTGGTTCATTGGGATCTTTTCTAGATGCTACAATTGCTAGGTCTAGACAAATTGAAAATACTGAAACTCCTAATGCTACTACACCTGTTAATTCACCTAAACTTGATTATTGTAGTGATGATCCTGATGAAGATTATGTGGAGCTTAATGATGATTTTATTAATAGATGCAATGCTACTGCTGATGCAAGTAAAATTAAAAAGTTTCTCACACAATATACTGTTAGACAAAAGTTATCTCCTGATCCTAAATTTGCCACATCTCCTATATGCATTAAGGATAAAGATTATGATTTTTCTCTTGATCTATCTCATATAGCTATTGTAGAGAAAGAACCCTTTTGTGGTACTGAAAAAGAAAGTGTTGTAGAACACATGATTGAACTTTCTTCTATGAGTAGCTTGTTTTCTGATGATGTCAAGATGCGTACTTATTTTGTCGCTAAAATTTTTCCTTTCTCATTAAAGGATAATGCTAAAACTTGGTATAATAATTTGCCTCCTGGTTCTATTAAAAGTCCAACTGATTTGCGTGATGTTTTCTTTCGAAAATACTTTCCTACTAGTGCTCAACATGTTGCTTTACAGAAAATTTATAGATTTGACCAGGGAGATGAAGAGAAATTGCCTGAGGCTTGGGCAAGATTTTGTTCTCTTATCAGAGCTCGACCTGGACATGATTTAGAAAAGAATGATCTACTTGATATATTTTATAGTGGACTAACCATTGAGTCTAGGGCATATTTGGATAGTTGTGCTGGTTGTGTTTTCAGGAAAAGAACTCTGTGCGAAGTGAAGAATTATTGGCTAAAATAGGCCGGAATCATGATGATTGGACTACGCCTGAACCAATTCCAACGCCAATATTGAAGAAGAGGGGTTTAATTAAATTGAATGATGAAGATATGAGGGAAGCCAAGAAGTCTCTCAAGGAGAAAGGTATTAAATCTGAAGATGTGAAGAATCTACCTCCCATAGAAGATATATGTGAGATAATTCCCCCTTCATCCATGATTGAGGTAAACTCCCTTCAGCGCTTTACTAGGGAAGATATTCCGTATTCAAAACCTCCTGCGCGATGCTTAGATGAGTTTGATAATTATATGTTAAGCTAGAAATTTTTAATATGAGAGTAGAGAATCACTTAATGGAAAATTCTCGAGCTATTGGTGAATTGCATGGTATTGTAGAGAGAACCTCCAATGATGTTAAGATGCTTGTTAAACATTTTCAAATGGTTCAAACTCAAATTGATCAACTTACTAAAGTGCAAAATGACTTATTAAAAAATAATTCTAAAGAGAAACATGCTTATGAAGTAACAACTAGAGGTGGTATCTCTACCCAGGATCCTCTATATCCTGAAGGGCATCCCAAAAGAATTGAACAAGATTCTCAATGAACTGAAACTAGTGCTCCATCTAAGAAAAAGAAAAAGAAACATAAAACTGTTGTAGAATCCTCTGAGCCTGTTAATGATCCTAACAGTATTTCTATTTCTGATGCTGAAACTGAAAGTGGTAATGAACATGATAATAATAATGGTAATGATAAGAATGATGCTTCTAATAAAGAAGAGGTTGAAGAAGAACCTGAAAAGCATGCTAAAAATAAAAAGTATACTAAAGAAGATTTTATTGCTAAGAAACATGGTAATGAAAGGGAACCTTGGGTTCAAAAGCAAATGCCTTTTCCTGCTAAGAAACTAAAATCGAAGGAAGAAGAACACTATAACAAATTCTGTGATTGGACGAAACCTTTATTCCTGCAAATACCTTTGACTGATGCTATTAAATTGCCTCCTTATTCAAAGTATATGAAAGATATTGTGTCTAACAAAAGGAAAATTCCTAATGAGGAGATTTCCACTATGCTTGCTAATTACTCTTTTAATGGTAAGGTTCCAAAGAAGCTTGGCGACCCAGGTATACCGACTATTCCTTGTTCTATTAAGAATAATTATGTTAAAACTGCTCTATGTGACTTGGGAGCCGGTGTTAGTGTTATGCCTTTCTCTCTTTATAAGAGACTTTATTTAGATAAGTTGATACCGACTGATATATCTTTGCAAATGGCTGATAAATCTACTGCTATTCCTGTTGGTATATGTGAGGATGTTCCTGTTCAAGTTACTAATAACTGCTTGATATTAACTGATTTTGTTGTGTTGGAAATGCCTGAAGATGATAATATGTCTATTATTCTTGGGAGACCTTTTCTTAACACTGCAGGGGCTGTTATTGATTGCAATAAGGGAAAAGTTACTTTCAATATTGATGACAAGGAGCATACCGTTTATTTTCCCAAGAGGATTGAGAAAGCATGTGGAGTTAATACAATTTCTAATGTGAGAACTATCAAAGTGGGAACCATTGATTGTCCTATATATGAGCCTAAAGAAGAATATCAAACTCTCGTGATTGGATCCATATCAATACAATTCAAGGTAACATGATTGATTTGAGGTTTATTTCTTCTTATGCTATGTAAAATTTATTTGGTGGCAAGACTTGATCAACCTTGTTAACAAATACTTTTTATATGTATAGAGGAGGTAAACAACATCTCTTTCTTCCTCCACTTGTTCTACTTGATGTAGCACTTTTGTTTTGTAAAGTTCCTCAGTTAGTTAGAGATTTCAAAAAATTTCCTGGCCAGTAATAATAAACTTAATACCCAGAAATGTGCATTTTTCAAAGTTTTCAAAAATCCACAAAAATTATACCATTGGTCCTATTTTTCGACGAGGCACCTGGGAGCACCTGGGGATGACCAGTGGGGCACCCCAGGGTGGCACCCCACAGGCCGGCGCGGCCAGCAAGGGGGGCACGCCACCCTGGCGTGTGGGTCCCCCTTTGCCCCACTTCATCATCTCTTCCTCCCACTCTCTTCTCTCTCCCGAAAAAACTCGCACCAGGTTCCTCTCACTCGCGTTTTTGCTCAAGAGCTCCAGATTTCTCGATCTCTTTGCTCAGCCCAGATTTCCGTCTGAAATTTGGCACATTTGCTCTTCGGTATGTGACTCCTCCGATTATCCAAGTAGAATTTTGTTTGGTGGAGTATATCTTGAATATTTTGCTGCTGTAGGTAACATGTTTAGTGAGCTTGCATCCTTGTTCTAAGTGGTAGAAACTAGTTTTGATGCATGATTAGTACTCTAGCAAGTTCCTATGGTAGTTTCCCTCAATTATATGTCACCAAATCAGATTTTATATTGTTTGTTGAAAAATTTCAGAAAATGGAAGGGAGTAGGCACCAACTCAACCAACAAGAATTGGAGGTACAACAGGTTATGAGAGTTCACTGCGAAGAAGGAGTATATCCCGCTTACTACCCGTGCGAAGATTTTATGAGAAGTGCAGGGATCTTGCAAGATGTTCAAAGTCTAATCTCTCGTGCAGGGTTGGATGATTTTGTTGATGGTGAACCATGCCAATATGCAAAAATGACTATGCCAGTAGTGCAGGATTTTAAATTCAATTGGTCACGATCTAACCCCATGGTTCAGTACAAAATTTATAATAAAACTGTCAACTTGCCATTCAATGATTTTTGTGCAGCAATCAGAGTGCCGCAATGGGGATCATGCGAGAAGATAAGAGGATCGCCGCAAGAGTTCTTGGACCTTTTCAAGATGATTTGTCATGGAAGAAGCTTCTCAGAGGATGGTGGTAAAATCAGTAGCATTCAACTCCCAGCTATTCGCTACTTTGCTTATTTCATCACCAAGTGCGTTCTAGCAAGAAAGAATGGAAGTAAAATATCTATCCAGGATTTAGCCTTTCTAGCTGCTGCATTACAAGGTGATAAGACTTATAACTTGGGTGCTTTGAGAGCCAACAGACTTGCTACTAACCGTGAGAAGGGAGGAATTTGTGGAGGTCTCATCGCCTCTCTTTATTAGCTATGCATGGTGTAGAACCTCACCACCTTGATATTCAACTTCCCATAGAGAAACTTGATATAGTCTCCATGATTAAGCATGAATTTCTTTCTGATTCATCTAATTTGAGCAACCTGTCTTATAGAATAACATTTTACAAGAAAGCTTGGAGAATAACTAAGAAAACTGAAAAATTAGTAGGATTGCCTGCACCTGCTCTGTTTAACCTTGATTCCAGGGAGGATTGGTCAGTCACGGAAAGTGCAGTTAATGCACACATAGAGGGAGGAGGCCATCGTGCAAGAGACAACACGGAGGAGGACGAGGAACACCTCGACTCGTCATTCGATGCAGCAAGTTCTTCGCATCCACAAGCTGGGCATGAGGAGCCTCCACGTTTTTCTTCTGCATCGGGACTTTATTATGACTACGCCATGTATGATCCACCGGCATGGAACCCAGACCCTCGTTGGGGTTGATCTCCACTTAGGCCAAAAGCCTAAGCTTGGGGGAGGGTATACCAGCATCACTCATTCTTTGCGTATTATGGTTGCTGGATACTTGTATATACTTGTTGAGTTTCTTTGAGTGGTTTTCTAATGAGAGGAAGATGATATTTGGGGAGGTGCTGCCTGAAAACAGATTCTGGACTGTTACTAGAAAAATTCGTGCGCACAGTCAGAACGTTATTTTGAGCTGCCAATTTTTGTGCATGTTCCCCAGGTTGTTATCTAACTTTCATTAGTTGAACACTTTTCGATCTGAGCAACGGAAGATTTTTGTAAAAATCGATTTCTGTACTGCTATCAGGTTTTGGCAGATTTCTGGCATCCTGCTTTTCTGTGTTTCTTTTAGTTTTCATTTTCTTATTCTTACTTTGTTTCTTTCCTAAAACACAAAAAGATCAAAAATATTTCTGTTGTTTCTTTTCACCGCTTGTTTATTTTAGTTTCTTGATTTTATCTTACTTTATTTGCTATTGCTAGTTTGCTATAAGAAAACCCAAAAAGATTTCGCTTTGTTTGCTTGTTTCCTTTTGTTCTTGCTTCCAAATTCGAAAACACCAAAAATATTTGCTGTTCTTCTTTGGTTTTGTAAAGTTATTTATGAGTTCAATGGTCTTCGGTGGCTGGAGCGTGGTTTTCATTCCATATTATTCAAGCTACACAAGTGAAAAGGCAATAATGACGATCTACGACAATCTGATTGTGGTGAGAGGCTGGTATGAACTCTATTTGTTTTCATTTTTGTACATATACTCATCCATGTGAGCATGCTTGGTTGGTTCATGTGAGGTATATGTCATTTAAGAAAGTCTAGTAGTTCATGATCTCTCATGTTTAGCTCCAATCTATTAATATGAGTAGCATGTCATGAATGTTTGCTTGCATTGTTTTATTCATAAATAGGTATGATATTGTGGTATCCTCCTCTGAATAATTCGTTTGAATTAACTTGGCACATGCTCACGCATGCATATGACTGAACAAGAGTCAATTAAGCCTCAATGATTTACATTGCCTCAGAGTTCTTGTATCACTTTTATGCCTCAGCTAATCTATTTTGCCGCAAGCATGATTATGACAGTTACTGCTCTCTTGATTGCCGCTTCCTAGTCTATTGCTAGCCTTCGCTTGTACTGAGCGGGAACGCTGCTCGTGCCTCCAAACACATGAAAACCAAGTTGTTCCAAAGTGTCCACCATAAATACCTATGCATGGCATTTCAAACCATTCTAAGTAAATTCTCATGCGCTACCTTTAAACCTTCAAAATGCTTCTCAATTTGTGTTAATGTTTCATAGCTCATGAGGAAGTATGTGGTGTTTAACTTTCAACCTTGTCATTTACTCTTGATGGACTTTCATTATGGACTAGTGGCACATCCGCTTATCCAATAATTTTGCAAAAGGAGCTGGCAACGGGGTTCCCAGCCCCAAATTAATTAACCTTCATAAATTTATAAATAGACACTCCTCCATGGAATGTGATTGTTGGTTGGCACCCGAGATTCGGTTAGCCATGGCTTGAGAAAGCAAAGGTGGGAAGGAGTGTCATCTAAATAAAACTAAAATAAAAAGGCACTCCTTCATGGTATGAGATTGTTGGCAGGCACCCGAAGATTCGGTTAGCCATGGTTTGTGAAAGCAAGGTTGGAAGGAGTGCCACCCAAAAATAAAGTTTCATGGGAGCCGCTCTTGAAAGTCTGGTTGACGAGGTAGTTAGTGTACCCATTCCCATTCGTTGACAACAACAAACACCTCTCAAAATAATCTTACTCCTGTTTTACAAATGAAAAGCTCTAGCGCATGTTAATCCCTGCTTCCCTCTGCGAAGGGTCAATCTTTTACTTTTACATTGTGTCTCCATCGTTTCTTTGAGTACTTTCTTGAGAGCACAACTGTCATTCTTAGTATAATATGCTTGTCCCAAAATATGATTAATTGTGGTATAACCTTGATGCTTTTATCTTTGACAATCACTATTTCTAGTCTTTCTATGAACTTCAGAGGTGCCTGAGCATTTATGTTTTGCTGATCAAATATGGGCAAGCGAGATACCACTCTATCATACTCTTTTATGAACATTGCAATCCTGCTTATATACATGATTCATGATGCTTATTATTAATTGTTGGTACCTTTCCATGATTGACATAGCTATTAGATGATCTTATTTGCATGTATCTTATTATGAACTGCCTAAGTGTTAGCCATAGCATGAGAATATTTACATCATATGAACAAATGTGTTCGTGAAAGTTCTTTTATCGCTCAGTTGTTAACTGAATTGCTTGAGGACAAGTGATGTCTACGGGTGCTTCTATTCTTGTAGACAGTGTTGGGCCTCCAAGAGCAGAGGTTTGTAGAACAGCAGCAAGTTTCCCTTAAGTGGATCACCCAAGGTTTATCGAACTCAGGGAGGAAGAGGTCAAAGATATCCCTCTCATGCAACCCTGCAACCACAAAGCAAGAAGTCTCTTGTGTCCCCAACACACCTAATAGGTGCACTAGTTCGGCGAAGAGATAGTGAGATGCAAGTAATATGGATGAGTATGAGTGGTAATAGCAATCTGAATAAAATATGGCAGCGAGTAAACATGCAACAAAACAGTAAACAAACGGAGATTCGATGCTTGGAAGCAAGGCCCAGGGATCCTGCTTTCACTAGTGGACACTCTCAACAATGATCACATAATAGAACCACTCTACACCCTCTTGTTGGATGATGAACACCACTAACTGTGTAGGATTACACGAACCCTCAATGCCGGAGTTAACAAGCTCCACAATATTCGATATTCATGTTTAAATAACCTTAGAGTGCAAGATAGATCAACACAATTACACCGAGAACTAACATAGCATGCACACTATCACCATCACACTATGAAGGAGGCATAGATCACATCAATACTATCATAGTAATAATTAACTCCATAACCTACAAGAGATTATGATCATAGACTACGCCAAGTACTACACGATGCACACACTGTCACCATTACACCATGCAGGAGGAATAAACTACTTTAATAACATCACTAGAGTAGCACATAGATAATATTCAACCAGATCACATAAAGAGAGAGATGAACCACATAGCCACAGCGGAGCCCTCAGCCCCAGGGGTGAATTACTCCCTCCTCATCATGGAGACAGCGATGGCGGTGAAGATGGCGGTGGAGACGGCAGTGGAGATGACTCCGGGGGTAATTCCCCGTCCCGGCAGGGCGCCGGAACAGAGACTTCTGTCCCCCGAATTGGAGTTTCGCGATGGCGGCGGCTCTGGAAGGTTTTCTCTGGTTTCGTCGAATGTGGTAGGGTTTTCACGATGGAGACTTTAAGTAGGCGGAAGGGCAGGTCAGGGGGCCACACGAGGGCCCCACACAATAGGCCGGCGCGGCCAAGGCCCAGGCCGCGCCGCCCTAGTGTCTGGCCACCTCGTGGCCCCACTTCGTCTCTCCTTCGGACTTCTGGAAGCTTCGTGCAAAAATAGGACCCTGGGCGTTGATTTCGTCCAATTCCGAGAATATTTCCTTACTAGGATTTCTGAAACCAAAAACAGCAGAAAACATCAACTGGCCCTTCGGCATCTCGTCAATAGGTTAGTTCCGGAAAAGGCATAATAATGACATAAAGTATGCATAAAACATGTAGATATCATCAATAATGTGGCATGGAACATAAGAAATTATCGATACGTCGGAGACGTATCAGCATCCCCAAGCTTAGTTCCTGCTCGTCCCGAGCAGGTAAACGATAACAAAGATAATTTCTGGAGTGACATGCCATCATAACCTTGATCATACTATTGTAAGTATATGTAATGAATGCAGCGATCAAAACAATGGTAATGATATGAGTAAACAACTGAATCATAAAGCAAAGACTTTTCATGAATAGTACTTTCAAGACAAGCATCAATAAGTCTTGCATAAGAGTTAACTCATAAAGCAATAAATCAAAGTAAAGGTATTGAAGCAACACAAAGGAAGATTAAGTTTCAGCGGTTGCTTTCAACTTATAACATGTATATCTCATGGATAGTGTCAATGTAAAGCAATATAACAAGTGCAATATGCAAGTATGTAGGAATCAATGCACAGTTCACACAAGTGTTTGCTTCTTGAGGTGGAGAGAAATAGGTGAACTGACTCAACATAAAAGTAAAAGAAAGGTCCTTCAAAGAGGAAAGCATCGATTGCTATATTTGTGCTAGAGCTTTTATTTTGAAAACATGGAACAATTTTGTCAACGGTAGTAATAAAGCATATGTATCATGTAAATTATATCTTACAAGTTGCAAGCCTCATGCATAGTATACTAGTAGTGCCCGCACCTTGTCCTAATTAGCTCGGATTACCAGGATTATCATCGCAATACACATGTTTTAACCAAGTGTCACAAAGGGGTACCTCTATGCCGCCTGTACAAAGGTCTAAGGAGAAAGCTCGCATTTGGATTTCTCGCTTTTGATTATTCTCAACTTAGACATCCATACCGGGATAACATAGACAACAGATAATGGACTCCTCTTTAATGCATAAGCATGTAGCAACAATTAATGTTCTCATATGAGATTGAGGATATATGTCCAAAACTGAAACTTCAACCATGATTCATGGCTTTAGTTAGCGGCCCAATGTTCTTCTCTAACATCATGCATGCTCTAACCATTTTAATGAGTGGTAAATCTCCCTTACTTCAGACAAGACGAACATGCATAGCAACTCACATGATATTCAACAAAGAGTTGATGGCGTCCCCAGGAGCATGGTTATCGCACAACAAGCAACTTAATAAGAGATAAAGTGCATAAGTACATATTCAATACCACAATAGTTTTTAAGGCTATTTTGTCCCATGAGCTATATATTGCAAAGGCGAATGATGGAAATGTAAAGGTAGCACTCAAGCAATTTACTTTGGAATGGCGGAGAAATACCATGTAGTAGGTAGGTATGGTGGACACAAATGGCATAGTGGTTGGCTCAAGGATTTTGGATGCATGAGAAGTATTCCCTCTCGATACAAGGTTTAGGCTAGCAAGGTTATTTGAAACAAACACAAGGATGAACCGGTGCAGCAAAACTCACATAAAAGACATATTGTAAACATTATAAGACTCTACACCGTCTTCCTTGTTGTTCAAAACTCAATACTAGAAATTATCTAGACTTTAGAGAGACCAATTATGCAAACCAAATTTTAGCAAGCTCTATGTATTTCTTCATTAATAGGTGCAAAGTATATGATGCAAGAGCTTAAACATGAACACAACAATTGCCAAGTATCACATTATCCAAGACATTTTACCAATTACTACATGTAGCATTTTCCGTTTCCAACCATATAACAATGAACGAAGCAGTTTCAACCTTCGCCATGAACATTAAAGATAGAACTAAGAACACATGTCTTCATATGAACCAGCGGAGCGTGTCTCTCTCCCACACAAGGATGAACTTATTCAAACATAAACAAAAACAAACAGACGCTCCAAGTAAAGTACATAAGATGTGACCGAATAAAAATATAGTTTCAAGAGAAGAAACCTGATAAGTTGTCGATGAAGAAGGGGATGCCTTGGGCATCCCCAAGCTTAGACGCTTGGGTCTTCTTGAAATATGCAGGGATGAACCACGGGGGCATCCCCAAGCTTAGACTTTTCACTCTTCTTGATCATAGTATATCATCCTCCTCTCTTGACACTTGAAAACTTCCTCCACACCAAACTTAAAACAAACTCATTAGAGGGTTAGTGCATAATAAAAAATTCACATGTTCAGAGATAACACAATCATTCTTAACACTTCTGGACATTGCACAAAGCTTCTGAAAGTTAATGGAACAAAGAAATCCATCCAACACAGAAAAAGAGGCAATGCGAAATAAAAGGCAGAATCTGTCAAAACAGAACAGTCCGTAAAGACAAATTTTAAAATGGCACCAGACTTGCTCAGATGAAAATGCTAAAATTGAATGAAAGTTGCGTACATATCTGAGGATCACTCACGTAAATGGGCATAATTTTCTGAGTTACCTACAGAGAATTAGGCCCAGATTCGTGACAGCAAGAAATCTGTTTCTGCGCAGTAATCCAAATCTAGTATGAACCTTACTATGAAAGACTTTACTTGGCACAACAATGCAACAAAATTAAGATAAGGAGAGGTTGCTACAGTAGTAACAACTTCCAAGACACAAATATAAAACAAAGGTACTGTAACAAAATAAACACATGGGTTATCTCCCAAGAAGTTCTTTCTTTATAGCCATTAAGATGGGCTTAGCAGTTTTAATGATGTACTCGCAAGAAATAGTATTTGGAGCAAAAAGGAGCATCAAGAGACAAATTCAAACAAATTTAAGCCTAGCATGCTTCCTATGCATAGGAATCTTGTACACAAATGAATTCATGAAGAACAAGGTGACAAGCATAAGAGGATAAAACACGAGTAACTTCAAAATTCTCAACATAAAGAGGGGAAACTTAATATTATTAAGATGCATATAACCATGTTTCCCTCTCTCATAATAACTTTCAGTAGCATCATTGATGAAATCCACAATATACCCATCACTTAAAACATTCTTATCATGGTTCATATGCATAGGAGTATCATTAATTTTGGCATAAGAAGAGTTCTTCTCATTAATAGTAATTGGAGCAAGATTATTATCAAGAATTTGAACATGGTAAACAAGTTGCATATTAAGGGAATTTTTTTTGGCAATCCAATCATAACTATGACAAGTTTCATAAGGATAGTTATAAACTATATCATAGCATTCTTTATAATAATCATTAAAGGTCGGAGGCACAGTGTCATCATAAGAAATAGAATAGTTATCTTTCACAGTCGGTTTATCTGTGACCATACCATCATTGTTATTAGAAGGAGATGTATCAAACACATAATGATCAGTAGCAAAAGGATTTTCAAACACCTCTTCCCCAA
The DNA here is from genome assembly GCF_019359855.2 of Lolium perenne. NCBI lineage: Eukaryota > Viridiplantae > Streptophyta > Magnoliopsida > Poales > Poaceae > Lolium > Lolium perenne. The sequence goes on from NC_067245.2 coordinate 264,074,365, forward strand.
GCTTAGAGCTTTCTATATCATTATGGGAGGAATCATGGATAGTACTGATACTATGGTAATTATTAACATCATCATTTTCAGAATTAGTTTCCCAGAGATTTGCAATATCAAAAGTAGTGTGCTCTTTCAAATCATGATCACTAATGTAGGTAAAGGGCATAGGAAGATCGTTGTACTCAGATTCATTATCATAATAATCATCAGGAGCAACATACTTACGGTTACCTATCGTTATCTCATACACGCGGGGATATGCTGTTACCTCTTTCTTTTTATTCCCCTTCTTCTTCTTCTTCTTCTTCTTCTTCTTCTTCTTCTTCTTCGTTCCCTTCTTCTTCTTCTTCTCCTTTTCCTCGTTCCCTTCTTTAGGAGGGAGAGGCTTGATGAGAGGCTTCTCCACATAACCTGCTTTATTTCCAGAAACAATAGAAGAAACTTGGGAGGATTCCTCCTTTTCATTAATAAGTTCAAAACACACAGCGGTCCTATCATATTTTGGCAAGGTGTCATCTTCTAAAATATTTTGTATGTAAGTATTTGTATGGCAATTATCAATGCAATAAGAAAAACACCCATGCAGGACATCATCAACATCAAGATCATTAATATCTAACAAAGAAATTTTTCTTGATAACTCTTCACACCACAAAAATAAAGTGAGTTCATCATGCTGATTAGGAGTAATTTCATCATCACAATAGAAATTTGCAGCACTCATTGGGTTCAAATTATCATTGGTGGAGCATTGAAAATTAAAATGACCCACTTCATGGCAAACTTCACAAATAAAAGGATAGAGGGCACAAACTTTTTTACCAAGATCATCTAGAGCCCTAGCCCACTTTCTAGTTTTTTCATTAATATGATGGATACAATATTCATCTTTGATTTGATTAATTCCACAAGGTCTATGCATTCCACAAAAATTAACATGCTTATAGGAAATAGCATTCTTAGGAGTTTGAGCATGCTTATTGCAATCATTAACAACAATTTCATCCTTCATGCAAGCCTCTTTAAAAGGTTCATGATACTTATCAAAATTCTTTTTAGGCAATTCAAAATGAGAAGCAAAGGCTTTATAAAGATTTGCAGCAACTTGAGAGTCAAGACCATAAGTAGCACTCATATCTCGAAATTTATCAGTATCCATAAAAGCTTCAATGCATTCATAATCATAATTTATACCTGACTCTTCACCTTTGTTGTTCTCCCATCCTTCAGCATTCTCCTCAATCCAATCAAGAAGATCCCACCTAGCTTCAACCTCCTTGCTTGTGAAAGATCCCTCTGAACAGGCATCCAGATAGTCCTTGTGTTGTCCTGAAAGCCTCGCATAAAAATTGTTAACAATAACATTACGGGGGAGCTCATGAATGGGACATTTGAGCATTAGTGACTTCAATCTCCCCCATGCTTGAGAAATACTCTCTCCATCACGAGGATAAAAGTTATAAATATAATTCCTATCAATATGCACTTCATGAGGAGGATAAAATTTAGAATAAAAGAGAGGTACAATTTCCTCCCAACCAAGAGAATGACTATTCTTCAACAATTTATACCAATGCGCCGCTTTACCAGACAGAGAAAAAGAGAATAGCTTCTTCCTCATTTCATCCATAGAGATACCTGCACACTTGAATAATCCGCATAATCCATGCAAAAACAGTAAATGATCTCCAGGATGGACAGTTCCATCCCCTTCATAGCGGTTATCAATAACACGTTCAATAATTTTCATGGGTATATTGAAAGCAGTACTTGCAGTTGGTGAACAAGCATCATTAGAGTTATCGCATATGGGAGATAAAGCATTATCAGAACAAATTTTCTCCCCTAAAGATGGGAAACTAAAAAGATCACAAAAACTAGCTTCCCCAAGCTTAGACTTATCCATAGCATTAGCAGTGATTGCGTTCATACTAATAACATTGCTACTAGCATGCAATGGAGGCTCCATAGGTTCTTTAATTTTCGCATCACACAATTCATGTCTTAACTTAGGAAATAAATTAAAAAGCTCATAGTTGTATTCCATTATGCCTTACTAGTGTAAAACAAGAAACAAAAAGATGCAATTGCAGGATCTAAAGGAAATAGCTTCGAGCACACACACAACGGCAACAGAAAAGTACTTAGTTACCTGGGACCGAAGTATGAATGCCTTTTACCTTTCCTCCCCGGCAACGGCGCCAGAAAATAGCTTGATGTCTACGGGTGCTTCTATTCTTGTAGACAGTGTTGGGCCTCCAAGAGCAGAGGTTTGTAGAACAGCAGCAAGTTTCCCTTAAGTGGATCACCCAAGGTTTATCGAACTCAGGGAGGAAGAGGTCAAAGATATCCCTCTCATGCAACCCTGCAACCACAAAGCAAGAAGTCTCTTGTGTCCCCAACACACCTAATAGGTGCACTAGTTCGGCGAAGAGATAGTGAGATGCAAGTAATATGGATGAGTATGAGTGGTAATAGCAATCTAAATAAAATATGGTAGCGAGTAAACATGCAACAAAACAGTAAACAAACGGAGATTCGATGCTTGGAAGCAAGGCCCAGGGATCCTGCTTTCACTAGTGGACACTCTCAACAATGATCACATAATAGAACCACTCTACACCCTCTTGTTGGATGATGAACACCACTAACTGTGTAGGATTACACGAACCCTCAATGCCGGAGTTAACAAGCTCCACAATATTCGATATTCATGTTTAAATAACCTTAGAGTGCAAGATAGATCAACACAATTACACCGAGAACTAACATAGCATGCACACTGTCACCATCACACTATGAAGGAGGCATAGATCACATCAATACTATCATAGTAATAATTAACTCCATAACCTACAAGAGATTATGATCATAGACTACGCCAAGTACTACACGATGCACACACTGTCACCATTACACCGTGCAGGAGGAATAAACTACTTTAATAACATCACTAGAGTAGCACATAGATAATATTCAACTAGATCACATAAAGAGAGAAATGAACCACATAGCTACAGCGGAGCCCTCAGCCCCGGGGGTGAATTACTCCCTCCTCATCATGGAGACAGCGATGGCGGTGAAGATGGCGGTGGAGACGGCAGTGGAGATGACTCCGGGGGCAATTCCCCGTCCCGGCAGGGCGCCGGAACAGAGACTTCTATCCCCCGAATTGGAGTTTCGTGATGGCGGCGGCTCTGGAAGGTTTTCTCTGGTTTCGTCGAACGTGGTAGGGTTTTCGCGACGGAGACTTTAAGTAGGCGGAAGGGCAGGTCAGGGGGCCACACGAGGGCCCCACACAACAGGCCGGCGCGGCCAAGGCCCAGGCCGCGCCGCCCTAGTGTCTGGCCACCTCGTGGCCCCACTTCGTCTCTCCTTCAGACTTCTGGAAGCTTCGTGCAAAAATAGGACCCTGGGCGTTGATTTCATCCAATTCCGAGAATATTTCCTTACTAGGATTTCTGAAACCAAAAACAGCAGAAAACAGCAACTGGCCCTTCGGCATCTCGTCAATAGGTTAGTTCCGGAAAACGCATAATAATGATATAAAGTATGCATAAAACATGTAGATATCATCAATAATGTGGCATGGAACATAAGAAATTATCGATATGTCGGAGACGTATCAACAAGCAATAAGCTAAGCTTGGGGGGAGTTGATACGTCCAAAACGTACCTACTTTCCCGAACACTTTTGTTATTATTTTGCCTCTAATTTGTGTATTTTGGATGCAACTAACACGGACTAACGCTGTTTTCAGCAGAACTGTTCCGGTGTCTCGTTTTTGTGCAGAAATCCAACTTTCAGGGAAATCCTCGGAATTTATGCGAAAGGTCCTATTTTCCCAGAATACTGACGGAGCCAGAAGGGCAAGCCAGGTGGGGGTACGAGGGCCCCACACACTAGGCCGGCGCGGCCCAGGAGGGGCCCGCGCGGCCCTAGTGTGTGGCGGCCTCGGCTGGCCCCCGATGCCCTCTTTCGGACTACTTATTGCCTTCGACCTAAAAAGCACGAAGAGAAGTCGAAGTCGCCAGAAACCCTCCAGAACGCCGCCACATCGCGAAACTCCGTCTCGGGAGCCAGAAGTCTCCGTTCTGGCACTCCGCCGGGACAGGGAATTGGAGGAGATCATCGCCATCATCACCACCGACGCCTCTCCATCGACCAGCCATGTTTCCCCCATCCATGTGTGAGTAATTCCCCCGCTGTAGGCTGAAGGGGATGGTAGGGATTGGATGAGATTGGTCATGTAATAGTATAAGATTGTTAGGGCATAGTGCCTAGTGTCCGTAATTGGTACTTTGATGATATTGTTGCAACTTGTTATGCTTAATGCTTGTCACTAGGGCCCGAGTGCCATGATCTCAGATCTGAACATGTTATTACTTCATCATGATATTCATTGTTTATGGTCTTACCTGCAAGTTGTATACACATGTCGCTGTCCGGAACCAATGGCCCCGAAGTGACAGAAATCGGGACAACCGGAGGGGATGGTAGTGATGTGAGGATCACATGTGTTCACGGAGTGTTAATGCTTTGCTCCGGTACTCTATTAAAAGGAGTACCTTAATATCCAGTAGATTCCCTTGAGGCCCGGCTGCCACCGGCTGGTAGGACAAAAGATGTTGTGCAAGTTTCTCATTGCGAGCACGTACGACTATAATTGGAACACATGCCTATTGATTGCTTTGTACTTAGACACCATTTTATTATTATCTGCAAATGCCCTGCTTGATTGTTACATGAGTTTCTCTCATCCATGCAACGCCCGTTATCCGTCCCCGTGCCTACAGTATTTTAATCCTGCTGTTTACTATAATCACTACTTCTGTCTCTGTTACTCTGCTGCTGTTATTTCACTACTGCTCTTTGCTATAAAACTCGCATTATCGATAAACTCTTGCGAGCAAGTCTGTTTCCAGGTGCAGCTGAATTGACAACTCCGTTGTTAAGGCTTTCAAGTATTCTTTGTCTCCCCTTGTGTCGAATCAATAAATTGGGTTTTACTACCCACGAAGACTGCTGCGATCCCCTATACTTGTGGGTTATCAGCGGCCGTTGCGGTTGTTCTGGTTCCTTTTTGCTGCAAAGCGGCGTTGTTGCTGGGCAGGTGCGGCGGTGTTGGCGGCAATCTTGGCTAACCTTTTGGGGCACTCATTGGAGTAGTGTCCCACAATTTCACATTCATAACAAGTTATGGTTGACTTGTCCTTGGGGTTGACGGGAACAGCGTTGCTTCCAGTCCTGGGGGGAGTATTGGGGTTGTTATTGTTGCCATTGGGGTGGCTGTTGTTGTTGTTGTTGTTGTTGTTGTTGTTGTTGTTGTTGTTGTTGTTGTTGTTGTTGGTGTTGTTGTTGTTGTTGTTGTTGTTGTTGTTGTTGTTGTTGTTGTTGTTGTTGTTGTTGTTGTTGTTGTTGTTGTTGTTGTTGTTGTTGTTGTTGTTGTTGCTGTTGTTGCTGCTGTTGCTGTTGTTGTTGCTGTTGTTGTTGTTGTTGTTGTTGTTGTTGTTGTTGTTGTTGTTGTTGTTGTTGTTGTTGTTGTTGTTGTTGTTGTTGTTGTTGTTGTTGTTGTTGTTGTTGTTGTTGTTGTTGTTGTTGTTGTTGTTGTTGTTGTTGTTGTTGCTGTTGTCCTTGGGGTTGTTGTTGTTGTTGTTGCTGTTGTCCTTGGGGTTGTTGTTGTTGTTGTTGTTGTTGTTGTTGTTGTTGCTGTTGTCCTTGGGGTTGTTGTTGTTGTTGTTGTTGTTGTTGTTGTTGTTGTTGTTGTTGTTGCTGCTGTTGTCCTTGGGGTTGTTGTTGTTGTTGTTGCTGCTGTTGTTGTTGTTGCTGCTGTTGTCCTTGGGGTTGACTTGTCCTTGGGGTTGTTGTTGTTGTTGCTGCTGTTGACCTCCATGGTTGTTGGTGGGGTAGTTTGGGCGGTACGTCTGAGCAGGGGGCTTGTTGTATCTTGGGGCAAATCTGCCAGATGAATTATTGCGGTACTTCTGGGCATTGTTGGGTCCATGCTGGGGCATCATACGGCGCTTGCGGTTCTCGTTGGCTTGGTGAAGCTTCCCTTCCATCTGGATGGTTGAGTCCACCAGGGCTTCAAGGTCGGCAAAGGGAATATTGACCAGCACAGTCTGCATCTCGTCGTGCAGTCCGTTCAGAAATCTCTCCTTCCTCTTCTCGTTGGTGTCGGTCTCATCGGGGGCATACCTTGACAGAGTAAGAAACCTGTCGCGGTATTCCACCACCGACATCCTTCCTTGCTTGAGTTCGCGGAACTCGTCTCTCATCTTCTTGATCAGTCCTTGGGGCACATGGTATTTGCTAAACTTGAGCTTGAAGTCCTCCCAGGTCATCATCTGTCCCGCATTCATTGCACGGGCGCTTGTCCACCAGGCTCTTGCAGGTCCTGACAGGTAGTGGGTGGTGAACAGTACTTTCTCTGCGGCTTCAACTCCCGCAACTTCCAGGTTGTTCTCCATTGTCTGGAGCCAGTCATCTGCGTCAAGTGGCTCTTTGGTCTTGCTGAACATGGGTGGGTTGGTGTTCTGAAAGTTCTTCAGCTTTGACCCCGGGTGGTCATGGTTTCCATGGCCTTGATTGTTCTGAGCTATCTGCTGCAGTGCGGCAATGTTGGCTTGTCGTTCAGCTCTCTTGGCTTCGCGGTCCGCCATCATCATCTGGATCATCTGCATCATTGCGTCTTGGTTGGCGCTGCGGGTTGGTGGGGCCATCTGATCATTGAGGTAAATGATAAGATAAGAGGGAAATTTCTATGGTTTGTTTGGTTTAAAGTTCAAAAAGTTTCAAAACTTGAGTAGTGTTGAGGGGGTACAACCAACAACACTTTTTCATTCATACCAAACATCACACATTACCAAGCTAACACACCGTTGGTTTTAAGAACCATTCCTTCGCTCTACGATACAAGGGGATCCTGATACAAACTCACACCTACTCAAGTGATCAAGTGAAACTACTACTCATCATCCACATCTATCGGGATGTGGTCATCCTCTCCGGCTTCCCGGAACTCATAGTCTTCCATCTCAGTGTTCTCATCTTCCTCAAAATCCTCATCATCACTCAGGAAGGCTCCTCCTCCCTGAATGTCTTCACCCTCTTCTGCTAGCTCCATCAGCTGGTCCTCTTGGGCCCTGACAGTTGCCTCCAAGGATACTATCTTTGCGCGGAGGTGCGCAATGGTAGCGTCCTTTTTGGCACGCTGCTGGCGGAGTGTCTTGCGCTCATGGGCAAGAATCCTGACGGTGTCGGTCTGCTGCGCTAGGTGGGCGTGAGTCTGGTTGGCGTAGACGCGACAGTTATCCAGCTCCTTCTGGGTCTCGTGCAGCATAACGTCCAGGTGCTCCACGTGATTCTTCAGCTCCGGGTGAGGTGACAGTGCCCTGGGTCCCCGATGGAGTCATGCCTTGCCAAGTGAGAAAAGTGAGTCCCATCAAGCTCAGTCACATGCTGCCCACACAGACGGGCAAGTGCTTCCTGCATGGCTCTAGCTAGTCCATCTAGCCAGTTGCTTTCCATGACAGAGAAATGGATCCTCATAGAAATAGGAGGCTCCCGCTTGCCTCTTAGGTCCGCAGTGATAACCCACTGCAGTTCCCTTCCGGGCTGGTCGTCCATTTGAGTTCCAAGGAACTCCGGGTGCGGGCGTCTGAGATACTCAGACAAAGCGTCTAAGTCCTTCTCGAAGATCATGTTCCCACCATTCCCCAACCGGTAAAACTTGGTGTTGTGGGGCAACGCCATCTGAAAGAGAATTGGATAAGTAAGTTAGAGAAGTGCAAGTGTGTCACATTTTATGTATCTTCTCAAGAAAAGTATAGCCTGAGTTTCTCTTTTGAAAAGGATCTCAAAGGTAAGAGTGTGAATAAGTTTTCATAAATATTCACTTCCTTGGTTTTGTAACTAAGTTTTTCAGATGTCCATTCTAACTAGGGTCTCCTAAGGTCAAACAATGGCTCTGATACCAACTTGTCAACACCCGGATTTTTAGGCCCAAATGCCTATTATGTCATACATCGCAATCCCAGGAAGATTGTTGTTGCGAGACATAACAGTTGAATATCATAAGTCATCATTCATTACAACCCATAATCGTCTTACAAAAGTAGATCACATGATCCAATATTACAACAATAGTTGATCTATTGATCAACGAACATCACGAATAGCGGAAGCGAAGTAGTAACGGACTATCTAGTCCACATGCCAACGCTTGACGTCAGGAGTAGTTCTAGTTGTCGTAGACGTCCTGCTGTCCATCATCTTCATACTGGTGCTCCTCTTCATAGTCTGGCCCTTTGAATAGCCAGGGACACAGCCGTGAGTACTTTTAAAGTACTCGCAAACTAATACTAATGTAAGTACTTATCAATTTTATTCAAGGGGTGCTAAGCTCTAGGTTTATTTGCATAAAGCCAATTTTAGTTCATAAACATTTAGTAAAAGACTCTTCAATTGCTAACTAACTCAAGTGGGAACATTAGTGTCATTCCCACAACTCTGTTGTGATTCAAGTCAAAGTCACCATTCACCTTTCAAGATCAAGTCACAAGTCACCTTTCCCATGTCACACTTTTGAAAAATTGGTCTGATGACGGAACAATATGGCCTTTCCAACCGTCCATAACCGTGGACACGGCTATTCGAATAGATCTACACTCTACAGAGGTTGTACTCTTGTGCCACAACATTTGATTACATCCGTCAGGGATAACCCTGAATAATTGTAACTCAGTACGCGGATCATCAACCATAACCTTTCACTTACATATCCTAGTATAGGCACCTCTCCCCATGAGTTTGGCCTGCCAGTGAAGACAAACCGTCAGCCTAGGAACTGCACAGGGCTTGGGCCGGACATTCACCTCATTTCACGCCATTTCACACCAGTTCACTTTCAACGGAGGAAGCCTCGGCATAACCCCTATGACGCTTGTTTAGAGGGAACCCATACTAAGACACATAAACTTCCAGTTAAGCCCTACCCATAATCAGGTATTGTGGGGGTACTTGTTGACAAGGTATTGACTTGTTAATGCCTACGGATTGTAGACTAGGGTTTTGTTGGATGTAGAGGGCAAGTAGATCTCGAAGGTTTCAGCCGAAAAGTACTCGACGAATATGAAACTAGGGTTGTGTTGACAGTAAATTCGATTCTTTCTTTGTCCCTCGACTACCCCTTATATAGGAGGTGGAGCCGAGGGTTTCGTAATACACAAGTTTACAGAGTCCGGGAGGGTTTCTGACCCGTCCCGCAAGATTACAAGTTATGCTTCCTATTACAATCTAGCTTTCCTTAATAACATCTTGGGCTTCCGAATCTTCTTGCTCTTCGGGTTATGGGCCTTCAGTAAACCCCGGGTACCATCTTCGGCAGGCCCATTGGGTATGCCTATGTCAGTAGCCCCCGAGATTTTGTTTGAATCACAGAGTCAGGGAAAATCTCCAACTTTAATCATTCAATACATCTACCGAAGTTATCACATATCTTTAGATACGCAATTCTATATTGTACAGGGATAATGGTAGTTCGGGCTAGTTCATCTGACGGATCAGGTACTAGTTAACTACTCTAGTGGCAATCCGCAAAAACCTACTTCAAGATCACGTCCCTGGACATGATCTCGGGATACTGGTGTAAACTTCGACAGGTGCCACTTAAGGTCTTACCATTCTGTCGAGTCCCAGTCATATTTTATCGGGTACCTAACGCGTCCGTTAGGATTTTTCTTCGTATCTGTTGATACGGAAAAAAGTAGCAAACCGACGTCAGAGACGGCGCCACGCCGCTCAGAACGGATCTGGGGTCTTACCTTCGCAATGTTTTGCGGCATTCAGAGATTATTCGCTACTTTGGCGCTCTGAGAATATATTGTCGAGTGCTTTTTCGGCTGTTGGAATAGCATATTTTATCGAGTCAATGTATGACTTATTTTGCCTTCCCGATGGGAGTATATGTAGAGTTATTTGTATAACTCGAAGTATGCTCACTTCTTCTTTTTTCTTCTTTCTCTATGTTTTCTCTTTTTTTATAATTTCATCGGGCACGCGAACAGCGTTCCCGATGGGAGTAGCCCCCGAGGCTACAGCCAAAGACTTGTGCTTGGTTGTAGGCTCAACACTTTATTGCCTCATGTCAATGTATTTTCATTCTTTCTCGAATCTTTTTATATTTATCGGGTGCGCGACCAGCGCTCCCGATGGGAGTAGCCCCCGAGGCTATGAACAAATGCTTGTATTTGGTCATAGGCTCTCGACATTTCTATTTTGTCATACTCGAATTTTTTTTTTCAAAGTAGCCCCCGAGCATTTGGGCAAAAACTTGTATTTGTTCAAAGGCTCTCGAAATAATCAATAATCTTCTGCTGTCGCTATTCTCATGAAGCTTCATAGTCGAGTTTTTCTCTTGCCAAGGTGACATCATTGCTGACGATAGCCACGATCATTGTATCGGGAAAACGCGAGAACTGCTTTCTCTCTCTGTCTCGTGGGCCCAGATTTCGTACCATGTTGACACATCGTGCAAGTGGGGGACACACGTCCTCCGCTTTTCCTGGCGCACGTACTGTAGCTCCTGTGCTTTCTCGTCTGTATGAAATTACCTTTTACCCCTTGTCCACGTGTACACCATCTGTTCCGCAATCTATCAATCCAACGGCGCGTCGATTCACCGCACCTCTATATAAAGGTATCGTCTTCCTCCTCTAGTCCTTTCGCTCGTGCCGCACCTCTGCTTCTCCTCTGCAAAATCCTCCATTGCTCCCATTGCTTCAAGCGCTCAACCACACTCAAACCCTTCACCGCCAAGCTCATTGATGCCGCCTCGCATCCATTTAACTAGGCACAACACTCCAGAGTCGAAAATGGCAACGGCGGATCTGGGAAGCGCCGAGTGGGAGAGATCCAAGATCTCTGCCCAAGACATCAACCTGCTGAAGAAGATGGGGTTCAGCAAGAAGGAGAACTCGCTCCGCTTCCCTAAAGAGGAGAGCTATCCAAGGCCTCCAATCGAGTATCGGGTCAGTTTTGTTGACCACCTCATCCGAGGTCTTTCTCCCCCAATCCACGAGTTTCTTCGGGGTCTTTTGTTTGTCTATGGGCTTCAACTGCATCAGTTGACGCCCAATTCCATCCTCCACGTGTCGATTTTTATCACATTGTGTGAGTGCTTCCTCGGGGTCCAACCTAATTGGGCTCTGTGGAAGCATATCTTCTGCCTCCGCCGTAATGGCTCCCACAACGTCGCCTACAACATTGGCGGCGTTGTTATTTGTGTTCGTTCTGACGTCGAATATTTCGACGTCAAATTCCCCGACTCCGTCCAAGGTTGGCGGAGGAAGTGGTTGTATATCCATGAAGAAAGCTCCAATCCAGCGGAGGACAACATCGCCCCTTTTGACGGAGAAGCCAAAATCCTTCGCCGCCGTTCCTGGGATGCTGAAGCTACCGAAGATGAGAAGTTGGCGATAGAAGCGCTGATGACTCGCATCCACGAGCTACAGAACACCCGCGGCAAGGAACTTTCGGGTATTGAGATTACTGCCTATTTCCTTAGGATTAGAGTGCAACCTCTCCAGGCTCGCAAAAATCCCCTCTGGAAATATGCTGGTGAAGAAGATGTCGACGGGCTCTCAAAAGACCTTCCTTTGAAGGATTTTGAAAAGCTTATCCGCAAAATCTCATCGCTCAACAAGAAGGATCCAATTCCATCCTCTTGTCGCATTGCGCCATATAGTGGCGCCAATCCCCTCCCCAAGGTAATTTTTTCTCTTAGTTGCTATATTGTCTCCTCGAGTTTTACTATTTTATCGACTACTGTCTTGCTAGCTTTTTTTGCATAACTTCTTTGTTATCAACACTCTTTCTTTATCTCAGAACCACCCCGTTCTCGCTTCTCTTCCTCCTCTTCCTGAGGGTGGAGAAGTTGAAGACCGTACCGTTGTCGATGATGACAACCAAGGCACCTCGCGCCCTGAAAGTGAAGGCGCGGGTTCTCACAAATCCTCGGCTTCTTCTGAAAAAGACGCTGAGTCTGAGGCCACTGCCTCGACACACTCCCTTCCTCCTGCTGTTTCTCCAAGGAACAAGAGGAAGAGGGATGAAGTCGAAGATTACGGCACCTCCAAAGCCGAAGAAGCTGGTCCTTCAGATAGGAAGGCAGCTTTCAATCCATACGATGATGCCCTCGTCAGCTCGTAAGTTGCCCCTTGCTTCTTACTGTTTTGCTCTTTGACGTTTTTTGTCTATCTTGCTTCTTATACTGTCGCCATTTTACTGTAGTGGTGACGAGGAAGAAACGCAAGCTATTGACGCGACTGCTCGAACGAGTACGTCGCGTACTTTAGTTGTTTCAGAAGTGCAAGTTGAAGGAGAAGAATCTTCGCCTCCTCAACAAAACACCGAAGAGCCTACTCTTCCTGCAAGCCCCCGTGTCCCTTCGCCAAAAAGGGCAAGGGTTGAATCAATCACGGAGCCTGCCTTACAATTGGGTGGTTCCACGACTCCTCTTTTGGATGATGTAAGTCCCTTCTCTTTTTTTGTGCTAAGTATTTTCCAATGCTATCGACTTTTTTCGCTGTTTGCCTCGTTTTTGCCTTGTGCTGTCGAGCTTTTTACTATATTGATGCTTTCTTTCTCTATCTTTCTTTATTAGCCTTTGATTAAGGAATTCATCCGCTTCGCTGCCCAATTCGTCGGGTACCGTGAATATGCTAGCAAAGCTGAAGGTAATATTTTGCTGCGTCTCCTGGCCCACGACTCCCCACTCCTTTCTTGTCATGATTTTGACTGTTTTTGACTATTTTGGCAGAAAATCTTGCGGAAGCCAACCAGCGTGCTGATGCACTTGCTCAAAAATTGGAGCAAAGTGAAAAGGCTCGTAAGAAGGCTGAAGCAGATGCCAAGAAGGCCAAGGCAGATGCAGAAAAGGCCAAGGCAGATGCTGCTGGTGTTGAAGATCTTCGAAAGAGGCTTCTTTGACGCTGCTGGTGTTGAAGATCTTCGAAAGAGGCTTCTTTGATGCTGCTGGTGTTGACTCGCCCAGTTAATTGCTGCATTTCTTTCAACTTTGTTGGCTTCCTCATTGTCACGATAGCTTGGATTTTTTGGGATTAGCTTCAATCCCACTTGCTGAGACCAGGAACCCAAGAAGTTCTCCCGCAGGGACGCCGAAAGAACACTTCGTCGGATTCAGCTTGAGACAAAATTTGTCGAGGTTGTCGAAGGTTTCCTTCAAGTCCTCGATTAACGTTGCCCCCTTTTTTGATGTTATGACGACATCGTCAATGTATACTTGTATGTTTTTTCCAATCTGTGTTGCTAAGCACTTCTGCATCATCCGCTGATATGTTGCTCCCGCGTTTTTCAGACCAAAAGGCATTGTTCTATAGCAGAATACGCCGTAAGGTGTAATGAATGCTGTTTTGACCTCATCCTCTTCTTTTAATCTGATCGGGTTATAACGAGAGTATGCATCCAAGAAGGAAAGACGTTCACATCCTGCCGTGGAGTCGATAGTTTGATCGATCCTTGGGAGGGGAAAGTGATCCTTTGGACAATGTTTGTTGAGACACGTAAAGTCGACACACATGCGAAGGACTTTAGTGTTTTTCTTCGGGACCAGCACTGGATTTGCTACCCATGTGGCCTCTGTATGCAGCTCCTTAATGAAACCAGCTTCTCTTAGTCGATCAATTTCTGATAGCATAGCTTTACGGTTTGGCTCCGAAAAACGCCTCAGAGGTTGCTTGATTGGTCTCGCTATTGGATCCAAGTTTAGGTGGTGCTCGGCAAGTTCCCTGGGTACTCCTGGCATGTCAGCTGGACACCATGCGAAGATTTTCCAGTGCTCACGGAGGAACTCGACAAGCGCGCTTTCCTATGCGAGGTCCATGTTTGTCGCGATGGACGTCATTTTCTTCGGATCTGTCGGGTGGATCTGCACCTCCTTGGAATCTTTCGTCGTGTTAAAGGTTGGTTCTTTGTTAAATCTCCCTACATCTGGCAGCACATCATAATCAGTCGTGAGCCTTGACGCCACGTACTCTGCTTGCATCCCAAAAGTTTCTGATAGTCGATGAAAATCCTTGTCACATTTATCGGCTAGCGCGAAGCTTACGTTGACTGTGATTGGTCCCTTAGGTCCAGGTAACCTCCATAGCAGATATGTGTAATGTGGTACCGCCATAAACCTCGCATATGCTGGTCGCCCCAACAAGGCGTGATATTGCGACGGGAAATCCACAACTTCAAACTCCAACCTTTCTATCGTGTAATTTTCTCGGATCCCAAACTGAACGTCGAGATTAATCCTTCCCAACGGATAACTCGGCTTCTCTGGTATGATTCCATGGAAACGCGTGTCAGTTGGTTTTAGATTTTCCAGGGATATGTTCATCTTCCTCAATGTATCTGCATACATAAGGTTTAGACTGCTGCCTCCGTCTATGAAAACTCGAGATACGTCGAATCCTGCGATCACCGCTGGTAAGATAAGTGTTGACTGCCCTGGTCGAGGAACTTGATGCGGGTGATCCGCAATTGTAAAGCCGATGTCCTGTCCCGACCAATTTAGGTACTCTATCGTTGGTGGAGGCATCTTCTCTGCCATGAACACTTGCCGCGAGATTACCTTCTGAGCCCTATTAGATGGCCTAGCTTTCTGAATCATCGAAACCGCGCCGTTGGAGTTAGGATCCACATATGGAGGTGGGTGTGGTGCTGCCGCTATTCTGAGTTGGTGTCGATTTTCGTCCGTGACCGCGGGAGGAGGTGGTAGGTGGATCTCACTCCTAGGCACTTGGGGGTTTCTATTTGCTGCCTGAGCATTGGCTATCCCTGCTACTCGCAGCATTGCTTGAAAATTGCGGCAGTCCTTCCGCAGATGTCCCGACTGCCTTCTTCCATTGTTGTCGAGATAAAAATGCATCTGACATGGCCCGTTCATCATATCTTCAGGAGTTACGAAAGGTCTCTGAAATCTTGACCCGCTATTTTGTCTGTTATTTCGAGGATCATCTCTGTTGTCGCCTCGCTGCTCATTACTTCTTTGATATTCATATCTATTGTTTCCCCGAAAACCAGCCGATATTTGGCCAGGAGCATCGTAACTCGAGAATTGCCGAGGAAATCGCCTTCTATTTTGAAAGTTTCGGCTACGGTCCTCCTCTGGTGACCTGTGTCGCTTATTGTGAACAGCATCCTCTCCGTCTGCCCATCTGTTTGCTATCTCCATCAATGCTGACACTGTCCTTGGGTTAGTTCTCCCCAAGTCTTTGACAAAGTCTCCTCGCCGAATTCCTGCTACAAACGCATCTATTGCTCTCTCGTCAGATATATTCTCTACCGAGTTTTTGATGATGTTCCACCTTTGGATGTATTTTCTCATCGATTCATCATGTTTTTGTCGACACGATCTCAACTCTTCTAGTGATGCCGGTTTTTTGCAGGTTGATCGGAAGTTCTTGACGAACACATCCTCAAAACTGTCCCAGCTGTCGATGGATCCCGGAGGAAGTTTCTTTATCCAGGATCTTGCGGCTCCGCTCAGGTGTATTTGAATACTCTGCATGGCTGTTGCCCTGGTGCCACCTATCAATTTCACCGTCTCTAGGTAATCTACTAGCCAATCCTCAGGATCTTGTAGGTCATCGAATTTCTTGAAACTATCGGGTAACTTGAATCCTGGCGGGACTTGAGTTTTTCGAACTCGCCTTGTGAAACACGGGAGTCCACACATATCTTCTTCGGAAACTTCTGGTGAATGTCGATGTTCCCTTCTTTCTTGTCGCGCTCTATCCACTCTGGCCTGAGTCGTTGTGTCTCTAACTCCACTTGCTCTCGGTGGATCTTGCACTACTGCGGTAGGTCGCGGACTATTTTGCCTTGCAGTTCCTTCGGGAGGTGTAGCTGCGAACGCTGCTCCCATGGCTCCACATCCTGCCATGGCCATGTTATACAACGCTTCTCTTGGATCTCCGGGAGGTGGCCTGGACGCTAGGATGAAAGCTTGCGTTGCCATGTATCCTGCTTCCGGTGTTTTTGGAATAATATTCCCCCTCGTGTCGATTGACATAAAGGACATATCGAGGTTTTGGATTAAAATCTCTCTTTCTGCTTCAGGTATGTTTTGCAGCCGAGATCTTGCTCTCCTACGAGCTTCTCTATGACTATCTCCTGAAGTTCCTGACTGTCGACTTAACTCCGCTCTTCGCCTGCTTGATGCGGAAGCTGCCTCCCTTCTTCTGTTCAGAGCAGCTGTCTGTTTTTCCAATTCTCTTCCCGCTCTGGCGAGTCTATACTGGTATGCTTGCAATTCTTCCGCCGTAGCAGTTGTCTCCATTGGTTCAGAACCATCCATAGCTCTCGCGGCTCTATCCCATGCTGCTTGTGGAAGTTGAACTCTGACACGTGGTGTAGCCCCACATATTTAGTGCCCAAACCTCGCCTTAGGTCAGAGGGATCGACATATGGATTTCCCAATTCGTCGAAAGCCTCTGATGTCTCCTCCTGATCGCGACTTGTTTCTCCAATGGCATAAACCTGATGATATTTTGAATTTTGAACTTTGCTGGGTTTGGTGACACCATCATATAGATTGGTGAAGACCTTGCCCACAGATGTGGATCTGTCGATGAAGTTGAAGATGTCGACGTTACTCGAGTCATCGCTTATATCGGAGTCCGCGGATGACTCGAAGGATATGTCGCTGAAGATTTTGGCGAGCTTTTCACTTGCCCTGGTGCTGATGAAGCGTGGCGACGAAATTTCTCCGTCGCTTGACTCTGTTGACGATGCTGAGTTCGAAATATCGGGATCGACCGCCGATAATCCCGACGAGATCGGAATTTCGAGACGATATGATCCTTCCTTCTCGACGCGGAAGTGGAACTTTCCAAACGTCATCTCCATGGGCTCCTCCAGATATGCATATGCATCCAAACGGGAGGGCGGGTGAGGAACAAAATCAACGAGACCAGTTTCGATCTGTTTACCTCTGTCCATGATGTTGCTTGCTACCGACGAAGTCGACGATCTTGAACGTGCCATCGAGATCAGCTCCTTGTGGCCTCTAGATCCCACAGACGGCGCCAATTGACAAGGTATTAACTTGTCAATGCCTACGGATTGTAGACTAGGGTTTCGTTGGATGTAGAGGGCAAGTAGATCTCGAAGGTTTCAGCCGAAAAGTACTCGACGAATATGAAACTAGGGTTGTGTTGACAGTCAATTCGATTCTTTCTTTGTCCCTCGACTCCCCCTTATATAGGAGGTGGAGCCGAGGGTTTCGTAATACACAAGTTTACAGAGTCCGGGAGGGTTTCTGACCCGTCCCGCAAGATTACAAGTTATGCTTCCTATTACAACTCTAGCTTTCCATAATAACATCTTGGGCTTCCGAATCTTCTTGCTCTTCGGGTTATGGGCCTTCAGTAAACCCCGGGTACCATCTTCGGCAGGCCCATTGGGTATGCCTATGTCACTTGTAAATTGGAATGGTATCGCATCCGAACCCAACCATCAGTTTTTGTAAAGTTCACCATGTCATTCAAGTCACATTCACCTTCAAAATCTTTCAACGCCATTTCAGTTCACATGTTCCCATCTAGAGTAGTCAATTTTATTTGTTAGCACTAGCAACTAGTCATGAGGGGTGCTAATTATCTTGTAGCTCTCTAGGCTAAATTTGATACTCTTGTAGTACTCTATATTTAGACCAAAGTTAACTATAAAAGTAAACTTTGATAATCGAAGTAAAAGCTTGTAAGGATAAAACATGGGATGGGATCATTGCACATAAAGTAAAGGAAATGGTGCCTTGCTCAAGAGAGCTTTGCACTTGCAAGAATATTAGCTTGCCTTGGTTGGTGTACTGCTCAAAATGGTCTTCTCCTTGGAAGTAGACCTCCTCCTTCTGGTACTCCTCGGTACTAGCGTCTAAAAACGGATACGAAGTATACAATCACCAAACCATTCTTAAGAGCTAGTCTAAACACGCAAAGAGGTTCACACAAACTATCCTAACATCATCACATACATATCATGTGGGTTGAATTTGTGTTTCTTACTTGAAGAAAACTAATTTCCTCTCATTAGAATTTTTAACTAGTGCTTCTCTTTAGTTCTTTGAGGAAATAATTTCCTCTCATTGAATCTTGTTAAGATTTAAGTTCCTCAAATGAATAACCTATGAACCCATGTTGACCAAGGTCAACCATTCATAATCATCATTTGGGAAAATGATTTAAATGAGGTAGAGTACCTCATGCAATTTAAATGACGATGTGATTTAAGCTCCTCAAGTGAGCAAGGATGAGACCATGCAATCAAGGGTCATCACATTACTTCATAACATTTGGGAAGATGATTTAAATGAGGTGCTACCCTCATAAGTTTAAAATCTTAGATTTGAAAATAATTTAAATGGGCTAGTATTGACTACATAGCCAATTTTTGATTCTAGCCCATGACCATACAAAGTAACCCTGTGATATTTTTGCATAAACAATTAGAGTTTTTGAAATGTGAATTATGAGAATTTGAATCACCTCCAAATTCATCATGGTTGATTTTCTAAATTTATTTGAAGTTGGAAAACTTTCTAACTTGTTATTTTTACTAGTCAAAATCTACAAAAGATTTTAGTTTGAATCTAGTGTGATTTGATAGAGCTTTTCATAAGCTTTCCAACAATATAAAGTTGGTCAAATTTGGTTTGGTAGATTTTGTTTTATTTAAAATTAAAGAGGACACCAGTAAGCATTTGAATTTAATTGAATTGAATTAAATCAAATTCGAACTAACTGGGCTAGGCGGGAAAATTAACGGGCCAGTGAGCGAGGGAGAGAAGTGGGCCGGCCCAGCATCGCGCTGACGCTCAGCGGGCCGTCTGACGAGGTGGGTCCCACGCGTCAGTGTGTTTAAAACGCCGAAGCGGTATGTTTTAACTGGGGCCGTTGGATTAGAACTGGATCGGACGCGCGAGGGGCGTCGTCATCTCCGGCGAGCGAGGGCTTACTGGCGGCGAGGGTTTGATGCTGGCGAGCTCACCGGCGGTCGGTGAGGCAGGGCGTCGACGGTGCTCGAGGTTGTCGACGATGGCGGGTTCAGTGGTGGTCGTGGGAGCGCCTGGGGTGGTCGCAATCGACGGCGGCTTGCAGGTGTTCTGGCGGGGCTCCGGTGACAAATTGGGGTGGCTCCGGCAGCAATGTGGAGGGGAAGAGGGTCGAGGATAGGTAGAAGAGAGAGGGGAGGGGATTGGTGTGCTCAAATCGTCCAGGGGCGTGCTCCTTTTATAGATGGCGCGGAGTGCTGAGGGGATGCGGCGAGGTCAAGCGTGGCGCGGCCGCTCTGGTGCTCGAAGGGGCAAGGTGAGGCTAGGGTTGAGTAGGCGACGTCCGGGCGAGGCTAGGGAGCGTGCTGGCGAGGCTAGGCGGTGCTTAACCGTGTCGGGCGCATGCGAGCATATGTGCGTCCGTGGCGGGATTCATTGTCGTCCCCGGCGACGGCGGGTGCGGGTCGATGAATTGAGCATGTCTGCGGCGTTCAGGGTGCAGTGGTGAGTGGCTGGGCGAGAGAAGGGGGCCGAGGGAAGTCTGCTGCGTCGGGGCGATGCGTGCCCGTATCGCGCGCCGTCGTCCGCACGGCGACGTGGCCATGCCGATCCTGGCGGCACAGGGCGTCGCGGGCGCGCACTTGTCCGGGCCTTGTCGTGCGTCTCTTGGCCAACGGCGAGCATCAGCAGCTTCAGGGGATCAAGGGGGTCCAGTGGGACATGGTGGCCAGGCTCTGAGTTGAGAGGAAAGAGGGGAGGCATGTCCATGGGGGACATGGCCAGCATGGCCATGGCTAGGCCATGTCTTGCCCTTCCCTAGGGTTTCTATGCAGGGGTGCTGGTGAGAGGAGACCAGGGGACAAGCAGGGCATAGGTGATGTACCAGGTTTGGCCAAAAACACTATTGCAAATAGTGACAATGGATGTGGGTTAAATTTGATCACCAAGTGTTTGTCCCATTGCCTCATGCAATGTAATTTGAAAAATTTGGAAAATGGATTGGTTGGACTTGTTTCATATGACCAGAGGCACACATTGGTGGTGGTGGCATTCAAAAATAAAAGGATTTGCAAAAGTTGCAAAATGGGATGATCTTAAGTTTGCTTCAAAGTCTCATCTTGGCTTGAGCATAACTTTTGATCTAGGATGAATTTGTACTGGTGGTCTTTACCAAAGTTGTTCACCTTGATGTGTACTTGGATGAGGTGCAAAGAGGTGACAAAGTTTGGTTGATAAAACTCTTAATAAAGAGGCTCAAAGTGGGTAAGATTTTGAAAGTGGCACATATGACCATTATCATATGTGACTAGGTTTTAAATTTTCTCTTGATTTGATTTGGGTTTATTTGGTTCAAAAAGTGTTTAAAAGAGTATAGTAACATTCTACAACTAATGGCCCAAGCCAAATTGGCCTAGGTCAAAGTTTTGCGAAATGTCCATAAACACATGTGTGTGTTGAATTAGGTTTTCCTTATTTTTCTACTTTGGTGCACTTGATCCAAATGGGCATGGGTTAGGGTCTATTTAGATTGAGTTTGAGAAAGGTTTTCAACTATTTGGGTAAGGTATGAGGGCATGGGTCAAGATTTGCCATTATGGCTAAGTGCCACATATGTCTCCATATCTAATTTTATTTTATTTTTGTTTCACCAAGGACTTGGTTGGTAAGTGGTGGGTTGGTTTTGTTGAGTTATTCCAAATCATCTAACAAGGTAGTACATGGCCTAACTCATTATTTTCAAAAATATCCATATGCTCACATAGGCCTTTTCTTTTTAAAATAAAACCTTTTTAGTTTGTTTTCTTTTGGAGGAGAAAAGAAGGGTTAGGTTTAGGGTTTAAGAACATTTCAAAGTAGTTCACATAAGAATTTTGGCAATCACACAATTATCCAGCAAGCACTATGCATAGCACCTTACTTAAATAAAAGTTTTTGTTGGTTCTCATTTTTGGAAAAATGGAAATCCATTTTCTCTTTGTTTTAAAATTTGGGATGTTACAGTCGTCCTCTTCGCCGCCGCCCTCTCGTCCTCATCGTCATGGTGCTCCACCCCCTCCCCTCCTCCTCCTCCTCCTCAGCACCAGCACCCTCGAATTCGAGCGGGCCCCTACGGCCAGTGAACGGGGTGCCGTCCACACCGGGTCTTGGCTCGCGCTAGGGCGCTTGCTCGTACGCCGGGGAGTAGAAGATGGCATTGGGGTTGAAACCTCCATGCGGAAGCGTATCCTGGTAGTGCGGCGACAAGTTTGGCGTCACGCACCTGGGAGTGGCGTAGGGGCCGTCGTTGTAGAACCCGGATGTCGACGAAGACACCACTCCCGGAATGTACACCAGCGCCGACGTACTCCATGGGCTCGCGTTGGTGGCAGTGATACACCCGGCCAACGCGTGCTGGTGCGCGCGCACCGCCAACGCCTTCTTCTCCAGCTGCGCCGCCCTCCGTCCTTCCGCTCCGCCTTCGACATCTTCCGGCGCAGACAGTCTTGATGCCACTGATCTTCGGTCTAGCCTTTCGTCTTCTTCTTCGGAGCCGGCGCCTTCCGCGGCTTCGCGAAGGGTGCCTTCACCCCTTTAGTCTCATTGCCCGGCGGCTTCTTGGCCGCTTTCTTGGCCATTTTTTGGGGGCTGTCGGCGGTGCCATGGATGGGGAGAGGGTAGCGGTGGCGGGAGGAACATAGTAGCGACGGCAGGAGGGAGAAATGTATCAGCGGGATAGGAGGTAAAATGTGTTGGGATGGCAGAAATGTACGGTGGGAGAGGCGCGATTTAGCGGGAGAGAGGGACGAATTTTTCCTGTGCTGCTGATGCATCGGGCCCGCGCCTCCTCGCCTCGGTTTTCGTTGTGTCCGGCGAGCCCGGAGCGTCCCATGTGTTGCGGGGAAGCGCTCGGGGCACCGGACACTGTACTGGGCCGCGTCGGACAAAAAGAGGCTTTGGGGCACGTGGCTGGGAATGATTTTTTATCTGGCACGCCACAAATCCGTTTGGGTGACGCTTTGGGGGACGCGGCTGGAGATGCTCTTAAACGAGCGTGACTCATCCTATTCTGGATTGTTCGAATTGGTCAACATACGGACAGACAACGTATGTTTAAACAGATCGACTTGCGGGGATCGATCCACCCGTTCACCAAATTTGAACCGTCGATGTGTCGGGCCGAACAACACATGCATCCTCCTTTTGGCCACCCCAATCTTTCCTGCGAGTGACACAAAAACATATAAAAGAAACTCACCTTCTTGAAACCCTCGCCCGCCATCTCCACCGCCACCCCCAGGCAGCGTCGCCGTCTGCATTCTCGGTCGACATTGTCGTTGCCAGTTGCGAGCGGTCCTACGTGTGACAGACATCGTTCTTTGTCCGTCGTCTCGTCATCGACAAAAGATCCGGTGTACGACGCGAAGAGATTCCGTGGAAGCTATCGGATGTCCATAATGTTGCTTTTGGATATTCTTGATGGGGTGAAGACATACGATGACTACTTCGAGGGCAAGATTGATGATACCAGTAGGATTTTTGGTTTTCCCTCGTACCAAAAATGTTCGGCGGCCATTCAACAGCTTGCGTATGGAGTACCAGGTGATCTCGTTGATGAGTACTGCGCGCATGAGCGAGCCGACATGCATTGAGGCCATGTATAAGTTTTGTAGCGCTATGTTTGCAGTGTTTGGCATAGTTTATATGAGAGAGCCAGCCACCAAGACATTGCTCGCCTATTCTCCATCAACGGAAAAGGTGATTTCCTGGGATATTGGGTAGTACACATTGCATGCATTCCAGGTGGAAGAATTGTACATTTGGTTAGCAATGGCAGTTCAAAGGGCACGCAAAATGGTACACGGTAATAATAGAGGCAGTTGCGTCCCATCATCTATGGATAAGACACTCTTTCTTTGGCATGGCAGGATCTAACAATGATATCAACGTCCTCCAACGCTGAACGATGTTTAATAGGCTTACAGAAGGCAATGCTCCTAAGGTTGGCTATGGGATCAATGGTCATTCTCATGACAATGGTTATTATCTAGCTGATGGAATCTACCCTTCCTGATCCACCTTTGTGAAGACAATCCATAATCCCGAAGATGAAAAATGCAAGAGGATGCTCGAAAGGATGTAGAGAGGGCATTTGGCGTAATACAATCGTGCTGGGAAATTTTTTGGCACCCTTCTTGAACCTAGAGCGCCGAGAGAATGCGGGAGGTAATGACAACATGTGTCATCATTAACAATATGATCGTCAGGAAGAGCAAGATGATAACATCTATGAAGATGACTGGGAATTTGAGGCTGAGTTGGTTGAGCCACAGCCTGAAGCAATACCTCGGGAGTACTTCTTGCATAGCATAATTTGTTGCGGGATCGCACCACTCATGACCGCCTTCAAGCCGATTTGGTTGAGCATATGTGGATTTGTGTGGAAACAACTTGGATAGTCTCATTTGATATTTGACTGAACTATGTTGTTGTGTGATTGTGAACTATTTATATTTATGAATAATATTTATTTTAGTAATCCTATCATTTTATGGTAAAATATGTGATGACTAAATTTTAATGACAATGGTCAACTGGCCAAGCCTGGCCATGGCTAGCACAAACACATTGGGTTACTCTATTGTGCACAACCACCCGCAATATGTCCCGGACCGACCAAAACGGACCGGTGTTTGTTAGGCTGGCATGAACCAGCGATGCCTTCCTATATTAGTATTGAACCAGTGTGTGTTGCATTGTCGGTGCCAATGGCATCGGATTATCACTGAATGCAGTTAAACCATACATTTACCACTTCTAAATGAATTAGTTCCTGGCCCTTCCATCTACATTGTCTTTACTATCTGATCTGACTGAGTGCCTTACATCGGGGAGATCAAGGAGGCTAAGTTTTTCGTTAATCTATTTTAGGTCTTGATGTTGCAATTTTATTTTGATTGGTACATAAAGAACTTTACCTATAGCGCTTGCCGTGATCAATCCGGAGTGCCGTGATCAATCCGGAGATATAATTTTCTTTGGTTCGTGATTGAAACCATGATTAAGTCTGTATGATTCTCAATTTGAAACCTGTCTGGAAGCTATTGTTTGTTTCCTAGCCAGCTAGCTAACTAACTAGCTGCCATCTGTTTGATGTATGGCATATCCATGCATGGATAGAAAGCAGGAGAAGTGTGGAAGGGAGCTACATAGCTAGCACCTTTTGCTATGTGCTCTGTTGGTGTGAAGAAAATCCACCTTATATCTAGGAAAAATAATAACTAAAATAAATGAGAGGAGGAAAATATTAAACTGATAAAGACATCACATAATAGTAGAGCTTTTCGCAACCTCCAACCCGATAGCCACACTGGCCAAACTGATCTTGCCACAACTACCAAACTAATAGGTTCCAAGAAAAAAAAACGATTGCATCAGTTCACAATCTATCTATTATCCCCCGATAGATATCGCCCACACTCTCTGTTCACCACAATAAAATACCAGCTGATCACAACACCCGTTGAAACACTCAGGCAAGGCCGTGCGACAACGAGGGATAGGCGGCACGGCGAAACGCGCCTATACTTATTTATATTTACCTATGAACCAAAACACGGCCTTCGAAAAAATAGGCAAACCCACGGTACAAACAAACGCATGAAGTTAACATGGGCTGGCCCAATTTGGACCGAGTTGAAATTTCACGTTGCCTCAATGGAGCAAACTATAGCGAGAGATCACAAGCACGGAGGAGGACCCAACCAGCTGTGTTTGTTGTAATTACTCTCTCAAGAAACAAACTGAGTATCTTCATGTTCAAGCTGCATGCAAATTGGTGCCACCTTATTTGGCACAGAGAAAAGAATGCATGAACTCTAAGCTGTCTCTCAATTTTCAAAAAATTATATGTGGTACTGGATCTCTTTTCCTCACCAACTCATCCTTTTCAACTCTCGGATGGGAAACTTTTGTCCACCTTATATGGGGCAGAGAAAAGAATGAACTCTAAGCTGTCTCTCAATTATCAAAAAATTATATGTGATACTGAATCTCTTTTCCTCGCCAACTCATCATTTTCAACTCTCGGATGGGAAACTTTTACTATCACAATTGGTACAGATAGGTATATACATTTTCACGATATTAATATATGCTCTTTAACGAAAAAATAGGACATGTCCTCAACTCTCGACAATTTACATGGATACACGTACAAACACTCTGTTTACTGCATGTGGCTTCTCTGACGGCAACATATTTCCATGTGATTCGTAGAAGTTGGCGGCCTGACGTCGATATATAGCACAAGGTCAGACGTTCAGCGACATTAACAGCGTGTTATCACCAGCTTTATTATATGTGGAAACAGGTAGGTAGAAGAATCTTCCTTTTCCTCTTCGTTTCCCCATCTTATCTCAATTCTTTCAAACTGTTTTGGGTGATGCCGTCCTCGTCACCGAGTTCCTCACGTACGGTACGTCCCTGAAGCTGCATTTGCTTTGCTCATTTCGTGTTACGTGTGCTGGCATAATTGCAGTGGTTACGGTGGACACCCATAGTGCATGGTAACACGACGAGGAAAAAGTCGCCGCTGCACTCTGGAGTTTGGAGAGTATCATTCGTGTTTGACACTTCGGGCGATTCTAGAAATGGCGAAACGTGTGCGATGTCCCCTGCTCTCGGCCCCTCTCTGGACTCATTTCTCGCGAAAGTTGGCGGATATGCATGTGCTTGGTTATATGGTTGACAATTTGCTGGAATCCAAATTAGAGGAAGTATGTTTGTTTTTACTCCTCCCGTCCTAAATAGCTATCGCATGTTTAATGATTTTAGATAGATTTTAGCCTACATTTTGTATGAATCCTTGACAACTTTTTATAACTAGAGGGAGTATCATCTCTCTCTTTTTTGCCATCATGGCAGCCTAGCTATAAGGGTTCCTTTAATTCACAAATTGGAGAAATATAGGAATAAGAAAAGCATATGATTAGAATGTCATACATACTTGAATCATATGGGAAGATAAAGTGTGTGTTTGATTGTACTAATTTTTTTTCAATGAGATATGACATAATGGTTTTTTCTATACATAGGATTTACACTTTAAGGTTCCTACAAGATTAGATCCGATATAATATATTCCTATGAATCAAACAACCTATGTAGGAAATTTTCCTATATAATCCTTATACTACCCAAATCCTATGAAACAAAGGAGCCCTAAAGATGCAATTAGGTCATCATTATGGTATCTCTATCATTTTTAATTTTTAAAGTTATTAGGTTTCCTTTTTAAAATCATGATATCATTAATACGGTTAGTTTATTTTTTAAGACTAAAACTGATAGAGGTATCCTAATATTGACTTACTTACATCTATACCGGCTGGAAGTTTTTTTCTAGAACAAGATTTTCGAAATTTCACTGAAAACCTATGCAATACCAAATGAAATTTACCGGTATTTACATAATATATGATCAAATATAAATAATTTTGGTATGACCAATTTATAATTTTTTATGAAAAATCTTGGGCGCATTTTCGGTATTCTCAAATGCAGATATACTAGTTACGATTGATTTTTTTCCCTGCCGAAAACCCTACAGTGCACAAACTTATTTTAAACCCAACCCAAACAGGTTTTTAATGGTATTTTAGTTAGAAGAACAACATAGACATATCCAATACACGCACATACTCACAAAACACAAAATAAAATCAACACTATAACCTTCCATCGGTGGGGAATATAGGTACCACCATAGCTATGCTTCTTCGAGCTATTTTGTCTTTTGGGACCGCATGGTAAAAATAAGCTTTTAAATAGGAAATACGATGTTTGTATAGGGGTATTCATGAATTCGATTTTGAAAACACACAAGAAACAATATTCGTATGTTTTGGAAAAATTGAAATAAACCATGCAGTTATATATTGCATTGATACTTACTCAAGAAAAATTTGAACAAAAGATGTATGTGTGGAAAACCCCAAAAAGAGAATGATACTACACAGTGAAAATTTGGGTCCTGAAACTTTTCCACGGCCACTTTGTCTTTTTACAAGTTACATTTTTTGCATTTCAGTTTCAAATTGGCATGCACATACTACATAGATTCACGTCATAGTTTTTAATTTTATTTCGTGTTTTTCAATTTTTTTTGTTCATGTCCGATAGGAGCGATCGGGTTCTGAAAATTTGATCATCCTTCAAATTTGCAAAAAATATACAAAAAGAAGCAAGCGTGTGAATACACTATCACACTGATCAGGGGCGAGCTGCACCAGGGTAACCCAGGCCATGCCCTAGGGTGCAGAATTTTTTTCCACCTGTATATTAGTACAAATAGGAGTCCTTTACTTGGCCTATGATTTAGCCTGTTCGAAACATCAATTCAATATTGGCCCCCGTTTGAATCCTAGGTCCGCCCCTGACGTAGATGTATGAATGCATCACAATCAATTACACACACCCATTATGGTATGTATACATATGCCCCCACGATCAAAAGGCTTACCGCAATCATCCTGACTGCTCTTTTTATTAGACTATATCGTCCTAAGAGAGTGAATTCGGTAATCACATGGGTAGCTACGCACGGGTTCCCCGTCGTTTGATTTGCTTTAAGATTCTCTCCCGCGAGCGAGCATGGTCACGGCGACAACACGGCGTGGAGTCTACCTTTTAGCTGCTGTCCACTCTTCTGGACCCATAACCATGTGCTAATAAAGGTAATTAGCATCTCCCCGTAGCCATGTGCAAATAAACAAAATCTCCAGCACTAATAAATTTTCCGTCAAAATCTCTTCATGAATACATCAGTTTCATTGTACAAACTCAGGATGTAAGAACTCAGATTCATGAATAGATCAGTTTCAAGCGATGAAACAATGAATAAAAATTGCAACTGGAAAACTAACGAAATAAACAAAAAAAGAAAAGAAATAGGGGAGGCCGGATCCGTTGCTGCCGGCCAGAATCAGGTGGCCGCTGGACTTGTTCTTAGGATCAGAACAAGATGGAGGGGATAAACGACGAGGATAGAGAGGATTCGCAGGATTCGCACGAAAACAACATCACGAAAAAGAAAGGAAGAACGGGGAGACTGGCCAATCTCGCCTCGCCGACCGTGGCGGTGGTCACCCTGCAGGCATGAACACGAGGGCGACGCGAGCAGGAGGTGCGCGCGCACCAGTCGCCGGCGGCCATGCGGCCGCGGAGCTGCTGGATGCGTGCCACGAGCTCGCGGTGCGCGCCCGCGATCTCGCCCAGCTCGGGCCCGGCAGCTTCCGTCGCGGAGCGCCGCGTCGTAGAGGAGCTTCAGGTGGTCCAGTCCCGGAGGCTGTCGGGGATCACGCCGATGGACTCGAGCACGTCGGTGCCGCGCGCAGCGCCGGGATGAACGCAGGGTCGAGCGCCAGCGCGCGGTTGCAGTCGGCGATGGCGTCGGCGGGGCGCCTGGACGCGCGGAACGACGCGGCCCGGCCCACTAGGCAGGCACGGCGAAAGGAGACCGGCGCGGGATGCGCAGGCCAGGTCCCTGACCCGGACGAGCAGACGAGAAGGGAGGTGCCGTCTTTGTCGTCGCCGCCGGCGCACGCCTTGCCGCAGCTGGGTATGTAGTCGCGGAGCATCTCGGCGACGTCGCGGTATCACCGCAGCGCGCGAGGAGCGCGGGCCCGGAGCTCCAGCGCCGCCTCCATGCGCGGCGACACCTCCAGCGCGGCCACCACCAGGCCCAGCGCCGCCTCCGCCGCCGAGTCGTCCCCCGCGTCGCCTCCTTGCGCCTCCTTCCGCCGCCGCCAGGACCACGCCGATTGAAAAGAAGCTCTCGATCCAGGGGCAGAGAACGAGCCAGACGAGAGGAGGTGCTAATGGGATAAGGACCACATGTTGCTTTCCACATCGCTGTAAAAAGAATGACCACTTCAGACAAACGATAAAACAAACGACGTTAGCCACGTGTTTGCTTCTGCCTGCGTGCTCACCTACCCATGTGAACACCAGCGTTCATTCGATCGTCCTAACTATTCTTGAACACCACTCTACAGCACCAACTGCGAACAGTCTAGCATAGCTTGATCCAGGCCCCCCTCCTTGCCCTCTGGTGGCCCGCCCCCAACAACCATAACCAAAAACCTGTGCAAATGAAAATGAAGCATCCGACCATACTGATTTAAGTATCTAGTTGACTAAACATCTAGATACCCCTCTCCAAAGTTCACCAGAACAGCGTCTTCCTCTGTTTCGGGAAGACGTTGCAGCAGTCCAAAATTCAGTGCATGCACCATATGGGAGGGACATGTACTCTCGTGCACGTAAGCGTAGACTGTAATGCGGCCCGCAATCTGACCTGCTGCAGGTGCCGCAACAACTCAACTGTCACAGAACAAGGATGCCAACTGTTCAATTAGGATTCTAGCCAAAGTTCATAGTTTCTCTAGCTAAGTTGTACGGTTCGTAGCTAGCCCTACTATTTTGTCGCAAGATGACGGTATCTAGTCCACCATACCTTCCATGCTTTTTTTTTTTGACATGCATACCTTCCATACTTGGTATCGCTAAGGGAATCTCTAACGGGCAGCGGCCGTTTGCGTCCACCGTGATCGAAAATGCGTCTGGTCCATGCTTCAGCGGGGCGACACAAAGTGACCGGACCGTCCACGGCGACGAAAACCTGGCCCAAATATGCGTAAAGTTTGCGTCTCTGCGGACGCTCCACGGACGCTTCGCGGTCGTGCTGAGCGTCCTCCTTTTTTCCCCCGGTCCCGTATGTCAGGGACTGCGAAATCGAGCACTTCGATTAGCTTCTTTTTTCCCTTCTTTGTTGCCCTAGTGCGACGGCACTATCCCAACCCCACCCGCCGCCGTCTCACCGCAGCGCTGCAGTAGTCGCCTTCGGTTCGGTTATCGCTGCGCGGGACCGCAGGATCGTAGTCGGGGTAGTCTCCGGCGCGCACATATCGCCTGTTTTGGGGCCAAACGTTGCCGGTTGCACCGCCCGGCCTCGCCGCCCACGACCTGTTCGGTCAATTGCGTCGGTAGGTTTCTTACTCGTGTTTTTGGCGCTATTGTGCACGGCCATTGATCTGCAGTTTGTACCCATGTAGATGGACATGTGGCAGATGCTGGACAAGTTCCGCGCGGAGGTCGTTGACTCTTCTTTTGATGAGGAGTCCGATCAGTCGACACAGACATTGGCTACTGCTACGGCCTGCATCCTCCACGAGTTCAATTCAAACTAGGCGTCAGTGCACCGGGGCTCTGTCAAGGGCCGCTCAAAAAACCTGCCGCGCAACAGAGTGAAGGGCACCTCCGGCTCCACAGGGACTACTTCCACCGCACCGATCCAGTGTTCAAGGAAAAAATGTTCCAGTGCCGGTACAGGATGTCAAGGGAGCTGTTCATGGTCATTCTACGGGCGTCAGAAACTACGGCCACTACTTCCAATGCAGGCCCGATGCAACAGGTGCGCTAGACTTCACCTCCTACCAAAAATGCTCCGCGGCTATTCGCATGCTATCTTATGAAATGGCTGTTGATATATTCGATGAGTATCGTCGAATGGGTGAGAGCATCTACCTTGAGGCCATGTACAGGTTTTGCCGAGCTGTGATTGCCGTGTTCGGACAGCATTACTATAGGGAGCCAACTGTTGAGGATACAAGGCGGATGTTGTCTATCAACGAGTCTAGAGGGTTCCCAAGAATGATTGACAGCATAGATTGCATGCACTGGGAGTGGAAGAACTGTCCATTTGGATGGCAGGGTCAGTACATCGGGCATGTGGAGGGACGGACTGTCATTCTTGAAGCTGTCATATCTCAAGATTTATGGATTTGGCATTCATTCTTTAGCATGGCCGGTTCCAACAATGACATCAATGTGTTGCACCGATCACCGGTTTTCAACAGGCTTATGCAAGGCAAATCTCCCCAGGTGAGCTACGAGGTCAATGGAAATGAATATGACAAGCCATATTATCTTGCTGATGGTATCTACACTGATTGGGCCACACTGGTGAAGAGTGTCCGTAATCCAAACTCGGAGAAGACGAGGAGGTTTGCGAAGATGCAAGAGGCTTGCAGGAAAGATGTGAAGCGAGGATTTGGTGTGCTCCAAACTCGGTGTATAATTGTCCGTCACCCGGCAAGAAGATGGTCGCTGAAGACCATGCATGAGGTGATGACATCCTGCGTGATCATACACAACATGATCGTTGAGAACGAGCGTCCTGATGGCCGCAATGAGAACCACTGGGAATTCCAAGGTGAGCTGGTTGCGCCAATCCCTGGGGCTTTATCTTGGGAGGATTATCTGCATATGAATGTAGAAGTTACTGACGAGAAGACAATGCCTAGAGGAATATCTGCAGATGGATCTGATTGAGCATCAGTGGGCACTGGCTAGCCATGAAGACAATGCCTAGAGGAATATCATCTTATTTTCATGTAGACTTTTTAAAATTTTGATGTAATACCTATGACTTCCTTGAAACTCTTTATTTTGTTGTTTTCAAACATCCTAATTCATGCCGACACGGAAATGCGTCGGGCCGTTGGAGGCACCCCCAGGTGCAAACGGACGCGTGGACAAAAACACTCTTTTTCGCGTCCACGGGGCGACGTAAACGGACGCACGCGGACAATTTAGACGTCCGATTTGTGTCGCCCCCGTTGGAGATGCCCTAACAACCGGCTCACACGCGGTCATGCGGCCGGTGAAAAGGTCATATGGTGTCCATTACGACAAATATAATTTTTTTTGAAAGTGCATCATAATTTAACCATATTTTGAAAAGTATTTAAAATATGATTTTTTTTTTGTGCCTTTCTTCGGGGCGATTCCCTCTTCATGTTGGCCCTTGTGACCTTGTCGTTGGACTACTGCCAACGTGGTAAGGAGGGCCCGTGATTCACTACCTGAACTCCCTTCACAAGGGCACATCCCTTTCAAAGTTCAACTCTCTTCCCACGGGCGCTACCCTCTTGGAAGTGTTAAGTGGTGTGCGCTCCCGACCTCTCCACCTACCCCTTATCGCTCAGATCCCGACCAGGAACACAGAAGGGCGCACCCACCTATCTATTCCTCTCAAATCATTTCCCAAAGTTCCCTAGATATGAATCTTCGGTCGATATCGATCTCCATCCCTCCCGTTAGGTATCCTCTTCCGAACACCTCAAATTTATCTACAAATATTGTTTCATTGGCCCCTATTTATTCTAGTATATGTGAAATGCTAGTTCATCACAAAATTTTGGAATTTGTATGGTCATGTGGTCTTGTGGGCTTCGTAGTACGTTGATTATTTTATTAGCCTCTTAATTTAGTGTTATAGATTGGCCCTATTTTTGCTAGGTTGATAACTTTATTAGGCTCTAGAGTTATGGTACGTGACTACGATTTGGTGTCAATCTTGCCATTTGTACTTTCTATAGGATTTTTCAAATGAAGATTAGAATTATATACCTATATTTGATAAATTTGGTTGTTTTAATTTTATTTCTAGATCTAGTTAAACTTAGTTTTCAATTATTTTGTAGATGGCAAGACTTATTTTATAATTATTATTCACTTATCTTAGTTTTCAAATATTATTGTAGGCATTTGGTTCGCTTATCTTAGTTTTATAATACCGTTCACAATTACTTTATTTTGAAAATTATTGTAGGCATGCTGTCGTCCGATCCGAAGGAGAAACCGGGGAATTGGAAGCACACCGCTCACCTTTGGCCATCCAATTTTCCAGAAGGGGCGGAACAGGTTCGTTGTTGATGTGGTGACCATTGTGTCTCCAAGCGATGTGATGATTAGGATGACATACATGGAAGGAGGTTTTGGATGTGTCATAACTATGCACATGACAAGCAAAGCCAGGAAATGTGTACGACTACCCGTCGGTATGTGTGTCCACTTGTAATCAATATTTCTCGAGTGCATGCTATTAATAATATTAAATGTGTATTTGCAATATCATCCACTCACTTTTTCCATTCGTGAAGTGGATAGACTTGGAGCAATATAGATATCACAAGGAATAGTCTTATATGAGGAGCAAAGGAAGTGGAACTACACATTTGAGTTGATTCGTGAGGGAAAGGGCGGCAGAAGAAGATGAAGATTTTGCGGGAGAAGCAACATTTAAAGAAAGAAAAGAAGGAGCAAGAACATAACGATCTTCGTGAGAAGGAACGGGAGAAAAGGAGAGAGAGGGTGTTCGTCGTGCAATGGAGGAGGCGGAAGCGAAAGAAGATGAGAGCAAATGGAAAGGAAAGTATCCTCGTTGGACTCAGTAGAATAATGTCTTCAACTTTAATTTTTTCAAATTTGCTATTGTTAACTTTAAGGCTCAACGACACCTATTTCGTGAACTTTTTTGTGCCATACAATTTGATGTTGTAAACCTTGAAGTCAGAGAATTTGTTGTCCTAAACCTTAAAGCCAGGGAAGTTATTGTTGTCAACCTTGTGGATTTGAAGTTGTTAAATTCCGCTTCGTTATTAAAAAGAACCATTTTTTTGCACCGACCCCAACTTTGGATCTAAGGTTCCCATAGTCGAGCAGGATATCGAAGTTGATGGTCCATCGGGGTTTAGCAAATTGTATTCCCTCCTTCCTAAAATATAAGATACGTTTTTTTCTTCGTGGTCTTTAATTGAAAACGTTAACCACTAATATATACATAAATATATGGTTTTAGAATGTGTAAATAGTATCGTTGCATCCGTCTTGCAAATCTCTTTTATTGCATATATATTTATAAAGTTTTGTGGACATGTTACAAGTTAAATCATGGCTAAAATTATAAGTTGTCGATCAACAAATTTAAAGACGCCTTATATTCTAGATGGATGTTTAAAGTATCCTAGGTACCCGACATCTGCCGACGGATCAAGGAACTCTCCCGCATAGGGCAGCTGGGGCGGAAACCGTAAGCCGCCGCCGCCTCCCCCCCCTCTCCGGCCCTCCTCCTCCCTCGTCGGCACGCGCGCGCGGGCAAAGCCCGTGGTGCTTTGTGATGAGGACATCCCTACTACACTACTACCTCCGTCATTGTAAGATGAAGACGATGCTGCTATGAAGCTCAAGTCCAATGAAGCCAGGATTGGACCAATGACACAGGCTCGTGCGAAGCTACTTAAGCAACATGTGAACTTGTTCCTATGCGATACTTTCATCGATGAGAACTTTATACTGCCTAAGTCGTATTACTTATGTATGATCAGATATGAAGAGGAAGCAAGCATCGCACGAGGAGGAGAGGAGCAGCTGGGCATGAAGATGGACGTGAAGCTGGACATGGAGCTGGACATGAACACATCCCATGGACGCGCGAGGGAGGAGCGGGAGGAATGCGCGAAAGGAGGAGATGCAGTTCAAGCCGGTGCCAGGCCCGGTCAGACCGATCGTGCTGCCGGGCCACCCGGTCCTAGCCCCGGTCCGACCGGCTTCCACGCCGGATCCGTCCGGTCCAAACCAGACGCCACGCTTGTGCCAACCGGGCAACAACCAGTAAGCCCGGAACCGTAGCCCGGTCACCACCCGGCGCCAGGTCCGGTTTCAACCGGCCTGACCCGGTCCCAGGCCCGGTCGACCGGCTCCTGAGCCGGCCGTGTCCGAGTCTGTCGACCAGATCCCGATCTGGGTCAGTTATTCTTGTATTTTCTCGAACCCTGGTCATCCTGAACCCATATATAAGTGCCCAGGACACCCCCAAGTTAGGTTTAGACCACGTTTAAGATAAACCCTAGTTCATAGTTGATTACTTTGCAACTCTATTGAATCTCTACACCATATTAAATTGATTTGGTGTTGAACCCCTGAAAGTCTTGTGTGATCTGCTGTTCCATTGGGAATTAGATGGTTGCAACTTACCGCTTCGTGGTCGGCGGCTACGTGCGCAAGTGTGTGGAGTTGCGAATATCTTGCAGGGTTGAGAGCTGTTGCATTAGCGACAGGGACCAATCGAGAGATCTCGTTGCGTCATACAAGTTATCATCCACTCTTCATGAAGTTATCTCCGCTGTGTTCATCCCGTGATCATCATCACCACCGTTGCTTACTGAGAAGATCGGGCCACCCCTTATCATCTTGGTATCAGATTTCAGTGTTTCCTCGGTAAGCCATCCACAATCCACCCCATAGTTGAGTTATGAGTGTTTTCCTATCTAGAAAAAGCCAAAAAATATTAGGGTTAGGGTTTTGCCATAGCCTTAGATTTCACTAATTTAGAGTTTTAGTTGGTTTTCGTAGTTGTTTTTGCGTATCTTTTTCTTCCATCTAGTTTTGTTAGGGTTTGTGTTTCCGCTATCATCTAGTTGTCAGTTTTTGTTACTCCGAGTCCACATAGCGTACAGTGTGTTAGTCCCAACCATAGACACAGCCTTTCGATATAAGTGACTAGGAACTTCCCCAGAAGAGATTAGTTTTACTGCTCGACAGGCTGTTCATTAGGGTTTTGTTGCTTTGCAATTTCTGTTGGCCGTGTTATCAAGGAGTTGAGTCATAAAATCAAAAAAAAAAAAAGCAAAAAGAGCTACATAGTTGCGTGTGTTACAAAAAGAAAATCCAAAAAGAAAAAGTGTGAAGTGCTAGTAAGATCAAGTGAAGGCCTATTTTACTTTTCTGCACCTGTAGTTGAGCAATCTTGTGCCTGTTTCGTTGAGTTTTGCTAGTGTCTCTCGAGTGCATTGCAACCTTTCATCCAAATAGTTGCATTGCCACATTTATCGCCTTGTGTCAGTATCATTGGTTGTCTACGGTCAGCGCTAGAGCTTGTTATTGGTGCAAATAGGTAGCCTACCTACAGCCCCACATATATCCTGCTTTGCCGTGTGATTTGTTTCTATACCCTTGATATTCGCTTCGCTACATCCGTGCACTAGTTGTCCCTACAAGTGGTAAGCAATACTAATTCACTTTGGAGTGGTAAGATTTCCTTTTCTTATCAGTTTTGAGTGAGTTGTGAGAGTACCACCATATATATTTGTTTTAGTGCACTAACCTACTAACCATGTCTTCTAGTGATGAGAAAATTGTTAACCAGAAAAACAAGAATTCCGCTGATGTGATGACATGGAGGGAGCATGAAGCTCTTCGTAATGAGATACGACGTGAATTCCGCACTCATGACGATGAACTTAGGGGGACTGTTCAGGGGATTTCCCAGATGCTAGATGCTACTAGTGAAACCGTCACTACAATGAAAGATCAAATGACGGATATCCAGCGCAGTCTTCAAGTTTTGCAACTGGCTGTTGATAATCTTACACAACAACAACAATAAGAGGAAGAAGACCCTGATCTTCAGGATGAAGCACCTGGAATTGGTCGTGGTGATGGATGTGGTAACCGTGCTCGTGGCTTTGTTGAACTCAGATGCCATGGTCGTGGGTTTGATGAAGAAGATGGATTGGGTAAGCCCAAGTTCTCCATACCCAAGTTTGAAGGAGGAGCTGATGTTGAAGAATACCTCACTTGTGAGCTGAAAATTGAGAAGTTATGGCGCTTACATAACTATACTGAAGATAGGAAGATCAAGCTTGCTTCTTCTGAATTTGATGGCTATGCATTGCATTGGTGTGGGATGGACTTGTTTGTACTCATGAAGAAGATGGTGAGCTGCCTATTATCACATGGCGTGCTATGAATGTCGTTGCCTATTCGACAGTACTCCAGAGGAGGGATCCTCATGGAGGGAAGAAGAAGTAGGGGCCATTGGGCGGAGAGTCCTCGGGACAGTGGTACGCGATTTACCTAGCTTCGGATCACCTGCACGATGGCAAGGCCTACTGCTGCTTGTCTGGAATTATCTGGGCGCTTTCGCGTTGTTACAATGAGTTGTGGTTGTGCCTCTAGGGCTCCCAGGATCCGGCTTATAAAGGCGCACGGATCTAGGGTTTACACGGAGAGTCCTAGCCGGAATACAAGTTGTCTAACTACGGTACAATGTCTTGCCGTGTACGTCAAGGATACGCCTTCCATCTATACCGTGCGAGATCCGGATACTTTATGGGCCTCTACGGATCCGCCCTCCTTCGTAGGTCGGTTAGGATCCGGCTTCCTGTTCCTGGGCTGGACTTCATCCTTCATGATCTACAGCAACTGGGCCGCCCGATGGGCCACACACCACATCACCATCTATGGGCCACCCCGGCTTGCTGGATCTAGGCCATGTCGTTGATATACCCATAAAGTATACCCACAACAGTAGCCCCCGAAGTTCTCCGAGATTCATCATTCCTCCGGCTTCAATCAACCCGGATCCAAAGAGAATCTTGAAGAGCTTCAAAACTTTACTCTTTTCCGACATCATCTTCTCGGAAATCATCTATTCTTCAATAACGGCAACGTAGCATATTTTCCACTTTTCCCGCGCACAACTTCCTTTCTTCCCGCGCTAAAATTTTGGAGATGCGAATCCTTAGCCGGAAATTTCGGAAGTGCACAGTCAAGTTACCTCCACGTCGTTTTACCATTTTTAACCTAAGACACGTGTCAGTCATCCAATGGTGTGACCGTTCCATTCCCACCGTCGGATCCGAATCACGAATCTCCGCGTGAGGTCTATAAATACCCCCGCGCGCGGTAACTTCTTCATTCTTTCACCGCTTCACCCACTTCGTTTTCCTCCTTCGACCGCGCCGCCGATCGGATCTCAACTCTGGCGAACTCACCCACGGGAAGCTCTGTCTGCCGCCGTTCCAAGCCTCCCCTCACACCAAGATCACCACGGTTGAGCGGGAAATTCATCCCGCCGCCGATTCGTAGTCAAGCGGAAGATTTTGCTCCAAGTCCGGCGACCTCATCTTCGCCGGTGTGCCGAAGGACCACCGCGCCATTAACGGTACGTGCGCCGGTCTTGTAGAAGAAGAAGAAGTAGTCTAGTGTAGATCCGGCTACTCAATCTAGCTTTGCATGGGTGTAGCCGGAAGCATGTCACCTAGTTCACCAAATGTACTGGTAGTTCTCTGAGTAGTTCGGAACCCAGTTCATTAGAACCAAGCTGTCTGGAGCCTCTCGCATTCTTGCAACCATATGTTTCCGACACCAAGTTAGCTCAACCGTTCTCCGCATCTTCCAGCAACGCGCTAGGCCGGATCCCGACCCTTCAAGAGATCCAAGAGGAACTCCAAGGCCAAGCCAGGATGGCCGCTAAGATACAGGAAGAGGAAGGGAAGAAGGCTTCCAAGGCCCAGATTCGAGAAGGCGAGAAGGGACAGTGGTGGCCTTGCGAAACCAAGGACGCGGAGCTGAGGGTCCTCCAAAGTGAGGGCATGATTTATCCGCAATGGACTTTCATGCGTGACTCCGACGTCCCCAAACCAGACGCGGACGAATGAGTCCTGACCAAAGCCTGGGTTGAGCGTGATCTAACGCTCCCCTGTTTGGAATTCTTCCTCTCGATCCTTTCCACCTACGGACTTCAACCTCACAATATCTATCCAAACTCATATCTACTCCTCTCGAACTTCGTGACGCTCTGCGAAGGGCATCTCCGAATTCGCCCGGATGTCCGCCTATGGCAATTTTTCTTCCGGGTGAAGAAAGAGACGAAGGACAAGGCCATGGTGAACTGTGGGAGCATGACCTTCATACTCCAACCTGGTCGCATGTATCCACCTCACTCCTCCCATGGATCCGTCCGGTACTGGAACACCAGATCGTTTTACGTGAACAATATCGCAGTTTCGGGTGTCCACGACGGACTGCCCAAGTTCATCAACAAGGCTCCGGAAGAACGTGACACCCGGAGCTTCGTACCCACCCTCGTGTAGGATCCGATATTGGAAAAAGTTGCGCGAAGGATCTCTTGGTTAGTTCATGACGGGCTAACCGGAACTCAGCTCACATTGAGCTGGTTTACTCGGCGGATCCAGCCACTGCGGTACAACGCGCGTTTAATCTACGCGTACACCGGGGCGGATGACCCTCTCCGAGTAACCCGCCACGACCTTCCTGCGGATTCTCTCAAGAGGAGAATCAAAACACTTGTGAATATTGGCCGGGGCCAACCGGTCCCGGATTTAATAAAAGATATCAAGACAAACGACCAGTGTCCTCCGGTAAGCGCTTGTACCTTTGTCATTATTAACTTCTCTAATTTTTGATGTGTTCTAACTTACACTGAATTTCTTCTCCAGCTCAACACTTTGGCGGAGGAAGACTTCCGCAACATACTCCGAGTCCCTGTCAGCGGCGAAGCGGCGGAGGAGGATCCGGAGGATGACGATGAGGAAGAGGAGCAAGCTCCTTGATACGTCTCCGATGTATCGATAATTTCTTATGTTCCAAGCCACATTATTGATGATATCTACATGTTTTATGCATACTTTATGTCATATTTATGCATTTTCTGGCACTAACCTATTAACGAGATGCCGAAGAGCCAGTTGCTATTTTTGGTTTCAGAAATCCTACAAAGGAAATATTCTCGGAATTGGACAAAATCAACGCCCAGGGTCCTATTTTTACACGAAGCTTCCAGAAGACCGGAGGGGAGACGAAGTGGGGCCACGGGGCGCCGCCACACTAGGGCGGCGCGGCCCAAGGGGCCCACGCGGCCCTAGCGTGTGGGGCCCCCGTGACTCTCCCGACTCTGCCCTTCCGCCTACTTAAAGCCTCCATCGCGAAACCCCCAGTACCGAGAGCCACGATACGGAAAACCTTACTGAGACGCCGCCGCCGCCAATCCCATCTCGGGGGATCCAGGAGATCGCCTCCGGCACCCTGCCGGAGAGGGGAATCATCTCCCGGAGGACTCTTCACCGCCATGGTCGCCTCCGGAGTGATGAGTGAGTAGTTCACCCCTGGACTATGGGTCCATAGCAGTAGCTAGATGGTCGTCTTCTCCTTATGTGCTTCATTGTTGGATCTTGTGAGCTGCCTAACATGATCAAGATCATCTATCTGTAATGCTATATGTTGTGTTTGTCGGGATCCGATGGATAGAGAATACTATGTTATGTTGATTATCAATCTATTACCTATGTGTTGTTTATGATCTTGCATGCTCTCCGTTATTAGTAGAGGCTCTGGCCAAGTTTTTGCTCTTAACTCCAAGAGGGAGTATTTATGCTCGATAGTGGGTTCATGCCTCCATTAAATCTGGGACAGTGATAGAAAGTTCTAAGGTTGTGGATGTGCTGTTGCCACTAGGGATAAAACATTGATGCTATGTCCGAGGATGTAGTTATTGATTACATTACGCACCATACTTAATGCAATTATCTGTTGTTTGCAACTTAATACTGGAAGGGGTTCGGATGATAACCTGAAGGTGGACTTTTTAGGCATAGATGCATGCTGGATAGCGGTCTATGTACTTTGTCGTAATGCCCAATTAAATCTCACTATACTTATCATATCATGTATGTGCATTGTCATGCCCTCTCTATTTGTCAATTGCCCGACTGTAATTTGTTCACCCAACATGCTATTTATCTTATGGGAGAGACACCTCTAGTGAACTGTGGACCCCGGTCCTATTCTTTTACATTGAATACAATCTGCTGCAATATTTGTTCTTTACTATTTTCTGCAAACAATCATCATCCACACTATACATCTAATCCTTTGTTACAGCAAGCGGAGATTGACAACCTCACTGTTTCGTTGGGGCAAAGTACTTTGGTTGTGTTGTGCAGGTTCCACGTTGGCGCCGGAATCCCTGGTGTTGCGCCGCACTGTACTTCGCCGCCATCAACCTTCAACGTGCTTCTTGGCTCCTCCTGGTTCGATAAACCTTGGTTTCTTTCTGAGGGAAAACTTGCTACTGTCTGCATCACACCTTCCTCTTGGGGTTCCCAACGGACGTGTGTTAATTGCACGCATCAAGCACATTTTCTGGCGCCGTTGCCGGGGAGATCAAGACACGCTGCAAGGGGAGTCTCCACAATCCAATCTCTTTACTTTGTTTTTGTCTTGCTTTATTGTATTTACTACTTTGTTTGCTGCATTATATCAAAACACAAAAAAATTAGTTGCTAACTTTACTTTATTTACTGTCTTGTTCTCCATATCAAAAACACAAAAAAAAATTAGTTACTTGCATTTACTTTATCTAGTTTGCTCTATTTACCACTGCTAAAATGAATACCCCTGAAAACACTAAGTTGTGTGACTTCACAACCACAAATAATAATGATTTCTTATGCACACCTATTGCTCCACCTGCTACTACAGCAGAATTCTTTGAAATTAAACCTGCTTTACTGAATCTTGTTATGCGAGAGCAATTTTCTGGTGTTAGTTCTGATGATGCTGCTGCCCATCTTAATAATTTTGTTGAATTATGTGAAACGCAAAAGTATAAGGATGTAGATGGTGACATTATAAAATTAAAATTGTTTCCTTTCTCATTAAGAGGAAGAGCTAAAGATTGGTTGCTATCTCTGCCTAGAAATAGTATTGATTCATGGACTAAATGTAAGGATGCTTTTATTGGTAGATATTATCCTCCCGCTAAAATTATATCATTGAGGAGTAGCATAATGAATTTTAAACAATTAGATAATGAACATGTTGCTCAAGCATGGGAGAGAATGAAATCTTTGGTAAAGAATTGCCCAACCCATGGACTGACTACTTGGATGATCATCCAAACCTTTTATGCAGGACTGAATTTTTCTTCGTGGAACCTATTGGATTCAGCTGCTGGAGGTACCTTTATGTCCATCACTCTTGGTGAAGCAACAAAGCTTCTTGATAATATGATGATTAATTACTCTGAATGGCACACGGAAAGAGCTCCACAAGGTAAGAAGGTAAATTCTGTCGAAGAAACCTCTTCCTTGAGTGATAAGATTGATGCTATTATGTCTATGCTTGTGAATGATAGGACTAATGTTGATCCTAATAATGTTCCGTTAGCTTCATTGGTTGCTCAAGAAGAACATGTTGATGTAAACTTCATTAAAAATAATAATTTCAACAACAATGCTTATCGGAACAATTCTAGTAACAACTATAGGCCATATCCATATAATAATGGTAACGGTTGTGGTAATTCTTATGGGAATTCTTACAACAATAATAGGAACACACCCCCTGGACTTGAAGCTATGCTTAAAGAATTTATTAGTATACAAACTGCTTTTAACAAATCTGTTGAGGAAAAGCTCAATAAAATTGATATTCTTGCTTCTAAGGTTGATAGTCTTGCCTCTGATGTTGATCTTTTGAAATTGAAAGTTATGCCTAATAAGGATATTGAAAATAAAATTGTTACTACAGCAAATGCAATCCAAGTTAGAATCAATGAGAATATAAGATTAATGGCTGAATTGCATGCTAGGTGGGAAAGAGAAGAAAATGAAAAACTTGCTAAAGAGAATAATGTAGCTAAAGTTTGGACTATTACCACCACTAGTAATGTTAATGCTCCACATGTTGCTGCACCTCCTACTAATAATGGTGAAAGAATTGGTGTTGGCAATGTTTCTACTTCTAATGCAAAGCCTGCAAAACTGCCGGAAACTGCTAAAACTGCTGAAACTGCTTGTGATAAAACTACTGAAATTTTTTCCAACATTGGGGATGATGATCCCATTGCTGTAGATCATAATGGTTTAAACTTTGATGATTGCCACATCTCTGAAGTTATAAAGTTCTTACAAAAGCTTGCTAAAAGTCCCAATGCTAGTGCTATAAATTTGGCCTTTACAAAACATATTACAAATGCTCTCATAAAAGCTAGAGAAGAGAAACTAAAACTTGAAACTTCTATTCCTAGAAAGCTAGAGGATGGTTGGGAGCCCATCATTAAGATGAGGGTCAATGATTTTGATTGTAATGCTTTATGTGATCTTGGTGCAAGTATTTCTGTTATGCCTAAGAAAATTTATGATATGCTTGACTTGCCACCATTGAAAAACTGTTATTTGGATGTTAATCTTGTTGATAATGCTACAAAGAAACCTTTGGGGAGAGTTGATAATGTTCGCATTACCGTTAACAATAACCTTGTCCCCATTGATTTTGTTGTCTTGGATATTGAATGCAATGCATCTTGTCCCATTATATTGGGAAGACCTTTTCTTCGAACTGTTGGAGCTATCATTGATATGAAGGAAGGTAATATTAAATATCAATTTCCTCTCAAGAAAGGTATGGAACACTTCCCTAGAAAGAGAATGAAGTTACCTTTTGATTCTATTATTAGAACAAATTATGATGTCGATGCTTCATCTCTTGATAACACTTGATTCACACTTTCTGCGCCTAGCTGAAAGGCGTTAAAGAAAAGCGCTTATGGGAGACAATCCATGTTTTTAGTACAGTACTTTTATTTTATATTTGAGTCTTGGAAGTTGTTTACTACTGTAGCAACCTCTCCTTATCTTAGTTGTGTTCATTGTTGTGCCAAGTAAAGTCGTTGATAGTAAGGTTCATACTAGATTTGGATTACTGCGCAGAAACAGATTTCTTTGCTGTCACGAATCTGGGCCTAATTCTCTGTAGGTAACTCAGAAAATTATGCCAATTTACGTGAGTGATCCTCAGATATGTACGCAACTTTCATTCAATTTGAGCATTTTCATTTGAGCAAGTCTGTTGCCTCGATAAAATTCGTCAATACGAACTGTTCTGTTTTGACAGATTCTGCCTTTTATTTCGCATTGCCTCTTTTGCTATGTTGGATGAATTTCTTTGATTCATTAATATCCAGTAGCTTTATGCAATGTCCAGAAGTGTTAAGAATGATTGTGTCACCTATGAACATGTTAATTTTTATTGTCGCTAACCCTCTAATGAGTTGTTCTAAGTTTGGTGTGGAGGAAGTTTTCAAGGATCAAGAGAGGAGTATGATGCAACATGATCAAGGAGAGTGAAAGCTCTAAGCTTGGGGATGCCCCGGTGGTTCACCCCTGCATATTTTAAGAAGACTCAAGCGTCTAAGCTTGGGTATGCCCAAGGCATCCCCTTCTTCATCGACAACATTATCAGGTTCCTCCCCTGAAACTATATTTTTATTCCATCACATCTTATGTGCTTTGCTTGGAGCATCGGTTTGTTTTTTTTTGTTTTTGTTTGAATAAAATGGATCCTAGCATTCATTGTGTGGGAGAGAGACACGCTCCGCTGTTGCATATGGACAAATATGTCCTTAGGCTTTACTCATAGTATTC
Organism: Lolium perenne; assembly: GCF_019359855.2. Classification (NCBI taxonomy): domain Eukaryota; kingdom Viridiplantae; phylum Streptophyta; class Magnoliopsida; order Poales; family Poaceae; genus Lolium; species Lolium perenne. The sequence goes on from NC_067245.2 coordinate 264,118,535, forward strand.
ATGGCGAAGGTTGAATCTTCTTCGTTAAATTGTTATATGGTTGGAATCGGGAAATGCTACATGTAGTAATTTTAAAATGTCTTGAATAATTTGATACTTGGCAATTGTTGTGCTCATGTTTAAGCTCTTGCATCATATACTTTGCACCTATTAATGAAGAAATACATAGAGCTTGCTAAAATTTGGTTTGCATATTTGGTCTCACTAAAGTCTAGATAATTTCTAGTATTGAGTGTTGAACAACAAGGAAGACGGTGTACAGTCTTATAATGTTTACAATATGTCTTTTATGTGAGTTTTGCTGCACCGGTTCATCCTTGTGTTTGTTTCAAATAACCTTGCTAGCCTAAACCTTGTATCGAGAGGGAATACTTCTCATGCATCCAAAATCCTTGAGCCAACCACTATGCCATTTGTGTCCACCATACCTACCTACTACATGGTATTTCTCCGCCATTCCAAAGTAAATTGCTTGAGTGCTACCTTTAAATTTCCATCATTCGCCTTTGCAATATATAGCTCATGGGACAAAATAGCCTTAAAAACTATTGTGGTATTGAATATGTACTTATGCACTTTATCTCTTATTAAGTTGCTTGTTGTGCGGTAACCATGTTTTCTGGGGACGCCATCAACTTTTTAACTTTGTTGAATATCATGTGAGTTGCTATGCATGTTTGTCTTGTCTGAAGTAAGGGCGGTTTTCACAATCAAATGGTTTGAGTATGCATACTGTTAGAGAAGAACATTGGGCCGCTAACTAAAGCCATGAATCATGGTGGAAGTTTCAGTTTGGACATAAAACCTCAATCTCTTATGAGAATATTAACTGTTGAATGCTTAAGCATTAAAAGAGGAGTTCATTATCTGTTGTCTATGTTGTCCCGGTATGGGTGTCTAAGTTGAAGAATGATCAAAAGCGAGAAATCCAAATGCGAACTTTCTCCTTAGACCCTTGTACAGGCGGCATAGAGGTACCCCTTTGTGACACTTGGTTGAAACATATGTTATGCAATGATAATCCGTGTTAATCCAAGCTAATTAGGACAAGGTGCGGGCACTACTAGTACACTATGCATGAGGCTTGCAACTTGTAAGATATAATTTACATGATACATATGCTTTATTACTACCGTTGACAAAATTGTTTCATGTTTTCAAAATAAAAGCTCTAGCACAAATATAGCAATCGATGCTTTCCTCTTTGAAGGACCTTTCTTTTACTTTTATGTTGAGTCAGTTCACCTATTTCTCTCCACCTCAAGAAGCAAACACTTGTGTGAACTGTGCATTGATTCCTACATACTTGCATATTGCACTTGTTATATTACTTTACATTGACACTATCCATGAGACATACATGTTATAAGTTGAAAGCAACCGTTGAAACTTAATCTTCCTTTGTGTTGCTTCAATACCTTTACTTTGATTTATTGCTTTATGAGTTAACTCTTATGCAAGACTTATTGATGCTTGTCTTGAAGTACTATTCATGAAAAGTCTTTGCTTTATGATTCAGTTGTTTACTTATGTCATTACCATTGTTTTGATCGCTGCATTCATTACATATGCTTACAATAGTATGATCAAGGTTATGATGGCATGTCACTCCAGAAATTATCTTTGTTATCGTTTACCTGCTCGGGACGAGCAGGAACTAAGCTTGGGGATGCTGATATGTCTCCGACGTATCGATAATTTCTTATGTTCCATGCCACATTATTGATGATATCTACATGTTTTATGCATACTTTATGTCATATTTATGCATTTTCCGGCACTAACCTATTAACGAGATGCCGAAGAGCCAGTTGCTATTTTTTGCTGTTTTTGGTTTCAGAAATCCTACAAAGGAAATATTCTCGGAATTGGACGAAATCAACGCCCAGGGTCCTATTTTTACACGAAGCTTCCAGAAGACCGGAGGGGAGACGAAGTGGGGCCACGGGGCGCCGCCACACTAGGGCGGCGCGGCCCAAGGGGGGCCCGCGCGGCCCTAGCATGTGGGGCCCCCGTGACTCTCCCGACTCTGCCCTTCCGCCTACTTAAAGCCTCCGTCGCGAAACCCCCAGTACCGAGAGCCACGATACGGAAAACCTTACTGAGACGCTGCCACCGCCAATCCCATCTCGGGGGATTCAGGAGATCGCCTCCGGCACCCTGCCGGAGAGGGGAATCATCTCCCAGAGGACTCTTCACCGCCATGGTCGCCTCCGGAGTGATGAGTGAGTAGTTCACCCCTGGACTATGGGTCCATAGCAGTAGCTAGATGGTCGTCTTCTCCTTATGTGCTTCATTGTTGGATCTTGTGAGCTGCCTAACATGATCAAGATCATCTATCTGTAATGCTATATGTTGTGTTTGTCGGGATCCGATGGATAGAGAATACTATGTTATGTTGATTATCAATCTATTACCTATGTGTTGTTTATGATCTTGCATGCTCTCCGTTATTAGTAGAGGCTCTGGCCAAGTTTTTGCTCTTAACTCCAAGAGGGAGTATTTATGCTCGATAGTGGGTTCATGCCTCCATTAAATGCAGGACGATGTGAGAAAGTTCTAAGGTTGTGGATGTGCTGTTGCCACTAGGGATAAAACATTGATGCTATGTCCGAGGATGTAGTTATTGATTGCATTACGCACCATACTTAATGCAATTGTCTGTTGTTTGCAACTTAATACTGGAAGGGGTTCGGATGATAACCTGAAGGTGGACTTTTTTGGCATAGATGCATGCTGGATAGCGGTCTATGTACTTTGTTGTAATGCCCAATTAAATCTCACTATACTTATCATATCATGTATGTGCATTGTCATGCCCTCTCTATTTGTCAATTGCCCGACTGTAATTTGTTCACCCAACATGCTATTTATCTTATGGGAGAGACACCTCTAGTGAACTGTGGACCCCGGTCCTATTCTTTTACATTGAATACAATCTGCTGCAATATTTGTTCTTTACTATTTTCTGCAAACAATCATCATCCACACTATACATCTAATCCTTTGTTACAGCAAGCCGGTGAGATTGAAAACCTCACTGTTTCGTTGGGGCAAAGTACTTTGGTTGTGTTGTGCAGGTTCCACGTTGGCGCCGGAATCCCTGGTGTTGCGTCGCACTATACTTCGCCGCCATCAACCTTCAACGTGCTTCTTGGCTCCTCCTGGTTCGATAAACCTTGGTTTCTTTCTGAGGGAAAACTTGCTACTGTCTGCATCACACCTTCCTCTTGGGGTTCCCAACGGACGTGTGTTAATTGCACGCATCACTCCTCGAAAGGCTGCCCCTCAACCTACTAAACGTCGCGCCAAAACTTCCGGCTCCGAAGCCGGAGCTAGCGGCGAGGCCTCCGCCAAGAAGGCCAAAGTTGTGAAGCCACCTCCGCTGGATTCCAGGAAGGCGGAGCATGAACGCATCAAACTGCTAACAACAGCAGGAAAGCGGTCGCGCCCAATCATCCTCGGCGCCACGTAAGTCTCCGAGTACGGTGCATCTTTGCTTTGATAGAACTTTGTTACTTATTCATTTCCTTCGCCTGTTTGTAGGAATCCGACTGCCACCACCACGCGGACCAACGTCCAGGAGCCCATCACCAAGTACATGAAGAAATCTCCGGCCGTCGGCCCTCCAACGCCAGCTGCGCCAAGCGCTTCTCACGCCACTCCCCAACCGTCTTCGCCTCAAGCTGAACGATCTCCCCCTCCTACTACCGAAACTCCAGTGGAGATAATTCCGGTAAGTAGCAAAAAGGTGGGTGGAGAGAGCTTCGGAGCAAAGCGACCTGCCCCTGAAGAAGCCGAAGCACAAGGCCAAGAGGAGGGGGAAGTCAACTCTTTGGGCAAAGTTGAAGCCGTGGCTGGTGACATAGTTGTTTTTCCGAAGAACTTCGAAGATCCGGCTGACCTTACCTCCACCCCCAAGGCTTATGCGACCAAGTTTTTTAACAAGCTTACTAAGGCGGAAAAGTGGGATCTTGAACAAGATCTGCTTAACGCCATGATGAACAATGCCTGGGGAAAGCCTGATCTTGAACAAGTGCTAGTTTCTAAGTTTTTTGGCTAGCTCACTTGACCTTCCACGAGCCGGAAGACCTTTAGCCGGAAACGCTCGCCTGCGGCGACGAAGCCCAATGGCAATCCATCAATAACCGCGGAAACAAGCCCCCAGTTAAGGTGCCGGAGGTCGCTACTAGGAATCCATGAGTTCGCAACAAAAATCTTATTCACCAGAAGACTTAAGCTCACGTCCTAAGGGACGATTTTGAAAAATCACAACTTTCATACGCGCCTAGGCGGAAACATCCAGCTCTGCGGTTTTAGTCGGAAAACATACACGATCCAAAAAGGAAAAATTAAAGGAGCTAAAAGACTCTAAGAGTGAACCACATGCTTTATTTCATTCATCATGTATCTAGATAATACAAGGTATGTAATGCGGAATTTGCTAAGTGTGGAAAGGATGTAGCTGTGCTATATTCTAGGGACGATCTGTTTCATCGTATATGTCATCCGGATCCTCTCGCTTGCGTTTCCGGTACCAGTTAGCAGGTCTATCTTTTAGTTCCCAGAAATCGACAAGGTAGTACGATCCGTTGTGAAGCACTTTGCTGATGACGAAAGGTCCTTCCACACATTTGAGAAACACCCCATTTACACTTCTTTTGTAGATCTCTCTGAGGATTTCTCTGAGGATTTCAATGCCATCTTGATTTGAGACGCATTTGAGAAACACCCCATTTGCACTTCTTTTGTAGAGCTGTCCATCAACAATTGTGTAGGATCTTGCTCGTCTGATGATCTGTCGTGCGAGGACCTTGTCCTCCGGCAACTTTCGATCAATAAGGTAGCCCAGGAACGGCTGTGTCTAGGCCGGAATGATAGCCATCACTTCCTTAGCCTGAGATACTGCCATGTCCGAGTTTTACGGGTTTGCGCCCTTCACCGAGGGTTGATACGTCTCCAATGTATCGATAATTTCTTATGTTCCATGCCACATTATTGATGTTATCTACATGTTTTATGCACACTTTATGTCATATTCGTGCATTTTCTGGAACTAACCTATTAACAAGATGCCGAAGTGCCGATTCTTTGTTTCTGCTGTTTTTGGTTTCAGAAATCCTAGTAACGAAATATTCTCGGAATTGGACGAAATCAACGCCCAGGGTCCTATTTTGCCACGAAGCTTCCAGAAGACCGAAGAGGAGACGAAGTGGGGCCACGAGGTGGCCACACCCTAGGGCGGCGCGGCCCCCCCCCCCTTGGCCGCGCGGCCCTGTGGTGTGGGCCCCTCGTGCCGCCTCCTGACCTACCCTTCCGCCTACTTAAAGCCTCCGTCGCGAAACCCCCAGTACCGAGAGCCACGATACGGAAAACCTTCCAGAGACGCCGCCGCCGCCAATCCCATCTCGGGGGATTCAGGAGATCGCCTCCGGCACCCTGCCGGAGAGGGGAATCATCTCCCGGAGGACTCTACGCCGCCATGGTCGCCTCCGGAGTGATGTGTGAGTAGTCTACCCCTGGACTATGGGTCCATAGCAGTAGCTAGATGGTTGTCTTCTCCCCATTGTGCTTAATTGTCGGGTCTTGTGAGCTGCCGAACATGATCAAGATCATCTATCTGTAATTCTATATGTTGCGTTTGTTGGGATCCGATGAATAGAGAATACTTGTTATGTTGATTATCAAAGTTATGTCTATGTGTTGTTTATGATCTTGCATGCTCTCCGTTATTAGTAGATGCTCTGGCCAAGTTGATGCTAGTAACTCCAAGAGGGAGTATTTATGCTCGATAGTGGGTTCATGTCTCCGTGAATCTGGAGGGGTGACAAGAACCTCTAAGGTTATGGATGTGCTGTTGCCACTAGGGATAAAACATTGGTGCTATGTTCAAGGATGTAGTCACTGATTACATTACGCGCAATACTTAATGCAATTGTCTTTTGTTAGCAACTTAATACTGGAGGGGGTTCGGATGATAACCTGAAGGTGGACTTTTTAGGCATAGATGCATGCTGGATAGCGGTCTATGTACTTTGTCGTAATGCCCAATTAAATCTCACTATACTCATCATAATATGTATGTGCATGGTCATGCCCTCTTTATTTGTCAATTGCCCAACTGTAATTTGTTCACCCAACATGTTGTTTATCTTATGGGAGAGACACCTCTAGTGAACTGTGGACCCCGGTCCAATTCTCTATACTGAAATACAATCTCTTGCCAATCTTTGTTCTACCGTTTTACGCAAACAATCATCATCCACACTATACATCTAATCCTTTGTTACAGCAAGCCGGTGAGATTGACAACCTCACTGTTTCGTTGGGGCAAAGTACTTTGGTTGTGTTGTGCAGGTTCCACGTTGGCGCCGGAATCCCTGGTGTTGCGCCGCACTACATCCCGCCGCCATCAACCTTCAACGTGCTTCTTGGCTCCTACTGGTTCGATAAACCTTGGTTTCATACTGAGGGAAAACTTGCCGCTGTACGCATCACACCTTCCTCTTGGGGTTCCCAACGGACGCGTGATGTACGCGTATCAAGCTCTTTTTCTGGCGCCGTTGCCGGGGAACTGAAGAAAAGCTACACCACAGAGAATTGCCTCCCACGGCAACAGCTCTTTTTCTGGCGCCGTTGCCGGGGAGATCAAGACACGCTGCAAGGGGAGTCTCCACTTCCCAATCTCTTTACTTTGTTTTTGTCTTGCTTAGTTTTATTTACTACTTTGTTTGCTACACTAAATCAAAATATAAAAAAATTAGTTGCTAGTTTTACTTTATTTGCTATCTTGTTTGCTATATCAAAAACACAAAAAAATTAGTTACTTGCATTTACTTTATCTAGTTTGCTTTATTTACTGTTGCTAAAATGGCTACCCCTGAAAATACTAAGTTGTGTGACTTCACAACCACAAATAATAATGATTTCTTATGCACACCTATTGCTCCACCTGCTACTACAGCAGAATTCTTTGAAATTAAACCTGCTTTACTAAATCTTGTTATGCGAGAGCAATTTTCTGGTGTTAGTTCTGATGATGCTGCTGCCCATCTTAATAATTTTGTTGAATTGTGTGAAATGCAAAAATATAAAGATGTAGATGGTGACATTATAAAATTAAAATTGTTCCCTTTCTCATTAAGAGGAAGAGCTAAAGATTGGTTGCTATCTCTGCCTAAGAATAGTATTGATTCATGGACTAAATGCAAGGATGCTTTTATTGGTAGATATTATCCCCCTGCTAAAATTATATCTTTGAGGAGTAGCATAATGAATTTTAAACAATTAGATACTGAACATGTTGCACAAGCATGGGAAAGAATGAAATCCCTGGTTAAAAATTGCCCAACCCATGGACTGACTACTTGGATGATCATCCAAACCTTTTATGCAGGACTGAATTTTTCTTCGCGGAATTTATTGGATTCAGCTGCTGGAGGTACCTTTATGTCCATCACTCTTGGTGAAGCAACAAAGCTTCTTGATAATATGATGATCAATTACTCTGAATGGCACACGGAAAGAGCTCCACAAGGTAAGAAGGTAAATTCTGTCGAAGAAACCTCTTCCTTGAGTGATAAGATTGATGCTATTATGTCTATGCTTGTGAATGATAGGACTAATATTGATCCTAATAATGTTCCGTTAGCTTCATTGGTTGCACAAGAAGAACATGTTGATGTAAACTTCATTAAAAATAATAATTTCAACAACAATGCTTATCGGAACAATTCTAGTAACAACTATAGGCCATATCCTTATAATAATGGAAACGGCTATGGTAATTCTTATGGGAATTCTTACAACAATAATAGGAATTCACCCCCTGGACTTGAAGCCATGCTTAAAGAATTTATTAGTACACAAACTGCTTTTAACAAATCTGTTGAAGAAAAGCTTGGGAAAATTGATATACTTGCTTCTAAAGTCGATAGTCTTGCTGCTGATGTTGATCTTTTGAAATCGAAAGTTATGCCTAATAGGGATATTGAAAATAAAATTGTTACTACAGCAAATTCCATCCAAGTTAGAATTAACGAGAATATAAGATTGATGGCTGAACTGCGTGCTAGGTGGGATAGAGAAGAAAATGAAAAACTAGCTAAAGAGAAGAATGTAGCTAAAGTTTGGACTATTACCACCACTAGTAATGCTAATGCTACACAAGTTTCTGCACCTCCTACTAATAATAATAAAAGAATTGGTGTTAGCAATGTTTCCACTTCTAATGCAAAGCGCGAGAAACTGCCTTCAAATCGCTAAAGCTGAAATCTGCCTGTGATAAAGCTGCTGAAATTTTTTCCAACATTGGGGATGATGATCTCATTGCTTTAGATTATAATGGTTTGAATTTTGATTATTGCCACATCTCTGAAGTTATAAAGTTCTTGCAAAAACTTGCTAAAAGTCCTAATGCTAGTGCTATAAATTTAGCTTTCACAAAACATATTACAAATGCTCTTATAAAAGCTAGAGAAGAGAAACTAGAGCGCGAAGCCTCTATTCCTAGAAAGCTAGAGGATGGTTGGGAGCCCATCATTAAGATGAAGGTTAAAGATTTTGATTGTAATGCTTTATGTGATCTTGGTGCAAGTATTTCTGTTATGCCTAAGAAAATCTATAATATGCTTGACTTGCCACCGCTGAAAAATTGTTATTTGGATGTTAATCTTGCTGATTATTCTACAAAGAAACCTTTGGGGAAAGTTGATAATGTTCGCATTACCGTTAATAATAACCTTGTCCCCGTTGATTTTGTTGTCTTGGATATTGAATGCAATGCATCTTGTCCCATTATATTGGGAAGACCTTTTCTTCGAACTGTTGGTGCTACTATTGATATGAAGGAAGGTAATATTAAATATCAATTTCCTCTCAAGAAAGGTATGGAACACTTACCTAGAAAGAGAATGAAGTTACCTTTTGATTCTATTATTAGAACAAATTATGATGTTGACACTTCGTCTCTTGATAATACTTGATACACACTTTCTGCGCCTAGCTGAAAGGCGTTAAAGAAAAGCGCTTATGGGAGACAACCCATGTTTTTACCTACAGTACTTTGTTTTTATTTTGTGTCTTGGAAGTTGTTTACTACTGTAGCAACCTCTCCTTATCTTAGTTTAGTGTTTTGTTGTGCCAAGTAAAGTCGTTGATAGAAAAGTTCATACTAGATTTGGATTACTGCGCAGAAACAGATTTCTTTGCTGTCACGAATCTGGGCCTAATTCTCTGTAGGTAACTCAGAAAATTATGCCAATTTACGTGAGTGATCCTCAGATATGTACACAACTTTCATTCAATTTGAGCATTTTCATTTGAGCAAGTCTGTTGCCTCGATAAAATTCGTCAATACGAACTGTTCTGTTTTGACAGATTCTGCCTTTTATTTCGCATTGCCTCTTTTGCTATGTTGGATGAATTTCTTTGATTCATTAATATCCAGTAGCTTTATGCAATGTCCAGAAGTGTTAAGAATGATTGTGTCACCTATGAACATGTTAATTTTTATTGTCGCTAACCCTCTAATGAGTTGTTCTAAGTTTGGTGTGGAGGAAGTTTTCAAGGATCAAGAGAGGAGTATGATGCAACATGATCAAGGAGAGTGAAAGCTCTAAGCTTGGTGATGCCCCGGTGGTTCACCCCTGCATATTCTAAGAAGACTCAAGCGTCTAAGCTTGGGGATGCCTAAGGCATCCCCTTCTTCATCGACAACATTATCAGGTTCCTCCCCTGAAACTATATTTTTATTCCATCACATCTTATGTGCTTTGCTTGGAGCGTCGGTTTGTTTTTGTTTTTGTTTTGTTTGAATAAAATGGATCCTAGCATTCACTTTATGGGAGAGAGACACGCTCCGCTGTAGCATATGGACAAGTATGTCCTTAGTTTCTACTCATAGTATTCATGGCGAAGTTTCTTCTTCGTTAAATTGTTATATGGTTGGAATTGGAAAATGATACATGTAGTAATTTGCTATAATGTCTTGGATAATGTGATACTTGGCAATTGTTGTGCTCATGTTTAAGCTCTTGCATCATATGCTTTGCACCCATTAATGAAGAAATACATAGAGCATGCTAAAATTTGGTTTGCATATTTGGTCTCTCTAAGGTCTAGATAATTTCTAGTATTGAGTTTGAACAACAAGGAAGACGGTGTAGAGTCTTATAATGTTTACAATATGTCTTTTATGTGAGTTTTGCTGCACCGGTTCATCCTTGTGTTTGTTTCAAATAAGCCTTGCTAGCCTAAACCTTGTATCGAGAGGGATTACCTCTCATGCATCCAAAATACTTGAGCCAACCACTATGCCATTTGTGTCCACCATACCTACCTACTACATGGTATTTTCCGCCATTCCAAAGTAAATTGCTTGAGTGCTACCTTTAAAATTCCATCATTCACCTTTGCAATATATAGCTCATGGGACAAATAGCTTAAAAACTATTGTGGTATTGAATATGTACTTATGCACTTTATCTCTTATTAAGTTGCTTGTTGTGCGATAACCATGTTCACTGGGGACGCCATCAACTACTCTTTGTTGAATTTCATGTGAGTTGCTATGCATGTTCGTCTTGTCTGAAGTAAGAGAGATCTACCACCTTATGGTTAAGCATGCATATTGTTAGAGAGGAACATTGGGCTGCTAACTAAAGCCATGATCCATGGTGGAAGTTTCAATTTTGGACATATATCCTCAATCTCATATGAGAAAATTATTAATTATTGTTACATTCTTATGCATAAAAGAGTAGTCCATTATCTGTTGTCTATGTTGTCCCGGTATGGATGTCTAAGTTGAGAATAATCAATAGCGAGAAATCCAATGCGAGCTTTCTCCTTAGACCTTTGTACAGGCGGCATAGAGGTACCCCTTTGTGACACTTGGTTAAAACATGTGCATTGTGATGATCCGGTAGTCCAAGCTAATTAGGACAAGGTGCGGGCACTATTAGTATACTATGCATGAGGCTTGCAACTTGTAAGATATAATTTACATGATACATATGCTTTATTACTACCGTTGACAAAATTGTTTCATGTTTTCAAAATCAAAGCTCTAGCACAAATATAGCAATCGATGCTTTTCCTCTATGGAGGACCATTCTTTTACTTTCATTGTTGAGTCAGTTCACCTATTTCTCTTCACCTCAAGAAGCAAACACTTGTGTGAACTGTGCATTGATTCCTACATACTTGCATATTGCACTTATTATATTACTCTATGATGACAATATCCATGAGATATACATGTTACAAGTTGAAAGCAACCGCTGAAACTTAATCTTTCTTTGTGTTGCTTCAATGCTTTTACTATGAATTATTGCTTTATGAGTTAACTCTTATGCAAGACTTATTGATGCTTGTCTTGAAGTACTATTCATGAAAAGTCTTTGCTTTATGATTCACTTGTTTACTCATGTCATATACATTGTTTTGATCGCTGCATTCACTACATATGCTTTACAAATAGTATGATCAAGGTTATGATGGCATGTCACTCCAGAAATTATCTTTGTTATCGTTTTACCTGCTCGGGACGAGCAGAACTAAGCTTGGGGATGCTGATACGTCTCCAACGTATCGATAATTTCTTATGTTCCATGCCACATTATTGATGTTATCTACATGTTTTATGCACACTTTATGTCATATTCGTGCATTTTCTGGAACTAACCAATTAACAAGATGCCGAAGTGCCGATTCTTGTTTTCTGCTGTTTTTGGTTTCAGAAATCCTAGTAACGAAATATTCTCGGAATTGGACGAAATCAACGCCCAGGGTCCTATTTTGCCACGAAGCTTCCAGAAGACCGAAGAGGAGACGAAGTGGGGCCACGAGGTGGCCACACCCTAGGGCGGCGCGGCCCCCCCCTTGGCCGCGCGGCCCTGTGGTGTGGGCCCCTCGTGCCGCCTCCTGACCTGCCCTTCCGCCTACTTAAAGCCTCCGTCGCGAAACCCCCAGTACCGAGAGCCACGATACGGAAAACCTTCCAGAGACGCCGCCGCCGCCAATCCCATCTCGGGGGATTCAGGAGATCGCCTCCGGCACCCTGCCGGAGAGGGGAATCATCTCCCGGAGGACTCTACGCCGCCATGGTCGCCTCCGGAGTGATGTGTGAGTAGTCTACCCCTGGACTATGGGTCCATAGCAGTAGCTAGATGGTTGTCTTCTCCCCATTGTGCTTAATTGTCGGGTCTTGTGAGCTGCCGAACATGATCAAGATCATCTATCTGTAATTCTATATGTTGCGTTTGTTGGGATCCGATGAATAGAGAATACTTGTTATGTTGATTATCAAAGTTATGTCTATGTGTTGTTTATGATCTTGCATGCTCTCCGTTATTAGTAGATGCTCTGGCCAAGTTGATGCTAGTAACTCCAAGAGGGAGTATTTATGCTCGATAGTGGGTTCATGTCTCCGTGAATCTGGAGGGGTGACAAGAACCTCTAAGGTTATGGATGTGCTGTTGCCACTAGGGATAAAACATTGGTGCTATGTTCAAGGATGTAGTCACTGATTACATTACGCGCAATACTTAATGCAATTGTCTGTTGTTAGCAACTTAATACTGGAGGGGGTTCGGATGATAACCTGAAGGTGGACTTTTTAGGCATAGATGCATGCTGGATAGCGGTCTATGTACTTTGTCGTAATGCCCAATTAAATCTCACTATACTCATCATAATATGTATGTGCATGGTCATGCCCTCTTTATTTGTCAATTGCCCAACTGTAATTTGTTCACCCAACATGCTGTTTATCTTATGGGAGAGACACCTCTAGTGAACTGTGGACCCCGGTCCAATTCTCTATACTGAAATACAATCTCTTGCAATCTTTGTTCTTTACTGTTTTCTGCAAACAATCATCATCCACACTATACATCTAATCCTTTGTTACAGCAAGCCAGTGAGATTGACAACCTCACTGTTTCGTTGGGGCAAAGTACTTTGGTTGTGTTGTGCAGGTTCCACGTTGGCGCCGGAATCCCTGGTGTTGCGCCGCACTACATCCCGCCGCCATCAACCTTCAACGTGCTTCTTGGCTCCTACTAGTTCGATAAACCTTGGTTTCATACTGAGGGAAAACTTGCCGCTGTACGCATCACACCTTCCTCTTGGGGTTCCCAACGGACGCGTGTTGTACGCGTATCAAGGGTATCCGTAGATGCTCCAGGAAAATGCCAGGCGGGATTGGTTTCCTGCCGGATCGGAGCTTGGATAGCATATCTGCCATTGTGTTATCGTCTCTCCTGACGTACTTGACTTCGTATCCGAGGAAGCACTTGGCGATCTCGTCAACTTTGTCTCTTTAAGCCGCCATGACGGAGTTTCTGGCGTTCCAGGTTCCGGCTACTTGTTGTGCCACCAGGTCGGAATCTCCGCAGCATATGATGTGCTTGATCCCAAAGTCCTTAGCGATGCGCAATCCGTGTAGTAGAGCCTTGTATTCCGCCATGTTGTTTGTAGCTTCGAAGTGAATCTGCAGGACGTACTGCAGTTCTTCTCCGGTTGGTGACTTCATGGTAACTCCAGCCCCCGAGCCTTGGTGTTGCCTGGATCCGTCGAAATGCATGATCAATGGTTCAGGTTCCGGGTCAGGCTTGCCCTCCGGCGTTTCCGTCCAATCGGCAATAAAATCTGCCAGGACTTGGGATTTGATCGCGGTTCTGGCTTGGTACTTGATATCGAAGGCAGATAATTCGATGCCCCATTTTGCTATACGCCCTGTCGCGTCGGAATTGTGAATGATGGTTGACAAGGGAGCCTTGCTCACTACTGTCATGGGGTGCTCCTGAAAGTAGTGCCTCAGCTTCTGGCTGCCTAGGAAAACTCCATATACTAGCTTCTGAAAGTGAGGGTAGCGTTGCTTGGATTCCGTTAGGACCTCGCTTATGTAGTAAGCTGGCCTCTGGACTCCGTGCTCGTAGCCTTCTTCCTTTCGCTCCACCACGATAACTAGACTTACAACCTTGTTGGTGGCTGCCAGATAGAGGAACATTGGTTCTGACTCAGCCGGTGCCTCCAAAATAGGTGGGGATGTGAGTAGTTCTTTCAACCCTTGAAGTGTTGCGTCTGCTGCGTCATCCCAGACAAATTTGTCTGATTTCTTCAGCAACTTGTATAAAGGTAGCGCCTTCTCGCCAAGACGGCTAACAAATCTACTGATTGCGGTGACGCAACCAGTTAACCGTTGCACATCTTTGAGACAAGTTGGCCTTTTGATGCACATAATTGCCTTGATTTTTTCCGGGTTAACTTCGATGCCTCTGTGAGACACAATGAAGCCAAGGAGTTTTCCGGCTGGCACGCCAAAGACGCGCTTCAGCGGATTCAACATCATCTTGTACCGTCGGAGATTATCAAAGGTTTCCGTGAGGTCGCTGATCAAGTCGGATCCTTTCCGGGTCATGACCGCGATGTCGTCGACGTAGGCGTGCACATTCCGGCCAATTTGGTCCTTCAGGCACCGCTGCATCGTACGTTGATAGGTGGCACCTGCATTTTTCAAACCAAAGGTCATGGTGACATAGCAGTAAGTGCCGAAGGGTGTGATGAATGAGGTCTCCTTTTGGTCGGACTTCTTCATCCGGATCTGGTGATACCCGGAATATGCGTCAAGAAAACACAGAAGTTCCGCCCCTGCCGTCGAATCAATGACTTGGTCAATGCGCGGCAGGGGGAATGGATCCTTCGGACAATGCTTATTCAAGCTAGAGTAATCGATGCACATTCTTAGTATTTCAGAATTCTTTTTGGGTACAACGACAGGGTTTGCGATCCAATCAGTATGGATAACTTCTACTACAAAACCTTCCACTAGTAACTTTGCTAATTCATTCCCTATGGCACGGCGCTTCTTATCTCCAAAGCGTCCCATAGCTTGCTAATTCATTCCCTATGACGGGGTCCATGTCGGCTCCGACTGAAACCTGCTTGGAGCTGTCGCCTACCTTGAGGTCGACCTGCTTGGTTTCTATCGCGGCCTTGAAAGAGTTCTTCTGTTCGGAGATCTGCTTCTTGGTGGTATGCATTGCAGCCCCTCTCCAGATATGACGGATTCTGCAAAGGCGGCTTCGCCCTCCTCGCAGTCTTGCGCCTTTTTGTTGTCTCCGGATACGGTAATCATGCCGTTAGGTCCCAGAATCTTGAGCTTGTTGTAGATGTAGCATGCCCTTGCGTGGAACTTGTGGTAGGTCGGCCTGCCAAAGATTACATGGTAGGAGCTTTTGAACGGCACAACCTCAAACGTGATCATCTCCTCGCGGAAATTATTGATGTAGCCGAAGGCCACGGGAAGTTTGATGCTGCCGAGGGAGTTGGCCTTTTTACCCGGAACCACACCATGAAATTCAGTGGTGCTGTGCTTGAGCTATTCCTTGGTAAGGTTCATCCTCTCCAGAGTCTCCAGGTACATGATGTTTAGGCTGGCTCCGCCATCCATAAGGCACTTGGAGAAGTCATACCCGTCTATGCGGGGACTTACAACCAGGGCGTAGCACTCTTTTGGGATGATGGCCGGGTGATCCGCCCTGTCAAATGTGCAGGGTTTCTCCGACTACTTGACATATTGAGGTACGGCCGAAACCGTCGCATTGAGGATCCGGAGGGCCGATTTTTTGGCCCGGACCGTTGGAGTTCCGAGGAAGGTGTGGTAAGCTCTGACACTCTTTCTTCCAAAGGGGCTGGATTTGTTAGCTGCGGAACCCTCTTTGGGATCCGGCGAAGCGTCATCCTCGTCCATGGCCTCGGAGTTGTCCTCTTCTTTGTCCTTGTTCTTGCCCTTGCCTCCTTTGCCGCGTGCGCGGTGCTTCCGGGCTCGCTTGTATCCTGCTTTCCGGTCAGATTTGAGATCATTGACCCATTTGCAGTTGCGGTTGGTGTGAGTGGACTTGCCCGTAGCCGGATCCAGATGGTCCAGGCAGGGCATATCCCTGTACTCTTCATAAGTTTGGGGGCGTGGGTTCCGGCAGCGGTGACCTCGTCAGCACGCTGCTGGCCCCTGCCGGCTCCGCCTTCGCGACCGCGGCCTCTTCCGCCTCCTTGACCTCCGCGTTGGAACGCCATGGCGATCATGTCGGATCCTCCGCTCTTCTGGTCCTCAGATGGGTTTTTCCGCTTGTTGTTGCTGCCGCCGTTGTCACGGTTCTTCTTTTGCTGATGTAGGGGTAAAGCTGTAGCTGCAAGTTCTCCGCCTGCGTCGTCATCGGCGGCGGTGTGGTTGCTGGCAATGTTGATCATGTCATCCAAAATCAGCTTATTCTCGTTGACCAAGCAGGTAAGCTGATGCCGTAGTAGGCTTCCCCTCTGCAGTCCGCCTATGAAGGCGTGCATAGCTGTGCGATTATCCACGTTCTCGCACTCATACCTGGTTTGCAACCATCGGTTGAGGAAGCTCCTTGATGTTTCACCCTTCTTTTGGATACATGCCTTTAAGTCGATTGTTGTGGCAGGCCTTTTGTAGGTGCCCCTGAAGTGCTTCTCGAAGGCGTTCTTCAGGTCAAACCAGCAAAAGATTGAGTTTTTCTCGAGGTCGCTGAGCCAGATCCGGGCTGGACCTACAAGGTACAACTGGAGCATGCGGCAGGCTATGTTAGGGGTTCCTCCGGCAAAGGTTGCTGCATTGTAGTAATCTTCAATCCAGGTATCCGACCTTTCGTTGCCATCATAATGCTTCAAGTTTCCGGGTAGCTTGAGGTTCATCCTTGGCTTTGGTTCCTCTTGGATCATCCTGCCGAAGCACTTTGGGCCGATGTAGTCAGTTCTGTACTCGTTGAGGCGTTCCCGGGCATCGCGTGGGCCGCCACCAGGGGTTCTTGAGCGGAAGCGAGATCTCCGGCCTCCGCCTCCGCCTCCCCCTCCTCCACTTGGCGGTGGTGAGGGAGATCTGCGAGGGATCTGTAGGATTTTTTGCTTCCGCCCTCGGATTCCCGGCGTTCTTCCCGCGGCAGACTCCGGCTTCGGTGACTTCCTTCTCCTTGGCGATGGTCGTCTCCGGCGGGGCTCCGGCTCGCGCTCTTCATTCCGACTCCTCCTGGACTCGGGCTCACGATCGTTGTTCCGGCTCCTTCTGGGCTCAGGCTCACGATCGTTGTTCCGGCTTCGGTGGGGTTCCGGCGTGCGCTCCCTGTTTTCGTTCCTCGGAGGCGGCACGTTGTCGCGGATATTGATTCCACCATGAGGCCTAGTGTTTCCGACTAAACTACGGCGGCGAGGAGGTGGAGGACGCGGGTGATGGCGCGTGAAGCACACGTCTGTTGGGAACCCCAAGAGGAAGGTGTGATGCTGATACGTCTCCGACGTATCGATAATTTCTTATGTTCCATGCCACATTATTGATGTTATCTACATGTTTTATGCACACTTTATGTCATATTCGTGCATTTTCTGGAACTAACCTATTAACAAGATGCCGAAGTGCCAGTTGCTGTTTTCTGCTGTTTTTGGTTTCAGAAATCCTAGTAAGGAAATATTCTCGGAATTGGACGAAATCAACGCCCAGGGGCCTATTTTTCCACGAAGCTTCCAGAAGTCCGAAGACGAAACGAAGTGGGGCCACAGGGTGCCCAAACCCTAGGGCGGCGCGGCCCCCCCCCTTCGCCGCGCCGCCCTGTCATCTGGGGCCCCTGTGCCCCCTCTTGACTTGCCCTTCCGCCTACTTAAAGCCTCCGTGACGAAACCCCCAGGACCGAGAGCCACGATACGGAAAACCTTCCAGAGACGCCGCCAACGCCGATCCCATCTCGGGGGATCCAGGAGATCGCCTCCGGCACCCTGCCGGAGAGGGGAATCATCTCCCGGAGGACTCTACGCCGCCATGGTCGCCTCCGGTGTGATGTGTGAGTAGTCTACCCCTGGACTTTGGGTCCATAGCAGTAGCTAGATGGTTGTCTTCTCCCCATTGTGCTATCATTGTCGGATCTTGTGAGCTGCCTAACATGATCAAGATCATCTATCTGTAATTCTATATGTTGCGTTTGTTGGGATCCGATGAATAGAGAATACTTGTTATGTTGATTATCAAAGTTATATCTACGTGTTGTTTATGATCTTGCATGCTTTCCGTTACTAGTAGATGCTCTGGCCAAGTAGATGCTTGTAACTCCAAGAGGGAGTACTTATGCTCGATAGTGGGTTCATGCCTGCATTGACACCTGGGACGATGTGAGAAAGTTCTAAGGTTGTGTTGTGCTGTTGCCACTAGGGATAAAACATTGATGCTATGTCTAAGGATGTAGTTGTTGATTACATTACGCACCATACTTAATGCAATTGTCTGTTGCTTTGCAACTTAATACTGGAGAGGGTTCGGATGATAACCTGAAGGTGGACTTTTTAGGCATAGATGCAGTTGGATGGCGGTCTATGTACTTTGTCGTAATGCCCAATTAAATCTCACTATACTCATCATGATATGTATGTGCATGGTCATGCTCTCTTTATTTGTCAATTGCCCAACTGTAATTTGTTCACCCAACATGCTGTTCGTCTTATGGGAGAGACACCTCTAGTGAACTGTGGACCCCGGTCCAATTCTCTTTACTGTAATACAATCTACTGCAATACTTGTTCTACTGTTTTCTGCAAACAATCATCTTTCACACAATACGGTTAATCCTTTGTTACAGCAAGCCGGTGAGATTGACAACCTCACTGTTTCGTTGGGGCAAAGTACTTTGGTTGTGTTGTGCAGGTTCCACGTTGGCGCCGGAATCCCTGGTGTTGCGCCGCACTACATCCCGCCGCCATCAACCTTCGACGTGCTTCTTGACTCCTACTGTTTCGATAAACCTTGGTTTCTTACTGAGGGAAACTTGCTGCTGTACGCATCACACCTTCCACTTGGGGTTCCCAACGAGCGTGTGCTTTACGCGTCATCAAGCTAAATTTCTGGCGCCGTTGCCGGGGAGATCAAGACACGCTGCAAGGGGAGTCTCCACTTCTCAATCTCTTTACTTTGTTTTTGTCTTGCTTAGTTTTATTTACTACTTTGTTTGCTGCACTAAATCAAAATACAAAAAAATTAGTTGCTAGTTTTACTTTATTTGCTATCTTGTTTGCTATATCAAAAACACAAAAAAATTAGTTTACCTGCATTTACTTTATCTAGTTTGCTTTATTTACTGTTGCTAAAATGGCCAACGCTGAAAATACTAAGTTGTGTGACTTCATAACCACAAATAATAATGATTTCTTATGCACACCTATTGCTCCACCTGCTACTACAGCAGAATTCTTTGAAATTAAACCTGCTTTACTGAATCTTGTTATGCGAGAGCAATTTTCTGGTGTTAGTTCTGATGATGCTGCTGCCCATCTCAATAATTTTGTTGAATTATGTGAAATGCAAAAATATAAAGATGTAGATGGTGATATTATTAAACTAAAATTGTTCCCTTTCTCATTAAGAGGAAGAGCTAAAGATTGGTTGCTATCTCTGCCTAAGAATAGTATTGATTCATGGACTAAATGCAAGGATGCTTTTATTGGTAGATATTATCCCCCTGCTAAAATTATATCTTTGAGGAGTAGCATAATGAATTTTAAACAATTAGATACTGAACATGTTGCTCAAGCTTGGGAAAGAATGAAATCTCTGGTTAAAAATTGCCCAACCCATGGACTGACTACTTGGATGATCATCCAAACCTTCTATGCAGGACTAAATTTTTCTTCACGGAATTTATTGGATTCAGCTGCTGGAGGTACCTTTATGTCCATCACTCTTGGTGAAGCAACAAAGCTTCTTGATAATATGATGATCAACTACTCTGAATGGCACACGGAAAGAGCTCCACAAGGTAAGAAGGTAAATTCTGTCGAAGAAACCTCTTCCTTGAGTGATAAGATTGATGCTATTATGTCTATGCTTGTGAATGATAGGACTAATATTGATCCTAATAATGTTCCATTAGCTTCATTGGTTGCACAAGAAGAACATGTTGATGTAAACTTCATTAAAAATAATAATTTCAACAACAATGCTTACCGGAACAATTCTAGTAACAACTATAGGCCATATCCTTATAATAATGGAAACGGCTATGGTAATTCTTATGGGAATTCTTACAACAATAATAGGAGTTCACCCCCTGGACTTGAAGCCATGCTTAAAGAATTTATTAGTACACAAACTGCTTTTAACAAATCTGTTGAAGAAAAGCTTGGGAAAATTGATATACTTGCTTCTAAAGTCGATAGTCTTGCTGCTGATGTTGATCTTTTGAAATCGAAAGTTATGCCTAATAAGAATCATCATAATAAAATTGTTACTACAGCAAATGCCATTCAAGTTAGAATTAATGAGAATATAAGATTAATGGCTGAACTGCGTGCTAGGTGGGATAGAGAAGAAAATGAAAAACTAGCTAAAGAGAAGAATGTAGCTAAAGTTTGGACTATTACCACCACTAGTAATGATAATGCTACACATGTTGCTGCACCTCCTACAATTAATAATAAAAGAATTGGTGTTAGCAATGTTTCCACTTCTAATGCAAAGCGCGAGAAACTGCCTGAAACTGCTAAAACTGCTGAAACTGCTTGTGATAAAGCTGCTGAAATTTTTTCCAACATTGGGGATGATGATCCCATTGCTTTAGATTATAATGGTTTGAATTTTGATGATTGCCACATCTCTGAAGTTATAAAGTTCTTACAAAAACTTGCTAAAAGTCCTAATGCTAGTGCTATAAATTTGGCTTTTACACATCATATTACAAATGCTCTCATAAAAGCTAGAGAAGAGAAACTAGAGCGCGAAGCCTCTATTCCTAGAAAGCTAGAGGATGGTTGGGAGCCCATCATTAAAATGAAGGTTAAAGATTTTGATTGTAATGCTTTATGTGATCTTGGTGCAAGTATTTCTGTTATGCCTAAGAAAATTTATAATATGCTTGACTTGCCACCGCTGAAAAATTGTTATTTGGATGTTAATCTTGCTGATCATTCTACAAAGAAACCTTTGGGTAAAATTGATAATGTTCGTATTACCATTAACAATAACCTTGTCCCCGTTGAT
This sequence comes from Lolium perenne, assembly GCF_019359855.2. Lineage (NCBI taxonomy): Eukaryota > Viridiplantae > Streptophyta > Magnoliopsida > Poales > Poaceae > Lolium > Lolium perenne. The sequence continues at coordinate 264,139,569 of NC_067245.2, forward strand.
TTTGTTGTCTTGGATATTGAATGCAATGCATCTTGTCTCATTATATTGGGAAGACCTTTTCTTCGAACTGTTGGTGCTATCATTGATATGAAGGAAGGTAATATAAAATATCAATTTCCTCTCAAGAAAGGAATGGAACACTTCCCTAGAAAGAGAATGAAGTTACCTTTTGATTCTATTATGAGAACAAATTATGATGTTGACACTTCGTCTCTCGATAATACTTGATGCACACTTTCTGCGCCTAGCTGAAAGGCGTTAAAGAAAAGCGCTTATGGGAGACAACCCATGTTTTACCTACAGTACTTTGTTTTTATTTTGTGTCTTGGAAGTTGTTTACTACTGTAGCAACCTCTCCTTATCTTAGTTTTGTGTTTAGTTGTGCCAAGTTAAGCCGTTGATAGAAAAGTAAGTACTAGATTTGGATTACTGCGCAGTTTCAGATTTCTTTGCTGTCACGAATCTGGGTCCACCTCCCTGTAGGTAGCTCAGAAAATTAAGCCAATTTACGTGCATGATCCACAGATATGTTCGCAACTTTCATTCAATTTGAGCATTTTCATTTGAGCAAGTCTGGTGCCATTTTAAAATTCGTCAATACGAACTATTCTGTTTTGACAGATTCTGCCTTTTATTTCGCATTGCCTCTTTTGCTATGTCGGATGAATTTCTTTGATCCACTAATGTCCAGTAGCATTATGCAATGTCCAGAAGTGTTAAGAATGATTGTGTCACCTCTGAATATGTTAATTTTTATTGTGCACTAACCCTCTAATGAGTTGTTTCGAGTTTGGTGTGGATGAAGTTTTCAAGGATCAAGAGAGGAGTATGATGCAACATGATCAAGGAGAGTGAAAGCTCTAAGCTTGGGGATGCCCCGGTGGTTCACCCCTGCATATTTTAAGAAGACTCAAGCGTCTAAGCTTGGGGATGCCCAAGGCATCCCCTTCTTCATCGACAACATTATCAGGTTCCTCCCCTGAAACTATATTTTTATTCCATCACATCTTATGTGCTTTTTCTTGGAGCGTCGGTTTGTTTTTGTTTTTTGTTTTGTTTGAATAAAATGGATCCTAGCATTCACTTTATGGGAGAGAGACACGCTCCGCTGTAGCATATGGACAAGTATGTCCTTGGCGTCTACTCATAGTATTCATGGCGAAGTTTCTTCTTCGTTAAATTGTTATATGGTTGGAATTGGAAAATGATACATGTAGTAATTGCTATTAATGTCTTGGGTAATGTGATACTTGGCAATTGTTGTGCTCATGTTTAAGCTCTTGCATCATATACTTTGCACCCATTAATGAAGAAATACATAGAGCATGCTAAAATTTGGTTTGCATATTTGGTTTCTCTAAGGTCTAGATAATTTCTAGTATTGAGTTTGAACAACAAGGAAGACGGTGTAGAGTCTTATAATGTTTACAATATGTCTTTTATGTGAGTTTTGCTGCACCGGTTCATCCTTGTGTTTGTTTCAAATAAGCCTTGCTAGCCTAAACCTTGTATCGAGAGGGAATACTTCTCATGCATCCAAAATACTTGAGCCAACCACTATGCCATTTGTGTCCACCATACCTACCTACTACATGGTATTTTTCCGCCATTCCAAAGTAAATTGCTTGAGTGCTACCTTTAAAATTCCATCATTCACCTTTGCAATATATAGCTCATGGGACAAATAGCTTAAAAACTATTGTGGTATTGAATATGTAATTATGCACTTTATCTCTTACTAAGTTGCTTGTTGTGCGAAAACCATGTTCACTGGGGACGCCATCAACTATTCGTTGTTGAATTTCATGTGAGTTGCTATGCATGTCCGTCTTGTCTGAAGTAAGAGAGATCTACCACCCTATGGTTAAGCATGCATAATGTTAGAGAAGAACATTGGGCCGCTAACTAAAGCCATGATCCATGGTGGAAGTTTCAGTTTTGGACATATATCCTCAATCTCAAATGAGAAAATTATTAATTGTTGTTACATGCTTATGCATAAAAGAGGAGTCCATTATCTGTTGTCTATGTTGTCCCGGTATGGATGTCTAAGTTGAAGAATAATCAATAGCGAGAAATCCAATGCGAGCTTTCTCCTTAGACCTTTGTACAGGCGGCATAGAGGTACCCCTTTGTGACACTTGGTAAAAACATGTGCATGGTGATGATCCGGTAGTCCAAGCTAATTAGGACAAGGTGCGGGCACTATTAGTACACTATGCATGAGGCTTGCAACTTATAAGATATAATTTACATGATGCATATGCTTTATTACTACCGTTGACAAAATTGTTTCATGTTTTCAAAATCAAAGCTCTAGCACAAATATAGCAATCGATGCTTTTCCTCTATGGAGGACCATTCTTTTACTTTCAATGTCGAGTCAGTTCACCTATTTCTCTCCACCTCAAGAAGCAAACACTTGTGTGAACTGTGCATTGATTCCTACATATTTGCCTATTGCACTTATTATATTACTCTGTGTTGACAATATCCATGAGATATACATGTTACAAGTTGAAAGCAACCGCTGAAACTTAATCTTCTTTTGTGTTGCTTCAATGCCTTTACTTTGAATTATTGCTTTATGAGTTAACTCTTATGCAAGACTTAATTGATGCTTGTCTTGAAGTGCTATTCATGAAAAGTCTTTGCTATATGATTCACTTGTTTACTCATGTCATATACATTGTTTTGATCGCTGCATTCACTACATATGCTTTACAAATAGTATGATCAAGATTATGATGGCATGTCACTCCAGAAATTATCTGTGTTATCATTTTACCTGCTCGGGACGAGCAGAACTAAGCTTGGGGATGCTGATACGTCTCCGACGTATCGATAATTTCTTATGTTCCATGCCACATTATTGATGTTATCTACATGTTTTATGCACACTTTATGTCATATTCGTGCATTTTCTGGAACTAACCTATTAACAAGATGCCGAAGTGCCGATTCTGTTTTTCTGTTGTTTTTGGTTTCAGAAATCCTAGTAAGGAAATATTCTCGGAATTGGACGAAATCAACGCCCAGGGGCCTATTTTTCCACGAAGCTTCCAGAAGTCCGAAGACGAAACGAAGTGGGGCCACAGGGTGCCCAAACCCTAGGGCGGTGCGGCCCCCCCTTGGCCGCGCCGCCCTGTCATCTGGGGCCCCTGTGCCCCCTCTTGACTTGCCCTTCCGCCTACTTAAAGCCTCCGTGACGAAACCCCCAGGACCGAGAGCCACGATACGGAAAACCTTCCAGAGACGCCGCCAACGCCGATCCCATCTCGGGGGATCCAGGAGATCGCCTCTGGCACCCTGCCGGAGAGGGGAATCATCTCCCGGAGGACTCTACGCCGCCATGGTCGCCTCCGGTGTGATGTGTGAGTAGTCTACCCCTGGACTATGGGTCCATAGCAGTAGCTAGATGGTTGTCTTCTCCCCATTGTGCTATCATTGTCGGATCTTGTGAGCTGCCTAACATGATCAAGATCATCTATCTGTAATTCTATATGTTCCATGCCACATTATTGATGTTATCTACATGTTTTATGCACACTTTATGTCATATTCGTGCATTTTCTGGAACTAACCTATTAACAAGATGCCGAAGTGCCAGTTGCTGTTTTCTGCTGTTTTTGGTTTCAGAAATCCTAGTAAGGAAATATTCTCGGAATTGGACGAAATCAACGCCCAGGGGCCTATTTTTCCACGAAGCTTCCAGAAGTCCGAAGACGAAACGAAGTGGGGCCACATGGTGCCCAAACCCTAGGGCGGCGCGCCCCCCCTGGCCGCGCCGGCCTATGGTGTGGGGCCCCTGTGCCCCCTCCTGACTTGCCCTTCCGCCTACTTAAAGCCTCCGTGACGAAACCCCGATGCCGAGAGCCACGATACGGAAAACCTTCCAGAGACGCCGCCAACGCCGATCCCATCTCGGGGGATCCAGGAGATCTCCTCCGGCACCCTGCCGGAGAGGGGAATCATCTCCCGGAGGACTCTACGCCGCCATGGTCGCCTCCGGAGTGATGTGTGAGTAGTCTACCCCTGGACTATGGGTCCATAGCAGTAGCTAGATGGTTGTCTTCTCCCCATTGTGCTTAATTGTCGGGTCTTGTGAGCTGCCGAACATGATCAAGATCATCTATCTGTAATTCTATATGTTGCGTTTGTTGGGATCCGATGAATAGAGAATACTTGTTATGTTGATTATCAAAGTTATATCTACGTGTTGTTTATGATCTTGCATGCTTTCCGTTACTAGTAGATGCTCTGGCCAAGTAGATGCTTGTAACTCCAAGAGGGAGTACTTATGCTCGATAGTGGGTTCATGCCTGCATTGACACCTGGGACAGTGACAGAAAGTTCTAAGGTTGTGTTGTGCTGTTGCCACTAGGGATAAAACATTGATGCTATGTCTAAGGATGTAGTTGTTGATTACATTACGCACCATACTTAATGCAATTGTCTGTTGCTTTGCAACTTAATACTAGAGGGGGTTCAGATGATAACCTGAAGGTGGACTTTTTAGGCATAGATGCAGTTGGATAGCGGTCTATGTACTTTGTCGTAATGCCCAATTAAATCTCACTATACTCATCATGATATGTATGTGCATGGTCATGCTCTCTTTATTTGTCAATTGCCCAACTGTAATTTGTTCACCCAACATGCTGTTCGTCTTATGGGAGAGACACCTCTAGTGAACTGTGGACCCCGGTCCAATTCTCTTTACTGTAATACAATCTACTGCAATACTTGTTCTACTATTTTCTGCAAACAATCATCTTCCACACAATACGGTTAATCCTTTGTTCTGACAAGCCGGTGAGATTGACAACCTCACTGTTTCGTTGGGGCAAAGTACTTTGGTTGTGTTGTGCAGGTTCCACGTTGGCGCCAGAATCCCTGGTGTTGCGCCGGACTACATCCCGCCGCCATCAACCTTCGACGTGCTTCTTGACTCCTACTGGTTCGATAAACCTTGGTTTCTTACTGAGGGAAACTTGTTGCTGTACGCATCACACCTTCCACTTGGGGTTCCCAACGAGCGTGTGCTTTACGCGTCATCAGATGCGTACATCAGCAAGTTTTCCTTCAGTAAGAAACCAAGGTTATCGAACCAGTAGGAGATGAAGGCCACGTGAAGGTTGTTGGTGGAGGAGTGTAGTGCGGCGCAACACCAGGGATTCCGGCGCCAACGTGGAACCTGCACAACACAATCACAATACTTTGCCCCAACTTAACAGTGAGGTTGTCAATCTCACCGGCTTGCTGAAAACAAAGGATTAAACGTATGGTGTGGAGAATGATGTTTGCTTGTAGAAAACAACAGAGAACAGAGATTGCAGTAGATTGTATTTCAGATGTAAAAGAATGGACCGGGGTCCACAGTTCACTAGTGGTGTCTCTCCAATAAGATAAATAGCATGTTGGGTGAACAAATTACAGTTGGGCAATTGACAAATAGAGATGCACATACATATCAACATGAATACTATGAGATTTAATTAGGGCATTACGACAAAGAACATAGACCGCTATCCAGCATGCATCTATGCCTAAAAAGTCCACCTTCGGGTTAGCATCCGCACCCCTTCCAGTATTAAGTTGCAAACAACAGACAATTGCATTAAGTACTGCGCGTAATGTAATCAACACAAATATCCTTAGACAAAGCATCGATGTAATCAACACAAATATCCTTAGACAAAGCACATCCACAACCTTAGAACTTTCTGTCACTATCCCAGATTCAATGGAGGCATGAACCCACTATCGAGCATAAATACTCCCTCTTGGAGTCACAAGTATCAACTTGGCCAGAGCCTCTACTAGCAACGAAGAGCATGCAAGAACATAAACAACACATATATGATATATTGATAATCAACTTGACATAGTATTCAATATTCATCGGATCCCAACAAACACAACATGTAGCATTACAAATAGATGATCTTGATCATGATAGGTAGCTCACAAGATCTAAACATGATAGCACAAGAGGAGAAGACAACCATCTAGCTACTGCTATGGACCCATAGTCCAAGGATGAACTACTCACGCATCAGTCCAGTGGCGGGCATGGTGATGTAGAGCCCTCCGGTGATGATTCCCCTCTCCGGCAGGGTGCCGGAGGCGATCTCCTGAATCCCCCGAGATGGGATTGGCGGCGGCGGCGTCTCTGGAACTTTTCTCGTATCGTGGCTCTCGGTAATAGGGTTTTCGCGACAGAGGGAATTTATAGGCGAAGGGGCAGAGTTGGGAGGCGCCCGAGGGGCCCACCCCATAGGCCGGCGCGCCCCCCTTCCTGGCCGCGCCGCCCTAGGGTGTGGGGTCACCTTGGCCCCTCTCCGTCTTCTCTTCGGTGTTCTGGAAGGCTCCGTGCAAAATAAGACCGTGGGCTTTTGTTTCGTCCAATTCCGAGAATATTTCCTGTGTAGGATTTCTGAAACCAAAAACAGCAGAAAACAGGAACTGGCGCTTCGGCATCTTGTTAATAGGTTAGTGCCGGAAAATGCATCAAAATGATATAAAGTGTATATAAAACATGTGAGTATTGTCATATAACTAGCATGGAACATAAGAAATTATAGATACGTTTGAGACGTATCAAGCATCACCAAGCTTAGTTCCTACTCGCCCTCGAGTAGGTAAACGATAACAAGGATAATTTCTGAAGTGACATGCTACTATCATAATCTTGATCAATACTATTGTAAAGCATATGAAGTGAATGAAGTGATTCGAAGCAATGATAAGATAATGACTAATCAACTGAATCATATAGCAAAGACTTTTCATGAATAGTACTTTCAAGACAAGTATCAATAAGTCTTGCATAAGAGTTAACTCATCAAGCAATAGATTCTTAATATAAGGTTTTGAAACAACACAAAGGATGATTAAGTTTCAGCAGTTGCTTTCAACTTGTAACATGTATATCTCATGGATAGTTGTCAACATAAAGCAATATAACAAGTGCAATAAGTAAACATGTAAGAATCAATGCACATAGTTGATAGAAGTGTTTGCTTCTAAGATAGAAAGAAGTAGGTAAACTGACTCAACATAAAGTAAAAGAAAGGCCCTTCGCAGAGGGAAGCATGGATTATTCATGTGCTAGAGCTTTTTATTTTGAAAACATGGAAACAATTTTATCAACGGTAGTAATAATTCATATATGTTATGCATAAAACCTCTTATAAGTTGCAAGCCTCATGCATCGAATACCAATAGTGCTCGCACCTTGTCCTAATTAGCTCGGATTTCCATGGATTCTCATTGCATTACATATGTTTCAACCAAGGGTCACAAAGGGGTACCTCTATGCCGCCTGTACAAAGGTCCAAGGAGATAGATCGCATTTGATTTCTCAGTTTTGATAGATCTCAACTTGAGGACATCCATACCGGGACAACATAGAAAACAGATAATGGACTCCTCTTTAATGCTTAAGCATTCAACAACAGATAATATTCTCATAAGAGATTGAGGATTAATGTCCAACTGAAACTTCCACCATGATACATGGCTTTGGTTGGCGGCCCAATGTTCTTCTCTAACAATATGCATACTCAAACCATTTAATCATGATAAATCACCCTTACTTCAGACAAGACGAACATGCATAGCAACTCACATGATATTCAACAAAGGTGTAAAAATTTGATGGCGTCCCCAGAAACATGGTTACCGCTCAACAAGCAACTTATAAGAAATAAGATACATAAGCGACATATTCAATACCACAATAGTTTTTAAGCTATTTTCCCATGAGCTATGTATTGCAAAGACAAGGAATGAAATTTTAAAGGTAGCACACGAGCAATTTACTTTGGAATGGCAGAGAAATACCACATAGTAGGTAGTTATGGTGGACACAAATGGCATGGGTTTTGGCTCAAGGTTTTTGGATGCACGAGAAGCATTTCCTCTCAGTACAAGGCTTTGGCTAGCAAGGTTGTTTGAAGCAAACACAAGTATGAACCGGTACAGCAAAACTTACATAAAAACATATTGCAAGCATTATAAGACTCTATAATGTCTCCTTGTTGCTCAAACACTTTTACCAGAAAATATCTAGACCTTAGAGAGATCAATCATGCAATCCAAATTTCAACAAGCTCTACAGTAGTTCTCCACTAATAGGTTTAAACTACATGATGCAAAAGCTTAAACATGATCTATGAGAGCTCAAAACAATTGCGAAGTATCAAATTATTCAAGACCATATACCATTTACCACATGAAGCATTTTCTGTTTCCAACCAAATAGCAATCAATGAAGCGGTTTTCAACTCCGCCATGAACATTAAAGATAGAACTAAGAACACCAGTGTTCATATGAAAAAGCGGAGCGTGTCTTTCTCCAATACAAGGAATGCTAGGATCCGATTTTATTCAAACAAAAACAAAAACAAAAACAAACAGACGCTCCAAGTAAAGCACATAAGATGTGATGGAATAAAAATATAGTTTCACTAGAGGTGACCTGATAAGTTATCGATGAAGAAGGAGATGCCTTGGGCATCCCCAAGCTTAGATGCATGAGTCTTCTTGAAATATGCAGGGATGAACCACGAGGGCATCCCCAAGCTTAGACTTTTCACTCTTCTTGATCATAGTATATCATCCTCCTCTCTTGACCCTTGAAAACTTCCTCCACACCAAACTCAAAGCAAACTCATTAGAGGGTTAGTGCATAATCAAAAATTCACATGTTCAGAGGGGACACAATCATTCTTAACACTTCTGGACATTACCCAATCTACTGAAAGTTAATGGAACAAAGAAATCCACTCAACACAGTAAAAGAGGCAATGTGAAATAAAAGGCAGAATCTGTCAAAACAGAACAGTCCGTAAAGACGATTTTTTTAGAGACACTTAACAGGCTCAGATGAAAAAGCTCAAAACTAAAGAAAGTTGCGTACATATCTGAGGATCACGCATGAAATTTTTCAGCATTTTACGAGTTTCCTACAGAGAGATCTACTCAAATTCGTGACAGGTAGAAATCTGTTTCTGCGCAGGAATCCAAATCTAGTATCAACTTTACTATCAGAGACTTTACTTGGCACGACAACATGATAAGGAGAGGTTACTACAGTAGTAACAACTTCCAAGACACAACAAAACAGTAATAAAAACATACATGGGTTATCTCCCAAGAAGTGCTTTTCTTTAACGCCTTTCAGCTAGGCGCAGAAAGTGCAAGTCAAGTAACATCAAGAGAAGAAGCATCAACATCATAATTTTTTCTAATAATAGAATCAAAAGGCAACTTCATTCTCTTTCTAGGGAAGTGTTCCATACCTTTCTTGAGAGGGAATTGATACTTAATATTTCCTTCCTTCATATCAATAATAGCACCAACAGTTCGAAGAAAGGGTCTTCCCAAAATAATAGGACAAGATGCATTGCATTCGATATCCAAGACAACAAAATCAACGGGGACAAGGTTATTGTTAACCATAATGTGAACATTATCAATCCTCCCCGAAGGTTTCTTTATAGAATTATCAGCAAGATTAACATCCAAATAACAGTTTTTCAATGGTGGCAAGTCAAGCATATCATAGAGTTTTTTAGGCATAACAGAAATACTTGCACCAAGATCACATAAAGCATTACAATCAAAATCATTGACCTTCATTTTAATGATGGGCTCCCAACCATCTTCCAACTTTCTAGGAATAGAAGTTTCAAGTTTTAATTTCTCTTATCTGGCTTTAATGAGAGCATTTGTAATATGTTTTGTAAAGGCTAAATTTATAGCACTAGCATTAGGACTTCTAGCAAGTTTTTGTAGGAACTTAATAACTTCAGAGATATGACAATTATCAAAATCTAAACCATTATGATCTACAACATTCTGAAATATTTCAGCACTTTTATCACAAACAGTTTCAACAGTTTCAGGCAATTTTGCACGCTTTGTACTAGGATTAGAAACATTGCCAACACCAATTATTTTACCATTGATAGTAGGAGGTTTAGCAACATTTGAAGCATCAACATTACTAGTGGTGGTAATAGTTGATACGTCTCCGACGTATCGATAATTTCTTATGTTCCATGCCACATTATTGATGTTATCTACATGTTTTATGCACACTTTATGTCATATTCGTGCATTTTCTGGAACTAACCTATTAACAAGATGCCGAAGTGCCAGTTGCTGTTTTCTGCTGTTTTTGGTTTCAGAAATCCTAGTAAGGAAATATTCTCGGAATTGGACGAAATCAACGCCCAGGGGCCTATTTTTCCACGAAGCTTCCAGAAGTCCGAAGACGAAACGAAGTGGGGCCACAGGGTGCCCAAACCCTAGGGCGGCGCGCCCCCCCCCTGGCCGCGCCGGCCTATGGTGTGGGGCCCCTGTGCCCCCTCCTGACTTGCCCTTCCGCCTACTTAAAGCCTCCGTGACGAAACCCCCAGTACCGAGAGCCACGATACGGAAAACCTTCCAGAGACGCCGCCAACGCCGATCCCATCTCGGGGGATCCAGGAGATCTCCTCCGGCACCCTGCCGGAGAGGGGAATCATCTCCCGGAGGACTCTACGCCGCCATGGTCGCCTCCGGTGTGATGTGTGAGTAGTCTACCCCTGGACTATGGGTCCATAGCAGTAGCTAGATGGTTGTCTTCTCCCCATTGTGCTATCATTGTCGGATCTTGTGAGCTGCCTAACATGATCAAGATCATCTATCTGTAATTCTATATGTTGCGTTTGTTGGGATCCGATGAATAGAGAATACTTGTTATGTTGATTATCAAAGCTATGTCTATGTGTTGTTTATGATCTTGCATGCTCTCCGTTATTAGTAGATGCTCTGGCCAAGTTGATGCTAGTAACTCCAAGAGGGAGTATTTATGCTCGATAGTGGGTTCATGTCTCCGTGAATCTGGAGGGGTGACAAGAACCTCTAAGGTTATGGATGTGCTGTTGCCACTAGGGATAAAACATTGGTGCTATGTTCAAGGATGTAGTCACTAGTTACATTACGCGCAATACTTAATGCAATTGTCTGTTGTTAGCAACTTAATACTGGAGGGGGTTCGGATGATAACATGAAGGTGGACTTTTTAGGCATAGATGCATGCTGGATTGCGGTCTATGTACTTTGTCGTAATGCCCAATTAAATCTCACTATACTCATCATGATATGTATGTGCATGGTCATGCCCTCTTTATTTGTCAATTGCCCAACTGTAATTTGTTCACCCAACATGCTGTTTATCTTATGGGAGAGACACCTCTAGTGAACTGTGGACCCCGGTCCAATTCTCTTTACTGAAATACAATCTACTGCAATACTTGTTCTACTGTTTTCTGCAAACAATCATCTTCCACACAATACGGTTAATCCTTTGTTACAGCAAGCCGGTGAGATTGACAACCTCACTGTTTCGTTGGGACAAAGTACTTTGGTTGTGTTGTGCAGGTTCCACGTTGGCGCCGGAATCCCTGGTGTTGCGCCGCACTACACCCCGCCGCCATCAACCTTCAACGTGCTTCTTGGCTCCTCCTGGTTCGATAAACCTTGGTTTCTTTCTGAGGGAAAACTTGCTGCTGTGCGCATCATACCTTCCTCTTGGGGTTCCCAACGAACGTGTGAGTTACACGCCATCAAGCTCTTTTTCTGGCGCCGTTGCCGGGGAGATCAAGACACGCTGCAAGGGGAGTCTCCACTTCTCAATCTCTTTACTTTGTTTTTGTCTTGCTTAGTTTTATTTACTACTTTGTTTGCTGCACTAAATCAAAATACAAAAAAATTAGTTGCTAGTTTTACTTTATTTGCTATCTTGTTTGCTATATCAAAAACACAAAAAAATTAGTTACTCGCATTTACTTTATTATCATGTCTAGTCCCGTAGTTGTTACTCTATCACCTGAGGAATCAATCTTCACCTTTAAACAAGGAGGTGAAGAGAATTTTAAAGAAGCATGGTCTAGAATTTTTGATGCTTATAGTAAAACTGAACCTAAAATGACCTTAAGTTTGCTTCTTAGTAATTTCTATTTCGGGCTTATTCTTCGTTATAGATATGCCTTAGATGCTGTAGTGGGAGGAGATTTCCTTCATTGTGATGGGGATCAAGCTTTTAATGCTATAAGGAAATTGATTACATCATTTAGCTCCGATAATAATTTTGATCCATCTCATGCTAGCATGCATAATAGATTAGACACTATTGAAACAAATATATCCTGTTTAAAAGAAGTGTATAATCGAATTCGCGAATATTATGATTATGTTCCATTAAGCTTTGAACCTTCAATGTGGGTGCCTACTGTTAAAGTTACTATTGGTGGTGAAACTTTTCCTGCTCGTTGTGATATTATGTCCGAGTTTTGCCTCATGCCTGAAAAAATTTATAAATCTTTGACACTTTGGGGACTTACTGAAGGGGGAGAAGAAATAACTCTTACGGATAACTCTGTTGTAATTCCTATGGGTATAGCTGAAGGTGTTTTCACAACCTTTCTTGGAAGGACGGTATCCACTGATTATCTCGTTATTGAATGTGTAGAGACAGGACAAATCACGCTTGGAAGATCCCTGATGAAACTCATGGGAGCAGTCATAGATGTTGGGAAAGGCACTCTAAATTTTACCTCTACACCCGGATGCGGTCATGTATTCCCTAGACCAAGGAGTAGGAATAAGAGTAAGAAAGGTAAGAGCAACACCCCTGGTAAGAATGCCGATGCACCATCCTTTGATAATACTTGATGCACACTTTCTGCGCCTAGCTGAAAGGCGTTAAAGAAAAGCGCTTATGGGAGACAACCCATGTTTTTACCTACAGTACTTTGTTTTTATTTTGTGTCTTGGAAGTTGTTTACTACTGTAGCAACCTCTCCTTATCTTAGTTTTATGTTTTGTTGTGCCAAGTTAAGCCGTTGATAGAAAAGTAAGTACTAGATTTGGATTACTGCGCAGTTCCAGATTTCTTTGCTGTCACGAATCTGGGTTCACCTCCCTGTAGGTAGCTCAGAAAATTAAGCCAATTTACGTGCATGATCCTCAGATATGTACGCAACTTTCATTCAATTTGGGCATTTTCATTTGAGCAAGTCTGGTGCCATTTTAAAATTCGTCAATACAAACTGTTCTGTTTTGACAGATTCTGCCTTTTATTTCGCATTGCCTCTTTTGCTATGTTGGATAAATTTTTTTGATCCACTAATGTCCAGTAGCATTATGCAATGTCCAGAAGTGTTAAAAATGATTGTGTCACCTCTGAATATGTTAATTTTTATTGTGCACTAACCCTCTAATGAGTTGTTTCGAGTTTGGTGTGGAGGAAGTTTTCAAGGATCAAGAGAGGAGTATGATGCAACATGATCAAGGAGAGTGAAAGCTCTAAGCTTGGGGATGCCCCGGTGGTTCACCCCTGCATATTCTAAGAAGACTCAAGCGTCTAAGCTTGGGGATGCCCAAGGCATCCCCTTCTTCATCGACAACATTATCAGGTTCCTCCCCTGAAACTATATTTTTATTCCATCACATCTTATGTGCTTTGCTTGGAGCGTCGGTTTGTTTTTGTTTTTGTTTTGTTTGAATAAAATGGATCCTAGCATTCACTTTATGGGAGAGAGACACGCTCCGCTGTAGCATATGGACAAGTATGTCCTTGGTTTCTACTCATAGTATTCATGGCGAAGTTTCTCCTTCGTTAAATTGTTATATGGTTGGAATTGGAAAATGATACATGTAGTAATTGCTATTAATGTCTTGGGTAATGTGATACTTGGCAATTGTTGTGCTCATGATTAAGCTCTTGCATCATATGCTTTGCACCCATTAATGAAGAAATATATAGAGCATGCTAAAATTTGGTTTGCATATTTGGTTTCTCTAAGGTCTAGATAATTTCTAGTATTGAGTTTGAACAACAAGGAAGACGGTGTAGAGTCTTATAATGTTTTCAATATGTCTTTTATGTGAGTTTTGATGCACCGGTTCATCCTTGTGTTTGTTTCAAATAAGCCTTGCTAGCCTAAACCTTGTATCGAGAGGGATTACTTCTCATGCATCCAAAATACTTGAGCCAACCACTATGCCATTTGTGTCCACCATACCTACCTACTACATGGTATTTTCCGCCATTCCAAAGTAAATTGCTTGAGTGCTACCTTTAAAATTCCATCATTCACCTTTGCAATATATAGCTCATGGGACAAATAGCTTAAAAACTATTGTGGTATTGAATATGTAATTATGCACTTTATCTCTTAATAAGTTGCTTGTTGTGCGATAACCATGTGCACTGGGGACGCCATCAACTATTCATTGTTGAATTTCATGTGAGTTGCTATGCATGTCCGTCTTGTCTGAAGTAAGAGCGATCTACCACCTTATGGTTAAGCATGCATATTGTTAGAGAAGAACATTGGGCCGCTAACTAAAGCCATGATCCATGGTGGAAGTTTCAGTTTTGGACATATATCCTCAATCTCAAATGAGAAAATTATTAATTGTTGTTACATGCTTATGCATAAAAGAGGAGTCCATTATCTGTTGTCTATGTTGTCCCGGTATGGATGTCTAAGGTGAAGAATAATCAATAGTGAGAAATCCAATGCGAGCTTTCTCCTTAGACCTTTGTACAGGCGGCATAGAGGTACCCCTTTGTGACACTTGGTAAAAACATGTGCATTGTGATGATCCGGTAGTCCAAGCTAATTAGGACATGGTGCGGGCACTATTAGTACACTATGCATGAGGCTGGCAACTTGTAAGATATAATTTACATGATACATATGCTTTATTACTACCGTTGACAAAATTGTTTCATGTTTTCAAAATCAAAGCTCTAGCACAAATATAGCAATCGATGCTTTTCCTCTATGGAGGACCATTCTTTTACTTTCAATGTTGAGTCAGTTCACCTATTTCTCTCCACCTCAAGAAGCAAACACTTGTGTGAACTGTGCATTGATTCCTACATACTTGCTTATTGCACTTATTATATTACTCTATGTTGACAATATCCATGAGATATACATGTTATAAGTTGAAAGCAACCGCTGAAACTTAATCTTCTTTTGTGTTGCTTCAATGCCTTTACTTTGAATTATTGCTTTATGAGTTAACTCTTATGCAAGACTTATTGATGCTTGTCTTGAAGTGCTATTCATGAAAAGTCTTTGCTATATGATTCACTTGTTTACTCATGTCATATACATTGTTTTGATCGCTGCATTCACTACATATGCTTTACAAATAGTATGATCAAGATTATGATGGCATGTCACTCCAGAAATTATCTGTGTTATTGTTTTACCTGCTCGGGACGAGCAGAACTAAGCTTGGGGATGCTGATACGTCTCCGACGTATCGATAATTTCTTATGTTCCATGCCACATTATTGATGTTATCTACATGTTTTATGCACACTTTATGTCATATTCGTGCATTTTCTGGAACTAACCTATTAACAAGATGCCGAAGTGCCGATTCTTGTTTTCTGCTGTTTTTGGTTTCAGAAATCCTAGTAAGGAAATATTCTCGGAATTGGACGAAATCAACGCCCGGGGCCTATTTTTCCACGAAGCTTCCGGAAGTCCGAAGACGAAACGAAGTGGGGCCACAGGGTGCCCAAACCCTAGGGCGGCGCGGCCCCCCCTGGCCGCGCCGGCCTATGGTGTGGGGCCCCTGTGCCCCCTCCTGACTTGCCCTTCCGCCTGGGGGGGCCGCGCCGGCCTATGGTGTGGGGCCCCTGTGCCCCCTCCTGACTTGCCCTTCCGCCTACTTAAAGCCTCCGTGACGAAACCCCCAGTACCGAGAGCCACGATACGGAAAACCTTCCAGAGACGCCGCCAACGCCGATCCCATCTCGGGGGATCCAGGAGATCGCCTCCGGCACCCTGCCGGAGAGGGGAATCATCTCCCGGAGGACTCTACGCCGCCATGGTCGCCTCCGGTGTGATGTGTGAGTAGTCTACCCCTGGACTATGGGTCCATAGCAGTAGCTAGATGGTTGTCTTCTCCCCATTGTGCTATCATTGTCGGATCTTGTGAGCTGCCTAACATGATCAAGATCATCTATCTGTAATTCTATATGTTGCGTTTGTTGGGATCCGATGAATAGAGAATACTTGTTATGTTGATTATCAAAGCTATGTCTATGTGTTGTTTATGATCTTGCATGCTCTCCGTTATTAGTAGATGCTCTGGCCAAGTTGATGCTAGTAACTCCAAGAGGGAGTATTTATGCTCGATAGTGGGTTCATGTCTCCGTGAATCTGGAGGGGTGACAAGAACCTCTAAGGTTATGGATGTGCTGTTGCCACTAGGGATAAAACATTGGTGCTATGTTCAAGGATGTAGTCACTAGTTACATTACGCGCAATACTTAATGCAATTGTCTGTTGTTAGCAACTTAATACGGAGGGGTTCGGATGATAACTTTGAAGGTGGACTTTTTAGGCATAGATGCATGCTGGATGGCGGTCTATGTACTTTGTCGTAATGCCCAATTAAATCTCACTATACTCATCATGATATGTATGTGCATGGTCATGCCCTCTTTATTTGTCAATTGCCCAACTGTAATTTGTTCACCCAACATGCTGTTTATCTTATGGGAGAGACACCTCTAGTGAACTGTGGACCCCGATCCAATTCTCTTTACTGAAATACAATCTACTGCAATACTTGTTCTACTGTTTTCTGCAAACAATCATCTTCCACACAATACGGTTAATCCTTTGTTACAGCAAGCTGGTGAGATTGACAACCTCACTGTTTCGTTGGGACAAAGTACTTTGGTTGTGTTGTGCAGGTTCCACGTTGGCGCCGGAATCCCTGGTGTTGCGCCGCACTACATCCCGCCGCCATCAACCTTCAACGTGCTTCTTGGCTCCTCCTGGTTCGATAAACCTTGGTTTCTTTCTGAGGGAAAACTTGCTGCTGTGCGCATCATACCTTCCTCTTGGGGTTCCCAACGAACGTGTGAGTTACACGCCATCAATAGTCCAAACTTTAGCTACATTATTCTTTTTAGCAAGTTTTTCTTCTCTTTCCTCTCTTTCCCACCTAGCATGCAATTCAGCCATCAATCTAATATTTTCATTAATTTGAACTTGTATGGCATTTGCTGTAGCAAATGACTTAATATCTTTATCTTCATTAGGCATAACTTTCAATTTCAAAAGATCAACATCAGCAGCAAGACTATCAACCTTAGAAGCAAGAATATCAATTTTACCAATCTTTTCTTCAACAGATTTTTTTAAAAGCAGTTTGTGTACTAATAAATTCTTTAAGCATGGCTTCAAGACCAGAGGGTGCACTCCTACTATTGTTGTAAGAATTACCATAAGAATTACCCCAAGAATTACCATTATTGGAAGGATATGGCCTATAGTTGTTACCAAAATTATTCCTATAAGTATTGTTGTTGAAATTACTATTTTTAATGAAGTTCACATCAACATGCTCTTCTTGAGCAACTAATAAAGCTAAAGGAACATTATTAGGATCAACATTAGATCTACCATTAACAAGCATAGACATAATAACATCAATCTTATCACTCAAGGAGGAGGTTTCTTCAACAGAATTTACCTTCTTACCTTGCGGAGTCCTTTCGGTGTGCCATTCAGAGTAGTTAATCATCATATCATCAAGAAGTTTTGTTGCGGCACCCAAAGTGATGGACATAAAAGTACCTCCAGCAGCTGAATCCAATAGGTTCCTCGAAGAAAAATTTAATCTTGCATAGAAGGTTTGGATGATCATCCAAGTAGTTAGTCCATGGGTTGGGCAATTCTTTACCAAGGATTTCATTCTTTCCCATGCTTGGGCAACATGTTCATTATCCAATTGCTTAAAATTCATAATGCTACTTCTCAAAGATATAATTTTAGCAAGAGGATAATATCTACCAATGAAAGCATCTTTACATTTAGTCCATGAATCAATACTATTCTTAGGCAAAGATAGCAACCAATCTTTAGCTCTTCCTCTTAAGGAGAAAGGAAACAAATTCAGTTTTATAATATCCCCATCTACATCCTTATACTTTTGCATTTCACAAAGTTCAACAAAATTATTAAGATGGGCAGCAACATCATCAGTACTAACACCAGAAAATTGCACTCTCATAACAAGATTTAGTAAAGCAGGTTTAATTTCATAAAATTCTGCAGTAGTAGCAGGTGGAGCAATAGGAGTGCATATAAAATTATTATTATTGGTGCTAGTGAAGTCACACAACTTAGTGTTCTCAGGAGTATTCATTTTAACAGTAATAAAAACAAGTACAGCAAACTAAATAAAGTAAAGTAAAACAAGTAACTATTTTTTGCATGTTTTATATATAAGAAGCAAACAAGACAGAAAATAAAATAAAGTAAAGCAAGACAATAAACAAAGTAAAGAGATTGGATGTGAGAGACTCCCCTTGCAGCGTGTCTTGATCTCCCTGGCAACGGCGCCAGAAAAATTGCTTGATGGCGCGTGAAGCACACGTCTGTTGGAAACCCCAAGAGGAAGGTGTGATGCGTACAGCAGCAAGTTTTCCCTCAGTAAGAAACCAAGGTTATCAAACCAGTAGGAGATGAAGGCCACGTGAAGGTTGTTGGTGGAGGAGTGTAGTGCGGCGCAACACCAGGGATTCCGGCGCCAACGTGGAACCTGCACAACACAATCACAATACTTTGCCCCAACTTAACAGTGAGGTTGTCAATCTCACCGGCTTGCTGAAAACAAAGGATTAAACGTATGGTGTGGAGAATGATGTTTGCTTGTAGAAAACAACAGATAACAGAGATTGTTGTAGATTGTATTTCAGATGTAAAAGAATGGACCGGGGTCCACAGTTCACTAGTGGTGTCTCTCCAATAAGATAAATAGCATGTTGGGTGAACAAATTACAGTTGGGCAATTGACAAATAGAGATGCACATACATATCATGATGAATACTATGAGATTTAATTAGGGCATCACGACAAAGAACATAGACCGCTATCCAGCATGCATCTATGCCTAAAAAGTCCACCTTCGGGTTAGCATCCGCACCCCTTCCAGTATTAAATTGCAAACAACAGACAATTGCATTAAGTACTGCGCGTAATATAATCAACACAAATATCCTTAGACAAAGCATCGATGTTTTATCCCTAGTGGCAACAACACATCCACAACCTTAGAACTTTCTATCACTGTCCCAGATTCAATGGAGGCATGAACCCACTATCGAGCATAAATACTCCCTCTTGGAGTCACAAGTATCAACTTGGCCAGAGCCTCTACTAGCAACGGAGAGCATGCAAGAACATAAACAACACATATATATGATAGATTGATAATCAACTTGACATAGTATTCAATATTCATCGGATCCCAACAAACACAACATGTAGCATTACAAATAGACGATCTTGATCATGATAGGCAGCTCACAAGATCTAAACATGATAGCACAAGAGGAGAAGACAACCATCTAGCTACTGCTATGGACCCATAGTCCAAGGATGAACTACTCACGCATCAGTCCGGAGGCGGGCATGGTGATGTAGAGCCCTCCGGTGATGATTCCCCTCTCCAGCAGGGTGCCGGAGGCGATCTCCTGAATCCCCCGAGATGGGATTGGTGGTGGCGGCGTCTCTGGAACTTTTCTCGTATCGTGGCTCTCGTTAATAGGGTTTTCGCGACGGAGGGAATTTATAGGCGAAGGGGCAGAGTCGGGAGGCGCCCGAGGGGCCCACCCTATAGGCCGGCGCGCCCCCTTCCTGGCCGCGCTGCCCTACGGTGTGGGGCCACCTTGGCCCCTCTTCGTCTCCTCTTCGGTGTTCTGGAAGGCTCCATGCAAAATAAGACCGTGGGCTTTTGTTTCGCCCAATTTCGGGAATATTTCCTGTGTAGGATTTCTGAAACCAAAAACAGCATAAAACAGGAACTGGCGCTTCGGCATCTTGTTAATAGGTTAGTGCCGGAAAATGTTGTTGGGGATATGCCCAAGAGGCAATAATAAAAAGTGGTTATTATATATCTTTATGTTTATGATAAATGTTTATATACCATGCTATAATTGTATTAACCGAAACATTGATACACGTGTGATATGTAAACAACAAAGAGTCCCTAGTAAGCCTCTTAACTAGCTTGTTGATTAATAGATGATTAGTTTCATAATCATGAACATTGGATGTTATTAATAAACAAGGTTATATCATTATATGAATGATGTAATGGACACACCCAATTAAGCGTAGCATAAGATCACGTCATTAAGTTATTTGCTATAAGCTTTCAATACATAGTTACCTAGTCCTTATGACCATGAGATCATATAAATCACTTATGCCGGAAAGGTACTTTGATTACATCAAACGCCACTGCGTAAATGGGTGGTTATAAAGGTGGGATTAAGTATCCGGAAAGTATGAGTTGAGGCATATGGATCAATAGTGGGATTTGTCCATCCCGATGACGGATAGATATACTCTGGGCCCTCTCGGTGGAATGTCATCTAATGTATTGCAAGCATATGAATAAGTTCATAAGAGACCACATACCACGGTACGAGTAAAGAGTACTTGTCAGGAGACGAGGTTGAACAAGGTATAGAGTGATACCGATGATCAAACCTCGGACAAGTAAAATATCGCGTGACAAAGGGAATTGGTATCGTATGTGAATGGTTCATTCGATCACTAAGTCATCGTTGAATATGTGGGAGCCATTATGGATCTCCAGATTCCACTATTGGTTATTGGTCGGAGTGAGTACTCAACCATGTCCGCATAGTTCGCGAACCGTAGGGTGACACACTTAAAGTTGGATGTTGAAATGGTAGAACTTGAATATGGAATGGAGTTCGAATATTTGTTCGAAGTCCCGAATGAGATCCCGGACATCACGAGGAGTTCAGGAATGGTCCGGAGAATAAGATTCATATATAGGATGTCATTTTATGTGATTTAAAATGATGCGAAAGGTTCTATGGAAGGTTCTAGAAGGTTCTAGAAAAGTCCGGAAGAAACCACCAAGGAAGGTGGAGTCCCGGAGGGACTCCACCTCCATGGCCGGCCAACCCTAGAGGGGGAGGAGTCCCAAGTGGACTCCCCCAAAGGGGGCCGGCCACCCCCTCCATGGAAGGTGGAACTCCCACCTCTAGTGGGAGTCCTAGCTTGGGTAGGTTTTCCTATCATATGGAAGGTTTTGGGTTCGGGTCTTATTCGGAGACTTGTAGTCCAACCCTTGGGGCTTCCACCTATATAATGAGGGACAAGGGGAGGGGGCCGGCCACCTCAAGACCACCACCTGGCCGCACCCCCCAAGTGGCCGGCCACCCCCTCCCAAACCCTAGCCGCCCCCTCTCCTCCATAGCTCCCGCGTGCTTTAGCGAAGCTCCGCCGGAGTTCTCCACCGCCACCGACACCACGCCGTCGTGCTGTCGGATTCAAGAGGAGCTACTACTTCCGCTGCCCGCTGGAACGGGAGGTGGACATCGTCTTCATCAACAACCGAACGTGTGATCGAGTACGGAGGTGCTGCCCGTTCGTGGCGCCGGTGATCAAGATCTTCTACGCGCTTTTGCAAGCGGCAAGTGAACGTCTACCGCAGCAACAAGAGCCTCATCTTGTAGGCTTTGGAATCTCTTCAAGGGTGAGACTCGATAAACCCCTCGTTTTTACCGTCTTCTAGATTGCATCTTGGCTTGGATTGCGTGTTCGCGGTAGGAAAATTTTTGTTTTCTATGCAACGTTATCCTACAGTGGTATCAGAGCCGTGTCTATGCATAGATGGTTGCACGAGTAGAACACAATGGTTTTGTGGGCGTTGATGCTTTTGTTATCTTTAGTTTGAGTACTTTGCATCTTTGTGGCATAGTGGGATGAAGCGGCTCGGGCTAACTTTACATGACCGCGTTCATGAGATTTGCTCCACGCTCGACATGCAACTTGTATTGCATAAGTGGCTTTGCGGGTGTCTGTCTCTCCTACTATAGTGAAGATTCAATTTACTCTTCTATTGACAACACTAGTATCACCGTTGTGGTTCATGTTCGTAGGTAGATTGGATCTTACTCGAAAACCCTAAACCACGTAAAATATGCAAACCAAATTAGAGAACGTCTAACTTGTTTTTGCAGAGTTTGGTGATGTGATATGGCCATAATGTGATGATGACTATGTATGAGATGATCGTTATTGTATTGTGGCAACCGGCAGGAGCCTTATGGTTGTCTTTAAATTTCATGTTGAGTAGTATTTCAAAGTAGTTGTAATAGTTGCTACATGGAGGACAATCATGAAGACGACGCCATTGACCTTGGTGCTTCGCCGACGATGATGGAGATCATGCCCGTTGATGATGGAGATCATGTCCGTGCTTTGGAGATGAAGATCAAAGGCGCAAAGACAAAAGGGCCATATCATATCACATATGAACTGCATGTGATGTTAATCCTTTTATGCATCTTATTTTGCTTAGATCGCGACAGTAGCATTATAAGATGATCCCTCTCACTAAAATATCAAGATAATAAAGTGTTCATCCTTAGTAGCACCGTTGCCAAGACTTGTCGTTTTGAAGCATCTCGTGATGATCGGGTGTGATAGATTCAACAAGTGCATACAACGGGTGCAAGACAGTTTTACACATGCGGATACTAAGGTGGCCTTGACGAGCCTAGCATGTACAGACATGGTCTCGGAACACGTGATACCGAAAGGTAGAGCATGAATCATATGATTGATATGATGACCACTTTGAGTGTTCGCCATTGAAGTTACATCTTGTCTCGTGATGATCGGACTTGGTGTGGTGGATTTGGTTCGTGTGATCACTAAGACAATGCGAGGGATATTGTTTTGAGTGGGAGTTCACCTAGTTTTTAATTATAATGAATTAAAATTTGAACTCAATTTGTCATAAACATCACATATGTTGTAGATATGGCGTCCTCAATCAATTTTAACCAGTTCCTAGAGAAAGAAAAGCTTAAGAGCAATGGTAGCAACTTCACCGACTGGTTCTGTCATGTGAGGATCTTCCTCAATGGCGGAAATCTGCAATATGTGCTTGATGCACCGCTAGGTGACCCTCCTGCAGAAACTGAAACCGATGAAGTAAAGAATGTTTATGCGACTCGGAAAACTCGGTACTCTCAAGTTCAGTGTGCCATCCTATGTAGTCTGGAAGCCGATCTTCAAAAACGTTTTGAGCACCATGATCCACATGAGTTAATCAATGAGTTAAAGACTATCTTTGAAACTCATGCGGCCGTGGAATGCTATGAAGCATCGAAACACTTCTTCAGCTGCATGATGGAAGAAGGCAGCTCCGTTAGTGAGCACATGCTCGCCATGACCGGGCATGCGAAGAACTCAGTGACTTGGGAATAGTGATTCCTAACAGACTGGGGATTAATCGTGTCCTTCAATCACTGCCACCTAGTTACAAGAACTTTGTGATTAACTACAATATGCAGAACATGAACAAAGAGTTACCTGAACTCTTCTCCATGCTGAAATCTGCTGAGATTGAGATCAAGAAAGAACACCAAGTGTTGATGGTCAACAAGACCACCAGTTTCAAGAAACAGGGCAAGTCTAAGGGAAAATTCAAGAAGGGTGGCAAGAAAGCTGCCACGCCTCCTGTGAAACCTAAGACTGGCCCTAAGCACGATCTTGAGTGCTATTACGCAAGGAGAAGGGACAACTGGAAGCATAATTGCTCCAAGTATTTGGCTGATCTGAAGAGCGGCCTTGTCAAGAAGAAGAAAGAAGGTATATCTGATATACATGTTATAGATGTTTATCTTACTGGTTCTCGTACTAGTACCTGGGTATTTGATACTGGTTCGGTTGCTCATATTTGTAACTCGAAACAGGAACTAAAGAATAAACGAAGACTACTAACGGATGAAGTGACCATGCGCGTTGGAAATGGATCCAAAGTCGATGTGATCGCTGTCGGCACACTTCCTCTACATCTACCTTCGGGATTAGTTTTAAGCCTAAATAATTGTTATTTTGTACCCGCGTTGAGCATGAACATTATATCTGGATCTTGTTTAATGCAAGACGGTTATTCATTCAAGTCTGAGAATAATGGTTGTTCTATTTTTATGAATAATATCTTTTATGGTCGAGCACCTGAAAAGAATGGCTTATTTCTGTTAGATCTCGATAGTAGTGATACACATATACATAACATTGATGCTAAACGAATTAAACTGAATGATAATTCTACTTATATGTGGCACTGTCGTCTTGGTCATATTGGAGTGAAACGCATGAAGAAACTCCATACCGATGGATTACTTGAATCACTTGACTTTGAGTCACTTGATAGATGCGAAGCATGTCTGATGGGAAAAATGACTAAGACTCCATTCTCTGGTATTATGGAGCGAGCTACTGACTTATTGGAAATCATACATACCGATGTGTGCGGACCAATGAGTGTAGCATCGCGCGGTGGTTATCGTTATGTTCTAACCTCCACAGATGATCTGAGTAGATATGGGTATATCTATTTCATGAAACATAAATCCGAAACTTTTGAGAAGTTTAAGGAATTCCAAAGTGAAGTAGAAAATCAACGTAACAAGAAGATTAAATTTCTACGATCTGATCGCGGAGGTGAATATCTGAGTTATGAGTTTGGCATGCATTTAAAGAAATGCGGAATACTTTCACACTTGACACCGCCGGGAACACCACAACGAAACGGTGTGTCCGAACGTCGTAATCGAACTCTCTTAGATATGGTTCGTTCTATGATGTCTCTTACTGATTTGTCGTTATCATTTTGGAGTTATACATTAGAGACAGCCGCATTCACTTTAAATAGAGGACCATCAAAATCCGTTGAAACGACACCGTATGAATTATGGTTTAATAAGAAACCTAAGCTGTCGTTCCTGAAAGTTTGGGGTTGCGAAGCCTATGTAAAAAAATTACAACCGGACAAGCTAGAACCCAAAGCGGAGAAATGCGTCTTCATAGGATACCCTAAGGAAACTATAGGGTACACTTTCTATCACAGATCCGAAGGCAAGATCTTTGTTGCTAAGAACGGAACCTTTCTTGAGAAAGAATTTCTCACTAAAGAAGTGACTGGAAGAAAAGTAGAACTCGATGAGATTGAAGAATCTCTGCTTGTTGATCAGAATAGCGCAGTACCGGAAGATGTTCCTGTGCCGCCTAGACCGGCAACAGAGGAAGCTAATGATAATGATCATGAAACTTCAAATGAGACAACTACTGAACCTCGCAGATCGACAAGGGAACGTGCCACTCCTGATTGGTATGATCCTTGTCTAAATGTCATGATTGTGGATAACAATGATGAAGACCCTGCGACGTTTGAAGAAGCGATGATGAGCCCAGATTCCAACAAATGGCAAGAAGCCATGAAATCCGAAATGGGATCCATGTATGATAACAAAGTATGGACTTTGGTAGACTTACCTGATAGCCGAAAGGCTGTCGAGAATAAATGGATCTTCAAGAGAAAAACAGATGCTGATGGTAATATTACTGTCTATAAAGCTCGACTTGTCGCAAAGGGTTTCCGACAAATTCAAGGTGTTGACTACGATGAGACTTTCTCACCTGTAGCGAAGCTAAAATCTGTGAGGATTTTGTTAGCAATAGCTGCATTTTTCGATTATGAGATTTGGCAGATGGATGTCAAAACGGCGTTCCTTAATGGAGACATTGAGGAAGAGTTGTATATGGTACAACCCAAAGGTTTTGTCGATCCTAAAAATGCTGACAAAGTATGCAAACTTCAGCGTTCAATCTATGGACTGAAGCAAGCATCGAGAAGTTGGAACCGACGTTTTGATAAGGTGATCAAAGATTTCGGGTTTATACAGTGTCATGGAGAGGCCTGTATTTACAAGAAAGTGAGTGGGAGCTCTGTAGCATTCCTGATATTATATGTAGATGACATATTATTGATTGGGAATGATATAGAACTATTAAGCAGTGTAAAGGGTTATTTGAATAATAGTTTTTCAATGAAAGAACTTGGTGAAGCATCATATATATTAGGCATCAAGATTTATAGAGATAGATCAAGACGTCTAATAGGGCTATCACAGAGTACATATCTGGACAAGATTCTAAAGAAGTTTAGAATGGACGAAAGTAAGAAAGGATTCTTACCTATGTTACTGTGCAAGGTCTTGAGTAAGACTCAAGGTCCGGCTACGGCAGAAGAAAGAGAAAGGATGAGTCAGATCCCCTATGCCTCGGCAATAGGCTCTATCATGTATGCCATGCTATGTACAAGACCGGATATAGCACATGCTGTTAGTTTGACTAGCAGATATCAAAGTGATCCAGGAATGGAACACTGGACAGCGGTCAAGAATATCCTGAAGTACTTGAAAAGAACTAAGGATATGTTTCTTTGTTATGGAGGTGACCAAAAGCTCGTTGTAACAAGTTACACCGATGCAAGTTGGAACACTGATCCTGATGACTCTAAGTCACAGTCTGGGTACGTGTTTATATTGAATGGTGCTGCAGTAAGCTGGGCAAGCTCAAAGCAGTGCACGGTGGCGAAATCCTCAACAGAATCGGAGTACATAGCGGCTTCAGAGGCTTCATCAGAAGCGGTATGGATGAAGAGGTTCATTATAGAGCTCGGTGTGGTTCCTAGTGCATTGGACCCACTAGTCATCTACTGTGACAACATGGGTGCCATCGCCAATGCACAAGAACCAAGGTCACACAAGAGGCTGAAGCATATCAAGCTGCGTTATCATTCGATTCGCGAGTACATCGAAGATGGAGAAGTAAAGATTTGCAAAGTACACACTGATCTGAATGTAGCAGATCCGTTGACTAAAGCTCTCCCTAGGGCAAAGCATGACCAACACCAGAATGCCATGGGTGTTAGGTACCTTACAATGTAATCTAGATTATTGACTCTAGTGCAAGTGGGAGACTGTTGGAGATATGCCCAAGAGGCAATAATAAAAAGTGGTTATTATATATCTTTATGTTTATGATAAATGTTTATATACCATGCTATAATTGTATTAACCGAAACATTGATACATGTGTGATATGTAAACAACAAAGAGTCCCTAGTAAGCCTCTTAACTAGCTTGTTGATTAATAGATGATTAGTTTCATAATCATGAACATTGGATGTTATTAATAAACAAGGTTATATCATTATATGAATGATGTAATGGACACACCCAATTAAGCGTAGCATAAGATCACGTCATTAAGTTATTTGCTATAAGCTTTCAATACATAGTTACCTAGTCCTTATGACCATGAGATCATATAAATCATTTATGCCGGAAAGGTACTTTGATTACATCAAACGCCACTGCGTAAATGGGTGGTTATAAAGGTGGGATTAAGTATCCGGAAAGTATGAGTTGAGGCATATGGATCAATAGTGGGATTTGTCCATCCCGATGACGGATAGATATACTCTGGGCCCTCTCAGTGGAATGTCGTCTAATGGCTTGCAAGCATATGAATAAGTTCATAAGAGACCACATACCACGGTACGAGTAAAGAGTACTTGTCAGGAGACGAGGTTGAACAAGGTATAGAGTGATACCGATGATCAAACCTCGGACAAGTAAAATATCGCGTGACAAAGGGAATTGGTATCGTATGTTAATGGTTCATTCGATCACTAAGTCATCGTTGAATATGTGGGAGCCATTATGGATCTCCAGATCCCACTATTGGTTATTGGTCGGAGTGAGTACTCAACCATGTCCGCATAGTTCGTGAACCGTAGTGTGACACACTTAAAGTTGGATGTTGAAATGGTAGAACTTGAATATGGAATGGAGTTCGAATATTTGTTCGAAGTCCCGGATGAGATCCCGGACATCACGAGGAGTTCCGGAATGGTCCGAAGAATAAGATTCATATATAGGATGTCATTTTATGTGATTTAAAATGATGCGGAAGGTTCTATGGAAGGTTCTAGAAGGTTCTAGAAAAGTCCGGAAGAAACCACCAAGGAAGGTGGAGTCCCGGAGGGACTCCACCTCCATGGCCAGCCAACCCTAGAGGGGGAGGAGTCCCAAGTGGACTCCCCCAAAGGGGGCCGGCCACCCCCTCCATGGAAGGTGGAACTCCCACCTCTAGTGGGAGTCCTAGCTTGGGTAGGTTTTCCTATCATATGGAAGGTTTTGGGTTCGGGTCTTATTCGGAGACTTGTAGTCCAACCCTTGGGGCTTCCACCTATATAATGAGGGACAAGGGGAGGGGGCCGGCCACCTCAAGACCACCACCTGGCCGCACCCCCCAAGTGGCCGGCCACCCCCTCCCAAACCCTAGCCGCCCCCTCTCCTCCATAGCTCCCGCGTGCTTTAGCGAAGCTCCGCCGGAGTTCTCCACCGCCACCGACACCACGCCGTCGTGCTGTCGGATTCAAGAGGAGCTACTACTTCCGCTGCCCGCTGGAACGGGAGGTGGACGTCGTCTTCATCAACAACCGAACGTGTGACCGAGTACGGAGGTGCTGCCCGTTCGTGGCGCCGGTGATCAAGATCTTCTACGCGCTTTTGCAAGCGGCAAGTGAACGTCTACCGCAGCAACAAGAGCCTCATCTTGTAGGCTTTGGAATCTCTTCAAGGGTGAGACTCGATAAACCCCTCGTTGCTACCGTCTTCTAGATTGCATCTTGGCTTGGATTGCGTGTTCGCGGTAGGAAATTTTTTGTTTTCTATGCAACGTTATAATACAATGCATCAAAATGATATAAGTGTATATAAAACATGTGAGTATTGTCATATAACTAGCATGGAACATAAGAAATTATAGATACGTTTGAGACGTATCAGCGGGTACCCGTTGGGCGGAGGTGACGGGTTCCGGTACTTGTCCCTACCAGTGTACATTGCATCCTTTCCCTTCTTCAGATCTGACGGAGGCGTCTTTGACGGCACAGGTATCGGATTTGGGTGTTCTCTGGTTTTCCTTCTGCACTCCGTGGATCCGGTGCGCGATTCGTGATCACGATGCTGATTGTCGTAGGCATCCTTCTGCGCAGTAGATATACAGTGATCCAGATTGGATTCCAACCTGCACGAAGTATCTGCCTTGCTCTGCTGCTTCATTGCTGAGGCAACGAGCGTACGGACGTAGTTGATATCAATCTCCTCATCCTTCTTTTTCAAGAGCTCCGCAGCCTTTTTCATCTTTACCTTTGGAGTTGTGAATGACTGTTGCTTGGTGGGAGTTGCGAATGTGATCTTGCGGGGAGCTACAGCTTCCCGCCTGATCCTATCAACCTCCTTTTGAGCCTCGCTCACTTTGGCCTCCCAGTGCTTCCGGAGTTGCTTGACTTTTTCCAGTGACTCGTCAACCTCGCGCTCTCGTTTGAGAAAATGATCCACAAAGTGCGCAGCCTCTTTCCTTTCATCCAGCATCGCTGCTGCGGTGTTGGCAAACTTTTTGGCGGTGGCTAACATCTCCTTCCTCTTGGCTTATAGAGCCTCCGGATCTGCATCATCATCAGGAGTTATAGGTTTATTGAGGATGTCTAATTGCGTGATTGCATCCATGCCAGCCTGCTCGACTATTTCTTCTGGCGACAGGAATTCCTCCTGCGATCGTTCCCGTGATAACGGAGATCCAGCATTGGATGTCTTTGGGTCAGAGGAGGTGTTCTCATCTTCTGGTTCCTGCTGATCCAGCACTGCTAAGGTTGCGAGAACCTGCTTAGGCTGGGCGGATTCTACTTCAGATTGTTCACCGCCTCCGAGTTCTTTCAGCTTGCGATCATACTATTCCATGTTCATGGAGGAGGCATCATCGGAGGTTGGGCTTAGGTTGCCCAGGATTGATTCTTCTCCCGGAGCGTCGCTTTCTCCGACAGCCTCCTACTGATCCGGAGCATCCTGTTTTCCGGTGCCTCAACCTGCATGGGGCCAGCTCCGGCTTCTAGAGGGGCGGCTCCTGCGGTATGGGCTAAGAAGTGCACGAAGCGACACCTCTGCTTCTTTAACACCTGGGAGACCCAGGCGGATCTGCATTGGTCTTCCACCGTTGTTTCCTGCTCAGGGGTGGATTGGGTGGGCTTTGAGTTTTACAGATCTAAGGCGGAATCTTCCTCGGGAAGTTCCTGCGTCTCAGATCGGATCTTCGCGACTGCGTCCCACTCAGCGGCGGTCGCGTCAGCGTTACTTACCAGTGCGTTCCCGTCGGAATCGACGGTCTCGCCGATGAAGATGTGTATCCCGCCGATCGGGATGATGGAGAGCTTGACGGGGTTTGTCTTAGCCGGAATCCAACACTCGTCCTCAGGGATGCTCTGAAGGTTCCCGGCGTACATGACGCACCCCACGGCGATGGTGTCGCCGATGCCTCCGAAGGTAGAACCCTCCCGGTTCTGGCCTCCAGACGCCGTTGGCCCCAGGGTGGGCGCCAACTGTCGCTGCCTATTCGACGGTACTCCAGAGGAGGGATCCTCATGGAGGGAAGAAGAAGTAGGGGCCATTGGGCGGAGATTCCTCGGGACGGTGGTACGCGATTTACCCAGCTTTGGATCACCTGCACGATGGCAAGGCCTACTGCTGCTTGTCTGGAATTATCTGGGCGCTTTCGCGTTGTTACAATGAGTTGTGGTTGTGCCTCTAGGGCTCCCAGGATCCGGCTTATAAAGGCGCACGGATCTAGGGTTTACACGGAGAGTCCTAGCCAGAATACAAGTTACCTAACTACGGTACAATGTCTTGCCGTGTACGTCAAGGATCCGCCTTCCATCTATACCGTGCGAGATCCGGATACCTTATGGGCCTCTACGGATCCGGCCTCCTTCGTAGGTCGGTTAGGATCCGGCTTCCTGTTCCTGGGCTGGACTTCATCCTACAGGATCTACAGCAACTGGGACGCCCGATGGGCCACACGCCACATCACCATCTGTGGGCCACCCGGGCTTGTCGGATCTAGGCCATGCCGTTGATATACCCATAAAATATACCCACAACAATGAAGGCAGCAATGTAATCTCGTTTCGTGCCCACTAATTATTTGCGAACTATATATGATAAGTTGACCCTATTGAGACAAGGTGTGAATACTGTTGATGAATATTTCATGGAGATGGAGATGCTTATGCAGCGTGGCCGTGTCCGTGAGTCACTTCAGATGACAATGCAGCGTTTCCTACATGGTTTGAAGTATGATATCAAAGGCATTGTTCGTCATCACAGTTACACTACTATGAATGAGTTGCTACATCATGCAAGAGAAGCTGAAGCACAGTTGGCTGAAGAAGCGCAAATCAAAGGTCGTGCTACGGGAGCTGGGCGCTACACGCCTCGGGCGCCCCCATCTACGGCGCCGGTGTCATCATTGCGCTCCGCACCTTATTCTACTACGTCTAGCAAGCCGGTCTCCAATGTGTCCAACACAAAGAAGTCCAAACCTGATGCGAGTACGAATGGTTCTAGCATCTCTACTGCACGGAACCGCGATATGAATTGCCATACATGTGGTGGCAAGGGTCACTTCAAGAGAGATTGTCCTAACCGCAAAGTTATGATTGTTAATGAGGACAATGAGTATGAGACTGGAGATGATGTTGATCCATATGCTCCAGAAGATGATGACTATGACAGTGATGGTGTAGATGCATATTCGTCTGATGCTCGCACTATTGTTGTGTCTCAGCGTGCTCTTAATGTGTTGCCTAGTGTATCTACTCAGCGCTGCAATTTGTTCCAAACAAAGGCTTTAGTTGGTCCTGACAAGGCTTGCAAGGTCATTATTGATGGCGGGAGTTGCCGCAATTTAGCAAGCAAGGAGTTTTGTACCAAGCTAAAGTTGAAGTATCTACCGCACCCGCATCCATACTATATTCAGTGGTTGAGCGACAATGGTGAGATGAAGGTAAACCACATGGTGCGTGTTGAGTTTGAGATTGGACCGTATAAGGATTCCAATGATTTTTGGGTGGCGGCAGTCTCCCTCTCAGTGTCGCACACGCAGAGGAGGCGTGGGTTCGACGGCGGCGGTCGCCAGCCTGTAGCTGGGCTGGTCGGGGATCGGCGGTCGCCGGCCGGTAGCTAGGCTGGTCGGGGATCCGGGGTGGCGGCCTCGGCCGGTGGAGCTATGGCACGTCGTGCATGGCTGCCCTGATGAGGGTTGCAACGGCCGGGTGATCTTCGGCGATACGGTTGGCGGCGGGGGCGACCCTGACGACTGCGGATCCCGCGTGTACGGCGGCGTGGCCGTGCCTGGTGGTCGGTCGGTCCTCTGCGCCTCTCCCTCCCGGTGGGTCACGTTGGTGGCTTACTTCGGGGTTTAGGGTGGCGGCGGACAACTTGTCGATGGGTCTATAGTCGGTGGTGGCCTCCTCTTCCGCCCATGAGGTCCACCGGCGGGCGGCGGCTTGGGGGCCAGCCGATCTACCGAATAAAGGTGGTTGTCCTAGGTTTCTTCTTTTGCGAAGATGAATATTTTCCTGATGCCGGCCCTTCTTCATTCTATCCGAAGTGATGAGTTCCATAAGGTTCCGCTGGCGAATGAAACAGTGCATATTTTGCCTGGAGTTTGCTGGATCGGGTGGTATTCGGTCGCACGCACCCATGCTTTTATTCCGACGTTTGGTTCTGGAGGGAGCGACGTGAAGCTCTGTTCTGTGTTGCAATCATATGACATTATGATTCATGGTACAATCAGAGGCAGAGAATATTATGAAGACCGAACTGGAGTACTGGCAATGGAGGTTCGAGTCTCTCTGATGTTGGGGGACTTGCTTGTTGTTC
This sequence comes from Lolium perenne, assembly GCF_019359855.2. Classification (NCBI taxonomy): domain Eukaryota; kingdom Viridiplantae; phylum Streptophyta; class Magnoliopsida; order Poales; family Poaceae; genus Lolium; species Lolium perenne. The sequence goes on from NC_067245.2 coordinate 264,172,298, forward strand.
TGGTTCTCGCAGCCTTCAGGGTGAAAATCCAAGGCATGACCTTAATTATTTGTGCGTGGCAATGACCTTGTTTAAGGCATTGTTTTGAGAGCAGGGACTATCTTCAGGGTGAAAACCTAGTATCTTCTGAATGACCGACAACGGCGCTTGTGCACTGTTTCCTTCTTGAAGACGTCGTCTTTGGTGGTGGTGGATGTATTGCTGCTGCTAGGGTTGAATACCGTAGCGGGACTCTTTTTCTTAGTTTTTTTTTCTCTTTTTTGGCTGTGTGCATCCGTACTATCATTAGGGTATTGCGTTTGTGCAGACGTTAGATGTAATTGATATAGCTTGATATTAATATATTCCTTTTATAAAAAAGTACCCAACATCTATCCGTTTTTTTCTCTACCACGTAGTGGTACCATTGTTTTGCTAATACTCACTCTGTTTTCAGAATAGTTGAAGTTCGGAGATTTGTCCTAAGTTAAACTTCTTTAAGTTTGGTTGTGTTATAAAAATACAGTAATATTGACATAAAAATACAGCAATATTTTCTCATTGATCCGGATAGAAATCTACAAAATATGAAAATATAGTTTGTGATCAGAAAAAATTAGGACTTAAAGGGTTGGGAGTGGTGTTTTGGAACATGGGAGCATATGCTCCCTTTATTTTAAAATGCATCTTACACATATTTTGAATTTCAAAAAAAACTGAAACAAAAAATTCGCATGTACATCTTCTCGTGTTACATGCTCACAAAGTTGTTTCATAAAAAATCGACTTGCCATGTGATGTGTGTAAAAAAGACAAAACTCAGTGCTAAAAATAATGCTTTTCACAAGATAAGTTTTCTCTTTTTTACATAGACCACAAAAAATATTAGTTTTGTGTGAAACTTGATGAACGAACATATATTATGAAGATGTACATGTATAATTTTTTGTTAAATTTTTTTCAACATTTTAAAATATAATTTTTTGGTAGAGGGAGCATACGCACCCGAAAGCTGAATTGAATTTCTGGACTTAAACTAGTTTTTCTACTATAGACTACTACTGCTTACTTACTTGACACCAAAGATCTTAGTTCGTAAGTAGCTTCACCTGGCGAATATAGGGTGGTGCACTCGGGTTTACCATACCCTGATATTCAAAAACATTCGAATAGCCTATTTAAATTTTGTCAATTTTTTTGAAATAATTCACGCACGTACATGTCACCATGCTACTTACTCGTGTCAATTTTCGTGGAAAAATTCAAATTTATGTGACCTACACAAAAAAGAGAAGATGGATTTTCGCAATATTTGTGAATAGTACGTGTCTACTCCTATATTATGAACAATACGTCTTGTTATTTTTTTAGTAGGCTACATAACTTAATATTTTAGTTCCCGATTTGACGTAGTCTGCATATATTCCATACCCATTTAATTTACGACACATTTTTTTAGTAAATTTTTGATGTGTTTTCAATATAGGGTGCGCGTGCACCTGAGAGCCAAAAGTGTGTGTTACTTCACCTGGTCCTTAGTCCTGACCACTCCATATTTCTCGTTTTAGACAAGCCCAACCACTAATTTCCCACAAGAGGAGAAAAGAAACACGTGCGATTAATCGTTCCTAAATGCATGCTTGCTCGAGTGCATTGCACTTACCCACAACCTTCATGCTGCAGTTCATTGAACCAAAAAAAAAGTTCACTGAAACAAAAATTCCTCCGAGGCCCACAGTTCTACAGCCGTTCTTCCTTCCATCCGTGGAACTCGCATGGCCAGTGCGCCTACCTACTAATAAAACACCTCTTTTCATGCATTCGATCTTCATAACTCGAAGACCTTATTCGTACACGTGAAAGACGTGGCTTCTTCATGCTCCCTCCATTGAAATGAATAAGCCTTTCTTTTTCCAGGAGTCAAGCCAAGTAAAATTTAACCAGAATTTTAGATAAATCTGTCAAAAATATGTTATGCGACAAATACCTTGCGAAAATATGTTTCATGACGTATTTAATGATATTGATTTTGTAAAAACTTAGTCAACCTTTATATGGTTTGACTATTCAAAAATACTACAAGGATATATGCGTCGGTTTAACGCATATGGACACATGCTATCTGTTTTGGTCCACACGGATAGGAGGACACAAAAACTACATGCCAGCAGCCCAATGCAAACAGACCGAGGTGTCCACGGAGACCCATTTCACGCCCAAATGTAGGCTGCAAATGCATTGCCGCAGACGGCGGAAGAGTCTGTTTGTGTGTCCCCCTCTTCTACTCCGTTGGGGGGGGGGGGATAGGGGCGTCCCCACCAGTGGCATAAAAGCCGGTCGCCACCAATTATCGTGCCCCTTCCTCTGGTCCACAACTGTACAACGATGAAGCCGCATGCCCCAAATGTTTCCATAGTCAGTACTGTCCATTTGGACCTCCGCTCATTGGAGATTATTTCTACTCTAGGCGTCGTTGCACGTACTTCTCGATACCGGGACAGGTCCTAGTTCGCCGCCCATCGCCTTGGAACCGGACATCAGCTGCGACACCTAGGTCATGTTCTGCCATTTGTGCGGCTGAGTTTCATACAAACATGGACCTGTTCAGCTATTTGCGCCATGGATATTGACTAGTGACGCATATATGACCACTGTCTTGTCTTGTACGTAGATAAACCTCAGCAAATTGATTGAGGTTTTCTAGAATATCATCGTCGACACATCGTCAGACGAGAGTCGGACAGTTCTTTCGGGCTCATGATTGCCATGGAGAACCTCATCCATTTGCACACTGAGAAGAAAATGCATATGCACAGGGCTCGACGAGACTCTACTAGAAAAAGGCTTAGATGCTAGTAGTGGCGTGTCGGCCAGCAGTGCACCACCACTAAAGATCTGCCATGGTCCATGATACGTCTCGGGACGAGCAGAACTAAGCTCGGGGATGCTGATACGTCTCCGACGTATCGATAATTTCTTGTGTTCCATGCCACATTATTGATGATATCTACATGTTTTATGCACACTTTATGTCATATTCGTGCATTTTCTGGAACTAACCTATTAACAAGATGCCGAAGAGCCAGTTGCTGTTTTCTGCTGTTTTTGGTTTCAGAAATCCTAGTAAGGAAATATTCTCGGAATTGGACGAAATCAACGCCCAGGGGCCTATTTTTCCACGAAGCTTCCAGAAGTCCGAAGACGAAACGAAGTGGGGCCACATGGTGCCCAAACCCTAGGGCGGCGCGCCCCCCTGGCCGCGCCGGCCTATGGTGTGGGGCCCCTGTGCCCCCTCCTGACTTGCCCTTCCGCCTACTTAAAGCCTCCGTGACGAAACCCCCAGTACCGAGAGCCACGATACGGAAAACCTTCCAGAGACGCCGCCAACGCCGATCCCATCTCGGGGGATCCAGGAGATCTCCTCCGGCACCCTGCCGGAGAGGGGAATCATCTCCCGGAGGACTCTACGCCGCCATGGTCGCCTCCGGAGTGATGTGTGAGTAGTCTACCCCTGGACTATGGGTCCATAGCAGTAGCTAGATGGTTGTCTTCTCCCCATTGTGCTTAATTGTCGGGTCTTGTGAGCTGCCGAACATGATCAAGATCATCTATCTGTAATTCTATATGTTGCGTTTGTTGGGATCCGATGAATAGAGAATACTTGTTATGTTGATTATCAATTTGTATCTATGTGTTGTTTATGATCTTGCATGCTCTCCGTTACTAGTAGATGCTCTGGCCAAGTAGATGCTTGTAACTCCAAGAGGGAGTATTTATGCTCGATAGTGGGTTCATGTCTCCGTGAATCTGGGGAAGTGACAGAAATCTCTAAGATTATGGATGTGTTGTTGCCACTAGGGATAAAACATTGGTGCTATGTTCGAGGATGTAGTTACTGATTACATTACGCGCAATACTTAATGCAATTGTCTGTTGTTTTCAACTTAATACTGGAGGGGGTTCGGATGATAACCCGAAGGTGGACTTTTTAGGCATAGATGCATGCTGGATAGCGGTCTATGTACTTTGTCGTAATGCCCAATTAAATCTCACTATACTCATCATAATATGTATGTGCATGGTCATGCCCTCTTTATTTGTCAATTGCCCAACTGTAATTTGTTCACCCAACATGCTGTTTATCTTATGGGAGAGACACCTCTAGTGAACTGTGGACCCCGGTCCAATTCTCTTTACTGAAATACAATCTACTGCAATACTGTTCTACTGTTTTCTGCAAACAATCATCTTCCACACAATACGGTTAATCCTTTGTTACAGCAAGCCGGTGAGATTGACAACCTCGCTGTTTCGTTGGGGCAAAGTACTTTGGTTGTGTTGCGCAGGTTCCACGTTGGCGCCGGAATCTCTGGTGTTGCGCCGCGCTACATCCCGCCGCCATCAACCTTCAACGTGCTTCTTGACTCCTACTGGTTCGATTAAACCTTGGTTTCTTACTGAGGGAAACTTGCCGCTGTGCGCATCACACCTTCCTCTTGGGGTTCCCAACGGACGTGTCAACCACACGCATCAAGCAAATTTCTGGCGCCGTTGCCGCGGAGATCAAGACACGCTGCAAGGGGAGTCTCCACTTCCCAATCTCTTTACTTTGTTTTTGTCTTGCTTAGTTTTATTTACTACTTTGTTTGCTGCACTAAATCAAAATACAAAAAAATTAGTTGCTAGTTTTACTTTATTTGCTATCTTGTTTGCTATATCAAAAACACAAAAAAATTAGTTACTTGCATTTAGTTTATCTAGTTTGCTTTATTTACTACTGCTAAAATGGCCACCCCTGAAAATACTAAGTTGTGTGACTTCACAACCACAAATAATAATGATTTCTTATACACACCTATTGCTCCACCTGCTACTACAGCAGAATTCTTTGAAATTAAACCTGCTTTACTGAATCTTGTTATGCGAGAGCAATTTTCTGGTGTTAGTTCTGATGATGCTGCTGCCCATCTTAATAATTTTGTTGAACTATGTGAAATGCAAAAGTATAAGGATGTAGATGGTGATATTATTAAATTGAAATTGTTCCCTTTCTCATTAAGAGGAAGAGCTAAAGATTGGTTGCTATCTCTGCCTAAGAATAGTATTGATTCATGGACTAAATGCAAGGATGCTTTTATTGGTAGATATTATCCCCCTGCTAAAATTATATCTTTGAGAAGTAGCATAATGAATTTTAAACAATTAGATACTGAGCATGTTGCACAAGCATGGGAAAGAATGAAATCTTTGGTTAAAAATTGCCCAACCCATGGACTGACTACTTGGATGATCATCCAAACCTTTTATGCAGGACTGAATTTTTCTTCGCGGAATTTATTGGATTCAGCTGCTGGAGGTACCTTTATGTCCATCACTCTTGGTGAAGCAACAAAGCTTCTTGATAATATGATGATTAACTACTCTGAATGGCACACGGAAAGAGCTCCACAAGGTAAGAAGGTAAATTCTATCGAAGAAACCTCTTCCTTGAGTGATAAGATTGACGCTATTATGTCTATGCTTGTGAATGATAGGACAAATGTCGATCCTAATAATGTTCCGTTAGCTTCATTGGTTGCACAAGAAGAACATGTTGATGTGAACTTCATTAAAAATAATAATTTCAACAACAATGCTTACCGGAACAATTCTAGTAATAACTATAGGCCATATCCTTATAATAATAGCAACGGCTATGCTAATTCTTATGGGAATTCTTACAATAATAATAGGAACACACCCCCTGGACTTGAAGCATGCTTAAAGAATTTATTAGTACACAAACTGCTTTTAACAAATCTGTTGAAGAAAAGCTTGGGAAAATTGATATACTTGCTTCTAAAGTCGATAGTCTTGCTGCTGATGTTGATCTTTTGAAATCGAAAGTTATGCCTAATAGGGATATTGAAAATAAAATTGTTACTACAGCAAATGCCATCCAAGTTAGAATTAATGAGAATATAATATTAATGGCTGAATTGCGTGCTAGGTGGGATAGAGAAGAAAATGAAAAACTAGCTAAAGAGGAAAATGTAGCTAAAGTTTGGACTATTACCACCACAAGTAATGTTGATTCTTCACATGTTGCTGCACCTCCTACTATTAATGGTAAAATAATTGGTGTTGGCAATGTTTCTACTCCTAGTGCAAAGCGTACAAAACTGCCCGAAACTGCTAAAACTGCTGAAACTGCCTGTGATAAAACTGCTGAAATTTTTTCCAACATTGGGGATGATGATCCCATTGCTTTAGATTATAATGGTTTGAATTTTGATGATTGCCATATCTCTGAAGTTATAAAGTTCTTGCAAAAACTTGCTAAAAGTCCTAACGCTAGTGCTATAAATTTGGCTTTCACGCAACATATTACAAATGCTCTCATAAAAGCTAGAGAAGAGAAATTAGAGCGCGAAGCCTCTGTTCCTAGAAAGCTAGAGGATGGTTGGGAGCCCATCATTAAGATGAAGGTTAATGATTTTGATTGTAATGCTTTATGTGATCTTGGTGCAAGTATTTCCGTTATGCCTAAGAAAATCTATAATATGCTTGGTTCTTATACCAATTTTGTTAGTCTCCTTGAAAAGATGGATATGGATAGAATAAAGTACACTAATAATATTAATGATGGTGGGGAGATCAAAGCACCAATACCATGTAAGCTCCTAGCGATGAATGATGCACTAGAAAATAATTATGCTTGGCTTGTTCCTGAAAATTTGTTTGATGAGAGTAGCAAGCCCAAGACTAAAGAAAAGGGGGACGCTAAAACTTATGTATCTAATATACTATGCCTGGTTGAGAAAACTCCGCATCCCGCTGTAGATGCACCATCTCTTGATAATACTTGATACACACTTTCTGCGTCTAGCTGAAAGGTGTTAAAGAAAAGCGCTTATGGGAGACAACCCATGGTTTTTACTACAGTACTTTGTTTTTATTTTGTGTCTTGGAAGTTGTTTACTACTGTAGCAACCTCTCCTTATCTTAGTTTTGTGTTTTGTTGTGCCAAGTAAAGTCGTTGATAGTAAAGTTCATACTAGATTTGGATTACTGCGCAGAAACAGATTTCTTTGCTGTCACGAATCTGGGCTGTTTTCTCTGTAGGTAACTCAGAAAATTATGCCAATTTACGTGAGTGATCCTCAGATATGTACGCAACTTTCATTCAATTTGAGCATTTTCATTTGAGCAATTCTGGTGCCTCAATAAAATTCGTCAATACGAACTGTTCTGTTTTGACAGATTCTGCCTTTTATTTCGCATTGCCTCTTTTGCTATGTTGGATGAATTTCTTTGATCCATTAATGTCCAGTAGCTTTATGCAATGTCCAGAAGTGTTAAGAATGATTGTGTCACCTCTGAACATGTTAATTTTTATTGTCCACTAAACCTCTAATGAGTTGTTCTAAGTTTGGTGTGGAGGAAGTTTTCAAGGATCAAGAGAGGAGTATGATGCAATATGATCAAGGAGAGTGAAAGCTCTAAGCTTGGGGATGCCCTGGTGGTTCACCCCTGCATATTCTAAGAAGACTCAAGCGTCTAAGCTTGGGGATGCCCAAGGCATCCCCTTCTTCATCGACAACATTATCAGGTTCCTCCCCTGAAACTATATTTTTATTCCGTCACATCTTATGTGCTTTTCTTGGAGCGTCGGTTTGTTTTTGTTTTTGTTTTGTTTGAATAAAATGGATCCTAGCATTCACTTTGTGGGAGAGAGACACGCTCCGCTGTAGCATATGGACAAGTATGTCCTTAGGCTTTACTCATAATATTCATGGCGAAGTTTCTTCTTCGTTAAATTGTTATATGGTTGGAATTGGAAAATGATACATGTAGTAATTGCTAAAATGTCTTGGATAATGTGATACTTGGCAATTGTTGTGCTCATGTTTAAGCTCTTGCATCATATACTTTGCAACCATTAATGAAGAAATACATAGAGCATGCTAAAATTTGGTTTGCATATTTGGTCTCTCTAAGGTCTAGATAATTTCTAGTATTGAGTTTGAACAACAAGGAAGACGGTGTAGATTCTTATAATGTTTACAATATGTCTTTTATGTGAGTTTTGCTGCGCCGTTCATCCTTGTGTTTGTTTCAAATAACCTTGCTAGCCTAAACCTTGTATCGAGAGGGAATACTTCTCATGCATCCAAAATCCTTGAGCCAACCACTATGCCATTTGTGTCCACCATACCTACCTACTACATGGTATTTCTCCGCCATTCCAAAGTAAATTGCTTGAGTGCTACCTTTAAATTTCCATTCTCCACCTTTACAATATATAGCTCATGGGATAAATAGCTTAAAAACTATTGTGGTATTGAATATGTACTTATGCACTTTATCTCTTATTAAGTTGCTTGTTGTGCGATAACCATGTTTCTGGGGACGCCATCAACTACTCTTTGTTGAATTTCATGTGAGTTGCTATGCATGTTCGTCTTGTCTGAAGTAAGAGCGATCTACCACCTTATGGTTAAGCATGCATATTGTTAAAGAAGAACATTGGGCCGCTAACTAAAGCCATGATCCATGGTGGAAGTTTCAGTTTTGGACAATATCCTCAATCTCATATGAGAAAATTAATTGTTGTTACATGCTTATGCATAAAAGAGGAGTCCATTATCTGTTGTCTATGTTGTCCCGGTATGGATGTCTAAGTTGAGAATAATCAATAGCGAGAAATCCGATGCGAGCTTTCTCCTTAGACCTTTGTACAGGCGGCATAGAGGTACCCCTTTGTGACACTTGGTTAAAACATGTGCATTGCGATGATCCGGTAGTCCAAGCTAATTAGGACAAGGTGCGGGCACTATTAGTATACTATGCATGAGGCTTGCAACTTGTAAGATATAATTTACATGATACATATGCTTTATTACTACCGTTGACAAAATTGTTTCATGTTTTCAAAATCAAAGCTCTAGCACAAATATAGCAATCGATGCTTTTCCTCTATGGAGGACCATTCTTTTTTACTTTTATGTTGAGTCAGTTCACCTATTTCTCTCCACCTCAAGAAGCAAACACTTGTGTGAACTGTGCATTGATTCCTACATACTTGCATATTGCACTTATTATATTACTCTATGTTGACAATATCCATGAGATATACATGTTATAAGTTGAAAGCAACCGCTGAAACTTTATCTTCCTTTGTGTTGCTTCAATACCTTCACTTTGATTTATTGCTTTATGAGTTAACTCTTATGCAAGACTTATTGATGCTTGTCTTGAAGTACTATTCATGAAAAGTCTTTGCTATATGATTCACTTGTTTACTCATGTCATGTACATTGTTTTGATCGCTGCATTCACTACATATGCTTTACAAATAGTATGATCAAGGTTATGATGGCATGTCACTCCAGAAATTATCTTTGTTATCGTTTTACCTGCTCGGGACGAGCAGAACTAAGCTTGGGGATGCTGATACGTCTCCGATGTATCGATAATTTCTTGTGTTCCATGCCACATTATTGATGATATCTACATGTTTTATGCACACTTTATGTCATATTCGTGTATTTTCTGGAACTAACCTATTAACAAGATGCCGAAGAGCCAGTTGCTGTTTTCTGCTGTTTTTGGTTTCAGAAATCCTAGTAACGAAATATTCTCGGAATTGGACGAAATCAACGCCCAGGGTCCTACTTAAAGCCTCCGTCGCGAAACCCCCAGTACCGAGAGCCACGATACGGAAAACCTTCCAGAGACGCCGCCGCCGCCAATCCCATCTCGGGGGATTCAGGAGATCGCCTCCGGCACCCTGCCGGAGAGGGGAATCATCTCCCGGAGGACTCTACGCCGCCATGGTCGCCTCCGGAGTGATGTGTGAGTAGTCTACCCCTTGACTATGGGTCCATAGCAGTAGCTAGATGGTTGTCTTCTCCCCATTGTGCTTAATTGTCGGGTCTTGTGAGCTGCCGAACATGATCAAGATCATCTATCTGTAATTCTATATGTTGCGTTTGTTGGGATCCGATGAATAGAGAATACTTGTTATGTTGATTATCAATTTATATCTATGTGTTGTTTATGATCTTGCATGCTCTCCGTTACTAGTAGATGCTCTGGTCAAGTAGATGCTTGTAACTCCAAGAGGGAGTATTTATGCTCGATAGTGGGTTCATGTCTCCGTGAATCTGGGGAAGTGACAAAAATCTCTAAGATTATGGATGTGCTGTTGCCACTAGGGATAAAACATTGGTGCTATGTTCGAGGATGTAGTTACTGATTACATTACGCGCAATACTTAATGCAATTGTCTGTTGTTTTCAACTTAATACTGGAGGGGGTTCGGATGATAACCCGAAGGTGGACTTTTTAGGCATAGATGCATGCTGGATAGCGGTCTATGTACTTTGTCGTAATGCCCAATTAAATATACTCATCATAATATGTATGTGCATGGTCATGCCCTCTTTATTTGTCAATTGCCCAACTGTAATTTGTTCACCCAACATGATGTTTATCTTATGGGAGAGACACCTCTAGTGAACTGTGGACCCCGGTCCAATTCTCTTTACTGAAATACAATCTCTTGCAATCTTGTTCTACTGTTTTCTGCAAACAATCATCTTCCACACAATACGGTTAATCCTTTGTTACAGCAAGCCGGTGAGATTGACAACCTCGCTGTTTCGTTGGGGCAAAGTACTTTGGTTGTGTTGTGCAGGTTCCACGTTGGCGCCGGAATCTCTGGTGTTGCGCCGCACTACATCCCGCCGCCATCAACCTTCAACGTGCTTCTTGAGTCCTACTGGTTCGATTAAACCTTGGTTTCTTACTGACGGAAACTTGCCGCTGTGCGCATCACACCTTCCTCTTGGGGTTCCCAACGGACGTGTCAACCACACGCATCAGTCCACCCCTCACCCAAGCTTACCAATGATGCACCCATTTACTGGTGCGCCACTTCTATCTGAGGTAGCAGTGGCGCACCTCTATATCGTGCACCATTGCTATGTATAGGGGGGATGGAAAAGGATTTCAACACACTCTGAACGGTTAGAAAAATTTTAGATTCCCAAAAAATCGAAAGGAAAACATGACATTTTCCAGGTTTTAGATTTCGGGCATAATTTTTTAAAAAATTTAGCAGTGGCGCACCCATGCCTTGGTGCGCCACTACTAAGGTTCCGGCCCACGAAATTTGAAATGATTTGGCTGGCCACTTACCCCCTCCTACTTCCTACTCCCTCCTTCATCCTCCCTTCTCCTCCACACATTCTATTATCCTCCTCCTCTCCTCTCCTCTCCTCCCCTCCTCCTCTCCTTTCCTTCCTTCTACTCCTCCATCCACTCCTCCTTACTCCTCTCCGATGACCCTTCAGCGTCCCTCCTCCTCTCCGGAGAACTCCGACGACCCTCCGGCCTCCCTCCTCGCTCCGGCCTCCATTACCCTCCGGCTCTCTATGAATGCACATCTCCTCCATCTCCATCCTCACCTCACCTCTCCTCCCTTCTCTCATCCATCCTCACCGGCGGCTAGGCTACGAATGAGATGAACACGGGACAAATAATTTGGGCAACAAAAACAAGAAACAAAAACGAGAAAAAAAATTCGAAAAAATGTGCCAGATCCAGATCTAAAAATTTCAAATTTTAGCAGTGGCACACTTTTTTTTGTCCAGTGGCGCGCCTCCTGTTTTTAGCAGTGGCGCACCAGCGAGCTAGTAGTGGCGCACCAGCGAGCTAGTAGTGGCGCACTGCTTGATGCGCCACTGCTAAACAAGATAGCAATGGCGCACCACTGGTGCACCACTGCTAACAGTTAGCAGTAGCGTGATAGCAGTGGTGCACCTAGGTACGCCACTAGTAGGTAAAATAGGTGCGCCCCTGATTAGCTATTTTACAGTAGTGAGGCCACACATGGGAATTCTGAAGCGCAATCGAGAAACCGGCCACTAGATGCTCTACAATCTACATGGACCACTTCCGCGCTACCAAACCTATTTATCCGGAACACAAATTTCGACACCACTTTCAGATGTCAAGAAAGTTGTTATTGGCTATTTTGGAAGGCGTGAGGTAGTACTACCCGTACTTCAAATGCAAGTCCGATGCCACATGTAAACTTGGCTTCACCTCTCTTCAGCTATTTGCATGCTTGTGTATGGAATTTTAGGTGATCTTGTCGATGATTACTTGTAAATGAGCAAGACCACATGACTTGACTTGATGTACAAGTTCTACAAAACCGTGCTTGCGATTTTTAGTGGGTCTTACCTGAGAGAGAGAACTGCTGACAACACTGCTCAATTATTGTCAATCAATGAGGCAAGAGGGTTTTCGGGGACAATTGTAAGCATAGATTTCATGCATTGGGAGCGTAAGAACTATCATTTCGCTTGAAAAAGTATTGTAATGGGCTTGCGGTGGGATGCGTTGTCATTTTTGAGGGTGTTGCATCACAAGATCTATTGATTTGGTACTCTCTTTTTTTCCGCGTGACAGGTTTCCTCAATGACATCAATTTGCTCCAGAGCTCTCCGATATTCTCTAGGCTTGCAGAAGGCAATGCTCCATCGGTTAACTACGAGGTTGATGGACATGCATACGACAAGGGTCTATAATGTAGCTAATGATATCCATCATTTCTGGTCCACACTAGTGAAGACAATCCATGCTCCTGAAGAAGAGAGGAATAATAAGAGGTTAGCCAAACAACAAGAGACTTGCAGAAAGGATGTGGAGTGGGCATTTGGTTTACTCCAATCTGGGTGGGCCATTGTTCGGCACCGTGGTAGAACATGGAGCATTGAGACCATGTGAGAGGTAGTGCCATGTTGTGTGATCATGCACAACATTATCATTGAGTATGATCGTGACAAAGGCATCCTTGACCAAGTGTGGCAACTACAGGGTGAATTGGTTGCGCCACAACCTGGGTCAATGTTTGAGGTGTTCCGACATGCGCCTCTCTCTTGTACTATGCAGCTTGGTTTTTCTTCTTGATCAAGAGAGAAAGAGCAAATGTAGGTCGACTCCTTAACGTATTTATCGCATGGAACCGGTTCTTACCGGCCAGTCATCCACCGTTAGAGAGCATCGCGGTTCGTGTTGCGTCATTTTGATACATTTCACCAACACGAATCACGATGAGTGCGGATGGTGGATGTGTAAGAACCGGCTCCATGAGACATGAGTTCACCGTCCACTCTTACATACTTTCTACTTGCCATAATGTAGTGCATATAAGATTTTAAAAAAGTCAAACGATGCTAAGTTTAACTAAGTTTTTTGAGAAAAATATCTACACTGACCATAACCAATATATACCATTTGAAAATATACATTGCGAAGAATCTAATGGTACTGATTTGGTATTCTAGATGTTGATATTTTTTTGGTCTATACTTGGTTAAATTTTGACTTTTAAAAATTCTTATATGCACTATGTTTTGGCAAGGAGGGAGTACAACAAAATTTAGATGGACGGAGGAAGAGCAAATGTAGGTCGACTCCTACATACTACCCTTTAGTCTAGAGACTGTACAGCACGTTAGCTTAGCTGTGTGTAATAATGCCTACATGGACCTGTAAATCGCAAACAGTTCCAGAGTCGGACATGAATGGATCCTCCAGATCAAGCAAGTACTACGGTGTCCCCTCCCAATTTCCCTTGATCTTTTCATGTAGTTTCATCCCCTCTTTGCACTCTCCATATCATTAATTGTACCTCAGCAGCAAGTACTTTTGCCGTGGTCGACCTCCTCCTAGCCATACATCGGCAGCGCAATCAGATGGATGCAAGCATCTGCACGTAGGGCTCCACTGTACTCTCCACGTCCTACTGTCCGTGTTGCCCCTTTACTAATTACTAGGAAAATTGCCCGTGCGTTGCGACGGGAAATATTATTTTTAAATGCTCTCCGTGAAAAAGATAACCCATTGATTGAAAATACATCAACCTAGAAAATATTATTCCGCTATCCACTTCATCAATTGACAGACCAATAAAATGTCTCGAGAGGTAAGAAATTTTTATTGATACATTCATATAACCTATTAGTATACCTTAGAGGTAAAAGGTATTGTGGAAGGAACATCTAAGATAATCTGACACATATCATAATTTACATAAAAATGATATCTTCATAATCATTCCATACCTGTAAGGAAAATGCATAAATCTGATGTACCAACTTATTACAACATGTCTTGCTTTTTTCCTTTATCGAGTTTAGGTTTAGGATTTATAGTAAAAGGCATAAATTGTACAACAAATCAACTGAAATAATTTCTTAATTATTTAGAACATCAATGAAAAAGGAAAGACATTATTAAATCTGACAAAGTACAAAAGTTAGGGAAAAAAGATAATATGTATATTTGACCATCAAATTTCGATCTTTGTTATATATATATATATAGCTTCAAATTAAAACTGGTAAGAGGCTGCTTCTGATCTGTTGAATACATGTACGTATCATCTCTGCATGTGATTTACAATATTCCATCAGAAGAAAGCTAATTAGCTTGTCCTTTAAGATATGCACATCTGCTCTTGATTCAGCAGTAATACAAACGAAAAGTTTTAAATCCAAAGCTTTCATATTGGCAATTGGGTATTACCTTCTTCAATTCCTTTTTGAATAAGCAATGAACCAATTATTTTTAATCTCATTTAAAACATTCCTAGAGTATCTAAATGAACATCTGACAAAAGGCGTTGTAGATGTGCACTCGAGTCTAATTTGGCTACCACTCATGTCCTTGCTTGTCTCGTTTGCACCTGCATCCAATAGTATGACCTGCATATATTAGTTTGCTTGACACAAATTATAACTTTTGATCATCAACTTGCTTCGATGCCATCTGAAAAGTTTGTGAGCTTGCCTGAGAAGCGGGCAAGCAGCAATCAGATCATCTCAAGGTACATGCTCAGGAGGTGGATATGGGGTCCTCTCCATGCACAGCAGCCCGTCCATGTACTCCTGGCTACACCGCACCATCCTCCCCTCACACTTCGTCATGCAGGCACCCACTGCCGCCACCGCCTTGTTATCGGCCGCCGGCGATCTCGACTTGGCAGCCACCATTGATCACGTGTACTTCTTCTTGATGACGAGCAAAGTAAAAGTAGAAGCATGTGAAGGCTGCCGTAGTGCCGTCCATGGCGCACGGCTGCCGGCTGTACTCGCAGTTGTTTTCTCCGCTTCTGGTTGGTCTGCATTGCAGTTTGCAACCACCTGTAGTTAATTAACCCATCATCAGCGTTGATCAAGAACCAGCCGCCGCTGGCCACCATCAGAGCGCTACTTGCGACATGTATTTGCATGTCTCGGTAGCATGGGTCGGACTCCAACTAAATCGGGGCTGGACAGGTCGGCCGCTGGCCGCGGGACATCGCGGGTCCCCGTTGCGGGACAGTACCACGCCGGAGGAGGAGAAGGCCGGGCGTGCTACTCGAGAGGACGATAGGACGGGGTGGCGGTTTCCGGTGCCGGTCGCGTGCGAGCCTGCGAGGCGCATCGAACAGCAGAACTTGTGCAGGCTCATCCAACCTGCAATTGACCTAGGATTTTTGTGAAGCGTCTCAAGTTCTATTTATTGCCTTCCGTTTGCCAAAGAAGCTAAGCAAGGATTCCATGTCGAATACGACGATGTTCGGCGCTAGGAGTTCATGTCCAACGCGGTGCGTAGCTTTCTTTTTTGAACCTCCCGATGTGTTGCTCTGCGTCCTTGCGTGCAGCCGGGTCGTGATGGACTCCAGCTATATCCGGACACGCGCCCATATAGAACCAAAGCGAACGAAGGCGCACTTTGCGATGGACCAAAGCGTAAAGCAACGGACCGAACCAAGGAAACGCTTCTTCCTTTATTATTAGGTATAGATTCACCTTGTAGATCGCTGTAGTTGCCGCCCGGCCAATGCGATCAAATATGCTTTCAGGCGGGCGGTGGGTGGGACGTTCGTGTCCCCAACGTCTCTCGATCGGCACTGCTTAGAGCATCTCCAGTCGCGTCCCCCAAACCGTTCCCCAAACCGCGCCGGATTGAGCGTTTGGGGGACGTGTTTCGTTCGTGCCGCGTTTGGGGGACGTCGCTCCCCAGTCGCGTCCCCCAAACAAAATTTCACAAATTTTAAACTTAACTAGATTCGATTAGATTCGTCCAAACTTACATAGATTCGAACGAAATTTGACTAACTTTAAAACTAAACCTAATCTAGAACCACTTGCGGCGGCCGGAGGCGTCGTAGTACTGCTGGAAGTTGTACATCTCGTCGGTGACGACCTCCTGCTTGACGCGCTCGTCGACGGGCTCGTCCACGGGCTCGTCCTTCACCAAGCCGCTTGGTCCTGCCTCGCCGTCGTCGGTGAGGTCCACCAGTGGCTTGCCGGAGTCGCGGATGGACATGGCGATCGCCGCGTCCAGGTCGCCCCTCCAGGCGTCCTTGTCGTCCATGGACGCCAAGAACGCCGCCCGCAGCCCTGGGCAGTCCTCGGGGTCGTCGCTGCTGGCGATGAGCCACTGCTGCCGCTCGTACTCCGCCAGCAGCGCCGCCTGCGACGCTTCCTCCGGCTCCTCCTTCACCTCCGGCTTCGGGATGAGGAGGGTGCCGCCGCGCCTCCCTTGCTGCCGCCCGCTGCCGCTACCGCCACGCCTCGTGTTGACGGGCGTCGCCGGCTCCTCCTTGACCTCCCGTTTGGGGACGGTGTAGGGCGCCGACCGGTACGACGAGGACGGCGTCGATCGCGCCGGTCCCGAGGAAGAAGAGTGCGAGGAGGACGAGTACGTCATCCTCCTCGGCTGCCATTGAGGAGACGGCGGCGGCGACGACGGCATCTCCAGCCTTGGAGCGCCGTTGCGGAGGCCGCGGATGACGTTCTCGAGGGTGCGCCCCGGAACGCCCCAGAACAGGGCGCGGCCTTCCCTGTTCCAGCTGTTGGGCCCGCCGATGAGGCCGGTGGTGCTGTGCATCTCGACGTCGTACTTGGCCTTGAAGTACGTGACCCACCAGTCGTCGTTGTCCTTGGCCGCCCATGTCGGATCCGCCCGCTCCTCGGCGGTGAGTTGAGCCCGACGGGCCTTGATGGCGTCCCTCCATTGGTCCGTCTTCGGCTTCGGCGGCGGCGGAATGCCAATGCCGTTCACGGCCATCTTCCAGCCGCCGCTGCTTGGCAGCCGCATGTCCGGCGGGACTGGATACCGAGCGTGGTACAGCACCCACGCCTCCGCCACGGTGAGGCTGCCGCGTCCGAAGCCGTTCGCCGCGGCGATCTTGCGGGAGGACGAGCTCGACATTTTTTGAGCGGCGAGGAGAGGATCTGGGAGGGGGGAGGCGGCGGCGACGAGAAGGATTATGAGCGGCGATAACTGCAGGGCGTCTTAAAACAGCGGCGGCAGCGGGTGGTTGCACGCAATAACTCCGGCGCGGACGGCCACGCGGCCATGCACGACGAGACGCGTCCCTGCGTCGCCTGGAAAAACAGGGACGCCATTAACGTCGCTTGACCAAAGGTAGGCGACGGGGTTTTAGCCTTCCGTGCCGCTGACGGGTCGGGCCCGCGTCGGTTGGCCTCGCTTTTCGTTGTGTCCGGCGTCCCCGGAGCGTTCCCTGTGGGACGGGGACGGGCTCGGGGCGCCGGACACCGTATCGGGCCGCGCCGGACAAAAATGGGCTTTGGGGGACGCGGCTGGAACGTTTTTTTTGTCCGGCGCGCCCCAAATCCCTTTGGGGGACGCTTTGGGGGACGCGACTGGAGATGCTCTTACATGTTACACGTGCATAGGTAGGCTCACAAATCTCCTTCCAAACACGACTGTCGCATGTCGGTCTCGAGCTACTAGTAGCAGCAGGTCGTCGTTACGCGCGCGCGCACACACTCGTTCATCCACTTGAGCATTTCACTCTCCGGGTCGCTGCGTGAGCGCCGTCAGACGATCTGTCGGTAAAGAGGACCCGTAACTTGCTGCCATGGCAATGTCCTAATTGCCTCTCTGTTAATTTGTTTCATATATTCATCTTTCGAGATGTATCGGCAGTCAGGTTATCATTAGTCTACTGAGTGCGCTCTACTAGTACGATCTACTGAGTGCGCTCTACTACGTTTCTAAAGAATAGTAAGACTTCAAATTTTTTCATCTAAAAGTCCAACTACATAAAGTTTGACTAAGTGTTTTAGAAAAAAAAATTAATATATATTCTAAAATCAATACCGTTATATACATCATGAATTTTTTATATGATACCTATATAACATCATAATTTTTGATATTTTTTTTCTAAAAAAATGCAAGTCAAAAATTATTTAGATTTATTTTTTGAAAACAATATAAGCCTTATTTATTGAAATGGACGAAGTACAAACTAACACATCCATTACAAATTAATTGGCGAGTTTTTTTTTTGTATAAACGAATGTATCTAGACGAATCTAAGTGTTTGTATCTACATAAAGTTAAGTTAATTAATTTAAAATGGAGGAAATACTTTCTTGTGCCCCCACTCGTGTTGCTTACAGTTTTCATCCTCTGACTAATATTACCCTTATGTCTGGGAATTGGTAAATGGTGTCGTTAATAAATACAAAGCTAGAATAAGCATTTATGTTTTGGCTCTATGTTGTTCTATTTGAACATGTAGAAAGAACATTATTTTAATAATATGAGAGGCACTAAATTTTTGTAGTTTGTCCTTTTAGCTACTCAGTGGATTCAACTATGATCTTTGCCATTGTTGTCGGATCAGCGGGAATCTATGGCTGATGATGGTTGCTCCGGATATCTGGTAGCAGCGTACTAGTCGATTTTAGAATGGATAGTTTCTATATATCACACTTTTCGTTGGTTTTGTTTGGGATTTTTTATGAGCAGGAGCCACACGGCTTCCAAATTCATTTAAGAAATTGGAGTTTTGGCATGTTACACAATCCTCTTAATACCCATATTGGCACCAACACAAAGATTACTACCTATATAAGACATCAACACAAACAATCTATTAAACTACCTAGATAAGATAGGAAACCAAACAGCCTTCAAAACTTCATAAAACTAAAAGGCAACTAAAGTTTAATTTAATTCTTCTTTTGATCATACACGTAGTAGATAGTAAGTTAGTAACCCAGCGGAAGCATATCATGGTTGATTCCTTCTCCAGAAGATACTATCAGCCATCACATATCCTGCTCGTCACTAGGCACCAACCATGTTGATGACCAAAAACATCCTTCATCACTTTCCCAAATCTATATGTTACCCGGTGCAGTATTCGTCGAACCTTTCCGTTCTGAAGAGCGTTCCACTTGTTCAGTGATCGACAAAGATAAAGAATCACATTAGTTGGTTCACCAGGCATTTTTCGTTGATAACAAGCGGCATTCCTTATTTTCGAGAGTTTCTACAGCAAACTGGCTGCACTAATCATCACGATAGTCCTATCCCATGCAGAAAACTAGGGAATCTAGTTCTCGCATAAATCATGCAAACTTTCTTTTTTGTTACTAACCCTGAAGAACTACAACTAACGATCCAATTATATCTAGCTAGGGGACCACTAGTAGAAAAAGAGGCTTCCGTCCAGCCCCATTAGTCGCGAAAATATAGGAACCGCGACTAATGGGGTCTTTAGTCGCGGTTCGGGAGGCGAACCGCGACTAAATACCTGGGCCCAGCGCGCTCGGTGGCCAGCTGGTGGACGGGAGGGGCTTTAGTCGCGGTTGGCCAGGCCAACCGGGACTAAAGGCCCATCCCTATAAAAGGACCTCAGCTCACTGCACTTAGCCATTTGGTGTCACTTCTCTTCACAAACTTCACAAGGGGGTGTTAGGTTTGCTTTTGGTTCCTCTTATGCACACAAGGTGTTTGATGAAATGCCCCAAGAGCATGAAACAAACATGATATGAAGTGTTGGAGCCACACTTGAGCTTCCTCATTTATTTTTTTCCTCCTCGATCGCGGTTAGCAACTTGAACCTTTCATGTGTCATTGATAAAATATGCATGTGTGTAGTTCATTGTTTAATTTCTATTGTTTGTAGCTAGTTAGTTTAACAAATGCATGATGGTTAATTATATATTTTATATTATAATAATGCAGATGAATCGGCAATGGATGTACGGTAACCGACTCTCCCGCGAGTTTATTACGGGGTTGAAAGATTTCCTCGTAGTGGCTAATGCAAACAAGCAAGGGGGTTTTGTTATCTGTCCATGTGTTGCCTGTAAGAATCAGAAGGGTTACTCTTCCTCAAGAGACGTTCACATGCACCTGCTTCGGCAGGGTTTCATGCCAAGCTATAATTGTTGGACCAAGCATGGAGAAAGAGGGGTTATAATGGAAGAAGATGAAGAAGGGGATGATTTCATCGATGAAAACTATCTTGATCATTTCGGTGATACTTTCATGGAGGATGCTGAAGGTGGGGAAGGTGAAGGGGAAGGTGAAGAAGAGGCACGTGATGAGCCCGCTGATGATCTTGGTCGGACCATTGCTGATGCACGGAGAGGCTGCGAAACTGAAAAGGAGAGGAAGAATTTGGATCGCATGTTAGAGGATCACAAAAAGTCGCTGTACCCCGGATGCGATAATGGTGTGAAAAAGCTGGGTTGCACACTGGATTTGCTGAAATGGAAGGCACAGGAAGGTCTATCTGACTCGGGATTTGAAAATTTGCTGAAAATGATGAAGAATATATTTTCAAAGAATAACGAGTTGCCCGCCAGTACGTACGAAGCAAAGAAGGTTGTCTGCCCTCTAGGTTTAGAGGTTCTGAAGATACATGCATGCATTAACGACCGCATCCTCTACCGCGGTGAATACGAGAATTTGAATGAATGCCCGGTATGCACTGCATTGCGTTATAAGATCAGAGGCGATGACCCTGGTGACGATGTTGAGGGCGAGAAACCCAGGAAGAGGGTTCCCGCCAAGGTGATGTGGTATGCTCCTATAATACCACGGTTGAAACGTCTGTTCAGGAACAAAGAGCATGCCAAGTTGCTGCGATGGCACAAAGAGGACCGTAAGTCGGACGGGGAGTTGAGACACCCCGCAGATGGAACGCAATGGAGAAAGATCGACAGAGAGTTTAAAGATTTTGCAGCTGACGCAAGGAACATGAGATTTGGTCTAAGTACAGATGGCATGAATCCTTTTGGCGAGTAGAGCTCCAGCCATAGCACCAGGCCCGTGACTCTATGCATCTACAACCTTCCTCCTTGGTTGTGCATTAAGCGGAAGTTCATTATGATGCCAGTGCTCATCCAAGGTCCGAAGCAACCCGGCAACGACATCGATGTGTACCTAAGGCCATTAGTTGATGAACTTTTACAGTTGTGGGGCAGACCTGGTGTCCGTGTGTGGGATGAGCACAAAGAAGAGGAATTTGACCTACGAGCGTTGCTTTTCGTAACCATCAACCATTGGCCTGCTCTTAGTAACCTTTCGGGGCAGACAAATAAGGGATACAATGCATGCACGCACTGCTTAAATGATACTGAAAGTGTACATTTGCCAAATTGTAAGAAGAACGTGTACCTCGGGCATCGTCGATTTCTTCACAAAAATCATAACGTAAGAAAGAAAGGCAAGCATTACAACGGCAAGGCAGATCATCGGCCGAAGCCTGCGGAACGCACTGGTGCTGAGGTATTTGATATGGTCAAGGATTTGAAAGTCATCTTTGGAAAGGATCCTGCCGGACAATCAGTTCCGAAGGGAGCTGACGGGCACGCACCCATGTGGAAAAAGAAATCTATATTTTGGGAGCTAGAATATTGAAAAGTCCTAGATGTCCGCTCTGCAATCGACGTGATGCATGTTACGAAGAATATTTGCGTGAACCTGCTAAGCTTCTTGGGCGTGTATGGGAAGACAAATGATACAAAGGAAGCACAGCAGGACCAGCAACGTTTGAAAGACCCTGATGACCGACATCCGGAATGGTTTCAAGGTCGTGCCAGCTACGCTCTTACCAAATAAGAGAAGGTCATCTTTTTTGAATGCCTGAGCAGTATGAAGGTCCCATCAGGATTCTCGTCCAATATAAAGGGAATAATAAACATGGCGGAGAAAAAGTTCCAAAACCTGAAGTCTCACGACTGCCACGTGACTATGACGCAATTGCTTCCGATTGCTTTGAGGGGGCTCCTGCCGGAAAATGTTCGAGTAGCCATTGTGAAGCTATGTGCATTCCTCAATGCAATCAATCCAGAAGTTCTACCATGGTTACAGAACGATGTGGTCCAATGTCTTGTCAGTTTCGAGTTGGTGTTCCCGCCATCCTTCTTCAATATTATGACGCACAATCGTAAGCAAGCAGGGACACAAGGGAAGAAATGATGTGTAATAATTTATTGTACCAAACTTTGCTGAATGGATCATGTGAATTATATTATCCGTGATGTGTTTGGTGTCCATTTTCGAATAATGATTCGATTGATTCGAGATACCACTGATGATACATGAAATTTGGAGTGACTTAGTCATACTCCTGCCTAGGCGTATAATATGCATACTCGTAGTCTTCATAGTCGCCGCCGTTGTACTGGTAGTCGTCGCCTTCTAAGTTGCCGCCGTTGTCGTCGCTGCTGTCGTCCCTGTCGTCGGGCGGCGCTCGTGGCTCGAACTGAGGGTAGCGCAGGCGAGTGATATCGCCGGCCGTGATGTAGTCCATGACGCTCTGTAGAGTCCGCCCGTACCACCATAGCCGACGGCCGGCCTCGTGGAAGTTCCCAGGAGGAAGACCGTCCTCCTCATACCTGGCGAGCGCCCTCTCACGCCGATTGATGAAGAAGGCGTCCCAAGTATGCTGGTTATCGGGATGCCAGCGGGGATTCATCCGCTGCTCCGGCGTGAGGTCGAGGTAGTAGTGGTTCGTGATGGCCGCCTGGCGCGCAGTACCCTGAGGGACGGGAGGGACCGGCACGCCTCCGGCACTTAGGCTCCAGCCGGCGGGGATGCGGTAGCCCGGTGGGCAAGGGTAGTTCGAGGCGCAAAGCTCCTCCACCTGCTGGTAGGTTAGAGTGGGTGCGGTGGAAGCCATGAGAGAGTGATGAGTGATTGTAGAGATGTGATAATGCTGGCCAAGCCGGGCTACATATAAGTAGTGAGAAATGGCGGGAAAAATGGGAGCGGGAAGACATGAGGCGGGAAAAAAGTGGCGGGAAGAAAGAGGCGGGAAGACAGGGAAGAAATGGCGGGAAGAAGAGGAATCCAGAGCTGGTCATCTAACCTTTAGTCCCGGCTGGTGGGTGCAACCGGGACTAAAGGTGGTTTTGTATCATCTAACAAAGCTGTCGGTGGGATAAGGACGTCTGGGTAAGCTTTAGTCTCGGCTGGTGGGTGCAACCGGGACTAAATGTGGTTTTTGTGTCATCTAAGAAAACTGTCGGTGAGATAAGGACGTTTGGGTAAGCTTTAGTCCCGGCTGGAGGGTGCAACCGTGACTAAAGCTGTCGGCAGGATAAGGACGCGTGGGTGGACGCACTGCTCGATGAGATAAAGCATGTAGCGCACGACGCCCTATCGGAGGAACAAGACAAAGCAGCAGCGGCGCCGTGCCTATAAAAGGAGCATCGATACGCCTTGGCAAGCAGACCAACAAGCCAACCTAGCAGGTAGGGAGAGTTTCATCCCCATGGATGGAGTAAAGGGTTGAAAAATCTCTCGTGGCGCAACTTCTCGAAGATGTCGTTGGTGCACACGCCCTACGACATCTTCGGAAGTTGCTCCTCGGAAAATTTTTCCTGCAAGCCCGTGAAAGACTCCATCTCCTCTAACAGTGTTGGGTAAAGGGTTCGAAAATCTCCCGTGGCGCAGCTTCTCGAAGATGTCGTCGGTGCACACGCCCTACGACATCTTCGGAAGTTGCTCCTCGGGAAAATTTTCCTGCAAGCCCGTGAAAGACTCCATCTCCTCTAACAGTGTTGGGTAAAGGGTTGGAAAATCTCCCGTGGCGCAGCTTCTCGAAGATGTCGTTGGTTTACACGCCCTACGGCATCTTCGGAAGTTGCGCCTCGGAATTTTTTCCTGCAAGCCCACGAACGACAGAGGCGGGAAGACAGAGGTGTGAAGAAATGGCGGGAAGACATAGGCATGAAGAACTGGCAGATGAGGGAAGAAATTGGATTTTTCTGATTTTTTTGATATATTATTTGTATTTTTAACATTTTGAAATGAATTAGTTCTATTTTTCTGATTTTTTGATATATTATTTGTATTTTTAACATTTTGAAATGAATTAGTTCTATTTTCTAAAAAAAAATATATTATTTGTATTTTTAACATTTTGAAAAGAATTAGTTCTATTTCTCTGAATTTTTTGATAGATTATTTGTATTTTTAAGATTTTGAATTGAATTAGTTTTATTTTTCTTAATTTTTTGATATATTATTTCTATTTTTAATATTTGGAAATGAATTAGTTTTATTTTTCTGATTTTTTTGATATATTATTTGTATTTTTAAGATTTTGAAATGAATTAGTTTTATTTTTCTGAATTTATTGATATATTATATGTATTTTTAACATTTTGAAAAAGAAAAGTATTTTGAAAAATACCTTTAGTCGCGGTTGGTGTGGCCAACCGCGACTAAAGGTACCCCGTTAGTCGCGGTTTGCGACACCAACCGCGACTAAAGGGGGGGTCCCTATAAATTCGCGCGGCGCGAACCGCCGCACCACTCTCTTCATCTCCGCCTGACGATCCACGCCGCCGCGCCCGAAGCTACGCCGTCAGGCTGCCCGAGCCGACCGCCGCCAATCTCTGCAGCCGCGCCTCGCCATCGACGTCGCCGCACTCGAGCTCGTCGTCGCCGCGCGCCTTCTCTCCGTCGCCGCCCTCTCGTCTCGCCGCCCCGTACGTCGCCCCATCGTCGCCGCCGCCCCTGTATACACGCTCGCGCGCGCCACGCGCGGCCCCTGCCCCGTCCCCGGCCGCCGGCCCCATCGTCGTCGCGCCGCCGCTCACAGTGAGAGAGAGGAGAGGGAGAGAGCGCGGCGACGTGGCCGCGCGCACCGCTGCTCGCCTGACAGAGAGAGAGGAGAGAGGACGCCGTGCCGCGCGCGCGGTGAGAGAGAGAGAGGGAGAGGCTGCGCGCGTGCGCCCCGGCCGCCGTTTTTTTTTCTTCTTTTTTTGTTTTTTTCCTTGTTAATTTTAAAACAAAAAATAACTAAAATTTGACTTAAAAGTTTGTCTAAAAAAAGAACTAAAATTTGACTTAAAAAAACTAAAAATTGACTTAAAAATTTTGTCTCAAAAAAGAACTACAATTTGACTTAAAAAAGAACTAAAATTTGACTTAAAAGTTTGTCTCAAAAAAAGAACTAAAATTTCACTTAAAAGTTTGTCTAAAAATGAACTAAAATTTCACTTAAAAAATTGAAATAAAATTTCACTTAAAATTTTGTGTCTTAACTAAAATTTGACTTAACCACCGCGCGTATACGGAGGGGGCAGCGAGCCCCTCGTCGCCCCCTCCGTATAGGCGCGGTATTTTTTTTGGGATCGAGAGGGGGCGGCGAGGGTTATGTGTGTTGTCCTCGGCACCGCCACCGCCCTTTCGGCACCGCTGCCCTTTCGCCACCGCCATTTCGCCACCGCCACCGCCACCGGTCTCTCGGTCACGCGGTCACTGCGAGGCGAGGTCGATCGTCCGCATATACACATCTAATACGCGTCCCCCCTCTCGCCTCCCTCGTCGCCCTCTCTCTTTATATGTAGAAGAGATGTGATAATGCTGGCATATACACAATTAATTAGTTTTTACTACATGTTTTCAGGACTGACATATGGCGGACGATAGAGCTGACCCGATTATGGCCAACTATGATCCGGAAGCTGGAGAACATATAATGGGCCTCATAAACGGCGATGTTCTTTATGTGCCGACCGAACAAGATGAAGAAGAGGATATCACTTCTTATCTGAACCTTGACGGTCAAGATGAAGGCCGTCAGCGAGATGATGACGAAGAAACGTCGATAAACGACGGTCTTGAATTGCAAGTAGCAACCACCTCCGGCGCCGAGGTATATATATACATTGAGCCTCTGGTGATACAAACTTACTGATTTGAATAAATATGTGTGTACTAACGCGCGCGACTCTCTTTCTTATTTTAGCCCTCGGCCGGATCGTCGAAACAATCGAGTACGTCGTCAAAGCGTGGCGCAACCAAGACGCTGAAACCAGGAGAAACATATACCATCGAGGTTGTCAGTGCAACCGGCAAGCCGCTGGAGCCCCACAAGAACTCCACCAAGTTTATCAACCAATGCAGAGCCGTTGTTAGAGACAACGTCTCGATCACCGTCCAGGAGTGGAATGAGCCAAAGAAGGCACGTCTTGGTTTCAGTTTTGTCGAGAAGAGAACAAAAAAAGATTGCTTGCAAAAGCTTATGGAACATTTCGTTCTACCTCCGGAATACAACAAATTCGATGAATTGGGTAACAATATTCCGGAAAACAAGGAGAGGAGGAGGCTAGTCAAACAGTTCGCTCTTCATAAGATGGCCGACGCATTCCGGAAATTCAAGCAAAATCTTGCCCGTGACTATGTCAACCAGAACAAGACTCCGGATTTCAAAGGACAATATGAGAAACTGAAACATGATTGGCCAGAATTTGTGAGGCAAAAGAAATCGGAGCAGTTCATTGAAATATCGAAAAAAATAAGGAAAATGCGGCTAAGAAGGAGTACAATCATATTATGGGGCCATGAGGGTATCGCCTTTGGGAGCCTAAGTGGGAGAAGATGGAGAACGACCTGAGGGCGCGAGGAATCCCTCTAGGTACGGAGGGATGGGACCCAAGGGCCAAAAGCTGGTGGTACGGGCATGGGGGAACGCTACACCCGGAGACAGGGGTGTGTGTTCACCGGAAGTCCAACAAGTCCACCCCCTCCGGTGGTGGTGGCGGTGGTGGTTCACCTACACCTCCTTCACGTCAGCCGACGCCGCCCCCCAGTCCACAACGTCCGGCGGGTGATCAGCCGCCGCCCCCCAGTCCTCGTCCGGCGGGTGATCAGACGCCGCCCCCCAATCCACCTCCCGCAAAGAAGGAGAAGCAGTCCTGGACTATTAACCCGAACCCTTATGTACCTAAGACCACAAAGGTACCGGAGCCATCACTGAAGCCTCTCCCCACAAGACCTTGGAAACGTAGTGCCGAGCAAACTGACGCGGCCGCGGCTGCTGATTATGAGAAATGGAAGGCGGACTGCAAGAAGAAAAGAGAGCCCGAGCCCAAGCTAGTATTTTCTGATGAGCAAAAGAAGTGGGCTAAGTCATTTTTGAGCACACCGTTCCAAGCCGCGAAGAATCTGTCTGACGACTATGCACGTGAACTTCGTAGGCAAGCAAAAATATTGAAGGAGAAGAAAGACTTGGCGGAGAAGCAGCAGAAGAAAGCCTTGGAGGAGGCCGAGAAAGAAGAAAGTAAAAAAAGCGGGAAACAACAAGTTGCCCAGCTCGGGGAACAAAGTAAACAATCGATCCCCCCGCTCATAGTGAAAGCCGCCGGTCCGGATGCCCCCGATATCATAGCAGCTGCGGCAGCACAGGGATTGACTGTAACGAGTGCCAGAGAACAAGCGGCCAACTTCGGTATGACTCTTCGTGCAGTGTTAGGCCTTGAGGAGGCGCCAATGAGTGAACCAGTAATTACATATGTGCGTAATGGGCCCCTCGTCGAGCCTGCGCATGAAGAGGATCTACCTCAACAAATGAAAAATCTGCTACGTTGGTACAAGGGTTACATAAAAACTAACGCCGGCAAAGAATATATTTATGCGGAAGTTAGACATGAGCATCACTTCAAACATTACTATGTAACAATTGGTTGCTACGTTCTGTAAGTGATTTATTTCTACCACATCTCGTTCATTGCCTGCACTATATATATATATATAAATTGTCCTAACTATATTGTTGTGTACGCTATTATGCAGAATGAAGATTCGGGAAATGCGAATAAGGAACATCCATGATGTTGGGTTCATTGACCCACAAATCGTTAATGGATATGTGTTAAAACAACACCCCGCCGACGTGGAGGAAGACTTGTACCAGTTTCTTAAAAAGCAGCAACTCAAAAGTCAAATTCTATTTCCTTACCATTTTGGGTGAGTGTTTCTGTCTTGAGCACATTCTCTTTTGTTTACTCCAAGCATGCATGGTATGTCTAATCGATGAGTTATTCATGACTGTGCATGTATCGTGTCCGCAGGTTCCACTGGATTCTGCTAATAATTGAATTTCACACCTCCAGAGTTGTCATCATGGACTCTCTAAATATGGATCCAAAGCTTTGGGTCAACATGAGAAAAATGCTGCAAAAGTAATTATTTTCATTCATTTGCGCTCTATATCGATCGGCCTCTTTCGTTCATTTCCTAATATTGCAAGTAACTAATAACTCCGTTGTTCATTTAATTTTCTTTGCCTCGTAGGGTTTGGACACGGTTCACAGATGAAATAGTCGGTGAATTCAAAAAAGAGCTAGACTTTAGAAGGTCACTGACTGGGGATATTCAGCCACCGGGGACCAATCTATGTGGATATTATGTTTGTGAGTTCATCCGGAGATACACCTCTGAGCGGTTGTCGTCGGAAAACAACGTCAAGAGGAATGCCTTCCGGAAGACGCTTAGTCCAGAAGCTCGCTTCCGACCAATTCAAGAGGAACTAGCAGGATTTTTGATGAGGGAAGTCCTTAATCCTAAAGGAGAACACTATTATGAGGACGTAGAACTTCTGATGCCGTAAATTATGTATCGAAACTTGTTCAAAATTGTATATATGGTCATCCGAGATTGAATATATATTGTATATTCCTCTTGAATTCTTTTTGGTTCTAATTTCAAATTTGTTTGAAATTGTACATTCATATGCATGTATGTAGTACCGTAGAATATGTGAAACTCCTACAAAATTAAAATAAAACACAAAAGAAATAAAACAACAGAAATTAAAAAGAAACCAGATTAGGTGGGTGGGGGGGGGGGCTAAAACCCTAAAGCTGCGACGGTCGCCTGGCACCCACGTGGATGGGTTTTTAGTCGCGGTTCGTAAGCAACCGCGACTAAAGGGGGGCTTTAATTAGTCGCGCTTAATTGGTCTCGGTTGCGCAACCGCGACTAATGGCAGTTGTCAACCGGGACTAAAGCCCTTTTTTCTATCAGTGGACTGTCGAAAAACAGATGATCTACACTTTCTGCATCTCCACAAAATTCACATAGACGCCTTTCTGCCGCTTTTGCTTGGTTGGTTGATATGTGTATGGATCCACCATGATTGTTGGGTTGTGACGTATTGATACTTGAACTTCGTAACAGAAAAAAGTTATGTACTCCGCACATCAATTGATGCAGAGGCCATGTGTTTATCCCCATTTCCAAAAGAATATATAGAGATTTTTTTGCTCGTACCGGGCCAGTTGACGGTTTCCAATTGCATGCATGTGAGCATGCAGCTGGCGCGCATGGCTTGGCGAAGTGGATAGAATGAGTTGCTCGACTGCGACCTGCCTCCTCCACGGACGTACCGAACCGGAGCGTAGCTGAGATTCTACGTGCTACTGCCGTCTAACACCTGTCAGCCTAGTCACATTGTTTTCATGCATAGTGACTAGTTAAGTTTTGATTCACGGAACTAAGGAACCTGCCCTTGGATAACGTATTAATATGCCGCTGCAAATTACAAACTGTGTCTTCATCTGCACGTACTCGTGTACACAAAACCTAACCGGAGTGGTTATGAACAGTTGGGATAATTAATGGGCTTGGCCGGTTGGCCCAAATGTAATGGAGAAAATAACATTAGAAGTCAAATGTGTGGAGGAAAGTGCACGTGGTAGTTTAGAGCAAGTCCATGAAAGCACCAATATGGCAATATTGGCTTTCTAGATCTGTGGCTGGTGGAGTCGCGGATAAGCGGGACCCACCACTGGGAGTGTCTACTCTCCGCGATGAATGGTGCGACCGTGTTCGAACACCCCTTGCCAGCCTCGAATGTTGAGGATGGAAGGACACTCGACATTGAGGGGCCACATTTTCACTGATGGGAGACCCGTTGTAGCGCAATTTCGTGTTTGGTCAACCATCGGACGAGACCTAGTAGAGACCACATGAACTCAATTTCAGACTTGAGTGTATGAAACTATTAGGGCCCTCACTTAGCAAACAAAATTGCACCACTTTGATTATTGTTTCCCCCTCTATAATTGTATCATCAGCCCGCCATGCGTACCAGTCGTTTACTCCTCTAACCAATTATAGGGGATAGGCAAGATGCTATTATTTATTAGCGTGTGATGACCTAACGTTAAGTGACGTCATAGACAACATGAACTTAATCTTGAATGTGCGATTGAGAACTAACTTGTGGTTGAATGGTTATGAGGGCAATGGCACCCCTGACAAGCAGATATCAAACCCTAAGTTTGACACTTGGGTGCCTCGTAAAGTGGAATTTTCTTCTATGGGAGGTGATGTTTCCGTTGATACCGTGGCGAGTGTGATGAATTTGTCAATCTCAATACCTGCCGAATCAATTTGTTAGATTCAATCTCTCGAAGATACTAATAAAAATAGGATGTGTACGTGTACGTTCATAGAAATGAGTGTACGAGTGTTTGTGTATGTTTCAAAAAATATAGACTTGAATGTGCCAAACGCTTAGGCTTCAAATGTAGATGTTAACCGGCAATCAGTTCATTCGGGTAGGACGTGCATCCAGCAGTGTGGGAGGTTTGACTTGGAGGGATGACATCAACGTCGAAAAACGACGGCATCAGAAAGGAGACGGCGATATCTGTGTGCATGAGAACAGTGTTTTAATCCGACGTCTAGTTGCGCGGCCCCTACAGAATCAATCAACGATCGACGGGCCGATCTAGCTACCTAGCTAGGTCACCGCGTGTCTTTTCCCAGTGGCCGTATATTAAATTCGACGGAGATGCTGGTCGCCGGTGGCCATCATCGTAACTGTCACCGGCCCGGCCGGGTGAGACAGTCACGGTGCATGGGAGACAAATCTTTATTCAGGTGATGGCGTCGACATGGCAACAGCAGGAAGTGAGTGACCACGACCAGGGATAAAACGTCGTCTCTCTCTATTTCGGCCCGTTGGCATTTTTTCCTTCATTTATTTTCCGTGTGTGTGGCACTTCACAGTCACAGATGACTAGGTGAAAACGTGAATGTTTGAGGAAGAGCAAGTGGGGAAAAGTGCGAGCACGCTATCCCAACTTGATTGAGCTGATAGCGATTAACGAAGAAAATTTGTGCGGTGGAACATGGAAACTTAAGAATCACTTTTTCTATCAGCTGTGTGTGCATGTTAGCAACGTAGTAACATAAAAAGGTGGGACAGGTTTGGGAGGAAAAGAAAACGGGAAGAAGAGGACAGACCGTTTTAAGACGATAGCGATCGATGTAGGCTCCCACGATCAGAAACCCGATGTGCTATATGTAGCCTGGTTTTCTCTTCTTTTCCTTCAAATTTTTTGATTTGAAAGTTTAAGGAATGTCTGGATATAGACAATGTTGTATTTTACCAGAGTATATTCAGAACGAAATAAATGGTATTTGACTCTCAGCAAAAACGATAAAATCTCACAAAATTACAAAATTAGGATGCAAGTGTAATGTTCATTACTATGCACTAATGCCAAATTTTACACTTTTCATTTTTCTTGAGCACAAAATATAACATATTTCGTGCTTAAAATTTACACACCGGTACAATATTGTCTACATCTTGGTATTTGCAAAAATTATATTAAATGTTTAAATTCAAAATTTTAGACTTTCAAGAAAAGGCCTCCATGTCGCCTCAGCAAAGAGTATCTCCAACCACAATTAGAACATCATAAAACTAGGCCTTTCTTTGGAGCGTCCACAAATGCTTCGCCATCCTGTAGTTGGTGATGATTAATTGCATCTCGTATTTTGTGATGCTTGGTAGGAAGGAAGCAAATGCGGCCGACACTTAGTGATCAACATCTGGAAAAGCACCCTACAGGCATACATGCCTCTGTCAATCACTAGATTCTCTAGCTCGCTCAATGATCATGTTGCATGATCACACAACTATTCATGACCTCTCACATCTAACCTTTCAACTAGGTAACAACGAGGTACATGGCAATAGCAAATCTTTGTTGGAGCACACCAAATGCTCGCTCAACATCCTTCCTACAAGCCTTTGAGCACTGAGCAAACCAAAATCTTTTCACACAACAAGGTTTGAAATTGTCTTCAGAGATGTTGACCATTTTGGATGGATGTCCATCAGGTAGTATCCCTTGGTGTACTTGTGGCCACTAATGATCACATAGTTCACCTGCGGGACATGGCCTTGAACAAGCTTGGCAAACATATTTGAGCACTCCAACACATTGATGTAACTGTGATATCCATCCATAGTGAAGAAGACATGCCAAATCCACATATCATGATCTGACATTGCCTCAAGTACCACACTGCAAGCTCCTATATGACTTATGTATATTCCTTGCCAACCAAATTAAAAGTTCTTTCATGCTCAATGTGTACAATCGATGTAGTCTGCGTACAATATGCAATAGACCTCTATCCTCGATCTTCCTCCGATTTCTCTTGCGGTACCCGGCTTCAAGCCTCCATGCCGCAATTGTGCATTCCGGGCGTACAAACCTAGGAAATAAGAGAGGGTCATCAAATGGTTGTCTTCGTCGTCGGAAGCAACGGCTTCCTCCTTCACCGGAGTGACGAACATCCGATCATCGTCTGAATCCATGGCCCAGGAAAAACGCCGAACACCTCATGTGCAAGATGATTGCTGTTGACGTGTATAAAGTAGATTGCCTAGCCCTTTCCATTAGTTCGGACTTTTGGTTCAAGTGGCTAGTACATGAAGCTTAACATGGTATCAGAGCCCTAGGTCTCGAGTTCAAATCCTGGCTTTCACAATTTATTCTAAAAAATCCCCGCAGCCTCCTGTCGTGTGTATCCGGCCTTCCGCCGCCTCTTTGCCTCTCTACACGTGTTGACTTGTTTTCTCGTCTTCCCGTCACACGTGAGAGGGGGTGTTGACGTGTATAAAGTAGATTGCCTAGCCCTTTCCATTAGTTCGGACTTTTGGTTCAAGTGGCTAGTGCATGAAGCTTAACAATTGCGAGGTGGACTGAGAACTATCGGTGGACGCCAAAGGATGAAGAAACAGGGCCGGTGGAAGGATAAGGGTCGATGCAGCCGTCTGGCCTTTTTCTTGATGTGAGAACGGTAGAGGCAGAGACGGGCGGAGAAAGGGGCGAAATGGGAGGATTTTCCATGTCTCACCGACAAAGATGGCCTACCCTATTTTTATCTTCATATGACACACACCCGCTTACCTACCGTGGATTAGATGCGGCTTTAGAGTGCCAAATTAAAAACGTAGGCCACGTTCGATGAAATCGGGTTATGTGTCGGTTGGCGAGATTTTCACCTCCAACGCCCCGTTCGGAGGCTATGGGGGTAGAAATCCATTCTCACGATAATAAATTAATGACATCGGAAATTCAATTCGGCTCCTAGGTGCATATGCTCACTGTACAAAATAAAACATATATCGAAGTGTCGAAAAAATTAGACAGAAGATTGTACATGTACATTTCCACTGTGTATGTGTGTTCGTCAAGTTTCGTGAAAAAACGATAGTTTTTGTGGTCTATGTAAAAAAGAGTAAAATTATTTTGTAGAAAATCTTACTTTTAGCACAAAGTTTTGTCTTTTTACACACTTTACATGACAAGTAGATTTTTCAAGGAACGACTTTGTGCGCGCGTATCGCGTGAACATGAATGTGTAAATTTTTTGTTTCAAATTTTACAACATTTCAAAATGTGTCTTAATTGCGTTTTAACTAAAGAAAATAAACGCATCCATGAGCTAAAACACTATTCTACGTAGCGGCTAGAAAATAAGCACTTACTACCTCCATCCGAAAACTTAAGGCTTATATTACTTTTTAGAAGGTCAACTATATAAAGTTTGACTAAGTTTTTTACCAAAAATCATTAACATGTAAAATACAAGTTCAATATTATTAGATAGATTATGAAATATATTTTCATATGGTATCTAGACAATATCATATTTTTTGATAGATTCTTCTGAAGATTTGGTTAAATTTTATTTGGTTTAACATTTTAAGAATTATAATAATTAAGCTTTGGGATGGAGGTAGTACCATGTAGAGGAGCGCAGTGTTATGTGGATTAGGTGGTTGGCCATGGGCGATTTACACATAAATAACCCTTTTCTGCAACTATAGCATAGACTGACCCTCCGGCGAAACTATTTCACCCATATAACCCTTTTGTGTGCCATCCCTCACGCCGGCGCCACACCTCTCTGTGTGGCGCCCGTGCGGCGCCACTCTCCCATCCGACGTGGCATCCTCGACGCTGAGGTGTGCACCGATCTGACGTGGCAGCATGTGTGGCGCCGCTCCCATCGGCGCCACAGTTTCCACACGGTGAAACTGTGGCGCTGCTCGGAATGGCGCCACACATCCACTTATGTGTGGCGCCCGCGCCCGCCCCAGCCCGAGCTCTCCTCTCTTCTCCTCTCTGTTTCGCGTGAAGAAGAAGGGCGGCCGGCGGTTCCTCCTCCTCCCCCTCTCCCCCCCACCAAATCCCCCAACAAATCATCAGATCTGTTCGGCCAATCTCTTCCCAATCCCTTCCTCAAGGTATTCTCCCTCGATCCCCTTCGTTTCATCCATGATTTTCTCGGATTTAATTCAATTTAGACATGGAACCCTAGAGATGAAAATCTTAGAAATCCATATTCTCATGTATCTAAGATATGAAAATCTTAGACATGGAACCCATGATTTTCTCGGATTTAATTCAATGTGCTCATGTATGTGTTGAAACCCTAGATTTCTTGAAACCCTAGACATCAAATTTCAATGAGGATATATGTATGTGAGGTATCCATATTCTTATGTAAGTGGATGTATGTATGTGAGGTATGTGTGATGGCTTATTTGGATATGAATTCTCATGTATGTGTGATGTATATGTGATACAAAAGCTAGATTTATTCTCATGTATGTGTTGCTCATATTTGTTAGTGGAATGGCTCATAATATGGTGTATTTGTGCAAACATGTAGGATGGTGTGGCTCCTAGATCAAGAGTATGACAAGGATCACCGGGCTTTTCATATGACGGAGAAAAGAAGGGTTCTTCAACCCTTGAGGATTTGTTACCACGGCACAGTTAGTGAAATGCCTTATGACGAGAGGTACACGGAGTTCATCCAGCCCACCGGTCTTCTCCCGTTCATCACGCTTGTAAGCCGGGGGGGCGAACATGAACGCCGCGGCACTCACCGCCCTTGTCGACCGGTGGAGGCCGGAGACGCACACCTTCCACTTGAGGGCCGGCGAGATGACCCCTACTCTTCAGGATGTTTCAATGATACTTGGACTTCCTATTCAGGGCGAGCCACTGTGTATGAGCACAGCTTCTGATGGGTGGCGCGGACAGATGGAGGACCTTATTGGCAGGGCTCCTCCGCCAGCAGCAGATCCAAAGGAGAGAACTCCCGCCGGCGCACCTTTTGCTTGGATCAGGGCGAACTTTGGTACTTGTTCGCTAGGGGCCGAGCGTGACACTATCAGGACGTACACCCGTGTGTACTTGTGGTATATGATTTCGAGGACTCTCTTTGCTGGTAGTGGTGGGAAGTTGGCCAATTGGAGTTGGCTCAGGGCGCTTACGGTGTTGGAGCACCCGTGGAGTTGGGGAACAGCGGCACTTGCCTACCTCTACCGCCAGGTGAAGATTTGCTACATGTACTATCCTCTATAGTAGTCTGCTAGACAAAGTACTAACCAAATATCCTATGTACATAGTTGGACGAAGCTTGTCGCAGGACTGGGAGCGGCGGTATTGGTGGATGCTTGCTCCTACTTTCCGTATGGATAGCTGGGACCGCCTATCAGTTGGGCGGCCCAGGATACTCAACCAGAGGCCATGGCCTCATTACCGGAACAACCCTGATCGGGAACCCACTTGGGCATACATTTGGGACAATGTCTCGGAGATGACGAGCGATCCAAAGATCATGTACAGGCACTACACTGAGGAGTTGGACACTCTTACCGCTGAGCAGGTAACCGATTTTAATCCATCACTCTTTTGCAATCCGAGTTCATAAATTC
This sequence comes from Lolium perenne, assembly GCF_019359855.2. Taxonomy (NCBI): domain Eukaryota; kingdom Viridiplantae; phylum Streptophyta; class Magnoliopsida; order Poales; family Poaceae; genus Lolium; species Lolium perenne. The sequence continues at coordinate 264,208,437 of NC_067245.2, forward strand.
TACTGGCATGTTGTAAATTCTGAAATATTTGTATGTTGCAGGTGGATTGGGAGCCATATGGTACCTACTACCATATTGGCGCGGGGATGGCTGACCTCAACCCCAAGTGCACGGAGGAGGCGCGTTTCTAGCGTATGCGCTACCCACTCATATGCATGTGGCTTGTTAAATACCACCAACCGCACAGAGTGATGAGAAAGTTTGGGCTGTATCAGGAGTGCCCACCTCAGTGGCAAGACACAGACCACATGCTTCATAGGTAAATTCTTGAATCATGCGATGGAAGCTTGTTGACTGAAGCGATATAATCTAACTTCTTGATGCTTGCAGGCTTGATAGGCAGCGGCAGAGGAAGATCACAAATTGTCCTGTCCATCATAGAGGCCACGTCACAGCGTTCCAACACTGTTTGGAAGCGATACGGAATGCTGGCCATGTGGAGATTGTCCCTCACGACTTGGCCGCTTTCAATAACTATCTCCAATGGTTTCATGAAAGCACGCGTATCGAGTTAGTGAACCCCGCGTATGATGACAACATCTTGGACGGCCCCATCGAGTTCGATGAGGTTGCGTAAAGCCAGCACGACATGACTGCTGGCAAAGGGAGATCGACTTCTATTGCTTCCGAGCTGAACTTCGTGGTAATGTGCATCATAATGTGCATCATATCGACTTCTATTAGCTAGTACATCATCTATATTGGCATGTGCTTGCTCAAATTGTGTATAATATGTTAGTCATAACGGTCCGAGATCCAAAAAACAGCTGAGGAGTGCGAGGTTATTTGGGATCAGAGCCATAGAGATGAAAAACCTATCAGACCGTTGCGGCATTTCATTAAGGTATGATCACCAACTTTGAATGTAAGCTATTATGTTCGGGTGGCTTTGTAACCATTACTTCCATGACGCAGAACACTGCACGAAAGATGCGGCGGTTAGCCAACTTGCTAGGTTGCCGCGAAGGCGAAATTGCTACATCCTCTTCTGAAGAGGCGGAGGTTTGGACTATTTTGTTACCGCTCAAACATGTGCTTAGTAATTTCAACTTTTCTAATCTCATGTGTTCATGTTTGTGAAGATTTCTGACGACACCATTTTGAGTCAAAGCATTAGTCGAGGCAAGAAGCAAGCCACACGGTCTGCGTACCAGTTGAAGCCAAGGGGCAAGGCTCCAGCCCGATACACTCCGGACGATTATGTCAATCGAGGAAAGAAGGTTGTGATTGAGGAGGATGAGGAGTAGATCATCTTTGAGGAGGATGAGGAACGATGAGCCGTTATCTTCAGAGGAGGAGGAGCAGGAGGAGCAGCAGCAACAAGAGCCACGGCAGCGGACAAAAAGGTTGGCCGTCCGGAAGCAGCCCGTGAGGAGGGGATGTCGAGGAGGATAGATGGATTTGCTACGTGTTGTTGTGAACTCTATCTTCATAAGTATCGTGTTGTGAACTCTATGCCATTTCGAACCATGTCTCTATTGCTACTTGTTGTTTGAATCTATGTGCTACGATGTGATCTATGATGTGTGCTATCTGTATGTTCTATGTGTATGAAATTGCTATTGTTGTGTTGAAAAATGTTTAAATAAGGCAAGAATTTTCATGGTTTGAACACAAGTGAACGTGTGGCGCCCCTGACCCTGGCGCCACACTGCACTGTGTGGCGCCCATAGCGTCGGCGCCACATATGTTGATTATATGTCGAAAACATCCGTGGGCTTCAGACGCTTAGTCCTTAGCCGTTTTGGCGAGCCTGTTTGTGTGGCGCCGGTGGCATCGGCGCCACACTGTGAAGTGTGGCGCCCGTGTCGTCGGCGCCCCACAAACAGGCTCGCCAAAACGGCTAAGTTCCAGGAGAATTGTCTTACAATATGTTTTGTGCAAACATAAGTGGATGTGTGGCGCCCTTCCGAGCGGCGCCACAGTTTCACCGTGTGGCGCCGATGAGAGCGGCGCCACACATGCTGCCACGTCAGATCACCTCAGCGTCGAGGACGCCACGTCGGATCGGAGAGTGGCGCCGCAGGTGTGGCGCCCGTGCGTGAGGGGCGCCACACAAAAGGATTAGATGGGTGAAATAATTTCCGGAGGATTAGTTTGTGCTATTGTTTCAAAAAAGATTATTTTTGTGTAAATCGCCGTTGGGCATGACGACCCAAAATTAATATCTGGCGAAGGGACCAGTTAAACAAGAATCAGGTGGTGCAGAAGCGAGCACAGAGCAGCAGCCCTCGAAGTTTAACCACGCCCGTGAGAGACAGGATCAACATTTATTCCTCGGCCCCCTGCGTGTGCGTGTCACCCACAAAATCCATTCATCAAACGGGCGCAGACATGCATGCATGGGCGCTACTCCCGCCATCCGATGCACCGCGGCGCGGATGCAGCTTTTGGCTCTGGCGACACGCGGCGTGGGCTGGGGGCCATACCAGTAGTATCAATTCCGCGCAGTCTCCGCAGTACACGCAGCGGCAGCAGCGACATTGCTCCCTGGCCACCCATCCGTGGTCTCGCCGTACGGCGCTGGCTGCCTACGCTAGCGCCGCCGTACCCCTAGGCCTCATTCGCCGGTTTGCTAGTTGCCATGCACCGCCCTCGCCCGGCTTGCGGCGACTGCAGCTGCAGCTGCAGAGGCAGAGCTGCTCCTGTTTTCATCTCCCTCCTCGCTTGATCCAACTCACGCGATGCAAAGACAATCAGCGCTTTGACCCTTCTTCGCATCCATCTCCAATAATTGTTTGTTCCACGCGCACAAATATGAAAATGCATATGTGCACCACGCGCTAACACTGTACTGTACCGATTATATACCCTACGCCGTAGTGTTTGTTCCCTCGCGAAGTCGCATTTACGGAGAAGAAAATCAACCGCTCAATTGCTCACGTGCAAAAGATTTCATGTATAGCATATTTGTTGTAGCAGCCTTGAGCCTATATGACAAAGCATGCTCGGCGCATGCTAAAGTCCCATGGGAAGAATTCGGTCACCTCCCACCGAATAGAGCCGCCTACTTACATCGCTTGACCATGCTCTCAGCCATCCGATGAATTACAATGCACATGCCACCAGGTATGTTGTGATGAGCCCTGAGAGCAGGATGAGTTGATTTATTTCCTTCTCGTGCATAGGGTGCTTGTTGTGGTGCCTGTTCTAGTGATGGTGATGTGTATTTTAGGAGCACTTAGGTTTGATGAAAACTGATGTCAGATTTGTATATTTCGTATTCATGTGCCAAAACTTATGTTGCATCACGTCCAACTGCTATAACGATTTTAGTCCTTTTAAGTTCTTATTATATATGTGCTATATATTAGTCGCGGAATGAATGGTTGTTGCATCGAACACCTTGTAAACATTGTTTCACACTTGGGTAAGCTCATTTCATATGAGCTATGAAGTTATCGTGCCAGTAAACAGATTATATCCAAACGATGATCATTTGGCAAAACGTAATTTGTGGACAATCAATCGGCGGGGCTAGGCATCCCCTATAATAATCTGAACAAATTGTTAGTAACTAAACTAAATGCATAACATGAATTAGAGGGTTTTTTACGAGAACATGAATTAGAGGTTGCATTCACTCACATAACTTTCCCAGAGCTAAATTCTCGAGGTACACGAAAAAGGTGCAGAGGAACTAAGAGCATCTCCACCGGCAGCCCCTAAATAGGCGCTGGCAGGAGCGCCGACATCTCCGTTTGAGGGACGCTGGCACAGCATCCTCTATTTGGGGATGTTGCTCCCACACCGGCGCCCCCCATACGCCAGCCCCGATAGATTTTGAAATTTAAAATGATATTTAAAAACCCAAATTCATACGAAATTTATACAAAAGTAGGTCGAATTTAAACATAACTAAAACTTAAACTAAATCCTGATCTACTGGCCGTCGGTTGGGGCGCTTGACAGCCCTGCCTCGTCGTCGTTCTTCGCCATTGTCACCTGCGTCCGTGCCCGCTTCTCCTCCTTTCCTTCGCGCATCTGGCGGTGGAGCATGGCGGCCGGCGTCGCAGGGGCTTGCTGGTGGTGCTGTCCCCGCGCTTCCAGCCTTTCCCGAGAAGATTCGATCTCGGCGCGCCTCGCCTGCTGGCGGGTGAACGCCTCGTAGTGACGATGAGCGTTGAGCTCTGCGAGCTTATGTCGCTCCGCCTCCATGAGGCGGCGTCCCGCCTCCTCCGTGGCCGCTCGCTGGCGCGAGATCTCGAGGACGTGCTCGAGGTTCACATCATTGACGAACTCGCGATGCTCCTCCTTCCACCGCTTGTATCGTTGCGCGTTCAGCGATGCGAGGATCGCCGCCTGCTCCGGGTCGGCGGGGGCCTGCGGCGGCTCGCCCGACTGCGCTGCCTCCTGCGCCGCCTCTTCTTCCGCGCCTGCGACGTAGGCCTCGTGCCACGCCGCGAACTGTGGGTCCTCGTCCTCGTCGGAGCTGTACTCCGCGTCGGCCTCCGGTTGCGGCTGCGGTGGTGGTGGAGGCAGCACGGCCGCTGAGGCCAAACATCGAGTAGGTGGTTTTCAGACGGCGCGGCATTTTGATGTGGAGATGAGAATGGAGCGAGGGTGGTGGAGATGAGAATGGAGCGGCGGTGGTGGACGGCGTACGTACTGTATGGTGGTGGTAACTACCCACATTTACGGCGACTGGATGCCGCGTGGCCAGTCGCTGCCCTCGTGGCCGCCTCAATTTCCGCGCGGGAGACCATTAAACGCCGACGACCTACCTTCCCGCGCCGCGGCCGATGCGAACCGTCGCGTCCTCTCGCAGACAAGGTGCACCCACCAGCGAAAATCATCGTTCCGCGAGGCGCTGGCGCGCCCGATTCACGCCCTTGGCGAAGGGGCCGGCACGGGAATGCCGGCGATTCTATTGAGCTCGAAAAATGGCCGGCGCCGACGCACCGGTGCGAGCCAAAAACGACGCCGGCCCCTAAATCACTATCGGGACCGTTATCGGGCCGCCGGTGGAGATGCTCTAAACAGCCCTAAATGTGTATTTGGGCAAGTAGAAGTAGCTCCTGATGGATCGGCGAGTATTGCAGTTGTTTGCCAACCAAACAGGCAGGAAAGAGGCAGCCAGGGAAGCGCGCGCTGTCGACCATATCCCGAGAGTTTCAGGGTCGTCGAACGCGCTTCAGAAAACACTCGTAGAAAAATACAGCAGCAAACATAGTACGACTGCGTAGCCCGGGCTCTTGGCTCTGGCTCACAGCTACAGGCGACGAGCAGAGCATATAGCTGTGTTCCCACGCCACAGGCCCACAGCCTACAGAGCGAGATGTGCCGCGCGTGGCTACGACTAGTTACGAGATACGAGTCCAGGCTGCCGATGAGCTCAACTGCGTCTCCACCTGACACCCTGTGCGCTAGTCCAAGCGTACAACCATAGACAGTTGGACCTCAATAGCTAGCACAAACCCACGACGAAACCTGTCGTGACGTGCGACACCTGCTGCAAGACTACGCCGTCCACGCACGGGCCGTCACATTACTGTATTCACGAACCGTACGGTGGACTGCAAAAATGTAGCTCCGTACAGCTATCACACTATCAGAGGTTCAGAGCTACGTAACCTGCTGCCCAATGCCCGGTCCCATCGAGAATTTATTATACAGTAGAGTAGAGCAAGGGTAGCTACGCAGTAGTAGAATATACTAAACAGCCTTTCAGAAAAAAAGAATATATTAAACAGCAAACAAGTTTGAAGGCAAAACCAAATTTCGTCAGAGCAACCCTACCAAAACCTTGTTAAAAAACACAACATCCGTAAGGATTGTTTTAGAGGAGGAGTTTCAGTGTTGCTCCTGAAGCACATAATGTTTCTTCACTTCAAGAAAATAATACAATCCAGATGCACACATAAATGAAAATTGTACGTATCAATGTCCCATGCTAACACATAGTTTTTTTACACAAAAAATGATTTTTCTATGACATATGTGGAAGAAAAACGAATTTTGTATCAAAAAATGGTTTTTTTTGCGTACACTTTGAATACACAAACATCTACGATGGCAAAGAAAATCTGATGCTTATAAATTACTTGTCTTTTCTGAATTTACCATGTAAAAATGTACTCAGCTTCTTTTATGGTTTTAATTAGACAATTTATATCATCCAATGATTTCGTTCAGATTTAGTGACAGACGAATGTCAACGAAGGAATGCTCCATAGGAACTACATGAAGAACATTTAATGGAGTAATGGAACAACACCACTAAGATAAATATATGCATTAAGATCCAAGGTGAGAGTGGAGTAGGGGCGGCGCACCATCGGTTCGGTAATTTTATCTTTGTTTTAGACCTTTCTATAAGAAACTTGGCATGATATCATCAACTCTTTTTCGTAAAAAAATATATATACATTAAGACCAAATAATGGATGACCATTCTTATGGGATAAATTCATGGTTTCATCAATATATACGAAGACGCATAAAGTATATTGGATGTGTTGGGGATAAATTCCTTTAACTCAAGATCGTTGACTTCAAGATATGGTTATATTATGAGCGAGAAGGAGCAAAAGAAAAGAATGAACTTCAAGGCGTTAAGATTGAGTTCAACAATGTATCTGAGAAAATACTATACTTCATGTGAAGGCAACAAAATGACAAGGATAAAATTCATTGGAGACACTGAAAGGTGGTCACGGTTGGGCTCATGAGTTCACAAAGTTGATCAATTCTTGAACAAAGTAATTTAGGTGAAGGATTCCTTATGGTCTTCAAGAGATCAAGATCGAGCATACATATGGCAATAGTTTATCAAGTATTGAAAGGTGTAATTCAAGTGAAGAACTCATTATGGATTTCAACATGTCAATATAGAAAACAGGGAAGAAAGGTTGATCAAGATGAAGTCAAATAATTGGATTCTAGAAGATCAACACACAAACATTGATGATGTTGCATGCATGCATGTGTGATAAAATGGTCTAGTGGCATGGCAAATAATTGTGAGTTGCGATTTGTGAATTAATTCATGAACTATGTTAAGGTGGTCACGGTTGGGCTCATGAGTTCACAAAGTTGATCAATCCTTGAAGAAAGTAATTTAGGTGAAGGATTCCTTATGGTCTTCAAGAGATCAAGATCGAGCAAACATATGGCAATAGTTTATCAAGTATTGAAAGGTGTAATTCAAGTGAAGAACTCATTATGGATTTCAACATGTCAATATAGAAAACAGTGAAGAAAGGTTGATCAAGATGAAGTCAAATAATTGGATTCTAGAAGATCAACACACAAACGTTAATGATGTTGCATGCATGTGTGATAAAATGGTCTAGTGGCATGGCAAAGAATTGTGAGTTGCGATTTGTGAATTAATTCATGAACTATGTTTTGATATTTGTATGTGGGTTAGGAGCCACTCATGGGCTTTCATCAAAAAAAGGAATATTTCAAACACATGAGTGGATGACATAAATTGGAGATGGTCATTGAGGTTGAGAAGTGCAATCTCAAGGTAAGCACCTCGAGGGGATTACATGCTTCAAGGTCTCCATCCATTTGGTGATAATGGACATGTGAAAATGTGATTAACTGAAAATTTTCGGTAATGAAATATATATAGTGGAGCAAATGCTAAGTCTTCACGAAGCACCCATGATTGATTTAAATTTCTAACTTGAGGGAAGCATAAATTTCGTCATCAATTCCAAGAGGAATACGTGAGGAAAATGAGTGTGTTTACTATGTTTTCCTAGTTACACAATTCTCCAGGTTTGGTGGGAGACTGGGGTAGAGTTTTGGTAGTAATAATATCAAAAGGGGCAGTAATCTTCCTTGACGGTTACAGATCATGCTAATTCATCTTCTTCAAGGCTTGACCGACATAGCTAAAACCAGACTCAAGGTAAATATTGTGCCACTCTACATTGAGCATGAGAGGATGCGCATAACAGTGCATCTCAAGATTCTTGTACCATTATGTAAACCTCTTTGTACAGGAAACATGTGCTATGTTGGAATTTTGTTTATCCGTGATTGCTCGCTACTGGAATTTATTTTTTGAACCAACCCCATCCTTTTGACCTTGCTGAGGTTGAGTGATGCTAATGGCAACAAACTACAAGTTCACCAACTTGTTGGGACTTCAAGTGCAGAGTTATGTGGCAAGAGTAGCTTTTCTCCACAAGGGTTATTCGGGGTTTAATATCGAACTCTTGGGGAAAGAGCAGTTCCCGCTCCTTTCATATCTTCTACCAAACAAAAGGGTAAATTCCTTGTGTCCCTAACTCCACCGTAGTGGTTATCAAGAAGATGGCGTGTAAACGAGAGAGAATAGAACTAAAACAAAATAACGTAAAAGGAAATGTAAATGCAATGGTTGTATAAAAAGTGTTGTTCTTCGTGCATGTAATGATACAAACTAAAGATACGAAGGAAGAAAATATTTTTTTATTTTCAGAATAAATAAGTGCATGAAATAAAAGTACGTGAAAAGTAAAAGATGTTTCTTATGCTTAACAACCAACCACGATTTATGGATTCACTTGACTTGTGTCTCATAAACATGGTCGCGCGAATATACTTTCTCTAGACAAGTTAATATCAATGCGATTTCTCTGTAGTGTTTGATTGACATGCACATGGCCATCATTTGCTAAATTAGAGATGATGTATCACGTCACTAATACTCACCTAGAAGAAAAGACTCCGCATATTAAGAAGTGGATGCACTCTCGTGGCTACACAGAGTATTGCCTTAGGTATTATGAAATGAAGTTCAATATGACATATGCTACCTCAAACAAATGATTTCACATTTGTTGTTCACTAGATATAGGACAGCAAAAGGTGAGCATAACTCACTTGCTTAGGCAAGTAGATGTACAACACATCCATCTAGGTTCAAGTCACTAGGGATATAGATTTGGGTTCTTATTATTTCGAGAAGAAAATCTTCCCCTACCATATTCCTTTTTAAAATATACAATAACACATTCATTCATTTATCACTAGTTAGGTAAACAATGAAAAGGTAAAAAACCAAAGTAGTTCCCAATTTTATGTCATTGTGCAGTTGCTACCACCAGGTTATGTAACGATGCAATCGGACTAGATTTTTCCAATACCATATTGTATACCATATTTTGTCGAAGTTTTGAATACGGATATAAGAGACCGCAGATTCAAAATGAAACAGAGAGGAATCAGGGTGGAAAAAAATTAATCGGATATGTAAAAGCAGTAAGCGGGGGAGGATAAGGTAAATGTCCAGGTTGCCCTATGAGAGGCGCTCTACTCCCCCTCTCCTTATTCTATCCCATCCATCTCCTATAAGTTTCTTGTTCCTAGCTCAAGTGGGAAGCACAACCATTTTTTCTGAATATGGAAGCATAAGCTTGGAGCTCTAAGAAGTGTTGCCTAATACTCCCTCCTTACCAAAAGGTAGTGCGTATAATAATTTTAAAAAGTCAAACGATATAAAGTTTGACCATGTATTTAGGAAAAAATATCAACATCTAAAATACCAAATCAATACCATTAGATTCGTCACAATGTATATTTTTATATGGTATATATTGGGTATGGTAGATGTAGATAATTTTCTCAAAAAACATGGTCAAACTTAACATGGTTTGACTTTTTAAAATTCATATATGCACTACATTATGGCAAGGAGGGAGTACAAATCAATTCAAAATCGGCGAATACTAGGGAAAATCGTGAATGAAAATTTATGAACTTGATTTATACTAGAAAAACACTTGTTCACCAAAGTTGAACTAGATTTGTAATCACAAGAACCCTAGTTCAGATGGCAGCAGTCCAAGTTTTTTTTTTGTTTTTAGGTACCCTAGGTTTTTTCCTGAGTTTCGGTTGATTCCAAAAGTATGTCGAATTTGAACTATAAGTGTTTTATATAGTTTGGTCTTAAAAAAATTAAAATCATTTTAAGGTGCTGAAATGAGATTACCACCTTTGGTGGGAAACAATTGTTTTCCATTTTCTAATATATTGATCAGATATGTTGCCTTCTGAAGCTAGGAGAGAGGTCCCCATCAATATCTCAGCATAATTTTGACTTAGAAAATCCCGCTAACATCCCACAGAAATTTGATGTTGAATCTTGCATGGCTTATATTCAGACCGGCTCACTGCGGGCGTGTCTCATATTGGAGGGTGTGTAGTGGAGCAAATAGAAACTCTGTCAGCCAATGTATGTAAAATAGTAATGCTAGTAAATGAAATATATAAACAATTGTCAAAACTAGATGAAGTGCATCGACTGCAATGTATATTGCATCTATGACCTCCTCCCCCCTCCCTGCAATTAGTGCAGAAAGTTGTGAGCAATTTCAAGCATGGTCTCGCATTTGAGCATTACGTCCACTTTCATGGCCTTTTTTGTCTCAGATATTATCTACTTGTAGTTCAAATCTGATCTACTTTTGGGAAAATCGACATAAAGTCATTTAAATTGGCAAAACTATTTTCCCCTAAAATAATGGGTGTGGTACCATATTTGTTTGGAAATTTATAAAACTTGGCAATTCTTAAAATAGACCATATTTGTTTGGAAATTCATAAAACTTGGCAATTGTCCAACAAATATGGTCTATTTTGTGTGAAAATGGGTGTGGTGCCATTGCGCCTTATTTTATGAACTTTGTTTCTTACAAAAAAAAACCAAATTTGGCTGCTGGAAAATGAAAATATTTTTTCTCAAAAATGTTGGAAGCTCCTTTTAAAATTTTGTTTATTACTCCGAGATGCACCCGTCTACCAAAAATAGGTACGTTAACATGAAATATCCCATAGATATAACCATGATAGTGATATCCTTAAAAAAAATCCCTTTTGGCAAGGAAAGAAAGCAAATACTAGAATGTGAAACGCAAGTCCATTGAAAAATGCGGAGGAAACATGCCTAATACTCCAAGGTAGACGGCACTACATATTGTCCATACATTTGATAAAACATTAGTAAAGACATTTCATTATGTCAATAATCTCTGGAACAGGTAAATTATAAAACTTTGGAAACAATCCTCGAACTCAAGATCTAAAGGAAAATTTTGTAGTCATCTAACCACTTAGCCTCACACAACATCTTCCTAGTACTCTTAAAAAAATCTTATCAACATTCTATTGAATGCGTCAAGATTATGTAAAATGCCTCTACAAATGTAAATAGTGTCTTAAACCGTGTCTCTAGCTTTAATGTCTCTTTAGAAAGTGTCTTTAAAATGTATCTAGATGATTTCTTGCGGCAACTTACTAAGTGTCTCATTGAATGCCTTCGAACACATATTTACTCACGACAAAATTATCTCAACTAGTGTATCTACAGTTCAGACACTTGAGTTGGTGTTTTGAAGAAGTATCTCTACATCAAGGAAAGTGACTATACTTGATTATTTAACAATTTGGTTAAAGCAAATCATAAACCTATAAAGAAGTTCCTCTACGAGCAGTTTTTGTTGTAGTGTATTAAATTTTTCCCCTTTTGCCGAGCAGAGAAAGCAACAAAGACTAGCAATGTGAAACGCTAATCTTACAGGTTGAGGAGGCCAACTTTCTAACTGATAATCAAATTTTAGCAAACGCACTAACCAGGAGAGACCCGACAAACTATCCTGGACATTGGATAATAAGACCCAATCTTTATCAGTTTCTTGACCATTTGCAGGGAATCAAAGCTAGAGTCTTCAAGATCAAAAGGGAGAACAATATTGTTGCTCATAGGCAAGCACAAGAGGCGCTCAATTCTCATCGTACAGGACCCTGTGCTTTCAATTGTAGTGGAACTAGACATTCCTCAGATCTTTGCCCTGTTAAAGCTGTTATCAACAACCTAAATGTGCAATATAGCACATTACTGTCTGTAACTTGTCAATGAACTGAATGTAAAATATTTTGAGTTGCCAAAAAAAAAAAAAAAAAAAAAAAAAAGAAACGCTAATCCATCCATCCAACAATGCAAAGCAGCGATTTGCGGGGGTGGAAAGGAAAAAAAGGAAAGGAAAGATTTCCAGCCTCTGTACGAAACGTGGCCAATACTCCAAGGCAACACAGTGCGAGCGAGACTCCGATCTTTATTCCGCGCGCGCCCTTTTTCTGCGACGACGGCATGTGATTTTCCCATCGCTATTGCGTGGAGAGCAGAAACAGTACGTAGGAAAGCATCGATCCATGTCGCGTCCCGTCGTGCCGCCACGCTTCACGGAATCTTCCTTTACATCTCAATCTAATTAAAGAGCTACTACTAATAATACCGGGAGGATACATATGTATACCTGAGCAACGCTAATTGATTCCTGAAAAGTACAGCTCTCGTGCTGGTGCGACGATCTGTACAGGGCACGACAAGAGACTTCAGCTTGACTCAAGCGTCGTGGCCGGCCACGAGAATCCGACAGCCCCTGACCGCCCTGCCCAGCTGTGCACCCGTGCGTGACTGGTTCGCTGGATCGACCCTAATTTTGGGATTTGCAGAAACGGGAATATTGTGCGTTTAGATCGAGCGTTGCTAATCACGATGGCAGAAACAGGTTAACGCGCAATCGAGTACCACGTAGCTGCCGAGCGCTAATTAATCAAGTACTTTCCTCCCTTAATTTGCGAGCAATTAAGCTCGACTAGATGCAACTGAATACAGGTGCTTACTGCTTTGGTCCTCGGCTCAAGGACGAAGGACGTACGTACTAAGACTTGGCCTGGCCCCTAACTAAAACAAAAGGGTCACGCAATCAACTGCTTCTTTTTTCCTTGGTTGAAAAGAGGTCGCCATCAACAATCAATCAAACCCTTGAGAGAACAAAACAAAACCAAAGGGCTGCTGCTGGGATTAAAGAAAGGTACTGTACTAGTACCACAACCGTAGGACAAGTTAGCTGTATACACGACTAGTACTTGGCCTCTACGATCTGATTATGTTAACCCCGGAACAAGTTGTCTCGTCAGGTACTAGTCATGAGTTTATGCGAAAAAAAGAAGAAAAGGTGTACTAGTCCTGAGTTAACATATGGCGTGTTTAGTAGGTTGTAGCTATTTTGGGCTCCCAGGGTCTATCCTTGGAGCATGGCTCGGTTATAACGCAGTTCCTATCATGTTGTGGAGTTTGTTTGGTACGTCCCCAGGATATCTATTGTCTGGTTGCATGGTTTGCAACCAGCGGAGCAATCCAAAAGGTAGCTTGGTTGTCGCCGCAAGAACCACTTGGTAACCTGTTCTTACTCGCGGTGAGGTTACCAAGCACAATCACAACAGTTTGAATCAATAGCTAGCACACGACTAGTAGCACGATAATCAACAGTAGCATAGTACTTAACTTATGGCAGTGCCTCATTAGAACGACGATCCGCACGACATATACTACATAGGTCTCTTAGATCAACAACTAAAACGAAACAACTAGGAGCCGATCACTCGTCTAGCTTGTCAACGATTCCCGCCAGCATCTCAACGCAGGACACTTCGTCATCACCTCACATCATGAGTAGCCAAAGATGGGCACTATATGTACTACCTACTTCAAATTGAGATTGTTGAGGGCGAGGAAGTACCCCACCTTCAAACCGAAGAGTAATGGCAAATGATGCCTATCCCTTAGCAAGGATGGCTTTTCCATTGACCTTCTTAGTCTTCATATCTGGTGATCTTTCCTAGGACCGACCCGAAGTATGGTCTAAAGATGTTAGCGATAGGCAACATCTCCATCCTAGGTTCAAAGATCACCTTGATGAAGTGCTCCATGGACGCTTCGTCATGGAAATGGCCGACATTGGCCAGCCTTCCTCTAGGCCTCTTGTTCGGTCCCTCCGCATTCGGAACACCCGCTGGTACGCCAAGCTGCATAGCCTACTGATAAGTCCAAATTGCATCACTATTTTATATCATAATTTACTGTTATTCATTGATATATTTCATATTTAGAGATGATACTTATGTTATTTCATCTATATTTGCGTGTTGGATGATTATTGGAGAATTAACTGCCGGAGTCAGGATTCTTCTAGAAAAAGGACCGTCAAGATACCATATTTCTGAAGAACAGCAATTCCTAGAAAATACCCAGAAGTTCCTATTTTGCTAGATGTCGCAGGAAGCCAGAAGGGGAGCCTGAGGTGGGCCAGGAGGGGCCCGCACCACCCCCTGGCCGCGCCTAGGCATGGTGTGGTGGCTCTGGCCCACCGTTGACATCGTGCCTTCGCGTATTTCATCCTCCGAGAACCCTAAACAGAGGGGGAGCGAATGGAGAAATATTCCGCCACCGCTACTGGGCGGAAAACCACAGAGAGAGAAAAGCTCTCTGGCAGGTAGAAATCTGTCGGGGAAATTCCTTTTCTCGGAGTGGAGAAATCATCGCCAGTGTCACTGTCATCGAGCTGGACTTCATCAGGATCATCATGATAATCTCCATCACCGGCACCATCTCCACTACCATCTCCACTCCGTCCTGCTGTAACATTTTTGGGTTTGATCTTGTCTAGTTCATAGGGGAAACTTTCCCGGTGTTAATTGCTCCTTGTAGTTGATGCTATTGAGTGAAACCATTGAATTATGGTTTATGTCCAGATTGTTATTCATCATTATATCACCTCTGATCATGATCCATATGATTTAGTGTGAGTAGTTCGTTTAGTTCTTGAGGACATGGGAGAACTTAAGATGTTAGTAGTGGAACTATGTTGAGTAATATTTAATGGTTTGATATTTAAGTTGTGGTGTTATTCTTCAAGTGGTGTCATGTGAACGTCGACTACATGATACTTCACCTTTATGGGCCTAGGGGAATGCATCGTGTATTTGGCTACTAATTGTGGGGTTGCGGGAGTGACAGAAACCGAAACTCCTGTTAGGAAACCAGTGCATGAGGGAGTGTAGGATCTGAAAGTTTAAGGTTGTGGTTAGATTTATCTTAATTACTTTCTTGTAGTTGCGGATTCTTGCAAGGGGTATAATCACCAGTATGCATTAGTCCAAGTTGGGGTAGTGCATTAGCATAGGTTCACCCACACAACACCTACCAAACCGATAAAGATTATTCAGCTGCGTGAAGCGAAAGAACTTGACATAATTCATGTGTGTCCTCAGGAATGTTTAGTCATCATAAGTAAAACAACCGGCTTATCCTTTGCTCTAGAAAGGATTGGGCCACTCACTGCAATTATTATTACTGTCTTTTATTTACTCGTACTTTATTTATTTGCAATATCAAATACCCCTAAAAACCTATTTGCTAGTGTTTACAGTGAATCCTTGATCAAAACTGCTTATCAATACCTTCTGCTCCTCGTTGGGTTCGACACTCTTATTTATCGAAAGTACTACGATACACCCCCTATACTTGTGGGTCATCAAGACTATTTTCTGGCGCCATTGACGGGGAGTGAAGCGCTATTGAAGAGTGGAATTGGTAAAGGAAACTTTTACTGTAAGTGTTGTTTTTATTTCGGTTTGCTACTTTATTTCATTTTGTAGAAGTTTCAATTTGACTCCCTATTTGGGATTACTACTACCACTGCTACGGTAGTAGATGAACCACCGCATGCTCAATTGGATCCTTTTAAAATAACTATGAAAATTGTTGAACATGTTATGAATAACTGCTATTTTGAAGATGGAACTGTCCATCCGGGTGATTATTTACTCTTTATACATGAGTTATGCGAGTTGTTCAAGTGTGCAGGTATTTCAATGGACCAAGTTAAGAGGAAGTTGTTCTCTTTAGTACTGAAGGGCAGAGCTGCGGAATGGTATAAGATGCTGAAGAATGGCCGATCTATTGGCTGGGAGGAAATTGTACCTCTCTTTTATTCCAAATTCTATCCTCCTAGTGAGATTCATAAAGATCGGAATCAAATATATAATTTCTGGCCTCAAGATGGAGAGAGTATTGTGTATGGATTCGTAGCATAGAAAACAAAAAATCCTACCGCAAGAACGAATAACAAGCCAAGATCTAATCTAGTAGATGGTAGCAACGAGGTGAAGATCAACGTACCCTCGAAGATCGCTAAGCGTTAACAAGATTAATCTCGTGCTTGATGTAGTCGATCAATTGCCGATTTCAAAAGCGCGTAGAAGATCTTGACGGTGCCACAATCAGGCAGCACCTCCGCACTCGATCACACGTACGATGTTGATGAAGAAGTCCTTCTCACCGTTCCAGCGGGCAGCAGATGTAGTAGATCCTCATCGGAATCCCGCCAGCATGACGGTGTGGTGACGGTGGTTTCGGAGATCTCTGGCAGGTAAGCGTTGTGGGAGAAAGAGGGAGGAGGGAGTAGCTAGGGTTTGGGAGAGGGGGAACTTGGGGCGCCGTCCTGGGAGCCCCTTGGTGGTGCGGCTGGCTTTGATGTGTCTTTCCCCCTCCCCTCTCCTCCTCTATATATATGTGGAAAACCTAGGGTTCCCCCAAAACCACTTTGGAGTCAAACTCCCAAACTTACCAAAATTGGAAACCTAGATGGAAAGGGATTTCTCTCTTTCCTTCTTGTTTGGCCGGCCAAGTAGGTGGAGTCCACCATGGACACTTGGTGGGTTGGCTAGAGCTAGTGGAGTCCCTCCGGGACTCTACCTGCCATAGTGACTTATTCCGGATGATTCTAGAACCTTCTACAACCTTCCATAAATTCACCGGACCATTCCCAAACTTGGAATGTGACTTCCTATATATTATGAATCTTATTCTCCGGACCATTCCGGAACTCCTCGTGATGTCCTGGATCCCATCCAAGACTCCGAACAATATTTGAACTCCATTCCATATTCCATATCTACTTAAAACAACATCGAACCTTAAGTGTCTCACCCTATGGTTCGTGAACTATGCAGACATGATAGAGACTCTTATCCGATCAATAACTAATAGCGGGACCTGGAGATCCATAATAGCTCCCACATATTCAACGATGACTTCGTGATTGAAAGAACCATTTACATACGATACCAATTCCCTTTCACGATATTTTACTTATCCGAAGTTTGATCGTCGTGTAATATCCCAGGTATTGGGGTTACAAAAATAGAGGAAACAGATGTGTGCATTGCATTCATGCATAGAAAATCCGGGGAATTTTCGCGCTTTAAAGTAAAACAGTCACAGTAACTGAAGTTTCACTTGACCTTGGTGGAATTGAAGTAGCTCATCAAGTCAAGCTATAAACCTCAAAGTGACTTTGGTTAAAACCTTGTTTTGGGTAGAGATGATTTGATCTAAGGGGTTAGATCAAATGGAACTAATAATCAACACAACAACACTTTACTCAATTCATAATTGCTTGATCTTATAATATGGTAATCCTTGTTATAACATATGAACACCAATTCAACTGCAAATCAAGTAACAATAAAATGGAGAAACCATTCTTGACTTATCTTCTCCATATCTTAAACTAACCCAAGCTCTTATCATAAACCCTACGATATCCATTCTACTTTAATCTTGGAAACAAGACAAGGAGATTCAACTTAAGAAATATATACTCTTCTCTATTCCAAATAGTTTTACATCAAACCTAGAGAGGTGATAGTTCTATTATAATTATTAGGGAAGCAATAACAAACCTTGAGCTAAACCTTGGATATACATCCAAGTATTCAAATCATCATCTTCAAGAGGAACCCTAGAGTATTATTCAAGTCCTTCCCAAATGAGTGAGACCATTCATACCACTCTTAGCTTTACCTATTTAAGACTCAAGGAAATAATTGAACTAAAGTATTAGGAGATTAACCATTTCATCTTGGAGTGGTGAGACAACCTAGTATCACATGGAATAAGATTATATCCATGGATTGATAAGGAAAGGAGGAGATTACTTCAACCAAGATAGCCAAGTGGAGATTTAGACTAAATACCTATTGAAGATATTGTGAATACACCATAAACCCTAGAATAACTATTCCTATGAGAGAAAGCTCAAGTTATGGTGTTACACTCAAGTTAATGAGGCAACACTTGGACTTGGGGAAGAGAATTATTTATATAACCAGATGATTATATCATCATTAAGTAGAACCCTAACATAATATCTCAGGCATTCTCCTGGGATATAAACTTTAGAGGCAACCATAGTAGTCCCATTCAAGAAGGTAAATTAGAAGTACTATACCCTAGTTGATCAAGACAACACTTGATCATGGAAGTGAAAACCATTCCATTAAAAATACTTTAGGAAGCCAAACCTTGAACATTATAAATTGAGTGATGATCATAAACCCTAAGAACTTGAGGTAGAGATAAAAAGAACAAGTTGATCATGTCTAATCCATGATCATGCTTTTGAGATATGTGAGGATAAGTTAAACCCTAATAGGATAAACATATATCATTCACCACATGAAATCATAGGGAGGTAACTAGTAAGAAACCCTAAACTTATATCCCAACTTTTACTTGTGAACCACTTGGTGATCATAAGTAAGAATCCTACCATATCTATATTCCAGAAATTAAAGAACCTAAGAAAAACCTTAGAATCAAACTCTATACTTTATATGGTGAGAAACCATTCATCATTATAACCAAAGTTAACTATAAAAAGAACCATAACCAATTTAGTTACTTAAATAATAGATTAAGGATGTAAAGAAAGTCCATTGATATCAGACAGAACCAACTCTTCAGACCTTGGTAACTAAAGGAGCACATGAACTATTAAGCAAGTAACCATTTTATCATTGCATTGAGGAGAGTAAATCTAACCAATGCAATATGGTGGCATTCTATCTCCATAACCAGAGTTGCATCCTCATTAATATCTTATGCTTCAATTCATGAACATAAGAAACTCTTGTGCTATATTTTATAATTAAAACCCATAAGTAGTGATCAACCACTTATCATTATAACCAAGACTAAACCCTGATGAGAGTAATACCTACTCTAAGTATTTCAAGGTGTTATTAAAATAATAGTACAAGTATTAAACTTGAAATAGAATGAAGATAAACCTCACAAGACCTTAATAAATAGGTGTTCACATAAATTCATGTGTAAGTGACCAACATTCTCAAATGAGAGATCAAGTCCTTAGAAATATTTTAGCACATGAAATCATGCCACTTAGTCACTTACTTAATAAAACTCCATAAACAAGTCTTACTTGGTGACTTGTTCTTTACAAAGTAATACCCAATAAAACCCTACATATCATCAAATAAGAACAATATCACCTTGGAAACTACTTTTAGTCCTTGTAAGATGATATTCAAATTCATGTCCACAGGAATATTTAAATCCAAATACCCATAGTAATTAAGAAACCAATGTTTTAGTACATATTAAATTTGTTAATACACAACAACAATCTTTAAGTGCCTGGAATGAATATTACTTGAATTCAGTCAATCAAATTTACAAAATATGGTTGAATTCAAAACAGTATTTACATTAACAAAATGGAAAACATAAAAAAGGAAAACAGAAATAAAAGAAGATGGAGAAACAGGCTTACCTGGCCGGAGCAGCCCAGCAGTAGCCTGCAGAGCAGCCCACCAGCAGCCCAACAGCCGCAGCCCAACCCAGCCCGTGTACCTCTTCGTGAGGATAAGACCGGAGACGCAGTCTTCGTCTTCGTCTTGGCCACCGTCGACGCGCGCGAGGGCGCCAGTATGACGGCGAGCTCCACGTCCCGCGATTGCCGCCGATTTTGACTGCCAGCGCACGCAGAGACCCTATAAAACGCGCAGGAGCCCTCCTATGCCCCTCTCTCTGCTCAATTTCTGCCCAAACTGAAACCCTAGCCCGTACAGTCTCCGGCTATCGCCGCCGTTAGGGACCTCCTCGAGCTTCGCCGTGGACACCAGCATCACCGCCGTTCTCGACTTGCTTCGTCTGCGCGAGGAATCGGGCGGGAGCATCCTGAATCGACCTCACCGAGCTCATATTCTCCGCTCCCGGCCGCCGTCTCCATCGACGATGTAGTCCCCGTCCGGCCACCTCTGCCCCGCCTGAGCCTTCCTACGCGATCATGGTGAGCTTCTGCTCCTCGTGGACCACCTCGCATCCTTCCTAGCTCTCTGTATCATGTCGTCGCCGTAGACCTGCGAGCTCCGCCGCTCGGCCTTGCCGTTGGGCAAGCGCCGGCGACCAATATCGGGCGGCGCTACCACCGTTAGATTTCCCGTGACGCATAGAGCAGCTAGAGCATCACCGCGCGCCCGTAAACCGCCCGTAGCCTCATCGCTGTCGTCAATTCTCGCCGGCAGTGAACTCACATGCCATAGTTTCAATTTTGACGTTGGTCAATGACACCGTGGCGGCTGACGTGGACATAGGCCCACTGGTCAGTGACCACGGGTAGAAACAGCTGTGTGTGTTTAGCAGTTCTTTTCATTTATTTCAAAATACAATAATACCTGAAACTTCAAATAATTGTAGAAAATTCATAAAAGCTCAGAAAAATACAAATGACATATCAAAATTCTTATAAAAGAAAAATCCATCCAATAAAAATATAATATGAAATTTTTATTTTTAATAAAAATTCAATTATTTAATACTTGTTAAATAAGCCTTTTCTTTTAATTCTAAATGCAATTAAAATTCAATAATTAGGAAAATCTTCCAAATTAAATAAAAACCAATAAATAAATAAAGAAAAACATGAAAACTAATTTTCTTTATTTATTATTTGTTAAATCTTTATTAGAGAGATTTAAACACTAATTAATAATTTACCCACATTATTAATTGTTTAAAAACAATAAAATGCCAAATTCAATATTATTTTTATTTCCAAGTTACTAATAACTTCAACTTTACCATGAAGTTATTAATCATAGAACCATAGGGTAAATAGCAAACCCTAATTCATTATGAAATGATGTTACAACCTTATCATTTCATGTGAAACCTAAAACCCTAATTCAATTAGGAACCAAAGCTCCATTAATCAAATTGAAACTTAATTTGCTTCTAAACCTAAACCCTAGGTTAGAATATGTGATCATGGTACTTTCTTTCAAATCATAGAGCCATGATTAGCAACTAAAGACATGTCCATGTCCACATAAAATGTAGAACCCTATCACTAGTAATGTAGTATTCCATGTATGCATACCTTTAAACCAAGATGATCAAGTAGAATCAACCCTAGTCCTTATTACCAAGAATCTTATCCTTACTCATCCATGCTTAGCATCACCCATTGTGATGAACTCCAATAGTATCTATGCCCAATGTCTACCATTAAATAACCATAGTCCACTGAACCCTACAAGTAGTTCATAATTATGAACCATCTTACTTAGGAGCCAATTATTCCTTACTTAGTGAATCCAATAAGCAAACCTTAGACAACCTCAACCCTAATTGCAATAGTTCTTATTACTTAAGAAGTATGTTCTTCAAAAGTTATTCTTTTGAAGAAAACCAAGAGTAGCCAGCAACCCTGCCTTATAGAACCTATAAACCCTAACTATCTATCACCAATCAGGTATACCAACCCTGATAGCAATCATATACCATTAATTGCTTAAGACACTCATGCTTTACTAAAACCATACAAGCCCTAGTGGTTGATGAATCAAACATCTTTAGGATCCATCTACTCCTTACCCTAGAAACTAGTTGGAAACCATAATAAACCATAGAACTCCACAACCCTAATTATCATACTTATTCTTTATTAAAGAACATGTTCTTCAAAAGTTATTCTTTTGAAGTATATGATAATTAATCAGTAACCATGCCATATAGTGCTAAAACCCAACCACTATTCATTACATGTTAGGATCATACCAAATGTTATTGTTGTGTGATATTAGTATCATTACTATGATATATTACAACACCTGTTTATGATACCCAGTAATCACACCTGAATAAGAACCTTGTTTGTGAATCACTCTAAAAGTGCAACACACCCTGAACTAATCATTACAACTCACTAATCCTAAATCCTCGGGGTTAGGTCACGCTTAGAGCAATTGCATCTCATACTTATGCATTATTGCATCCTTGCCAATCTTTTAAACATCGTCCTTACCGGACGATGATGCTATTTCAGAATTTGGAGTTATTGCGTATCGAAGACCTTGCCTGCATAAACTTGCAGTCAAGAAAGGCAAGTTCATCTCTTGCTCATACCATTTGAGTATTTTTATCAAATTACTTGCAAAGTACTATGTTTATCACTATTGCATAAAAAGCAAAACCACTATTTTCATAACTATGAATATGACTATCTGGTGGGCAATGGAACCATGGATTGTGTTGATATGGTGGAGGTTCCATTGCAAGGGTTTATATCCATCTAGGATTAAACAACAAATATCGTCCAGTGATTCTTGTGCCGTAATACCCGTGTTAACCATAAGATCCGGAGTGGGACGGAGTAGTCAAAAGTGTTTCCACCTCTCATTCATCAACGGATGCGCATTACCGGGTGCACTTGATCTCGAGAGACAAGATGCAGGGGTGGGAACCCGTAGAAGTCCCAACGGTAATGTGGTCTATGATGGGTTGCAACTGCCGGTGTAGGAATGTATGGTAGAGCCCTGCATTGTCGTCGTGGTTGGGGTCCACCCTGAAATATATGGGAATAATGGGACCGGCGTGGACCCAGGGTCGGAGATTGCAGCAACGGGTGGGTGTTCGAGGTAGCGGAGGAACATGATTGGCTAGACCTTATACCGGGCCTCACACCATAGGAAGTGTGGACGGGGAAATTGCCCGGTTGGCACCAAGGTTAAGATCTCTTATGGGTAAAGCAACACACCTCTGCAGAATGTAATGAACCGTGACCTGTCACTCCCTATTCCGGGATCTGGAACTGCGAACGCGGCCGGAAAGGAGCTCCATGAAGTTCTAGTAAACCGGTGAAGGCTGACAGACATAGTTCTTCTGAATAAAAACAACCTTTTGAAGAAATGGTTATGAAAACCTGCATTGGTATTAGACTTTCTGGTCTAATGCTGTAGCTAGTGCATTAAACACCTCTTTCCTATAATGAACTTGTTGAGTACGCTCGTACTCATCCCACTCTTAAATCCCCTGCTTAGATATGGAGGCATCCAAGGAGGATCTACAGTGCAACTCGAAGGCCGAGGAGTCAACAACTACTTCAAGAAACAGGACCCTGTCAGAGGAGTCAGATGCCACATCCAACAAGGAGAAAACCTAGTTTAGCCATAGAAGGGAACTAGCTTCCTAACCCTAGCTCCTATTTAGCTAGAATCTATTCATAGCCCCTATAGCTAGTCAAATACTCTACAAATAGAGTTCGTGATAGGACTAGACTACGAGTCGTTCTTCTGGGGTTTATTTGCAGATTTACCTCATTGTAAAGTAGGAGGTTGTGCTGATCTTATGTAACAGAGTCAATGTTATAATTCTATAGACATGCCTTGGAACCGCATATGTTTTTGTTGTACCACTCTGAGCGATATAATACTAGTGGAACGGTGTTTCATTGGTGTTATATCGGACTTGCATACTACACCATGCAGTGGTATGCCGGGTCACCACAGTTGGTATCAGAGCAAATGCTTTGACCCTAGGATTAAAACCCTTTAAAGGAGACCTATAGGATTGGTAGTGTCTATAGGAAGTTGTCTTAGTTAAACCAAATAATTCTTATGACTTGAGGTGGATATTCACTTGAGAATAATCCTGACACACTTGGGTCAACATTTCCTACCTATCATTCCTAAGTGAAGTTAGTTAGCTAATCCAAAACATGTAGCACATCAATAAGTCCTTAAAACAATAGATGAGTAGACCCCAGTTGGTATACAATACATGGTAGTCCAAAGAGAGGATACAACCATAAGGAAGATATCCTATTGGAAGATGTGTACCAACACATGTTATGGTCAAGTAAGAGATATCCATACCTGTAATTGGAGTAATATCAAGTGATGAAGATAATTAAGATATCATAATAGAAAATGTAGACCAAGTTAAGTAATGAGTAAGTAAATTATCCCAACTTGTAAAACAGCTGATAGTAAGTGATAAAAACAAGTGATATGAGGTAGTATAGACCATGATGAGTCAATCATGGAAAGTAAGGAAGAGAGATAGAAATAATATATGTCTACTTACATAGTAGAGTTGCCAATCATATATGATTCACTTGAGAATCATTATGTGATGGACTAGAACATCATAATTAATTAAAAGGAGTACAATAAGAAGTCAGGTGTTCACAAATAGTGCAGGAGTTGTGTACCAAAACCATGGGAAGTGTGCCAAGCACATCATGACCATAGGTTTATGATAGAAACACTTGGAAGTATAGGAGCTATATTCCACTAGTCATGTATTTAGATTAGCTATGTTAGAATCTATAAAGATTATGTGAGGTAGTCATTAACAAAATAAAAGTTACATTAGTACTTCCAAAGGAAACAAGCTTAACCTTAACTATCCTAGACCACTTTGTTTCAAGTTTATCTCATTGCAAATGTGCAATTAAGGTAAATGTTGAGATAAATAGTAGAAATCCACCTATTTGTGCTAAGTATCACGATATAAACCTATCTTATGTGGTGTTATATACTACACATCTCAGCCTGATGTTTAGAGATGTCATACTCAACTATTATATTCAGGCTTATGATGGTGTGTATTATATGCACAAAGCTGAATCTTCTTGGATTTTATTGGATTTTCATTGTTTTACTAGATCCATACATGAAGTTTGACTTGATATGCAAATGCATGTTGCAATATCAAGTTCTTACTTGATGCTACAGATCTAGAGGGTGATGGTAAACGTGTGAGGAAGTGACGAACTCTGAAGATCTTAAAGACAAGATGAAGGTTCATCAGAAAAAGGAAGTAAAGTTGTGGGAAGTAACCACAATACTCTGAAGGAAGTACAATCAGAAACTCATGCTTAACCTCAACAGAGGAGTACTTTAGTACACAATAAGCATGAAGGTGAGAAATCTGGTGAAGCTGAAGCAGAACCATAGTCATTATGGAAGAGGTAATGCATGAGAATCACTCAAGATACTATCTTCATAGTGTCAGCTAGTGGTTTTCTTGCAAAATAAACCCTGAAGGAAGGAAGATAACCTATCAAATCATAGCAGATATAAGAAGACCATAGATGGTATCAGAAAACCACAATCGATACCATAGCTGGTATAAGAAGACCGTAGTAGTTATAGGATCAATAATGGGAGATAAAGTAAAAGATGTCTCGTCCTGTTGATCAGAACCAATAATAGAATCCATTTTTAGATAACAAATAGCCACAATTGATATCAAGTAGTCCACCATTGGATTACTTGTACCAAGAAGTTGTGAACAAATAAAATTTTGTTAGCCAAATAATTATGACCTATAATCATTCAGTCGAAGGATTCATGTTGGATGTCCACAATTGAGTGGATATACCACAAACATTCTTCGTGAGACCTTAGAAGAAGTACAAACCCTAAGGTAGACCTAGACCAATATTCTAATCATAAGACCAATAGTTGGAAGAAAAGGAGTTGAAGAACATAAGTAAACTCTAAGGGGTAGAGTAAAGATTGAGTTGGATGTACAATAACTCAATATTTTGAGCAAGATTGAAGAAGAAGGTCTGAACTGAGAGGAAGTTCGATCTTATTTTCATAAGATTATCGAACCTGTGGTGACCCTGCATACCACTGCATGTTGTAGTATGCCAGTCGTTGATATAACATTCATGAAGTACCATTCCTCAAATATTACATCCCTCGGAGTAGTACAACAGAACATAGCAGGTCCATAACTCATTCATTTAATATTACAAACATGATACACATATTGTCTCGGAGCTCCTCTTGGGTCCTAAGAGGAATACTCCTGGGTTCGAGGTGAACCCAACTTAACTTACAATATAGAAGTCTCATTAAGTTATACATTTATTCTCTCGAGCAGCTAAATAATAAGAGTTCGGGCTGCTCAGCTACTACTACTACTCGAGACGTTCAGGCTTGATCTCCTCCGGAAGCCTCCCCGGTTCCGTAGACTATGAGGTAGTCTACGCCTTCAATACCTCCAGAGAGGTCTGGTTCTTCATAGCCGATGATCTCGGCTCCTTCAGGGTTGTCGTAGTCCTCCTCCAGACGATTCAGACAATCTAAACAAGGGATTTAAGAGTGGGATGAGTACGAGCGTACTCAACAAGTTCATTATAGATAAGAGGTGTTTAATGCACTAGCTACGATATTAGACCAGAAAGTCTAATACCAATGCAGGTTTTGATAAACATTTCTTCAAGAGATTGCTTTTATTTCAAAGAGCTATGTCCGTCAGCCTTCACCGGTTTACTAGAACTTCATGGAGCTCCTTTCCGGCCACGTTCGCAGTTCCATATCCCGGAACAGGGAGTGACAGGTCACGGTTCTTTACACTCTGCAGAGGTGTGTTGCTTTACCCATAAGAGATCTTAACCTTGGTGCCAACCGGGCAGCTTTCCCGTCCACACTTCCTTCGGTGTGAGGCCTAGTATAAGGTCTAGCCAATCATGTTCCTCCGCTACCTCGAACACCCACCCTTTGTTGCATGCTCCGACCCTGGGTCCTCGCAGGTCCCATTATTCCCACTCACGGGTGGACCCCGACCACGACGACAGTTTGGGATCGAACCAAACTCCTTCGCCGGTAGCTGCAACCCATCATAGACCGCAATACCGTGGGGACTTAAGGCTTCCCCAGCCAACCGCTTGCTCTTCGAGCGACAAGTGTCTACGGACTATGCCGTGGGGACTTAAGGCTTCCCCAGCCAACCGCTTGCCCTGACAGATACAAGTGTCTACGGTAAAGCGCATCCGTTGATGAACGAGAGGTGGAAACACTTTTGACTACTCCATCCCACTCCGGATCTTATGATTAACACGGGTATTACGGCACAAGAATTACTGGCGACATTTGTTGTTTAATCCTAGATGGATATAACCCTTGCAATGGAACCTCCACCATATCAACACAATCCATGGTTCCATTGCCAACCACATAGTCATATTCATAGTTATGAAAATAGTGGTTTTGGTTTTTATGCAATAGTGATAACCATAGTACTTTGCAAGTAATTTGATAGAAATACTCAAATGACATGAGCAAGTGATGAACTTGCCTGAACACTGCAAAGTTTTGCAGTTGGAAGGTGTGGACTGACCCTTGTCCTCTGTCTCTGAAAAATAGCGTCATTGTCCGATAAGGGCAATGGTTAAAGAAGCAATTATGCATGATTCCAGTTTTAGGGTTTGTTCCCCCCTTCCGATGACGTTATTATTTCATGTAAGAGGTTAATACTAAGATAGATTTGGAGATACTCTGTTTAAAGTAAATTACAACCTTGAAATGTTGTCAAGGTGTTTTTAAAGTCCAATTGCATTAATGGACTTATTTTCATTATTGAAAATAATTTGTGTGATTTAAATCCTTATTTAAATCATCAAATTAAGACTTATTCTTAATTGTCTTCAAAAATTCTCTTTGATATTTTATTTAGATAGAGAATTTTATGCTGATCAATTTTCATATTTTTAATTATTTTTTTAGAGCTCTTATCAATTTTCTATTTAATTTCAAATTTTCCGGTTTTTAATGAAATTGTGAAAAGTCAGTTTTGCCCCTTGGGCCCACCTGTCAGGTGGCCCAACGGGTTAGGTCGGCCGACCCACCTGGTCCGGCCCGACCACCTCACTCTCTCTCCCTTTCTCTCTCGCGCGTGCCCAAATCCCTAACCCTAATCCCCTCTGGCGATTTTCGTCGCCCATGCCGTCGCCGCTCGATTCCGGCGAGCCTCGCCGGAGTTGGCCCCCGCCGTGGTGCGTAATCGATGCGCCTCACGACGGCGGTTCTCCTCCACCGCGTCGATCTGGAGCGGTGCTGCTCCATCTCGTCTTCGTCAACCTCTGCGGCAGCTAGGGTTACGGGATCTGGCGATCCCGCCGCTCCTGGCGCTGTGGTGCCGCCGTGTCTTCGCCACCGTGTGCGCGAGCTGCCGTGGTACCACCATGGTCTGGCTTGGCCTGGCGCCGCCGTGCTCCGGCGCGTGCCGCCGTGGCCGCCATGGCTACATCGTTCTGCTCAGCCCCAAGTAAGTGCGCCACCTTTCTCTTTCTCCTGTGCCTGTTCTTCTTCCTCCTCCAGTAGCTCTGGCCATGGCTTCCCTCCTCGTGGAGATGCTGGCCGTGCTTAGCTGCTGTGCTGCTGCTTGCTGTTTGTGCTGCTGCGATGCTGCCTGTGCTACTGCCAGGAATCCTAGCTACTGTGCTGCCCTATTCTGCCTAATGGCTATGCTTATGCTGTTGCTGTGCTGCTATCATGGCCCTTGCTTATGAATTCATGCTTGTGCTTGTGCTGCTGCTTCCCTGTACCTCTGTTCTTGATGCTATTTCATCTCGATCATCAAGTGTATTCAATTACTTGCCCTGGCTTGATTGATGTGTGTGATCCTTGCAAATTTGCAAGAATCAGTGCTATCTGTGTAGTGCTCTTGGGCTTTTCTTCACTGTAAAGCTCAGGTTAGCTTGTGTATTGGCTAAATAACTCCACATCTTGTTGGTGTGCTACTGGTTACAATTATATTTCATGTATTTGATTATCTGTGATGCAATGGTTGGTTAATTTGTGGCTTTGGATGATCCTGTGATCACCAGGGCTTCCTGTTGGCTTATAATTTGTATGGATTCATTTCAAATGCTGCTGTTGCTTGTGGATCCAGCTCCTCACCAAGTACTGGTGGTTGATGTTGCTTGTGAAAGCAAAACTGGTGGTTAATTGAGGAATTTGCTACCTCTGGATGTATCTGTGTGTGTGTTGTTTTATTTATCTATGCTTGTCAGTGAAGCTTGGCTTCCTATTTCTGACAACAAACATGATCTACCTGATGCAGTAGTGATCTGGTGCATCCTATGCCCTATCTGGATGGAAACCAACATGTGTTGGCACCTCCTGTGAGGCATGAACTCCTTGGAGTGATGATATGCTTCTCTTGTGGCTTTTCTGTGTGGCTAGGTAGTTGTTGTGACCCTAGCAATGCTTGGTGTGCTAGTAAAGGTTGCTCCTACCTCTTCTGTGTGCTACTGTGCACTATTACTGGTAGTCATTCATGGGCTTCCAGTATAATTGATGTTGAAATGAAAATAGACATATAAATGTCTATATTCTGATGGTCTTAGAAGGGCTAGTGTGGTCTGGTTATACTTGGATAAGTCTCTGGGATGGTTTTCTTTCCTGTTTCCATTTGGAAGATGCTGCCACTATTCTGGTTGGCATAACCATGGGTATAGGCTTGATTGATCCCTGGTCCTTGCCATTTCTACCAGGTTACACTTGGTCTCTGACCAAATGATGATCAAAACAGGGTTACCCCACCCTTTGTGTGCTTGTGATCATGCCTGTGCAATTTATGAACAAAACCATCTGGTTTGTTCATGATGATGTGTATACCTCACTCCAGCTCCTAGAAATAGGGTTGGTGTAGAGGATTGCTTCAGTAATGAATTGGTGCTTGCCCTGCTCCTCCTTGTGAGCTTGTGATCTTGGTTTGCCTGTGTGGTGATTTTGGATAGGTTGAACAGTGAAGCTGTTCTTCCTGTTCTTGCTGTTGTTGACTATTCTTGGTTCCTGGTGACTTACCAGTGCAATCCTGTCGATGGAATGGCTAGGGTTTACTGTGGAGGCTTTTATATGATCTCCTATTCCTTCTCTGATCGACAACAAGGCCTGGCAGCCTGTTGGTGACTCACCAGCTGTGTGTGTGTGGTGTGCTGCATGCACACTGCTGTGTGAGCACCCTAGCTGTGTGTGTGTGTTGATGCTGTGCACTTGGACTTGGTCTTGGTGGTGAGATGATCAGCTCGGCAGAGCTGATCCATATCTGTTCAATTCCAGTTTTCTTTTAACCTGCCAAGTGGCTTTGCCACTTGGCTTAATCCTTGTTTAGTCTTTGTGTGTGTGTGCAGGGACAATGTGATGATCAAGATGAAGATCAAGATCTTCTTGAGCAAGAATTACATGATGATCAACACTGTAGTTTAGGATATTTAATTGACTTGTAATTTTCCTTTTTCTTTTTCTATTTCTTCAATTCTTGTAATGTGTTGTAAATGTATATATCTATTCTGGATATTGTAATGACATTGTATTATGTGTGTGATTATCAATAAAGCTCAAGTTTTCCTTAATGAGCTTTATGTAATTGTTGTATTACTTATAATCTTGATTAATGATAATTGTTTATTAAATTATCTCAAGTTTGAATTATGT
Organism: Lolium perenne; assembly: GCF_019359855.2. Classification (NCBI taxonomy): domain Eukaryota; kingdom Viridiplantae; phylum Streptophyta; class Magnoliopsida; order Poales; family Poaceae; genus Lolium; species Lolium perenne. The sequence continues at coordinate 264,238,605 of NC_067245.2, forward strand.
GATAACCATTTGATGTTTGAATTTGAAATTCAAATTCAAATTTGGTTTGAATTCAATTATACAACTTAATTTAGAATTCAATCATGCAACTTAAGATTTCAATGCAATATCACTTCTCTCTTCTCAAAACCCTAATTTAGATAAGTAGGAACAAGTTCATCGCACTCTCGAAACCCTAACCCTGTAGGATGTCGAGAGAGAAACCTGTCCCCCTTCGATGCAGTTTTGTTTTAAAAGCGCGAAATTTCCCCGGAATTTACCATGCAATGCACATCCCTTTCTGAAATCTACCCCTCGATCGCCTCTAAACCTGGGACATTACAGCCTTTCCCCCTTAAAGAAAACTTCGTCCCGAAGTTGTGGTTGTAATACCTGAAGAGTTCGGGGTATGTTTTCCTCAGGTCTTCCTCCTTTTCCTGTGTGGCTTCCCTCTCAGGATGATGCTTCCATTGCATCTTGCAATATTTTATAGCTCAATTCTGAGTTGTTTCGATTTTCCTCGAGAATCTTTGCTAGCTTCTCGATGTAAGTCAAGTCTGGTTGTAACTCGAGCTCTTCATGTGATACTGGTTCATCTGGGGTCTTTATAAATGTCTATATTCTGATGGTCTTAGAAGGGCTAGTGTGGTCTGGTTATACTTGGATAAGTCTCTGGGATGGTTTTCTTTCCTGTTTCCATTTGGAAGATGCTACCACTATTCTGGTTGGCATAACCATGGGTATAGGCTTGATTGATCCCTGGTCCTTGCCATTTCTACCAGGTTACACTTGGTCTCTGACCAAATGATGATCAAAACAGGGTTACCCCACCCTTTGTGTGCTTGTGATCCTGCCTGTGCAATTTATGAACAAAACCATCTGGTTTGTTCATGATGATGTGTATACCTCACTCCAGCTCCTAGAAATAGGTTGGTGTAGAGGATTGCTTCAGTAATGAATTGGTGCTTGCCCTGCTCCTCCTTGTGAGCTTGTGATCTTGGTTTGCCTCTGTGGTGATTTTGGACAGGTTGAACGGTGAAGTCGTTCTTCCCCATTCTTCTTGTTCTTGACTATTCTTGGTTCCTGGTGACTTACCAGTGCAATCCTGTCGATGGAATGGCTAGGGTTTACTGTGGAGGCTTTTATATGATCTCCTATTCCTTCTCTGATCGACAACAAGGCCTGGCAGCCTGTTGGTGACTCACCAGCTGTGTGTGTGGTGTGCTGCATGCACACTGCTGTGTGAGCAGCCTAGCTGTGTGTGTGTGTTGATGCTGTGCACTTGGACTTGGTCTTGGTGGTGAGATGATCAGCTCGGCAGAGCTGATCCATATCTGTTCAATTCCAGTTTTCTTTTAACCTGCCAAGTGGCTTTGCCACTTGGCTTAATCCTTGTTTGGTCTTTGTGTGTGTGTGCAGGGACAATGTGATGATCAAGATGAAGATCAAGATCTTCTTGAGCAAGAATTACATGATGATCAACACTGTAGTTTAGGATATTTAATTGACTTGTAATTTTCCTTTTTCTTTTTCTATTTCTTCAATTCTTGTAATGTGTTGTAAATGTATATATCTATTCTGGATATTGTAATGACATTGTATTATGTGTGTGATTATCAATAAAGCTCAAGTTTTCCTTAATGAGCTTTATGTAATTGTTGTATTACTTATAATCTTGATTAATGATAATTGTTTATTAAATTATCTCAAGTTTGAATTATGTGATAACCATTTGATGTTTGAATTTGAAATTCAAATTCAAATTTGGTTTGAATTCAATTATACAACTTAATTTAGAATTCAATCATGCAACTTAAGATTTCAATGCAATATCACTTCTCTCTTCTCAAAACCCTAATTTAGATAAGTAGGAACAAGTTCATCGCACTCTCGAAACCCTAACCCTGTAGGATGTCGAGAGAGAAACCTGTCCCCCTTCGATGCAGTTTTGTTTTAAAAGCGCGAAATTTCCCCGGAATTTACCATGCAATGCACATCCCTTTCTGAAATCTACCCCTCGATCGCCTCTAAACCTGGGACATTACAGCCTTTCCCCCTTAAAGAAAACTTCGTCCCGAAGTTGTGGTTGTAATACCTGAAGAGTTCGGGGTATGTTTTCCTCAGGTCTTCCTCCTTTTCCCAGGTGGCTTCCCTCTCAGGATGATGCTTCCATTGCATCTTGCAATATTTTATAGCTCAATTCCTGAGTTGTTTCCAGTTTTCCTCGAGAATCTTTGCTAGCTTCTCGATGTAAGTCAAGTCTGGTTGTAACTCGAGCTCTTCATGTGATACTGGTTCATCTGGGGTCTTTATAAATGTCTATATTCTGATGGTCTTAGAAGGGCTAGTGTGGTCTGGTTATACTTGGATAAGTCTCTGGGATGGTTTTCTTTCCTGTTTCCATTTGGAAGATGCTACCACTATTCTGGTTGGCATAACCATGGGTATAGGCTTGATTGATCCCTGGTCCTTGCCATTTCTACCAGGTTACACTTGGTCTCTGACCAAATGATGATCAAAACAGGGTTACCCCACCCTTTGTGTGCTTGTGATCCTGCCTGTGCAATTTATGAACAAAACCATCTGGTTTGTTCATGATGATGTGTATACCTCACTCCAGCTCCTAGAAATAGGTTGGTGTAGAGGATTGCTTCAGTAATGAATTGGTGCTTGCCCTGCTCCTCCTTGTGAGCTTGTGATCTTGGTTTGCCTCTGTGGTGATTTTGGACAGGTTGAACAGTGAAGCTGTTCTTCCTGTTCTTGCTGTTCTTGACTATTCTTGGTTCCTGGTGACTTACCAGTGCAATCCTGTCGATGGAATGGCTAGGGTTTACTGTGGAGGCTTTTATATGATCTCCTATTCCTTCTCTGATCGACAACAAGGCCTGGCAGCCCGTTGGTGACTCACCAGCTGTGTGTGTGTGGTGTGCTGCATGCACACTGCTGTGTGAGCAGCCTAGCTGTGTGTGTGTGTTGATGCTGTGCACTTGGACTTGGTCTTGGTGGTGAGATGATCAGCTCGGCAGAGCTGATCCATATCTGTTCAATTCCAGTTTTCTTTTAACCTGCCAAGTGGCTTTGCCACTTGGCTTAATCCTTGTTTGGTCTTTGTGTGTGTGTGCAGGGACAATGTGATGATCAAGATGAAGATCAAGATCTTCTTGAGCAAGAATTACATGATGATCAACACTGTAGTTTAGGATATTTAATTGACTTGTAATTTTCCTTTTTCTTTTTCTATTTCTTCAATTCTTGTAATGTGTTGTAAATGTATATATCTATTCTGGATATTGTAATGACATTGTATTATGTGTGTGATTATCAATAAAGCTCAAGTTTTCCTTAATGAGCTTTATGTAATTGTTGTATTACTTATAATCTTGATTAATGATAATTGTTTATTAAATTATCTCAAGTTTGAATTATGTGATAACCATTTGATGTTTGAATTTGAAATTCAAATTCAAATTTGGTTTGAATTCAATTATACAACTTAATTTAGAATTCAATCATGCAACTTAAGATTTCAATGCAATATCACTTCTCTCTTCTCAAAACCCTAATTTAGATAAGTAGGAACAAGTTCATCGCACTCTCGAAACCCTAACCCTGTAGGATGTCGAGAGAGAAACCTGTCCCCCTTCGATGCAGTTTTGTTTTAAAAGCGCGAAATTTCCCCGGAATTTACCATGCAATGCACATCCCTTTCTGAAATCTACCCCTCGATCGCCTCTAAACCTGGGACATTACAGAACCCTACTTTTAGAAGAATGTCAGACCAGAAGCCGAGGTTTATACCTCGAGGAGGTAATAGTTAGACTATCACTTGAGCAAGTGAGTAATAATTACTCATAAGTACTAAAGCTTAAGTCAGCTAATGATAATGAAGTTGGACGAAGGAAATACCGAAGACACAATATAGCTCAAGAAATCCAAAGACCAAAGGAGATTGACTATACCAAAACTAATGTCCATTTAAAAGATTCCTTTCATGGAACCTAAAGAAACTAAAATAGTGATAGGTATCAACTTTAATCCATGATTGGATGGACTAAATGAGTATAATCCATTCTTAGGGAAATAAACCATTACGACCATTTCCATGTTAAGTACCTTAATTAGTACCATTATTGCAGTTTTGGTAGTAAGGGAAAACAAAGACCTATTTACCAATTAGGAGTATGTTATCAAACTAGTCTTCAGTTAAGACTAGCAGCATCAGAAGAAGTCTCAATCATTGAATCTTCAATGAGAAAGCAAACAAGCTTATAGAGTTGGAAGAAATCAATGAATCAAAGTAAGAACCATGGTTCAGAGACCAACCCTAATGGATTCCAGGAAGAATCTGGACAAGGGATATATTCAATTATATCTAGTGAGATCAATACGGAGTTCGAGAAAAGTCGTAGTCTGCACAAGTCAGATCCACACTCCGGAAACGTGAGAGATTTCAAACTTCGAGGACGAAGTTTAGTTTAAGGGGTAGAGACTGTAATATCCCAGGTATTGGGGTTACAAAAATAGAGGAAACAGATGTGTGCATTGCATTCATGCATAGAAAATCCGGGGAATTTTTGCGCTTTAAAGTAAAACAGTCACAGTAACTGAAGTTTCACTTGACCTTGGTGGAATTGAAGTAGCTCATCAAGTCAAGCGCTATAAACCTCAAAGTGACTTTGGTTAAAACCTTGTTTTGGGTAGAGATGATTTGATCTAAGGGGTTAGATCAAATGGAACTAATAATCAACACAACAACACTTTACTCAATTCATAATTGCTTGATCTTATAATATGGTAATCCTTGTTATAACATATGAACACCAATTCAACTGCAAATCAAGTAACAATAAAATGGAGAAACCATTCTTGACTTATCTTCTCCATATCTTAAACTAACCCAAGCTCTTATCATAAACCCTACGATATCCATTCTACTTTAATCTTGGAAACAAGACAAGGAGATTCAACTTAAGAAATATATACTCTTCTCTATTCCAAATAGTTTTACATCAAACCTAGAGAGGTGAGAGTTCTATTATAATTATTAGGGAAGCAATAACAAACCTTGAGCTAAACCTTGGATATACATCCAAGTATTCAAATCATCATCTTCAAGAGGAACCCTAGAGTATTATTCAAGTCCTTCCCAAATGAGTGAGACCATTCATACCACTCTTAGCTTTACCTATTTAAGACTCAAGGACAATCATTGAACTAAAGTATTAGGAGATTAACCATTTCATCTTGGAGTGGTGAGACAACCTAGTATCACATGGAATAAGATTATATCCATGGATTGATAAGGAAAGGAGGAGATTACTTCAACCAAGATAGCCAACTGGAGATTTAGACTAAATACCTATTGAAGATATTGTGAATACACCATAAACCCTAGAATAACTATTCCTATGAGAGAGAGCTCAAGTTATGGTGTTACACTCAAGTTAATGAGGCAACACTTGGACTTGGGGAAGAGAATTATTTATATAACCAGATGATTATATCATCATTAAGTAGAACCCTAACATAATATCTCAGGCATTCTCCTGGGATATAAACTTTAGAGGCAACCATAGTAGTCCCATTCAAGAAGGTAAATTAGAAGTACTATACCCTAGTTGATCAAGACAACACTTGATCATGGAAGTGAAAACCATTCCATTAAAAATACTTTAGGAAGCCAAACCTTGAACATTATAAATTGAGTGATGATCATAAACCCTAAGAACTTGAGGTAGAGATAAAAAGAACAAGTTGATCATGTCTAATCCATGATCATGCTTTTGAGATATGTGAGGATAAGTTAAACCCTAATAGGATAAACAGATATCATTCACCACATGAAATCATAGGGAGGTAACTAGTAAGAAACCCTAAACTTATATCCCAACCTTTACTTGTGAACCACTTGGTGATCATAAGTAAGAATCCTACCATATCTATATTCCAGAAATTAAAGAACCTAAGAAAAACCTTAGAATCAAACTCTATACTTTATATGGTGAGAAACCATTCATCATTATAACCAAAGTTAACTATAAAAAGAACCATAACCAATTTAGTTACTTAAATAATAGATTAAGGATGTAAAGAAAGTCCATTGATATCAGACAAAACCAACTCTTCAGACCTTGGTAACTAAAGGAGCACATGAACTATTAAGCAAGTAACCATTTTATCATTGCATTGAGGAGAGTAAATCTAACCAATGCAACATGGTGGCATTCTATCTCCATAACCAGAGTTGCATCCTCATTAATATCTTATGCTTCAATTCATGAACATAAGAAACTCTTGTGCTATATTTTATAATTAAAACCCATAAGTAGTGATCAACCACTTATCATTATAACCAAGACTAAACCCTGATGAGAGTAATACCTACTCTAAGTATTTCAAGGTGTTATTAAAATAATAGTACAAGTATTAAACTTGAAATAGAATGAAGATAAACCTCACAAGACCTTAATAAATAGGTGTTCACTGATACGTCTCCAACGTATCGATAACTTCTTATGTTCCATGCCACTTTATTGATGATACCTACATGTTTTATGCATACTTTATGTCATATTTATGCATTTTCCGGCACTAACCTATTAAGGAGATGCCGAAGAGCCAGTTGTTGTTTTCTGCTGTTTTTGGTTTCAGAAATCCTAGTAAGGAAATATTCTCGGAATTGGACGAAATCAACGCCCAGGATCTTATTTTTCCACGAAACTTCCAGAACACCGGGGGAGATACGAAGTGCGGCGACGAGGCGACGCCACACTAGGGCGGCGCGGCCCAGGAGGGGCCCGCGCGGCCCTAGCGTGTGGGTCCCTCGCGTCGCCCCCTAACCTACCCTTCCGCCTACTTAAGCCTTCGTCGATAATAACTCCAGTACCGAGAGCCACGATACGGAAAACCTTCCAGAGACGCCGCCGCTGCCAATCCCATCTCGGGGGATTCAGGAGATCGCCTCCGGCACCCTGCCGGAGAGGGGAATCATCTCCCGGAGGACTCTTCACCGCCATGGTCGCCTCCGGAGTGATGAGTGAGTAGTTCACCCCTGGACTATGGGTCCATAGCAGTAGCTAGATGGTCGTCTTCTCCTAATTGTGCTATCATTGTTGGATCTTGTGAGCTGCCTAACATGATCAAGATCATCTATCTGTAATGCTATATGTTGTGTTTGTTGGGATCCGATGAATAAGTGAATGCTATGTTATGTTGATTATCAATATTATCTATGTGTTGTTTATGATCTTGCATGCTCTCCGTTGCTAGTAGAGGCTCTGGCCAAGTTGATACTTGTAACTCCAAGAGGGAGTATTTATGCTCTATAGTGGGTTCATGTCTCCATTAAATCTGGGGGAGTGACAGAAACCTCTAAGGTTGTGGATGTGCTGTTGCCAGTAGGGATAAAACAGCAATGCTATGTCCAAGGATATATTCGTTGATTACATTACGCACCATACTTAATGCAATTGTCTATTGTTTGCAACTTAATACTGGAGGGGGTTCGGATGATAACCTGAAGGTGGACTTTTTAGGCATAGATGCATGCTGGATAGAGGTCTATGTACTTTGTCGTAATGCCCAATTAAATCTCACACTACTCATCATAACATGTATGTGCATGGTCATGCCCTCTTTATTTGTCAATTGCCCAACTGTAATTTGTTCACCCAACATGCTTATTCTTATGGGAGAGACGCCTCTAGTGAACCGTAGACCCCGGTCCATTCTTAACATCGAATACAATCAACTGCAATACTCGTTCTACTGTTTTCTGCAAACAATCATCATCCACACTATATATCTAATCCTTTGTTACAGCAAGCCGGTGAGATTGACAACCTCACTGTTACGTTGGCGCAAAGTACTTTGGTTGTGTTGTGCAGGTTCCACGTTGGCGCCGGAATCCCTGGTGTTGCGCCGCACTACACTCCGCCGCCATCAACCTTCAACGTGCTTCTTGGCTCCTACTGGTTCGATAAACCTTGGTTTCTAACTGAGGGAAACTTACTGCTGTACGCATCACACCTTCCACTTGGGGTTCCCAACGGTCGCGTGCTGTACGCGTATCAAGCTAAATTTCTGGCACCGCTGCCGGGGACGTGAAGGAAATTACACCACGGAGATTTCTAACTCCCACGTCAACTGCACGCCAGCAAATAAATTTCTGGCGCCGTTGCCGGGGAGATCAAGACACGCTGCAAGGGGAGTCTCCACCTCCAATCTCTTTACTTTGTTTTTGTCTTGCTTTATTTTATTTAGTACTTTGTTTGCTGCCCTAAAACAAAACACAAAAAAATTAGTTGCTAGTTTTACTTTATTTACTATTTTGTTCTCCATATTAAAAACACAAAAAAATTAGTTACTTGCATTTACTTTATCTAGTTTGCTTTATTTACTATTGCTAAAATGGGTACTCCTGAAAATACTAAGTTGTGTGACTTCACAACCACAAATAATAATGATTTCTTATGCACACCTATTGCTCCACCTGCTACTACAGCGGAATTCTTTGAAATTAAACCTGCTTTACTGAATCTTGTTATGCGAGAGCAATTTTCTGGTGTTAGTTCTGATGATGCTGCTGCCCATCTCAATAATTTTGTTGAACTATGTGAAATGCAAAAGTATAAGGATGTGGATGGTGACATTATAAAATTAAAATTGTTTCCTTTCTCATTAAGAGGAAGAGCTAAAGATTGGTTGCTATCTCTGCCTAAGAATAGTATTGATTCATGGACTAAATGCAAGGATGCTTTCATTGGTAGATATTATCCTCCTGCTAAAATTATATCTTTGAGAAGTAGCATAATGAATTTTAAACAATTGGATACTGAGCATGTTGCACAAGCATGGGAAAGAATGAAATCTTTGGTTAAAAATTGCCCAACCCATGGACTGACTACTTGGATGATCATCCAAACCTTTTATGCAGGACTGAATTTTTCTTCGCGGAACCTATTGGATTCAGCTGCTGGAGGTACCTTTATGTCCATCACTCTAGGCGACGCAACAAAGCTTCTTGATAATATGATGATTAATTACTCTGAATGGCACACGGAAAGAGCTCCACAAGGTAAGAAGGTAAATTCTGTTGAAGAAACCTCCTCCTTGAGTGATAAGATTGATGCTATTATGTCTATGCTTGTGAATGGTAGGACTAATGTTGATCCTAATAATGTTCCGTTAGCTTCATTGGTTGCTCAAGAAGAACATGTTGATGTGAACTTCATTAAAAATAATAATTTCAACAACAATGCTTATCGGAACAATTCTAGTAACAACTATAGACCATATCCTTATAATAATAGCAACGGCTATGGTAATTCTTATGGGAATTCTTACAACAATAATAGGATTTCACCCCCTGGACTTGAAGCCATGCTTAAAGAATTTATTAGTACACAAACTGCTTTTAACAAATCTGTTGAAGAAAAGCTTGGGAAAATTGATATACTTGCTTCTAAGGTCGATAGTCTTGCTGCTGATGTTGATCTTTTGAAATCGAAAGTTATGCCTAATGAAAATAATGATATTAAGTCATTTGCTACAGCAAATTCCATCCAAGTTAGAATTAATGAGAATATAAGATTGATGGCAGAATTGCGCGCTAGGTGGGAAAAAGAAGAAAATGCTAAAGAATATAATATAGCTAAAGTTTGGACTATTACCACCACTAGTAATGCTAATGCTTCACATGTTGCTGCACCTCCTACTATTAATGGTAAAATAATTGGTGTTGGCAATGTTTCCACTTGTAATGCAAAGCGTGAAAAACTGCCTAAAACTGCTAAAACTGCTGAAACTGCCTGTGATAAAACTGCTGAAATTTTTTCCAACATTGGGGACAATGATCCCATTGCTTTAGATTATAATGGTTTGGATTTTGATGATTGCCACATCTCTGAATTTATAAAGTTCTTACAAAAACTTGCTAAGAGTCCTAATGTAGTGCTATAAATTTGGCTTTCACGAAACATATTACAAATGCTCTCATAAAAGCTAGAGAAGAGAAATTAAATCGTGAAGCTTCTATTCCTAGGAAGTTAGAGGATGGTTGGGAGCCCATCATTAAGATGAAGGTCAATGACTTTGATTGTAATTCTTTATGTGATCTTGGTGCAAGTATTTCCGTTATGCCTAGAAAGATCTATAATATGCTTGACTTGCCACCATTGAAAAAATGTTATTTGGATGTTAATCTTGCTGATAATTCTACAAAGAAACCTTTGGGGAGAGTTGATAATGTTCGCATTATGATTAACAATAACCTTGTCCCCGTTGATTTTGTTTTCTTGGATATTGAATGCAATGCATCTTGTCCCATTATATTGGGAAGACCTTTTCTTCGAACTGTTGGTGCTATTATTGATATGAAGGAAGGTAATATTAAATATCAATTTCCTCTCAAGAAAGGTATGGAACACTTCCCTAGAAAGAGAATGAAGTTACCTTTTTATTCTATCATTAGAACAAATTATGATGTTGATGCTTCGTCTCTTGATAATACTTGATACACACTTTCTGCGCCTAGCTGAAAGGCGTTAAAGAAAAGCGCTTGTGGGAGACAACCCATGATTTTACTACTGCACTTTTGTTTTATATTTGAGTCTTGGAAGTTGTTACTACTGTAGCAACCTCTCCTTATCTTAGTTTTGTTGCATTGTTGTGTGATACGTCTCCGACGTATCGATAATTTCTTATGTTCCATGCCACATTATTGATGTTATCTACATGTTTTATGCACACCTTATGTCATATTTGTGCATTTTCTGGTTGCTGTTTTCTGCTGTTTTTGGTTTCAGAAATCCTAGTAAGGAAATATTCTCGGAATTGGACGAAATCAACGCCCAGGGGCCTATTTTTCCACGAAGCTTCCAGAAGTCCGAAGACGAAACGAAGTGGGGCCACAGGGTGCCCAAACCCTAGGGCGGCGCGGCCCACCCCCTGGCCGCGCCGGCCTGTGGTCTGGGGCCCCTGTGCCGCCTCTTGACTTGCCCTTCCGCCTACTTAAAGCCTCCGTGACGAAACCCCCAGTACCGAGAGCCACGATACGGAAAACCTTCCAGAGACGCCGCCAACGCCGATCCCATCTCGGGGGATCCAGGAGATCGCCTCGGGCACCCTGCCGGAGAGGGGAATCATCTCCCGGAGGACTCTACGCCGCCATGGTCGCCTCCGGTGTGATGTGTGAGTAGTCTACCCCTGGACTATGGGTCCATAGCAGTAGCTAGATGGTTGTCTTCTCCCCATTGTGCTATCATTGTCGGATCTTGTGAGCTGCCTAACATGATCAAGATCATCTATCTGTAATTCTATATGTTGCGTTTGTTGGGATCCGATGAATAGAGAATACTTGTTATGTTGATTATCAAAGTTATATCTACGTGTTGTTTATGATCTTGCATGCTTTCCGTTACTAGTAGATGCTCTGGCCAAGTAGATGCTTGTAACTCCAAGAGGGAGTACTTATGCTCGATAGTGGGTTCATGCCTGCATTGACACCGGGACAATGACGAAAGTTCTAAGGTTGTGTTGTGCTGTTGCCACTAGGGATAAAACATTGATGCTATGTCTAAGGATGTAGTTGTTGATTACATTACGCACCATACTTAATGCAATTGTCTCGTTGCTTTGCAACTTAATACCGGAGGGGGTTCGGATGATAACTTTGAAGGTGGACTTTTTAGGCATAGATGCGCTTGGATGGCGGTCTATGTACTTTGTCGTAATGCCCAATTAAATCTCACTATACTCATCATGATATGTATGTGCATGGTCATGCCCTCTTTATTTGTCAATTGCCCAACTGTAATTTGTTCACCCAACATGTTGTTTGTCTTATGGGAGAGACACCTCTAGTGAACTCTGGACCCCGGTCCAATTCTCTTTACTGAAATACAATCTACTGCAATACTGTTCTACTGTTTTCTGCAAACAATCATCTTCCACACAATACGGTTAATCCTTTGTTACAGCAAGCCGGTGAGATTGACAACCTCACTGTTTCGTTGGGGCAAAGTACTTTGGTTGTGTTGTGCAGGTTCCACGTTGGCGCCGGAATCCCTGGTGTTGCGCCACACTACATCCCGCCGCCATCAACCTTCAACGTGCTTCTTGGCTCCTCCTGGTTCGATAAACCTTGGTTTCTTTCTGAGGGAAAACTTGCTGCTGTGCGCATCATACCTTCCTCTTGGGGATCCCAACGAACGTGTGAGTTACACGCCATCAAGCATATTTTCTGGCGCCGTTGCCGGGGAGATCAAGACACGCTGCAAGGGGAGTCTCCACTTCTCAATCTCTTTACTTTGTTTTTGTCTTGCTTAGTTTTATTTACTACTTTGTTTGCTGCACTAAATCAAAATACAAAAAAATTAGTTGCTAGTTTTACTTTATTTGCTATCTTGTTTGCTATATCAAAAACACAAAAAAATTAGTTTACTTGCATTTACTTTATCTAGTTTGTTTTATTTACTGTCTTGCACTCAATAATAAAAATACAAAAAAAAAAATTAGTTACTTTTGTTACCATGTCTAGCTCTGAACCTGTTACTTCTTCGCCTGAAGAATTAGTCTTCACTTTCAAACAAGGGGATGAGGAGAGTTTTAAGGATGCTTGGTCTAGAATTTTTACTTCTTATCGTAAAACTGAACCTCAAATGACTCTAAGTTTGCTCCTTAGTAATTTTTATTTTGGTCTTATGGTTCGTTATAGATATGCTTTGGATACTTTAGTGGGAGGAGACTTCCTTCATTGCAATGGGGATCAAGCTTTTAATGCCATAAAGAAGTTGGTTGCATCACATGATTCAGCTAATAACTTTGATTCAGCCCTCACTAGCATATATAGTAGATTAAACAATCTCGAGATAAGTACATCTCGCTTGGATGATAACTATTGCCACGTTCGTAATCGTCTTGAATAAGTTTTAGTGAACTCTAAACTCTCATTGTGGGATCCTGCTGTTAAAATTGTTATCGGTGATCGAACTCTCCATGCCTACTGTGATATTATGTATGAATTTTGCCTTATGCCTGAAAGTATTTATAAATCTTTGAAACTTTGGGGAGTTGATGAAGGAGGAGAAGAAATAACTCTCATTGATAACTCTACTATAGTTCCTAAAGGAATAGCCGCAGGTGTGCATACAACCATTCTTGGAAGGACAATATCCATTGATTATCTTGTTATTGAAACAGGAAAACTAACACTTGGAAGATCCCTGCTGAAACTATTGGGAGCAGTCATTGATGTTGGAGAAGGCACTCTGAAATTCACCTCTATACCGGGGGGAAATCATATATTTCCTAAACCCAAGGGAAAGAAAAACAATAAGAAAGGTAAGGGTAAAGCCCAAGGTAAGGTTGACACACCATCTCTCCGATAATACTTGATGCACACATTCTGCGCCTAGCTGAAAGGCGTTAAAGAAAAGCGCTTATGGGAGACAACCCATGTTTTACCTACAGTACTTTGTTTTTATTTTGTGTCTTGGAAGTTGTTTACTACTGTAGCAACCTCTCCTTATCTTAGTTTTGTGTTTTGTTGTGCCAAGTTAAGCCGTTGATAGAAAAGTAAGTACTAGATTTGGATTACTGCGCAGTTCCAGATTTCTTTGCTGTCACGAATCTGGGTCTACCTCCCTGTAGGTAGCTCATAAAATTAAGCCAATTTACGTGCATGATCCTCAGATATGTACGCAACTTTCATTCAATTTGAGCATTTTCATTTGAGCAAGTCTGGTGCCATTTTAAAATTAGTCAATACGAACTGTTCTGTTTTGACAGATTCTGCCTTTTATTTCGCATTGCCTCTTTTGCTATGTTGGATGAATTTCTTTGATCCACTAATGTCCAGTAGCATTATGCAATGTCCAGAAGTGTTAAGAATGATTGTGTCACCTCTGAATATGTCAATTTATAATGTGCACTAACCCTCTAATGAGTTGTTTCGAGTTTGGTGTGGAGGAAGTTTTCAAGGATCAAGAGAGGAGTATGATGCAACATGATCAAGGAGAGTGAAAGCTCTAAGCTTGGGGATGCACCCGGTGGTTCACCCCTGCATATATCAAGAAGACTCAAGCGTCTAAGCTTGGGGATGCCCAAGGCATCCCCTTCTTCATCGACAACATTATCAGGTTCCTCCCCTGAAACTATATTTTTATTCCATCACATCTTATGTGCTTTTTCTTGGAGCGTCGGTTTGTTTTTGCTTTTTGTTTTGTTTGAATAAAATGGATCCTAGCATTCACTTTATGGGAGAGAGACACGCTCCGCTGTAGCATATGGACAAGTATGTCCTTGGTTTCTACTCATAGTATTCATGGCGAAGTTTCTCCTTCGTTAAATTGTTATATGGTTGGAATTGGAAAATGATACATGTAGTAATTGCTATCAATGTCTTGGGTAATGTGATACTTGGCAATTGTTGTGCTCATGATTAAGCTCTTGCATCATATGCTTTGCACCCATTAATGAAGAAATACATAGAGCATGCTAAAATTTGGTTTGCATATTTGGTTTCTCTAAGGTCTAGATAATTTCTAGTATTGAGTTTGAACAACAAGGAAGACGGTGTAGAGTCTTATAATGTTTCCAATATGTCTTTTATGTGAGTTTTGCTGCACTGGTTCATCCTTGTGTTTGTTTCAAATAACCTTGCTAGCCTAAACCTTGTATCGAGAGGGAATACTTCTCATGCATCCAAAATACTTGAGCCAACCACTATGCCATTTGTGTCCACCATACCTACCTACTACATGGTATTTTCCGCCATTCCAAAGTAAATTGCTTGAGTGCTACCTTTAAAATTCCATCATTCACCTTTGCAATATATAGCTCATGGGACAAATAGCTTAAAAACTATTGTGGTATTGAATATGTAATTATGCACTTTATCTCTTATTAAGTTGCTTGTTGTGCGATAACCATGTTCACTGGGGACGCCATCAACTATTCATTGTTGAATTTCATGTGAGTTGCTATGCATGTCCGTCTTGTCTGAAGTAAGAGAGATCTACCACCTTATGGTTAAGCATGCATATTGTTAGAGAAGAACATTGGGCCGCTAACTAAAGCCATGATCCATGGTGGAAGTTTCAGTTTTGGACATATATCCTCAATCTCATATGAGAAAATTATTAATTGTTGTTACATGCTTATGCATAAAAGAGGAGTCCATTATCTGTTGTCTATGTTGTCCCGGTATGGATGTCTAAGTTGAAGAATAATCAATAGCGAGAAATCCAATGCGAGCTTTCTCCTTAGACCTTTGTACGAGGCGGCATAGAGGTACCCCTTTGTGACACTTGGTTAAAACAGGTGCATTGTGATGATCCGGTAGTCCAAGCTAATTAGGACAAGGTGCGGGCACTATTAGTACACTATGCATGAGGCTTGCAACTTATAAGATATAATTTACATGATGCATATGCTTTATTACTACCGTTGACAAAATTGTTTCATGTTTTCAAAATCAAAGCTCTAGCACAAATATAGCAATCGATGCTTTTCCTCTATGGAGGACCATTCTTTTACTTTCAATGTTGAGTCAGTTCACCTATTTCTCTCCATCTCAAGAAGCAAACACTTGTGTGAACTGTGCATTGATTCCTACATACTTGCTTATTGCACTTATTATATTACTCTATGTTGACAATATCCATGAGATATACATGTTACAAGTTGAAAGCAACCGCTGAAACTTAATCTTCTTTTGTGTTGCTTCAATGCTTTTACTTTGAATTATTGCTTTATGAGTTAACTCTTATGCAAGACTTAATTGATGCTTGTCTTGAAGTGCTATTCATGAAAAGTCTTTGCTTTATGATTCACTTGTTTACTCATGTCATATACATTGTTTTGATCGCTGCATTCACTACATATGCTTTACAAATAGTATGATCAAGATTATGATGGCATGTCACTCCGTAAATTATCTGTGTTATCGCTTTACCCGCCGGGACGAGCAGAACTAAGCTTGGGGATGCTGATACGTCTCCGACGTATCGATAATTTCTTATGTTCCATGCCACATTATTGATGTTATCTACATGTTTTATGCACACCTTATGTCATATTTGTGCATTTTCTGGAACTAACCTATTAACAAGATGCCGAAGTGCCGATTCTTGTTTTCTGCTGTTTTTGGTTTCAGAAATCCTAGTAAGGAAATATTCTCGAATTGGACGAAATCAACGCCCAGGGGCCTATTTTTCCACGAAGCTTCCAGAAGTCCGAAGACGAAACGAAGTGGGGCCACAGGTGCCCAAACCCTAGGGCGGTGCGGCCCACCCCCGGCCGCGCCGGCACGTGGTCCGGGGCCCCCGTGCCGCCTCTTGACTTGCCCTTCCGCCTACTTAAAGCCTCCGTGACGAAACCCCCGCACCGAGAGCCACGATACGGAAAACCTTCCAGAGACGCCGCCAACGCCGATCCCATCTCGGGGATCCAGAGATCGCCTCCGGCACCCTGCCGGTGAGGTGAATCATGTACCGGAGGACTCTACGCCGCCATGGTCGCCTCCGGTGTGATGTGTGAGTAGTCTACCCCTAGACTATGGGTCCATAGCAGTAGCTAGATGGTTGTCTTCTCCCCATTGTGCTATCATTGTTGGATCTTGTGAGCTGCCTAACATGATCAAGATCATCTATCTGTAATTCTATATGTTGCGTTTGTTGGGATCCGATGAATAGAGAATACTTGTTATGTTGATTATCAAAGTTATATCTACGTGTTGTTTATGATCTTGCATGCTTTCCGTTACTAGTAGATGCTCTGGCCAAGTAGATGCTTGTAACTCCAAGAGGGAGTACTTATGCTCGATAGTGGGTTCATGCCTGCATTGACACTCGGGACAAGGATGTAAAGTTCTAAGGTTGTGTTGTCTTTGTTGCCACTAGGGATAAAACATTGATGCTATGTCTAAGGATGTAGTTGTTGATTACATTACGCACCATACTTAATGCAATTGTCTGTTGCTTTGCAACTTAATACTGGAGGGGGTTCGGATGATAACCTGAAGGTGGACTTTTTAGGCATAGATGCAGTTGGATGGCGGTCTATGTACTTTGTCGTAATGCCCAATTAAATCTCACTATACTCATCATGATATGTATGTGCATGGTCATGCCCTCTTTATTTGTCAATTGCCCAACTGTAATTTGTTCACCCAACATGCTGTTTGTCTTATGGGAGAGACACCTCTAGTGAACTCTGGACCCCGGTCCAATTCTCTTTACTGAAATACAATCTACTGCAATACTGTTCATCTTGTTTCGCAAACAATCATCTTCCACACAATACGGTTAATCCTTTGTTACAGCAAGCCGGTGAGATTGACAACCTCACTGTTTCGTTGGGGCAAAGTACTTTGGTTGTGTTGTGCAGGTTCCACGTTGGCGCCGGAATCCCTGGTGTTGCGCCGCACTACATCCCGCCGCCATCAACCTTCAACGTGCTTCTTGGCTCCTCCTGGTTCGATAAACCTTGGTTTCTTTCTGAGGGAAAACTTGCTGCTGTGCGCATCATACCTTCCTCTTGGGGTTCCCAACGAACGTGTGAGTTACACGCCATCATTGTGCCAAGTAAAGTCTTTGATAGTAAGGTTCATACTAGATTTGGATTACTGCGCAGAAACAGATTTCTTGCTGTCAGGAATCTGGGCCTAATTCTCTGTAGGTAACTCAGAAAATTATGCCAATTTACGTGACTGATCCACAGATATGTACGCAACTTTCATTAAATTTGAGCATTTTCATTTGAGCAAGTCTGGTGCCTCTTAGAAATTCGTCTTTACGGACTGTTCTGTTTTGACAGATTCTGCCTTTTATTTCGCATTGCCTGTTTTGCTATGCTTGATGGATTTTTATATTCCATTAACTTTCAGTAGCTTTGTGCAATGTCCAGAAGTGTTAAGAATGATTATGTCACCTCTGAACATGTGAATTTTGATTGTGCACTAACCCTCTAATGAGTTGTTTTGAGTTTGGTGTGGAGGAAGTTTTCAAGGATCAAGAGAGGGAGATGATACAATATGATCAAGGAGAGTGAAAGCTCTAAGCTTGGGGATGCCCCGGTGGTTCACCCCTGCATATTTCAAGAAGACTCAAGTGTCTAAGCTTGGAGATGCCCAAGGCATCCCCTTCTTCATCGACAACATTATCAGGTTCCTCTAGTGAAACTATATTTTTATTCCATCACATCTTATGCACTTTGTTTGGAGCGTCTGTTTGTTTTTGTTTTTGTTTTGTTTGAATAAAATGGATCCTAGCATTCATTGTCTGGGAGAGAGACACGCTCCGCTGCTGCATATGGACAAATATGTCCTTAGGCTTTACTCATAGTGTTCATGGCGAAGGTTGAATCTGCTTCGTTAAATTGTTATATGGTTGGAAACGGGAAATGCTACATGTAGTAATTGGTAGAATGTCTTGAATAATTTGATACTTGGAAATTGTTGTGCTCATGTTTAAGCTCTTGCATCATATACTTTGCACCTATTAATGAAGAAATACATAGAGCTTGCTAAAATTTGGTTTGCATAATTGGTCTCTCTAAGGTCTAGATAATTTCTAGTAAGGGTCGAACAACAAGGAAGACGGTGTAGAGTCTTATAATGCTTACAATATGTCTTTTATGTGAGTTTTGTTGTACCACTTCATACTTGTGTTTGTTTCAAATAACCTTGCTAGCCTAAACCTTGTATCGAGAGGGAATACTTCTCATGCATCCAAAATCCTTGAGCCAAACACTATGCCATTTGTGTCCACCATACCTACCTACTACATGGTATTTCTCCGCCATTCCAAAGTAAATTGCTTGAGTGCTACCTTTAAATTTCTATCCTCTATCTTTGCAATATATAGCTCATGGGACAAATAGCCTAAAAACTATTGTGGTATTGAATATGTACTTATGCATTTTATTTCTTATAAGTTGCTTGTTGAGCGATAACCATGTTCCTGGGGATGCCATCAACTACTCTTTGTTGAATATCATGTGAGTTGCTATGCATGTTCGTCTTGTCTGAAGTAAGGGCGATTTACCATGAGTTGAATGATTTGAGCATGCATATTGTTAGAGAAGAACATTGGACCGCTAACTAAAGCCATGATCCATGGTGGAAGTTTCAGTTTTGGACAAATATCCTCAATCTCATATGAGAAAATTAATTGTTGTTGAATGCTTAAGCATTAAAGAGGAGCCCGTTATCTGTTGTCTATGTTGTCCCGGTATGGATGTCTAAGTTGAGAATAATCAAAAGCGAGAAATCCAATGCGAGCTTTCTCCTTAGACCTATGTACAGGCGGCATAGAGGTACCCCTTTGTGACACTTGGTTAAAACATATGTATTGCGGTGATAATCCAAATCCCCTCCCTGGCAATCGATCGCTGGAGCGATCACTTTCTTTGGCGCGGCAGCGCTCGCGCCATGCGCGAAATCAATTCTCTTTTTGTCTTGTAGTGTTTAATTACGTTCACATGTAGCTTTGTGTTCACACTAACAGCTCACGTTACCACTTGCAAGTTGCATACAACCAAGAGCGTTCACACTACATGCATGCATAAAGTATCTCATAGGTTTGTATTTAATGAGCCAACTTTTCAGCACGAGGCTAGCTCTCACAAGTTGTTGCATGCATGCACGGAGCATCTCGCTCTTTTTTTTCAGCACGACGCATACTTTCAATTCTCTTTATTTGCAATTCCCTTTTGACAATTCTCTTTTTTTGCAATTCCCTTTATGTTGTTATTTCGTACGGTAATTCATTTTTTTTGGATTAATTTTTTTAATTCCCTTTTTCGGGCCAGTGGTTTTTAAGGGGGGAAATAACGGGTGGGAAGATCCACTTGCAACTCAAATGAACTACCACTTGCTACTCAAATTAAGTACTGTTTTTAAGTTGTAAGCTAACAAAAGTTGCTAAAATTTCTAAATGAAATTTACTTTTTAGGGTTGCTAGGTATTTATATTTACCGTTGATAAATAACGGGGCACCGGGTAGATAACTTGTAAACAAAAAAAGAGTCGCTACATATTTTAAATTAAATAAAAAAATTAGGATTGATATTTATTTATATTTACCATTGATAAATAGCGGGTCACCGGGTTGATTGCTTGTAAACTAAAAGAGAGTCGCTAAAATATTCTAAATGAAATACTTTTTAGGGGTATTATTTATTTATTTTTACAGTTGATAAATAACGAGGCACCAGGTTGATAGCTTGTAAAATAAAAAAATGTTCGCTAAAATATTCTAAATGAAATACTTTTTAGGGTTGGTAGTTTTTTTATAATTACCATTGATAAATAACGGAGCACCGGGTTGATAACTTATAAACTAAAAAGAGTCTCCAAAATATTCGAAATGAAGTTAGATTTTTAGGGTTGGTAGTTATTATTTTTACTGTTGATAAATAACAGGACATCGGGTTGGTACCTTCTAAACTAAAAAATATTCGCTAAAATGTTTAAAATAAAATTAACTTTGGGGTTGATAATTTTGTACATTTACCGTTGATCACTCAAGTACGGAGGGGCTGATTATTCAAAACAGAGAGGCTTGATAACTTTTATCCCGAAAAAAAGTTTCTCGAAACATATCAACATGGGTGCTAGTTTTGAAGATCTCGTCGAGACGGATTTATTGGTGAAAGCGAATCTTAATTTGGAGTTGTCATTTGAAAGTTAAAACATTTTGAATTTTCAAATTTGGAAAAGATTCCGCTGACATTAGCAGATTCGTCTTTTTGTGCATGCATGCAGAACTTTCACTCAATACCCTGCACCAGGTTGATAATTTTATACATTTACCGTTGATCACTCCAGTACGGAGGGGTTGATTATTCAAATAGAGAGGCTTGATAACTTTTAGCCAGAAAAAAAGTTTCTCGAAACATATTAATATGGGTGTTAGTTTTGAAGATCTCGTCGAGACGGATTTATTGGTGAAAGCGGATCTTAATTTGGAGTTGTCGTTTGAAAGTTAAAACATTTTGAATTTTGAAATTTGGAAAAGATTCCGCTGACATCAGCAGATTCGTCTATTTGTGCTTGCATGCGGAACTTTCCCTCAATACCCTGCACCAGGTTGATAATTTTATACATTTACCGTTGATCACTCCAGTACGGAGGGGTTGATTATTCAAATAGAGAGGCTTGATAACTTTTAGCCAGAAAAAAAGTTTCTCGAAACATATTAACATGAGTGCTAGTTTTGAAGATCTCGTCGAGACGGATTTATTGGTGAAAGCGGATCTTAATTTGGAGTTGTCGTTTGAAAGTTAAAATGTTTTGAAGTTTGAAATTTGGAAAAGATTCTGCTGACATCAGCAGATTCGTCTATTTGTGCTTGCATGCAGAACTTTCTCTCAATACCCTGCACCAGGTTGATAATTTTATACATTTACCGTTGATCACTCCAGTACGGAGGGGTTGATTATTCAAATAGAGAGGCTTGATAACTTTTAGCAAGAAAAAAAGTTTCTCGAAACATATTAAAATGGGTGCTAGTTTTGAAGATCTCGTCGAGACGGATTTATTGGTGAAAACGGATCTTAATTTGAAGTTGTCGTTTGAAAGATAAATCATTTTAAACAATGGTTTCTGCTACATATATTCATGGGTGACCCTAAATTTGCATGCGGTGATTAGCCAGGCTAATTAGGAATGCACGTGACGTGAGGAGAGAGAAGAAAAGATGGTCCATCCCTTGCATGCCTTCTACTTAAGCTGTCGGAAACCGATCGCTCAATAAAAACCTGGCGACCGAGCGCCAGCTAGGGCCGCCCGTGATAATCCAGGTAATACGAGCTAATTAGGACAAGGTGCGAGCACTATTAGTATACTATGCATGAGGCTTGCAACTTGTAGGATATAATTTACATGATGCATATGCTTTATTACTACCATTGACAAAATTGTTTCTTGTTTTCAAAACCAAAGCTCTAGCACAAATATAGCAATCGATGCTTCCCTCTGCGAAGGGCCTTTCTTCTACTTTTATGTTGAGTCAGTTCACCTATTTCTCTCCATCTCAAGAAGCAAACACTTGTGTGAACTGTGCATTGATTCCTACATACTTGCATATTGCACTTATTATATTACTTTATGCTGACAATATCCATGAGATATACATGTTACAAGTTGAAAGCAACCGCTGAAACTTAATCTTCCTTTGTGTTGCTTCAATGCCTTTACTTTGAAATTATTGCTTTATGAGTTAACTCTTATGCAAGACTTATTGATGCTTGTCTTGAAAGTACTATTCATGAAAAGTCTTTGCTATATGATTCAGTTGTTTACTCATTACATTTACCATTGTCTTGGATCGCTGCATTCATTACATGTGCTTACAATAGTATGATCAAGATTATGATGGCATGTCACTTCAGAAATTATCTTTGTTATCGTTTACCTACTCGGGACGAGCAGGAACTAAGCTTGGGGATGCTGATACGTCTCCAACGTATCGATAATTTCTTATGTTCCATGCCACTTTATTGATGATACCTACATGTTTTATGCATACTTTATGTCATATTTATGCATTTTCCGGCACTAACCTATTAACGAGATGCCGAAGAGCCAGTTGCTGTTTTCTGTTGTTTTTGGTTTCAGAAATCCTAGTAAGGAAATATTCTCGGAATTGGATGAAATCAACGCCCAGGATCTCCCGGAGGACTCTTCACCGCCATGGTCGCCTCCGGAGTGATGAGTGAGTAGTTCACCCCTGGACTATGGGTCCATAGCAGTAGCTAGATGGTCGTCTTCTCCTAATTGTGCTATCATTGTTGGATCTTGTGAGCTGCCTAACATGATCAAGATCATCTATCTGTAATGTTATATGTTGTGTTTGTTGGGATCCGATGAATAAGTGAATGCTGTGTTATGTTGATTATCAATATTATCTATGTGTTGTTTATGATCTTGCATGCTCTCCGTTGCTAGTAGAGGCTCTGGCCAAGTTGATACTTGTAAATCCAAGAGGAAGTATTTATGCTCGATAGTGGGTTCATGTCTCCATTAAATCTGGGGGAGTGATAGAAACCTCTAAGGTTGTGGATGTGCTGTTGCCACTAGGGATAAAACATCAATGCTATGTCCAAGGATATATTCGTTGATTACATTACGCACCATACTTAATGCAATTGTCTGTTGTTTGCAACTTAATACTGGAGGGGGTTCGGATGATAACCTGAAGGTGGACTTTTTAGGCATAGATGCATGCTGGATAGAGGTCTATGTACTTTGTCGTAATGCCCAATTAAATCTCACACTACTCATTATAACATGTATGTGCATGGTCATGCCCTCTTTATTTGTCAATTGCCCTACTGTAATTTGTTCACCCAACATGCTTATTCTTATGGGAGAGACGCCTCTAGTGAACTGTGGACCCCGGTCCATTCTTAACATCGAATACAATCAACTGCAATACTCGTTCTACTGTTTTCTGCAAACAATCATCATCCACACTATACATCTAATCCTTTGTTACAGCAAGCCGGTGAGATTGACAACCTCACTGTTACGTTGGGGCAAAGTACTTTGGTTGTGTTGTGCAGGTTCCACGTTGGCGCCGGAATCCCTGGTGTTGCGCCTCACTACACTCCGCCGCCATCAACCTTCAACGTGCTTCTTGACTCCTACTGGTTCGATAAACCTTGGTTTCTAACTGAGGGAAACTTACTGCTGTACGCATCACACCTTCCACTTGGGGTTCCCAACGGTCGCGTGCTGTACGCGTGTCATTCACATAAATTCATGTGTAAGTGACCAACATTCTCAAATGAGAGATCAAGTCCTTAGAAATATTTTAGCACATGAAATCATGCCACTTAGTCACTTACTTAATAAAACTCCATGAACAAGTCTTACTTGGTGACTTGTTCTTTACAAAGTAATACCCAATAAAACCCTACATATCATCAAAAAAGAACAATATCACCTTGGAAACTACTTTGAGTCCTTCTAAGATGATATTCAAATTCATGTCCATAGGAATATTTAAATCCAAATACCCATAGTAATTAAGAAACCAATGTTTTAGTACATATTAAATTTGTTAATACACAACAACAATCTTTAAGTGCCTGGAATGAATATTACTTGAATTCAATCAATCAAATTTACAAAATATGGTTGAATTCAAAACAGTATTTACATTAACAAAATGGAAAACATAAAAAAGGAAAACATAAATAAAAGAAGATGGAGAAACAGGCTTACCTGGCCGGAGCAGCCCAGCAGAAGCCTGCAGAGCAGCCCACCAGCAGCCCAACAGCCGCAGCCCAACCCAGCCCGTGTACCTCTTCGTGAGGATAAGACCGGAGACACAGTCTTCGTCTTCGTCTTGGCCACCATCGACGCGCGCGAGGGCGCCAGCACGACGGCGAGCTCCACGTCCCGCGATTGCCGCCGATTTTGACTGCCAGCGCACGCAGAGACCCTATAAAAACACGCAGGAGCCCTCCTATGCCCCTCTCTCTGCTCAATTTCTGCCCAAACCGAAACCCTAGCCCGTACAGTCTCCGGCTATCGCCGCCATTACGGACCTCCCCGAGCTTCGCCGTGGACACCAGCATCACCGCCGTCCTCGACTTGCTTCGTCTGCGCGAGGAATCGGGCGGGAGCATCCTGAATCGACCTCACCGAGCTCATATTCTCCGCTCCCGTCCGCCGTCTCCGTCGACGATGTAGTCGCCGTCCGGCCACCTCTGCCCCGCCTGAGCCTTCCTACGCGATCATGGTGAGCTTCTGCTCCTCGTGGACCACCTCGCATCCTTCCTAGCTCTCTGTATCATGTCGTCGCCGTAGATCTGCGAGCTCCGCCGCTCGGCCTTGCCGTCGGGCAAGCGCCGGCGACCAATATCGGGCGGCGCTACCACCGTTAGATTTCCCGTGACGCATAGAGCAGAGCATCACCGCGCGCCCGTAAACCGCCCGTAGCCTCATCGCTGTCATCAATTCTTGCCGGCAGTGAACTCACATGCCATAGTTTCAATTTTGACGTTGGTCAATGACACCGTGGCGGCTGACGTGGACATAGGCCCACTGGTCAGTGACCACGGGTAGAAACAGCAGTGTGTGTTTAGCAGTTCTTTTCATTTATTTCAAAATACAATAATACCTGCAACTTCAAATAATTGTAGAAAATTCATAAAAGCTCAGAAAATACAAATGACATATCAAAATTCTTATAAAAGAAAAATCTATCCAATAAAAATATAATATGAAATTTTTATTTTTAATAAAAATTCAATTATTTAATACTTGTTAAATAATCCTTTTCTTTTAATTCTAAATGCAATTAAAATTCAATAATTAGGAAAATCTTCCAAATTAAATAAAAACCAATAAATAAAGAAAAACATGAAAACTAATTTTCTTTATTTATTATTTGTTAAATCTTTATTAGAGAGATTTAAACACTAATTAATAATTTACCCACATTATTAATTGTTTAAAAACAATAAAATGCCAAATTCAATATTATTTTTATTTCCAAGTTACTAATAACTTCAACTTTACCATGAAGTTATTAATCATAGAACCATAGGGTAAATAGCAAACCCTAATTCATTATGAAATGATGTTACAACCTTATCATTTCATGTGAAACCTAAAACCCTAATTCAATTAGGAACCAAAGCTCCATTAATCAAATTGAAACTTAATTTGCTTCTAAACCGAAACCCTAGGTTAGAACATGTGATCATGGTACTTTCTTTCAAATCATAGAGCCATGATTAGCAACTAAAGACATGTCCATGTCCACATAAAATGTAGAACCCTATCACTAGTAATGTAGTATTCCATGTATGCATACCTTTAAACCAAGATGATCAAGTAGAATCAACCCTAGTCCTTATTACCAAGAATCTTATCCTTACTCATCCATGCTTAGCATCACCCATTGTGATGAACTCCAATAGTATCTATGCCCAATGTCTACCATTAAATAACCATAGTCCACTGAACCCTACAAGTAGTTCATAATTATGAACCATCTTACTTAGGAGCCAATTATTCCTTACTTAGTGAATCCAATAAGCAAACCTTAGACAACCTCAACCCTAATTGCAATAGTTCTTATTACTTAAGAAGTATGTTCTTCAAAAGTTATTCTTTTGAAGAAAACCAAGAGTAGCCAGCAACCCTGCCTTATAGAACCTATAAACCCTAACTATCTATCACCAATCAGGTATACCAACCCTGATAGCAATCATATACCATTAATTTCTTAAGATACTCATGCTTTACTAAAACCATACAAGCCCTAGTGGTTGATGAATCAAACATCTTTAGGATCCATCTACTCCTTACCCTAGAAACTAGTTGGAAACCATAATAAACCATAGAACTCCACAACCCTAATTATCATACTTATTCTTTATTAAAGAACATGTTCTTCAAAAGTTATTCTTTTGAAGTATATGATAATTAATCAGTAACCATGCCATATAGTGCTAAAACCTAACCACTATTCATTACATGTTAGGATCATACCAAATGTTATTGTTGTGTGCTATTAGTATCATTACTATGATATATTACAACACCTGTTTATGATACCCAGTAATCACACCTGAATAAGAACCTTGTTTGTGAATCACTCTAAAAGTGCAACACACCCTGAACTAATCATTACAACTCACTAATCCTAAATCCTCGGGGTTAGGTCACGCTTAGAGCGATTGCATCTCATACTTATGCATTATGGCATCCTTGCCAATCTTTTAAACATCGTCCTTACCGGATGATGATGCTATTTCAGAATTTGGAGTTATTGCGTATCGAAGACCTTGCCTGCATAATCTTGCAGTCAAGAAAGGCAAGTTCATCACTTGCTCATACCATTTGAGTATTTTTATCAAATTACTTGCAAAGTACTATGTTTATCACTATTGCATAAAAACCAAAACCACTATTTTCATAACTATGAATATGACTATGTGGTGGGAAATGGAACCATGGATTGTGTTGATATGGTGGAGGTTCCATTGCAAGGGTTTATATCCATCTAGGATTAAACAACAAATGTCGTCCAGTGATTCTTGTGCCGTAATACCCGTGTTAACCATAAGATCCGGAGTGGGACGGAGTAGTCAAAAGTGTTTCCACCTCTCGTTCATCAACGGATGCGCATTACCGGGTGCACTTGATCTCGAGAGACAACATGCAGGGGTGGGAACCCATAGAAGTCCCAACGGTAATGTGGTCTATGATGGGTTGCAACTGCCGGCGTAGGAATGTATGGTAGAGCCCTGCATTGTCGTCGTGGTCGGGGTCCACCCTGAAATATATGGGAATAATGGGACCGGCGTGGACCCAGGGTCGGATATTGCAGCAACGGGTGGGTGTTCGAGGTAGCGGAGGAACATGATTGGCTAGACCTTATACCGGGCCTCACACCATAGGAAGTGTGGATGGGGAAATTGCCCGGTTGGCACCAAGGTTAAGATCTCTTATGGGTAAAGCAACACACCTCTGTAGAGTGTAATGAACCGTGACCTGTCACTCCCTGTTCCGGGATATGGAACTGCGAACGCGGCAGGAAAGGAGCTCCATGAAGTTCTAGTAAACCGGTGAAGGCTGACGGACATAGTTCTTCTGAATAAAAACAACCTTTTGAAGAAATGGTTATGAAAACCTGCATTGGTATTAGACTTTCTGGTCTAATGCTGTAGCTAGTGCATTAAACACCTCTTTCCTATAATGAACTTGTTGAGTATGCTCGTACTCATCCCACTCTTAAATCCCCTGCTTAGATATGGAGGCATCCAAGGAGGATCTACAGTGCAACTCGAAGGCCGAGGAGTCAACAACTACTTCAAGAAACAGGACCCTGTCAGAGGAGTCAGATGCCACATCCAACAAGGAGAAAACCTAGTTTAGCCATAGAAGGGAACTAGCTTCCTAACCCTAGCTCCTATTTAGCTAGAATCTATTCATAGCCCCTATAGCTAGTCAAATACTCTACAAATAGAGTTCGTGATAGGACTAGACTACGAGTCGTTCTTCTGGGGTTTATTTGCAGATTTACCTCATTGTAAAGTAGGAGGTTGTGCTGATCTTATGTAACAGAGTCAATGTTGTAATTCTATAGACATGCCTTGGAACCGCATATGTTTCTGTTGTACCACTCTGAGCGATATAATACTAGTGGAACGGTGTTTCATTGGTGTTATATCAGACTTGCATACTACACCATGCAGTGGTATGCCGGGTCACCACACGTCGGTATCTCTATACCTAGTTCAACCTCGTTACCGATATGTACTCTTTACTCGTACCGTGATATGACATCCCTTGTGAGCCAGTCACATGCTTGCAAGCTAATTGGATGACATTCCACCGAGAGGGCCCGGAGTATATCTATCCATCATTTGGATGGACAAATCCCACTATTGATCCATGTGCTTCAACCTATACTTTCCGAACACTTAATGCCACCTTTATAACTACCCATTTATGAAGTAGTGTTTGATGTCATCAAAGCATCCATCCGATATAGGTGATTAACATGATCTCATGGTCGAAGGATTAGGTTACTATGTATCTTAAAGCTTGAAGCAAAACGAACTTAATGACTTGATCATATGCTACACTTAATATATATGGGTGTATGTCCATCATATCATTCACCCAATGATATGATCTTTTTATTAATAACATCAAATGTTCATGATCAGGAAACCATGATGATCTATTAATCAACAAGCTAGTTTAACAAGAGGCTTACTAGGGACTCTTTTATGTTTACAAAACACACAAGTATTAATGTTTCTAGTTAATACAATTATAGCATGGGATGTAAACATTTATCATGAACACTAAGATACAACAATAAAGACTTTTATTATTGCCTCTTGGGCATATCTCTAACATATTGCCCAAGCATGGGGGAGATTGAAGTCACTAATGCTCAAATGTCCCATTCATGAGCTTCCCATTAATATTGGTATTAATAACTTCTATGCAAGGCTTTCTCTTCATGATAAGAATTTATTGGATGCTTCTTGTTCTGGATCATTTACACGTATGAAAGAAGTAGCTAAATGGGATCTTCTCGGCCGTATTCAGGAAAATACTGAAGGATGGGAGAATGACAAAGGAAGAAAGTCAGGTATAAATTATGATTATGAATGCATTGAATCTTTTATGAGAACTGATGACTTTCATAACACTAGTGCTCTTTATGGTCTAGATTCTCAAATTCTAGCAAACAATTTTAAGGCCTTTGCCTCTTATCTTGATGTTCCCAAAAAGGAGTGGAACAAGTATCATGCACCTTATAAAGACATCATTAATTGTGTTCCTGCTAGAAATATTGAAGTTTGTACTGTTGATCGTGTTTTGCCTGAACCTTATATTGAGAAAGTACCTTTCCTTGCCAAGGTAAAGGAACATTCTATTATAACTAGTGTGGTTAACAGAAGTACAAAGAAAGCTATAGAACCTGATATGAACAAATAACTATTGAACCTATGATAGCAATAGTAAAGGACCTTGTTACTGAAAATGTAGAAGATGGACACATCATTTTCTGTGATGATAATTCTATTATTGTTTCACATCCTAGTAAATCTAAGAAAACTAGTGTTCATGTGCTTTCTATCAGAATAGGTGATCATTGCTATTATGGGTTATGTGATATTGGTGCAAGTTCAAGTGCTATTCCTTATGAGCTTTACAGGGAAATCATGCATGAAATTCGTTCTTGTGAACTTGAAAAAATTGATGTGGTTATTCAGCTTGCTAATAGAGAGACCATCTCTCCAATTGGTATTGTTAGAGATGTGGAAGTTTTATGTCGTAAGATTAAATATCTCGCTGATTTTCTAGTACTTGGTTCAGCTGCTAGTAAGACTTGTCCTATAATTTTTGGTAGACCTTTCTTGAATACTTGTGGTGCTATTATAGATTGTAAGAATGAAAAAAATTCTTAGTATATTTGATGGAGAGTCTTATGAGTTTAATTTTTCTAAGTTTGCTAAAGCTCCTTATGAAACTGAATTGCCTAATGAAGATTTTAGAGTTGAACAACTTGCCTCTATTGCTCTTGCTCCTAACAATGCTTTGCAGCAATATATGGAGGACCACGAAAGTGAGTTCTTTATGGAGGAAAGAAATGAGATTGATGAGATTCTTCTTCGTCAACCAGAGATGCTTAAACACAATTTACCCGTGGAAGACTTGGGTACCACGCTACCACCCAAGGAGGATCCTTTCTTTGATTTAAAACCTTTACCTGATGATCTTAAGTATGCTTATATTGATGATAAGTAAATATATCCTGTTATAACTAGTTCTGAACTTTTAGGGCAGGAAGAGGAAACGTTATTGGGAGTACTGAAGAAACACTGAGGAGCTATGGGATATACTCTTGATGATTGGAAGGGGATTTCTCCTACTATATATCAGCAAGCTATTAATATGGAACCTGATGCAAAGCCAGTTGTTGAACATCAACGCCGTTTAATTCCTAAGATGAAGGATGTGGTAAGAAATGAGGTACTAAAACTTCTTGATGCTGGTATTATTTATCCTATTGCTAATAGTAGATGGGTTAGTCATGTGCATTGTGTCCCTAAGAAAGGAGGAATTATTGTTCTGCCTAATGAGAATAATGAGCTTTTCGTCAAAGAGTAGTAGTTGGTTCTAGGATGTGCATTGATTTTAGAAAAGTTAATAAAGTTACTAAGAAATATCATTACCCTTTACCTTTTATTGATCAAATGTTAGAAAGGTTGTCTAAGAAAACTCATTTTTTGTTTTCTTGATGGTTATTCTGGGTTTTCTCAAATGGTTGTTAAAAAGCAAGATCAAGAGAAAACCACATTTACTTGTCCTTATGGAACTTATGCTTACAGACGTATGCATTTTGGTTTGTGTAATGCTCCTGCTACATTTTAAAGATGCATGTCTGCTATGTTTCATGGTTTTATGAAGAAATTGTGGAAGTATTCATGGAAGATTTCTCCGTGTATGGGACTTCTTTTGATAATTGTTTGCACAATCTTGATAAAATTTTGCAGAGATGTGAAGAAAATAATCTTATTCTTAATTGGGAGAAATGCCACTTTATGGTAAATGAAGGAATTGTTCTTGGACATAATTTTTTTTAAAGAGGTATTGAAGTCGATAGAGCCAAAGTGGAAGCAATTGATAAAATGCTCTGTCCTAGGGATGTTAAAGGTATTCATAGTATTCTTGGTCATGTTGGTTTCTAGGTTTATTAAGGATTTCTCTAAAATTTCAAAGCCTCTTACTAATCTTCTCCAAAAGGATGTACCTTTTGTTTTTGATGATGATTGTAAGGGAGCCATAGAAACTCTAAAGAGGGCTTTAGACTGCTCATAGTGGGAGTAACATAGCTAGTAACATCACACATATCAAGGCATTTTGGTGACATGCCATGCGAGTAAATGAAGAAAGAGAGTGAGGTGGTAACTAGCTATGTTACCATAACATCACACACCCCAACATAATAAATGACACAATGCATGATACCACATATAAGTTACTACCCACTATGAAGGTAGTAACCTAGACTAGTAATATGGCATATGTTACTAGTCTAAGTTACTCCCCACTATGAGCAGCCTTAACCACTGCTCTTATTGTTCAACCACCCGATTGGAATTTGCCCTTTGAAATTATGTGTGATGCTAGTGATTTTGCATTAGGTGCTGTTTTTGGACAGCGAGTAGATAAGAAGTTGAATTGCTAGTAAGACTCTTGATGCTCCTCAAAAGAATTATGCTACTACTGAAAAACAATTCCTAGATGTAGTCTTTGCTTGTGATAAGTTTAGACCTTATAGTATTGATTCAAAAGTTACCATTCATACTGATCATGTTGTTATTAGGTACCTTATGGAAAAGAAAGACGCTAAGCCTAGGCTTATTAGATGGGTGTTGCTTTTACAAGAGTTTGATCTGCATATTGTAGATAGGAAAGGTGTTGAAAATCCTGTTACTGATAATTTTTCTAGATTGAAAAACATTTCTTATGATCCTATTCCTGTTAATGATAGTTTTCCAAATGAACAATTGGCTGCAATAAAAGTAACTTTGCGAGATAGTCCTTGGTATGTTGATTATGCTAACTTTATTGTTTCCAAGTACTTGCCTCCAACATTTACAGTTCAGTATAGAAGGAAACTGGTTTATGGCTTGAGTCATTATTTTTGGGATGACCCACACTTATATAAAGAAGGAGTGGATGGTGTTATGCAAAGATGTTTTCTAGAATACGAGCAACGAGAGATATTGAGAAAATGTCATGGTAGTGCTTATGGAGGACATCATGCTAGAGATAGAACTGCACCAAAAGTTCTACGATCAGGTTTTTTATCGGCCAACTCTTTTTAAGGATGCGAGAAAGTTTATTTTATCTTGTGATGAATGCCAAAGAGTTGGTAATATTTCTAGATGCAATGAAATGCCTATGAGTTATTCTCTTGTTATTGAACCATTTGAATGCTGGGGATTTGACTTTATGGGTCCTTTTCCTCCTTCAGAGGGTTATACTCATATACTTGTTG
Source organism: Lolium perenne (assembly GCF_019359855.2). NCBI lineage: Eukaryota > Viridiplantae > Streptophyta > Magnoliopsida > Poales > Poaceae > Lolium > Lolium perenne. The sequence continues at coordinate 264,271,139 of NC_067245.2, forward strand.
TTGTTGATTATGTTACTCAGTGGGTAGAAGCTATACCTACAAAGAGTGCTGATGGTGAGACCTCGTTAAAAATGCTTAAGGATGTCATTTTCCCTAGATTTGGTGTGCCTAGATATGTTATGACTGATGGAGGTTCTCATTTTATTTATGGTGGTTTTAGGAAGACTCTTGATAGATATGATTTTAATCATAGGATTGCTTCAGCCTATCATCCCCAAATAAGTGGGCAAGTAGAATTATCAAATAGAGAAATTAAATCTATCTTGCAAAAGACTGTTAATAAATCTAGGAAGAATTGGGCTAGTAAGCTAAATGATGCTTTATGGGCTTATAGAACTGCTTATAAAAATCCTATGGGTATATCTCCTTACAAAATGGTTTATGGAAAATCTTGTCACTTGCCTTTAGAATTAGAACACAAAGCTTATTGGGCAGTGAAAGAACTTAATAGATACTTTAAATTAGCTAGTAAGAAAAGGTTGCTTAACTCAAGTTCTCTAGATGAATGGAGGAATGAAGCTTATGAAAATGCTAGACTCTTTAAGGAGAAGGTTAAGAAGTGGCATGATAGGAGAATTCTTAAGAGAGAGTTTCATGTTGGAGAGAAAGTTCTATTGTATAGGTCTCGTCTCAGATTTTTTGAAGGAATATTACTCTCAAAATGGGAAGGAACTTTTATTATTGAAGAGGTGTATCGTTCTGGTGCAATAAAAATTGCTTCACTGAAAGATAATACTACGCAAGTGGTGAATGGGCAAAGACTCAAACATTATATTTTTGGAGATTCTTATAATGAACATATTGATATTATTCAAGTGGTGACTCCGGAAGAATTTATTAAGGAGGAAATCCAGGAAACTGCAGAGTCTGTTTTCGAATAGGTAATAGTTTTAGTAAGAAAAAGTTCGCGTTAAACTTCCCAGCTTATATTTTTGTCGTTTTTGTTAAATATGAGAAAATACGAGATGAAAACGGGTAGGAGACAGTGCCCGAGGGCACCACACCACCCCTAGGAGCGGGCCAACCCAGGCCGCGCCTAGGAATGGTGTAGGCACCCTGGAGCCCCTCTCTGACCCGGTTTCGCCTTGTACCCTTCCTTTTGTTACGAAACTTTCTGCTATATAATCCCCTGGATCCCCCAAGGTCTGTATATCGTGTTCTCGTCGTGTTTTTATTTCGATCTGTTTTTGTCTAGATGTCATCTCGGGGTTCATCTTCAGAGGATCACGAGCTGCGAGGCAGGCGCGAGATCCTCTGTGATCTTGATCGGGGGACTCTTGTTGGACGGATGGACGAAGTAAAGGAGATATCATCAAGCAAAGAGGGACATATTGTTGTAGGATCAAGGCCAAGAAAACCTACCCTTGTAGGATAAATTAACGCTGGATGTGCTTTTTCTCATAATATGCAGGGACCAATACCACCAGTTCCAGACCTCAGTTCCTTCCCTGCAGCACAAGAAGTCATTCGAGTCACCGATGAGTTTTGCGAAAAATATCGAGCCCGAAGGAAGGAGGTGGAGATTCTTCGAGAGGAGAACAACAAGCTTCGCAGGATGCTGGAGAACTTTCTTACTCCAATCATGGACGCACCACCACCACCGAAGGAGTAATTCGTCATGGGTATTGGCATCCCCTTGGCTTGTTCTGAGCTTGGGGGAGTGCCGCGGTATTACATTATTATCTTTTACCTTTTTACTTTTCAGTAGAGTCATATCATGAGTAGCGAAGTTATCATATAAGGTAGTTTGCAGTGTGGAAGTATCTCTCCTTTAATTGATTATTTATGTATTGATACGTCTCAAACGTATCTATAATTTATTATGTTCCATGCTACTTTTATGATGATACTCACATGTTTTATACACAATTTATAATGTTTTTATGCATTTTCCGGAACTAACCTATTAACAAGATGCCGAAGTGCCAGTTCCTGTTTTCTGCTGTTTTTGGTTCCAGAAAGGCTGTTCGGGCAATATTCTCGGAATTCGACGAAACAAAGACCAAACATCATATTTCACCGAGACGGACCAGGACACCGAAGGGGAGCCGGAGAGGAGGCCCAGGCCCCCCAGACCATAGGGCCGCGCGGGTGTCCCCCTGGCCACGCCGGCCTATGGGGAGGGAGCCCTGGCGCCCTTCCGACTCCACCTATTCGCCTATATAGTCCCTCGCGACGTAAAAAACCTACACCAATTGACGAAACTCCAGAAAGACTCCAGGGACGCCGCCGCCATCGCGAAACTCCAATTCGGGGGACAGAAGTCTCTGTTTCGGCACGCCGCCGGGACGGGTAATTGCCCCCGGAGTCATCTCCATCGACACCACCGCCATCTTCATCGCCGTTGTTGTCTCCCATGATGAGGAGGGAGTAGTTCTCCCCCGAGGCTGAGGGCTCTACCGGTAGCTATGTGGTTCATCTCTCTCTCCCATGGTGTGATCTTTATGTGATCATGAGCTTTGTATCACTATTAATCTATGTGCTACTCTAGTGATGTTATTAAAGTAGTCTATTCCTCCTCCATGATGTAATGTTGACAGTGTGTGCATCATGTAGTACTTGGCGTAGGTTATGATTGTAATCTCTTGTAGATTATGAAGTTAACTATTACTATGATAGTATTGATGCGATCTATTCCCCTTTTCATAGCTATTGTTGACAGTGTGTATGCTATGTTAGTACTCGGTCTAAATTGCAACGGTCTATTATGCACTCTAGAGGTTACTTAAATATGAACTCCGGATGTTGTGGAGCTTGTTTACTCCGGCTTGAGGTGTGCTTTTATAGCCCTACACAATGAATGGTGTTTATTATCCAACAAGAGAGTGTAGAGTAGTTTTATTATGTGATCATTGTTGAGAGTGTCCACTAGTGAAAGTAGGATCCCTAGGCCTTGCTTCCAAATATCGAATCACCGTTTATTTACTGTTCTACTGCATGTTTACTTGCTGCCATATTTATTTCAGATTGTTATTACCACTCATATTCATCCATATCACTTGCATCTTACTATCTCTTCGCCGAACTAGTGCACCTATACATCTGACAAGTGTATTAGGTGTGTTGGGGACACAAGAGACTTCTTGTATCGTAATTGCAGGGTTGCTTGAGAGGGATATCTTTGACCTCTACCTCCCTGAGTTCGATAAACCTTGGGTGATTCACTTAAGGGATACTTGCTGCTGTTCTACAAACCTCTGCTCTTGGAGGCCCAACACTGTCTACAGGAATAGAAGCGTGCGTAGACATCATGTATCCCTTGGTGTGAGCTGCCGTTATGGAATATTAATGAGAAGTTTTTACCTTTTACTTTCTGCACACCTTATTTTAGTTTGTAATTTCTGTCATATGATTAATCTTGTTGGTTAGTATTGGTATCACTCTTGGAGCATCAAGTAATTCTAGTTGGTCTTGGCAAATTTAGCATTGGTCAGTAGCAACAATACTTTGAGGCTTAAGTAGAAAAGAGAGAAAGACATGTAGATACATTATTCCATTATCTTTATTTCTTGTTGGCTCATAAGCTTAGTATTCTTGAGTTAAAATCGTTTGTACTTTCAAGGAAGATTGCATGATTGTTTTCTATCACATGTATATTTGTTTGTTTCGCTCAACTCTTGTGCTTTCTACCCGGCCTTTCTAGCCAAAGACATGTACTAAGAGGGAATGCTTCTCGTGCATCCAAACCTTGAACCAAAAACCCATGCCATTTGCGTCCACCATATCTACCTATATGTGGTATTTCACCGTCACTCCAAAGTAAATTGCTTGTGTGCTACCTTTAAAACCTTCAAAAGCCATTACCTGTGTTGTGCTCCTGTTTTAGCTCATGAGGAAGTGTTGGATGCTTTATTATCTCTTTCATGTTTATTTGGCTTCACACCTAGACTGGCATGCATAGTGTGCTAGTCCTTAATATTGCAAGAAGAGCAGGAAAGCGGGTGCCCAACCCACCATATCGAAATCTCCTAACACTATGTATTTGAGAAATCATGAACTTAGCTTGTTCAAACAAATGAGAAGAGGAAGTTTATTGTTCTCTCTATGGGAGCCGCTCTTGAAGCCATTAAACATGAAAATATGATAAATCATTTGATGCCATTTGTTGACATAGACATACACCACTCTCAAAATTACATTTTCATACCTCTGATTCATTTAAAACAAAAGGCTCTAGACATGAGTGATCCCTGTTTCCCTCTGCGAAGGGCCTATCTTTTACTTTTATGTTGAGTTAGGAAAAATATTCCCCTCTATCTCAAGCAAGCATTTGAGTTGTTGTGATCCAACCATTTTTGTGTGTTGATGCATTCAATCATATATTTTATCCTTTCTTGTGTAGTACAATGCTTTTATCTGAATGAATATAACGTATCAATGATTGTAAAGAGACTGTAATGATTGATCATGTGATTTCTGCAATATAAGCTCTATTATAAAGACTCTGCTCGAAAGATAAGTATAATCTGTTAATTTTTCTCTGACCAAGAATGAAAGTTTGCCACCACCAATTATGATTTTCTCTGTGCACCTCTATTAATGACTGCTTACTCATTGCAAGTTGAGTTATATAAAAGAAGTTGTTGTCTATAAATGACTTGTGTATTGGTAAGTGTGATGCTTCTTGTCTGTATTTTGTTTATCAACACTTCACTCCATAAACCCGTGGTCTGGTTTAATAAGTTTAGTTTTCGCTTGGGGACAAGCGAGGTATAAGCTTGGGGGAGTTGATACGTGCAAATTGCATCACTATTTTATATCATAATTTATTGTTATTCATTGATATATTTCATATTTAGAGATGATACTTATGTTATTTCATCTAGTCTTGCATGTTGGATGATTGTTGGAGAATTAACTGCCGGAGTCAGAATTCTGCTGGAAAAAGGACCGTCAAGACCCCATATTTCTGAAGAACAACAATTCCCAGAAAATACCCAGAAGTTCCTATTTTGCCAGATGCCGGAGGAAGCCAGAAGGGGAGCCTGAGGTGGGCCAGGAGGGGCCCACACAACCCCTAGGTGCGGGCCACCCCCTGTCCGCGCCTAGGCATGGTGTGGTGGCCCTGGCCAACCACTGACATCGTGCCTTCGTGTATTTCATCCCCCGAGAACCCTAAATAGGGGGAGCAAACAGAGAAGTATTCCGCTGCCGCTACGGGGCGGAAAACCACAGAGAGAGAAAAGTTCTCTGGCAGGCAGAAATCTGCCAGGGAAATCCCTTCCTGGAGGGGGGAAATCATCGCCATTGTCACCGTCATCGAGCTGGACTTCATCGGGATCATCATCATCATCTCCATCAGCAGCACCATCTCCACCACCATCTCAACTCTGTCCCGCTATAACATTTTTGGGTATGATCTTGTCTAGTTCATAGGGGAAACATTCCCGGTGTTAATTACTCTTTGTAGTTGATGCTGTTCAGTGAAACCATTAGATTAAGTTCCACCAATATTATGTAATTGATGAATTGTTAGTGTCGACTACAACCTAAAAAGAGAGTAGACATCCAATTTTAATTGTCAGAAACACCTTTCCAACAATTTTATCATACTTTACATTTGCTGCAATATTTTAATACGAAAATACAAGAAAACCTTCTTTACTTAAACACACACAAAACCAAAAAACAATTATCCCTTTACTGTTTTTATCTAGTTTACTTAGTTTATTTACCTTACTTTACTCTCAGTTTTTCTTTCCTTTAAAATTATTAATATGAAACCTTGTGCTTGAGAACCACACGATGAAGTTGGGGACACAAGGCAAAACTTTGCTTTGCAGGATTGCTGGAAGAAGAGAAAGAGGATACAACTCGTAGCAAATTCCCCGAGAGTTCAATATAAACCCTCGAGTCACCCTTGTGGGAAAGATACTCTTGCTACAACACTCTACGCTTGGAGTCCAAACGAATTGATGATATACACGAGCGTCATCAAGACAATTTTTTTGGCACCGTTGTCGGGGAATTGCAAGAGCATCTCATAGTGGTTGCATTATGGGTGAAGTCCCACAACAGCAACAAGATTACTGGCGCCATTTTATTAACAAAATCATCAACAACTTCATCAAGCTGAAGTGAGCACATCTTCTTGCATCATCATCACCAACTTTGTGCAAACACCTAAGCTTGGGGAGGTTGCACCACTGTGAGCTTTTCTTTCTCTGTTAGATTTTGCAATAATTTTCTTTCTCTTGTTTTTAGTCTTTTTAATTCTATTTAAAACACAAAACAAATAACAATTAGTGTCAACATCCTACTAGAAAATATGGGAGAAAGAGGTACAAAACCGTGTGACTACACAAACACTCCTAATGATCACTTTATTGCTAAGCCTATTACAACACGTGAACTAAGTGCTGAAATATTTGAAGTAAGTCTTGGACTATTAAATATTATAGCTAAAGAGAAATTTGGGAGTAGTACTAGTGAAGATTCATCCATGCACTTGCATGACTTTTGTGAAATTTGTGATACAAAAATTTTAAAAATGTGCCAAATAACATTGTCAAACTTAAATTATACCCATTTTCACTTAGAGGAAAAGCTAAAGAATGGCTATTATCATTACCTATTGCTAGCATAAATTCTTGGGATGATCTTAAAGAAGCCTTTATAAAGAAGTATTAGCCACCTATTAAAATCCTACAAAATAGAAATAGTATTCGATCATTTAGGCAAAATGACAATGAACATATAGCAACAACTTGGGAAAGAATTAAAAAATGCTTATAACTTGCCCATCACATGGATTAAATGAATGGAAAATCCTACACTCTTTATATAATGAGTTAAATATAATATCAACAAGCATGATAGATTCTGCTGCGGGGGGTGTCTTTATGAAGCAATTAAAATATACCGTTTTGAAAGATGACCCGATATTTTGTTGATGAAGAAGGGGATGCCTTGGGAATCCCCAAGCTTTGGTGCTTGTACCTCTTTGATATTTCTTGGGGTGACATGGGCATCCCAAGCTTGAGCTTTTGTCCATATTTCATCTCATTACATCATTCTTTTCTCTCTACACTTGAAAACTTCCTTCATACGAAACTTCACACAATTTTCATTAGCAGCATTAGTGCAATCAAAATATCAAATCCACTTGGGTTCAGTGTAACATATGTCAAACATTCACTAAAACATTAGCTACTGTAGCAAATTCTTCAAAAATCCCTTTCTCTCAAAAGAACTAAAAAACATTAAGATTAAGAAGCAAATGCAAATAGTGGGAACAATCTGTCAAAATAGAACAACATGTAAAGATTGATTTTTTCGAAAATTCTCACTTGCTCAAATCTAAAAGTGCAAAACTAACGTAAGTTAGACTATAACCTGGGGCATATTCTCAAAAATTATCAGCTCAAAATTACGTTCTGGTTGGAAATACGATTTTTTTTTGTGACAACATAGAATCTGTTTCAGGACAGCAACTTCACCAAATCTTCATTTCTTTCTATTAGAGGCTACTCTTGGAAAAAAAGACGAAAAAAATAATAAGGAGAGGTTATTACATAGGGTAATAACTTCCAACACTCAACAAAAGAAAAATTACAGAAATAAAACATGGGTTATCTCCCAATAGTGCTTTTCTTTAACGCCTTTCAGCTAGACGCAGAAAAAGAACTCGCATCAAGTATTTTCAAGTGAAGAAGCATCAACATTATTAACGGCAGAAGACTTCATCTACCTTTCTTATCATTACTCTTTTTCTTAGGAAAAAATGAAAAACACCTCGTGAGGAAGTGAGAGTCATGACGCCTTTCCCCATATCTATTTTTGCTCCCAGGAGTTTTAGCAGAGATCGTCCAGTGTGATTTGTCCCTTTCCGACACATTCAATGACAAGATAATCAGTAGATACTATTGTTCCTAGGATTCTTGTATGCACTCCTTCAGCTACTTCAATGGGTAATATAATGAAATTATTGGTAAGAGATATTCCTTCTCCACCCTCAGAAAGTTCCAAAAAACTTAAAGACTCATAAATATATTTAGGCATAAGGCAAACTCAGACATAACATCGCAACGAGCATAACTTTTTTCACCATTTATATCAACTTTTACCGTAGGGAGCCAATTTGAGGGTTCAAAATTTGTTGAAACATAATCATAATCTTCACGAAGCAGATTATAACATTCTTTTAAACAAGTTGTACTTGTCTCAAGAGTATTTAATCTAGCATAAATGCTCACAAGGGATGAATCAAAATTACTACTACCTCCATACCGGATTAATGGGCAATTACGCACTTCAAGAAATAAGTTTGACTATTAATTTGGTCAACAAAATATAAGATATACATCGCAAAAATTATATTATTGGAAACATTTTTTAAATACGAATTCAATGGTATAATTTTTGTGGCATATATCACATTTTTTTTTTGACTAAATTTGTAGTCAAACTTTTTCGCGAAGTGCTTAATTGCCCATTAATCCAGTATGGAGGGAGTAGGTGAGCTATATGTTGCAATCAACATTTTTATGGCATTAAAAGCTTGATATCCATCACAATGAAGGAAATCTTCTCCTACTACAGTGTCCAGAGCATATCTATAACAAAGAACAAGACAAAAGTAAAAGCTACTAAGAAGCAGGCCTAGAGTCATTTTAGGTTCAGTTTTATCATTTGAATTATTAATTCTAGACCAAGCTTCTTTAAAACTATCCTCACTCCCTTGTTTGAAAGTGAAGATTGATGGTGCTCCGGTGATGGCGCCAGACAATCTTGTTGGCAGTTGTTGTGGAAGCGGATGGGAAACCGCAAGAGGAAGGTGTGATGAGCACATCAACAATTTTTCCCTCAGTACGAAACCAAGGTTTAATCGACCAGTAGAACAAAGGCGTGACTTCTGAAGGTGTTGCTGGCTGACTAGTGGCTAGGCGCACTACCGGCGTCAGCAACAACGTGGAACCTACACACAACACAACCAAAGTACTTTGCCCCAACTTACAGTGAGGTTGTCAATCTCACCGGTTTACTGAACACAAAGGATTAGACGTATCGAGTGGAAATAAATGTTTGCAGAAAGTAAATAGAACATGATTGTAGTAGAATTTATCAGTAAAGGAAATAGTACTGGGGTCCATAGTTCACTAGAGGTGTCTCTCCATGAAGATAAATAGCATGTTGGGTGAACAAATTACAGCTGGGCAATTGACAGAATATCGACCAATACATTAAAAGATGATTACTATGAGATTTGATATGGGCATTACAACATGATACATAGACCGTAATCCAACTGCATCTATGACTAATAATCCACCTTCCGGTTAGCATCCGCACCCCTTTCAGTATTAAGTTGCAAGCAACAGATTATCACATTAAGCAATGTGTGTAAAGTAAACAATATAATTACCCTCGGATAAAACATTGTTGTTTTCTCCCTAGTAGCAACAACACATCTACAATCTTAGAAGTTAAATGTCACTCTCCCAGAAAACTAGAGGCATGAACCTACTATCGAGCATAAATACCCTCTCTTGGAGTCACAAGTGTCCACTTGGCCATAGTTTCTACCAGCAATGGAGAGCATGCAAGATCATAAATAACATATGAAATGAAGATATAATCAATCTCAACATAGTATACAATATTCATCGGATCCCAGCAAACGCAACATATAGAATTACATAAAGATGATCTTGATCATGTAGGGCAGCTCACAAGTTCTATACATGAAGCACAAAGTGGAGAAGACAACTATCTAGCAATTGCTATGGACCCATAGTCTAGGGATGAACTACTCACGCATCACTTCGGAGGCGAGCATGGCGATGTAGATGCCTCCGGTGATGATTTTCCCCTCCGGCAGGGTGCCAGGAAGAGCTTCAGAACCCCCCGAGATGGATTCTACGATGGCAGCCGCGACAGAACTTTTTGTGGATGGAGGCTCGGGTATCCAGGGTTTTTCCGAGAAGATGTATAAATAGACGGAGGATTTAGGTCGGTGGTGTTCCTGGTGGGCCCAGACCCCCCTTGGCGCGGGCTAGGACTAGGCCGCGCCATGGGGTGGTTTGGCCGCCCTGTGGCGCTTCTTCGACACCCACTCTGGACTTCGTCTTCGTTTCGGTAAAATATTTACTTCGGCTTTTGTTTCGTCCAATTTCGAGAATATTTCTTGTACAACTTTTCTGAGATACAAAAACTGCAGAAAATAGGGAACTGGCACTGTGGCATCTTGTTAATAGGTTAGTGCCGAAAATCATGTAAAAGTGCAACAAAGTGTAAGCAAAACATACTTGAATTGGTGTGAAACAAGCATGGAGCATCAAAAAATATAGATACGTTTGAGACGTATCAAAGATCATTTCCACGAGTGATATAGTAATAGGACTAGACATAGAAGCAACTTAAAATAAGAACTGCTTTTTTTGAGTTATTGATATAATTAAGTAAATAAGACAAAGTAAAATAAACTAAGCAAAACAATAACAAAGTAAATAGATTGGAGATGAGAGACTCCCCTTGCAGAAATCCTCTTTCTCCCCGGCAACGGCGCCATAAAAAGCTTGATGTTGTGCAAAGCACACCGTTGGGGAACTCCAAGAGGAAGGTATGATGAGCATAATATCAAGTTTTCCTCAGTGAGAAACCAAGGTTTAATCGACCAGTAGGAGAAATAAATCATGTCTAAAGGTGTTGCTAGCTAACTTTTGGCAGGGCGCACTACCGGCGTCAGCAACAACGTGGAACCTACACACAACACAACCAAAATACTTTGCCCCAACTTACAATGAGGTTGCCAATCTCACCGGTTTTGCTGAAAACAAAGAATTAAACGTATATTGTGGAAAGAAATGTTTGTTTGTAGTGAAATAAAGAGAACAATGCTTGCAGTAAGTAAGTAGAGCAGGTGTTTGCAGTAGATGAATTTATCAGTGTAAAAGAAAGGACCTGGGTCCACAGTTCACTAGAGGTGTCTCTCCAGAAAGATAAATAACATGTTGGGTGAACAAATTACAATTGGGCAATCGACAGAATAAAGACCATACATGACAAGATGATTACTATCAGATTCATTTGGGCATTACAGTATGATACATAGACCGTAATCCAACTGCGTCTATGACTAATAATCCACCTTCCGGTTAGCGTCCGCACCCCTTCCAGTATTAAGTTTCAAGCAACAGAATATCACATTAAGCAAAGTGTGTAAAGTAAACAATAGAATTATCCTTAGACAAAGCATTGTTGTTTTCTCCCTAGTAGCAACAACACATCTACAACCTTAGAAGTTATTGTCACTCTCCCAGATTCTAGAGGCATGAACCCACTATCGAGCATAAATACTCCCTCTTGGAGTCACAAGCATATACTTTGTGAGAGCATCTACTAGCAACGAAGAGCATGCAAGATCACAAATAACATATGACAAGTATATAATGATTCTCAATCATAGCATCCAGTATTCATCGGATCCCAGCAAACACAACGTGTAGCATTACATAAAGATGATCTTGATCATGATATGCAGCTCACAAGATCAAACCATGAAGCATAAATTGGAGAAGATAACCATCTAGCTACTGTTATGGACCCGTAGTCCAGAGATGAACTACTCACGCATCACTTCGGAGGCGGACATGACGATGTAGAGGCCTCCGGTGATGATCTCCCTCTCCGGCAGGGTGCCGGAGGAGCTTCAGAACCCTCCCGAGTTAGGGTCGGCGATGGCGGCCGCGACGGAACTTTCGTGGATGGAGGCTTGGGTATTTAGATTTTTTCCGATCAGATGAATAAATAGGTGGAAGGGCGAGGTCGGTGGGCGCCCAAGGGGCGCACACCACCCCTAGGCGCAGCCAGGGGCTGGGCCGCGTCTAGGCCAGGTGTGGCCGCCTCATGGCTCGGCTCCATCTCTCCTATGGACTCCGTCTTCATTACAGTAAAATAGGAACTTCGGCTTTTGTTTCGTCCAATTTCGAGAATATTTTATGTACAACTTTTCTGAAATACAAAAAAAGCAGAAAACAGGGAGCTGACATTGTTGCATCTTGTCAATAGGTTAGTTTCGGAAAATGCATAAAAGTGCAACGAAGTGTAAAGAAAACATATAGAAATTGGTGTAAAACAAGCATGGATCATCAAAAATTATAGATACGTTTGCAATGTATCAAACGCTCATAAATTGCCACCGATGAGCAACCGCAACCCTCTTTGATTTCCGCGCGGACATTCATCTCGCCTCAATAAAAGCCCTACATCTGACATTCTGCTCTCCAACCGGCCACCGCCATTCATCTCTGCGAGTGACGGTGCCATGAGCAACCTCTCTTTGCCATCAGACTTCGAAAGCGAGTGGAATGGTGTTATTGGTGGGAAAGAACTGCCACGCCGATTAGCTCTAGCTCAACACCGAGCGACGACCAAGAGGAGGAGGCGACACTGTCACCGGCGACGGCCATTGGAAGGAGCCAGAAGAGGCCATGTGGGCACGGCTGGAGCCGAAAGAGGCGACAGAGGAGGCGGTGGCCAGGAAGAAGGATGCGCGTTCCATGCGAAGGTGGAGGCGCAGCCGGTGTACACCGACGACGAGGAAGACACCAAGGACGAATTGTCAGAGGGGGACACAAGTTCGTCGGACATGACGAGCTTTTCTGAAGAGGTGATGAGCAGGAAGCGCATTCATGAGGATGACATAGCTCTCTAATAAGAAGTAGATTGTTTATGTAATTTGTTTATGAATTAGTTTGAACATCTATTTTCGTAATTCGTATGTCAAATTTATTTCAACTGTGACACTACTTTATTTTTATATTCTGTTTCGTGATTATGGGTAGATCACATGGCCGGCCTTGTCCGACAAAATGCATCGTGCTAGGGCTGCCCTCGACGGAAACGGAGGTCGGCCAAGCGTCCATCTGTTCTCTGGTACACGGTGGGAAGGCACGCGTCTGTTTGGCACGAAAGACAACCGTCGTCGCTGGTAAGTGGCAGCCCTGGGGCGCGGCCACATCGGCGTTCCGTCGAATGGCATATGGGCATGGCGGCCCTGCGCGTGCAGCCATGGCGCCGCGCGGATAAGCCCCAGCCTGCCCCTGCCGGTCCACGCCCACGGGTTGTCCTACTGCCTGCCTGCCTGCCTGCGGCGCGCACCGCAGCCACGCTCGCCCGCTCTCGGTTCCGGTGCAGGTTCAGCGCTGCCCTCGAGGTCCGAGCCCGTGGACGGCCGGCCGCGACGACGGCGCGCGGACACGCGCCGGGCTCCATGGGTTTTGACACTTTGACAGTTTGACGAGACCCCGCATTAACATCAACCGGGAGCAGGGGCCGCTTTTCCACGCGCCGCAGCTTTCGAGCGTCCCTCCCACGACGAACAAAACCAATCCTCCTCCGTCTGCGCTCCGGTGATCGCCGGGGACGTGGAGCCGGTTTTGCATGGTCTTTGACGAATCTTCAATCAAACCCTTCTTTCTTCTGACAAGGACTGAAAAAACTATACGGGCTGCCCTGTTCACGTCTCCATTTTCTACGGAAAGTAAATTTCGCTCTCAATCTGGTCAACATCGTCCAGATTACTTACCTTTTTTACCATTATTACTACTATAAACATAATAGACAGAAAAGGTAAGATAATATGCTTGTTTAATTATACAACATATTATTCTTGTACCCCAAATCAAGCAACCCAAAACAAAAAGAAACTACAGCTTTATACAGGCCCCTCCTTCCTTCTTCCTAGTTCTACTAGTAACGACAAATTAAAAAAAAAAGTAACCAAAGCCACCGGGTAAGAAAGCCGGAGAGAAACGCAGCGGCCGGCGGCGGGATGTTTACTAACGCGCGCGGTGACAAAGACTAAACAGAAAAGCAGGTGCGCGCACGCGGGAACCGGACTCTGCGCGCGGCGGCGTTGATTGATTGACGATCGATCAGTAATCCCAGAGCAGCGGCTCCTCGAGCCGGAACGCGCCGCCGCCGAGCAGGTCGTCGTCGAAGGTCCACGACGGGGCGCACGCCAGGCCGGACGGGGACTCGTATCTCAGGTCCAGGAGCAGGTCGGGGAGGTCGAACAGCGCGTCCTCCGGGTCCGGCACCGGCCCGGGCTCCATCTCGGCCTGCAGCGTGGCCGCCGGCGGGGAGGCGGCGGCGGCGGCGCTGCCGTCCTCGGACAGCCCGCTCTCGGGGCTCTTGGCATTGGCGCCGCCCTCGCCGCCGCCACATCCGGCGGGGAAGTCGGCGGCCGCGGCGAGCGCGGCGGCCGCCTGGACGTCGCTGGGCGCGGCGCTGGCGGCGCGCGGGAGCAGGTCCGCCAGCTCCGGGAAGTTGAGGTGCGCGGCGGCGCGGCCCTTGATGGCCAGCGACGCCACGTCGTGCGCGCGCGCCGCCATCTCCGCCGTCGCGAACGTGCCCAGCCAGATGCGGGACTTCTTGCGGGGCTCCCTGATCTCCGACACCCACTTGCCCCAGCTGCGCATGCGCACGCCGTGGTACGTCGGGTGCCTGCCGTCGTCCCCCTTGCGCGCCCGCTTCTTGGCCGTCGCCGCCACGGAGGAGTTAGAGGATGATGACGAAGAGGAAGAAGAGGTGCCGGTCGGCGACGTCGGGGACCCGGGCTCTGCGTCCATGGCTCTGCGCCGCGGAGGCGGTGGCGGTGGTGGTGGAGTAGTAGGTAGGCAAGGGGAGAGTGTGACGGTGGACTCGAGTGGAGGCCGGAGGGGAATAGAGGGTCCGGCCTTTTATGGTCACCCCGCGAGGAAGAAGGCGACGTGGCGCACACAGCGCGTGAGCAAATCTCGGGACAAAACTTTGGAAATTTTAATCGCGGTTAAATATCTCTTTGCCTGCCTGGATTCACCGTCCTGGCTGGACAGCATTGGTATCTTTCTGCTGCGATACACCACAGCTTTACTTCACACACGTCTCACATTATTTGTCTTCGACAGGTGTTCGCTGAACCGGGTCGACCAGGGAGCCAGCTGGATTTATGACATCCTCTCGATGATCTGCAGGAACCATGAATTCAGTCTAGCTCCTTGTGAAATTCATTCTTCTAAGTACGACTGCACAAGTATCAAATAGTGGTTCTTGGTAGAGTATTTAGTTTGATGAGCATTGGTAGTTTTCGGACATTTTGGACATAAACATGAGAACTACACATAGTACTATATTCAATAGCAATGTTCAAGTCCCTAAACATGAAACATGGAAAAACTATGAATATATCACCAACCGATTCTGCTTTCAACATAAGTATATTTTTATGTAAATGTACCATATTTTCACACGCACAGCGGCCCACCGGTTTTTAGGGACTATCACATTAGTGACCACACCACACACTCGGCGGCAACATTTTGATCTTTTGCAATTCAAACTTTGGTGACAAAATATGTTCGGAGACAGTTCGATGTTGCCTCTTCATAACTTATTCGCAAAAGTACAAGGCAACGGCTCGTCAACAAATTAGCGTGACTATGATTTTGTACTATGCAATTCACCATTGCTTACGGAGCCGCTTAAGATTTTGGCACATACTTTCCATGTACATGTATCTTTTTATTTACGTAAGCACGGCGGCCCACCTGTTTTTGTAGAGACTCGCGTATAAATGACCACACGACAGACTTGGGCGGGGGCATTTGATCTTTTGTGATTCAATCTTCGGTGATTAAATATGTTCGGTGACGGTTCGTTGTTGCCTCTACATATCTTGTTCGCAAAAGTACATGCCAACGGCTTGTCGACAAATTTGCACAAGTATGAATTTGTATTATGCCATTAACCATTGCTTACATAACATGTTCGGAAACAGTTCGCGGCTGGAACAATAAGTTTTGCGGTGGTAGGTTGGGTGCCAATTGTCCGTGAGCGGGCGCTTGTTTGCTGCGATGGAGGACAAATACGATGACGAAGAGAGGAGGAGGTGCCAGTTGGGGAGGTTGGCTCGTGGATATCGTCCGCGACTGCAGGCTGGAGCGGTGGTGGAGTAGTAGGTGGCATGGTAGAGTGGCCGAGTCGAGTGGTGGTCGGAGGGGGAATGGTGGTGGGTGGGGGGTATGTTGTGGCATGCCGCATGGAGGCAATGTGGCACAACACGTAAGAAAAATCTGAGATTTCTTTTTGAAATGGTTGAAATTTGAATTATGGTAAAAATAATCTTTGCCTAGCTGGAAAGTATTGGTTTTTTGTAATAGACAACAGCTTACTTCACACATGTCTGAATTATTCTCTTCGAGTAGTGTTCAATGAACCGAAAGAACCGTGATGCCAGCTGGATTTATGACATCATATTGATGAAGCACATGAACATGGATGTTAGATGTAAAAGGCAAAATTCAGTCCAGCACAATGTGAATGTGATTCATGTACTCTATTAGTGTTAAAGTGGAGTAGCTCCCGAATTTTCGATTGGACTTGAGGTAAGCGTTGCGCCTTTCATGTCGATAGCTTAGGTGTGTGCAAGCCAAAGATGATAACGTCTACATCCCAAACCGCATTCATAGAACTTGATCTACACAAATAATCTGCAACAAGAAAATAATTCTCTCTGCAGAACATGGAAAATTACGAATATGTCAACCCAATTCTATTTTTCAGCATATACCCTTTTTTTTTTTCATATATCTAGCTTATTAACATATATGCCCTGGAAGCCCATCCGTTACAAGCAAACTCACATAAATGAACTCAAGGCCTACTCGATAATAAAATTGATCTTTGGCAATTTAACACTTGTTAATCAAATATGTTGGTGGACGGTTCGTGATCGCCTCTACAGAACTTATTCACAAATGTATTTGCTAATGCTTGTCGACAAGTTTGCATGACTATCAATTTGTACTATCAGATTTATATTTGTTGACGCTAACTGTTCAAGAACAGTTCTTAGTTGAAATAATGACGATCACCGTTTTCCTCAAAGATAGTTTGAAGTTATTAGGACAAGAGAAAATATGTAATGTTGATGGATTGATATTCCATACTAATTAGAAAATATTGTCCTCATGTTAACTGATTCGAAGAAAAACTCAACAACATTTTTTTGTAACGGCATAAATGTAGATATAGTTTGTTTTTCTACAAACAAATAACAATGAAGGTCATTTGCGTTAGTGAAATCATTTATAACAATGTAGGTTAGGTATATAGAAAAGGAAAAATTATATATATACCATTTTTGTTGGAATTATAACGACGTACATTAGTAACAAAATTAGTAATTGTGTGGGAACATTTAGTCAATATTCAACATCATCTAAGTTTGGTGAATGTTATAGACATCAATATGAACATTTCGGATACCTAGTTAATTCTGATAGATTTACCGTACGATATATTTTCACAAAACTAAAATTCATGTTGTACATGTTTTTTTTCCTAATTTACATTTAGCCGAACCTATTAAGATTTGAGTACTGTTTGAATTTATAAGTATTATTCATATTATGTGTTAAAGAAAAGGGAGTAGAATTTATTTGTAAGGATCCTAATTGAAGCATGGTGTCACGTATGAATGATGAATTGCGGTATGTTTGGGCTGGGCTTGGGTGCGCTTGAGTTGGGTAAAACCTGTGTTGGGCCTTGAGTTGGAAGCCATAAGGTTTGGTAAGACCATGAGCCGCAAAGGCAAATCATCCCTTTGGGCTGTGCTGCCTGGCAAAAAACTGAAATTCCTTCTCTCGGTTCAGTTACTTCTCTTTATTTTGTTTCTTCACCCGTTCCAAAGTTTGTGAACGATGAGAGGAACCTCGCACACTGAATGGACAGACGATTCCCGAAGACAGAATCACCCGCTAAACCGAACGGCACATCTCGCTCCCCACGTCGTGGCCCTACTCTGCCAATTTGCCTAGTTGTGCAAACTGTTACGGAGTAGTACGTACGATCGATCGGTGATGACAACGTTATCATCAAGAGCAACGTGCGGTTTCGTACGTCCATGCATGATCGGTTCCGTTCCGTGCTGCTAATGATGGGCTGCTAGCTAGCGTTGCTACTTCAGTGTCCCCCGCGACACTGTCTCCGGCCCCGGTCCCGTCCTTTGCGCACGAAGTCCATGAGCGAACGATGATCAAAATCAATGGCTACCAGTAAGTCTCCCCCTGTAACGATCCGTTTCGCGCTGCTAATGATGGAGCGCGCGCCTTGGATCTCCTTGAGTGATGGATGCCTCCTGTCCCCTAGCTGCAACATTGGCTCGCACGATGTCCATGCTCGGAATCAATGGCTACCAGTCAGGTTATCCCCCCTGTACCCGACGACTCCGCCCCGTCGGATCGTGCTCGTGTGCCGAGAAAGCCTTGCCGGTACATCGCTCCTAGCTAGGATAGGAATAAGATCCCTGCGAGCAGCATGCATTGCTCGTGGTTTCGTCGCGAAATCACCATAGTCGCAGGTAATGGTGGGGTCGAAAGCGTGCGATCCTATCAGCAGATACCGCCGAGGTACACGACCTTTGCAACAGAAATTCAGGTAGCCAAAGCTTGGCGTGTATCGATAGCTAGCTTTTGTACACCCCTGCTTTATTTTATTAGGTGCAGGGGCAATTGCGATTTCGATCGCACACTCCAGAAAAGATTTGCATCTCGGAGTGTCGATGCTAGCTCACCATGCCATGTATTGTTTTTTTGATAATGTTGAGAAGATACTAATTATACTTTGCAACAAATAAATATCATAAAGGCGTTTACGGATGCACACAACACTACTAAAAAAAGAAGAAGATGAAAAATAAAAGATCTTGTTGCGGTGATCAAAACCTTGTAGCAGCAACACAAACCACTACCAAGACAAGATCCAGAGTCCAAAATCTCTAAAAACAACGCCACAACTAGAAAACCATGCACACACGGTCGTCGGCCCAATCATATTAGATTTCACCCTGGAAAAAATCTGCACACTCAATTAAGCTTAGACCTTGAATTTTTACTATGAAAGATAGGACTATATATATACTACTCTCGTGATGTTGCCCCTGCTTGCCGATGCCACTAATGCAAGTCAAGAATGAAAGATTGCTGCACTAGCCAATTGAACCAAAAGTCCGAACTGATGGAAAGAGACTAGGCAGTGTATTTATATTCAACACTCCCCCTCACGTCTAGGCTATTTTAGTCCTTAGCGTGGTTTCGGTGTGGGTCGCAGAATTTTTTTTGTTTTTGTTTTTAAAACTGCGTGAGCAGGGTCTTGAACTTGAGACCTCTTGGCTCTGATACCATGAAAGATTGCTGCACTAGCCAATTGAACCAAAAATCCGAACTGATGGAAAGAGACTAGGCAGTGTATTTATATTCAACAAAGAAACCTCAAGGAAAGCTCTCATCGCCACGAAGACTCCGTCCGTCTTATTAGAACTCAGACCTCAGTTTACATGACATTCTTCACCATTGTCTTGCTCATGTAAATTAAAAACCAACATGTTCCATGATGGCAACATATAGTGAAGCTTCGCGCCACTTCGTCCTGAAGCCGCACATATAGAAATATGTGTGCACACTATGTAATTGCATGCTCTAGCCAGTTCAATCAAAAGACCATTCTAATGAAATGAGGGTGGGCATTATATTTATATTCAACACGCACGATCGAATCACATGCGATCTAGCAATCTACAGGCATATGGAGATCCCTAGCGGAACTCAATGAGGGTTGGCATCAAGCAGAGCAACGTCTTGACATGAGAAGAAGCCAAGGACCACATTCTTTATTGGGCAGCTCGACATGCCCCATGCAGCTGCCAGATCAGAGATCTCAGTGGGCATCGCTGCTGTTACCCGCACCGTGCGGAGATGAGGGGCTAAGCCACGCCGAGTCCCCCGAACCAGGTGTTGTGTCGCCATTGCTGCCACCATGGTCGCCAAGATCACCGAAAAAGTCCGAGGCCACCGCTCCTGCATCTATCTCTGTCGAACAAGCCGTGTCGTCCAGGGCCAGTGGGCCACCACGAATATGCGGTTGAAGATCCCAACACACAAGGAGGAAGAGGCCCCTGCCGCCGTGAGTCACGTTTGGGGATGGGCCTTTCACCGACATCTACCATGCAGCCTTTGACCACCGGCATCCTTCGGCGACAGTGGGAAGAGTAGGGGTGGAGCGACGGTGCATGATGTCCATGAGCGATCCATTTATTACCAGAATTAATAGCTACTAGTAAGGGCATCTCCAACGGGGTGATGCAAACGGATGCTGCGCGACCGTTTGCGTCCGCCGTGACTGAAAATGCGTCTGGGCCCTGCTCCAGCGGGGCGACGCAAAGTGACTGGGCCATCCGCGGTGACACCTGGCCCAAATATGCACCAGGTTTGCGTCTCCGCGGACGCTACACGGTTGAGCGGAGCGTCTTCCCTTTCCTACCCGATCCCGCATGTCAGGGATAGTGAAATCGAGCGCTTTGATTTGCTCTTTTTCCCCTTTTTTGTTGCCCTAGTGCGACACCACCACCCCAACCCTACCCGACGCCGTCCCGCCGCACTGCCGCAGTAATCGCCGTCGGCTCGGTTCTTGCCGCACGGGAGAGCAGGATCGTAGTCGGGTAGGCTCTGGCGTGCACCTGTCGTCTGTTTTGGGGCCAAACTTTGTCGGTTGCGCCGCCCGGCCTCGGCGCCCACGACCTGTTTGGTCAATTGCGCTGGTAGGATTCTTACTCGTGTTTTCGGCGCTATTGTGCGCGGCCATTGATCCGCAGTCCGTACCCACGCAGATGGACATGTGGCAAATGCTGGACAAGTTCCGCGCGGAGGTCGTTGACTCCTCTTCTGACGAGGAGTCCGATTAGTTGACGCAGACATTGGCTACTGCTGCGCCCTCCATCCTCCACGAGTACAATTCAAACCAGGCGCTGGTGCACCGGGGCTCTGTCAAGGGCCGCTCAAAAAACCTGTCGCGCAATAGAGTGGAAGGGCACCTCCGGCTCCACAAGGACTACTTCGACCGCACTGATCCGGTGTTCAAGGAAAAAATGTTGCGACACCGACACAGGATGTCAAGGGACCTGTTCATGGTCATTCTACGGGGCGTCAGAAACTACGGCCCCTACTTCCAATGCAGGCTCAATGCAACAGGTGCGCTAGGCTTCACCTCCTACCAAAAATGATCCGCACCTATTCGCATGCTATCATATGGAATGGCTGCTGATATATTCGATGAGTATCTTCGAATGGGTGAGAGCACCTGCCTTGAGTCCATGTACAGGTTTTGTCGAGCCGTGATTGCCATGTTCGGACAGCATTACTGTAGGGAGCCAACTGTTAAGGATACAAGGCGGCTGTTATCTATCAACGAGTCTAGAGGGTTCCCAGGAATGATTGGCAGCATAGATTGAATGCACTGGGAGTGGAAGAACTGTACATTTGGATGGCAGGATCAGTACAACGAGCATGTGGAGGGATGTACTGTCATTTCTTGAAGCTGTCATATCTCAAGATTTATGGATTTGGCATTCATTCTTTGGTATGGCCGGTTCTAACAATGACATCAATGTGCGATCACCGGTTTTTAACAGGCTTATGCAAGGAAAAACTCCCCGGGTGAGCTACGAGGTCAATGAAAATGCATATGACAAGCTATATTATCTTGCTGATAGCATCTACCCTGACTGGGCCACACCGGTGAAAAGTGTCTGTAATCCAAACTCGGAGAAGACAAGGAGATTTGCCAAAATGCAAGAGGCTTGCCGGAAAGATGTGGAGCGAGAATTATGTGTGCTCCAAGCTCGGTGGCCAATTGTCCGTCACCCGGCAAAAACATGGTCGCTGAAGACCATGCAGGAGGTGATGACATGCTGCGTGATCATGCACAACATGATCATTGAGAACGACCGTTCTGATGGACGCAATGAGAACCACTGAGATTTCCAAGGTTAGCTGGTTGCGCCAATCCTTGGGGCTTTATCTTGGGAGGACTATCTGCTGCATATGAATGTAGAAGACACTGATGAGGCCATGTGCAATCGCCTGCAGACGGATCTGATTGGGCATCAGTGGGTATTGGCTGACCATGAAGACAATGCACAGAGGAATACTATCTTATTTTCGTGTAGACTTTTTAAAATTTAGATGTAATAACTATGACTTCGTTGAAACTATTTATTTTGTTTTTTTAAACATCCTAATTTATGCCGACGCAGAAATGCGTCGGGCCGCTGGAGGCGCTCTCAGGTGCAAACGGATGCGCGGATAAAAGCGGTCATTTTCTCGTCCGCGGGGCGACGTAAACGAACACACGCGGATAATTTAGACGTCCGATTTACCGTCGCCCGTTGGAGATGCGTAAGTCCTGCTGTAACCTATACGACTCCATCCCGTCCGATCCGTTTCGCGTTGGTAATGATGGGGCTCATTCTCCTTCAGCGATGCCTCCTGTCCCCTGCAACATTGCCTCGCACGAGGTCCATGCTCGAAATCAATGACTACCGGTTATCCCCCCTGTACCCGACGACTCTTCCCCGTCGGACCATGGTGCAGTGCCGAGCAAGCTCTGCCGGTACATCGCTCCTAGCTAGGCTAGGATCCTCGCGAGCAGCATGCATTGCTCGTGGTTTCGTCGCGAAATCACCTACCTGATGAATTGCTCTTAGTGGCAGGTAATGCTGGGGTTGAAAGCGTGCGATATTATCAGCGGATACCGCCAAGGTACATCATCTTTCGAACGGAAATTCAGGCAGCCAAAGCTTGACGCGTATGGATAGCTAGGTTTTCTACACCTCTGCTTTATTAGGTGTAGCTAGGAGCAATTGCGATGTGCTACTTGTCGCTACATTTGCATCTGGGAGTGTCGATGCTGTCTCACCATGGCCTCTATGTAGGGCACACTGTTGACGCCGGAACAGGAGAGACTGGACCACGTTGTTTGTGGAATGAAACGAGCAGACTCACTTGGACATTGCCCATTAGTAGGGTGAGCAGTTGCAGGAACTTTTGCTAAATTTTTAGCCCATTTACCAGTAGGTCAAATAGTAGAGTAGAATGGTTCACTGGGGACAGGGTGTTTCTGGGTGCAGACACTTTATTTGAAATGTATTTTTGAACATATTTAAAAGTGTTAAAAATATAAAAAAATCCCGTATATATCTTGAAATGTAACATGCTCACAAAGTTGTTTCAGCAAAAACCGATATATTTTGTGCCGATATTTTTTTTATCTTTTGTACATAGGGTATAAAAATTGTCGTTTTTATGTGAAACCTTACCTGCGATTTTTTTTCCGTAAATTTTGTAACATTTTAAAATATGTTTTCTAGGTACGGGATGTACATATACCGAGGTCAACTTTGAGTTTGGCGATCCACTGGCAACTTTTCTGGCGTCCTTTCTGAAACTAGCAAGGTGGCCCTCGCAAATGCGAGGGCATTATTTTTAGTTTATCCAAAAGTGTTACTCCCTCCGTTCTAAAAAAAAGATGCTTATATTTTTCTAGATACATACTAAAACATGTATAGATACAACCGTATTTAGACAAACTTGAGCGGCTTTATTTTTCGGAATGGAGGCAGTATTTATCTTTGCATTCGTTTTTTCTCATTCAACCTAGAATTGCAAACAAATAAACTATATTTTAGGCACATAAATTCTATCATTATTTTTTGTTAAATATTAACATGTTATTAGGAAATAACAAAGGAGAATAATAAGAAATATTTTTTGGTCCTCAATGTGTGTCAATTAACTGGCATTTTAGGCTAAGATAGTATCTCATGTGTCCATATCTTATCATATTAGTAAGGGTAGAATCATAACTACAAAATATGAAGCTCTCCATGAAATCAAATACATGGGCATATTAATCCTAGAATGACTCTCCACTGGTCCAGCAACTATCCAGTAAACTCTTGGCTCCTAGTTGCTTCAGAAACTAATTGCCACACTTAAGATCATAATAAGGAACCAAGCTTTCTTGTTTTTTTATCTAAATTCAGAGCATGCTATAGGACGCAGCTACCAGGATGTGTGTCGACTGCATTAAGATGGTGCCTCTCATCTTTCACTTGTGAAAATAAAATTCTTCAGCTTATATGGGCCATGTTCCAGTCTAATAATTAGCCAAGTATATATCCTAATCATAGTGGAACAAATACGTGAAGGTAACTAATATGTTGATCTATTTCTTCTGTCAATTCTAAGCATTAAATTTATATTTTAAAGAAACAAAAATAACATTTTATATGAGACTTGTAATCTCTCACTTCGTGTGTGATGAGCCAAAAAAATTGTGTGCTAAACTTCATCTCTTCAAATATATGGTTTTTTTATTAGATCATAGAATTTATGTACTCAAGTCGTGGCATAATTCTTATGTATATCTATGGTTCCATTCCAGCTCGTTAACTTGCTGCTAAGTGACTCGCACAACACGTGCGTGAGTAGAACACATGGTAGCTCACCTTTCACATCTGGATGGGCGAAGGTCTCGGGAAAAGTACTAAGATACCATGCATCTTTTCCACCACACCGTTAGAACATGCAAGCTAAGAAAACATAAGAAATTTTTATCATTGGTACTCGGGTGTTTCGCCGGTTTCCATAAAAAACAGCCACACCACATGAATGTGAAAGAAAAGGCAATATATAAGAAATTTCCATGGTAGAGGATATGCTTGGTGTCTCTATGATCGCCAATCGTCATAAAAGGATCGCTAGCTTCGCTGCGATATGTGCATAAGAGGTCACAATAGGGGTGTGTTTTTCTTTATTTTTCTCTCATCCATGAGTAAAATCGTAGACCTTTTAGCTATACATCTCAATCATTTGTTTTATGTTGTCTCAAAATTAAAATTGCTAATTCCGGGGTTGACTTTGATATGTAGTTTTATGATATCAACATGGTAGAGCATACCTAACTGCAAATTAAGTGACAAAGAAATTTATCAGGAGCTTCTTTTATCTTTCCATGTTACAAATATTCTATATCGACTTCGACATGGACGCGGATTTGGTGCACCCAGGCACACTGCCTTCTTTTAGAAAACAAAATGAAAATTATAATTTTGAATTTTAAAAATATTTTTTTATTTCAGGGATACGTATACATGCTCAATATATTTCATGCAAACATAAGTTGACTATATATAGGAGTAAAATACATATTTTTCTCAGAAATTTGTCTTTATATATTTTCTAAAATATAATGTGTTTTCAAACGAAATTTCTGGCGTAAAGTCTGGATACATATATCTAGCCATATATTTTACGGCTAAACTTTTGAAGAGTTGAAAGTATGATTTTGGAATTTTTATCTTTCTGAAATAGAAGTGCCGTGTATCAAGTTGGAATAGAATCCTAGAAAACCACGTTTGGTCATGGCTAATACTGATACGGACTGATTGTATTTTACATATCCTTGTTTCCATAAGCTACATGGATGTGGGCCTAGACTTTCACGTAGCAAACATAAATTTGGATGGGGCTTATTGATGTGTTACACATCAAACGTGACATGACATATTCTCGTGTGTTTCCATAAAAACATATTCTTGTACGTAAAATCTTTCAATCTTGTCCGTTAAAATTATAGATCTAACCGTCAAAATAATTTTGATGATGTGGATCAACGTAGTGTCTCTATTTTAGACCCTCGTATATTGCTTTTAGTATATAATAGATTACCTCAGGTAGCAATTTTGGACTGCAATAATAGACAGGAATCCATAATTGAAGCAACTTGCTCAATTGCTCTCAAGCTCCACCTACGGTCCCCCACATGTACACACTCTGTTTCTTCCGTAAACTGGAACAATGCTGCTTGGCACTTCCGTCTAGGCTCCCCACTTGGTACTGTACAAACTTTCCAGTACTGACGAGGAACTGTTCCACCGGTCTATTGCTACCTGTGAGTCTCTGACCAATAGCGTGCATGCATCGAGCTGAGCTGGGCCAATAATTAGACCGAGATTAACTAACCAAATGGCGTGCAAAACAGCATGTTAAGTCAATAATATACCCACATGCATGACCACACGAGCTGAAGAGCACACAAGGCGCCATTGCCATGGCGTGCCACAGGTCGGTACAGAAACCGGGCAGCCCAACAGTAAACAACAACAACTCCCTGTTTTAGTTTCGACTAATCTAACCAACAACTCTTATCTTTTTTTTGAATGACAGCAGGAGAGCTGCTATTTCATTGCAATAGTGGAAGAGATACAAAAGAGAAGGAAGACCCAAAGAACGGTCCTCCTGAAAAACAAAAACAGAATGAAAACAATCAACCCGGGTCAAAGGGTGTCCCACCGGACAGGTCGACAAGCGGGATTGGCGCACCCGCCATTCTCCAGGTTGCAGCTTCATCCGCTAACCGGGATATGAACGCAGCCACCGACATCTCCTTCTTCTCAAAAATCCGTCTGTTTCTTTCCTTCCACAATTCCCAGCAGATTAGATTGGAGGCTGGGAAGATCTTCTTCCTTTGAGCTTTGGGATGGTTGCCCACCATGCCCTTATACCAGTCATGAATGGTGATGTCCTTCCCGATCCACTGTGAGGGATTTACGGAATCAAGGTCGAGAAGACGCGCCATGTGGTCCCAAACCTTAGTACTGTACGGGCATTCCATGAAGAGATGGTTGGCCGTTTCAAGGTTGCGCCGGCAGAGAGGGCAGAAGTACTCGTTGTCCCATTGTCTTAGAAGCAACTTGTCCGCTGTGAGAACTCTGTTTAGCAGCACTGTCCAGATGAAAAACTTACACCTAGCAGGGGCCCAGCATTTCCAGATTAGCTTGCTAAAATCAGAGCCGACTGCACCCAGAAAATGCAGCCTGTAGGCCGACTTGGCGGTGTATTCCGGCTTGTTCCCGAATCTCCACACAATATCGTCTGGCACGTTTGTGAGACGGACCGATTCAACCAGTTGTGCAAGCCTGATGAGCTGCGGCAGATGTTGCACATCCAGATGGTGGCGAAGGTCGATCATCCATTTCTCATTTGTGAGGGCATCCTTGACCGTTCGGTTCTTTCTCACCGAGATTTTGAATATGTCTGGAGCTATCTTGGCAGGAATAAGATCGAACAGCCACCTATCAGTCCAGAAGGTTGCTTTCGCACCGTCCCCCAAGGAGATTTTGGTTGCAGCAGCAAATAAGGCCTTGTCCTTTCTAGAAGCTGGTATCTGTAGATGGGCCCAAGGCTTGTTGGGCTTCTTCCACTTCTGCCATAGCCACCTAAGTCTGAGCGCTGAGCCAAAGTCTTTTATGCAGTGGACCCCCAGGCCACCCAGAGCTTTGGGCCTGCAGACCTGTTTCCAGCTGACACGGCACTTCCCTCCATTGCAGCTTGCCTCTCCCGCCCACAACCATGCCCTACGGCGGCGGTCGAACTCCTTTCTAACCCATGCCGGCATATCGTTGATCGTCATGAGGTAGACCGGCAGGGAAGATAGCACTGAGTTAAGCATCTCAAGGCGTCCGACCTTGCTCAAAAGCCTAGCCTTCCAAGTGGCGAGGTATCTGTCGACTTTGTCAAGAAGCGCTTGCCAATTAGCTTTATTCAGTTGTTTCAACGCTAGGGGCATCCCTAGGTAAGTGCAAGGGAAGGAGGTAACAGGGAGGCCAATGGTCATGGCAAGGCTGTTGACGTCGATGTCCGCGCAGCTGATCGGCGTGACAGAGCTCTTCTCCCAATTAGTTACAAGCCCGGTGGCGCGCCCAAAGCCAGCCATGATGGCGCTGACACCCCTGATGTCCTCCAAAGTGGGGTTGATGAAAAGCGCGACGTAATCCGCATATAAGGAAGCTCTGAATGTGCACTTCCGCCCTCTAAGCTTGGTAAGTGTTCCCGCCTCCGAGGCAAGATCGAGCAAACGATGCATCGGCTCCATGGCTAGGTCGAAAAGGAAGGGGGAGAGAGAATCCCCTTGCCTAAGACCCATCTGGTGTTCGATAGTCCGGCTCGGAGTCCCATTGATGAGCACTTGTGAGGATGCAGTCCTGAAGAGGAGCGCAATCCAGTTCCTCCATCTGAGAGGGAACCCCCTCGCTTCCAGCATGTTAAGGATGTAGGTCCAAGAAACAGTGTCAAAGGCCTTGGCGATGTCCAGCTTAAGAAGCAAGGTTGGCGTCTTGGTTCGGTGGAAGTGCTTTGCTAGGTTTTGCACATAAAGGAAATTGTCTTGGATGCTTCGTCCACTAATGAAGGCGCTTTGGCAGGGGGAGACAAGCTCATCCATCCGAGGCTGCAATCTAGTGGCGAGGATCTTGGAGATCAGCTTTGCAAACACGTGAATCAGGCTAATGGGGCGGTAGTGGGAGATTTGCGTGGGCATTTCATTTTTTGGAATGAGCACATAGAATGCAGTGTTGAGGTTGTTGAAGGATGGGTCGTTGAGGTCGTAGAACTTGTTGAGGGCCCGTAGTAGGTCGTCCTTCTCGATCTAGGGTTCTAGACAATACACATTGACGTACAGAGAAACATGCATGGCTGGAAGGGAAGCCTCCACATGCTCCCAAAACATTGGCGTCCGCCTCATGTGTCTATATATATCAAAGTTTTATGTAGGGTGTTATCTCTTTCCTATAGCGGATTCACAACACTCACGCTAAAAATATGTTCTTTTAACGCTAAATAGAAGCTCTCGGCAATAGCTCGCTGAATCGCGCTTAAAAGCTAAATAGGGCTAAAACTTAGGGACGCAACTAATTTTTGGTCGATCTAGAACTAACCTAATTCTCGATCACCAGATTTCACGTGTAATTCATGTGTAACTATGAAAGAAGTTGTGCAATTACACAAAAATGTGCAATTCTAATTTACAGGAATCGCAATGCAAATCTGACGATCCTAGAGTCAATCTATAAATAACTTAATTCTCGGTTAATCTAGAATTTGAAAGTATTTCCATATTTGAATTTGAAAGTTAGACCTGGATATATATGTGATACGTATTTATGTACTACTTGTTTGTTACTACAATCGTTATGATTGTTTAGTATGTATCATTGACTTTCTTGTCAAATTTATATATGATATGAATATTTGATGCCTAATTGGCCTAGAAGTTTTCTTGTTTCGCAGAGAAGCTAAATGGCTTGGGTTTGCTATAGCTTTCTTAACGTCTCGAAAAAAGTTGCCGCTAACGCGCATAGCCTATATTTTTAACTTTCGTGCCGATACTTTAAGGAATTTGCTAGTTCAGCTGAGAACGAACTTCATGCTCAATCAAATCTTACACTATTCGATTTGCATCGTGATTTGTGTTGGTCATGAGTTGCAACATGAATTGCAACTGAACTTTAAAAACATCATCTGACTGAGAAAGAAGTTAGTTGTCTGTCAACTAAGAAACCCTATAAGAAACTGGCCAAAATTAAGGCCGTGTCATGGTGTACTTACTACAGTATTGAGGATTGAGTCGACCCAACTGCCTCGTCGCCAAACGTCATGTGTTCATGGATAGATGCAGTACCTAACCGCAGTTGCCAACGCCGGCGCGTGGATTTGCATCTCGAGACTGCCTTTTGCCGAGGCAGGAGCACGTCGCACATGCATGGGCTTACCAACCATTATACGAAAAATCTTATTATGCCACTAACAAAACCAGTAGCACCAACCATGCATATTCTAGGACTAACCTCTCAGGACGGCTACTATCATGGACAGATACAGTATTGTATGGTTGTAGGGACAATTCGTGCGTCCCATATATGTATGTATGTGATAAAGCCATCTGCAGGGTGTTCAACGAAAGCTAGGGTAATGGGATGGGACAAGAAGAGACAGAACGGTGGGTAGCTCCGTTCACCGTAAAATATTCATCAGGCGTTGCACGCATGATTGCATCCGTTACAAAAGCTGTTCTTGTTAGATGTTATGCTTGCTACGCTAGCGCAGTGTGTGGAGCTAGAGTGGAGACCGAGATGGCTTGTGATTAGAACAACAACGTGAGTGCGTATATAAAAATGGAGAATTGTCCAGGAATTGCGGAAACATATAAATTAATTAATTTACAGGGAAATAAAGAGCAGGAAAAACGACGGGTCTGACAAAATGCAGACACGCTAGCTAGCTACCAGGAAAAACCCTGTTGCTCGGACGAAGTCGAGCTGCAGGGCAAAAACAACTGGCAGCTACCACGCCCATGCTATCCTATTACAAGCAGAACTTCAGCTGGAAAAAGGAAAAATAAAATAGGGAAATCAAAGTTGCAGTCAAGTCTTGAAAGCTTGACTGCAACCGTATGATATGATATCGCCTAAAGCGGTGTCAAATTTATTGGCCTGCAAAGGAATCAAGAAATTTGTTCAAGTAAATCTTTAGCTACGATGTTAGTTACCACAGCCGGATAAAAGAAACCATGCATGTTTCGTGCAATGCATTTCTGCATGCACACCGGCCGGGTTGCAATGCATGTTCATCAATGTTCCCAGAGCTGCAACGGCTCCCCGAGGAAGAGATCGTCGTCGACGAAGTCATCCCACGGCGAGCCGCGGTACGACGGCGGTTCCGGCAGCGTAGTGAACGCGAATTCTAGAAGAGCATCCGGCACGTCGAAGAACGAGAAGTCTGCTGCTAGTCCGATGCCACCATTGTCCTGCGGTGCCGCATTCTCGATTATCACACAGTCCGGCGACTCCTGCTCAGGCACGGCCGCCGGTTCCAAGTCCTCGTGATCTTGAACGACGGCAGTGATGTCAGGTGGAGACGGTGAGGCGGTGGCGGCGAGCGCTGCCGCGGCCTGCACGTCCTTGGGCGCGGCTGAGGCGGCGCGGGGCAGCTCGTGGGCGGTGTCCGGGAAATTGAGGTGCGCGCTGCGGCCCTTGATGGCGATCGCGGCGACGTCGTGCGCGCGGGCGGCCATCTCCGGGGTGTCGAAGGTGCCGAGCCAGATGCGGGACTTCTTGCGGGGCTCCCTGATCTCGGACACCCACTTGCCCCAGGTGCGCATGCGCACGCCGCGGTACGTCGGGTGCTTCAGGTCCCTGCGCGGCCGCTTCTTGCCGACGGCCACGACGGCGCCGTCGTCACCTGAGCTGGGGGAGGACGCGTTCAGGGAGCTCGAACTCGTCGTGGTGCTGCCGCTGCCGCTGCAGGTGCAGCTATCGTCGTTGGAAACCTGAGGCACCACTAGCACTTGCTCGTGCTCCATCTGATCGGTGCGACAATCGGCAGGGACGAACGACCAAGCTGCTAGCTCGTTGGAAGTGATGACCACGATCAGCTAGCTAGTACACCTTGATGAGAGCTTACAAGTGAGATGTAGTGAGTTGCTTGTGCTTGGCGAGATGATGGACAATGAATGCGATGCGATGAACGGTTCATATAGTGGCCACTCTCGTGGTTCGATCGCCAGAAGTCAATGTGGAAACAGAAACTCATTTCTTTTCTCCGCTCCGATCGACCAAGGAAATGTGTATGACATGCAGAATAGAGGACGCGATGGAGCTACTAGAAAAGGCAGGGGCATGCATGTTGCGTGCTCTGCTTACGCGGTTCTGTGTCGATCTCAGGCTCATCTATGCACGGTCAACAGCTAGTGTCACAACTACAGAACCGTCACGCTGCTACCCGCATTGTTTATTGTTTTTGTTGATCTGCATCCTTCGATCTACAGTTCTAGAACGGCTCTCTGTGCGTGTTTAGGTGTATTTTCTTTGGTGGTACGACGACTAATGATTAAAGACTGAAGTAGCCGGCCCCCCTCCTGTCTCCAGCCCTACCAAATTGGCCTCGTGCTAAGTATTAAAAATGCACGTAATCGTTGTTCAGATCCTAAAGATTTGGATCTCTACTTAACTACTTTTATACGTACTGTTGCACATGCGTGGAGTTCAATAATGCCAAGCGAGTGGCTCGTCAACTATAGCCGAGGGGCACACAAAATAGGGGTTGTTTATGCCAAAAAGATGAAAACATATAGAAAAAGATACATATAACGCAAAGCAAAGCAAAGTAAAGCGCGGGTGCGCGTTTGTTTTCCCGTCCTGTTCATAATCTGCACATAAACTAACCCTGCATAATGTTATCTGACGGAATAATCTAACATAAAACGCTGCGCTACTCCAGCATGGGAGCGTAAAGAAAACCTAATTGGGCGAGCTCGTGCCGCGCTTTTGATCGAGATACGGGTGTTTCCTATGATCACACTTTAAAGCTTTGCGTAGTTTCTTAAGTTGCCCATCTAACAACCAAATATACTCCGAAAAAGAAGAGCTTGGATAAAACTATAGTTTCTTTCATCTAGCTCAAGCTTTCATTTGCCTGCATGAACCATGATTAATTACTGACTTGGTGATCGTCCATCTGATGGAGACATCCTAAACAAGGCTAGCTAGCGCGCTTTCTACTTTCTACTTGATCAGGTTATATATTATTGGTCAAGTTTACTTGAGCATCCTCAGATCTTAATTACTCCATCTGATCTATAATAAGCGTTGAGACCGGATTTATTATTGGATCGAGGGAGTATGTGGTATCCGAAATTAAACGGTTTAACTTTGGTTAAACGCACACATGCTATCTACGTACGGAAGTATAGCATAGTTGTTCAGTTCTCTTTCTGTTCGCTCGTTGAATAAAACTATCATTTTATTCGTTGGGCTCAAACTTTAATTTCCCTGCATGAACCATGATTAGTTGTACTGAATTAGTGATTGTCTAATACAGACATCCTATAAAGGCCCTCACATAACACTAGCTACCAACACATGTGGACTACCTTGTTGAAGACAACGCGATGGATGATATCTGCTTATCACCGGTATTGGATGGGAAGTGGTATGCCCACTTTTGATGATTGTCTTGAAGAACAAGTTGTCGGGAAGGGTGGCCCTAACCCTAAACCCTAACCCTAACCAGTAGATCAAGTAATTTTTTTTTGGAATGATATGCCTAAGTGGTGCCGTCAGCGCATGTGGACTACCTTGTTGAAGACAATGCGGTGGATGATATCTGCTTATCATCGGCATTGGATGGAAACCTTGGTATGCACACTTTTGAAGATTGTCTTGAATAACAAGTTACCGAGAAGGGTGGCTCATGGGATAATGGCTACGGGTATACCGGAGGCTAGCATGTGCCAAAGGGTCCCAGCTTGGTTTTCTATGTGTATATGTCCTAAACAAACTTAAAACAATGAAAAATTACATTAGTAGAATCTCGCGCGAAAAAATCTAGGAGGTAGACCCACCGGGGAACACATACCACTATTTTTTGGAGGAGGAGGGGGAGAATGACCGCCGGAGCACCGGAATCCCACTAAAACTTGCATGTGAATCTATGATATGTGTGAAAGTGTGATGGAAAGTGTAATGGTGCAAAAATAGCTCCCCGGTGTGACCTTTCTCACATTCGGACGATAACACTTAGCAGATTCTCCGAACCGCGGATTGCTCCGAAACCCTGATATATGTGGAGAATGAAGATGGAGAGTACTTGTTGTATTGCAAATAGTATGGGTATATACATATTATCCTAAGTAACACTAATAAATAGTCAACAAAAAGTAAAACTAATTGAAAAATAAGTATAAGTATTAGATGAAATAAAATAGAAAGCAAAACAAAGAAAAATGCCATATGGTGCACGGCAAAGGGAAGAACGCACGGCAAAGGCGGCGTTGACGTGCGTCCCAGCTACACGGCAATGCCTAACGCCGTTGCCGTGCTTCCAATCTTTGACGTGCACTGTCTTGGTCCATTGTCGTGCGCTGTCTTTGGCCATTGATGTGAATCGTTTCTTTACCGTGTGCTCGTGTCTGTCTTTGCCGTGGCCCAGTTCTTTGCCGTGCTTTTTTCTGGGTGTGCACATCAAAGATTTTTGTTGTTGTACGGGGTCTCACGGCAAAGATTTCTTTACCGTGCGGGGGCGCACGGCAGTACCTGTTTTTCCCGTAGTACGGAAGTATCACATAGTCGTTCAGTTCTCTTTTGGTTTGCTCGTCGGATAAAACTATCATTTTGTTCGTTGGGCTCAAACTTTCATTTCCCTGCATGAACCATGATTAATTGTACTGATTTGGTGATTGTATGATAGAGACATTCTATAGAAGGCCCTCACATAATACTAGCTACCAACGTTTTCTACTTAGTAGAAAACATGCCTTTTCGTCAGGCCTCTTTAGGTCCGGCCGTGTCCTGGGCGGGACTAAAGGTCTGGCCACGTCGCTCAAATACGCTCAAGCGTACAGCATCTATTGGTCCCGGTTCGTTAGGAACCATTTGTCCCGGTTTATATCCTAAACCGGACTAAAGGGTTTTGTGGTCCGCTGCGCCTGTTAGCACCCCCTTTAGTCCCGGCTGGTGACACGAGCCGGGACATGAATTCAAATGGTTCCTTCCCGCGCAGA
Source organism: Lolium perenne (assembly GCF_019359855.2). NCBI lineage: Eukaryota > Viridiplantae > Streptophyta > Magnoliopsida > Poales > Poaceae > Lolium > Lolium perenne. The sequence goes on from NC_067245.2 coordinate 264,305,354, forward strand.
AGTCGATCATCGTCGCCATTACTGGCGCGGAAATCGGTCGTCACCCGCCGCAGCCACGGGAATTTGGGTCGCTGGCGCTGACGGACAACCACGAGAATTGATCACCCGGTGGCTGGCATGTTCATCTTCAGCACCTTTATATGCTTCACATCTTCTCCAACATTGCCACACATCTCTTCATATTTCCATCATCCTCTCCCAAAACGCTCTATATCCATCGACGTTCCGGCCCCAATGGAGCACCTCGCGCGCGCCCCGGCTCCTCGGTCTTGGATATACTACCTGGTCGAAGGGATGTCTTTCAAAATCACGACCACTCTCTGTGCATCAAGAGTGGAGAAGTGGATCCGCGCCGTCAAGAGGGACTTTCTCGACGGCGCACCAATCAAGTATGTCGGCTTGGACTACGAGTTCACCAACCCTCGTGAGGGTAATCAGCGCGCCGCCGTCCTTCAACTCTCGGCGGCGACCGGGAATTTGGTCTTCCAGATTTGTTGGGCTAATGAAGTGTCACAAGTTCTCAAGGAGTTCTTGTAAGACAAGACCATCAGATTCTACGGCGCGGCTATCGGAAAAGATGTGGAAATGTCGAGGCCCTACGGTATTGATATTACTTCTGCGTTCGACCTCCAAAAGATAATCCCGATCCCACCAAAAATCTCATTCCGAGTCTGTATGATCGAGCAAATTCTACTATTGGGATAAAACTTGAGAAGAAGAGGGACAAGAAGAAGAACAAGAAGAAGGACGACACGAAAAGAAGAAAAGATGAACTGGTTTTTGGATGGCCCAATGTTCCATTGAGATACGAGCAAGTGCACTATGGCGCTCTATACGCTCGCATGGGCTTCGAGATATCTAGGAGGTATTGGAGACTAGTTGATCGTCTCAATATTTAAAAATAATGAGTAGATGGTGATGTGTTGTGTGGTGTGTGTCTTCTATATTTGTATGAACTATGAATTGTCTTAATATATCGAATCTTTCTATTGTTATTCAAATTTCTCAATTTTTTCTAATTGCGGTTTACAGATTCCTCAGATATTAATTATGTCGTATCCAAATTCCCCACATTATTTGGCCATGTTATATGAATATTGCGGTTTACAGATTCCTCACATAATTATTTTATATTCAAATTCCTCACATTTTTGTAATAATAATGCATATATTATTTGTCCAATTGCGTTTTACAGATTTAAATATATTAATTATTTGACCATATAATATGAATAATGCATATATTATTTGATAATAATAATAAAAAATGAATAAAAACAAAAAAAAACCATATTCAAATTCCTCACATTTTCTAACAATAATGCATATATTATTTGTCAAAATGCGGTTTACTGATTTAAAGATATTAATTATTTGGCCATATTATATGAATAATGCATATATTATTTGATGATAATAATAATAAATGAATAAAACCAAAATTATTTATATTCAAATTCCTCACATTTGTCTAATAATAATGCATATATTATTTGTCCAATTGCGGTTTACAGATTTAAAGATATTAATTATTTGCCCATATTATATGAATAATGCATATATTATTTGATAATAATAATAAAAATGAATAATTTTTTTACTTCATATTCAAATTCCTCACATTTTTCTAATAATAATGCATATATTATTTATCCAATTGTTGTTTACAGATTTAAAGATATTAATTATTTGGCCATATTATATGAATATGCTGATATTATTTTTTAATAAAAATGGTTTTATTACTGATTTTATTTTCATTGGAATTCAATATTACTATCTTATTCATTATTTTGTTACTTATATAATTGTTTTTGGTTTTTAAAAAATACAGAAATGTGACGCAATGGTGTAAGAGTTAATAGGATTGATATAGTAGTATTTAGAACAAGGTACAATCACATTTCCAAGAGCATAGCAGGAAAGAACCGAGGAGTTAAGCGTGCTAAGGATGGAGTAGTGTGAGGATGCGTGATCGACCGAGATGTGATGACCAAGTCTAGAATTTTTAACTACAAATTAAGTGTAATTAATGTTAAAAATGATCCAACTGAGAGAGTAACGAGTCAAATAATTAAGAAAAAATAAAATAAAAAAGGAAATTAGAAAAAAGAAATTAAAAAAGAAATTAGAAAAATAAAAAATGAAAAACAATTCCTGAAAAATAATAATTAGTCTCGGTTGGGCTTACGAGCCAGGACTAAATGTACTCCAGCCCAAACCCTGTATCGCAGCCACGTGGAGGACCATTTATCCCGGCTGGTAACCGGGCCGGGACTAAATGATCCGCCTTTAGTCCCACCTAGATAGTTCTGGTTGGCCAACCGAAACTAAAGCCTGTTACTTAAGGGTCGGGACAGAAGGCCCTGTCTCAGTAGTATTCTACTAGATCGGGCATATCATTGGTCAAGTTTACCTGAGCCAAAAAAAAGTTTATCTTAATTATGTGGTATCCTCTACTGTTGGAATTTAAAGTGTTAACTTGGTCAAAAGGGCTCATGGTACTATCAAACAAAAGCTCCGCACCAAATCCCAGGTAATCTGCTGAGTTGATACCTTTTTTTTTTTTGCGGGGAAGTCGAGTTGATATCCCGACGATGACCGTCAAGAACCGAAGCGGAGAAGAAAAAAATGACGGCAAGGACGTGCAGCCCGATTTTTTTTTTATTTTTGTAGAAAACGTGCAGAACGACTCATTAGTATGGACGGCTATTAGATACTGAAAAACACACCATCATCATCATTATACATACGTCAAGAAAATGTTTTGTTATACTAGGGAGTTGTAGTGCCATAAGCACTTTTTATTAAACAACGGGAATACGGCGGCCTTGCTTCGGTTCCAACTTGACCTTCCTGCCCTGCCCCATCTCTTCGTAACCTTTGACGGCGACTAGCAAGACAGGCAGAGCGTGGCCAGGCGCTGATCGTCGTAAGAACAATTACGTAGCACAATGCCAAGCGCGAAATCCCGGATAATCTGTAGAGTTTTGTTACCTAATGTTCAACGCGACGACGATCGTCAAGAACCAAAGCGGAAAAGAATGACAGCCAGTAGTACATGTAGGACAATTCATTCCTATGGGCGGCTATTTTTAAGATTATTTTTTTCGAAAATGAGGTTAAGACCAGCCACTGTATCGAAAAGAGACCCTTATTTTAAAACTTATTCAACAAGGTCCAGCACATATCAAACAATCCAAATAGGCCGCATAACACCTATAAATCCGACAATGTGTGAAGATCATGCTACCAGAGTCTTATGACCTAAAAACCCATTATCATCTAGGTATCAGCGGCATCAATGAGTCACCCTATGATTACCGGGTAAACATATCTGGTTCAGCAGGCCCTCGGCGAGCACCTCATGCACATGCTTATGAAGCCATATCGCAATCAAACCGCCGAGCCATTTTCAGGGGAGAGATCTAGATAAACCTCAGGCGTGTCGTCGACACCGCCAGTCAGCGCCCACGCCCCGCGTGAGTCCATTAAGCCACAACTGTCGCTGAGAACCTGCTGCGCCACATCGCCGAGACTCTCCGTCCTCGACTCGGTCGATGCAACATCGCTCCACCATCTGCTCAAAAAATGATGCCCATAAGGAAGAGTGACATCGAAAGCGTTGCTATCCTCTGAGTTGGAGACCCTGATCTAGGGTTCCCCAAAGCAGTACGAGTGAGTAGACTATGATTTTAGCAACGATGTATTCACCATGGTAACGGCGCATAAACGCCACCACTGCCCACCATGATCGGAGTGGGAACTCGGTTTTCACCGGCAGCGCCACCCCGACTCATAGTTGGGACTAGATTTAGGATCTTAAGGTTCACCAGAACTAGGAGCAAATCGACCGACCACCCCTCGAAGAAGATAATTCTTCGATCGACATTCCCGGAGTTGCTGCCCTAGGCGTTCTCGTGTTGCGGGTGTAGCCTAGAAGTGCCACCACATACTATCGCTGGAGCAGCAGCAGGAGCGGCACACCTAACCCATATAGGACTTCCTTCAGCATGGGCGGGTTTGGTAGGCTGGGTGCCTCTTGGCTCGCATCGGGCCACCAATAAAAAGGCTCGTTTGGTTTTCTGGCTGACCCACGTTGTTGCATGAACATCTTCTCAAAGCACCCTCAGGCCAGCCCCGAAACAAAGCCCGAATCGGCCGTTTCTACTGGTCTTGCCCTATTGTCTTCATTTTTCCGCTCGATGGATGCAACCTCTTCACGTAAACTTGCTTACGCTCACTCTCCCTTACACTACTCCACACACCCTCTCTTCAAATGAACACAACCATAGTCCGAATAAAAATAAGTTGTGCATGAAAAAGATGCCTATCGATGATATGAATCAATTATGACAGTCGGTTTCTAGTTTCTGCAGTCGTAAATCATCAATTTTGTGTATGAAGTTTTGAGAAAATTTTGCTCAACAGTTTGAAATTTCCTTTGACGATTAGGTTCACCACACCATTCCGCATGATTTTCGTGTTGAAACGTTTTTGTTTCGGTGGACATAGACGGAAAAATAAATGACTCGCTACTATATCGTAATTCGTATGTATGCATGAGTATATTTTGGAATAATTTTGCTTAACTTCTCACTTGCCATGTTCATGGGTGGCGACGTGGTGATGATGGGTGACAATTAAGAGGTGATAATCCATGGTGGTGGTGGCATGGTGATGTTCGTCTTCATGGTCGGCGACGTGGTGATGCTTGTGACCGGCGCTATCATGGTGGTATTCAACTTCGTGGTCGGTGATATGGTGATGCTTATGATGGGCATGACTGGAGGTGTCATGGTGGTGTTCAGCTTAGTGGTCGGCGACATGGTGATGCTTCGTGGTCGGCGTGACCGGCGGTGTCATGGTCGTATTCAACTTCATGTTCGACGACGTGGTGATGCTTGTGACTGGCGAGAGACATGCGGTGTCATGGTGGTATTCAGCTTCGTGATCGGAGACATGGTGATGCTTATGACGGGCGTGACCAGTGGTGTCATGGTGGTGTCCAACTTCGTGGTCGGCGACGTGGTGATGCTTGTGACTGGCGTGAACGGTGGTGCCGTGGTGGTGTCTGACTTTGTGATCGCCCACTGATGTCTACGCACGCTTCTATTCTTGTAGACAGTGTTGGGCCTCCAAGTGCAGAGGTTTGTAGGAAAGCAACAACTTTCCCTTAAGTGAATCACCCAAGGTTTATCGAACTCAAGGAGGTGGAGGTCAAAGATATCCCTCTCAACCAACCCTGCAATTACGATCCAAGAAGTTTCTTGTCTCCCCAACACACCCAATACACTTGTTAGGTGTATAGGTGCACTAGTTCGGCGAAGAGATAGTGAAATACAAGTAATATGGATGTATATGAGTGGTAATTGCAATCTGAAATAAAAATGGCAGCAAGCAAATATGTAGCAGAACTGGTTGTAAACGGTATTTCAATGCTTAGAAACAAAGCCTAGGGATCATACTTTCAATAGTGTACACTCTCAACAATGATATCATAATTGAATACATAAATATAATATCTTCACTATGCTACTTTGAACTACTCTCCCGTTGGATAACGAACACCAATTCATCGCGTAGGACTACAAAAGCACTCCTTAAAGTTCACATTCCAAATCTATGGACGCCCCGCGTTGTCACTTTGAGCATCCAAAGATAGTACTAACAAACACCACAATTTCATAGAGACATCCAACTCAAAATATAACTCATGATAAGTATTTCTGTAAAATTGAGCCTAAGAGACACACACGGTGCGCACACTGTCACCTTCACACCATGGTACAAGGTATCTCCGGAGATCACATAATAAAACCACTTGAGTAGCATAATAGATGAAGAGTAACATCTACTTATTCAGCTAGAATACGAAGCTCATGATCACATAAAGATCATACCATGGGAGAGAGAGATAGACCACATAGCTACCGGTAAATCCCTCAGCCTCGGGGGAGAACTACTCCCTCCTCATGATGGGAGTCAGCAACAGCGATGGTGATGGCGGTAGAGGCGATGGAGATGGCTCCAAGGGCAATTTCCTGTCCCGGCAGGGTGCCGGAACAGAGACTTCTGTCACCCGAAACTTGTCTTCGATGGCGGCGGAGCTACATAACTTTTCATGGATGGAGGCTGATTGATTTGGGGTTTTCGCGTTGGGAGGCAATTTATAGGCAGAAGGGCGAGGTCGGTGGGCATCCAAGGGGCCCACACCACCCCTATGTGCGGCTAGGAGGTGGCCCGCACCTAGGCATGGTGTGGCCGCCTCCTGGCCCTCATCCGTCTCTTCTCTGGACTCCGTCTTCGGGTCGGGAAAATAGGAGTTTTGCCTTTTGTTTTCTCCAATTTCGAGAATATTTCCTATACAACTTTTCTGAAATAACAAAATAGCAGGAAACATGAAGTGGCACTATGGCATGTTGTCAATAGGTTAGTTCCAGAAAATGTATAAAGATGCCACCAAGTTTAAACAAAACATATAGAAATTGGTGTAAAACAAGCATGAAGCATCAAATATTATAGATACGTTTGCAATGTATCAGCATCCCAAGCTTAACTCATGCTCGTCCTCGAGTAGGTAAGTGATAACAAAGTTAATTTTTGAGGTGACATGCATCCAACACAATCTTGATCAAGTTATTGTAAAAGCATTGTGAGCTGAGATCAAAGTACTATAAACATAGGCATGATAGATATAATTTTAACAATAGAACTTAGCAACTATGTTACAACTTGAAGTGGTATTCAGCTTGTCATTCATGGAATAGCAAAACATAAAGGCATAGGACACCGTTAAAGTTCAAACAGTGACTAGATACAATTAGTTTGAGAACAAGCAATAAGATAATCATGAATCAATCAATAATAAATTTTGGGACTATGCACATTATAGTCACTATGACAACTATGCTCTCTTAATTGGTGCATTAAGTTAAAAGATGAAGACTCAACATAAAAGTAAAAGAATGACCCTGCACAGAGGGAAGCAAGATTGCTCATGTGCTAGAGCTTTTTATTTTGAATAAAGCAGAGGTGTTAAGAATATATTTTGAGAGGTATGTATGTCTATGTCAACGAATGGCATCAAATGATCTATCATCCTTTCATGTTTAATGGCTTCAAGAGTGGCTCCCATAGAGAGAACAATAAAGTTCCTCTTCTCCTTTGTTTGAACAAGCTAAGTTCATGATTTCTCAAGTACATAGTGTTAGGAGATTTTGATTATGCGTTTAATTTATATTTTAGTGGGCTGGGCATCCGCTTGCATGCTCTTTTGCAATATTAGGGACTAGCACATTATGCATGCTAGTCAAGGTGTGAAGCCAAGATAAACATGAAAGAGATAATAAAGCATTCAACTCTTCCTCATGAGCTAAAACAGGAACACAAAACTGGTAATAATGTTTGAAGGTTTAAAGGTAGCACACAAGCAATTTACTTTGGAGAGGCGGTGAAATACCACATATAGGTAGGTATGGTGGACACAATTGGCAAACTTTGATTTTTGGGAGTTGGATGCATGAGTAGAGCCCATACTCAGTACAGGCGAAGGCTAGCAAAAGACTGGGAACGACCAACTAAGAGAGCAATAATGGCTATAATCATGCATAGCAATAAAACATTATTAATCAAAGGATAAAGTGATATTACAAGTCAAAAACTAAATGATCATAGAGGGTTTAGGTGACTAGTTTGTAGTCATAACATGGTGTAAGCATGTGCCAAGTAAACCCAAATAAAGCATCAAAGGAGAATACCACAATATTATGCTTTTGTATGATGGAAACAACACATGTTTCTTTCAATGACACATTAAGAACTCTAAGCTATTTGAGACAAGTCATGCTACAACAATAACTACTAAGCATATGATTAAAATAACATTTAACATGACATGCTAAAGTCTAAGCCGTAGTCTAAACAAGTTTTTTTTGCATCACTATAAGCATGAAACATTTTACTCGTCTCCAACACCAATCAATTTATTTGAAACAACTCTCAGAGAAAATAATCAATAAAGAACATAGATCTAATCATACATAACTAAATAAAACTAACAAGCTCTGAACAAAATACGAGGGGTAAACAAGAGCTAAACGCATTAATAGTAAAAGAGAACACTCACAGAACAATAAGAGTGAAAACTAGAGTGTTCTATGCAATGGAAATGGAGTGTGTCATTCTCCAAAAAAAGTATGATGGGATACAACAAACAAAAAAAAAATAAAACGCGCCAAGAACAACACATAGCATATGAAGCAATAAAAATACAGTGTCTTGAAAGATGACCTGATATCTTTGTTGATGAAGAAGGGGATGCCTTGGGCATCCCCAAGCTTTGACGCTTATACCTCTTGAATATTTCTTGGGGTGACATGGGCATACCAGAGCTTGAGATTTTTCCATTCTTCATCTCATCACATCATTCTACTCTCCCTAAACATGAAAGCTTCCTTCATAGAAAACTTCACACAATTTTCATTAGCAGCATTAGTGCAATCAAAAATAAAAAATTCACTTTGGTTCAGTTCTAACATAAGTCAAACATTTATTAGAGGCTATCCTTGGCACAAAAAATTCCCTCCCGGAGGGGGAAATCGTTAGCAGGATAACAACTTCCCCAAATCTTACCTTCTTCTTATTAGAGGCTACAATTTTCATTAGCAGGATAGCAACTTCCCCAAATCTTACCTTCTTCTTATTAGAGGCTATCCTTGGCACAAAAAATAAATAAAAAGGATAACGAGAGGTTATTACATTGGTAACAACTTCCAAGACTGAACAAAAGAAAAATTACAGAAATAAACAAGGGTTACTGATACGTCCATTTTGCATCACTATTTTATATCATAATTTACTGTTATTCATTGATATATTTCATATTTAGAGATGATACTTATGTTATTTCACCTATTTTTCATGTTTCATGATTATTGGAGAATTACTCACCGGAGTCAGGATTCTGCTGGAAAAAGCACCGTCAGGATACAATATTTCTGAAGATCAACAATTGACGGAAAATACACCGAAAGTCTTATTTCTCCAGAAGAAGGAGCTAGCCAAAAGGAGGGGCCGAGGAGGGCCGCCATGGGCCCCCCCATAGGCCGGCGCGAGCTCCACCCTGGCCGCGCCGCCTTGTGGGGAGGGGGCCCACAACCCCCCTCGACCGTCTCTCTTTCGCGTACTTCATCTTCCGAAAACCCTAAGGTGCGGGGGATCATCGCGAATAGAAACAGCCGCCTCTGCGGGGCGGAAAACACCAGAGAGAAAAGAGCTCTCCGGCATGATGAAATCCGCCGGGGAAATTCCCTCCCGGAGGGGGAAATCGTCGCCATCGTCACCGTCATCGAGCTGGACTTCATTGGGATCATCATCATCTCCACCACCGTCACCGTCATCTCCACCGCTGCACCTCGTCTCCACTGTAACATCTAGGGTTAAATCTTGATTATTTCATAGGGGAAACTCTCCCGGTATTGATTACTCCTTGTTATTGATGCTATTGAGTGAAACCGTTGAATTAAGGTTTATGTTCAGATTGTTATCCATCATCATATCACCTCTGATCATGTTCCATATGATGTCTTGTGAGTAGTTCGTTTAGTTCTTGAGGACATGGGTGAAGTCTAAATGTTAGTAGTGAACTATGTTGAGTAATATTTAATGGTTTGATATTTAAGTTGTGCTGTTATTCTTCTAGTGGTGTCATGTGAACATCGACTACATGATACTTCACCTTTATGGGCCTAGGGGAATGCATCTTGTATTCGTTTGCTAATTGTGGGGTTGCCGGAGTGACAAAGAACAGAACCCCCGTTGGTATATCGATGCAGGAGGGATAGCAGGATCTCAGAGTTTAAGGCTGTGGTTAGATTTATCTTAATTACTTTCTTGTATTTGCGGATGCTTGCAAGGGGTTTAATCACAAGTATGTATTAGTCCTAGGAAGGGCGTTGCATTAGTATAGGTTCACCCACACAACACTTATCAAAACAATGAAGATTAATCAACTGTATGAAGCGAAAGCACTAGACTAAATTCCCGTGTGTCCTCAAGAACGTTTGGTCATCATAAGTAAACAAACCGGCTTGTCCTTTGTGCTAAAAAGGATTGGGCCACTCGCTGCAATTATTACTCTCGCATTTTACTTACTTGTATTTTATTTATCTGCTATATCAAAACCCCCTGAATACTTGTCTGTGAGCATTTACAGTGAATCCTTCATCGAAACTGCTTGTCAACACCTTCTGCTCCTCGTTGGGTTCGACACTCTTATTTATCGAAAGTACTACGATACACCCCCTATACTTGTGGGTCATCAAGACTATTTTCTAGCGCCGTTGCCGGGGAGTGAAGCGCTATTGGTAAGTGGAATTGGTAAGAAAAACTTTTACTGTACGTACTGTTTTTATTTCTGCCTGCTGCTATAATTCATTATGGAGAGATCTTCTCTTGATATCCTATTTGGAAAATCTACTACTACTGCAAAGGTAGTGGATGAGGCGCCAGGTGAGAAATAGGTTCCATATAAAATACCTATGAAAATTATTGAAAGTGTTGTGGATAACCGCTATGAATGGGATGGAACTGTCCATCCTGGAGATCATTTACTGTTTTTACATGAATTATGTGGGTTATTCAAGTGTGCATGTATTTCTATGGATGAAGTTAGGAAGAAACTATTCTCTATATCGCTGTCTGGTAAAGCGGCGCATTGGTATAAACTGCTGAAGAATGGGCATTCTCTTGATTGGAAGGATATTGTGCCTCTATTTTGTTCTAATTTCTATCCTCCAAGTGAAATTCACAAAGACCGAAACCGCATATATAATTTCTGGCCTCATGATGGAGAGAGTATTGCCCAAGCATGGGGGAGATTGAAGTCTTTAATGCTCAAATGCCCCATTCATGAGCTTCATGGTAATATCATTATTGATAATTTCTATGCAAGACTTTCTTTTCAAGACAAAACCCTGCTGGATACTACTTGTTCTAGATCATTCACACGCAACAAAGAAGAGTTTAAATGGGACATTCTTGATCGGATTCAGGAGAATACTGAAGGATGGGAGAACAACAAAGATAGAGAATCAGGTATAAATTATGATTATGAATGCATTGAAACTTTTATGGATACTGATAAATTTCATAATATGAGTGCTACTTATGGTCTTGACTCTCAAGTTGTTGCAAACTATTATAAAGCTTTTGCCTCTCATTTTGAATTGCCTAGGAAGAATTTTAATAAGTATCATGAACCCTACAAAGATAGAACTGATTCACCTACAGGAAAATGTGTTGAAATTCAAACTGTTGATCATATTCTTCCTGAAGCTTATATTGAAAAAACTCCTTTTCCTGTTAAAATGAAGGAGTATTCTGTTATAACTAGTGTGGTTAATAAAAGTGCAAAGAAATCCATAGAATCTGAAGAGCAAATAAAGGTTGAACCTGCTATTGCAATAGTTAAAGATCTTGTGACTGAAAATGTAGAAGATGGTCATATCATTTTCTGTGAAGATGCTTCTAATATTGTTTCACATCCTAGTAAGTCTAGGAAAGCCAGTGTTCCTATGCTCTCTGTTAGAATTGGTGATCATTGTTATTATGGTTTATGTGATGTTGGTGCAAGTATTAGTGCCATTCCTTATGAGCTTTACACGGAAATCATGCATGCCATTGGTTCTTGTGAACTTGAAGATATTGATGTGGTTATTCGGCTAGCTAACAGAGAAACTATCTCTCCTATTGGTATTGTTCGAGATGTGGAAGTTCTATGTGGTAAGATTAAATATCCTGATGACTTTTTGGTACTTGGTTCTGCTGCTAGTAAGACTTGTCCTATCATTTTTGGTAGACCATTTCTAAATACTTGTGGAGCTGTTATAGATTGCAAGAAGGAGAAAATTGTAACTAAATTTGCTGGTGAATCTTATGAATTTAATTTCTCTAAATTTGCCAAAGTTCCTTATAAAGCTGAATTGCCTAATAATGATTTTAGAGTTGAACAGTGTGCATCTATTGCTCTTGCTCCTAATGATCCTTTGCAGCAACATTTGGAGGATAGTGAGAGTGAAGTCTTTAGGGAAGAAAGGAATGAGCTTGATGAAATTTTTCTTCGTCAACCTATTCTTAAACATGACTTACCGGTTGAAGATCTAGGTACAACACCACCACCAAAGGAAGATCCTGTTTTTGATTTGAAACCGTTGCCTGATAATCTTAAGTATGCTTATATTGATGATAAGAAAATATATCCTGTTATTATTAGTGCTAAGCTTTCAGATTTTGAGGAAGAAAGGTTACTGGAAATATTGAAGAAACGCCGAGGAGCTATTGGCTACACTCTTGATGACTTGAAGGGGATTTCTCCCTCTATTTGCCAACATGCCATCAACATCGAAGATGATGCAAAGCCTGTTGTTGAGCATCAGCATCATCTAATTCCTAAAATGAAGGATGTGGTAAGGAATGAGGTATTAAAACTTCTTGAAGCTGGTATTATATATCCTATTGCTGATAGTAGATGGGTTAGTCCTGTGCATTGTGTTCCTAAGAAAGGAGGAATAACTGTTGTACCTAATGATAATGATGAGCTCATCCCTCAAAGAGTAGTTGTAGGGTATAGAATGTGCATTGATTATCGAAAAGTTAATAAAGTTACTAAGAAAGATCATTACCCTTTACCTTTTATTGATCAAATGTTAGAAAGGTTGTCTCAAAATACTCATTTCTGCTTTCTTGATGGTTATTCTGGGTTTTCACAAATTGCTGTTAAAACTAAAGATCAGGAGAAAACCACTTTCACTTGTCCCTATGGAACTTATGCTTATAGGCGTATGCCTTTTGGTTTATGTAATGCTCCTGCTACTTTTCAAAGATGCATGTCTGCTATTTTTCATGGCTTTTGTGAAAAGATTGTAGAGGTATTCATGGATGATTTTTCTGTCTATGGGAATTCTTTTGATAATTGCTTGCGAAACCTGGATAAAGTTTTGCAGAGATGTGAAGAAACTAACCTTGTTCTTAATTGGGAGAAATACCACTTTATGGTTAATGAAGGAATTGTATTGGGACATAAAATTTCTGAGAGAGGTATTGAAGTTGATAGAGCTAAAGTTGAAGCAATTGAGAAGATGCCCTATCCTAGGGATGTTAAAGGTATTCGTAGTGTTCTTGGTCATGCTGGGTTTCATAGGAGATTTATTAAAGATTTCTCTAAGATTTCAAAGCCTCTTACTAATCTTCTTCAAAAAGATGTACCTTTTGTTTTTGATGATGATTGTAAGGAAGCTTTTGAAACTCTAAAGAAAGCCTTGACAACTGCTCCTGTAGTTGAACCTCCTGATTGGAATTTACCTTTTGAAATTATGTGTGATGCTAGTGATTTTGCTGTAGGTGCTGTTCTTGGACAGCGAGTAGATAAAAAATTGAATGTTATTCATTATTCTAGTAAAACTCTTGATGATGCTCAAAGAATTTATGCTACAACTGAAAAAGAATTATTAGTTGTAGTTTTTGCTTGCGACAAGTTTAGACCTTATATTGTTGATTCAAAAGTCACAATTCATACTGATCATGCTGCAATTAGGTACCTTATGGAAAAGAAAGATGCTAAGCCAAGGCTTATTAGATGGGTGCTTCTTTTGCAAGAATTTGATTTACATATTATAGATAGGAAAGGCGCTGATAATCCTGTCGCTGATAATTTGTCTAGATTGGAAAATATTGTTTATGATCCTGTTCCTGTTAATGATAGTTTTCCAAATGAACAATTGGCTGTAATAAAGGTGAGCTCGCGAGATAGTACTTGGTATGCTGATTATGCTAACTTTATTGTTTCGAAGTACTTGCCTCCAACCTTTTCAGCTCAGCAAAGGAGGAAATTCTTTTATGACTTGAGGCATTATTTTTGGGATGACCCGCACTTATATAAAGAAGGAGTGGATGGTATTATGCGAAGATGTGTTCCCGAATATGAACAACAAGAGATATTGAGTAAGTGTCATGGTAGTGTTTATGGAGGACATCACGCCGGAGATAGAACCACGCAAAAGGTTCTACAATCAGGTTTTTATTGGGCTCTTTAAAGATGCAAGAAAGTTTATTTTATCTTGTGATGAATGTCAAAGGGTTGGTAATATCTCCAGACGCAATGAAATGCCTATGAATTATACTCTTGTTATTGAACCATTCGATTGTTGGGGATTTGACTTCATGGGTCCTTTCCCTTCTTCAGAAGGTAACACTCATATACTTGTTGCTGTTGATTATGTTACTAAACGGGTGGAAGCCATACCCACAAAAAGTGCTGATGGTGAGACCTCTTTAAGAATGCTTTTAGATATTATTTTTTCCTAGATTTGGAGTACCTAGATATCTTATGACTGATGGAGGTTCTCATTTTATTCATGGTGGTTTTAGAAAAACTCTTGCTAAATATGGTATTAATCATAGGATTTCTTCCGCTTATCATCCTCAAACTAGTGGACAAGTAGAATTATCAAATAGATAAATTAAATCTATCTTGCAAAAGACTGTTAATAAATCTAGAAAAAATTGGGCTAGTAAGTTGAAGGAAGCACTATGGGCTTATAGAACTGCTTATAAAAATCCTATGGGTATGTCTCCTTATAAAATGGTTTATGGAAAAGCTTGTCATTTACCTTTAGAACTAGAGCACAAAGCTTATTGGGCTGTAAGAGAACTTAATAAAGATCCTAAACTTGCCGGTAAGAAAAGGTTGCTACAATTGAGCTCTCTAGATGAGTGGAGAAGTGAAGCTTATGAAAATGCTAAACTTTTTAAGGAGAAAGTTAAGAAATGGCATGATATAAGAATTATCAAAAGAGAATTTAATGTTGGAGATAAAGTCCTATTGTATCGGTCTCGTCTCAGATTTTTTGCAGGGAAATTACTCTCAAAATGGGAAGGACCATATGTCATTGTGGAGGTGTATCGTTCATGGGCAATAAAAATTGGTTCTCTGAAAGGTGATGCCACACAAGTGGTGAATGGACAAAGACTCAAACATTATATTTATGGAGATTCTTATAATGAAGATGTTGATGTTATTCGAGTGGTGACTCCGGAAGCTTTCATCAAAAATCAAATTGATAGTTCTGCAGAGTTCGACTTCGAATAGGTAACAATTCTAGTAATAAAAAGTCCGCATTTAAATTTCCGAACAATGTTTTTGCTATTTTTGGAAAATATGAAAAATTACGAGATCGAATCGGAGCGGAGGAGACGCACGAGGGAGTGTCCCCATAGGCCGGCGCGGGCCCCACCCTGGCCGCGCCGCCATACGGGGACAGCCCCTCGGAGTCCCTCTCCCACTCTGGTTCGTCCTGGTACTTTCCTTTTTTGTGAAATTTTTTGCTATATAATCCCCTGGATCCCCCGAGGTCCGTATATAGTTTTCTCGTTGTGTTTTGTTTCGAGCTGTTTTCTGCCAGGATCTGTTTTTGATCTAGAAGCACCATGGTCTCCAACAACAAGGGCAAGGGGCTTTCGGAGGAAGATATTCAAGACCCCGAGTTGGAAGAAGAAGTTGAGAGTGAAGATGAAGGAGAAGTGGAGGAAGACCCGCGTGTATACCCGCGTGCCACCGTCGCAAGCATTGGGGTTGTAGAAAATCCGTTCAACTCCAAGAAAAGCGCCCGAATTAGCACCGGAGGAAAAGTCCCACGTCGCTACCTAGCTCCAAGGACATCTCCTCCAGGCATCGACAACCCCTTCCACACTCTAATTCATAATAGCCAAATTGAAAGGATTCCCAAGGCAGTATTGCCTAGTAGCTGGCATATGGATCGTTCTAACACTGCATGAAGGGTGAAACCTGAAGCTGAGGAGTGGGGAAACAACTCTAGGAGTTGGGACTCACTGTCTGATATACTTCTTAACCGCGTCGAGCACAACTCAGAGATGATCCGCAACCTCACTTACGAGATTGATGAGCTAAAGGAGCTTGTTAAGAAGCTTATCAAGAATTCATCATCACCACCGCCGATGGAGTAATTCATCATTGGTATTGGCACCCCCTTGGTTTGTTCCAAGCTTGGGGGGAGTGCCGCGGTATCACATCATCACTATCTTTTACCTTTTTACTATCAAGTAGTGTCATATCATGAGTAGGGAAGTTATCAGATAAGATGGTTGTAGTGTGGAAGTATCTCTCTTTTAGTTGGTTATCTATGTATCCCTTGGTGTGAGTTATCGTTATGGAATATTAATGAGAAGTTTTATCATTTACATATTGCACACCTTATTTTAGTTTTCAGTTTCTGTTATATGATTGATCTTGTTGTTAGTATCGGAATCACTTTGGGAGCATTGAGTAAATTTATTTGGTTTTGGCAACCTTAGCATTGGCCAATAGCAACAACACTTTGAGGTTTAAGTAGAAAAGAGGAAATACATGTAGATATGTTATTTCATTATCTTTCTTTCTTGTTAGCTAATGAGCTTAGTATTCTGAAGTTAAAAATTGTTTGTGCTTACAAGAAAGATGCATGATTGTTTCTATCACATGTATATTTGTTTGTTTCCCTCAACCCTTATGCTTGCTAACCAACCTTGCTAGCCAAAGACCTGTATTGAGAGGGAATGCTTCTCGTGCATCCAAACCTTAAACCAAACCTATGCCATCAGTGTCCACCATAACTACCTACTATGTGGTATTTCCCTGCCATTCCAAGTAAATACTTCATGTGCTACCTTTAAACAATTCAAAAGTTATTATCTCTTATTTGTGTCAATGTTTTATAGCTCATGATGAAGTATGTGGTGTTTTGTCTTTCAATCTTGTTGGGTAGATTTTCACCAATGGACTAGTGGCACATCCGCTTATCCAATAATTTTGCAAAAAGAGCTGACAACGGGGTTCCCAGCCCCAATTAATTAACTTTCATTAATAATTCTCTTCACATGTTTTGCCCTGATTCATCAGTAAGCAACTTAATTTTGCAATAGACACTCCTCCATGGTATGTAAAATGTTGGAAGGCACCCGAGGATTCGGTTAGCCATGGCCTGTGAAAGCAAAGGTTGGGAGGAGTGTCATCCCTAAATAAACTAAAGTACATGTGTAAACAAAAGAGAAGAGGGATGATCTACCTTGCTGGTAGAGATAACGTCCTTCATGGGAGCCGCATTTGGAAGTCTGTTTGGCAAGGGGGTTAGAGTGCCCACTACCATTCATTGACAACAACAAACACCTCTCAAAACTATACTTTTATGCCCTCTGTATGATTTCAAAACTTAAAAAGCTCTAGCACATGATTTAATCCCTGCTTCCTGATAACCCACAAGTATAGGAGATCGCAACAGTCTTCGAGGGAAGTAAAACCCAAATTTATTGATTCGACACAAGGGGAGGTAAAGAATAATTATAAGCCTTAACAACTGAGTTCTCAATTCAGCTGCACCTGGAAAAGCACTAGTAACAGGGGTGATGTGAAAGCAGCAGTAATATGAGAGCAATAGTAACAGTAACACAACAGCAGTAGCAATAACACAGAGGCGATGGCACCAGAAAATAGTAGATACTACTTCCAATGACATAAAAAATGAGTATATGATGATGAAAGATGGACCGGGGTTCCCAGCGATCTACACTAGTGGTAACTCTCCAATAACAAGTGACAAGTGTTGGGTGAACAAATTACAGTTGGGCAATTGATAGGATTGAAATAGCATTAAGAAAGAACATCAAGATTATTAATCATGTAGGCATGTTTTCCATATATAGTCATACGTGTTCGCAATGAGAAACTTGTACAACATCTTTTGTCCTACCAGTCGGTGGCAGCCGGGCCTCAAGGGAATCTACTGGCTATTAAGGTACTCCTTTTAATAGAGCACCGGAGAAAAGCATTAACACTTGGTGAAAACATGTGATCCTCATACCTACGCCTTCCCCTCCAGTTGTCCCAATTTCTGTCACTTTGGGGCCTTTGGTTCTGGACATAGACATGTGCATACAACTTGTAGATACAATCTAAGCAATAATTATAGAGCTTAAATCTAAGATCATGCCACTCGGGCCCTAGTGACAAGCATTAAACACAACAAGATTGCAGCAACAATAACTTCACAAACTTTATAGATAGACTAATCATAATGTATCATCCATCGGATCCCAACAAACACAACACCGATTACATCAGATGGATCTCAATCATGTAAGGCAGCTCATGAGATCATTGTATTGAAGTACATGGGATAGGGAGTACCAACTAGCTACTGCTAGAACCCGTAGTCCATGGGGGAACTACTCACGGAGCATGATGGAGGCGGTGGCGTCGATGGAGATGGCTTCCGGGGGCACTTCCCCGTCCCAGCAGGGTGCCGGAACAGAGACTTATGTCCCCCGAATTGGAGTTTCGCGATGGCGGCGGTGCCCCTGGAGTCCTTTTGGAGTTTCGTCAATTGGTATCGCGTTTTTAGGTCGAAAGGGCTTATATAGGCGAAGAGGTGGCGCAGGAGGGCGCCTGGGGCCTCCTCCCCATAGGCCGGCGCGGCCAGGGTGGAGCCCGCGCGGCCCTGGCGTGTGTTGGCCCCCAGGCCCGCCTCCGACTCTCCTTCGGTGTTCTGGGGTCTTCCGGGAAAAATAAGATACTGGGTCTTTATTTCGTCGAATTCCGAGAATATTGCCCGAACAGCCTTTCTGGAACCAAAAACAGCAGAAAACAGGAACTGGCACTTCGGCATCTTGTTAATAGGTTAGTTCCGGAAAACGCATAAAAACATTATAAAGTGTGAGCAAAACATGTAGGTATTGTCATAAAACAAGCATGGAACATCAGAAATTATGGATACGTTGGAGACGTATCAGCATCCCCAAGCTTAGTTCCTACTTGTCCTCGAGTAGGTAAACGATAAAAAGAATAATTTCTGTAGTGACATGCTACTTACATAACCTTGATCATACTATTGTAAAGCATATGAGATGAATGAAGTGACTCAAGGCAATGATCTATAGTTGCTAACAAATAGATAACATATAGCAAAACTTTTCATGAATAGTACTTTGAAGACAAGCATCAAAATTCTTGCATAAGAGTTAACTCATAAAGCAATAGATTCAAAGTAAAAGCATCGAAGCAACACAAAGTAAGATATAAGTTTCAGCAGTTGCTTTCAACTTTCAACATGCATATCTCATGGATAATTGTCAACGCAAAGTAATATGATGAATGCAAATAAGCAAGTATGTAAGAATCAATGCACCATTGACACAAGTGTTTGGTTCTATGATGGAAGGAAGTAGGTAAACTGACTCAACATAAAGTAAAAGAATGGCCCTTCGCAGAGGGAAGCAGGGATTAAATCATGTGCTAGAGCTTTTCAAGTTTTGAAATCATATAGAGAGCATAAAAGTAAAGTTTTGAGAGGTGTTTTTTGTTGTCAATGAATGGTAGTGGGCACTCTAACCCCCTCGCCAAACAGACTTTCGAAGAGCGGCTCCCATGAACATTATCTCTCATATGTACTTTAGTTTAATTTATTTTTATTTTTGGGTGACACTCCTTCCAACCTTGCTTTCACAAACCATGGCTAACCGAATCCTCGGGTGCCTGCCAACAATCTCATACCATGAAGGAGTGCCTTTTTATTTTAGTTTTATTTAGATGACACTCCTCCCCACCTTTGCTTTCTCAAGCCATGGCTAACCGAATCCTCGGGTGCCTTCCAACACTTCACATACCATGGAGGAGTGTCTATTTGCAAAAATAAGTTGCTTACTGACGAATCAGAGCAAAACATGTGAAGAGAATTATTAATGAAAGTTGATTAATTGGGGCTGGGAACCCCGTTGCCAGCTCTTTTTGCAAAATTATTGGATAAGCAGATGAAGCCACTAGTCCATTGGTGAAAGCTGCCCAACAAGATTGAAAGATAAAACACCACATACTTCCTCATGAGCTATAAAACATTGACACAAATTGAGAAGCATTTTGAATTGTTTAAAGGTAGCACATGAAGTATTTACTTGGAATGGCAGGAAATACCACATAGTAGGTAGGTATGGTGGACACACATGGCATAGGTTTTGGCTCAAGGTTTTGGATGCACGAGAAGCATTCCCTCTCAGTACAAGCTTTTGGCTAGCAAAGGTTATTTGAAGCAAACACCAGTATGAACCGGTACAGCAAAACTTACATAAGAACATATTGCAAGCATTATAAAACTCTACACTGTCTTCCTTGTTGCTCAAACACTTTTACTAGAAAATATCTAGACCTTAGAGAGACCAATCATGCAAACCAATTTCAACAAGCTCTACGGTAGTTCTCCACTAATAGGTTCAAACTACATGATGCAAGAGCTTAATCATGATCTACTTGAGAGCTCAAAACAATTGCCAAGTATCAAATTATCCAAGACAATATGAGGCATTTTCTGTTTCCAACCAAATAACAATAAATGCAACAGCTTCCAACTTTTACCATTGAACGAACAACACAAGTGTTCATATGAAAAAGCGGAGCGTGTCTCTCTCCCAAACAAGGATTGCTAGGATCCGATCTTATTCAAACAAAAACAAAAATAAAAGCACACAAACGCTCTAAGTAAAGCACATAAGATGTGACCGAATAAAAATATAGTTTCAACAGAAGAAACCTGATAAGTTGTTGATGAAGAAGGGGATGCCTTGGGCATCCCCAAGCTTAGACTTTTCACTCTTCTTGATCATATATCATCCTCCTCTCTTGACCCTTGAAAACTTCCTTCACACCAAACTTCTCATAAACTTCATTAGAGGGGTTAGTACTCAAAAAAAACTTTAATTCACCTTAGTCCTGTAGTGACACATTGCAAGAACTCAATAAAACATTAGCTACAGCTCTCCACGTCTAGAAAGCCTCACTTAAAGTCCACAAGAGACAATGCAAAAAACAGAGACAGAATCTGCCAAAACAGAACAGCCAGTAAAGACGAATTTTTAAGAGGTACTTCCGTTGCTCAAATCAGAAAACTCAAAACTAATGAAAGTTGCGTACATATCTGACGAACATGCACGTAAATTGGCAGATTTTTCTGAGTTACCTACAGAGAACCCAGCCCAAATTCGTGATAGATAAAAATCTGTTTCTGCGCAGAAATCCAAATCTTGTATCAACCTTCTATTAGAGACTTCACTTGGCACAACAATGCAATAAAATAAAGATAAGGAGAGGTTGCTACAGTAGTAACAACTTCCAAGACACAACAAAACAGTAGCAAAATAAAGACATGGGTTATCTCCCAAGAAGTGCTTTCTTTATAGCCATTAAGATGGGCTCAGCAGTTTTAATGATGCACTCGCAAGAAATAAGAGTTGAAACAAAAGAGAGCATAAAAAGGCAAATTCAAAACACATTTAAGTCTAACCCACTTCCTATGCATAGGAATCTTGTACACAAATAAATTATGAAGAACAAAGTGGCAAGCATAGGAAGATAAAACAAGAGTAACTTCAAAAGTTTCAGCATATAGAGAGGTGTTTTAGTACCATGCAAATTTCTACAACCATATTTTCCTCTCTCATAATAATTTTTAGTAGCTTCATGAATAAACTCAACAATATAACTATCACATAAAGCATGCTTTTCATGATCCATAAACACATGATTTTTATCAAGCTCAAAAATAATGGGATCAAAACTTTCAAACCCACTTTTATCAATAATATAACAAGGTGATTGATCATTCTCAAGAGATATGGGACTCATAGATAATGTCAAGACTTCTCCAATCCCATTTTCATTAGTAGTACAATTAATATTATCAAGTAACATAGGACCATCATCTAGAGCTTTATCATAAACATTTGCTAAGCAAAATTCTTTAGTACCATGCATTTCAACATCAGGAACAAACAAAGCATTATCATAAGATTTATCAAAGTAGCATGGATTATCATAGATAACAGTAGCATAATTATTCTCACAAGTTTTACCCATAGGTAATATTTCAAGAGAATCCACAGGAACATAACATTCAACCTCCTTTGGTAAGCATGGAGGACAATCAAATAGTGTAAGAGATAAAGAGTTACTCTCATTAGAAGGTTGACATGGGTAGCTAATCCATTCTTCCTCCTTTTGTTTATCACTCTCCTCCTCTTTTTCATCCAATGAGCTTTCAGGTTCATCAATTCCCTCCTCTTTTTCATCCAATGAGCTTTCAGGTTCATCAATTTCTTCTTCCACAGGTTCCTGCAAATTGTGAGTGCATTCTTGTGCATTAATGAGTCTCTCTTTATAATCAATGATATAAGGATTATTGCTGTAACTTTCTATGCAAAAATTAAGGATAGAAGAGACATAATCTTTAAGGTCCTTACAAACAACACAAGTTTCATAATTTTTAGCTATGAAGGTTTCAATCTCAGACGCTCCCATAAACAAAACAAATTGTTCTACCTCTTCGAACCCAAGATGAATATAGTTATTCCAATTATAGTTCTTAATTAAAACTTCTTCACTAAAGCCACATTGAAATTTTAGATGTTTAGTATCCTCTTTAGAGCAACAATTTATATCATGGCGTTTAAGCAAGATTTTAGCAATTGTATTCAATTTTTCTATCACAGCACTCATGACTTTACCCGTTCTTGATTCTCTATAATTATTATATAATTCTATAAGCTCCAACATGGTTATGCGTTCTTCCATAACAACAGTTTTTAATTTTTTTTGATTTTTCAAATTTTTATGGATTTTTGGGTATATGAGAAAAATAAAACAAAACAAAAAGAAACTAGACAAAAGTAAACTAAGCAAAACAAATAAAAGAAAATAAAAACAGAGAGAGAGGTAGAGTGTACTCCCCAGGTGAACTTATGAGTAGAGCTATGCCTCCCCGGCAACGGCGCCAGAAAATAGTCTTGATAACCCACAAGTATAGGGGATCGCAACAGTCTTCGAGGGAAGTAAAACCCAAATTTATTGATTCGACACAAGGGGAGGTAAAGAATACTTATAATCCTTAACAACTGAGTTGTCAATTCAGCTGCACCTGGAAAAGCACTGGTAACATGGGTGATGTGAAAGCAGCAGTAATATGAGAGCAATAGTAACAGTAACACAACAGCAGTAGCAATAACACAGAGGCGATGTCACCAGAAAATAGTAGATACTACTTCCAATGACATAAAGAACGAGTATATGATGATGAAAGATGGACCGGGGTTCCCAGCGATCTACACTAGTGGTAACTCTCCAATAACAAGTGACAAGTGTTGGGTGAACAAATTACAGTTGGGCAATTGATAGGATTGAAATAGCATTAAGAAAGAACATCAAGATTATTAATCATGTAGGCATGTTTTCCATATATAGTCATACGTGCTCGCAATGAGAAACTTGTACAACATCTTTTGTCCTACCAGCCGGTGGCAGCCGGGCCTCAAGGGAATCTACTGGCTATTAAGGTACTCCTTTTAATAGAGCACCGGAGCAAAGCATTAACACTTGGTGAAAACATGTGATCCTCATACCTACGCCTTCCCCTCCAGTTGTCCCAATTTCTGTCACTTTGGGGCCTTTGGTTCCGGACATAGACATATGCATACAACTTGTAGATACAATCTAAGCAATAATTATAGAGCTTAAATCTAAGATCATGCCACTCGGGCCCTAGTGACAAGCATTAAACACAACAAGATTGCAGCAACAATAACTTCACAAACTTTATAGATAGACTAATCATAATGTATCATCCATCGGATCCCAACAAACACAACACCGATTATATCAGATGGATCTCAATCATGTAAGGTAGCTCATGAGATCATTGTATTGAAGTACATGGGATAGAGAGTACCAACTAGCTACTGCTAGAACCCGTAGTCCATGGGGGAACTACTCACGGAGCATGATGGAGGCGGTGGCGTCGATGGAGATGGCTTCCGGGGGCACTTTCCCGTCCCGGTAGGGTGCCGGAACAGAGACTTCTGTCCCCCGAATTGGAGTTTCGCGATGGCGGCGGCGCCCCTGGAGTCCTTTTGGAGTTTCGTCAATTGGTATCGCGTTTTTAGGTCGAAAGGGCTTATATAGGCGAAGAGGCGGCGCAGGAGGGCGCCATGGGCCTCCTCCCCATAGGCCGGCGCGGCCAGGGTGGAGCCCGCGCGGCCCTGGCGTGTTGGCCCCCTGGCCCGCCTCCTACTCGCCTTCGGTGTTCTGGGGTCTTTCGGGAAAAATAAGATACTGGGTCTTTGTTTCGTCGAATTCCGAGAATATTGCCCGAACAGCCTTTCTGGAACCAAAAACAGCAGAAAACAGGAACTGGCACTTCGGCATCTTGTTAATAGGTTAGTTCCGGAAAACGCATAAAAACATTATAAAGTGTGAGCAAAACATGTTGGTATTGTCATAAAACAAGCATGGAACATCAGAAATTATGGATACGTTGGAGACGTATCACTTCCCTCTGCGAAGGGCCTATCTTTTACTTTATGTTGAGTCAGTAAACCTATTTCCTTCTATCTTAAGCAAGCAATTGAGTTGTTGTGACCCAACCATTTATATTGTGATCTATTTGATCATGCCTTTTATTCTTCCTTGTTTAGTACAAGTTTTATCCGAATGAATATGGCTTTGAAGGTTATCAATGATTATGAGGAGATTATTATGATTGAGCATGTAAGTTCTGCCATATAAGCTCCAATATAAAGGCTCTACTCGAAAGATAAGTACAATCTGTAATTGTTCTTTGACCAAGAATGAAGTTTGCCATCACCAATTATGGTTTCTTATGCACCTTTATTTGTGGTTTCCCTTTACTTGTTTCAAGTTGAGTTATATGAGGAAGTTGTTCACTAGAATGTCTTGTGTGAATTAATGTGATGCTTCTTGTCCGTATTTTATTTATCGACTCTTCACTCCATAAACATGTGGTCTTGTTTACTGAGTTCAGTTTCGCTTGGGGACAAGCAAGGTCTAAGCTTGGGGGGAGTTGATACGTCCATTTTGCATCACTATTTTATATCATAATTTACTGTTATTCATTAATATATTTCATATTTAGAGATGATACTTATGTTATTTCACCTATTTTGCATATTTCATGATTATTGGAGAATTACTCACCGGAGTCAGGATTCTGCTGGAAAAAGCACCGTCAGGATACAATATTTCTGAAGATCAACAATTGACGGAAAATACACCGAAAGTCTTATTTCTCCAGAAGAAGGAGCCAGCCAAAAGGAGGGGCCGAGGAGGGCCGCCATGGGCCCCCCATAGGCCGGCGTAGGCTCCACCCTGGCCGCGCCGCCTTGTGGGGAGGGGGCCCACAACCCCCCTCGACCGTCTCTCTTTCGCGTACTTCATCTTCCGAAAACCTTAAGGTGCGGGGGATCATCGCGAATAGACACAGCCGCCTCTGCGGAGCGGAAAACACCAGAGAGAAAAGAGCTCTCCGGCAGGCTGAAATCTGTCGGGGAAATTCCCTCCCGGAGGGGGAAATCATCGCCATCGTCACCGTCATCGAGCTGGACTTCATTGGGATCATCATCATCATCATCTCCACCACCGTCACCGTCATCTCCACCGCTGCACCTCGTCTCCACTGTAACATCTAGGGTTGAATCTTGATTATTTCATAGGGGAAACTCTCCCGGTATTGATTACTCCTTGTTATTGATGCTATTGAGTGAAACCGTTGAATTAAGGTTTATGTTCAGATTGTTATCCATCATCATATCACCTCTGATCATGTTCCATATGATGTCTTGTGAGTAGTTTGTTTAGTTCTTGAGGACATGGGTGAAGTATAAATGTTAGTAGTGAACTATGTTGAGTAATATTTAATGGTTTGATATTTAAGTTGTGGTGTTATTCTTCTAGTGGTGTCATGTGAACGTCGACTACATGATACTTCACCTTTATGGGCCTAGAGGAATGCATCTTGTATTCGTTTGCTAATTGTGGGGTTGCCGGAGTGACATCAACCTGAACCCCCGTTGGTATATCGATGCAGGAGGGATAGCAGGATCTCAGAGTTTAAGGCTGTGGTTAGATTTATCTTAATTACTTTCTTGTATTTGTGGATGCTTGCAAGGGGTTTAATCACAAGTATGTATTAGTCCTAGGAAGGGCGGTGCATTAGCATAGGTTCACCCACACAACACCAAAACAATGAAGATTAATCAACTATATGAAGCGAAAGCACTAGACTAAATTCCCGTGCGTCCTCAAGAACGTTTGGTCATTATAAGTAAACAAACTGGCTTGTCCTTTGTGCTAAAAAGGATTGGGCCACTCGCTGCAATTATTACTCTCGCATTTTACTTACTTGTATTTTATTTATCTGCTATATCAAAACCCCCTGAATACTTGTCTGTGAGCATTTACAGTGAATCCTTCATCGAAACTGCTTGTCAACACCTTCTGCTCCTCGTTGGGTTCGACAGTCTTATTTATCGAAAGTACTACAATACACCCCCTATACTTGTGGGTCATCAGTTACCTTCCAAGAGTGCTTTTCTTTAACGCCTTTCAGCTAGGCACATTAGTTTGAGAAGATGCTCACATAAGAAATATGAATTGAAGTAAAAGAGAGCATCATGAAGCAAATATAAAACAAATTTAAGTCTAATCCACTTCATATGAAAAATAATCTTGTAAAGAAACAAGTCATGGAAGCACAAAACAACAAGCATAGGAAATCAAAACAAGTGCAACTTCAAAATTTTCAACATAAAGAGGTGAAACTTAATATTGTTGGTATACATAAAACCATGTTTACCTCTATCATAATAACTTTCAGTAGCATCATGAATAAAATTAACAATATAACTATCACGTAAAACATTCTTATCATGAGCCATATGCATAACATAATTATTACTCCCCACATAAGCATAGTCATTATGATTAATTGTAGTGGGAGAAAATTCAACAAAATAGCTATCATTATTATTCTCATCACCATAATCATCAAATATAGGAGGCATATAGTAAACATAATTGATTTTCTCCTCAATATTTAGTGGACTGAAAATATCATATTCATCATTGTAATCATCATATATTGGAGGTATAGTATCATCATAAGAAATATAATAGTTATCTTCCAAAGTGTGTTCATTTGTAAACATATCATCATTGGAAGGAACATGGATAGTCCTAATAGTACATCAATTATTAACATCATCATTTTCAGAATTGGTACCCAAGAGATTTTCAATGTCAAAAGTAGTGTGCTTTTCCCAATCATGATCACTACTATAGGTAACATGCATAGGTTCATCATCGAGTGCAGACTCATCAACAAAAACTATAATATGAGCAACATGTTTAGGGGAAGATATTGTTTCCTCTCTCCTTTTGCTCCTCTTCTTCTTGTTCTTCTTCTTCTTCCCCTCTTTAAGAGGGAGAGGCTTGAAAGGAAGCTTCTCCACATACGCTGGTTTATTGTCAGAAACAATAGAAGAAACTTTGGAGGATTCCTCCTTTTCATTAATAAGAATAAAACACATATTAGTCCTATCATATTTTTGTAAAGTTTCATCTTTTACAATATTTTGTATGTAATTATTTCTGTGGCAATTATCAACACAATAAAGATGACATCCATGCAGTACGCTATTCATATCAAAAGCACTCATATCTAGCAAAGAATTTTTCCTTGATAACTCTTCATACCCCAAAATAATGTAAGTTCATCATGCTGATTAGGATAGATCATGTCATCACAATACAAACTTGCAGTTTTCATTGGATTCGAAAGGCTATTATCATAGGTTGAGCATTGAAAATTCAAATGACCTACTTTATAGCAAAGTTCACAAACAAAAGTATATAGGACACAAACTTTTTCACCAAGATCATTTAAAGCCCTGTCCCACTTTCTACTTTTTTCATCCCTGTGATGGATACCGTATTCTTCTTCGATTTGATTCTTTTCACAACATCTAAGTGCTCCAAAAAAATTAACATGCTTATAAGAAACACTAATTTCAGAAGTTTGAGCATGTGTATTGCAATCATTAATAACAATTTCATTTTTCATGCAAGTGTCTTTAAAAGGTTCATGATACATTGATATGAGATGTAGAGGCTCTACAAAATCAACAATAATTTGAGGATCAAGACCATATTTATCACTAAACTCTTGAAAATCAGCAGTTTCAGCGAAAGACTTAATGCAATCATACTCCTAATTTATACCAGATTATTTACCTTTGTCGTTATCACAATCTTCGGTATTGCTTTGAATTGTTTCAAGAAGATCCCACTTAGCTTCAACATCCTTGTGAAAGATCCCTCTAAACAAGCATCTAGATAGTCCTTGTACTGTCCTGAAAGTCTTGCAAAAACTATTAATAACAATATTACTAGGGAGCTCGATAATGGGACATTTGAGCATTAGTGACTTCAATCTCCGCCATGCTTGGGCAATACTTTCTCCATCACGAGGATGAAAATATAAATATAATTCACATCTAAATTCATTTCATGAGGAGGACAGAATTTAAAGTAAAAGAGAGATTCAAGCTCCTTCCACTCCGAAAGATGAGGATCATCTAGTAGCTGATACCACTCCCTTGATTTGTCCTTAAGTGACAATGGAAATTATTTCTTCATGGTATTTTCTCTTGATAAACCTGCAACCTTAAACAATTCAAAAAGTTTAAGATTCAACAAGTGATCACTTGGATGGACTGTTCCATCCCATGCATAACGTTCATCCATGATCTTTTCAACAATTTTCATAGGTATTTTAAAAGGAATACTTTCAGTAGGTTTATTTAAAATATCACAATCATCATTAGAATTATCACATATGGGAGATAAAATATCATCAGAGCAAAAAATTTCCTCTAAAGGTGGGGAACTAAAAAGATCATAAAAACTAGCTTCCCCAAGCTTAGACTTTTCCATAGTATTGATACGTCCAATTTGGATCACTATTTTATATCATAATTTACTGCTATTCATTTATATTTTTCATATTTAGATATGATACTTATGTTATTCCATCTATTTTTGCATGTTTGATGATTACTGGAGAATTAACTGCCGGAGCAAGGATTCTGCTTCAAAAAGGACCGTCCAGAAATCATATTCTTGAAGAAAAACAATTCCTAGAAAATATACAGAAACTCCTATTTCGACAGATGACAGAGGAAGCCAGAAGGGGAGGCAAAGATGGGCCAGGAGGGGCCCACACCACCCGTAGGCACGGGCCACCCCCTGGACGCACCTAGGCCTGGTGTGGTGGCCCTGACCCACCTCTGACATCGACCCCTCGCATATTTCATCCCCCCGAGAAACCTAAGACTGGGGGAGCGAACAGAGAAATATTCCGCCGCTGCTACGGGGCGGAAAACCACAGAGAGAGAAAAGCTCTTCGGCAGGCAGAAATCTGCTTGGGAAATTCCTTCCCGGAGGGGGAAACCATCGCCATCGTCACCATCATCGAGCTTGACTTCATCAGGATCATCATCTACACCACCAGCACCATCATCACTGCCATCTCCACTCAGTCCCGCTGTAACATATTGGGTTTGACACTTGTCTAGTTCATAGGGGAAACTTTCCCGGTGTTGATTAATCCTTGTAGTTGATGCTATTGAGTGAAACCACTGAATTAAGGTTTATGTTCAGATTGTTATTCATCGTTATATCACCTCTGATTATGATTCATATGATGTCTCGTGAGTAGTGAGTAGTTCTTGAGGACATGGGAGAAGTCATGATATTAGTAGTGGAACTATGTTGAGTAATATTCAATGATTTGGTATTTAAGTTGTGGTGTTGTTCTTCTAGTGGTACCATGTGAACATCGACAACATGATACTTCACCTTCATGGGACTAGAGGAATCCATCGTGTATTTGGATACTAATTGGGGGTTGCGGGAGCGACAGAAACCCAAACCCCCGTTTGGAAACCGGTGCATGAGGGAGTGTAGTATTTCAAAGTTTGAGGTTGTGGTTAGATTTATCTTAATTACTTTCTTCTAGTTGTGGTTGCTTGCAAGGGGTATAATCACAAGTATGCATTAGTTCAAGTTTGGGGTAGTGCATCAGCATAGGTTCACCCACACAACACTTACCAAATCAATGAATATTATTCAGCTATGTGAAGCGAAAGCACTTGACGAAATTCCCATGTTTCCTCAAGAACGTTTAGTCATCATAAATAAAACAACCGGCTTGTCCTTTGCTCTAAAAAATATTGGGCCACTCACTGCAGTTATTATTACTGTATTTTATTTACTCGTACTTTATTTATCTGTAATACCAAATACCCCTCAAAACCTGTTTGCTAGTGTTTACAGTGAATCCTTGACCAAAACAGCTCGTCAACACCTTCTGCTCCTCGTTGGGTGATACGTCTCAAACGTATCTATAATTTCTTATGTTCCATGCTACTTTTATGATGATACTCACATGTTTTATACATACTTTATGTCATATTTATGCATTTTCCGGCACTAACCTATTGACAAGATGCCGAAGAGCCAGTTCCTGTTTTCTGCTGTATTTGGTTTCGGAAATCCTACAAAGGAAATATTCTCGGAATTGGACGAAATCAACGCCCAGTATCTTATTTTTCCCGGAAGCTTCCAGAGCACCGAAGAGGGGCCAGAGGGGAGCCAAGGGGGCCCCACCCCACATGGCGGCGCGGCCAAGGGGGGGCGCCCCCCTACTATGTGGGCCCCCCCAGAGCCCTTCCGACTCCGACTCTTCGCCTATTTAAGCCCTGGTGACCTAAAACTTTGAGACGAATAAGCCACGGTACGAGAAAAGTTCCAGAGCCGCCGCCATCGCGAAGCCAAGATTCGGGGGACAGAAGTCTCTGTTCCGGCATGCCACCGGGACGGGGAAGTGCCCCCGGAAGGCATCTCCATCGACACCACCTCCATCTTCATCGCCGTTGCTGTCTCCCATGATGAGGAGGGAGTAGTTCTCCCCCGAGGCTGAGGGCTCTACCAGTAGCTATGTGGTTAATCTCTCTCCCATGTACTTCAATACAATGATCTCATGAGCTGCCTTACATGATTGAGATCCATATGATGAGCTTTGTAATCTAGATGTCGTTATGCTATTCAAGTGGATTTTACTTATGTGATCTCCGGAGACTCCTTGTCCCACGTGTGTAAAGGTGACAGTGTGTGCACCGTGTGGGTCTCTTAGGCTATATTTCACAGAATACTTGTTCACTGAGTTATGATTTGAGTTGGATGTCTCTATGAAATTGTGGTGTGTTAGTACCTCCTATGAATGCTCACAGTGACAGCGTGGGGTGTTTATTAGTACTTGGGAATACATCTTTAAGTTTTGCCTACATGATGAATTAGTGTTCGTTATCTTGCCAGAGAGTAATTCTGAATAGCATAGTGAAGTGCTTATTTATATTCCTTTATGATTGCAATGTTGAGAGTGTCCACTAGTGAAAGTATGATCCCTAGGCCTTGTTTCCAAACATCGAATCTCTATTTATTTACTGTTCTACTACATGTTTACTTGCTACCATATTTATTTCAGATTACTATTACCACTCATATTCATCCATATTACTTGTATTTCACTATCTTTTCGCCGAACAAGTGCACCTATACATCTGACAAGTGTATTAGGTGTGTTGGGGACACAAGAGACTTCTTGTATCGTGATTGCAGGGTTGCTTGAGAGGGATATCTTTGACCTCTTCCTCCCTGAGTTCGATAAACCTTGGGTGATTCACTTGAGGGAAACTTGCTACTGTTCTACAAACCTCTGCTCTTGGAGGCCCAACACTGTCTACAGGAAAAGAAGCGTGCGTAGACATCAAGCTATTTTCTGGCGCCGTTGCCGGGGAGGTAAGGTAAAAGGTATTCACATCCTCCGACTACTAAGCTATTTCCTATCACTGTTGCCGGTGTGTGAGTGCTCGAAGCTATTTCCTTTAGATCCTGCAATTGCATCTTTTTGTTTCTTGTTTTTCACTAGTTAGGCGTAATGGAAAATAAGAGTGAGCTTTTTAATCTATTTCCTGAGTTAAGACATGGATTGTTTGATGCGAAAATTAAAAAACCTATGGAACCTTATTTGCATGCTAGTAGCAATGATATTAGTATGAACGCTTTGAACACCATTGTTGCTAATGCTATGGAAAATTCTAAGCTTGGGGAAGCTGGTTTTGATGAGCATGATATTTTTAGTCCCCCAAGCATGGAGGAGAAAAATTTCTTTGATGATACTTTGCCTCCCATTTATGATGATTACCATGATGACTATCATCCACCTACTATTGAGGAGAAAATTAATTATGATTATACTATGCCTCCTATATTTGATGATTATGGTAATAATGATAGCTATTTTATTGAATTTGCTCCCACTACAATTAATAGTAATGACTATGCTTATGTGGAGAGTAATGGTACTTTTGTGCATGTGAATAAGAATGCTTTATGTGATAATTATATTGTTGAGTTTGTTCATGATGCTACTGGAAATTATTATGAGAGAGGAAAATATGGTTGTAGAAGTTTTCATGTTACTAAAACACCTCTCTATATGCTGAAATTTTTGAAGTTACACTTGTTTTGTCTTCCTATGCTATTCACTTTGTTCTTCATTGACTTGTTTATTTACAAGATTCCTTTTCATAGGAAGTGGGTTAGGCTTAAATTTGTTTTGAATTTGCTTTTTGATGCTCTCTTTTGCTTCAACTCTTATTTCTTATGAGTGCATCATTAAAATTACTGAGCCCATCTTAATGGCTATAAAGAAATCACTTTTTGGGAGATAACCCATGTTTTTATTTTGCTACTGTTTTGTTGTGTCTTGGAAGTTGTTACTACTGTAGCAACCTCTCGTTATCTTTATTTTATTGCATTTTTGTGCCAAGTAAAGTCTTTGATAGTAAAGATGATACTAGATTTGGATTACTGCGCAGAAACAGATTTCTTGCTGTCACGAATTTGGGCAGGGTTCTCTGTAGGTAACTCAGAAAAATCTGCCAATTTACATGCGTGATCCTCAGATATGTACGCAACTTTCATTCAATTTGAGCATTTTCATCTGAGCAAGTTAAGTTCCCCATAAAAATTCGTCTTTACGGACTATTCTGTTTTGACAGATTCTGCCTTTTATTTCGCATTGCCTGTTTTACTATGTTTGATGGATTTCTTTGTTCCATTAACTTTCAGTAGCTTTGTGCAATGTCCAGAAGTGTTAAGAATGATTGTGTCACCTCTGAACATGTGAATTTTTGATTATGCACTAACCCTCTAATGAGTTTGTTTTGAGTTTGGTGTGGAGGAAGTTTTCAAGGATCAAGAGAGGAGGATGATACAATATGATCAAGAAGAGTGAAAAGTCTAAGCTTGGGGATGCCCAAGGCATCCCTTCTTCATCGACATATTATCATGTCACCTCTAGTGAAACTATATTTTTATTCCGTCACATCTTATGTACTTTACTTGGAGCGTCTGTATGCTTTTATTTTCATTTTTGTTATTTTCATTCTCTGAATAAATTCATGCTTGTGTGGGAGAGAGACACGCTCCGCTGTTGCATATGAACACATGTGTTCTTAGCTTTACTTTTAGTATTCATGGCGAAGGTTGAAACTGCTTCGTTAATTGTTATATGGTTGGAAATAGAAAATGCTACATGTGGTAATTGGTATAATGTCTTGAATAATTTGATACTTGGCAATTGTTGTGCTCATATAGATCATGTTTAAGCTCTTGCATCATGTACTTTGCACCTATTATTGAAGAAATACTGTAGAGCTTGTTGACATTTGGTTTGCATGATTGGTCTCTCTAAAGTCTAGATATTTTCTGGTGAGGGTTTGAACAACAAGGAAGACAGTGTAGAGTCTTATAATGCTTGCAATATGTTCTTATGTGAGTTTTGCTGTACCAGTTCATACTTGTGGTTGCTTCAAATAACCTTGCTAGCCTAAGCCTTGTATTGAGAGGGAATACTTCTCGTGCATCCAAATCCTTGAGCCAAAAACTATGCCATTTGTGTCCACCATACCTACCTACTACATGGTATTTTCTGCCATTCCAAGTAAATACTTCGTGTGCTACCTTTAAACATTTCAAAATTTATTATCTCTTATTTGTGTCAATGTTTTATAGCTCATGAGGAAGTATGTGGTGTTTTATCTTTCAATCTTGTTGGGCAACTTTCACCAATAGACTAGTGGCTTCATCCGCTTATCCAATAATTTTGCAAAAAGAGCTGGCAATGGGGTTCCCAGCCCCAAATTAATTAACCTTAATAGACACTCCTCCATGGTATGTGATTGTTGGAAGGCACCCGAGGATTCGGTTAGCCATGGCTTGAGAAAGCAAAGGTGGGGAGGAGTGTCATCTAAATAAAAACTAAAATAAAAATACACTCCTTCATGGTATGTGATTGATGGAAGGCACCCGAGGATTCGGTTAGCCATGGTTTGTGATAGAAAAGGTTGGAAGGAGTGTCACCCAAAAATAAAAATTCATGGGAGCCGCTCTTTGAAAGTCTGTCTGGCAAGGGGGTTAGAGTGCCCACTACCATTCGTTGACAACAACAAACACCTCTCAAAATTTTACTTTTATACTCTCTTTATGATTTCAAAACTTGAAAAGCTCTAGCACATGATTTTATCCCTGCTTCCCTCTGCGAAGGGCCATTCTTTTACTTTTATGTTGAGTCAGTTTACCTACTTCTTTCTATCTTAGAAGCAAACACTTGTGTTAACTGTGCATTGATTCTTACATACTTGCTTATTTGCATTCATCATATTACTTTGTGTTGACAGTTATCTATGAGATAAACATGTTGAAGTTGAAAGCAACTGCTGAAACTTATATCTTCCTTTGTGTTGCTTCAAAACTTTCTACTAAGAATCTATTGCTTTATGAGTTAACTCCTATGCAAGTCTTATTGATGCTTGTCTTGAAAGTACTATTCATGAAAAGTCTTTGTTATATGGTTCAATTGTTTAATCATTGTCTTTACCATTGCTTCGAATCACTTCATTCATTACATATGCTTTACAATAGTATTGATCAAGATTATGATAGCATGTCACTTCAGAAATTATCTCTGTTATCGTTTACCTACTCGAGGACGAGTAGGAACTAAGCTTGGGGATGCTTGATACGTCTCAAACGTATCTATAATTTCTTATGTTCCATGCTACTTTTATGATGACACTCACATGTTTTATACATACTTTATGTCATATTTATGCATTTTCCGGCACTAACCTATTGACAAGATGCCGAAGAGCCAGTTCCTGTTTTCTGCTGTTTTTGGTTTCAGAAATCCTACAAAGGAAATATTCTCAGAATTGGACGAAATCAACGCCCAGTATCTTATTTTTCCCGGAAGCTTCCAGAGCACCGAAGAGGGGCCAGAGGGGAGCCAAGGGGGCCCCACCCCACATGGCGGCGTGGCCAAGGGGGGCGCCCCCTACTGTGTGGCCCTCCCAGAGCCCTTCCGACTCCGAATCTTCGCCTATTTAAGCCCTGGTGACCTAAAACTTCGAGACGAATAAGCCACGGTACGAGAAAAGTTCCAGAGTCGCCGCCATCGCGAAGCCAAGATTCGGGGGACAGAAGTCTCTGTTCCGGCACGCCGCCGGGACGGGGAAGTGCCCCCGGAAGGCATCTCCATCGACACCACCGCCATCTTCATTGCCGCTGCTGTCTCCCATGATGAGGAGGGAGTAGTTCTCCCCCGAGGCTGAGGGCTCTACCGGTAACTATGTGGTTAATCTCTCTCCCATGTACTTCAATACAATGATCTCATGAGCTGCCTTACATGATTGAGATCCATATGATGAGCTTTGTAATCTAGATGTCGTTATGCTATTCAAGTGGATTTTACTTATGTGATCTCCGGAGACTCCTTGTCCCACGTGTGTAAAGGTGACAGTGTGTGCACCGTGTGGGTCTCTTAGGCTATATTTCACAGAATACTTGTTCACTGAGTTATGATTTGAGTTGGATGTCTCTATGAAATTGTGGTGTGTTAGTACCTCCTATGAATGCTCACAGTGACAGCGTGGGGTGTTTATTAGTACTTGGGAATACATCTTTAAGTTTTGCCTACATGATGAATTAGTGTTCGTTATCTTGCCAGAGAGTAATTCAGAATAGCATAGTGAAGTGCTTATTTATATTCCTTTATGATTGCAATGTTGAGAGTGTCCACTAGTGAAAGTATGATCCCTAGGCCTTGTTTCCAAACATCGAATCTCTGTTTATTTACTGTTCTACTACATGTTTACTTGCTGCCATATTTATTTCAGATTGCTATTACCACTCATATTCATCCATATTACTTGTATTTCACTATCTTTTCGCCGAACTAGTGCACCTATACATCTGACAAGTGTATTAGGTGTGTTGGGGACAAAAGAGACTTCTTGTATCGTGATTGCAGGGTTGCTTGAGAGGGATATCTTTGACCTCTTCCTCCCTGAGTTCGATAAACCTTGGGTGATTCACGTGAGGGAAACTTGCTGCTGTTCTACAAACCTCTGCTCTTGGAGGCCCAACACTGTCTACAGGAAAAGAAGCGTGCGTAGACATCATTGGGTTCGACACTCTTATTTATCGAAAGTACTACGATACACCCCCTATACTTGTGGGTCATCAAGACTATCTTTTGGCGCCGTTGCCGGGGAGTGAAGCGCTATTGAAGAGTGGAATTGGTAAAGAAACTTTTACTGTAAGTGTTATTCTTTATTTCTGTCTGCTACTGCTTTCTTTAATTATGGAGACATCTCCATTTGACTCCCTATTTGGGATTACTACTACCACTTCTACGGTAGTAGATGAGCCACCGCATGCTCAACTGGATCCTTTTAAATACCTACGAAAATTGTTGAACGTGTGATGAATATCTGCTATATATTTAGGAGATGGAACTGTCCATCCGGGTGATCATTTACTCTTTATACGTGAATTATGCGACTAGTTCAAGTGTGAAGGTATCTCGATGGACCAAGTTAAGAGGAAATTATTCTCTTTATCACTTAAGGGAAGAGCAGTGGAATGGTATAAGATGTTGAAGAATGGCCGATCTATTGGATGGGAGGAAATTGCACCTCTCTTTTATTCTAAATTTTATCCTCCAAGTGAGATTCATAAAGATTAGAATCAAATATATAATTTCTGGCCTCAAGATGGAGAGAGTATTGCCCAAGCATGGGGGAGATTGAAGTCACTAATGCTCAAATGTTCCATTCATGAGCTCCCCAGTAATATTGTTATTAGTAACTTCTATGCAAGGCTTTCTCTTCATGATAATGATTTATTGGATGCTTCTTGTTCTGGATCATCTACATGTATGAAAGAATAAGCTAAATGGGATCTTCTTGACCGCATTTAGGAAAATACTGAAGGATGGGAGAATGATAAAGGAAAAAAGTCAGGTATAAATTA
Organism: Lolium perenne; assembly: GCF_019359855.2. NCBI lineage: Eukaryota > Viridiplantae > Streptophyta > Magnoliopsida > Poales > Poaceae > Lolium > Lolium perenne. Next base: position 264,342,735 of record NC_067245.2, read on the forward strand.
TGATTATGAATGCATTGAATCTGTTATGCAAACTGATGACTTTCGTAATACTAGTGTTGTTTATGCTATTGATTCTCAAATTCTTGCAAATTGTTTTAAGGATTTTGCCTCTTATCTTGATCTTCCCAAAAAGGAGTGGAACAAGTACCATGAACCTTATAAAGATATTTTTAATTCGGTTCCTGCTAGAAATATTGAAGTTTGTACCGGTGATCGTGTTTGCCTGAGCCTTATATTCAGAAAGTACCTTTCCCTGCCAAGGTAAAGGAACATTCTATTATAACTACTGTGGTTAATAAAAGTAGAATGAAAGCTATAGAACCTGATGAACAAATAACTATTGAACATACGGTAGCAATAGTAAAGGACCTGGTTACTGAACATGTAGAAGATGGACATATTATTTTCTGTGAAGATGCTTCTAATTAATATTGTTTCACGTCCTAGTAAATCAAAGAAAACTAGTGTTCATGTGCATTCTATCAGAATAGGTGATCATTGCAATTATGGTTTATGTGATATTGGTGCAAGTTCTAGTGCTATTCCTTATGAGCTTTAGAGGGAAATTATGCATGAAATTGGTTCTTGTGAACTTGAAGAAATTGATGTGGTTATTCATCTTGCTAACAGAGAGACCATCTCTCCGACTGGTATTGTTAGAGATGTGGAAGTTCTATGTGGTAAGATTAAATATCCTGCTGATTTTCTAGTACTTGGTTCAGCTGCTAGTAAGACTTTGCCTATAATTTTTGGTAGAACTTTCTTGAATATTTGTGGTGCTATTATAGACTGTAAAAAGGAGAAAAATCTTACTAAATTTGATGGAGAGTCTTATGAGTTTATTTTTTCTAAGTTTGCTAAAGCTCCTTATAAAACTGAATTGCCTAATGAAGATTTTAGAGTTGAACAACTCGCCTCTATTGCTCTTGCTCCTAACGATGTTTTGCAGCAATACATGGAAGACCACGAAAGTGAGATCTTTATGGAGGAAAGAAATGAGATTGATGAGATTTTTATTCGTCAACCGGAGATGATTAAGCACAATTTACTTGTGGAAGACTTGGTTACCACTACCACCCAAGGAGGATCCCATTTTCGATTTAAAACCTTTACATGATGATCTTAAATTATCTTATATTGATGATAAGAAAATATATCATTTTATTATTAGTTCAAAACTTCCAGAACAGGAAGAGGAAAGATTATTGGGAATATTTAAGAAACACCGAGGAGCTATGGGATATACTCTTGATGATTTGAAGCGGATTTCTCCTACTATATGTCAGCATGCTATTAATATGGATCCAGATGCAAAGCCAGTTGTTGAACATCAACGCCGTTTAATTCTGAAGATGAAGGATGCGGTAAGAAATGAGGTATTGAAACTTCTTGATGCTGGTACTATTTATCCCATTGCTGATAGTAGATGGGTTAGTCTTGTGCATTGTGTCCCTAAGAAAGGAGGAATTATTGTTGTGCCTAATGAGGATAATGAACTTATTCCTCAAAGAGTAGTAGTTGGTTATAGGATGTGCATTGATTTTAGGAAAGTTAACAAATTTACTAAGAAAGATCATTACCCTTTACCTTTTATTGATCAAATGTTAGAAAGGTTGTCTAAGAAAACTCAATTTTGTTTCCTTGATGGTTATTCTGGGGTTTCTCAAATTTCTGTTAAAAAATCAAGATCAAGAGAAAACCACTTTTACTTTTCCTTATGGAACTTATGCTTATAGACGTATGCCTTTTGGTTTGTGTAATGCTCCTGCTACGTTTCAAAGATGCATGTCTTCTATCTTTCATGGTTTTTGTGATTTTTTTTTGGAAGTATTCATGGGCGATCTCTTCGTCTATGCGATTTATTTTGATAACTGTTTGCACAATCTTGATAAAGTTTTGCAGAGATGTGAAGAAACTAATCTTTTTCTTAATTGGGAGAAATGCCACTTTATGGTAAATGAAGGAATTGTTCTTGGACATAAAATTTCTGAAAGAGGTATTGAAGTCGACTGAGCCAAAGTGGAAGCGATTGAGAAAATGCCCTGTCCAAGGGATGTTAAAGGTATTCGTAGTGTTCTTGGTCATGTTGGTTTCTGTAGGAGGTTTATTAAGGATTTCTCTAAAATTTCAAAGCCTCCTACTAATCTTCTCCAAAAGGATGTACCTTTTGTTTTTTTATGATGATTGTAAGGAAACTTTTGAAACTCTAAAGAAGGCTTTAACCACTGCTCCTATTGTTCAACCACCTGATTGGAATTTACCCATTTGAATTATGTGCGATGCTAGGGATTTTGTAGTAGGTGCTATTCTTGGACAGAGAGTAGATAAGAAGTTGAATGTTATTCATTATGCTAGTAAGACTCTTGATCCTGCTCAAAAGAATTATGCTACAACTGAAAAAGAATTCCTAGATGTTGTCTTTTCTTGTGATAAATTTAGACCTTATATTGTTGATTCGAAAGTTGCTATTAGATACCTTATGGAAAAGAAAGACACTAAGCCTAGGCTTATTACACTACAAGAAAAGTTCTGATAGACAACGTCTCAAAATCGTCCGCTAAGGGGTATTTTTCGTCGCCTATGGGCCTAACCCGACGATATGGGTTCTGTTGTCGAAACTGCGTCAGGCAAAGTCCTACGACGATTTTTTCGGTCCGTCGCGCTTGGGTGCCCTTCCGCCACGGAAAATCGGACCGTTGCAGAAGTGTTTCCGGGAGCCCGTTGATCGCCGACGTCATGCAACCGACACGTGGCGACGCCGTTAATCGTGCGATTAACGGCGTTAACCGCGAAACCCCGTGGTAGATGGTAGGCCCACACGAGGCACCGCCACGTCTTAAGCGGGCCGGCCCATTAAGTTTGCGGGCCGGGCCAGCTGACTTAGTTTGACCGGTCAACTATATAGCTGGGTTGGTCCATTAGTTACGTGGGCCGGGCCTAACCTCTAAGGTTGACTGGTCAAAACATTAATGGGCCGGCCCACTAAGCATGTGGGCCGGGCCGAATGCACTCGTTTGACCGGTCAACAGGCAAAAGGGCCGGCCCACAAAACACGTGGGACCCACTTTCATGTTATCGGGCCGGCCCATTTACCAAGTGGGGTCCACCTTAAAGCAAGTGGGCCGGCCCAAGAAGTTATTGGGCTGGCCCAATTAGCACGTGGGTCCCACTTTCCTGCTAATCGGGCCGGCCCATTTAGTGCGTGGGGTCCACATTAGAACAAACGGGCCGGCCCACCCAGCTAGTGGGCGGCCAAAAGCACAGTGGATCCCACTTTCCCGTTAATGGGCTAGCCCATTTAGTATGTGGGGTCCACCATATAGCAAGTGGGCGGCCCAACAAGATAGTGGGCCGGGCCAAAAACAGTGTGGGTCCCACTTTCCAGCTTAAAGGGCCGGCCCATGTAGTATGGGGGGTCCACCTTATAGCAAGTGGGCCGGCCCAACAAGCTAGTGTGCCGGGCCAAAAGCACAGGTGGGTCCCACTTTCCAGTTAAAGGGCCGGCCCATTTAGTATGTGGGGTCCACCATATAGCAAGTGGGCCGGCCCAACACGCTAGTGGGCCGGGCCAAAAACGCAGGTGGGTCCCACTTTCCTCTTAAAGGGCCGGCCCATTTAGTATGTGGGGTCCATCATGTAGCAAGTGGGTCGGCCCAACAAGACAGTGGGCCGGGCCAAAAGCACAGGTGGGTCCCACTTTCCTGTTAACGGGCCGGCCCGCAAGTAAGTGAGCCGGCCAAAATGAAAGTGGGTCCCACACTACTGTTAATGGGCCAGCCCAATCTGTTATAGGGCCCTGGTTGTTTGACTAGTCAACTTGCATTAAATTTCATGAGCCTAAAATCTGATATCAATGATACACACAATTACATACACAAATAAAATAACTAGGAAAAATACAAGGCAATTAATGTGCCGAAATAAAAAAAATTACATAGAATCATTGAGGACTTCTATTAGCATCATCAATAACACGTCGACATTTGGCAATCGCCTTGATTGAATCTTGTGTACTCTTGGTCAACATATCATCTACAGACCTTAAAGCAGCAATACCATGTCTTTTATAAAGTACAGCCTTGAGATGTTCACTGTTTGATGAAAAGAATGGTCTAGGTTGAAGGCTATGAGAGATGCATCAGAACAAAGATCAGAACTTTTTGTGGGCCTCTCTTCTAATTAAGATTGCTTCATCAGAACTGCATTCTGATAATAATGCAAAAAGAGTTAAACGATGAACTATGCAAACATGTATTAAGCATTGTCGATATGAGATAGTCACAAGTACTAAGCGCAGACTTACATTATATCGTTGCATAGGCTCACGCCGGAACCTTTTTTGCGCTCTATCTTCTACTAAGGACTTCTTCATTACAACTGCATTCTAGTAATATTGCAAACATAGTTACAACAGTGAACTATTCAAACATTTATTATGCAATGTAGATATAAGATGATAACAAGTTGCATAAATAAGACAATGTATGGAACTTGTACTAAGAAGACTTACATCATAATGTTGCACAGGGTCGCTTTGGCGACTATCTTCTAATGATGACTGCTTCACTAAAACTGCATTCTGGTAATATTGCAAAAATAGTTACAATAATTAACTATTCAAACATGTATTACGCAATGTACATATCAGATAACAAAGATGTAGCGTAACATGCGGCTCATTGCAGGTCCTTCTCTTGCGTGCACTAGTCGTGGTCGACATGCCTGTCATTTTAGGTTCAGCCATCAAGTGAAATGCTAATCCTCCTGCTCCATTGTCCTTAATCTGTGTTTAGATATCACATTTAAGACCAAGTCAGCTGGTTTCAAATAACAAAAAACTTGAGCTGCCAAATGAATAAGCCAATATTTACCAGATATCAGATTAAAACCAACTAGATGTTGCTTTGCATGAGATACAAATTTCAGACATTCAGATTTAGAGTAGGGTAATGCCAAGGTTTTCCACATAAAGTAAACTGGCATTAAGAATGACCAAATGTCAGGTTCAAATCACCTTCGCAGTTGCTCCAAGACAAGCATATCAAATAGGCAGAAACATAGTAAAGCATGGATGGCATTGCTATGGCAGGGTTCCAAGTGTTTATCTCTTGCATAAGGAACAATGCATATAGGTTATAGATAATAACGGAAGTAAACTACCAAAGTTACCAACCAAGAACTCAGATTCCAACCTTCCCTAGCGTCCCCGCTGTTAATGTTGGATATTCTAATAAGTGGTTCGCATGATCAATCCCTAGGAAAAATAACATTGATAAGTTAGTCTACGATAATACAAAGACCAGACATGCACACAGCAATAACTATACAAGCTGTGCGATAGGAGCATTCATGGAAAAAAATAGCTATAAGCTAAAGACGAGGTATAAGAGCAAGCAGATTGGAAATGCACATAGCATGATTATAAAAGCAGTAAAAGAATAGCAGACACGAGAAAACAGCTAGCGGCTAGCGGTGAGCTAATGACGTGGTATAAGAACAACCAGATTGGAAATGCCCATAGCATGACTATAAAAGGAATAGCATGCAGTACAAAAACAGTTGGCAGCAAATGAATGGGTCCCCTATAAATATGTGGATGCACACAGGTGTCAGTAGAATGAACAGGATGGTAGCGACCGGATAATGCTTTGGTAATGTACAATATTTAAACGAACTTCATGCGAAGTAACACATCAAGAAATTTAATGGCATATGAGATCTGCAAATAACTACACAAAACATGGCTAAAGAAACACCGCGATCTAACGGGCCAGCGTACTAACCAAGCTGCGGCGGGGTGGACGGAGGCGGCAACTTGCATTCCAGCGGCGGCGAACGCGGGAGACGATGAGTCGACCCTATTTCAGTAGAAGCGGGCATTAGTGAAGCAGATCTGGTTGGCTGGCAAGGGATTCAGTGAAGTTGATACAGCCGCTGCGCCGAGGTAGGCGGTGAAGTAGACACGGTTCCGTTGGAGAGGATCCGGTGCGTCGACAGGAAAGGCGTTGATTGCTACGCTGTGGATGAGGTCGGCGGTGAAGCAGATCCGTCGGTGGCGAGGTCGGCGGTGAAGCAGATCTGTCGGTGGCGAGGTCGGTGGTGAAGTAGATCCGTCGGTGGCGAGGGCGGCGGGGGAGCGGATCAGGTGGGTGGACAGCCAACACGATCAAGGCTACGCTGTGGAGGAGTATGCCGGCGGCGAAGCAGATCTAGTATTGTTACCGAATGAGCCCTCCATGGTCGGTGGGTTGTAGCTTCCGGACCAGGGTTAAAAGGTTAAAACTGGTCACGGGATTTTCGAATGGATGCGGCTGGATGATTTGGCACACGGCCGAAATTTTCAGTTTTAAGCTACGAGCAGAACGACAAAAATAATGTTCTTCCCCAGGGAGCTCTCATTTCTTCATCTTCTCTTTCTCTCTCGAGTCTCTCCCACTCCCCTGGCTCCTCTCCCCCTTCTCTTCGGCAGCCTCGCCGGCCGGAGACGAGGCCGACTTCTCTCTGTATATCGTACACCCTCCGAACTAAATTAATTGATTCAACTTTCCTTAGACGTGTATGTATCTCGAGTAAAAACATGTGTGGATACATCCATATTTAGATAAGCAAAGTTGAGTCAGTTAATTTGGATCCGAGGGAGTTCATGTTGTTGTAAGCTTAGATCCAGTGTTTCCCATGAGCAGAATGGTGCAATGGAGTCGGGGATCTCGTCATCGGCTTCAGATCTGGCCTACGGTGAATCTGGCGGATCTTGCCGGCCAAACCCCGATCTGGTGCCATCAAGGTGATGGCGCTAACGGTGAGGCTTGCTTTGGTCAGTGCTTCGGATCCGGTCAATGGGGAAGTCAAGCTGCTAACGTTCACAAGCTCGGGGCATACGACGGCGTCATCCATCTTGCCCGTGAACATCTTGGCCTTTCAAATGCCCTTCTCGCAGCCAATGTGCCGTTGCCGAGGCCCTTCTTCTCCTTCGTCCTGGCGACTACCGGCGACACCGTCCCAAGTGGTGCGTCCCCGGTGACGGAGTTGCTTTGGAAAGGATGCGGAGCGAGAGATCGATGTGCGGTCCGAAGGACTCGATTGATTTTCTTCTATATGTTTTGGGGTCCTTTTTGTAAAGTTGCAGTTCCTATTAGTTATTGTCTAGTTCTCTTGGACCTCTATGTAATTTTTTGGACTAGTTTCCATTTGCACCGATAAACTTGAATTTTGACAAGTTCACGGGAAAAAAATTCCTTTGCACATATGGCCTATCATGTATGAACATTCTTGAGTTTTAAACTATATGTAATGGCCAGCACTTGCGCAAGGGGCTCGTCTAGTGCGCACTAGTTTCCATTAGCACCGATAAATTTGAATCTTGACAAGTTCTTGGAAGAAAAAATTGATTCACATATAGCCTATCATGTATGAACATTATTTGGATTCAAACTATACATAGATGGCCAACACGTGTAAGAGGGGTCCTCTAATGTGCACTAGTTTCCATTAGCACTGATAAATTTGAATCTTTACAAGTTCTCGAAAAAAATTGCTTCACACATATGCCCTATCATGTATGAACATTATTGGGATTCATATTATATATAGATGGCCAACACTTGTGCAAGGGGTCCTCTAATTCTTGGGGATTTCAATCTATCTATCTCTCTCGATCTATCGTTGGTGGCCAGAACAACACACATATGCATGCACTTTATGCGCAAAGGCGCGGGTGCCTCTAATAATTCATGTGTGTGCGTATATTTGAACATATTCTTGGGGATTTCAATCTCTATCTCTCGATCTATATATCGTTGGTGGACAAGAAACACACTTATATATATACGCATGCACTTTATGCGCAAAGGCGCGGGTGCCTCTAATAATGTGTGTGTGCACTCGATCGATGATCCCTAAACCTTAAACCCTAAAACCCTAAACCCTAATTATACCCTAAACATACACCCTAAACACCCTAAACACTAAACCCTAGACCCTAAACACTACTCCATATACCCTAAACCCTAAACACTAGACCCTAAACCCTAAACCCCAACCCTTGACCCTGAACCCTAAACCCTAAACCATAAACCCTAAATATATTTCAATCTCTCTCTAGATCTATATATCTTTGGTGGCCAAGAAACTTACTTATATATATATACGCATGCACTTTATGCGCAAAGGCGTGGGTGCCTCTAATAATTAATGTGTGTGTGCACTCGATCGATGATCGCTAAACCTTAAACCCTAAAACCCTAATCCCTAATTATACCCTAACCGTACACCCTAAACACCCTAAACACTAAACCCTAAACCCTAGACCTTAAACCCTAAACACTAAACCCTAACCCTAGACCCTAAACCCTAAACACATACTAAACCCTAAACCCTAAACCCTAGACCCTAAACCATAATTAACCCTAACCCTAACCCTAAAACCCTAGCTAGCTAACCCTAAAACCTAAACCCTAATTAAACACTACATATATATATAGGCCAACGACACTTAATTGCGCATCAAGCAGGCGACCAAATAATTAGCGTTGATAAATTAATTAAATTGAATCTTGACAAGTTCTCTCGAATGAAAACACATTTGATTAAGTTGCCTCATAATATATATACAATTAGTGTGCATGCGCGCATGGCATACCATGGACATATCATTCGTGCATATATATATCTCAATATATATCTGAACATATTCTTGGGGATATATATATATATATTTCAATCTCTCTCTCGATCTATATATATCGTTGGTGGCCAAGAAACACACTTATTATATATATACGCATGCACTTTATGCGCAAAGGCGCGGGTGCCTCTAATAATGTGTCTGTGCACTAGCTCGATCGATGATCCCTAAACCTTAAACCCTAAAACCATAATCCATGATCCCTAATTATACCTTAAATGTACACCCTAAACACCCTAAACACTAAACCCTAAACCCTAGACCCTAAACCCTAAACCCCAAACCCCAAACCCTAAACCCTAAACCCTAAACCCTAATTAATTAACCTTAACCCTAACCCTACCCCTAAAACCCTAGCTAGCTAATCCTAAATCCTAAACCCTAATTAAACCCTACATATATATAGGCCAACGACACTAAATTGCGCATCAAGCAGGAGACCAACTAATTAGCGCTGCTAAATTAATTAACTTGAATCTTGACAAGTTCTCTCGAATGAAAACACATTTGATTAAGTTGCCTCATAATATATATACAATTAGTGTGCATGCGCGCATGGCATACCTTGCACATATCATTTGTGCATATATTTCAATATATATCTGAAAATATTCTTGGGGATAAATATATATATTTCAATCTTTCTCTCTCGATCTATATATATATCGTTGGTGGCCAAAAAACACACTTATATCTACGCATGCACTTTATGCGCAAAGGCGCGGGTGCCTCTAATAATGTGTGTGTGCACTCGATCGATGATCCCTAAACCTTAAACCCTATAACCCTAATCCCTAATTATACCCTAAACGTACACCCTAAACACTAAACCCTAAACCCTAGACCCTAAACCCTAAACACTACACCCTAAACCCTAAACCCTAACCCTAGACCCTAAACCCTAATTAAACACTAAACCCCAAACCCCAAACCCTAAACCCTAAACCCTAGACCCTAAACCCTAATTAATTAACCTTAACCCTAACCCTAACCCTAAAACCCTAGCTAGCTAATCCTAAACCCTAAACCCTAATTAAACCTTACATATATATATAGGCCAACGACACTAAATTGCGCATCAAGCAGGCGACCAACTAATTACCGCTAATAAATTAATTAACTTTGTTGAATCTTGACAAGTTCTCTCGAATGAAAACACATTTGATTAAGTTTCCTCGTAATATATATACAATTAGTGTGCATGCGCGCATGGCATACCTTGCACATATCATTCGTGCATATATTTCAATATATATCTGAACATATTCTTGGGGATAAATATATATATTTCAATCTTTCTCTCTTGATCGATATATATATCATTGGTGGCCAAAAAACACACTTATATATACGCATGCACTTTATGCGCAAAGGCGCGGGTGCCTCTAATAATGTGTGTGTGCACTCGATCGATGATCCCTAAACCTTAAACCCTAAAACCCTAATCCCTAATCCCTAATTATACCCTAAACGTACACCCTAAACACCCTAAACACTAAACCCTAAACCCTAGACCCTAAACCCTAAACACTACACCCTAAACCCTAACCCTAGACCCTAAACCCTAATTAAACACTAAACCCCAAACCCCAAACCCTAAACCCTAAACCCTAGACCCTAAACCCTAATTAATTAACCTTAACCCTAACCCTAACCCTGAAACCCTAGCTAGCTAATCATAAACCCTAAACCCTAATTAAACCCTATATATATAGGGCAACGACACTAAATTGCGCATCAAGCAGGCGACCAACAACTAATTAGCGCTAATAAATTAATTAACTTGTTGAATCTTGACAAGTTCTCTCGAATGAAAACACATTTGATTAAGTTGCCTCATAATATATATACAATTAGTGTGCATGCACGCATGGCATACCTTGCACATATCATTCGTGCATATATTTCAATATATATCTGAACATATTCTTGGGGATAAATATATATATTTCAATCTTTCTCTCTCAATCTATATATATATCGTTGGTGGCCAAAAAACACACTTATATATACGCATGCACTTTATGCGCAAAGGCGCGGGTGCCTCTAATAATGTGTGTCTGCACTCGATCGATGATCCCTAAACCTTAGACCCTAAAAACCTAATCCCTAATTATACCCTAAACGTACACCCTAAACACCCTAAACACTAGACCCTAAACCCTAAACACTACACCCTAAACCCTAAACCCTAAACCCTAACCCTAGACCCTAAACCCTAATTAAACACTAAACCCCAAACCCCAAACCCTAAACCCTAAACCCTAGACCCTAAACCCTAATTAATTAACCTTAACCCTAACCCTAACCCTAAAACCCTAGCTAGCTAGCTAATCCTAAACCCTAAACCCTAATTAAACCCTACATATATATATAGGCCAACGACACTAAATTGCGCATCAACCAGGCGACCAACTAATTAGCGCTAATAAATTAATTAACTTGTTGAATCTTGACAAGTTCTCTCGAATGAAAACACATTTGATTAAGTTGCCTCATAATATATATACAATTAGTGTGCATGCGCGCATGGCATACCTTGCACATATGATCATTCGTGCATATATTTCAATATATATCTGAACATATTCTTGGGGATAAATATATATATTTCAATCTTTCTCTCTCGATCTATATATATATCGTAGGTGGCCAAAAAACACACTTATATATACGCATGCACTTTATGCTCAAAGGCGCGGGTGCCTCTAATAATGTGTGTGTGCACTCGATCGATGATCCCTAAACCTTAAACCCTAAAACCCTAATCCCTAATCCCTAATTATACCTAAACGTACACCCTAAATTAACACCCTAAACACTAAACCCTAAACCCCTAGACCCTAACCCTAAACACTACACCCTAAACCCTAAACCCTAAACCCTAACCCTAAACCCCAACCCCAAACCCTGCTAAACCCTAAACCCTAGGCCCTAAACCCTAATTAATTAACCTTAACCCTAACCCTAAAACCCTAGCTAGCTAACCCTAAACCCTAAACCCTAATTAAACCCTACATATATATATATATATATATATATATATATATATATATATAGGCCAACGACACTTAATTAATTGCGCCTCAAGCAGGCGACCAACTAATTAGCTAGCGCGCTGATAAATTAATTAACTTGAATCTTGACAAGTTCTCTCGAATGAAAACACATTTGATTAAGTTGCCTCATAATATATATACAATTAGTGTGCATGCGCGCATGGCATACGTACCTTGCACATATCATTTGTGCATATATTTCAATATATATCTGAACATATTTCTTTGGGATAAATATATATATTTCAATCTTTCTCTCTCGATCTATATAAATATCGTTGGTGGCCAAAAAACACACTTATATATATACGCATGCACTTTATGCGCAAAGGCGCGGGTGCCTCTAATAATGTGTGTGTGCACTCGATCGATGATCCCTAAACCTTAAACCCTAAAACCCTAATCCCTAATCCCTAATTATACCCGAAACGTACACCCTAAATTAACACCCTAAACACTAATCCCTAAACCCTAAACCCTAAACCATCACTACAAGAAAAGTTGCCATGGCCGACGAAGTTGAAGTCGCGCCGTGGTTGCTGGTGTACCATGGCCGGCGATTTTGGGTCTGTCCGTTGTGCATGTCAAAACGTTTTTTTTTCTCGTTTTTGAGGCCACCTAGCCCGACGAAACCGGCCAAAACGTTGCGTATGGTGGCCCGGGACGTGGTGCATCTCGAATTCTCGGGTTCGCCGGCCGAGTCAACGCAAATCCGCACTGCCGAGGGATGTAGGGCCCAGATGGCAGCCTCTCTGGCATTGTTTTTTTCTCGATCGCGCCATCTCGTTCAACGTTCTCCGATCGAGCCGTTTACGATGCAGGATCATGGGTCCCGCATGTCATCCTCTATGAACCAAAATTCTTTCTATTCTTGGATTTTTTTTGACCCCCTGATTTCTGGCTACTTCCTTTTTCTTTTGATCCCTTGCCGCCTTGGAAACGTTGAGACCGCTGCTGCTAAATGGGAGCCACATGTCATCCTCTATGTGCAATCAACTTCCTTTTCTTGGAGTTTTTTTTGGCACCTCAAATTTGGTCACTTGCCTTTTTCTTTCGATCCCCTGCCGCCTCTCAAACGGTGATACCGCTGCTGCTAAATGGGACCCGCATGTCATCCTCTATGTACTATAAAACTTTCTTTTCTTGGATTTTTTTTGGCACCTCATATTTGGTCACTTGCATTTTTCTTTCGATCCCCTGCCGCCTCTCAAACGGTGATACCGCTGCTGCTAAATGGGACCCGCATGTCATCCTCTATGTACTATAAAACTTTCTTTTCTTGGATTTTTTTGGCACCTCATATTTGGTCACTTACCTTTTTCTTTCGATCCCCTGCCGCCTCTCAAACGGTGAGACCGCGGCTGCTAAATGGGACCCGCATGTCATCCTCTATGTACTATAAAACTTTCTTTTCTTGGATTTTTTTTGGCACCTGATATTTGGTCACTTGCCTTTTTATTTCGATCTCATGCCGCCTTTGAAACGTTGACTAAGCTGCTGGCTCATGGGTCCCGCATGTCATCCTCTACGACAATAAAAGTTTTCTTTCTTGGAGTTATTTTGACCCCTAATTTCTGGCTATTTGCCTTTTTCTTTTGATCTCCTGCCCCCTCTGCAACGATGAGGAAGCTGTTGGCTGGTCGGTCCCACATGTCATCCTCTATGAACAATAAAAGTTTCCTTTGATGGATTTATTTTGAACCCCTAATCAATTTCTGGATATTTCCTTTTTTTCTTTTGATCCCCTGCCGCCTTGAAATTGCTGAGGATGCTGCTGCCTCATGGGTCCCGCATGTCATCCTCTCAGAACGGTAAATGTTTTCTTTTCTTGGATTTTGTTGACCAAACGATTTTTGGCTTATTTTTTCTTTCGATCTCCTGCAGCCTTTAAAACGTTGAGGACGCTGCTGGCTCACGGGTCCCATATGTCAGCCTCTATGAACAATAAACGCTGAGGATGCTGCTGCCTCATGGGTCCCGCATGTCATCCTCTTAGAACGAAAATGTTTCTTTTCTTGGATTTTTTACCAACAGATTTTTGGTTTATTTTTTCTTTCCATTCCCTGCCGCCTTTAAAACGTTGACGACGCTGCTGGCTCATGGGTCCCCGATGTCAGCCTCCCCGTACAACAAACATGTGATATCTTGATTATTTTGCAGACAATAAACAGTGTATTGCGCTCTGAGCTATTTCAAACGGATAAAATAAATCTTTATTTGTACTAAACAAACTTATATGTTGAATCTCCTTGTTTTTTTTTTGTTTTTGCGAAGCATAGGACTTTCCTTTTTTTAGAAAATTCCGAACTTTCCTGTTTTGGAGTGGGCTGTTGGTATGCGGCATGCACTCTTTGTTTGCTTATTGTGCGCATTACAATGATCTTGTTATAATGACGAAATGATGAGTTCCAAATTCTTTGGCAAACAATATTGTAGTGTCTTTGCCTTTCCATTGTTGCTGTCTTAACTTGTAATGTCTTTGTTTCAGATATAGGTGCTGCATGGACAACTTAAAAGATTGCCGGATCGCTTCATTGTATTGCTATGTTTAATTACCATTCAATTTCTCTGGGTTCTGTAATATTTTTTCAAAGCCGTGCAGCTGATGTAATATTTAGTTAGTTTTTATAGTTCTTTCGCGCATTTTTTCTTTGTTGCTTGTGGTAAGTGAGGCTATCCGACAGAAATCATTGCTGCGTAAATATTCTCAGTATCTAAATCACGAATTCCCATCCCTTAAACGGCCCAATTAACCGAAATCACATATGTGCCGGCCCGCAAAATCCCAAAGCGCCTATTATGCCGGCATATAAACAACAACTAAACGGGCTGGCCTACTTACTTATTGGGCCAGCCCACTTACTTATTGGGCCAGCCCACTTGATTTACGGAGGACCCCACACTCTAATTGGGCCGGCCCACTTGCTTTAAGGTGGACCCCACCCACTACTGGGCTGGCCCACTAACTAGTTGGGCCAGCCCAATTGCTTTTGTGGTGGATCCCACATACTAAATGGGTCGGCCCTTTAAGAGGAAAGTGGGACCCACCTGTGCTTTTGGCCCGGCCCACTGTCTTGTTGGGCCGGCCCACTTGCTACATGACGGACCCCACATACTAAATGGGCCTGCCCTTTAAGGGGAAAGCGGGACCCACCTGCGTTTTTGGCCCGGCCCACTAGCGTCTTGGGCCGGCCCACTTGCTACATGACGGACCCCACATACTAAATGGGCCGGCCCTTTAAGGGGAAAGTGGGACCCACCTGCATTTTTGGCCCGGCCCACTAGCGTGTTGGGCCGGCCCACTTGCTATATGGTGGACCCCACATACTAAATGGGCCGGCCCTTTAACTGGAAAGTGGGACCCACCTGTGTTTTTGGCCCGGCCCACTGTCTTGTTGGGCCGGCCCACTTGCTATATGGTGGACCCCACATACTAAATGGGCTGGCCCATTAACAGGAAAGTGGGATCCACCTGTGCTTTTGGCCCGGCCCACTGGCTTGGTGGGCCGGCCCATTTGATCTAATGTGGACCCCACGAACTAAATGGGCCGGCCCGATTAGCAGGAAAGTGGGACCCACGTGCTAATTGGGCCGGCCTAATAACTTCTTGGGCCGGCCCACTTGCTTTAAGGTGGACCCCACTTGGTAAATGGGCCGGCCCGATAACATGAAAGTGGGTCCCACATGTTTTGTGGGCCGGCCCTTTTGCCTGTTGACCGGTCAAACGAGTGCATTCGGCACGGCCCACATGCTTAGTGGGCCGGCCCATTAATGTTTTGACCAGTCAACCTTAGAGGTTAGGCCCGGCCCACGTAACTAATGGACCAGCCCAGCTATATAGTTGACCGATCAAACTAAGTCAGCTGGCCCGGCCCGCAAAATTAATGGGCCGGCCCGCTTAAGACGTGGCAGGCCTCGTGTGGGCCTACCATCTAGCATGGGGTTTCAGCGGTTAACGCCGTTAATCGCCGATTAACTGCGTACGCCACGTGTCGGTTGCATGACGTCAGCAGTCAACGGGCTCCCGGAAACACTTCTGCAACGGTCCGATTTTCCGTGGCGGAAGGGCACCCAAGCGCGACGGACCGGAAAAAACGTGGTAGGACTTTGCCTGACGCAGTTTCGACAACAGAACCCATATCGTTGGGTTAGGCCCATAGGCGACGAAAAACACCCCTTAGCGGACGATTTTGGGACGTTGCCTATCAGAACTTTTCTTGTAGTGCCTACACCCTAAACCCTAAACCCTAACCATAGACCCTAAACCCTAAACACTAAACCCCAAACCCCAAACCCTAAACCCTAAACCCTAAACCCTAGACCCTAAACCCTAATTAATTAACCTTAACCCTAACCCTAAAACCCTAGCTAGCTAATCCTAAACCCTAAACCCTAATTAAACCCTACATATATATATATATATATATATATAGGCCAACGACACTTAATTGCGCATCAAGCAAGCGACCAACTAATTAGCGCTAATAAATTAATTAACTTGAATCTTGATAAGTTCTCTCGAATGAAAACACATTTGATTAAGTTGCCTCATAATATATATATAATTAGTGTGCATGAGCGCATGGCATACCTTGCACATATCATTCGTGCATATATTTCAATATATATCTGAACATATTCTTGGGGATAAATATATATAGTTCAATCTCTTTCTCTCTCGATCTATATATATATCGTTGGTGGCCAAAAAACACACTTATATATACGCATGCACTTTATGCGCAAAGGCGTGGGTGCCTCTCTAATAATGTGTGTGTGCACTCGATCGATGATCCCTAAATCTTAAACCCTAAAACCCTAATCCCTAATCCCTAATTATACCCTAAACATACACCCCCTAAACACCCTAAACACTAAACCCTAAACCCTAAAGCCCTAAACCCTAAAGCCTAAACACTAAACCCTAAACCCTAAACCCTAACCCTAACCCTAACCCCTAGCTAACCCTAAACCCTAAACCCTACATATATAGGTGTTGACGTCCGAAACCCACCGGTGAGCTGCGGCTGGCAACACGTAGAGCCGGGAACAACCTAGAGCTGCGGCTGGCCCTGGTCCCTCCGAGCGACGGCCCGCAAAGCTCCTGGTACGCACGTCCCGATGCTGGTGCAAGGGCGTGCCACCTGACCTATACCTGGTCAGGAAGGTGATGGATTTGCTTTGCTTAGTTTCCTGCATGGCATACACGTAAACATTAAATACGAGCCTCGATCGGCTCTCAGGTTGTCCCGTGAATCGGCTCAAGGAGCCGATCCACCCATGGTTCGTATGAGGTCTACGATCACATGGTGGTCCTGCTTGATCGATATACAGCTAAAACGACCTACGACGATTTAGGGTTTTCACCGCATAATCGGAACATCCTACGCGTGATTGAGCCTGGCAGCCACGCACGGTGATAATAAACCAACCCTAGACAAGGCCTAAAAACCAACGTGAAGTTGATCCCCGGAACATCTTATCTAGGGCTAGCAAACCACACCCTACGTGCTACTGGATCCTTCAACCCGTTTGCAAGGCCTAACTATGCAGATATTAAACTAATCCTTGAAGAACAAGGAGCAATCATAACGGATCGGATCTACTAAATAATGATCAAGCAAGGTGCCTCCCTTACACCTAAGATAGGTGTAAGAGCGGCTAGACGTCTAAGGGTTGCATGGACGAAAGCATGTGACACGATGAAACAATGCTAACCCTAACACATCTATGATAACTACGTTGCTCGCCATCAACAAGGCTTCAGCACGAGCAACGCATGAATAGCGAATAAACGTATACTGCCTAGATCGCAAGATGCGATCTAGGCAGCATGATGCTTACCCGGAAGAAACCCTCGAAACAAGGGGGTTGGCGATGCGCCTAAATTGGTTTGTGATGAACGTGATTGTTGTTTTTCTCAATAACCCTAGATACATATTTATAGTCCGTAGACTTTCTAACGTGGGAATAATCCCAACCGTGCACGAGCCAAACTCTAACTAACCGACACGTATCCTACTATATTTACAGATACACGGGCAAACTAGCCCAAACTTCGTGTACAAGGCCGCTTCATGTATATCTTCCGTGTATATTCTTCAAACCCATCTTAATTACGGCCCACCTCTGATCCGGTCAAATTCTGGTGATAACACATGCCCCCTGGTTTTGGAATTGATAATTCCAAAATCACTCTGCTTTTTCTTCGTCGGGTCATGTCGTGGCAGAGCAAAACCGTCGCAGTATCCTTCATCATGATGCCTTGCCTTCTCAACTTCTCCGCGTGATTTGACCGTTGTTTTTTTTTTTCTTTGGGCACCACTTCCTCGGAAACTGCTGTGGCATTGAATCTCCACTATATCCCCTTTTATTTAACCGCTCCAAACAATTTCGCCACTTCATCCCCTTGCTCTGTTCTGGCCATCGGCACCAAGAAACCCCAATCTCAGAGCAATGTCTTCCTCCTCTTCCTCCTCCGCCTCGTCGGATCTCTCCTCCCAGTCCTTCTCCTCCTCCTCCTCCCGCGAACCCACGCCAGAGTGGGATCCGATGGCGGGTCAGATGGCGGAGCACGACGAGCGCGCCCCAGAGGAGTGGGACCAGGAGGACCACGCCTCCTCCGTCTGGTCCGAGGACGACAAGTCCTTGACCAGCGGAGAAGAAGAACTCCAGTTCCTCGCCGATGGGGAACTAGAATCGGAGAGCGAGGACGACTCGTTCTCCTGGGACGATTACACCTCCTCCGAGGAAGAGGAGGAGGAAGACGACGACGACGACTCCCTCGAGGATTACCCGCCGGCGAAGCGTTTCCGCGCCGGGTCAGACGACGACGACGACGACGATGATGAAGATGAGGAGGCCCCCAATGGGGGCCGCTGGAGCAGTGACGAGGAGCCCGCCGGCAGCAGCGCCGACGAGAGCTCCGAAGATGACGACGAGGGCAGCGACGGCCCGTAGACTAGGACCGGCTAGTATAGGCCTAGTAGTAGTAGTAGCAGATTGGTCAATAGACCTTTCTTTTGTTCTTCCTCCCTTGAGCAATCGGCTCTTTCTTTGTAAGAAATCCCCTTATTAATGAAGAAAATATTCCCCCATTAACTTTACTTTTTTTTTTGTTAATTTTGCCGATTGTCAAACGAAGTCAACGCTCAAAGAGCCGATGTCAGAGCATCGGCTCCTACCATAACACGCATTTTAAGGCTAAATCGGTTGCCTATTCTTGCAGTCAAACAGATCTTATCCGTGTCTACGCCATCCTCCAATCTCAAACGCGCAGATTCGACTCCTCAGCAAATCCAATGGGAGAATCATCTCAAATGCCATGGACTCTGGCTTGAAACTGATCTGTTAACCTGCTCAATTGAGCTTGTTCTGTCTAGAGTCGATGGCTCTGCATCAGCTCTTTATTGTTCTAAAGTCGATGTCCGTGCATCGGCTGTACTGGTATCCATACTTCTCAAGTCGATGTCTGCGCATCGGCTGTGATTTGCATATAAATTTTTTTTTATTGGCCGATTTTATACATCGGCCCCCATGTTTTACTGTCCATGTATCACATATGTTCTCCTGATTAGGTGCCCCCCGAGCCGAATCTGTCAGGTTACTGCAGATATCGACTCTGCAGTTATCCAAAGAACTATACCTGAACATCGGCTCTGCAGACATGACCAATGCCGATTTCTTCGAGCCCACAAGCCGATGTAAACCCATACCCTAGCTTTCCGTCACCTGTTAGAAAGACATTGAACACAGGGAAAACGTGTGGTAAGGATAATATGGGCCGATTGCTGGAATCGGCCCCCATTTTGATTGCATAGCTCAATGAAGGTTTACGTCGTGTTCGTGCCTTATTATGACTACGTGACATGCTTGAGACAAGATCATCACTTTTTATTTTTTGGGGCCGATCGCAGGGATCGGCCGCGCCACGTATGTCCATAGCCTTTGCTCTTGTTACACGGTCAGGCCGGTGGATAAGACCAGCCTCACCCCGTTTTTTGTCACGTCGATGCGCTCGCAGTCGTCCAAAGTGATGCCTGAGAGTGGCTCTTGGCCTGCCGTCTCCTAAACGTTCATGCCAGCCGTTGATATCTCGACTGAGTCATCTGCGTGGACGACCTTGACTTCATCTCCATCCCACTGTATCAAGCATTGGTGCATCGTGGATGGAATGCAGCAGTTGGCGTGGATCCAATCTCTCCCTAGCAGGACATCATAGGTGCTCTTGCTATCGACGATGAAGAATGTCGTAGGGATGGTTTTCCTCCCTACGGTCAGATCCACGTTCAGAACACCTTGTGCTTCAGATGCTTGGCCGTTGAAATCGCTCAGTGTAACGTTGGTCTTGATCAGATCCGAGCTAGAGCGTCCCAAACGACGTAGCATGGAGTATGGCATGATGTTGACTGCCGCTCCAGTGTCCACCAGCATCTTGTTGACAGGCTGCCCATTGATGTAACCTCGTACGTACAGGGCCTTCAGGTGCCTGTAGCTTCTTTCTCGTGGCTTCTCGAAGATAACTGGCCGTGTGCCGCAGTCAAGTTGTGCCACAGGTGCTTCGTCTAATCCTGGAGCACAAAACTCCGCTGGAAGGATGAACACCATGTTTGTACCAGCCGATGTCTCATCATCGGCTTTCCTTTGCTTGGGGCGCCACTCCATCTTTTGTGGTCGACCCTCCTCGTCCAGAGTTCGCTGAATTTTCGCGGCCAGATCAGGCCGCGCTTTCCTCAACGTATGCAGGTATAACCTTTCGGCTTCCTCCAAGCCACGAAGTCGCTGAACCCTACGTTTTTGGGAACGGCTGAGTGCATCAGGGCACCACCTTGGCCGGTGGTACTTATCTTCTTCTTCATCATCGTCATCTTCTAACTCCTCGAGATCTTCCACCCGAGAGGACTCAGCTTGCTTGTTCCGAGATGGGAGAGGTCCCAAACGCTTGAACACTGACACGTCTCCTGTGCTCTTCTTCTTCTGTTTACATTCTAGGCAGTTGCCGATTGTAGGCAATCGGCTCATTCCTGAATCCCAGCAGTGCTTGAAGAAGGGACAGTCCCAGTGCTTGTCCATGTCGTCTTGCTCTCTTGACTTGTCCTTGGCGTGGCGCTCATATCTCTCCTTGTCTCGATCGTGCCGACGATGTCTCCTGGCGTCCCTGCTAGCCAGACGATCTCTTTCGTCACCGTCATCGTATCATCGGCGTTGGTCGTACTGACTCACATATTTGTTAAGGAGATGATCAGAGAGAGGTCGTTGATATCGCACATTCTTCACTTCTCCCTCTGTGATGTAGCGCTTGCCGTCGTGTCGGAGCCGATCGCGCGGAACGGCTTCCTCCTTGTCTTTGCTACGAGAGCGGCTGCCCTCGTCTCTGTCCTTACCAGAGTGGTGCCCAGGCCCTACCATGTTAATGCTGAACGAGAAACCTGGCTGGCACCTCCCAGGGTAAGTGCACTCCACCATGTTAACGGCGGGGAAGGGGTGCGTGTCGACTTTCATGGCGTACTGGCTAAAGATTAGACGCCCTTGCTCTATCGCCATTTGGATCTGCTGACGCCACACCCTGCAGTCGTTGGTGGTATGGGTGAACGTGTTATGCTATTTGCAGTATGGCTTTCCGTTCAACTCCTGTGCCGTGGGGATTTTGAGGCCTTCGGGTAACTTTAGCTGCTTCTCCTTGAGCAAGAGGTCGAAAATTTTCTCAGCTTTGGTCACGTCGAAGTCAAACCCTCTTGGAGGACCTTGTGGCTTAACCCACTTGCAGGACACGGGGCTTGCCCCCCGAGTCCATTCAGCCACTGCTACCTCTTGATCTCCCGCAGAGCCTTCATCTTCATCTGCCTCAACCAGGACTACCGCACGCTTGAATTTGTCCTGGTACAACTCTGGGTGGCGCTGTTCATATAATGACAGTTTCTGAACCATATGCGCCAGTGAAGGGTAATCTGCTTGGGAAGCCATGTCCTTGATCGACGATGCGAGACCCACCACCGCCAACTCGACTGCTTCTTTTTCAGTCAAACGAGCCGAATAGCATCGGTTCCTGATGGCCCTGAAGCGCTGGATGTATTCTGACACTGTTTCTCCGCGCTTCGTCGTATTTGTGCTAGATCGGCAATGCCAGCCTCGGAAGCCTCTCGAGTGATATCGCATGTGGAACTGCTCTTCCATCTGCTTCCAAGTCCGGATTGAATACGTGGTGCGAGGTGTACCACCCGAAAGCCGATCTGTGAGGGATCGTGCGAAGAACCTCACACGTAGTTCATCTGATGCTGAGATCGTGCCCAGCTGCGCCAAATATCGGCTCACATGCTCGATTGAACTGGAGCCATCTGACCCACTAAACTTGGAGAATTCAGGGAGCCGATATTTGGGTGGTAGTGGGATCAAATCGTACTCGTTGGGGTACGGCTTGGAATAGCCGATTGCCCTCCTTTTCGGCACCATGCCGAACTGGTCTCTCAAGATTGTACTGATCTGATCCGCGGTGCTGGCTGCAGGAGTAGAGCTCTGAAGATTCGCTGGAGTGGCGTACTTAGCCAGCCACGCTTGCTTCTCAAGCTCTGAGCTAGCTGCAGGAGTTGAGCTTTGGAGGTTTGTTGGAGTGGCATACTTAGCTAGCCACGTCTGCTTCTCACGATCTGAGCCAGCTGCAGGAGTTGAGTTCTGGAGGCTCGTCGGAGTGGCATACTTAGCTAGCCACGTCTGCTTCTCAAGATCTGATCCAGAAGCTCCTCCTGCTGTTCCAGAAGTCCCTGCTGTTGCCGTTCGTGGAGTGCCCGCCATCGCAGTCTGGCACGTATGTGCACGTGTACCCGTGAGGGATCTCCTTAGGCGCCTCATACAAGAACTGGTAATCACTAGGGTCACCACCGATCTTGTGGACGACGAATACCGGTGAACTCGGCACCTCTGGTGCTGCCAACGCGAACGGTAGCGGTGGTCGGGACTGGAGTGGTATCTCTCCTTGGTGAGTCCCTAGAGCAGGTTCTGACGGAGGGTACTGATGCCTCATGATTTCCTGGATCACCCGAAGGGCGACACGCTCCAAAGTGTTCACCAGGTTCTCAGAATGGCGGTGTAGCGAATGCGCTACCATGAAATTAATCTCCTGACGCAGAGACCTGGTGCGTTCTTCTGAAGGGGTAGACAGGTCCACTCCATCGAGCGCGCCTTCAGGCGAGAACCCTTTCCACCTGATGCCGTGTGAGCGGGTCCTCTGGAAAGAGCCGATGAGGTCGGCTTCGAGGATAGCTTTGACCTCGTCATACTTCTTCTTGAGCTCCTCGGTCAGATCCTCGTACGTGACTGGAGTACCTTCCGCCATCTCAGATGTAGATGGCGATGCAGTTGATGTCGAAGACTGTCCCACCGGGCGTGCCAGAATGTGTTGGCGTCCGAAACCCACCGGTGAGCTGTGGCTGGCAACACGTAGAGCCGGGAACAACCTAGAGCTGCGGCTGGCCCTGGTCCCTCCGAGCGACGGCCCGCAAAGCTCCTGGTACGCACGTCCCGATGCTGGTGCAAGGGCGTGCCACCTGACCTATACTTGGTCAGGAAGGTGATGGATTTGCTTTGCTTAGTTTCTTGCATGGCATACACGTAAACATTAAATACGAGCCTCGATCGGCTCTCAGGTTGTCCTGTGAATCGGCTCATGGAGCCGATCCACCCATGGTTCGTATGAGGTCTACGATCACATGGTGGTCCTGCTTGATCGATATACAGCTAAAACGACCTACGACGATTTAGGGTTTTCACCGCATAATCGGAACATCCTACGCGTGATTGAGCCTGGCAGCCACGCACGGTGATAATAAACCAACCCTAGACAAGGCCTAAAAACCAACATGAAGTTGATCCCCGGAACATCTTATCTAGGGCTAGCAAACCACACCCTACGTGCTACTGGATTCTTCAACCCGTTTGCAAGGCCTAACTATGCAGATATTAAACTAATCCTTGAAAAACAAGGAGCAATCATAACGGATCGGATCTACTAAATAATGATCAAGCAAGGTGCCGCCCTTACACCTAAGATAGGTGTAAGAGCGGCTAGACGTCTAAGGGTTGCATGGACGAAAGCATGTGACACGATGAAACAATGCTAACCCTAACACATCTATGATAACTACGTTGCTCGCCATCAACAAGGCTTCAGCACGAGCAACGCATGAACAACGAATAAACGTATACTGCCTAGATCGCAAGATGCGATCTAGGCAGCATGATGCTTACCCGGAAGAAACCCTCGAAACAATGGGGTTGGCGATGCGCCTAGATTGGTTTGTGATGAACGTGATTGTTGTTTTTCTCAATAACCCTAGATACATATTTATAGTCCGTAGAATTTCTAACGTGGCAATAATCCCAACCGTGCACGAGCCAAACTCTAACTAACCGACACGTATCCTACTATATTTACAGATACACGGGCAAACTAGCCCAAACTTCGTGTACAAGGCCGCTTCATGTATATCTTCCGTGTATATTCTTCAAACCCATCTTAATTACGGCCCACCTCTGATCCGGTCAAATTCTGGTGATAACAATAGGCCAACGACACTTAATTGCACATCAAGCAGGCGACCAACTAATTAGCGCTGATAAATTAATTAACTTGATTCGTGCATATATTTCAATATATTTTTGAACATATTCTTCGGGATATATATATATATATATATATTTAATTCTCTCTGTTATCTCGATCTATATATCGTTGGTGGCCAAGAAACACACTTATATATATACGCATGCACTTTATGCGCAAAGGCGCGGGTGCCTCTAATAATATGTGTGTGCACTCGATCGTTGATCCCTAAACCTTAAACCCTAAAACCCTAATCCCTAATCCCTAATTATACCCTAAACGTACACCCTAAACACCCTAAACACTAGACCCTAAACCCTAGACCATAAACCCTAAATGTACACCCTAAACACCCTAAACACTAAACCCTAAACCCTAGACCCTAAACCCTAGACCGTAAACCCTAACCCTAAAACCCTAGCTAGCTAACCCTAAACCCTAATTAAACCCTACATATATATATATATATATATATATAGGCCAACGACACTTAATTGCTCATCAAGTAGGTGACCAATTAACTAATTAGCGCTGATAAATTAATTAACTTGATTTTTGACAAGTTCTCGATCTCCAATGAAAACACATTTGATTAAGTTGTCTCATAATATATATAATTAGTGTGCATGTGCGCATGGCATACCTTGCATATCATTCGTGCATATATTTCAATACATGTTTGAAGATATTCTTGGGGATATATATATTTCAATCTCTCTCTCTCGATCTATATATCGTTGGTGGCCAAGAAACACACTTATATATATACACATGTACTTTAATTTATTTGCCTCAAAATATATATAATAAATATGCATGCATGGCCTAACCATGTATGCTTATATATGTGTTTAATTTGGAGATTTCAATCGCTCTCTCGCCGCTCTCTCGTTTGTGGCCAACAACACACACATGCACTTCGTGCGCAAAGGCATGTGCCTCTAATAATGTGTGCGCAGTCGATTGGTCTAGTTTTGATTAATCATAGCACACAAATATAGAAGTTGTATTTGAATCCACACAACCCTAATCTAAAACACATAGCCCCTAACATGGCCTAATTAACTGACCCCTTCTCTCTAGCTAATTAGTGGAAATTGCACAAAATCAAAAGGGGTCCCTCACTAATTATACATATATATCTAGATTGTGATAAACTTTTGCCCCATATTTGGTGGATGGGTGCATCTTGGCATGTAAAACAATTAATGTTTGCAAATGGCGTTGTCAAAATTTATGTACAAATGATTTCTTTCCATCCAAAGTGCATAAAATGGGAGTTTTAATGAAGAAGGTACAAATAAAACAGCTCAACATGCCTCCACACCCCGATTTTCACAGGAAGTAGAGCATATTTAAAGGATAATTCCAGAGTTTTACTATTTTTCAAGCAACTTTGCTAATTTCCACCCACTCACATGACTTTATGTCAATTTAACGAAAATAGGGCGAATTTAAACTACATGGGCGGGATAGTTTGAATTGTGCGCGCGGCAAAGGGAACCGCCTATTCCTCAACCTTGTGCACGGCAAATTACACACGCAACTCCATTAAACACCACCTACCGGGCGGCCCGGCCGCATGACCCCCCACCCACCGCTACACAACTTATCCCCGTCCGTGCGAAGAGCTTCCCCTCCCCGTCCCGTCCGTGCGAAGAAGAAGCTTCCCCTCCCCGTCGTTCTTCTCGAGACGCACCGGCGGTCAAGTTGATCCACGGTAGGGTTGCTATCTCTAGCTCAATCATGCATCGGGCAAGACGGCCTAACGATTTATATTTTCTTGATGCTGCTAAAAAAATCGTCAGTATACTCGAACTAATTGGCACTTTATAGTTTTCCGCTCGATTTGTCCTCGATCAATTTGTTCATTTGCGTGGGCATATAGAGTCAGTTCTGCACTCGATCCGTTAATTTGCTGAAATGCCATGGCAGAGATTTGTACACGATCTGTTTGCTAAAATGTCGATGTGCATTTTTTGTTTTGTACTCGACATGATTGCTGAAATGCATAATCATGTACTAGTATAGTTTTGTACTCGATGGATATACATTTCCTACTTCGCCTTAAATTAATCACCAACCAGTGTATCTCATAATTAAACAGATGGACAGAACTTGGATACTGCATAGACACTTATGTTCCCCTTCATATATAAATGGTGTTGAACCCTTTATGGGGTTTATTAGAGCTCATGAAGGTCACGACCTGGACGTGTATTGCCCGCGCTGCACATGTATGAATGGTGAGAAGAGGCCTCACCATGTAGTGGAAGATCATTTACACATTTTTGGGATGGACCGCACATATGTTAGGTGGGTTTATCATCGTGAACCACATAATGATCCTTCAGCGGGAGAAGCAGATCTTGCTCACACTATATGTGTGCTGGCATATGTAGTTAATTATTTATATTGATTCTGCCGCTGTTTCGATCAATAGTTTGCATTGCTGTGCAAGTTCTGTACTCAAATTTAACTTGTTGCAGATGGATGGACGGGAAGGAGAGAAAAAGCGCTTGCTTCAGGAACCGGGTTTCAGCTCTGGGACATGTGCTGTGCCAGATGAGAAGGTAAATATGTAAAACGGCATTTGTTCAGGTTGCATCCCTTAGATGTTTGTCTAATCTGTTGATGTACTAATTGCAGAAGCATAGAGTTGAAGAGGTCTCTCAGTTTGATGGGAGATTTGAAGATGAATCTCAGTTTGATGCACCTGTGGATGGTACTGATGACGGGCCTTTCATAGATGAAGGTCCCGCACCTGAGATTATCCAGCCTACAGAAGGAGGCCGTGGACCGAGTACACAGCTTTGCGTTGAAGTGGATGCACGCCCAGAGATCATCAGTGGCGTCCGGGTAGTCTCAAGACCACCCAGCCCTGATGCACCTGTGGATGGTACTGATGACGAGCCTTTCATAGATGAAGGTCCTGCACCTGAGATTATCCAGCCTATAGAAGGAGGCCGTGGACCGAGTACACATCTTTGCGTTGAAGCGGATGCACGCCCGGAGATCATCAGGGGCGTCCCGGTAGTCTCAGGACCACCTAGCCCTGATGCAAAATGTTGAGCTACTTTATGATTCGTACTCTTATGTTCTGGTGTTGTAGTATGTACTATCTTTGTTATGATTTGTACGCCTTTGGCGCTAGAACTATAATTAAGCATTCAGTGGATGATCGCGTTGCAAAATTTGACACCCACACAATCAGTTCATCGTATGAGTAGTAGCACAATTACTTCTACAGCCAGTCCTGCCAGCGCATTAATTGGTAGCATGAAATACTTTCAGTGCACTCCCTGCGATTCATATTAATTGACTCAATTTTGTCTAGATATGGATGTATCTAGATGCATTTGTTAACTAGACTAACAAACTTGAGTCGCTTAATATGAATCGTGTAAACCGCCCAAGTCCTCCAGCAGCTAGTTTATTGACTCTGGACTCCAAGCCTCTCGCGGCAAGCCATCGACGAAGCTTTGACCAGATCTTGGCCCGCTTTTTTTTGCGAATAGCAAAGCTTTGACCAGTTCCTCTCGGGATACAGCACGCCGGTGAGCTTGCACGGTTGCCATGAGCACTTTCTGGCGGAACTTCCTCTGCAGCGCCCTCAAGCCGCCGCTGCGAGACAGCACGCAGTGCCTCGAGGTGGACGGAACGGACGAACTCGGGATCTCAGGGCGGGGGTCCGCCTCGTCCGGGAACGATCTCCAGCGGGTTAACGAGGACATGCATGGAGGCCAGGGGATTTGGTTTTTTTTTGCTATTGTTTGAGCTTGGGATTTGGGGTTTTTTCGGATAGGGGAGGAGGAACCGAGGAAGAGGAAGGAACAACCCGCGTGCTTGGCGCATGGCAGTGTGCTTGAATTTCGAATTTTTGTGAAATGTTTCATTTCCCCGCTACAATTCGGGGGTTTTCTTGACGCGCCAATGCGTCCCGCCGTGCAGGTTCAAGTGAATTTGGGGTGCCACACTATGGGCCCCAGTTTCAGTGAGACATGTAATGACTAGTCACATCAGTAAGTTCACTGTGTAATAAAATATGTTACCCCTCCCCTTTATGTAGCCCCCTTTGTCTCTCCCGATCGAGTGCCGACAGCCGACGGATGCAAGCCGCTAGCTCGATCCCCTCCTTTCGCCTCCACCGTCCAGGCATCCAGCTTGGAGGGGCAAGCTGCATCTAGACCAAGCGGATTAGGTAGTACTAGTAATGCTCTTTCCTTTCTCGAGATCGGTTCTTTTTTCCTCACCTCGATATCTTGCGCATCTACTATTTCCTATTCTGGGCGAAGGGGTGTCTTTCTGGTCACCCTCGCGCTGGGAGTGATTGATGGGGGTGGGGGGCGGGGGCTACCTTTGCTTGGATTGGGGTGTTCTTCCTTTATTTGTCGACATTTGCAACCTTTGTAGTTTCTGCAGATCCTCAATGTATCTTTTGTCAGCTTGTACAGGAAAGGAAATACCTCGGTGGTGGTGGGGGGGGCAATGGAGCGTAAGGCCACCACGCATGTGGGCAGTTGGCTGAGCCTGAGCTGCGTCCCCAGCCCCGCAAAGCAGGTACTCCGTTTGCTTATCCACTCTGTCTGTCTGCATCCTCAATCTGTTCCTGTTCTGGAAGATGCTTAAAGTAGCACATGTCTTCAGCTGTTTGTGCATAAAGCCTCTGTGACACCTTGCTCTATATTCTCTGTATCAGGTTGGTACCTCCAGGTTCCGTGCTGAGGCTATGGGGAACGAGAATAGCGCCCCACCAGCTGCACGAGCAGCGCCCGATCTGCAGCACACGAAGCCAAATGCCATCGCCGAGCTGGGCAGGGACCGCCGAGGGGTAATTTTTTTTAACCAACTTACCATGATGTAGTCTGAATCTGATACTCCCTCAGATCCAAATTAATTGACTCAACTATCTGTAGATACGGATGTATCTAGATGTGTTTTTAGCTCTAGATACTACGACCTCCATCCCAAATCTTACGGATTATATTATTTTTAGAAAGTCAAACTATACCATGTTTGACTAAGCTTTTACCAAAAATCATTAACATGCAAAATACAAAATTAATATCATTAAATAGGTTGTGAAATATATTTTCCTACGGTATCTACACAATATTATATTTGTTGATAGAATGTTCTAAAATTTTGGTCAAACTTTACTTGTTTTGATTTCTCAAAAATAAATAAGCCTTAAGCTTTGGGATGGAGGTATCTAGACAAAGCTGAGTCAACTGGAGTAGTTTTTTTTGTCTGTCCATAGCTAGTGTTCATGGTGCAAAAGGCTAAGAGCATCCACTATATGCATCAGTCTATCTCATACAGTAATTCAATATCACTGCTGAGGTCTGCCTTTTGTTTTGCTATTCATATGTAGACTGAAACTTTAGGGCCTTTACTCAAAAGGAAGATCAAAGCTGGGCCGATCAGGGGCTGCCGTATGTTGATGCCGCCCCATCTTCTAAATGCCTCTACAAGCACAAGGCCACGCGCCCGCTGGGTGGTGATCTTTTAATGAATATGGTATATTTTCTTAATCCACAAAACATGCCTTGATATTTGTCTGTTTATTGTCGGTTTTTTCTAATGCTTGCCAAAAGTTTACAACAACAACAACAACAACAACCAAGCCTTTCAGTCCCAAACAAGTTGGGGTAGGCTATAGTTGAAGCCCATAAGATCTCGAAGCCAAAAGTTTAGAAACACCAAATTCGTTTGCTTACAATCATCATACAGTAATGTTCATCTACTCTCCAGTTCCCCTAACCCAACAAAAAATGATGTTAATTACGATTTTTAGATTAAAAGAGCACCATTAGGCGCTGTTAATTACGATTTTGAGATTAAATGTCATTTGCAATTGCTAATTACAATTTTGAGGCAAATGATTAGTTTAACCTTGATCTGTTCCGCTCTCCATTTTTCCCAACCGAAAAAATGTAACCATTCCATTCCTCTGAAATGGAACCATTCCATTCCATTCCACGTTGTTTCAGAACCGAACACACCCTTGCATTGTTGTGAACTGTTGTCCATACACAGCCATACCCTTCCACTTACATCCAGCACTATATGCATCGATCTGTCTCGAGTCATTCAATATCACCGCCGAGATCTGTTCCCATTCTTATGCAGGCTGAAACTGCTGCGCATTTACTCAAGTGGATGCAAAATGAGGCTGATGAGGCTGCTGTGAGGACGATGGTGCCGGCACCATCATCCGAAAACCTCTACAAGCACGAGGCCATGGGCCAGCTAGGTGGTGACCTTTTAATGAATCTGGTATATTTTCTTAATCCACATACATGATTTTATTATTATCTCTGTTTAATTACCGTTGGCTTTGCCTAATGCTTACCAAAAGTTCGAAACAACTGCGTTTGCTTACAATCATCATACACTAATTTTTCACTTTTCGATCTGTCTCATCCAAAGTATATAAACCGTTGAGTTCCGTTGGCTTCTTTTGTAATCATTTGCATTGTTGTCAATCGTTGTCTATGCACAACCCTATTCTTCCACTTACATCCCGCACTTTTTGCATCAGTCCATCTCATAGATTTATTAAATATCAATGATGAGTTACATTTGCTATTCATATGCAGGATGAAGCTTCGTGCCTCTACTCAAATGGATAAAAAATGATCCCGATGAGGTCTGCTGTGAAGATGATGGTGCCGCCACCATCTTCGAAAACCTCCTCAAGCACAAGGCCACGGGCCACTGGGTGGTATCCTTTTTAAGCAGGTATATTTTCTTAATCCTCATACATGATTTGATTTGTCTGTTTATTGCCGGCTTTGTCTAATTATGCTTACCAATAGTTCAGAAACACACACAACCCTATTCTTCCACTTACATCCAGCACTATATGCATCGTTGTCTCATAGATTCATTTTATATATCACTGCTGATGTCCGTTGCTCATCAATTTTCATATGCAGACCGACATCTTGCTAAGCCTTCATTGGTCAAAAGGATTGCAACCGTCGCTGATGAGGCATCCGCAGAGGCTGCCACCAAGTTACTCACCCCACCTTCTCGGATGTTTATATAAGCTCAAGTCCAAGGACCAGCCGGGCCGTAACCATCCAAGGGTTCGGGTATATTTTCTTAAGCCACATATACATGCCATGATTTATTTCTGATATTATCACCGGCTCGTTTCATCTGCTTCTTGGAATTCGGAAACGCCAAATTAGCATGCTTATATTCATCATACACTAAATTTTGACTGTTCAGTTTGTAACATAGTGTTATGCACTCGCTTGTCAACATTTGCATTGCTCTGAACTATGCACTTTACACAACCTAATTCTTCCACTTACATTCAGCGCTACGCACCAGTAGTACCTCCCATGTTTCCTTCACCATCCCGATGCCGAGCTTGCGGGAATATGGCGGGCCCATGTACATACCCCGCATATAACACCTCCTATGGCTCTATCTACCTTTCTAATAACTCCTTCACAGAGTTACGGTGTATGTATTCTCAGTGGTTTAGCATGAATTGGCATATAGTAAAGTCTTGTTTTTAGTCTTCCTGCTTCTTACATTAGTATCAATTTTCACCTGCAGACTGTACCTTGTGAACTTCGTCCAATGATTAACCAGATGTGTCCGCATGAAGGGTCTTTCACTATGCATGGCAATGGCAAATTGATGAACACCTACATGGTCTATGAGGTGTATGTCTACAAGACGCAGACCATCACATATTTGTATGGACATGATTGGAGAAAGTTTGCTTTTGACTACGGTCTGAAGAAGGGCGACGAGCTGAGGATCAGAAAATCAAACGGGCAGATATACGTAATCGCTAAGGTAGTTGGAGACACTTCCAAATATATAATATGTAACTTTTTTGTACTCATATCCTTTGATTACTGCATTCTGAGCAGTTGTTCTAAACCATTCCCTCTGTTCTAGCTTGCTGGGTTTAACATGATCAAAGCTGCAGATCATCTGATGGAACAGGAGCGGATGTCACAAAGGGCACCCACACCAGCACCGGCACCAGCTTCCCACTCTCATGCATCAGCACCGGTTCCTGTACCAGCACCGTTTATTGCATCTACCCAGCAGGCCCCTACATCAGCATTGGTTCCTGTAGAGGCCCCATATACTACACCTGCCCAGCAGGCTCCCCGCATCAAGATCGGTTCCTCTAGCTGCACCGTTTATCGCACCTGCCCAACAGCCTCTCTCGCATCAGCACCGGTTCCTCTAGAGGCACCGTTTATTGCACCTGCCCAGCAGTCTCCTGCATCAGCACCAGCTCATGTACCAGCCCAGGCTCCTGCACCTGCCCCAGCCAGATCACCGAGGTCTCAGCTCATTGCTATGGCCACCCGTGTGGTGACGAGGACGCATCTCAAGGCTATGTTCGTGAGTATATGACAGCATAACTGCTCTTATCTTGATGTCTTCTCTACTCAAAGTCTCACATGGTTCAGTCTTCAGTGCATTGGTGCCATTGACTAATTTTTGTTGGTATCTCTTGCTTTGAATCAGAAATTGCCTAAAAGTATCGCCAAGGATCTCAATGCTGGCCGAAGGGGCAAGATTTCCCTCGTCATGGAGAGTGAAGGTCTCACCGTGGAGGGACGGTACTCCGTCGAGTCCATGAGATGGCCGCTTGGCTGTTACTTCCAGGTGGAAAAAGTTCATTGACGGTGCCAAACTTCGCATTGGATCAAAGTTGAAGGTCAAGATCTTTCGATGCCGCTGTGACATGCTGGTCATCAAGTTTGTGGTTGTCTAGTTCTATTGTCCCATGAGCCCTTAGGAAATGCATTTGTAGTTATACTTATATAAGGTTATCTTATCTGAACTGCTAATTAATTGTATGGGTGGTAAAACTCTGGCAAGCTTTTGCTCTTAGCAAGTATGTATGTATGATCGGCTATTATGATAACTAATGTTTGTGTTCATCTTAATTTGCATTTCTGTTTTAGAAAAATATTTAATTTCTATTTTGGCTGACCTGTTAGAGAACTATCAGATTGAATCCACAACATGATTCAAATAGATTCATTACACCAAGCCACATGTCTTGACCTTGCTATACACTAGTTCCATTAATCAGTGCAAGAAGGCTTACCTGAGCTGCTTGAACCACGGCAGATTCGAATCCACCTTAACTATCTAGCTAGAAATACAACCTTTGCAGAAAGAGGATTTGCAGTACAGGGAGGCTGACATTGGGGACCCATGAGCCAACAGCATCGTCAACGTTTTAAAGGCGGCAGGAGATCGAAACAAAAAAAAAAGCCAAAAATCAGTTGGTAAACAAAATCCAAGAAATGAAACTTTTACCTTTCTGAGAGGATGACATGCGGGACCCATGAGGCAGCAGCATCCTCAACTATTCCAAGGCGGCAGGGGATCAAAATAAAAATAGGAAATAGCCAGAAATTAATTAGGGTAAAAAATAAATCTATCAAAGGAAACCTTTATTGTTCATAGAGGATGACATATGGGACCGACCTGCCAGCTGCGTCGTCATGGTTTCAAAGGAGGCAGGGGATCAAAAGAAAAAGGCAAATAACCAGAAATTAGGGGTAAAAAATAAATCCAACAAAGGAAACTTTTATTGTTCATAGAGGATGACATGCGGGACCCATGAGCCAGCAGCATCCTCAACGTTTCAAAGTCGGCATGAGATTGAAAGAAAAAGGCAAGTGACCAAATATCAGGAGCCAAAAATAATCCAAGAAAAGAAATTTTATTGTTAGGTGTCAAATTTTTTTTTTTTTTATTGTTAATAGAGGATGACATGCGGGTCCCATTTTGCAGCAGCGGTCTCAACATTTCCAAGGCGGCACAGGACCAAAAGAAAAATGAAGTAGCCAGAAATCAGGGGGTGAAAGATTTCAATTGGGCTGCATCTGGACATCTGGGCCTTCGAACTATCCTGTTGGGCCTTTTGACTCGTACAATTTCAGCCCACTCCAAAACAGGAAAGTTCGGATTTTTCTAAAAAAAACAGGAAAGTCCTATGCTTCGTAAAAACACAAAACAAGGAGATTCAACATATAAGTTTGTTTATGTAAAAATAAAGATTTAATTTATCCGTTTGCAATATCTCAGAGCAAAATACAATGTCTATTGTCTGCAAAATAATCAAGATATCACATGTTTCTTGTACGGGGAGGCTGACATCGGGGACCCATGAGCCAGCAGCGTCGTCAATGTTTTAAAGGCGGCAGGGGATG
Organism: Lolium perenne; assembly: GCF_019359855.2. Lineage (NCBI taxonomy): Eukaryota > Viridiplantae > Streptophyta > Magnoliopsida > Poales > Poaceae > Lolium > Lolium perenne. Next base: position 264,377,286 of record NC_067245.2, read on the forward strand.
GAAAGAAAAAATAAACCAAAAATCTGTTGGTAAAAAATACAAGAAAAGAAACATTTTCGTTCTGAGAGGATGACATGCGGGACCCATGAGGCAGCAGCATCCTCAGCGTGTGGGACCCGTGAGCCAGCAGCGCCCTGAACGTTTTAAAGGCTGCAGGAGATCGAAAGAAAAAAAGCCAAAAATCGTTTGGTCAACAAAATCCAAGAAAAGAAACATTTACCGTTCTGAGAGGATGACATGCGGGACCCATGAGGCAGCAGCATCCTCAACGATTCCAAGGCGGCAGGGGATCAAAGGAAAAAAGGAAATATCCCAAAATTAATAAGGGGTTCAAAATAAATCCATCAAAGGAAACTTTTATTGTTCACAGAGGATGACATGTGGGACCGACCTGCCAGCTGCGTCGTCATCGTTTCAAAGGGGGCAGGAGATCAAAAGGAAAAGGCAAATAGCCAGAAATTAGGGGTCAAAAATAACTCCAAGAAAGGAAACTTTTATTGTTCGTAGAGGATGACATGCGGGACCCATGAGCCAGCAGCTTACTCAACGTTTCAAAGGCGGCATGAGATCGAAAGAAAAAGGCAAGTGACAAAATATCAGGAGCCAAAGATAATCCAAGAAAAAAACTTTATTGTACATAGAGGATGACATGCGGGTCCCAATTAGCAGCAGCGGTCTCAACGTTTCAAATGCGGCTTGAGATCAAAAGAAAAAGAAAGTTGATTGTACATAGAGGATGACATGCGGGTCCCATGAGTCAGCAGCTTACTCAATGTTTCCAAGGCGGTAGGGGATCAAAAGAAAAAGGAAATAGCCAAAAATCATAGGGTGAAAAAACACCCAAGAAAATAAACTTTTATAGCACATAGAGGATGACATGCGGGTCCCATGAGCCAGCAGGTTCCTCGACGTTTCAAACGTGGCATGAGATCGAAAGAAAAAGGCAAGTGACCAAATATCAGGAGCCAAAAATAATTCAAGAAAAGAAACTTGAGTGTACATAGAGGATGACATGCGGGTCCCATTTAGCAGCAGCGGTATCACCGTTTGAGAGGCTGCACAGGATCGAAAGAAAAAGGCAAGTGACCAAATATCAGGAGCCAAAAATAATCCAAGAAAAGAAATTTTATTGTACATAGACGATGACATGCGGGTCCCATGAGCCTGCAGGGTCCTCAACGTGGCATGAGATCGAAAGAAAAATGCAAGTGACCAAATATCAGGAGCCAAAAATAATTCAAGAAAAGAAACTTGATTGTACATAGAGGATGACATGCGGGTCCCATTTAGCAGTAGCGGTATCACCGTTTGAGAGGCTGCACGGGATCGAAAGAAAAAGGCAAGTGACCAAATATGAGGTTCCAAAAAAAATCCTAGAAAAGAAAGTTTTATAGTACATAGAGGATGACATGCGGGTCCCATTTAGCAGCAGCGGTCTCACCGTTTGAGAGGCGGCAGGGGATCGAAAGAAAAAGGTAAGTGACCAAATATGAGGTGCCAAAAAAATCCAAGAAAAGAAAGTTTTATAGTACATAGAGGATGACATGCGGGTCCCATTTAGCAGCAGCGGTATCACCGTTTGAGAGGCGGCAGGGGACCGAAAGAAAAAGGCAAGTGACTGATACGTCCAATTTGCATCACTATTTTATATCATAATTTGCTGTTATTCATTGATATATTTCATATTGGGACACAATACTTATGTTATTTCATCTATTTTGCATGTTTCATCATTATTGGAGGATCGAACACCGGAGCCAGGATTCTGCTGGAAAAAGCACCGTCAGAACGCAATATTTCGGAAGATCAACTCTGGAAGGAAATAATACCAAAAATCCTATTTTTCAAGATGACGAAGGAAGCCAGAAGGAGGAGCCAGGAGCAGCCAGGGTGGGCCCACACCCTAGGGCGGCGCGGCCCAGGCCCTGGCCGCGCCGGCCTATGGTCTGGGGGGCCCATGACCCTTTTCGCCTCCTTTTCTTCGCCAAACCCTTCGTCCCGAAGACCTAAGCCACAGAGGGTACCTCGCGAAGAGTTACAGCCGCCTCTGCGGGGCGGAGAACACCAGAGAGAAAAGAGCTCTCCGGCGGGCAGGAATCCGCCGGGGAAATTCCCTCCAGGAGGGGGAAATCGACGCCATCGTCACCGTCATCGAGCTGGACATCATCGCCATCACCATCATCATCATCTCCACCATCATCACCGCCGTCATCACCGCTGGACACCGTCACCGCCGTAGCAATTTGGGTTTGATCTTGATTGTTTGATAGGGGAAACTCTCCCGGTATCGATTCCTACTTGTTGTTTATGCTATTGAGTGAAACCATTGAACCAAGTTTATGTTCAGATTGTTATTCATCATCATATCACCTCTGATCATGTTCCGTATGATGTCTTGTGAGTAGTTCGTTTAGTTCTTGAGGACATGGGTGAAGTCTAAATGTTAGTAGTGAACTATGGTTGAGTAATATTCAATGGTGTGATATTTAAGTTGTGGTGTTATTCTTCTAGTGGTGTCATGTGAACGTCGACTACATGAAACTTCACCATTTATGGGCCTAGGGGAATGCATCTTGTACTCGTTTGCCAATTGCGGGGTTGCCGGAGTGACAGAAACCTAAACCCCCGTTGGTATATCGATGCAGGAGGGATCGCAGGATCTCAGAGTTTAAGGCTGTGGTTAGATTTAATTCTTAATTACTTTCTTTTAGTTGCGGATGCTTGCAAGGGGTATAATCACAAGTATGTATTAGTCCTAGGAAGGGCGGTACATTAGCATAGGTTCACCCACACAACACTTATCACAACAATGAAGATTATTTAGCCGTATGTAGCGAAAGCACTAGACTAAAATCCCGTGTGTCCTCGAGAACGTTTGGTCATTATAAGTAAACAAACCGGCTTGTCCTTTGTGCTAAAAAGGATTGGGCCACTCGCTGCAATTATTACTCTCGCACTTTACATACTCGTACTTTATTCAACTCGTTACATCAAACCCCCGAATACTTGTCTGTGAGCATTTACAGTGAATCCTTCATCGAAACCGCTTGTCAACACCTTCTGCTCCTCGTTGGGATCGACATTCTTACTTATCGAAGATACTACGATACACCCCCTATACTTGTGGGTCATCAAGACTATTTTCTGGCGCCGTTGCCGGGGAGTGAAGCGCTATTGGTAAGTGGAATTAGTAAGGAAAACCTTTACTGTTGTGCTGATTTTATTTCTGCCTGCTGCTATAAGTCATTATGGAGAGATCTTCTCTTCAATTTCTATTTGGGAAATCTACTACTACTGCAACGGTAGTGGATGAGGCGCCAAGTGAGGAAGTAATACCATATAAAATACCTATGAAAATTATTGAACGTGTTATGGATAACCGCTATGAAGGGGATGGAACTGTCCATCCTGGTGATCATTTACTGTTTTTGCATGAATTATGCGGGTTATTCAAATGTGCAGGTATTGCTATGGATGAAGTGAGGAAGAAACTATTCTCTTTGTCGCTGTCCGGTAAGGCGGCGCATTGGTATAAATTACTGGATAATGGGGATTCTCTTGAATGGAATGATATTGTGCCCCGATTTTATTCTAAGTTCTATCCTCCAAGTGAAATTCATAAGGATCGGAATCGCATATATAATTTTTGGCCTCATGATGGAGAGAGTATTGCCCAAGCTTGGGGGAGATTGAAGTCTTTAATGCTCAAATGCCCCATTCATGAGCTTCCTGGTAATGTTATTATTGATAATTTCTATGCAAGACTTTCTTTTCAAGACAAGACCTTGCTTTGGATACTTCTTGTTCTCGGATCATTTACACGCAACAAAGAAGAGTTTAAAAGGGACCTTCTTGATCGGATCCAAGAAAATACCGAAGGTTGGGAGAACGACAAGGATAGAGAATCGGTATAATTTATGATTATAAATGCATTGAAGCTTTTATGGATACTGATAAATTTCGTAATATGAGTGCTATATATGGTCTTGATTCTCAAGTTGCTGTAAATCTTTATAAAGCTTTTGCCTCTCATTATGAATTGCCAAAGAAGAATTTTGATAAGTATCATGAACCGTATAAAGATAAAATTGATTCATCTATTAATAAATGCGTTGTAGTTGAAACTGCTGATCGTGTTATTCCTGAAGCTTATATTGAAAAAACTCCTTTCCCTGCTAAAATGAAAGAGTACTATGTTATAAATAGTGCGGTTCATAAAAGTGAAAAGAAACCTGTAGAACCTGAAGAACAAATAAAAGTTGAACCTGCTGTTGCAATAGTTAAAGATCTTGTGACTGAAAATGTGGAGGATGGTCATATTATTTTCTGTGAAGATGCTTCTAATATTGTCTCACATCCTAATAAACCCAAACAAGCTAGTGTTCCTATGATATCTGTTAAAATTGGTGATCATTGTTATTATGGATTATGTGATATTGGTGCAAGTGTTAGTGCTATTCCGTATGAGCTTTACACGGAGATTATGCACGAAATTGATTCTTGTGAACTTGAAGATATTGATGTGGTTATTCAGCTGGCTAATAGAGAAACTATTTCTCCAATTGGTATTGTTCGAGATGTGGAAGTTTTATGCGGTAAGATTAAATATCCTGCCGACTTTTTGGTACTTGGTTCTGCTGCAAGTGATTATTGTCCTATTATTTTTGGTAGACCTTTTCTAAATACTTGTGGAGCTATTATAGATTGCAAGAAAGAGAAAATTTTGACTAAATTCGCTGGTGAATCTTATGAGTTTAACTTCTCTAAATTTACTAAAACTCCTTATAAGGCTGATTTGCCTAGTAATGATTTTAAAATGGAGCAATGTGCATCTATTGTTCTTGTTCCTAATAATCCTTTGCAGCAACATTTGGAGGATAGCGATAGCGAAATTTTTAGGAAAGAAAGAGATGAGCTTGAGGAAATTTTTCTTCGCCAACCTATTCTCAAGCATGATTTACCGGTGGAAGATTTGGGTACAACACCGCCACCAAAGGAAGATCCTGTTTTTGATTTAAAGCCTTTACCTGATAATCTTAAATATGCTCATATTGATGATAAGAAAATATATCCTGTTATTATTAGTTCTAAGCTTTCAGAGATTGAGGAAGAAAGGTTATTGGAAATATTGAAGAAGCATCGAGGCGCTATTGGCTACACTCTTGATGATTTGAAGGGGATTTCTCCGTCTATATGCCAACATGCTATTAATATGGAAGATGATGCAAAGCCTGTTGTTGAACCTCAGCGTCGTCTAATTCCAAAGATGAAGGAAGTGGTAAGGAATGAGGTATTACGACTTCTTGAAGCTGGTATTATATATCCTATTGCTGATAGTAGATGGGTTAGTCCTGTGCATTGCGTTCCCAAGAAAGGAGGTATGACTGTTGTGCCTAATGATAATGATGAGCTCATTCCTCAAAGAGTAGTTGTAGGGTATAGAATGTGCATTGATTTTCGAAAAGTTAATAAAGTTACTAAGAAAGATCACTACCCTTTACCATTTATTGATCAAATGCTAGAAAGATTGTCTAAAAATACTCATTTTTGCTTTCTTGATGATTATTCTGGGTTTTCACAAATTGCTGTTAAAGCTAAAGATCAAGAGAAAACCACTTTTACTTGTCCCTATGGAACTTATGCTTATAGACGTATGCCTTTTGGTTTATGTAATGCTCCTGCTACTTTTCAAAGATGCACGTCTGCTATTTTTCATGGTTTTTGTGAAAGTATTGTAGAGGTATTCATGGATGATTTTTCCGTCTATGGGAATTCTTTTGATAGTTGCTTGCGAAACCTTGATAAAGTTTTGCAGAGATGTGAAGAAACTAATCTTGTTCTTAATTGGGAGAAATGCCACTTTATGGTTAATGAAGGAATTGTATTGGGACATAAAATTTCTGAGAGAGGTATTGAAGTTGATAGAGCTAAAGTTGAAGCAATTGAGAAGATGCCCTATCCGAGGGATGTTAAAGGTATTCGTAGTGTTCTTGGTCATGCTGGGTTTTATAGGAGATTTATTAAAGATTTCTCCAAGATTTCAAAGCCTCTTACTAATCTTCTTCAAAAAGATGTACCATTTGTTTTTGATGACGATTGTAAGGAAGCTTTTGAAACTCTTAAAAAAGCCTTAACAACTGCTCCTATAGTTGAACCCCCTGATTGGAACTTACCCTTTGAAATTATGTGTGATGCTAGTGATTTTGCTGTAGGCGCTGTTCTTGGACAGCGAGTAGATAAAAAACTGAATGTTATTCATTATGCTAGTAAAACTCTTGATGCTGCTCAAAGAAATTATGCTACAACTGAAAAGGAATTATTAGCTGTAGTCTTTGCTTGTGATAAATTTAGATCTTATATTGTTGATTCAAAAGTTACTATTCATACTGATCATGCTGCAATTAAATACCTAATGACAAAGAAAGATGCTAAGCCGAGGCTTATTAGATGGGTACTTCTTTTGCAAGAATTTGATTTACATATTGTAGATAGGAAAGGTGCTGATAATCCTGTTGCTGATAATTTGTCTAGATTGGAAAATATTGCTTATGATCCCTGTTCTCGTTAATGATAGTTTTCCAAATGAACAATTGGCTGTAATAAAGGTGAGCTCACGAGACAGTCCTTGGTATGCTGATTATGCTAACTTTATTGTTTCCAAGTACTTGCCTCCAACCTTTTCAGCTCAGCAAAGGAGGAAATTCTTTTATGACTTGAGGCATTATTTCTGGGATGACCCACACTTATATAAAGAAGGAGTGGATGGTATTATGCGAAGATGTGTTCCTGAGTATGAACAACAAGAAATATTGAGTAAATGTCATGGTAGTGCTTATGGAGGACATCACGCTGGAGAAAGAACCGCGCAAAAGGTTTTACAATCAGGTTTTTATTGGCCAACTCTCTTCAAGGATGCGAGAAAGTTTATTTTATCTTGTGATGAATGCCAAAGGGTTGGTAATATCTCCAGAGACGCAATGAAATGCCTATGAATTATACTCTTGTTATTGAACCGTTTGATTGTTGGGGATTTGACTTCATGGGACCTTTTCCGTCTTCGGAAGGTAACACTCATATACTTGTTGCTGTTGATTATGTTACTAAATGGGTGGAAGCTATACCTACAAAAAGTGCTGATGGTGAGACCTCTTTAAGAATGCTCTTAGATATTATTTTTCCTAGATTTGGAGTACCTAGATATATTATGACTGATGGAGGTTCTCATTTTATTCATGGAGGTTTTAGAAAAACTCTTGCTAAGTATGGTATTAATCATAGAATTGCTTCTGCTTATCATCCTCAAACTAGTGGTCAAGTAGAATTATCAAATAGAGAGATTAAATCTATTTTGGGAAAGACCGTTAATAAAACTAGAAAGAATTGGGCTAGTAAATTGAAGGATGCACTTTGGGCTTATAGAACTGCTTATAAAAATCCCATGGGAATGTCACCTTATAAAATGGTTTATGGGAAAGCTTGTCATTTACCTCTAGAACTAGAGCACAAAGCTTATTGGGCTGTTAGAGAATTAAATAAAGATCCTAAACTTGCCGGTGATAAGAGGTTGTTGCAATTGAGTTCTCTAGATGAATGGAGAAGTGAAGCATATGAAAATGCTAAACTCTTTAAAGAGAAAGTTAAAAAATGGCATGATAGGAGGATTATCAAAAGAGAATTTAATATTGGGGATAAAGTCCTATTGTATCGGTCTCTGTCTCGCATTCTTTGCAGGGAAATTACTCTCGAAATGGGAAGGACCATATGTTGTCGAGGAGGTGTATCGTTCAGGAGCAATCAAAATTAGCTCTCTCCAAGGCAATGCTACGCAAGTGGTGAATGGACAAAGACTCAAGCATTATATCTCGGGTGATTCTTATAATGTTGATGTTGATATTATTCAAGTGGAAACACCGGAGGCCTACATCAAAGGGCAAATTGACAGTCCGCCAGAACTCGACTTCGAATAGGTAACAGTACTGGTAATGAAAAGTACGCAATTTACTTTCTGAACTATATTTTTGCTGTTTTTGGAAAATATGAGAAATTACGAGTTCGAAACGGAGTGGAAAGGACGCACGAGGGAGTGCCACCATAGGGCGGCGCGGCGACACGGGCCCGCGCCGCCTATGGTTTGGCCGCCTCGTCACCCCTTTCCGACTCGGGTTCGATCTGGTGCTTTCCTTTTGACGAGAAAAATTTTGCTATATAATCCCCGGACCCCCGGAGGTCCGTATATCGTTTTCTCGACGTGTTTTGTTTCAAGCTGTTTCGCCAGATCTGTTTTCGGTTTAGAAGCACCATGGCCTCCAACAACAAGGGCAAGGGGCTTTTGGAGGAAGAGAAGGAGGTGCCATCAAGACAAGAGCAGCAAGCCGGAGGAAGCAAGCAAATCTTGGTGGGATCTGTTGACACTCGACGTTCTTTTTCTCATAACCCGCAGGGACCTTTACCACCCGCTCTTAGCCTCGACTCTTTCCCCATGATGGAAGAAGTCATACGGATTACCGATGAGTTTTGTGATCAATATCGGGCTCTACGAAGAGAAGTGGAGATACTCCAGGAGGAGAATTGCCGTCTCCGAAGAATGATTGAATACCACTCGATTCGCGCCACAAGATCGTCATCGCCAACTTCGGATAACAATGAATCTCTTCGAATCTTAGTGCAGAATTGTCAAGCTGAGAAACTGAAGACGAAGGAGCTTATTAAGAAGCTCGGGAGGAGTTCATCACCATCATCGCCAAAGGAGTAATTCATCATCGGTATTGGCATCCCCTTGGTTTGTTCCAAGCTTGTGGGAGTGCCGCGGTATCACATTATCACTACCTTTTACTTTTATTGTCAAGTAGTATCATATCATGAGTAGGGAAGTTATCATATAAGATGGGTTGCGTTTGGAAGTATCTCTCCTTTAGTTGGTTATCTATGTATCCCTTGGTGTGAGTTATCGTTATGGAATATTAATGAGAAGTCTTATCATTTACATATTGCACATCTTATTTTAGTTTGCAATCTCTACTATATGATTCACCTTGTTGTTAGTATTGGTATCACTTTGGGAGCATTGAATAAATCTATTTGGTTTTGGCAAACTTAGCATTGGTCAATAGCAACAACACTTTGAGGTTTAAATAGAAAAGAGAAATACATGTAGATGTTTCATTGTCTTTCTTGTTAGCTCATAGCTTATTATTCTGAAGTTAAAATTGTTTGTACTTACAAGGAAGATGCATGATTGTTTCTACCACATGTATATTTGTTTGTTTCCCTCGACTCTTATGCTTGCTAATTAACCTTGCTAGCCAAAGACCACATGCGAGAGGGAATACTTCGTGCATCCAAACCTTAACCCAAACCTATGCCATTTGTGTCCACCATACCTACCTACTACATGGTATTTTCTGCCATTCCAAGTAAATACTTCATGTGCTACCTTTAAACAATTCAAAAACTTAGTATCTCTTATTTGTGTCAATGTTTCATAGCTCATGAGGAAGTATGTGGTGTTTTATCTTTCAATCTTGTTGGGCAACTTCCACCAATGGACTAGTGGCTTCACCCGCTTATCCAATAATTTTGCAAAAAGAGCTAGCAATGGGATTCCCAGTCCCAAATTGATTAAACTAAATAGACACTCCTCCATGGTATGTGATTGATGGACGGCACCCGAAGGATTCGGTTAGCCATGGCTTGTGTAAGCAAAGGTTGGGGGGAGTGTCATCATCATAATAAAGCTAAAATAAAAAGGCACTCCTTCATGGTATGAGATTGTTGGCAGGCACCCGAGGATTCGGTTAGCCATGGTTTGTGAAAGAAAGGTTGGAAGGAGTGCCACACAAAATGAAAATAATATGGGAGCCGCTCTTAGGAGGTTGTCTGGCAAGGGGGTTAGAGTACCCGCTACCAGTCGTTGACAACAACAAACACCTCTCAAAATGTTACTTTTATTCTCTTTATATGATTGCAAAAATTGAAAAAGCTCTAGCACATGATTTAATCCCTGCTTCCCTCTGCGAAGGGCCTGTCTTTTACTTTATGCTGAGTCAGTAAACCTATTTCCCTCCATCTCAAGCAAGCATTTGAGTAGTTGTGATCAAACCATTATATTGTGATTTGCTACATCATGTCTTTTATTCTTCTTTGTTTAGTACAAGTTTTATCTGAATGAATATAGCTTTGCAAGTTATCAATGATCATGAGAAAACCATTATGATTGAGTATGCAAGTTGTGCCTTATAAACTTTAACATGGGAGCGCTGCTCAATGAGATAAATATAATCTGTTAATTGTTCTCTGACCAAGAACGAAGTTTGCCATCACCAATCATGATTTCTCATGCACCTTTACTTGTGATTACCTTATACTTGTTTCAATATGAGTTATAAGAGGTTGTTTACTATAATGTCCTGTGTGAATGAATATGATGCTTCTTGTCCGTATTTTATTTATCGACTCTTCACTCCATAAACATGTGGTCATGTCTATCGAGCTCGCTTTCGCTTGGGGACAAGCGAAGTCTAAGCTTGGGGGAGTTGATACGTCCAATTTGCATCACTATTTTATATCATAATTTGCTGTTATTCATTGATATATTTCATATTGGGACACAATACTTATGTTATTTCATCTATTTTGCATGTTTCATCATTATTGGAGGATCGAACACCGGAGCCAGGATTCTGCTGGAAAAAGCACCGTCAGAACGCAATATTTCGGAAGATCAACTCTGGAAGGAAATTATACCAAAAATCCTATTTTTCAAGATGACGAAGGAAGCGAGAAGGAGGAGACAGGAGCAGCCAGGGTGGGCCCACACCCTAGGGCGGCGCGGCCCAGGCCTCGGCCGCGCCGCCTATGGTCCGGGGGCCCACGACCCTTTTCGCCTCCTTTTCTTCGCCAAACCCTTCGTCCCGAAGACCTAAGCCACGGAGGGTACCTCGCGAAGAGTTACAGCCGCCTCGCGGGGCGGAGAACACCGAGAGAAAAGAGCTCTCCGGCGGGCAGGAATCCGCTGGGAAATTCCCTCGGGGTGGGGTAAATCGACGCCATCGTCACCGTCATCGAGCTGGACATCATCGCCATCACCATCATCATCATCTCCACCATCATCACCGCCGTCATCACCGCTGGACACCGTCACCGCCGTAGCAATTTGGGTTTGATCTTGATTGTTTGATAGGGGAAACTCTCCCGGTATCGATTCCTACTTGTTGTTGATGCTATTGAGTGAAACCATTGAACCAAGTTTATGTTCAGATTGTTATTCATCATCATATCACCTCTGATCATGTTCCGTATGATGTCTTGTGAGTAGTTCGTTTAGTTCTTGAGGACATGGGTGAAGTCTAAATGTTAGTAGTGAACTATGGTTGAGTAATATTCAATGGTGTGATATTTAAGTTGTGGTGTTATTCTTCTAGTGGTGTCATGTGAACAACGACTACATGACACTTCACCATTTATGGGCCTAGGGGAATGCATCTTGTACTCGTTTGCCAATTGCGGGGTTGCCGGAGTGACAGAAACCTAAACCCCCGTTGGTATATCGATGCAGGAGGGATCGCAGGATCTCAGAGTTTAAGGCTGTGGTTAGATTTAATTCTTAATTACTTTCTTGTAGTTGCGGATGCTTGCAAGGGGTATAATCACAAGTATGTATTAGTCCTAGGAAGGGCGGTACATTAGCATAGGTTCACCCACACAACACTTATCACAACAATGAAGATTATTTAGCCGTATGTAGCGAAAGCACTAGACTAAAATCCCGTGTGTCCTCGAGAACGTTTGGTCATTATAAGTAAACAAACCGGCTTGTCCTTTGTGCTAAAAAGGATTGGGCCACTCGCTGCAATTATTACTCTCGCACTTTACATACTCGTACTTTATTCAACTGTTACATCAAACCCCCCTGAATACTTGTCTGTGAGCATTTACAGTGAATCCTTCATCGAAACTGCTTGTCAACACCTTCTGCTCCTCGTTGGGATCGACATTCTTACTTATCGAAGATACTACGATACACCCCCTATACTTGTGGGTCATCAGTGACCAAATTTGAGGTGCCAAAAAAAACTCCAAGAAAAGAAAGTTGATTGCTCATAGAGGATGACATGCGGGTCCCAATTAGCAGCAGCGGTGTCAACGTTTCCAAGGCGGCAAGGGATCAAAAGAAAAAGGAAGTAGCAAGAAATCAGGGGGTCAAAAAAATTCCAAGAATAGAAAGAATTTTGGTTCATAGAGGATGACATGCGGGACCCATGATCCTGCATCGTAAACGGCTCGATCGGAGAGCGTTGAACGAGATGGCGCGATCAAGAAAAAAAACAATGCCAGAGAGGCTGCCATCTGGGCCCTACATCCCTCGGTGATGCGGATTTGCGTTGACTCGGCCGGCGAACCCGAGAATTCGAGATGCACCACGTCCCGGGCCACCATACGTAACGTTTTGGTCGTTTTCATCGGGCTAGGTGGCCTCAAAAACGAGAAAAAAAATGTTTTGACATGCACAACGGACAGACCCAAAATTGTCGGCCATGGTACACCAGCAACCACGGCGCGACTTCAACTTCGTCGGCCATGGCAACTTTTCTTGTAGTGTTAGATGGGTGTTGCTTTTACAAGAATTTGATCTGCATATTGTAGATAGGAAGGGTGCTGAAAATCATGTTGCTGATAATTTTTCTAGATTGGAAAACATTTCTTATGATCCTAGTCCTGTTAATGTTAGTTTTCCAAATGAACAATTGGCTGCAGTAAAAGTAACTTCGCGTGAGAGTCATTGGTATGCTGATTATGCTAACTTTATTGTTTCCAAGTATTTGCCTCCAACATTTACATCTCAGCAAACAAGGAAATTCTTTTATGACTTGAGGCATTATTTTTGGGATGACCCACACTTATATAAAGAAGGAGTGGATGGTATTACGCGAAGATGTGTTCCGGAATACGAGCAACAAGAGATATTGAGAAAATATCATGGTAGTGCTCATGGAGGACATCAAGTCGGAGATAGAACTACACAAAAGGTTTTTATTGGCCTACTCTTTTTAAGGATACAAGAAAGTTTATTTTATCTTGTGATGAATGCCAAAGAGTTGGTAATATTTCTAGACGAAATGAAATGCATATGAGTTATTCTCTCGTTATTGAACCATTTGACTGTTGGGGATTTGAATTTATGGGTCCTTTTCCTCCTTCAGAAGGTTATACTCATATACTTGTTGCTGTTGATTATGTTACTAAGTGGGTAGAAGCTATACCTACAAAGAGTGCTGATGGTGAGATCTCATTAAAAATGCTTAAAGATGTTATTTTCCCTAGATTTGGTGCGCCTAGATATCTTATGATTGATGGAGGTTCTCATTTTATTCATGGTGGTTTTAGAAATATCCTTCCTAGATATGATGTTAATCATAGGATTGCTTCATCCTATCATCCTCAAACAAGTGGGCAAGTAGAATTATCCAATAGAGAGATTAAATCTATCTTGCAAAAGATTGTTAATAAATATAGGAAGAATTGGGCTAGTAAGTTAAATGATTCTTTATGGGCTTATAGAAATGCTTATAAATATCCTATGGGTATGTCTCCTTACAAAATGGTTTATGGAAAAGCTTGTCACTTGCCTTTAGAATTAGAATACAAAGCTTATTGGGCAGTGAAAGAACTTAATAGAGACTTTAAATTAGCCGGTAAGAAAAGGTTGCTTGACTTGAGTTCTCTAGATGAATGGAGGAATGAAGCTTATGAAAATGCTAGACTCTTTAAATAGAAGGTTAAAAAGTGGCATGATAAGAGAATTCTGAAGAGAGAGTTCCATGTTGGTGATAAAGTTCTATTGTATAGGTCTCGTGTTAGTTTTTTTGCAGGAAAATTACTCTCAAAATGGGAAGGACCTTTTATTATTGAAGAGGTGTATCGTTCCGGTGCCATAAAAATTGCTTCATTGAAAGGTAACAATACACAAGTGGTGAATGGGCAAAGACTCAAACATTATATTTCTAGAGGTTCTTACAATGAAGATATTGATATTATTCAAGTGGTGACTCCGGAAGAGTTTATTAAGGAGCAAATCTAGGAATCTGCAGAGAGTCTGTTTTCGAATAGGTAACAGTTTTAGTAAGAAAAAGTTCACGTTAAACTTTCTAGGTTATATTTTTGTGGTTTTTATTAAATATGAAAAATTACGAGACGAAAATGGGTAGGAAACGGTGCCCATGGGCACCAGACTACCCCTAGGCGCGAGCCAGCTCCAGGCCGCGCCTAGGCTTGGTCTGGGTGCCCTGGAGCCCCTCTTCGACCCAGTTTCGCCTTGTTCCCTTCTTTTTGTTATGAAACTTTTTGCTATATAATCCCCCGGATCCCTCGAGGTCTGTATATCATGTTTTCGTTGTGTTTTCATTTTGATCTGTTTCCGTCCAGATGTCATCCCGGGGTTCATCTTCAGAGGATCACGAGCTTCAACGCCTGCACAAGCTCCTCCGTGTTCTTGATCGGGGGACTCTTGCTGGACGGATGGAGGAAGTAAAGGAGTTATCATCAAGCGAAGAGGGACACATTGCTGCAATATTGAGGGCAAGAAAACCTACCCTTGTGGGAGCAATTAAGGCTGGACGTGCTTTTTCTCATAATATGCAAGGGCCAATACCACCAGTTCTAGACCTCAGTTCCTTCCCTGCAGCAGAGGAAGCCATTCGAGTCACCGATGAGTTTTGCGATAAACATCGAGCTCTAAGGAAGGAGGTGGATATTCTTTGAGAGGAGAACAAACGGCTTCGCAGAATGCTGGAGAACTTTGTTACTCCAATCATGGATTCACCACCACCAAAGGAGTAATTCATCATTGGTATTGGCATCCCCTTGGCTTGTTCCAAGATTGGGAGAGTGTCGCGGTATCACACTATTATCTTTTACCTATTTACTTTTCAGTAGAGTCATATCATGAGTAGTGAAGTTATCATATAGGATAGTTTGCAGTGCAGAAGTATCTCTCCTTTAATCAATTATCTATGTATCCCTTGGTGTGAGTTGCCTTTATGGAATATTAATGAGAAGTTTTTATCATTTACTTTCCGCACATATTATTTTAGTTTGTAATTTCTATCATATGATTAATCTTGTTGGTTAGTATTGGTATCACTTTGGGAGCATCAAGTAATTCTAGTTGGTCTTGGCAAACTTAGCATTGGTTAGTAGCAACAATACTTTGAGGCTTAAGTAGAAAAGAGAGAAATACATTTAGCTATATTATTCCATTATCTTTCTTTCTTGTTGGCTCACAATCTTATTATTGGCAAGATTAAATTGTTTGTGCTTCCAAGGAAGATTGCATGATTTTTTTATCACATGTATATTTGTTTATTTTGCTCAACTCTTATGCTTGCTACCCAGCCTTGCTAGCCAAAGACATATACTGAGAAGGAATGATTCTCGTGCAATCCAAACCTTGAACCAAAAACCCATGCCATTAGTGTCCACCATATATACCTATATGTGGTATTTCAATGTCACTCCAAAGTGAATTGCTTGTGTGCTACCTTTAAACCTTCAAACATTACTACCTGTTTTGTGTTTTCTTCTTAGCTCGTAAGGAAGTATTGAATGGTTTATTGTCTTCTCATGACTTCATTCCGTGACTAGCATGAATAATGTGCTAAGTCCTTAATATTGCAAAAAGAGCAAGGCAACCGGGTGCCCATCCCAAACAAAATATAAAATAAACAAATAATGCTCAGCACCTTATGTACTTGAGAGATCCTAAATAATGGTGTTCAATGGAGAACTACATGGGAGCCACTCTTGAGGTAACTATATGAAAGTATGATAGATCATTTGATGCCATTCGTTGACATAGACATGTATACTGATGACCCACAAGTATAGGGGATCGCAACAATCTTTGAGGGAAGTAAAAACCAAATTTATTGATTCGACACAAGGGGAGCCAAAGAATATTTATAAGCTTTAACATATGAGTTGTCAGTTCACCTGCACCTGAAAATAGACTTTCTCACAACAGTTTATCAGTAGTAACAGTTTTATCGCAGTGGTAGTAGTGGAGTAATAGCAGTAATGAAATGAAAATAGCAGCAGTGATGATTGCAGTAGACAACATGATTAACATACTGTAGGCACTGGATTGGATCAACGGGTGTTGCATGAATGAGAGAGTACATATAATAGCAAGACATAGGCATTGCAAGTAATAATGATATAAGCATCCTAGTATAAGATAACCATAGGCGTGTGGTCCTATTTATTCGTGCGTGCTCGCAATGAGAAACTTGCACGACATGTTTTGTCCTACAAGCCCGTTGCAACGGGGCCTCAAGGGAACTACTGGTAATTAAGGTACTCCTTTTAATAGAGTACCAGAGCAAAGCATTAACACTCCATGAACACACATGATCCTCACATCACAGCCATCCCCTCCGATTATCCCAATTATTGTCACTTTGGGGCCTCGGGTTTCGGACAACAATATGTGTATACAACTTGAAGGTATGATCAAAAACAATAATTATCATCAGGAATCAAAACATGTTCAGATCTGAGATCATGGCACTCGGGCTCAAAGTGACAAGCACTAAGCATAACAAGTTGCAACAATGTCAAAAATACTAACAACGGATACCAGGCACTATGCCCATAACAATCTTATAGCTATTACATGACCAATCTGATCCAATCCCTATCATCCCCTACAGCCTACAGCGGGGAATTACTCACACATGGATGGGGGAATCATGGATGGTTGATGGAGAGGCGTCGGTGATAGCGATGGCGATGATCTCCTCCAAATCCCCGTCTCGGCAGGCTGCCAGAACGGACTTTCTAGTCCCGGATTGGGGTTTCTGGTGGCGGCGGAGGAGCGGAACTCTTTCTGGAAAAACGTCAAACCCCCCTCGGTTTTCAGGTCAATAGGCTTAATATAGTGCGAGGGAGAGGTCGAGGGGGTGGCTGAGGCGGTCAGACCACCCCTAGGCTGGGCCAAGCCAGGTCCGCGCCTAGGGCAGGTGTGGGCCTCTCGTGCCCCCCTCCATTTCGTATTCTGGCTCCATGAGTCTTCAGGTGAAATATGAGTTTCGCGATATTTACCGGGATTTTTCCCGAAAGTTGGATTTCTGCACAAAAACGAGACACCAGATCAATTCTGCTGAAAACAGTGTTAGTCCATGTTAATTGCATTCAAAACTCACAAGATAGAGGGCAAACAACATCAAAAGTGTTCGGGAAAGTAGATACATTTTGGATGTATCAACTCCCCCCAAGTTTAGCTTATTGCTTGTCCTCAAGCAATTCAGTGACAATTGCGTGCGATAAAAGAAACGTTCACGAACCTATTTGCTTCATATGATGTATATATTCTCATTAAATCATCAAATACTTAGGCAATTCATAATAAGAAGCATGGAACTAAGGCTACTCAATACTTATGGAAGCTATGAAAAGATACCAACACAATAATAAGCAACATGAAACATAAGTATCTGCAGGATTGCTATGTTCATAATATGATATGATAAAGTGGTATCTCGCTTGCCCTTATTTTTGGAGCAAAACATAAATGTCAGGGCACCTCTGAAGTTCAAGGGAAGACTAGAAGTGAAAATATCGAAAGATTCAAGCATCACAGTTATACCACAATTAATCTTATTCCGGGACAAGCATATAACACTAAGAATGACAGCTATGCTTTCGAGAAGCTGCTCGAAGAAAGGATTGTGACTCAACATAAAAGTAAAATATTGGCCC
Organism: Lolium perenne; assembly: GCF_019359855.2. Classification (NCBI taxonomy): domain Eukaryota; kingdom Viridiplantae; phylum Streptophyta; class Magnoliopsida; order Poales; family Poaceae; genus Lolium; species Lolium perenne. The sequence continues at coordinate 264,395,040 of NC_067245.2, forward strand.
TACACAAAGGGAAGAAAAATTATTCATGTGCTAGAGCTTTTCATTTTGAATGCAATAGAATTGTTGAAAATATTTTTTTTGAGAGGTATGCATGTCTATGTCAACGACTGGCATTAAATGATTTATCATCCCTTCATATAGTGACCTCAAGAGAGGCTCCCATATAGTTCTCCAATGCACGCCATTATTTATGATCTCTCCAGTACATAATGTGCGGAGCAGTGTTTGTTTATTTATTTATTCATTTTATATTTTATTTGGGATGGGCACCCGGTTGCCTTGCTCTTTTTGCAATATTATGGACCAGCACATTATGCATACTAGTCACGGTATGAAGTCATGAAAGGACAATAAAGTACTCAATACTTCCTCATGAGCTAAAACAAAACACAAAGCAGATGGTAATTTTGAAGGTTTAAAGGTAGCACACAAGCAATTCACTTTGCAGTGGCAGTGAAATACCACAAATAGGTATGTATGCTGGACACAATTGGAAAACTTTGGTTTATAGTTGTTGGATCCACGAGTAGAGCTCATACTCATTACAAGGTAAGGCTAGCAATAGACTGGGAAGCGACAATCAAGAAAGCAGCAACTGTCATAATTATGCTTGCGATAGACAAAATTAACGGAAGCATAAAAGTAATACAAGAAATTTGAGGCAAGAGAAATCATCGAGGCTTAAACGACTTTTGTGTTTAGTCTTATGCCTGCTTGAGCATGTGCCAAGTCGATTAAAATGAAGCATTCAAAGGAGGATACCACAATGTCATACCGTTATATGAATAGAGCAATGCAAGCAAACATCTATATGACATGTTACCTAGTATTAGTAAATTGGAACCAATCATGAAAGATCATAAAATACTAAGCATCATTAAGTAGCATATACCTTACACAAACAAACTAAGAATGTCCACATAAATGAGTATATGTACAAAAACGAAAACAAATAGAGTTCATACCAGCCTCTCACCACATCTCGAATTGTCGTGACCGTCATTATTGCTCTTTACTTGTGTGGATTGAATAATATGAAATGATAATCAAGCTCAAATGAAATCACAGAAGACCGTTGAACCCTGCAGCAACTCCCCCCAAGCTTAGGTTTTTGGCCTAAGTGGAGATCAATCCCAGGCAGGCCAAGAAGTTTAAGAAGTGTTTCCTCCGTAATACGACAAAGAAGCACCTTCGTCCTAATATGAACTCGAGGACGCCCCGGTGTAATGCGCGGCGTAGTCATCAGTGGCCGCCTCCTCCTCCTGGTGCTGCCCATGGAATCCAAGCAGCCACAGCTACTTGTCCAACTCCTCTTTGGAGAACGACCACGACATCCTGTAAACACTAAACAAACCATATTGTGGCAGGGGAACCTCCCTTTCATCTCCATCAGTAAATAACATTCTATAGACTAAACCTCTGGAGAGCAAATGCTTCAAATTTCAGCAGGAAACATGGGTTGGGCAAGGTGATCAAAAATTCACGAGGAAGAACAGCAAGAACATGGGTTTGAGCAATGGGGATGTGTTTTCTCGGGTGAGAGAAGAGAATGGCAGAGGAGGCAGTAAGTGGAGGGCCAGGGGGCCCCAAACCAGGCCTTGGCATGGCCTGGTGCTGCCCCGCACCACCACATGGTGTGGCCGGCCAATGGGTCGCCCTGGGCAGCCCCAGGTGCCACTCTGCCCCTTTTCATGCGTAAAACATTTGCAGATGTTTTCTAGAATTTTTCGAGAAACTTTATTTCTGGGCAATTTTCGGAATTTGAATAATGATTCTAACACCGTAAATTAATTATGGAATGATGAAAACAAACTCAAAACCAAATTTATAGCAGCTCTAAGACACTCTAATATAAAGTCAATCAGTAGTACATAGGTGAAAGCATAGTTTCATTCATGCAAAATTACTTTGTTAACAAGGTTGATCAAGTCTTGTTAGCAAAACAATTTTATATGAATCAAAACTTTGCATTTCACTACATGATTATGTTACCTCAATCTCGACAAGCATAGTTCCAATCATGACAATATTATTCGCTTTCTTCGGATTGGGCAAGTGGAAATGAAATTTTCCAATTTGGATGGTATCAACATTAATAATCGAATTTAGACCATATTTCCCATCAATCTTCCTGGGAAAATAAACCATGTGCTCTTTGTCATCAACATTGAAAGTTACTTTTCCTTGTTGCAATCAATAACAACCCCTGCAGTATTAAGAAAAGGTCTCCCAAAAATAATAGACATATTATCATCTTCAGACATTTCTAGCACACCAAAGTCAGTTAATATCATACAATGATGAGCAACTTGAACAGGAACATCCTCACATATACCAATAGGAATAGTAGTAGACTTATCGTCCATTCGCAAGGATATATCAGTTAGTATTAATTTTTCTAGATCAAGTCTCTTATAGAAAGAAAATGGCATAACACTAACTCCTGCTCCCAAATCACATAAAGGAGTTCTAACATAATTATTTTTGATGGAGCATGGAATAGTGGGTATACCTGGATCACCAAGCTTCTTTGGAACCTTCCCATTAAAGGAATAATTAGCGAGCATACTGGATATTTCCTCATTAGGAATCTTCCATTTATTAGAGACAATATTTCATATACTTTGAATAAGGAGGCAATTTAATAGCATCAGTCAAAGGAATTTGCAAAAACAAAGGTTTCATCCATTCACATAACTTACTATAGTGTTCTTCTTCCTTTAATTTATGTTTCTTATCAGGAAAAGGCATTGGCTTTTGTACCCAAGGTTATCTCTCACTACCATATTTAGTAGCAATGAAATCTTCCTTAGTGTATTTTGTATTCTTAGTATGCTTTTCAGGTTCCTCTTCAATTTCTTCATTATCGGAAGCATCATTTTTATCATAACTTCTTTCAGTTTCAGCATGAGAGATAGATATACTATTAGGATCTTTAGCAGGTTCAGAGGATTCTACAACAGTTTTCTTTTTCTTTTTCTTTTTATTTTTCTTAGACTTAGTCCTAGTATCATCAACTCATTGAGAATCTTGTTTAATTCTCTTTGGATGTCCTTCAGATATAAAGGATCCTGAGTAGAAACACCGCTTCTAGTTCTTATTTCATAAGCATGTTTTTCCATAGAAGCATTAACTAGCAAATATTTTTGCACTTTAGTTAGCTGATCAATTTGAGTTTTAACCATATGGAAATTTTTAACAAGCATTTTAACATCATTATAGGTTCTTTCCACAATATCATGCAAGTTATTGATAGCTCTAGAATTTTCCATTAGATGATTTTCCACTCTCTTATCAAATTCATCTAATTATTGATCAGGAGGTTTGGAGTAGGGAATATCTCTACTATCAAAGCGTTGGAGAGAGTGTACCTCAGTAGTGGAAGAACGAGGGATTGGCTTACATAAGTCTTCACATCTTCAGATTTAATACCCTTCTCCTTAAGAGATTTCTTGGATTCCCTCATCACTTCATCATTTAATTCAATCATTGCCCTTTTCTTTGGTGCTGGTGTCGACTCTGGTGTAGTCCAATCATCATAATTCACATATTTTAGCCAATAATTCCTTAGCTTCAGCAGGAGTTCTTTTCCTGAAAACACAACCAACAAAACTATCCAGGTATGTCCTAGATTCAATAGTTAGTCCATTATAGAATATATCAAGGAGTTCATTTTTAGCTAATGGATGTTTAGGTAGTGCTCTAATTAAAGAACAAAATATTGCCCATGATTCAGGCAATTTCTCTCCTTCTACCTGCACAAAGTCAAAGATTTTCTGCAAAGTAGCATGTTGAGCACTAGCAGGGAAATATTTCTAAAAGAAAGCATTAACCAAACCAATAGGACTATCAATAGATCCAGGAGATAAATTATCATACCAAATTTTAGTTGCTCCTTTCTGAGAGAAAGGGAAAATTTTAGTGACAAAGTAAGTGCGTATCGTAATATCATCAGAGAATAAATTGCTCAAAGTAGAGAGTTTCATAGCACTTTCATTTTCAATACCACAAAAAGGTTCTTTCTCAACAATAGATATGTAAGATAAATCCAGAGAGAAATCATAATCCTTATCTCTAATATTTGTGGGAGATGTGGCAAACTTAGAATCAGGAGACAAATTATATCTAACAACTCATCTTGCATGAAGACTTTTCATAGCACTTGCATCTCTAGTAGCATGACATTCTTCAATGAAGTCATCATCAAGTTCAATATAAGTTTCATCAAGATCATCACTAGGATTCCACCTAGCTTGAGGTGAACTAACAGGTGTAATAGTATTTTCAGCATTTTCAATTTGCTTAGCTCTAGCAATTATAGTATCTAGGAAAGGACCTAACGAACCACTCTTATCAAGCACAATAGAAACATCATCAAAATCATCTAAAGTATTATCAGATTCAGCAGAAGTAGCCGTAACATGTGGTGGAGTAAGAAGCTTACTCATAACAGATGGCGAATCAAGAGCGGCGGAGGTGTTCAGAGTTGTACCTCTTCTTGTAGTGGATGGAAATAAAGGGAACTTTGATTTAGGAGCTTTACCCATAATAAATAAATTGCAGTGAACAATATCACCTTCAAGTGGGCTTGTAAATAAAGCTATGCTCCCCGGCAACGGTGCCAGAAAATTGTCTTGATGACCCACAAGTATAGGGGATCGCAACAGTCTTCGAGGGAAGTAAAACCCAAATTTATTGATTCGACACAAGGGGAGCCAAAGAATATTTATAAGCTTTGACAGATGAATTTTCAATTCACCTGCACCTGAAAATAGACTTCCTTGCAACAATTTATCAGTAGTAACAGTTTTATGGCAGTGGTAGTAGTGGAGTAACAACAGTAATAAAATGAAAACAACATTAGCGATGATTGCAGTAGACAACATGATTAAAATATTGTAGGCACAGGGATGGATGAATGGGCGTTGCATGAATGAGTGAATCCATATAATAGCAGGACATAGGAATTGCAAGTAATAAAGACATACGCATGCTACTATAAGATAACCATAGGCGTGTGTTCCTATTTAGTCGTGCGTGCTCGCAATGAGAAACTTGCACGACATCTTTTGTCCTACCAGCCCGTTACAGCGGGGCCTCAAGGGAAAGTACTGGTAATTAAGGTACTCCTTTTAATAGAGTACCGGAGCAAAGCATTAACACTCCGTGAACACACGTGATCCTCACATGACCAATTATTGTCACTTTGGGGCCTCGGGTTCCGGACAACAATATGTGTATACAACTTGCAGGTATGATAGAAAACAATAAATATCATCATGAATAAATAACATGTTCAGATATGAGATCATGGCACTCGGGCCCAAAGTGACAAGCATTAAGCATAGCAAGTTGCAACAATGCCAAAAATACTAACAACGGATACTATGCCCATAACAATCTTATAGCTATTACATGACCAATCTCATCCAATCCCTACCATCCCCTATAGCCTACAATGGGGAATTACTCACACATGGATTGGGGAATCATGGATGGTTGATGGAGATGCGTTGGTGATGGCGATGACCTCCTCCAAATCCCCGTCCTAGCAGGGTGCCAGAACGGAGTTTCTGGTCCCGGATTGGGGTGTCTGGTGGTGGCAGAGCAGCAGAATTCTTTCTGGAAAAATGTTGAATCCCCCCCCCGGTTTTCAGGCCAGGAGGCTTAATATAATGCGAAGGAGAGGTCGAGGGGGTGGCCGAGGCGGCCACACCACCCCTAGGCGCGACCAAGCCTGGCCCGCGCCTAGGGCAGGTGTGGGCCAGTCGTGGCCCCCTCCATCTCGTATTCTAGCTCCGTGAGTCTTCAGGTGAAATATGAGTTTTGCGGTATTTTCTGGGAAGTTTCCTGAAAGTTGGATTTCTGAACAAAAATTAGACACCAGAGCAATTCTGCTGAAAACAGCGTCAGTCCGTGTTAGTTACATTCAAAACACACAAGATAGAGGGCAAACAACATGAAAAGTGTTTGGGAAAGTAGATATGTTTTGGACGTATCACATACCTCTCAAAAAATATTTTTTCAACACTCCTATTACATTCAAAATAGAAAGCTCTAGCACATGAGTAATCTTGCTTCCCTCTGCACATGGCCTTTCTTTTAATTTTATGTTGAGTTAGTAAACCTATTTCCCTCTATCTCAAGCAAGCATTTGAGTTTTTGTAAACCAATTTCCCTCTATCTCAAGCACGATGCTTTTATCAGAATGAATATAACGTTGAAAGCTATCTATGATTTTAAAGAGATCGTGATGATTGAGCATGTGATTTCTGCAATAAGCTCTAATATAAAGACTCTGCTCGAAAGATAAGTACAATTTGTTAATTATTCTCTGACTAAGAACGAAAGTTTTCCATCACCAATTATGTTTTTCTCTATGAACCTGTATTTCGTGACTCCTTACTGATGGTGCTTCGGTGATGGTGCCAGACAATCTTGGTGGCGGTTGCTATGGAAGCGTGGGAAACCCCAAGAGGAAAGTGTGATGAGCACATCAGCAAGTTTTCCCTCAGTATGAAACCAAGGTTTAATCGACCAGTAGGAGAAAGGCGTGACTTCTTAAGGTGTTGCTAGCTGACTAGTGGGCAGGACGCACTACCGGCGTCAGCAACAACATGGAACCTGCACACAACACAACCAAAGTACTTTGCCCCAACTTGCAATGAGGTTGTCAATCTCACTGGTCTGCTGAACACAAAGGATTAGACGTATCGAGTGGAAAGAGATGTTTGCAGTAATTAAAGAGAACATGAATTGCAGTAAGTAAACATAAAAGGATCGCAGTGGTTGAATTTAGCAGTGTAAAGGAAAGGACCGGGGTCCACAGTTCACTAGAGTTGTCTCTCCATAAAGATAAATAGCATGTTGGGTGAACAAATTACAACTGGGCAATTGACAGAATATCGACCATACATGACAAGATGATTACCATGAGATTTTTTTGGCATTAAAACATGATACATATAATGTAATCCAACTGCGTCTATGACTAATAATCCACCTTCCTGTTATCATTCGAACCCCTTTCAGTATTAAGTTGCATGCACCAGATTATCGCATTAAGCAATGTGTGCAGAGTAAACAATAGAACTACCCTTGGATAAAACATTGTTGTTTTCTCCCTAGTAGCAACAGCACATCTACAATCTTAGAAGTTACTGTCACTCTCCCAGATTACTAGAGGCATGAATGTACTATCGAGCATAAATACCCTCTCTTGGAGTCACAAGCATCTACTTGGCCAGAGTACCTACTAGCAATGGAGAGCATGCAAGATCACAAATAACATATGACATGAATATATAATCGACCTCAACATAGTATACAATATTCATCGGATCCCAGCAAACACAACATGTAGGATTACATAAGGATGATCTTGATCATGTAGGGCAGCTCACAAGATCTATACATGAAGCACAAATTGGAGAAGACAACCATCTAGCTACTGCTATGGATCCATAGTCCATGGATGAACTTCTCACGCATCACTTCGGAGGCGGGCATGGCGGTGTAGATGCCTCCAGAGATGATTTCCCCCTCCGGCAGGGTGCTGAGAAGAGCTTCATAACCCCCCGAGATGGGTTCTGCGATGGCGGCCGCGATGGAAATTTTCGTGGATGGAGGCTCGGGTATCCAGGGTTTTCCCGAGATCGTGGTTAAATAGGTGGAGGATTCAGGTCGGTGGGGTGCCTGGGGGGCCACACCACCCCTAGGCGTGGGCCACACCCAGGCTGCTCCATGGGGTGGTCTGGCCGCCCTGTGGCGCCACTTCATCACCCCTCCGGACTACATCTTCGTTTCGGTGAAATATTGACTTTGGCTTTTGTTTCGTCCAATTCCGAGAATATTTCATGTACAACTTTTCTGAAATACAAAAACAACAGAAAACATGGAACTACACTGTGGCATCCTGTTAATAGGTTAGTGTCGGAAATCATGTAAAAGTGCAATGAAGTGTAAGCAAAACATATATTAATTGGCGTAAAATAAGCATGGAGCATCAAATATTATAGATAAGTTTGAGACGTATCACTTACTGATTGGAAGTTGAATTATATAAGAGGAAGTTGTTGTCTATAATGACTTATGTATTGGTAAGTATGATGCTTTTCTCCGTATTTTGTTTATCGACACACTCCATAAACTCGTGGTCTGGTTTACTAAGTTAAGTTTCGCTTGGGGAGAAGCGAGGTCTAAGCTTTGGGGAGTTGATACACCCAATTTAGAGATGATACTTATGTTATTCCATCTATTTTTGCATGTTTGATAATTATTGGAGAATTAACTGCCAGAGCCAGGATTCTGCTGGAAAAAGGACCATCAAGACACCATATTTCTGAAGAACAACAATTCCCAAAAATATACAGAAACTCCTATTTTGCCAGATAACGGAGGAAGCTAGAAGGGGAGGCAGAGATGGGCCAGGAGGGGCGCACACCACCCCTAGGCGCAGGCCACCCCCTGGCCGCGCCTAGGCCTGGTGTAGTGGCCCTGGCCCACCTCTGGCGTCGACCCCTCGCGTATTTCATCCCTCGAGAAACCTAAGACTGTGAAAGCGAACAGAGAAATATTCAGCCACCGCTACGGGGCGGAAAACCACAAAGAGAGAAAAGCTCTCCGGCAGGCATAAATCTGCCATGGAAATTCCTTCACGGAGGGGGGAAACCATCGCCATCATCACCGTCATCGACCTGGACTTCATCGGGATCATCATCATCATCTCCACTACCAGCACCATCAACACCGCCATCTCCACTTCGTCCCGCTGTAACATCTTGGGTCTGATACTTGTCTAGTTCATAGGGGAAATTTTCCCGGTGTTGATTATATTACTCCTTGTAGTTGATGCTATTGAGTGAAACCATTGAATTAAGGTTTATGTCCAGATTGTTATTCATCATTATATCACCTCTGATTATGATCCATATGATGTCTCGTGAGCAGTTCATTTAGTTCTTGAGGACATGGGAGAAGTCATGATGTTAGTAGTACTGGAACTATGTTGAGTAATATTCAATGATTTGATATTTAAGTTGTGGTGTTATTCTTCTAGTGGTATCATGTGAACGTCGACTACATGATACTTCATCTTTATGGGCCTAGGGGAATGCATCGTGTATTTGGCTACTAATTGTGGGGTTGCGGGAGCGATAGAAACCCAAACCCCTACTAGAAAACTGGTGCATGAGGGAGTGTAGGATCTCAAAGTTTAAGGTTGTGGTTAGATTTATTTTAATTACTTTCGTGTAGTTGCGGATGCTTGCAAGGGGTATAATCACAAGTGTGCATTAGTCCAAGTTTGCGGTACTGCATTAGCATAGGTTCACCCATACAACACTTACCAAACCAATGAAGATTATTCTGCCATGTGAAGCAAAAGCACTTGACCAAATTCCCATGTGTCCTCATAAACGTTTAGTCATCATAAGTAAAACAGCCGCATGTCCTTTGCTCTAAAAAGGATTGGGCCAATCGCTGCAATTATTATTACTATATTTTATTTACTTGTACTTTATTTATCTGCAATACCAAATACCCATGAAAACATATTTGCTAGTGTTTACAGTGAATCTTTCATCAAAATTGCTCGTCAATACCTTCTGCTCCTCGTTGGGTTTGACACTCTTATTTATCGAAAGTATTACGATACACCTCCTATACTTGTGGGTCATCAACTATTAGCAATAATGGTGTTCAAAGAATTCATACTAATAATAGTGCTATTAGCATGCAAATAAAGTTATATAGGTTTTTGAATTTTCTTCAAACACCTCATGTCCTAACTCAAGATAAATACTATAAAGCTCTCTAATTTTGCTGTTGTTTTCCATTAAGCCTAACTAGTGAAAATAAAAACAAGAAACAAAAAGATATAATCGCAGAATCTAAAGGAAATAACTTCGAACACTCACACACCAACAACAGTACTAGAAGATAGCTTAGTAGCCAGAGGATGTGAGTACCTTTTACCTTACCTCTCCGGCAATGGTGCCCGAAAAAAGCTTGATGTCTACGCACACTTTTATTCTTATAGACAGTGTTGGGCTTCCAAGTGCAGAGGTTTGTAGAACAACAACAAGTTTCCCTTAAGTGAATCATCAAAGGTTTATCAAACTCAGGGAGATAGAGGTCCAAGATATCCCTCTCAAGTAACCCTGCAATTACAATACAAGAAGTCTCTTGTGTCCCCAACACAACCGATACACTTGTTAGTTGTATATGTGCACTAGTTCGGAGAAGATATAGTGAAATACAAGTAATATGGATGATTATGAGTGGTAATTGCAATCTGAAATAAAAATGGCAGCAAGCAAACATGTAGTAGACTGGTTGTAAACGGTGTTTCAATGCTTAGAAACAAGGCCTAGGGATCATACTTTCACTAGTGGACACTCTCAACAATGATATCATAATTGAATACATAAATATCAACTCTTTACTATGCTACTCTGAACTACTCTCCAGTTAGATAACGAACACCAATTCACCGCGTAGGGCTACAAAAGCACTCCTTAAAGTTCACATTCCAAATCTATGGACGCCTAGCGCTGTCACTTTGAGCATCCAAAGATAGTACTAACAAACACCATAATTTCGTAGAGACATCCAACTCAAATTATAACTCATGATAAGTATTTTTATAAAATTTTGCCTAAGAGACACACACGGTGCGCACACTATCACCTTCACACCGTGGGACAAGGTGTCTCCGGAGATCACATAATAAAACCACTTGAGTAGCATAATAGATGAAGAGTAACATCTACTTATTCAACTAGATTACAAAGCTCATGATCACATAAAGATCATACCATGGGAGAGAGAGATAGACCACATAGCTACCGGTAAAGTCCCCAGCCTCTGGGGAGAACTACTCCCTCATCATCATGGGAGTCAGCAACGGTGATGGAGATGGCGGTGGAGTCGATGGAGATGGTTCCGGGGTCAATTCCCTATCCCGTCAGGGTGCTGGAACAAATACTTTTGTCCCCCAAAACTTGTCTTCGATGGCGGCGGAGCTACATAACTTTTTGTAAAAGGAGGCTGATTGATTTAGGGGTTTCGTATCGGGAGGCAATTTATAAGGGGAAGGGCGAGGTTGGTGGGCGTCCGAGGGGCCCACACCACCCTAGGCGCGGCCAGGAGGTGGCCCGCGCCTAGGGATGGTGTGGCCGCCTCCTGGCCCTCCTCTGTCTCTGCTGTGGACTCCGTCTTCGGGTCGGGAAAAATAGGAGGTTTGGCTTTTGTTTGGTCCAATTCCGAGAATATTTCCTGTACAACTTTTCTGAAATACAAAAACAGCAGGAAACAGAACTGACACTGTGGCATCTTGTCAATAGGTTAGTTCCAGAAAATGCATAAAAATGCCACGAAGTGTAAACAAAACATATAGAAATTGGTGTAAAACAAGCATGGGGCATCCAAAATTATAGATACGTTTGCAATGTATCACCGATGTGCCGAAGTTTGTGAACGGCATGAACGGCGGTGTCATGGTGGTGTTCAGCTTCGTGGTCGGCGACGTAGTGATGCTTGTGACCAGTGTGATGTTGAAGTGCCATGGTGGTGATCGCCGACGTGCCGAATCTTGTGAATGGCGATGCCATGGTGGTGTCTGGCTACGTGTTGATGCTTGTAGTGGGTGAGGTAAGGTCACCATGTTGCCATATAGGTGAGGCTAGAAAAAGCATGCGATCAACCAATAAAGTGACACTTGGATACCAACCGATGCAACCCAGGTAATCAAGCGAAATGCGTTTTTGACCCAAAGCTCATCTGAAATGAGATGTGGATTTCTTCCCACTGCGCTAGTGAGACGAAAAACCCACTCAAGTCACCAAAAACGCCCCATGTTGCCGAGTCTCGCTTTGGCCGCCGCCACTTCCACAACACTCTCACATGGAGAAGGCGGGAGCAGAGGCCGCCGCGCCTACATGGGCTTTGCCCGGCGACATGCTAACGATGGCGGCGGGGGGGGGGGGGGGGGGTGATGGTTTAAATAATACGTCTATTGACAGCTATTGAAAACTGAAGAAAAACATCATCCTTATAAATAAGTCTTTCGAGTAACAAACAAGGAAATTTGTTAAAAAAGAAAGACAGCCGCCGCCTCTCCTCCAAAACCCTAGCCGCCTCCACTTCAGCCTCCTCCATAGATCGGTTCCCCCTCCTCCGGTCGGCTTCGCCGGCGTCGGGAGGAGTGGGGAACCCGATCTATGCGTGGAGTTTTCAATAAAAGTAGTATCTTCAGTTGATTATGTTAGAATTTTGGTAGTCGTCTTCTTGTTGGTTTCCCCTCAATGAAGATGACATCGTCTGCAATAAGTGATCTTCGGGCTTTCGTTCGACGACGAGATCTCCTTCCCGACGTCAATGGTGGTGTTGAAAGATTACAATCCTCTAGGTATGGACCTTCAGATCTTGCTTCGCCAGATCGATTTTGGATCTTCTGTCGTTGTTGCCGCGAGGAGGATTATCCTCGCAGTTTTTGTCCCGGCTGCTACGTCCTCGACAATGGTGATTCGTATTCTCGGCTCTCCATCGACATAGACAAGGCTAGTCGGTTGTTATTCCCTGACATACTGGTGTTGGTACTCTTGCCGATGTTGAATGACTACTTTAATGATTGCGCGCGTGCACGCATCCTTGGCATTGCGGCTCAAATTAAAATTATGGGAGAACCTTCATCGGTATTTACAGGTATCTATCTTTGGCTGCCTTCAGAAGAGTACAAGATTATGTTCTGGAAGAAGGAAAAATTTGAAGACCTCGAAGAATTGTTAGTATCTTTTAGACTTTATTTTGTAATCGTTGGAGTCAGCTCGTGTATCTCTACCGTGTACTATTTGTTACTATGAATATATATGGTATTGATTGTCAAAAAAACAAGGAAATTTGTTTATAATGGAACATTCTTATTAGCAACGAGAAGACGGCTTCATATGTGTGTTGCGTCAGTTCCAACTTGACCTTCCTGGTCCGCACCATTTCAGCTTAAGCTTTGACGACGACGACTGACATGACACGCAGAACATGGCCAGCCGCCGATCGTCGCAAGAACAGTTACGTACCACAAAGCCCCAAAGTACACGAGCATGACAAAGCTCAGACATTATACCTTGTATAAAGAGCCGTTAGCACGTCCATAACCTCCACATAGTAAAGGGTGGTTAGCACGTCCCTGGCCTAATTAACCTCCACACGAGTGGTCATTTTCCAGCAGGAGCGGTCGACGCATCAGTTTCCCACAAGAAACAATATGCTTGATTATGCTCATGCACGTTGCTTATGGAGACGGCTGGCAAAAACTAAATAATTGGTGGTGGTTTATGGCCCCGAAAGCTAAATCTGTACTGCTAACGACATCGATGCATCGCCTCCAAATGACAAGCATAATGACGCGATTATAGGCAAGTAGCAGCTATGACCACATGCCTTTTTCCAATGAAACCAACGGATCTCCAGGCATTATTATTGGGGTATGCCGGAACAAGACAAGGTGCGATCGTCAGCTTCGGCTGTACAGTAGAGCTCGTATTGATTCCTGGTTAGTTACACTTATTTCTGGCCGTTTGAATCTAATAGAAAACGACTTTTGACCTATTTTTTCAGTGTTCTCTGGCTTTTGATTTTGGAGTAATTCAGAGGCAGATCTTTTTTTGATTTATAAAGAGATAAAAGCTACACTTGATTGGTCGTGATCCCCGTTTGATGCTAAAAGCTTCGTAATGGAAAATTTCTGGAAAAAGTACCATATACATATTCAGAGACTACATTAGCCTCTATTCCTACAGTGTTTCACCGCTGACAACATTAGGTTTCTTTTCCTCATACTACCTCTGTCTATAAAACTTGATCTTAATACTTTGGATAGATTTAGATATATTCTTATACGGAGCATCTCCAGAGGCACCTCATTTTCTGTGCAATTGTGTCCTCTGTTGGCAGGATTTGAGTGCCCGTACCTTTTTTTTTTTTTTTGCGGATCAAAAGGGATTGTATTAACTAGATAAGGGTTGTTACAATGCCATATGACAAGATTACTAAGTTCATCAGGAACCCACTCTAACTAAAGCTGTGTTCTTTGGATCTTCATCCTAAAACTAGCTAGCTCATAACTAGCACTATTACACAACCTGGATGTTTTAACGAAACTAACCGTCCCGTGCATTAATAGTTCAAAACCTACAATTGAAATAATTTTACACTAAACCTTGAACAAATTTAAACTTAGAACAAAGTAAGATAGAAAATTTAACTACAACTAGATCCATAGTCGCAGTCGATGTTGATGACCTCTGGTGTTGCTCCCGTCTTCACTCTCTGAGCAGCACAGCTTCCTGCCGGGACAAATGATCCCTACCGACTGCACACGCTCCTCTAACAGGCGGACACATATCTCCACGCAGTTTGCCCTCCCATCATCATCAGAGTCGGGCAGGAGACACTTTCCCGCCGCCACGTCTATGGCAGTGACAACTCCAAGAAGGAGCACCGACGCAACTTGTGCTCATCTGCGATGGCATCGTCCATGTACAGCGAGTCAATGCGGTAGCGATGAAGTGCGAGCAGCTTCGGGGGGAGGAGGAGATGATGCTCGAGGATGTACTGCATGCACTTCTTGCCCACCGGCAGCGGTGGCACAGAATCATATTTGGGTTCAAGTGCCACCTTTATGACATCTTCACGTCTCAGAGAGCCGCTGCATAGACTGCCATGAAGTTGTGTGACATGTAGTTGTCGATGGAGTGGTGTTCACGCTTCTTCGGCTCTGGCGGCGCGCGTGGGTTTACGCGGTAGAAGCTCGTGACGCAACGCGTTGCCGGGGACGAAGTTGCCTCGTGGTCATTCCACGAGCACCGGCACATGAGTTGGAGTGGTGGCGGCGCGATGGCCAGCCACCATTGGCCATTGCGCCTGCCTACGTGAGGAGGTGTAGCGGTGGCGGCGCGATGGCAAGCCTCTGTAGGCCATTGCGTTCGCGTGAGGAGGTGGAGCGGTGACGACACTAGGGTTTGGCCCAAGCGATCAGTGGGAAATCGCGGGACATGGTGGCAAGGGTGGTGTACTCTTCGCTCCTGCGACATGATGGTGAGCGTTTGTTGTCCCATGCGCCCATGTGAGGAGGTGGAGCAGCGGCGGCCCAAGCAATTAGTGGGAGCTCGCAAAACATGGTCGCAAGGGTGGTCGGAGCTTCCAGTGGAAATGGATAGTGTTTGGCCGCTGGGACGAAGAAATAGATACATGATACATTCGATCCAGATTACAGATTGTAGTATAATAAGCTCTTCCCTAGAAGACATAGGTTTAATCGAACCTTGCGAAGCACTACTAAATGGTTATGAAGGAAACGTCTACAAGACTTGCTAGTGTATTTTATTTTTAGTTTACATGACCTATCTAGTTTACTTTTAATGCGGTTGTGTTCAATGATGGAAATAGGCCAGTGTTAAGGTTCACCTGCAGCTATTGATGAGCGCAGATTGCACACTATTGGGGAACTCAAGAGGAAGGTATGATGAGCATAGCAGCAAATTTTCACTCAGTAAGAAACCAAGGTTTAATCGACCAGTAGGAGAAAGGCGTGACTTCTGAAGGTGTTGCTAGCTAACTTGTTGTCGGGCGCACTACCGGCGTCAGCAACAACGTGAAACCTGCACACAACACAATCAAAATACTTTTCCCCAACTTACAGTGAGGTTGTCAATCTCACCGGCTTTGCTGAACACAAAGGATTAGACATATAGTGTGGAAAGATGATGATTGTTTGCAGTGGAATTAAAAGAGAACAATGCTTGCAGTAAGTAAACAGAACATGATGATTTTATCAGTGTAAAAGAAAAAACCGGGGTCCAAAGTTCACTAGAGGTGTCTCTCCATAAAGATAAATAACATGCTGGGTGAACAAATTACAGCCGGGCAATTGACAGAATAAAGACCATACATGACAAGATGATTACTATGAGATTCGTTTGAGCATTAAAACATAATACATAGACCGTAATCCAACTGCGTCTATGACTAATAATTCATCTTCCGGTTATCGTCCGAACTCCTTCCAGTATTAAGTTGCAAGCAAAAGATTATCGCATTAAGCAATGTGTGTAAATTAAACAATAAATTACCCTTGGATAAAACATTGTTGTTTTCTCCCTAGTAGCAACAACACATCTACAATCTTAGAAGTTATTGTCACTCTTCCAGAAAACTAGAGGCATGAACCTACTATCGAGCATAAATACTCCCTCTTGGAGTCACAAGCATTTACTTGGCCAGAGTATCTACTAGCAACGGAGAGCATGCAAGATCACAAATAACATATGACAAGTATATACTCGATCTCAACATAGTATTCAATATTAATCGGATCCCACCAAACACAACATGTAGCATTACATAAAGACAATCTTGATCATGATAGGCAGCTTACACGATCTAAACATGAGGCACAAATTGGAGAAGACAACCATCTAGATATTGCTATGGACCCATAGTCCAGGGATGAACTCCTGATGACCCACAAGTATAGGGGATCGCAACAGTCTCCGAGGGAAGTAAAGCCCAATTTATTGATTCGACACAAGGGGAGCCAAAGAATATTTGTAAGTCTTAACAGCGGAGTTGTCAATTCTGCTGCACCTGGAAACAAACTTGCTCACAATAGTTTATCAGTAGCAACAGTTTTATAGCAGTAGCAGTAGTGAAATATAAGCAGCAGTGTAATAAAAACAGCAGTAGTGATTATAGTAAACAACATGATTAAAATACTGTAGGCATAGGGATGGATGAACGGGCGCTGCATGGATAAGATAACTCATGTAATAATGAAGATAAGGCATTTGCAGATAATAATAAAACAGTATCCAAGTACTAAATAACCATAGGCATGTGTTCCGTATATAGTCGTACGTGCTCGCAATGAGAAACTTGCACAACATCTTTTGTCCTACCAGCCGGTGGCAGCCGGGCCTCTAGGGAAACTACTGGTAATTAAGGTACTCCTTTTAATAGAGTACCGGAGCAAAGCATTAACACTCCGTGAACACATGTGATCCTCATATCACAGCCTTCCCCTCCGGTTGTCCCAATTTCTGTCAGTTTGGGGCCTCGGGTTCCGGACAGCAATATGTGTATACAACTTGCAGGTAAGATCATAAAACAATGAATATCATCATGAATCAATAACATGTTCAGATCTGAAATTATGGCACTCGGGCCCTAGTGACAAGCATTAAGCATAACAAGTTGCAACAATACCATAAAAGTACCAACAACGGATACTAGGCACCATGCCCTAACAATCTTATGGCTATTACATGAACAATCTCATCCAATCCCTACCATCCCCTTCAGCCTACAGCGGGGATTTACTCACACATGGATGGGGGAAACATGGATTGTCGATGGAGAGGCGTCGGTGGCGATGATGGCGATGATCTCCTCCAATTCCCCGTCCCGGCAGGGTGCCAGAACGGAGTTTCTGATCCCGAAATAGGGTTTTCGATGGCGGCAGAGTTCTGGATGTCTTCTGGAAAATTGGTCGAACCCCCGTGCGTTTTTAGGTCAAGGGCTTTAAGTAGTCCAAAGGGGAGCGCCAGGGGGTGGCCGAGGCGGCGTCCCCATGTGGCGGCGCGGCTAGGGGCCCACCGCGCCGCCACGTGGTGTGCGCGCCTCGTGGCCCCCCTCCATCTCGTCTTCTAGCTCCGTGGGTCTTCTGTAAAAATAGGCCCATTGCAATTATTTCCGGGGATTTTCCTGAAAGTTGATTTTCTGCACAAAAATAAGACACCAGGGCAATTCTGCTGAAAACAGCGTTAGTCCGTGTTAGTTGTATCCAAAATACACAAATTAGAGGCAAAACAATAGCAAAAGTGTTCGGGAAAGTAGATACGTTTTGGACGTATCAACTCCCCCCAAGCTTAGCTTATTGCTTGTCCTCAAGCAATTCAGTTAACAACTGAGTGCGATAAAAGAACTTTCACGAACACATTTGCTCATATGATGTATATATTCTCATTATATGGACGAGTACTTAGGCAACTCATAATAAGATAAATGCAAATAAAGTCATCTAATAGTTATGTCAATCATGAAAAAGATACCAACAAACTAATAATAAGCATCATGAAACATATCTATCAGCAGGATTGCAATGCTCATAAAAAGATATGATAAAGTGGTATCTCGCTTGCCCATATTTGTACAGCAAAATATAAATGCCCAGGCACCTCTGAAGTTCATGGGAAGACTAGAAGTAAAGATTATCAAAGATAAAACCATCAAAATTATACCACAGTTAACCATATTCTGGGACAAACATATTACACTAAGAATGACAATTATGCTCTCAAGAAGGTGCTTAAAGAAAGGATGGTGACTTAATATAAAAGTAAAAGATTGACCCTTCGCAGAGGGAAGCAGGGATTAACATGTGCTAGAGCTTTTCATTTTTTTAAACAGAAGTAAAATTGTTTTGAGAGGTGTTTGTTGTTGTCAACGAATAGTAGTGGGCACTCTAACTACCATGTCAACCAGACTTTCAAGAGCGACTCCCATGAAGGACGTTATCTCTACCAGCAAGGTAGATCATCCCTCTTCTCTTTTGTTTACACATGTATTTTAGTTTCATTATGGATGACACTCCTCCCAACCTTTTCTTACACAAGACATGGCTAACCGAATCCTCGGGTGCCTTACAACATTCACATACCATGGAGGAGTGTCTATTTGCAAATTAAGTTGTTTACTGATAAATCAGGGAAAAACATGTGAAGAGAATTATTAATGAAAGTTGTAATTAATTGGGGCTGGGCACCCCGTTGCCAGCTCTTTTTGCAGAATTATTGGATAAGCGGATGTATATGCCACTAGTCCATTGGTGAAAGTCTGACTGACAAGATTGAAAGATAAAACACCACATACTTCCTCATGAGCTATAAAACATTGACACAAATTGAGAAGTACTTTGAAGGTTTTAAAGGTAGCACATGAAAATTTACTTGGAATGGTTTGAAATGCCATGCATAGGTATTTATGGTGGACACTTTGGAATAACTTGGTTTTCAGGGATTTGGAAGCACGAGCAGCAAATATTTATGACATGCTACTCATTATTAATAAATTGGAGCTAAACATGAGAGATCATGAACTACTAGACTTTCTTAAATGACATATACCTCACATGAACCAACTAAGCATGCTCACATGGATGAGTATATGTACAAAAATGAAAACAAATAGAGTTCATACCAGCCTCTCACCACAGTCGAGTTGTCGTAGATCGTCATTATTGCCTTTCACTTGTGTGGCTTGAATAATATGAAATGAAAACCAAGCTCCAACCACCGGAGACCGCTGAACTCCATAATAAACTCCCCCCAAGCTTAGGCTTTTGGCCTAAGTGGAGATCGATCCCACGGTGCCCATGAGGTGGCGCCTCCGTAATATGATGAAGGAGGATCCTGTCCTTGGTACAAGTTGGAGGACGCACCAGGATACGTGATAGTGTACCCGTCAGAGGGCTCGGCGTCCTCGGAGTCATGCTGCTGGTGAAAGCCAAGTATCCTCAGCTGCTCATCCACCTCCTCCTTGGAGCGCGACCATGGCCTCCTGCGAACACTGAACAAATCGGCCTGCGGCAAAGGGATTTCCCTCTCATCCCCGTCAATAAACAACATTCTATAGACAATATTTTCTAAACTAGAGTCAGTTGTGACAAATTGGTGACTCTTCATAGCAGCAATATCAAGCTTAATAGGAATTAATTTCTCATCACTAGGATCAACAGAAAGACCTAGATATGCAACAATACGTGAAGCAACAATTAATCCATAAATAGGTCCCTTATTAGATAAGCGACGAGCAATGAGAGCACCAAGATGATAAGGTGTACTTCCAGTAAGCGCAACAACCAGAAAAGCAAGATGATAACTAGAAATGTTGCTAGTGTTCTCCCTACCAAGAATGCTAGTAGCAAGATAGTAAGTGAAATATATAATGGCAGGGAGCTGAATGTTTCTTATCTTGCCGCGCTGAATGGTACGGTCATCATCGTTGGTAACTTCTCGATAGAGTTCCATCAAAGCTTTGGGGCGGTTCTCGATCTTCTTCGCTGTACCTATAGGAGTAATGTCCAATGCAACACAAAAATCACCCAATTTCATAGTAATAGGCATATCATAAATCTTAAATTTAACTGATGGTGTGAAAGGTGAGTTGCTGAATTTGAAGCTTTCAACAAAGATTTTAGTTAGCATATAAAATTGATCACTCTCATCTTCCATATAGGTAGACAAGCCCACCCTATTAATGAGAAACAAGAAGTCATCAAGTATCCCTGCATTACGCAAAAAGTCAGTGCACGGAAAAGATGAAGCATTAGGAATCCCATTGTCCTCCTCTTCTTCAAAGCTAGGTGCAATGACATCCTCATCATAGGATCGCCTAACTCGAGTAGCTTCCCTTGAAGGCCTTTCCACTCTTGGCATATCCCTCTCGAACACTTCTCCAAAGGTATGGTTATGCATTTTCCTTTTCTGAAATTTTTCAACAAACATTATAAACGTTGATTTTGAGACATATAAATGAGGGAGACTACCATAGGAGCTTGATAGAGTACTAAACATGCATCAAAACTAATTTCTACAACTTAGAACAAGCATGCAAACTCACTTAACATGTCACCTACAACAGCAAAATACTCAAGATATACTCAACTAAACAAAATTCTATTTGGATAATCGGAGGAGTCACATACCGGAGAACAATTGCTCCAAATCTCAGCAGCAAAGATGGGCTGAGCAAGGAGATCGAAAATCACGAGCAAGAACAGCAAGAAACTCGGGTTTGAACAATGGTGTCATGTTTTCCCGTGGAAGAGAGTGGAGTGGTAGGTGGATGAGTGAGTGGGGGGCAGGTGGGGTCCACACCATAGGGCGGCGCGTCCCCCATGCTGGCCGCGCCAGCACATGGGGTGCAGCCCTGGGGTGCCCCACTGGTCAGCCCCAGGAACTCCCAGGTTGCATTTTAAAAAATAGGACCAGTGGTATAATTTTTGTTTTTAAAAACTTCGAAAAATGCACATTTCTGGGTGTTAAAATAACTGTTTCAGGGCAGAAAAAGATTTTCAAAATTTTAAACAACTAAAGCATCTTGCAAAACAAGTAGTACTACAGAAAGTAAAACAAGTGTGGAGAAAGAAAGAAATGTTGTTTAGCTCTTCCATGTATTTAAAATGTACTTGTTAACAAGGTTGATCAAGTCTTGTCACCAAATAAATTTTATATTGCATAAGAAAAATTAAACCTCAAATCAATCATGTTACCTTATATTGTATTGATATAGATCCAATCATGATATTTTGATATCCTTCTTTAGGCTCATATATAGGATAATCAATAATTCCCACTTTGATAGTTCTCAAATTAGAAATTGTATTAACTCCATATACTTTATCTTCTTGGGAAAATAAACAGTATGCTCCTTGTCATCAACATTGAAAGTAACTTTTCCTTTATTGCAATCAATAACAGCCCCTACAGTGTTAAGAAAAGGTCTTCCAAGAATAATAGACATATTATCATCTTCATGCATTTCCAACACAACAACATCAGTTAATATTAAGCAATTGTTAGCAACTTGAACAGGAACATCCTCACATATACCAACAGGAACAGCAGTAGATTTATCAGCCATTTGCAAAGATATATCATTTGGTATCTACTTATCTAAATAAAGTCTCTTGTAAAGAGAAAAAGGCATAACACTAACTCCTGCTCCCAAATCACATAGAGCAGTTCTAACATAGTTATTCTTAATGGAACAAGGGATAGTTGGTATACCTGGGTCTCCCAGCTTCTTTGGAACCTTGCCACTGAAAAAGTAATTAGCAAGCATAGTGGAAATCTCCTCATTAGGAATTTTACTTTTGTTAGAGACAATATCTTTCATATACTTTGAATAAGGAGGCAATTTAATAGCATCAGTCAAAGGGATTTGCAAGAACAAAGGTTTCATCCAATCACAAAATTTATTATAGTGTTCTTCTTCCTTTGATTTGAGTTTCTTAACAGGAAAAGGCATTTGCTTTTGAACCCAAGGTTCTCTTTCATTACCATGTTTCTTAGCAATGAAATCTTGTTTAGTGTACTTTTTATTTTTAGCATGCTTTTCAGGTTCATCTTCAACCTCTTCTTTATCAGAAACATCATTCTTATCATTATCTTTATCATGTTCATTACCACTTTCAATTTCAGCATCAGAAATAGAAATACTATTAGGATCATTAACATGTTCAGAAGATTCTACAACAGTTTTATGTTTCTTCTTCTTTTTCTTAGAAGGAGCACTAGTTTCTTTAGTTCGTTGAGAATCTTGTTCAACTCTTTTGGGATGCCCCTCAGGATATAGAGGATCCTGAGTAGAAACACCACCTCTAGTTGTTACTTCATAAGCATGTTTTTCTTTAGAAGTATTTTTAACAAGTCATTTTTCACTTTAGTGAGTTGATCAATTTGAGTTTGAACCAGATGAAAATGTTTAACAAGCATCTTAACATCATTGGAGGTTCTCTCCACAATATCATGCAATTTACTAATAGCTTGAGAATTTTCCATTAAATGATTCTCTACCCGCATATTAAAGTTATCTTGCTTAACAACATAATTATCAAATTCATCTAAACATTGATCAGGAGGTTTTGAGTAAGGAATGTCTCCTTTATCAAAGCGTTGAAGAGAATGTACCTCAATTGTGGATGAAGGGGGAGTTATCTTACATAAATCTTCTATGGGAGGTAAATTCTTCACATCTTCAAATTTAATACCTTTCTCTTCAAGAGATTTCTTGGCTTCCCTCATATCTTCATCATTTAATTCAATCATACCCCTCTTCTTCAATATTGGTGTTGGGGTTGGTTCAGGTGTAGTCCAATCATCATGATTTTGGCTTGTTCTAGCCATTAATTGTTCAGCTTCGTATGGAGTTCTTTTCCTGAAAACACAACCAACACAATTATCCAGATATGCCCTAGACTCAATGGTTAGTCCACTATAAAATATATCAATTAACTCATGCTTTTCCAAATCATGTCCAGGCCGAGCTCTAAGAAGAGAGCAAAACCTTGCCCAAGCTTCAGGCAATTTCTTTCCATCTTCCTGGTCAAAATTACAAATTTTCTGCAAAGAAATATGTTGAGCACTAGCAGGAAAATATTTTCGAAAGAAAACATCAAGCAAACTAGTTGGACTATCAATAGAATCAGGAGGCAAACTATTATACCAAGTTTTAGCATCATCCTTTAATGAGAAAGGAAAAAATTTAGCAACAAAATAAGTACGCTTCTTGATATCATCAGAAAACAAATTACTCAAAGTAGAAAGCTCATTCATGTGTTCTACAACACTTTGTTTTTCAGTACCACAAAAAGGTGTTTTCTCAACAATAGATATATGAGATAAATCAAGAGAAAAATCATAATCCTTATCCTTAATGTTTATAGGAGATGTGGCAAATTTAGGATCAGGAGACAATTTATATCTAACAGCATGTTGTGCAAGAAGCTTTTTAATGTTACTTGCACCAGTAGTAGCATTACATTTATCAATAAAATCATCATCAAGTTCCACATAATCTTCATCAGGATCATCACTAGAGTGTTCAACAGACTCAGATGAATTAACTGGTGTAACAGTATTTTCATTAGGAATTTCGGTATTTTTAATTTGTCTAGTTCTAGCAATTGTAGCATCTAGAAAAGGACCTAATGAACCATTATCATCAAGCACAGTAGAAGCATCATCAAAATTACCGGAGAAATTTTCAGATTCAGCAGAAGTACCAACACGGGAAGCTTGTGGCGGTGAAACAAGTTGACTTATCACAGATGGTGAATCAAGAGCAGCAGAGGTACTCAGAGTTGTACCTTTTCTTGTAGTGGATGGTAATATGGCGACTTTAGCATCGCGAGGATTACCCATGATGGAGGATTTGCTGCGAACAATATCAATTCAGGTGAACTTGAAAATAAAGCTATGCTCCCCGGCAACGGTGCCAGAAAATAGTCTTGATGACCCACAAGTATAGGGAATCGCAACAGTCTTCGAGGGAATTAAAACCCAATTTATTGATTCGACACAAGGGGAGCCAAAGAATATTTGTAAGCCTTAACATCGGAGTTGTCAATTCAGCTGCACCTGGAAACAAACTTGCTCGCAATAGTTTATCAGTAGCAACAGTTTTATAGCAGTAGCAGTAGTGAAATATAAGTAGCAGTGTAATAAAGACAGCATTAGTGATTATAGTAAACAACATGATTAAAATACTGTAGGTATAGGGATGGATGAACGGGCGCTTCATGGATAAGATAACTCATGTAATAATCAAGACAAGGCATTTGCAGATAATAATAAAACAGTATCCAAGTACGAAATAACCATAGACATGTGTTCCGTATATAGCCGTACGTGCTCGCAATGAGAAACTTGCACAACATCTTTTGTCCTACCAGCCGGTGGCAGCCGGGTGATACGTCTCCAACGTATCGATAATTTCTTATGTTCCATGCCACATTATTGATGATATCTACATGTTTTATGCACACTTTATGTCATATTTGTGCATTTTCTGGAACTAACCCATTAACAAGATGCCGAAGTGCCAGTTCCTGTTTTCTGCTGTTTTTGGTTTCAGAAATCCTAGTAAGGAAATATTCTCGGAATTGGACGAAATCAACGCCCAGGGTCCTATTTTGCCACGAAGCTTCCAGAAGACCGAAGAGTCAACGAAGTGGGGCCACGAGGTGGCCAGACCACAGGGCGGCGCGGCCCAAGCCCTGGCCGCGCTGACCTATGGTGTGGGCCCTCGTGACGCCCTTGACCTGCCCTTCCGCCTACAAATAGCCTTCATCGCGAAACCCCGGTGCACCGAGAGCCACGATACGGAAAACCTTCCAGAGACGCCGCCGCCGCCAATCCCATCTCGGGGGATTCAGGAGATCGCCTCCGGCACCCTGCCGGAGAGGGGAATCATCTCCCGGAGGACTCTACGCCGCCATGGTCACCTTCGGAGTGATGTGTGAGTAGTCTACCCCTGGACTATGGGTCCATAGCAGTAGCTAGATGGTTGTCTTCTCCTCATTGTGCTTAATTGTCAGGTCTTGTGAGCTGCCAAACATGATCAAGATCATCTATCTGTAATTCTATATGTTGTGTTTGTTGGGATCCGATGAATAGAGAATACCATGTTATGTTGATTATCAATTTATATCTATGTGTTGTTTATGATCTTGCATGCTCTCCGTTATTAGTAGAGGCTCTGGCCAAGTTTTTGCTATTAACTCCAAGAGGGAATATTTATGCTCGATAGTGGGTTCATGTCTCCGTGAATCTGGGGAAGTGACAGAAATCTCTAAGATTATGGATGTGCTGTTGCCACTAGGGATAAAACATTGGTGCTATGTTCGAGGATGTAGTTACTGATTACATTACGCGCAATACTTAATGCAATTGTCTGTTGCTAGCAACTTAATACTGGAAGGGGTTCGGATGATAACCTGAAGGTGGACTTTCTAGGCATAGATGCATGCTGGATAGTGGTCTATGTACTTTGTCGTAATGCCCAATTAAATCTCACTATACTCATCATAATATGTATGTGCATGGTCATGCCCTCTTTATTTGTCAATTGCCCAACTGTAATTTGTTCACCCAACATGCTGTTTATCTTATGGGAGAGACACCTCTAGTGAACTGTGGACACCGGTCCAATTCTCTATACTGAAATACAATCTACTGCAATACTTGTTCTACTGTTTTCTGCAAACAATCATCATCCACACTATACATCTAATCCTTTGTTACAGCAAGCCGGTGAGATTGACAACCTCGCTGTTTCGTTGGGGCAAAGTACTTGGTTTGTGTTGTGCAGGTTCCACGTTGGCGCCGGAATCCCTGGTGTTGCGCCGCACTACATCTCGCCGCCATCAACCTTCAACGTGCTTCTTGACTCCTACTGGGTCGATAAACCTTGGTTTCTAACTGAGGGAAACTTACTGCTGTACGCATCACACCTTCCACTTGGGGTTCCCAACGGTCGCGTGCTGTACGCGTGTCAAGCTAAATTTTTGGCGCCGTTGCCGGGGACGTGAAGGAACAAGATTTCTAACTCCCACGTCAACTACGCGCCAGCAACTAAATTTCTGGCGCCGTTGCCGGGGAGATCAAGACACGCTGCAAGGGGAGTCTCCACATCCCAATCTTTTTACTTTGTTTTTGTCTTGCTTAATTTTATTTACTACTTTGTTTGCTGCACTAAATCAAAATACAAAAAAATTAGTTGCTAGTTTTACTTTACTTGCTATCTTGTTTGCTATATCAAAAACACAAAAAAATTAGTTACTTGCATTTACTTTATCTAGTTTGTTTTATTTACTACTGCTAAAATGAGTAATCCTGAAGTTGAAGTTCATACGTTTAAGCAACGAGGGGGAGAATGTTTAAGAGATGCTTGGTATAGAATTAGTGATGCCCATAATAGGTGCACTAAGAAACACTCCACCACTATCCTACTCAGGAATTTTTATGTTGATGTCTCTAGCTGGAATAGGTATGTTCTTGATTGTCTCGCGAAAGGTAATTTCCTAAGTACTCCTGCATTAGAAGCTAGCTGTATTATTGAGAGTATATTTGGAATACCCCCTGTTGATGAAGTTAAAACTGAAATCTCTCTTGAAGATGTTATAAAAAAATTAGAAACCATAGAGAAAAATTTTCCAAGTGTTGAAACTAAATTGGAAATGTTACTTGATAAAACTGATGAACTTGATAAATCCTTAGGAGGAATTGATGAAAGAATTAGTGTCCTAGGAACTTGTGTTGTCCATGATGATCAAGCCAATAGGATTGGCGAACTTGAAAAAGCTATGGAAACCTTGGGTTCAACATTTTCTTCTCTTAAATATAAGGAGAAAGCTTATGTGGGAAAGGAGCAAAAGTTTATGTATGTCTCTAAAGTGCCTAAACCAAAGAAATATTATTATAGGCCTAAAATTGACAAAGCCCTTAGTACCACTACGGATGGGGGAGCTTGTGATAACGATACTTCGTCTCTTGATAATACTTGATACACACTTTCTGCGCCTAGCTGAAAGGCGTTAAAGAAAAGCGCTTATGGGAGACAACCCATGTTTTTACTACAGTACTTTGTTTTTATTTTGTGTCTTGGAAGTTGTTTACTACTGTAGCAACCTCTCCTTATCTTAGTTTAGTGTTTTGTTGTGCCAAGTAAAGTCGTTGATAGTAAAGTTCATACTAGATTTGGATTACTGCGCAGAAACAGATTTCTTTGCTGTCACGAATCTGGGCAAAATTCTCTGTAGGTAACTCAGAAAATTATGCCAATTTACGTGAGTGATCCTCAGATATGTACGCAACTTTCATTAAATTTGAGCATTTTCATTTGAGCAAGTATGGTTCCTCAATAAAATTCGTCAATACGAACTGTTCTGTTTTGACAGATTCTGCCTTTTATTTTGCATTGCCTGCTTTGATATGTTCGATGGATATTTTGATTCCATTGACTTTCAGTAGCTTTGTGCAATGTCCAGAAGTGTTAAGAATGATTATGTCACCTCTGAACATGTATATTTTGATTGTGCGCTAACCCTCTAATGAGTTGTTTTGAGTTTGGTGTGGAGGAAGTTTTCAAGAATCAAGAGAGGGAGATGATACAACATGATCAAGGAGAGTGAAAGCTCTAAGCTTGGGGATGCCCCGGTGGTTCACCCCTGCATATATCAAGAAGACTCAAGCGTCTAAGCTTGGGGATGCCCAAGGCATCCCCTTCTTCGTCGACAACATTATCAGGTTCCTCCCCTGAAACTATATTTTTATTCCATGACATCTTATGTGCTTTGCTTGGAGCGTCGGTTTGTTTTTGTTTCTGTTTTGTTTTAATAAAATGGATCCTAGCATTCATTGTGTGGGAGAGAGACACGCTCCGCTGTTGCATATGGACAAGTATGTCCTTAGGCTCTACTCATAATATTCATGGCGAAGTTTCTTCTTCGTTAAATTGTTATATGGTTGGAATTGGAAAATGCTACATGTAGTAATTGCTATAATGTCTTGGATAATGTGATACTTGGCAATTGTTGTGCTCATGTTTAAGCTCTTGCATCATATACTTTGCACCCATTAATGAAGAAATACATAGAGCATGCTAAAATTTGGCTTGCATATTTGGTCTCTCTAAGGTCTAGATAATTTCTAGTATTGAGTTTGAACAACAAGGAAGACGGTGTAGAGTCTTATAATGTTTTCAATATGTCTTTTATGTGAGTTTTGCTGCACTGCTTCATCCTTGTGTTTGTTTCAAATAGCCTTGCTAGCCTAAACCTTGTATCGAGAGGGAATACTTCTCATGCATCCAAAATACTTGAGCCAACCACTATGCCATTTGTGTCCACCATACCTACCTACTACATGGTATTTCTCCGCCATTCCAAAGTAAATTGCTTGAGTGCTACCTTTAAATTTCTATTCTTCACCTTTACAATATATAGCTCATGGGACAAATAGCCTAAAAACTATTGTGGTATTGAATATGTACTTATGCACTTTATCTCTTATTAAGTTGCTTGTTGTGCGATAACCATGTTCCTTGGGACGCCATCAACTACTCTTTGTTGAATATCATGTGAGTTGCTATGCATGTTCGTCTTGTCTGAAGTAAGGGCGATCTACCACCTTATGGTTAGAGCGTGCATATTGTTAGAGAAGAACATTGGGCCGCTAACTAAAGCCATGATCCATGGTGGAAGTTTCAGTTTTGGACATATATCCTCAATCTCATATGAGAAAATTAATTGTTGCTACATGCTTATGCATAAAAGAGGAGTCCATTATCTGTTGTCTATGTTGTCCCGGTATGGATGTCTAAGTTGAGAATAATCAATAGCGAGAAATCCAATGCGAGCTTTCTCCTTAGACCTTTGTACAGGCGGCATAGAGGTACCCCTTTGTGATACTTGGTTAAAAAATGTGCATTGCGATAATCCCGGTAGTCCAAGCTAATTAGAACAAGGTGCGGGCACTATTAGTATACTATGCATAAGGCTTGCAACTTGTAAGATATAATTTACATGATACATATGCTTTATTACTACCGTTGACAAAATTGTTTCTTGTTTTCAAAATCAAAGCTCTAGCACAAATATAGCAATCGATGCTTTCCTCTTTGAAGGACCATTCTTTTACTTTTATGTTGAGTCAGTTCACCTATTTATCTCTACCTCAAGAAGCAAACACTTGTGTGAACTGTGCATTGATTCCTACATATTTGCATATTGCATTTGTTATATTACTCTATGTTGACAATATCCATGAGATATACATGTTACAAGTTGAAAGCAGCCGCTGAAACTTAATCTTCCTTTGTGTTGCATCAATACCTCTACTATGAATTATTGCTTTATGAGTTAACTCTTATGCAAGACTTATTGATGCTTGTCTTGAAGTACTATTCATGAAAAGTCTTTGCTATATGATTCATTTGTTTACTCATGTCATTTACATTGTTTTGATCGCTGCATTCACTACATATGCTTACAAATAGTATGATCAAGGTTATGATGGCATGTCACTCCAGAAATTATCTTTGTTTATCGTTTACCTGCTCGGGACGAGCAGGAACTAAGCTTGGGGATGCTGATACGTCTCCGACGTATCGATAATTTCTTATGTTCCATGCCACATTATTGATGATATCTACATGTTTTATGCACACTTTATGTCATATTTGTGCATTTTCTGGAACTAACCCATTAACAAGATGCCGAAGTGCCAGTTGCTGTTTTCTGCTGTTTTTGGTTTCAGAAATCCTAGTAAGGAAATATTCTCGGAATTGGATGAAATCAACGCCCAGGGTCCTATTTTGCCACGAAGCTTCCAGAAGACCGAAGAGTCAACGAAGTGGGGCCACGAGGTGGCCAGACCACAGGGCGGAGCGGCCCAAGCCCTGGCCGCGCCGACCTACGGTGTGGGCCCCTCGTGACGCCCCTTGACCTGCCCTTCCGCCTACAAATAGCCTTCGTCGCGAAACCCCCAGTACCGAGAGCCACGATACGGAAAACCTTCCACAGACACCGCCGCTGCCAATCCCATCTCGGGGGATTCAGGAGATCGCCTCCGGCACCCTGCCGGAGAGGGGAATCATCTCCCGGAGGGCTCTACGCCGCCATGGTCGCCTCCGGAGTGATGTGTGAGTAGTCTACCCCTGGACTATGGGTCCATAGCAGTAGCTAGATGGTTGTCTTCTCCTCATTGTGCTTAATTGTCGGGTCTTGTGAGCTGCCGAACATGATCAAGATCATCTATCTGTAATTCTATATGTTGTGTTTGTTGGGATCCGATGAATAGAGAATACCATGTTATGTTGATTATCAATTTATATCTATGTGTTGTTTATGATCTTGCATGCTCTCCGTTATTAGTAGAGGCTCTGGCCAAGTTTTTGCTATTAACTCCAAAAGGGAGTATTTATGCTCGATAGTGGGTTCATGTCTCCGTGAATCTGGGGAAGTGACAGAAATCTCTAAGATTATGGATGTGTTGTTGCCACTAGGGATAAAACATTGGTGCTATGTTCGAGGATATAGTTACTGATTACATTACGCGCAATACTTAATACAATTGTCTGTTGCTAGCAACTTAATACTGGAAGGGGTTCGGATGATAACCTGAAGGTGGACTTTTTAGGCATAGATGCATGCTGGATAGCGGTCTATGTACTTTGTCGTAATGCCAAATTAAATCTCACTATACTCATCATAATATGTATGTGCATGGTCATGCCCTCTTTATTTGTCAATTGCCCAACTGTAATTTGTTCACCCAACATGCTGTTTATCTTATGGGAGAGACACCTCTAGTGAACTGTGGACCCCGGTCCAATTCTCTATACTGAAATACAATCTACTGCAATACTTGTTCTACTATTTTCTGCAAACAATCATCATCCACACTATACATCTAATCCTTTGTTACAGCAAGCCGGTGAGATTGACAACCTCGCTGTTTCGTTGGGGCAAAGTACTTGGTTTGTGTTGTGTAGGTTCCACGTTGGCGCCGGAATCCCTGGTGTTGCGCCGCACTACATCTCGCCGCCATCAACCTTCAACGTGCTTCTTGACTCCTACTGGTTCGATAAACCTTGGTTTCTAACTGAGGGAAACTTACTGCTGTACGCATCACACCTTCCACTTGGGGTTCCCAACGGTCGCATGCTGTACGCGTGTCAAGCTAAATTTCTGGCGCCGTTGCCGAGGACGTGAAGGAACAAGATTTCTAACTCCCACGTCAACTACGCGCCAGCACCGGGCCTCTAGGGAAACTACTGGTAATTAAGGTACTCCTTTTAATAGAGTACCGGAGCAAAGCATTAACACTCCATGAACACATCTGATCCTCATATCACAGCCTTCCCCTCCGGTTATCCCAATTTATGTCACTTTGGGGCCTCGGGTTCCGGACAGCAATATGTGTATACAACTTGCAGGTAAGATCATTAAACAATGAATATCATCATGAATCAATAACATGTTCAGATCTGAAATCATGGCACTCAGGCCCTAGTGACAAGCATTAAGCATAACAAGTTGCAAAAATATCATAAAAGTACCAACAATGGATACTTGGCACCATGCCCTAACAATCTTATGGCTATTACATGAACAATCTCATCCAATCCCTACCATCCCCCTCAGCCTACAGCGGGGATTTACTCACACATGGATGGGGGAAACATGGATGGTCGATGGAGAGGCGTCGGTGGCGATGATGGCGATGATCTCCTTCAATTCCCCGTCCCGGCAGGGTGCCAGAACGGAGTTTCTGATCCCGAAATAGGGTTTTCGATGGCGGTGGAGTTCTGGATGTCTTCTGGAAAATTGGTCGAACCCCCGTGCGTTTTTAGGTCAAGGGCTTTAAGTAGTCCAGAGGGGAGCGCCAGGGGGTGGCCGAGGCGGCGTCCCCATGTGGCGGCGCGGCCAGGGGCCCACCGCGCCGCCACGTGGTGTGCGCACCGCGTGGCCCCCCTCCGTCTCGTCTTCTGGCTCCGTGGGTCTTCTGTAAAAATAGGCCCATTGCAATTATTTCCGGGGATTTTCCTGAAAGTTGATTTTCTGCACAAAAATAAGACACCAGGGCAATTCTGCTGAAAACAACGTTACTCCGTGTTAGTTGTATCCAAAATACACAAATTAGAGGCAAAACAATAGCAACAGTGTTCGGGAAAGTAGATACGTTTTGGACGTATCAACTACTCATGCATCACTTTGCAGGCGAGCATGGCGATGTAGAGGCCTCTGACGATGATCTCCCTCTCCGATAGGGTGCCGGGAAGAGCTTCAGAATCCTCCCGAGCTAGGGTCTGCGATAGCGGCCGCGATGGAACTTTTCGTGGATGGAGGCTCGGTTGTTTAGGTTTTTTCCGAGATCGTGAATAAATAAGCGGAAGCATGAGGTCGGTGGAGGCCAGGGGGGCCACACCACACCTTGGCACGGGCCACACCCTGGCTGCGACATGGGGTGGTTTGGCCGCCCTGTGGTGCCTCCTCGTCCCCCCTCTGGACTATGTCTTCATTACGGTAAAATATTGCCATCGGATTTTGTTTCGTCCAATTCCGAGAATATTTCCTGTACAACTTTTCTGAAATAAAAATTGGTTCCTTTTAGCAATCCTTACATTAGACTAGTTTGTTTCGTGATTAAATCACGAATTACAAATAGATAAAAAGCTTTATTGCTATCTCTAGAGGTAATCCACATTGATGTAATGAAAGTGAAGGACCCACAACAATGACAGAACGCCCCGAGTAATTGACCCGTTTCCCACGCAGAGTCTCGTGAAACCTTCCTTCTTTACCTTCAATTACATTTGAAAGTGATTTGTATACTTTATTGTGACCATCCCTCATCGGTTGCCCACACATGATAGATATAATTTTAACAACAGAACGTAGCAACTATGTTATAACATGAGAAGTAACTCAAACAAAGGATCATGAATAATTATGCATTGAAATCAACTGTTTGTCTATGGCTATGGCTATGGATATGGAGATCTCTATCGGTTACATTGGTGATGGCTATGGATATGGAGGAGATGGGGGATGGAATGGATGAACTATGGTGATGGATCTCCTTCGGTGTGTTGCAGATGGATCTGGTGGATGGCGGCTATGTTTGGCGACGAATGGCTCTCTTTTCAGCGTCGGTCCTTTTCACGACTTTTATAGTGTTTGACCTCAGGAACGCAGCCGCATGTGGTACGGGTGGACGGTACGGGCGGGGCTTGCCCATAACGATGCACGTTAAAGCCCCTGGAACCACCTTTACGAGCGTAGTCAACTTTGTCATGCTCCTGACGTGATTTTCTTCAGTAATTGCATTTCCATTTTCAATTATGACGTGATATCCTGCACAACATCCAAAAATAGAAGAGATTGCACATCTTTGCATTGGTTAGGCATTAGTGGCAAGTTGAGAGGTAAGCATAGTCAATTTCTTGACTTAGCTAGGGGTTTAAACGCGAGAAAATATGGTGCATTTCACAGCCATCAAATTCCCCAAGCTTAAACTTGATCGTCCTTGAGCAAGAAACAAAGAACCATGAGGAACTTGGCGTTTAAACCAAAACAATGAGAAAGCAAAGTTACTTACAAGTGGTAGCCTTATGAGTCCAACACTTATTCCATTTGAAAGCTTAGCATAGTTAGAGAAGTGCCAAGAATATAATACAAGAATTGGTAACTAGAGGCAATCACAATAAAGATTATAATTATGAATAGCTAGTTGTGGAAATAATTACTCTAGTTTAAGTAGTTAACTCTCAGTTTGCTAAGAAGCACTGGAAGTTTCTTATCATCACATTAAGTATGAGCATTCATGTCTAAAGAGGTATAAGCAATGAAGTATCTTAATTACGCCCACATCAATCAATCAAGGCTATCAAAACACTCACTATCCATTCATTGCCTTTCAAGAATATAGTCATCTAATAGTAGCGAGTCCATGTCAAGACTTGAGAAGTGATATCTTTCGGATTCCCTTGACAATTTCCAAGTAAAGTCATGAATGACCTTGTAGGATTGTGACTATCATGGGGTCAGTGGTGCTAGTATCCCAAGAGTGTGCACAACAGTCGTGTTGACACACATAAAGCAATATCCGACACTAAAGCATATGTTGACACGCGTAAAGCAATATCTCATATTTATATACAACCTTACATCTTGGCATGCATCTTAGCTACCACTAGACTTCAATTCCATCAAACAACTCCTATCAAGAGTGCTATCAAGTCTATCACAACGTCTATGCAGTTAAGTATCTTCAAAGTTAAACCCTTAAGACAATTGGTCATCATACAAGGCATAATTTTAAGACTTCTTCTTGTTGTACTTGTTTGGCAATATTATTTCCAAGGCAAGAAGCATACAATCAAAGGTCTAGTCCAATTATTTCAAATCACTCCCACTGGTGCAATATCTTAACAAGTCTACTGACTAGCATAAAGAATTCAAACTTCAAAAGTGGGGTGCATAATACATACCTCTTGTATGTGGCTTCAGATTTCTCTTCCTTATGATGTGTTCATTCAAAACTCTTAGTAGATCTGATAAGGGGATCCTAGCAGATCCTCCTAGGGTGTTGCCCGATCTTTCACAACGAGAACCCGGGTAGATAGAATCTCCCAACAACGCGATGAACGCAGCCTGGAGAAGAGGAATGAATCTAGCAAGCAACGGATTGATGAACGATACGCCTCAAACCTGAGCTAGACAATCCTTGGTGAACACACGCAATAGTTTTAACCTAAACCTATCTACCCCTAAACCCTAGCCGTGCCAGCCCTTATATGAGGGGGTGGCCGGCCAAGCCCTTGTGGGCTTGCCTAACTTGGTTTGGACAGGCCCAACTCGACTTATTAAAAACCCTAATTGGCCCATATATGACCATTACATAAAATAAGATAACTAGGCTGGTGGAGTCCTGAAATTGGGCTTCACATCGGCCTTCATGCCCATATCATCCTCCCCCTTCAAAGAAGCGTTGTCCTCAACGCGTGAGGGTCTTCTGGAAAAGGTGACGTGATATGAACATCACACGTCCTCGCCCTCTTCATGTCTTGTCTGCCTACCTCACCACCCTCCCTCTCGGCGTGCTTGACTTGATATAGCACTTGGCGCCTCCTTTCTTCTCTACATGAGCTTGGACTTCGACACCAGTACCTTCTTCTTGTGAGGTCTTGATGGAACCCTATGTTGTTGAATATGAACTTTCTCTGTGCAAACCTGCAAACGAGTAATGCATGGGCCACAAAGCTATCGAACACGACCATCATTGCCTCTATGCATCCGCGGTGTCACGGAAAACGAGATTGCAGTACTCCTAGCACGGTAGTGCCGCTGCCCACTATCTCCACTTACGCGCTCGCCTCCCACTCCTCCCACGCGCATCTACGCCATATGCACTGAAACACTATCAGCACAAACATCATCAGTCTTTATACTGGCACCAACACAAACTGGAACTGTAGCACATGCTGCAACATCATCATCAACAATAGGATTAGCTTCATCCGGCTTGTCACCAACAAGAACTGTCTTGTCATCTACAGGCATAGCTGAAACATCACCAACATCAATGCTCGAAACATCATGCACCTCATGTTGCACTTTAGGCTTGTGCAAATTCTCCTTACCGCACCACTAACTCCACATCCGACTTGATATGATCATCACCCATAGGCTTCAAAGTCCGTTGTTTGCCACCATGGATAAAAAAATATGTATTTGCTCTCCCATCATATGTCACATTACGATCATACTGCCAAGGACGTCCAAGTAGCAATCCACACACCTCCAATGGCAACACATCGCAATCTATCTCATCAACGGTAAATGGTACACGCACCTTATGAGTAATTTTCAGCATACCACAGCTATTCAACCACTCAAGATGCTTAGGTTCAGGAAGAAACCATGTAGACAACCCCAATGCTGCCACCATCGCCTTGCTTATGCCATTAGTACAGCTACCACCATCAATCATCAACTTGCAAGCCTTGCCCTTTATAATGCACTGAGTCTGAAACAAACTCCACCACTGACCCTTGTCAACTGTCTTGCAAGCATCTTCTTGTACCTTCTTGAGTTGCATATTCAGCCCGCTCAATGGTACATCCTCCAGAACCACAGTAGTGCCCATGGTATCAGAGCCAGGTTTCCTCTTCACAGTAGTGTTAGAATCCTGCTTATTCAACCTTGTAAACTTAAATCTAGCACACAGAAACTGCTTGAAATCTGCCCAACTAGACCGTACACCAATGATACCCTCGACTATCAGATGATCACGGTACCAACTAGCCAGAACATCATCAACACGCCGGTATGCAATATCAAATTCAGTTTGGCCACCGAACGTACTATCAAACGCCTTGTATCTCTCAAAACCACCGTCAATATGTGACTCCCAAAGATAAAATTTCGCCGGTGTCGCTAAGCTAGCCAACCTCCACTTTATGGTAGATGCATCGAAGTGCGAACCCGTCACAACACTAAGGTAATCATGATAGACATCTTCATTCCGATCTGCGACGCCACCAAAAAGTGACACCGTAGCAGAAACATCAACAATAGCAGCAGACGAAACAACTGGAAGCCACACTGCAGAAGCAGCAGGGCCGGTCAGGGGGCGGTTTGCCGGCCTGGGCACCGGCCTGGCCGGTCTGTAGCCCGGTCATGCCGGCCTGGACGCCGGCTTGGAAGGCAGCAGCCCCTGGTTCTGGCCCGGTGTGCACCGGCCCGGGGGCTGGTTTTGGCCGGCTTGGTCGGCCTGTGACCAGGTCTGGCCGGGTGTGGCACCGGCCCAGCCGGTGCAGGAGCTGGTGGGCCAGCCCTGGCGCCGGATCCCGCCGCGAATCAGATTCTTCCTCGCAACTCCAAAGAGCAAATTTCACGATTTTGGCACCTGGAACAGCCATAGATGATAGGAAAACTGCACCACAACAGCACCAATCTTCCTCCACCCAACCTCCTTCAACCTTGAGTCAATCTCCTCCGATGCAAACGGATCCAATGAGATCGATCAACACAACCTCGCCGTGAGCAACCCAGTAATCTGATACAACATGATAAGGGGATCCTAGCAGATCCTCCTAGGGTGTTGCCCGATCTTTACAGCGAGAACCTGTGTAGATAGAATCTCCCAACAACGTGATGAACGCAGCCTGGAGAAGAGGAACGAATCCAGCAAGCAACGGATCGAAGAACGATACTCCTCAAGCCTGAGCTAGACAATCCTTGATGAACACAAGAACTTTCGCAGCGGATCTTATTACAAACTAGATAAACGGCAGCGTCGTACCCCCGGAGGGATGATAGACATGAACACACGCAATAGTTTTAACCTAAATTTGTGTACCTCTAAACCCTAGCCATGCCAGCCCTTATATGAGGGGGTGGCCGGCCAAGCCCTTGTGGGCTTGCCTAACTTGGTTTGGATAGGCCCAAACGAAAACTAACTCGACTTATTAAAAACCCTAATTGGCCCATATATGACCATTACATAAAATAAGATAACTAGGCTTGTGGAGTCCTGAAATTGGGCTTCACGTCGGCCTTCATGCCCGTATCACTCATAAATATTATTAGGCAAAGAGGCATTAGAAAATTCATCTCTTTCAAGAACAAGGATAAAAGGAAAAATCTTTATCTATTTTCATGAATTGGGATAGAGAGGGAAAAAGAAACGTGAATGGTGACAAAGTAAGGAACTAAAACAAAACAAATGAAAAAGGAGAACGAACTAAAACGAAAAACAAATAAAAAGCAAAGTGCTGGAACAAACCAACATAAGCGTTTCAAAGCTCTCTCAAAGAGCTGGAGTACAAATTTATTCAACGCAAATAAAAATGCTTGAGGAACACATCCCCAAGCTTAGGATTTTGCAAACCCTCTTGGTGAGCTCATTGTTGTGGAGGATAATTCCCATCTTTCCATTGGTTGCTCCAATGAGTGAATTGGGAATGCAGTTCGCTGGTGTGGTCTCAAAGGTTTATGGCAAGGTTGCTCAGGTTCAATGCTTCCTTCGAGCGCATACATGTCCTGATAGGTGGTGCAGTCATGGAGTGGCTGCTGCTCCTGTTATGGTCCTTAAGTTCT
Source organism: Lolium perenne (assembly GCF_019359855.2). NCBI lineage: Eukaryota > Viridiplantae > Streptophyta > Magnoliopsida > Poales > Poaceae > Lolium > Lolium perenne. The sequence goes on from NC_067245.2 coordinate 264,433,267, forward strand.
TGTTCAACCTCCTCTTCTTCTTCCGGTTCATCTTGTTGTGGGGGTAGATTTGCCTCAACCCACGCATCATAACGCAAACACCTTTCCTCGAGAGAGAGTAGCCATTAGGCGGAGGGGCAGCGTGTTATCGCCGGATTTTAGCCAAGTAAGGAGATGGGCCGTGATTGAGATGGGCTTAGAGGATATGCACATAAAGTATTTCTGAATCGGCCTCGTACGAGAGTTTGGGCTAGATTGCCCGTGTATCTGTACATTATGGTAGATTACGTTTCAGTTTAGAATTAAGAGATAGAGTTTAGTCGTACACAGTTAGGTTTATTGCAAAGATAGAAAGTCTACGGACTATAAATATGTACCTAGGGTTATTGAGAAAGGAGGACGATCACGTTCACAACAAACACAATCTAGGCGCATCGCGACCCCTTGTTTCGAGGGTTTCTTCCGGGTAAGCGCCATGCTGCCCAGGTCGCATCTCGCGATCTGAGCAGTATCAGTTTATTCGTTGTTTTGTGTTGCTCGTGCTGAAGCCTTGTTGATGGCGAGTAACACCGTTATCATGGATGTGTTGGGGCTAACATCGATACTTTTCTGATATGTTTGCTTAGTTAGGCTACCCCTACATATCTAGCTGCCTTTGCACCTATCTTAGGTGTAAAGGCAGCAACTTGCTTGGTCTTTATTTAGTAGATCTGATCTGTTATGGTTGTTCCTTGTTCTCCAAGGATTAGTTTGATATCCGCATGGTTAGGCCTTGCAAATGGGTTGAATGATCCAGTAGTGCGTAAGGTATGGTTTGCCGATCCTAGAGGAGTTGTTCCGGGAATCGACTCTATGTTGGTTTTTAGGCCTTTTCTAGGACTAGTTTTCTGTTATCTTTCGTATCTGCCAGGCTCAACTACGTGCAGGACGTTCCAATTATGCGGTGAAAACCCTAGACTGTCGTAGATCGATTTAACTTGGTTTTGATAAAGCAGGAATCCCATGTTATCGTAGATCCAATACGAATCATGGGTCGATCGGCTCCTTGAACCGATTCACAGGGTAACCTGAGAGCCGATCGAGGCTCGGATTTAATGTTTACGTGTCTGCCATGCAGGAAACTAATTGAAGCAATCCATCACCTTCCTGACCAGGTATAGGTCAGGTGGCACGCCCTCGCAACAGCCAGGACGTGTGCCGGAGTTTTGCGGGCCGTTGCCCGAGGGACCAGGGCCCACCAGCAGTTACGGGAGCCTCCCGGCTCTTCGTGTTGCTCGTCGCTGCTCGCCGGTGGGTTTTGGCAGGCAACACATTCTGGCACGCCCGGTGGGACATTCTACAACAACTGTGTCAACATCTGCAGCTGAGATGGCGGAGGCACCAATCACGTACTTAGAACTGCCTGAGGAGCACAAGAAGAAATATGATGAGATTAAAGCTGTCTTCGAAGCCGATCTCATCGGCTCTTTCGAGAGGACCCGTAAACATGGCATTAGGTGGAAAGGGTTCTCACTCGAAGGCATTCTCGATGAAGTGGATCTGTCTATCCCTTCAGAAGAACGCACCAGAGCTCTGCGCCAGGAAGTTAATTACATGGTGGCTCATTCTCTACACCGTCATTCTGAGAGCCTGGTAAACGCTTTCGAGCGCATTGCGGTTCGCGTGGTTCAGGAAATCATGAAGCATCAGTACTCTCCGTCAGGGCCTGCCCTAGGAACTCACGAGGGAGAGATACCGTTCCAAACCAGACCGCAGCTGCCATTCACGCTTGCAGCTCCAGAGCCGCCGGGTTCACCGGCATACGTCGTCTACAAGATTGGAGGCGATCCATGGGGACCCCGGACTAGCTGTCCGAAATTCCCTGTTATGTATACAGTTCACGATCCCATGATCAGTGCGCCGTGAACACATAACCGAACTGATATCAAATTACACCATCCATTACAAAGCGGAATAAGAAAATTACAACATGGTCACATGACCGATACTTACATAATAGCCTCGAAGGGCCTAACTAAACATCAGAGTAGCATCATCACTTCAGCAGCGCAGTACCCAAGTCATCTGCCATAACCCTACGAACAGCGGCGGGAAGACGTTCCTAGCTCGCATAGACGTCGTCAACTCCTTCATCCATCGTGTTCCTCCAAGTCTGGCCAAGTAAATAGCCAGGGACAAAGCCGTGAGTACATTTGGAATTGTACTCGCAAACCATCAAGAAGGTACTTTGCAAGAGTGCAAGATAACAAAAGCTAATCTAAGATGACAAGAGGAAAGAGCTAATTTCTCCAGTGGAAATAGCATGAAGAAGAGAAGTAGTTTCTCTTGTGGATATAGCATATGAAAGAGTAATAGTTTCTCTTGTGGATGTAGCATCCCAACACCACAGTTGAAGGGGACACTAAGAAGATCATATGACATCTCTATATCTTTGTTGAAGAAGATAATCTAAAAGATATCCTGTGACATCTCTATATCTTTGTTGAAGAAGTTACTTCAAAAGAGTTCCACAACATAAAACACTAGGATGGGGTAACCCAATTTTATTTATCCTTCCCGACCATCTCCATATGGTCGACACATCCTTTCCCGTACCCTTCCGGTACTTCAAAACAAGTTCTTTCCTTTCCTTTGTCATACAATTTTGTAAAACAAAACTCATCAGGCTAAGCAACAGCCATTCCAACCGTCCATGACCGCGGACACGGCTATTCGAATAGATTTTACTCTGCAGAGTTTGCACACTTTCCCCACAAGATCCGCGAGTTCATCATGTGGGCATCATCCCCGCATATCAACTATGCCATGACAAAAACTCGGACATAGCCTTTCGCCTATTCGTCTTAGCACGGGATCCTACCCTATGGAGTATGTACCTCCCCGGCACCGTGGCAGCTCACCTCACTTTGAGCGTGGCTCCACCGCCAAGCCAGGAGACCCATAGTGTCTTCCGGACGGGTCAGCCCGAAGGCCTCCGTTATACTATTGTCTCCACCAACGACAATCCGGATTCAGGGGTAACCTTACCCTTATATAGTTGTGCGGTGTCCCATGTTAAGAAGAACAAACTACGAGCTAAGCCCCGTCCCACTCCAGGGTAATGTGGTTGCGCGGGTTAATTGTCACGGGTGAATACTTAGACGCCAAAGTTTTCGAAAACAAGATTTTCTTTCCAACCATCTTCGCCAAGATCCTTTCCTTTCATAAACACACACTTGGGTAAGTCCAACTCACCCAAGGTTTTCAAAAATTCTTTTCAACAAGGTATTTTTCCAAGGGGGTTCCCAACCTATAGTTTTATGAAGGAACTAAGAGTCACAATGACATGATGCTAGCCATCATACCACTAAGGGGATGATAATTGAGGTGTTAAGGGGATCATACATACTTAGGATAAGCATGTATAGGGACAACATAATTAAGATGATTCAAACAGGGGTCATGATGTTAATCATCATACCACTAAGAAGATGACAACATGGATATGGTCAAGGGGGCATACATGCTTAGGGTAAGCATGCATAACATCAACAAGGGGGTTCACATACTTGGGAGCAAGTATGCAAAGCATCAACAAGGGGTTCAACATACTTTGGGAATAAGTATGCATAGAGTAGAGGACCAAAAATCACACATGATATAAGGAACCAAGTATATAATGGAGTAATGAGCACAACAAGAAGGATAAATAGCAAGAGATCAAAAGATGGCTTGCCTTGGCTTATTTGTCCCTGTACTTCTTCAACTCCATCAATATAAGAATCCCAACAACATAAATAAAATCCTCGTCCGATTCCACTTCTTCTTCTTCTCCGGAATTGTTCGCATCTATCGCCGGAAAATATAAAAGGAACACAATCAATCATATTGCATCAACAAGACAACATTCAACAATCAACAACTAATCATGCAGCCAAGGTATAACATACTAAGGAATTATAGATACCACAAAACAAATTTAAGAATTTTAATTAAGAAAACCCCATTTATTTACCTAGTAGAGGCATGAGTGCATCACAACTTAGCAATTGCCTCTCTCGGTTATCACCATGGTATAAACCAATTATCCCCTGGTAGATAACATCATAAAGATGACAAGTGCATTAGTTTGGCATCAAAAACATTCACAATGCATTTTCAAACATTTTTGGAAAAGTAGAAAACAGTTTTCCTAACTTAATTTGTTCCCATAGCACTACAACCCAAAATAGGAAGCAAACCATATTCCACATCACTTGGAAACTTAAGAAAAACAAAAGAGCTGATGTTGAGTTGCAGAGGTTTTGTTTTGCAAGCATAAAACAAAGGTTGCCTATCTCTACTAAAAAGAGTTTGGTCAAGGGTTTTAAATAAACCGAAAAGTTTTGCTTCAACAATGCATGTCACACATAAACATTACTAACAGCAACAAATATGTATGAACAGAGACTAATAATATTTTTCCTATATAGCCAGAACTAATACAAGACTAACCCAATTGGAATCACCCAAAAATATTAAACCTATAATTTTAGGAATTTCCTTGAATCTGATTGTACAGAAAAAAGATCTGTAAGCCATAAATCGTAGAAAAATCCTAAAAATATGAGGCCACTTGCATTTGAAGGGTAATTAAACAGAGATACATACACAATTGGATTTGGGTTCAAATTGTTCCTGAAACTCTCACAAATACATTTACAAGTTTACTGCATGTCTGTACCATTTTCTTTCTCTCTGGATTTACACAACAGATAAATGTTTGAAACTTGTTTGAGATGATTAAGAAAACATTCAGCAGTCCTACAAAATTGGAATCACTCAATTAGGTTCAAAAATGGATTTTTTGTGATTTAAAAGCTAACAGCCATGTCTGCAGAACACACAGAACAAGTTTAATTCACCAAAAATCATACATAAATCACAAAAATATGAGGTCTGCGTAGTCTGAAAGGTATTGAATAGGTGGTTCTTACCCAGTTGGTTTCATTCAAAAATTAGTTTCCAAGCTCCTGGTTTAATTCGACAAAGTCAGATCTGACCAGATCTTGATCTGTGAACCATTTCAATTTCAGGAGGTCAATCGAAGTGAAACCAACGCCAAAGTGAAGGTACTGGAGAGGGATTTCACCCGCAGTTGAGTTTGCTCAAAAAGGTTTTGTAAAACGGAAGAAATATAACAAACAGTGATTCTGAATGTTTTCAGAACTTTATTTACCATGCAAAATCCTTAACGAATTTGAGGATGAGACCACCGCCAAGTTGTAGATCTTTCCAATACCTATAAGTGAAACTTTGAATCACTCGATTTGGATCTGCACACGAGATTTGGCGGATTTTACAAGTTCGTACCAGAATCTGAAACAGGAAGGTAGCAGAAATTACTGCAGAGATTTTGACGAACTTTGCTCAAGAACTTCAGATCTGAGGATAGCTCAACCTTCTCCATGCTTGGACCAACATGCACCTGCATCAAGATCCAATCTAGTGAGAGGAGAAAGGAGAAAGTGAGCTGGACTCATCAAAGATTAGGGAAGAAGAGAGGGAGAGAGATGCTCTCATGGTGAGGGGAAGCTTGAGGGAGGAGAGGAGCAACATCTTGGTGGCTTCCCATGGCCATGGCCGGACATGGAGCTAGGAGGAGCACCATTTTCGTGGGGGAGAGGTAGGAGAGAGTTATGAGGGTGTAGATAAGGTGAAGGAGTGAGTGGGGAGTGAAAAATGAAGCCAAAGGTGGAGGTGGTGGCCGGCCAAGGAGTTTTTATAGAGGGAGAGGGGGTTGGCTGCCTCGTAAGAGAAGAAAGTGGAGATGAAGAAATTTCAGCTCATGCATGCCAAAAACTTGTCATGGCCGGCTACTACTTGACATAACAAGAGGACAAGCAAAGTGCAATGCCCTTTCATGCATGTCGGCCAAGTTGAGTGTTGGGGATGATTAGCCAAAAGTGGCTTGGTGATGTATTCAAATTTGGGGAAAAGGTGATAATAAGCATTGGTGCCTATGTTGAAGAATAAAGTACTTTGATCAAATTGTCAAATTGGCCAAGAGATGATGGGGGTGATGGTGGTGGTTTGGACGATGGTAGATCAAGGCTATGAAAGATGGTGAGTGAAGTAACCATATACTCACAAGGATGAATATGGTGACATAAATCATCAATCATGAGGTCAATGTGATAATGGAAAAGAATAGAGGATTGAGATGGGTATGATGAAATATAAGTTGCTCTTCAAATGAGAGGTCAATTGGGAGTGATTTGAAGGTATCAAATGATCATCCATTTGATCAAGAATTGGAGGATGGGGGAATACAAGGTGGTAGATCAGAGGTGTGCATAAGATGTGCAAGTGTTGCCATTTGAAATAGAACTCATTTGAAAAGTATTTGAAACACCTCAATTGTCTAGGGACAATTGGGAATGAACTCAAGTGGAATGGAATTTTGAAAATGTTGAGATAAAACTAGTTGGAACATAGGGGTTCAAAATATTCTACTTACTTTCTCAAGTAAAGTAGAGTTTTTCTCCAATGTAAAAATAAGCAAGAGGAAAAACAAGAAATGGTATAGGTATCATAAACAAGCCTTTTGCTAAAAAGAAAGCAAGATAGAAAATAATGTTTTAGAAATTAGTACTTGGTGGAAATGGGATGAGAAAACAAAACCCATTTCAGTTCCTTGTTTTCCATGAAGAAATATCTTGAAAAGTTTTAGTAAAACTAGAAGTAGTTTTGTGATCAAAACTAGAGAAGGAAAATCAATAGGATTTTTGAGAGAGAAAACTAATTTGGGGAGAAGTGTTCTCAAGGGTAGATGTTGGCTACAAAATGTATCCATCATTCCTACTCTTGGTTTTGTGAAGATAAATTTGGATGAAAACAAAAACAAGAGGTAAAAGAGGAAGAAGTGATCTGGTGCTGGAACATGGGATAGGATACCAGATCAAGTTGAATATATGAGCTGCAAGGATTGACTGAGACATGCAAGACATGGAGGTACAAGAGGGTGTTGCATAGAGGGGATCCATGCATTGAGGTCAACAATAACAGTTGTGGGTGCTTAGAGATCAATTGCCAAAGTCTGGACATTTTAAGCCTATCAACACAGATGGTCGACATGGCCTCAAAACCAACAAGAATGAGTGGGTATAAGAGAGGGATGTAGCTAGGGGTAGATGATCCCAAGTTTTGAATTAAGTATGATTGAGCTATCTTGTACCACAAAGAGGAAGATCATGATGGCACACTCATGTTATCATCAGAAGAAGAGCTTGATGTAGTAAGAAGGAAAACAATTTTTCCTAGGACACACATGTGTTTTATTTGGTGAGTTGCTGGTTTAACCACTAGAGGTGTTGTTCTAAGAGGTGGCTCAAGACAAAACTCAACAAGAAATCAAGGCAACACATCTACCAACAGATCAAGGCAATTCATCACAACAAACAGATCAAGGCAATTCATCTAATTAGTCTTTTAGAAAGAAAAAAATTTGTTCCCCCTAATTTTTGCAATAAGGACAATTAATCAAGGTTGCAAAAGTTGGGGTGTTACAGATCTTCCACCCTTAAAATAATCTCGTCCCGAGATTACTGAGTGTAGAACTAGAGGGGTTGTAAAGTGTAACTAAAGTTAGACTCCATTCTTCTGTCGGCGTGCCGTTGTTGAGAGGGTTGCAACTACATCTTCTGAGAGACATGATGGATTCCTGCCGATGGCGAGCTTCATGAAGAGGTTGACTACTCCCTGCAGATGTTAGACCTGTAGCTTCTTAACGACCCTAGTGGAGCTCACGACTTTGGAAATTTATTGCACTCAATGGTGCCTTAGGAGGGTTGAAAAATATTTAGAGTTAGCTTAAATTTAATGGAAGACGAAGTCTTCCACCCTTAAAATTGTTCATCAGGGAGGGGCGTTAAAAACTGTAAGCTTCAGCCACGGGTCTTGTCGGGCGCTCCTTGGAGAAGTTACTAGTCTCGCGTCTTGAGGCGAACATCTTCAGAGGGCGTTGTGTAGTCCACGGCTTCGAGGGGAGCTAGTGCAATCCCACGTTTCCAATGTTGTTTTTGAAAGATTTAAAATTTGAGGGTTAGCTCCAACTTTTAGGGGAAGACGAAGTCTTCCACCCTTAAGATTTTTCATCGGGCCTTCGGAAAAACTCAGAGCGTCTGCCTTGCGGTCCTGTCGGGCTTCTGAAGAAGTCATCGATCTTCCTTGTTCAGTTGAAGAATCTTCGAGGGCGACGTCCAGACCACAACTTCAAGAGGCACTCACGTGTTAAAGCAGTTGGTGAGCGGTAAGTTGCACCTAGTCTTGAGTTCTGGAGGTATCTTCCGGAGTCTTCACTTGATGAGGACCAGATGAACCATGTGATGTAGCTCGACTTTGACGCTATTGTTCCCTCACCTTGTTAGAGGGTGTGTTAGATGGTGGTTTTCAAGAAGATATCCTCGAGGTTAGTGCGATTATATACCAAGGTTAGACCAAGTTAGTAAGTCTTCTGGTAGAGGTGCAGTCACTCTTGAAGGTAGGGGCTTCTGCTTTCTTGATGAAGTGGAGATGCTTCAGCGGATCTTGAAGGTATTGGCTTTTGCTTTGTTGGCGTAGTAGAGATGCTTCAGATGACCTTGAAAGTAGTCGGCGTAGATAGGGGTCTGAGTTAGTTTCCCTGACGGTTGAAAAACAACTGCTAACGGGTTTAGAGTTAGAGTCTTTCGGTAATCTACCCAACTAACTAGCAGTTAGCAATACATCGGCGAGGCAAACTTTAATCCTATCATGGCATGTGACACCCATACAACCATAACCAGAGTCAAAATACCACTAACAGAGGCTACTGGTATTTTTCCTAGATGCACAGTAACAAAACAAGATCAACACAATTGGAATCATTCAAAAATATTTATTTTTCAATTTTTAAGACTCAAAATACTAACCAGAAACAGTGATCAAGTTTTATTTATTGAAAATCGCACAAAAATCCTAAAAATACAAGGTCAGTGGCATCTGAAAGATAATTTCATACTGGTCCTAGTGCAATTGGAATCAGATCAATCGGAGCTACCAAACAATTTTTATTAGCAAAACAGTACACTAGCAGATTTCCATTTTTAATTTCTGTTTTACAAATTTCAAACAATTAAAAAGGGCGGGAACGTCTAAATAGCAAGACATACATGCACACAGCAAACAGATACAAACACTCAAGGCAGCACACTAGGGAACTACAAGAAATCATCAAACCCGACATGGTACTCTAAGTACCCAGAAATTCCTAATGCGCAAGGGTGGCCCAATCAAAGCGATTGAGTTTGTCCTATTCATCCTATAGGTTTAGGGCTGGTCGCATATGTTGATGTCTTCATACCGCCGGCATCGACTTCAATAAGGACTTTCAAAGCTGTTGGTGGTGAAGCAGGCCTGGTGTTGAGTCTCCGATGTTGAGGTAGAGGCTAAAACTGTGCAGATATTCTAGTCTCGACATCCCGGGGACGTGAGGTTTTCGAAGGGGTAGCTGTTGAGGTGCTCCCAAAGTCGACAACTTCCTGTAGCTGGCCTAAAAATTACTAGCCAAGAACTGAGGACTTGATCCTTGACGACTGCAAAAGTGCAAGTCCATAGAGGAACAAGGTCAGCTCCTCGACATACTTTGGTGACAACCAAAGAAAATTTTCCTTTTATCCCTCCGCATACGGCTATGTCGGCATCCAATCTTCAATAGTTGTCGTTGGAGATACGTGAGACTTCATAAAAGGTTGATCCATCTTCGACTTCGAGTCTCCGGTCTGAGTTGGGGATATCGTCCAATATGCTGGTTTGAAGTGGATGAGACGATAGAGTAAGAATTTTTGAACCTTTCAATAAAGTGGAGAGATAAGAATTTAGATGCTTTGAAGAAGGTAGAAGCTATGCTTCCGACTAAAGAAACAATTTGTTTCATAAATAGTTTTCCCCAAGTAATTGTTTCCTAACTAACGTCCATGCTAACTAAGGTCTCCTACAGTCAGGATAGCTCTGATACCAGCTCTGTGGGGACCCCGGACTAGCTGTCCGAAATTCCCTGTTATGTATACAGTTCACGATCCCATGATCAGTGCGCCGTGAACACATAACCGAACTGATATCAAATTACACCATCCATTACAAAGCGGAATAAGAAAATTACAACATGGTCACATGACCGATACTTACATAATAGCCTCGAAGGGCCTAACTAAACATCAGAGTAGCATCATCACTTCAGCAGCGCAGTACCCAAGTCATCTGCCATAACCCTACAGGCAACTGACTGGGAAGACGTTCCTAGCTCGCATAGACGTCGTCAACTCCTTCATCCATCGTGTTCCTCCAAGTCTGGCCAAGTAAATAGCCAGGGACAAAGCCGTGAGTACATTTGGAATTGTACTCGCAAACCATCAAGAAGGTACTTTGCAAGAGTGCAAGATAACAAAAGCTAATCTAAGATGACAAGAGGGAAGAGCTAATTTCTCCAGTGGAAATAGCATGAAGAAGAGAAGTAGTTTCTCTTGTGGATATAGCATATGAAAGAGTAATAGTTTCTCTTGTGGATGTAGCATCCCAACATCACAGTTGAAGGGGACACTAAGAAGATCATATGACATCTCTATATCTTTGTTGAAGAAGATAATCTAAAAGATATCCTATGACATCTCTATATCTTTGTTGAAGAAGTTACTTCAAAAGAGTTCCACAACATAAAACACTAGGATGGGGTAACCCAATTTTATTTATCCTTCCCGACCATCTCCATATGGTCGACACATCCTTTCCCGTACCCTTCCGGTACTTCAAAACAAGTTCTTTCCTTTCCTTTGTCAAACAATTTTGTAAAACAAAACTCATCAGGCTAAGCAACAGCCATTCCAACCGTCCATGACCGCGGACACGGCTATTCGAATAGATTTTACTCTGCAGAGTTTGCACACTTTCCCCACAAGATCCGCGAGTTCATCATGTGGGCATCATCCCCGCATATCAACTATGCCATGACAAAAACTCGGACATAGCCTTTCGCCTATTCGTCTTAGCACGGGATCCTACCCTATGGAGTATGTACCTCCCCGGCACCGTGGCAGCTCACCTCACTTTGAGCGTGGCTCCACCGCCAAGCCAGGAGACCCATAGTGTCTTCCGGACGGGTCAGCCCCGAAGGCCTCCCGTTATACTATTGTCTCCACCAACGACAATCCGGATTCAGGGGTAACCTTACCCTTATATAGTTGTGCGGTGTCCCATGTTAAGAAGAACAAACTACGAGCTAAGCCCCGTCCCACTCCAGGGTAATGTGGTTGCGCGGGTTAATTGTCACGGGTGAATACTTAGACGCCAAAGTTTTCAAAAACAAGATTTTCTTTCCAACCATCTTTGCCAAGATCCTTTCCTTTCATAAACACACACTTGGGTAAGTCCAACTCACCCAAGGTTTTCAAAAATTCTTTTCAACAAGGTATTTTTCCAAGGGGGTTCCCAACCTATAGTTTTATGAAGGAACTAAGAGTCACAATGACATGATGCTAGCCATCATACCACTAAGGGGATGATAATTGAGGTGTTAAGGAGATCATACATACTTAGGATAAGCATGTATAGGGACAACATAATTAAGATGATTCAAACAGGGGTCATGATGTTAATCATCATACCACTAAGAAGATGACAACATGGATATGGTCAAGGGGGCATACATGCTTAGGGTAAGCATGCATAACATCAACAAGGGGGTTCACATACTTGGGAGCAAGTATGCAAAGCATCAACAAGGGGTTCAACATACTTTGGGAATAAGTATGCATAGAGTAGAGGACCAAAAATCACACATGATATAAGGAACCAAGTATATAATGGAGTAATGAGCACAACAAGAAGGATAAATAGCAAGATATCAAAAGATGGCTTGCCTTGGCTTATTTGTCCCTGTACTTCTTCAACTCCATCAATATAAGAATCCCAACAACATAAATAAAATCCTCGTCCGATTCCACTTCTTCTTCTTCTCCGGAATTGTTCGCATCTATCGCCGGAAAATATAAAAGGAACACAATCAATCATATTGCATCAACAAGAAAACATTCAACAATCAACAACTAATCATGCAGCCAAGGTATAACATACTAAGGAATTATAGATACCACAAAACAAATTTAAGAATTTTAATTAAGAAAACCCCATTTATTTACCTAGTAGAGGCATGAGTGCATCACAACTTAGCAATTGCCTCTCTCGGTTATCACCATGGTATAAACCAATTATCCCCTGGTAGATAACATCATAAAGATGACAAGTGCATTAGTTTGGCATCAAAAACATTCACAATGCATTTTCAAACATTTTTGGAAAAAGTAGAAAACAGTTTTCCTAACTTAATTTGTTCCCATAGCACTACAACCCAAAATAGGAAGCAAACCATATTCCACATCACTTGGAAACTTAAGAAAAACAAAAGAGCTAATGTTGAGTTGCAGAGGTTTTGTTTTGCAAGCATAAAACAAAGGTTGCCTATCTCTACTAAAAAGAGTTTGGTCAAGGGTTTTAAATAAACCGAAAAGTTTTGCTTCAACAATGCATGTCACACATAAACATTACTAACAGCAACAAATATGTATGAACAGAGACTAATAATATTTTTCCTATATAGCCAGTACTAATACAAGACTAACCCAATTGGAATCACCCAAAAATATTAAACCTATAATTTTAGGAATTTCCTTGAATCTGATTGTACAGAAAACAAGATCTGTAAGCCATAAATCGTAGAAAAATCCTAAAAATATGAGGCCACTTGCATTTGAAGGGTAATTAAACAGAGATGCATACACAATTGGATTTGGGTTCAAATTGTCCCTGAAACTCTCACAAATAGATTTACAAGTTTACTGCATGTCTGTACCATTTTCTCTCTCTGGATTTACACAACAGATAAATGTTTGAAACTTGTTTGAGATGATTAAGAAAACATTCAGCAGTCCTACAAAATTGGAATCACTCAATTAGGTTCAAAAATGGATTTTTGGTGATTTAAAAGCTAACAGCCATGTCTGCAGAACACACAGAACAAGTTTAATTCACCAAAAATCATACATAAATCACAAAAATATGAGGTCTGCGGCATCTGAAAGGTATTGAATAGGTGGTTCTTACTCAGTTGGTTTCATTCAAAAATTAGTTTCCAAGCTCCTGGTTTAATTCGACAAAGTCAGATCTGGCCAGATCTTGATCTGTGAACCATTTCAATTTCAGGAGGTCAATCGAAGTGAAACAAACGCCAAAATGAAGGTACTGGAGAGGGATTTCACCCACAGTTGAGTTTGCTCAAAAAAGTTTTGTAAAACGGAAGAAATCTAACAAACAGTGATTCTGAATGTTTGCAGAACTTTATTTACCATGCCAAATCCGTAACGAATTTGAGGATGAGACCAACGCCAAGTTGTAGATCTTTTCAATACCTATATGTGGAACTTTGAATCCCTCGATTTGGATCTGCACACGAGATTTGGCGGATTTTACAAATTCGTACCAGAATCTGAAACAGGAAGGTAGCAGAAATTACTGCAGAGATTTTGACGAACTTTGCTCAAGAACTTCAGATCTGAGGATAGCTCAACCTTCTCCATGCTTGGACCAACATGCACCTGCATCAAGATCCAATCTAGTGAGAGGAGAAAGGAGAAAGTGTGCTGGACTCATCAAAGATTAGGGGAGAAGAGAGGGAGAGAGATGCTCTCATGGTGAGGGGAAGCTTGAGGGAGGAGAGGAGCAACATCTTGGTGGCTTCCCATGGCCATGGCCGGCCATGGAGCTAGGTGGAGCACCATTTTCGTGGGGGAGAGGTAGGAGAGAGTTATGAGGGTGTAGATAAGGTGGAGGAGTGAGTGGGGAGTGAAAAATGAAACCAAAGGTGGAGGTGGTGGCCGGCCAAGGAGTTTTTATAGAGGGAGAGGGGGTTGGTTGCCTCCTTTGTGATTGGCTAAGGTGGGTGGCTGTCCATTTAGTGATGGAGTTAGGTGGGAGGCAAGACTTGTAAGAGAAGAAAGTGGAGATGAAGAAATTTCAGCTCATGCATGCCAAAAGCTTGTCATGGCCGGCTACTACTTGACATAACAAGAGGACAAGCAAAGTGCAATGCCCTTTCATGCATGTCGGCCAAGTTGAGTGTTGGGGATGATTAGCCAAAAGTGGCTTGGTGATGTATTCAAATTTGGGGAAGAGGTGATGATAAACATTGGTGCCTATGTTGAAGAATAAAGTACTTTGATCAAATTGTCAAATTGGCCAAGAGATGATGGGGGTGATGGTGGTGGTTTGGACGATGGTAGATCAAGGCTATGAAAGATGGTGAGTGAAGTAACCATATACTCACAAGGATGAATATGGTGACATAAATCATCAATCATGAGGTCAATGTGATAATGGAAAAGAATAGAGGATTGAGATGGGTATGATGAAATATAAGTTGCTCTTCAAATGAGAGGTCAATTGGGAGTGATTTGAAGGTATCAAATGATCATCCATTTGATCAAGAATTGGAGGATGGGGGAATACAAGGTGGTAGATCAGAGGTGTGCATAAGATGTGCAAGTGTTGCCATTTGAAATAGAACTCATTTGAAAAGTATTTGAAACACCTCAATTGTCTAGGGACAATTGGGAATGAACTCAAGTGGAATGGAATTTTGAAAATGTTGAGATAAAACTAGTTGGAACATAGGGGTTCAAAATATTCTACTTACTTTCTCAAGTAAAGTAGAGTTTTTCTCCAATGTAAAAATAAGCAAGAGGAAAAACAAGAAATGGTATAGGTATCATAAACAAGCCTTTTGCTAAAAAGAAAGCAAGATAGAAAATAATGTTTTAGAAATCAGTACTTGGTGGAAATGGGATGAGAAAACAAAACCCATTTCAGTTCCTTGTTTTCCTTGAAGAAATATCTTGAAAAGTTTTAGTAAAACTAGAAGTAGTTTTGTGATCAAAACTAGAGAAGGAAAATCAATAGGATTTTTGAGAGAGAAAACTAATTTGGGGAGAAGTGTTCTCAAGGGTAGATGTTGGCTACAAAATGTATCCATCATTCCTACTCTTGGTTTTGTGAAGATAAATTTGGATGAAAACAAAAACAAAAGGTAAAAGAGGAAGAAGTGATCTGGTGCTGGAACATGGGATAGGATACCAGATCAAGTTGAATATATGAGCTGCAAGGATTGACTGAGACATGCAAGACATGGAGGTACAAGAGGGTGTTGCATAGAGGGGATCCATGCATTGAGGTCAACAATAACAGTTGTGGGTGCTTAGAGATCAATTGCCAAAGTCTGGACATTTTAAGCCTGTCAACACAGATGGTCGACATGGCCTCAAAACCAACAAGAATGAGTGGGTATAAGAGAGGGATGTAGCTAGGGGTAGATGATCCCAAGTTTTGAATTAAGTATGATTGAGCTATCTTGTACCACAAAGAGGAAGATCATAATGGCACACTCATGTTATCATCAGAAGAAGAGCTTGATGTAGTAAGAAGGAAAACAATTTTTCCTAGGACACACATGTGTTTTATTTGGTGAGTTGCTGGTTTAACCACTAGAGGTGTTGTTCTAAGAGGTGGCTCAAGACAAAACTCAACAAGAAATCAAGGCAACACATGTACCAACAGATCAAGGCAATTCATCACAACAAACAGATCAAGGCAATTCATCTAATTAGTCTTTTAGAAAAAAAAATTTGTTCCCCCTAATTTTTGCAATAAGGACAATTAATCAAGGTTGCAAAAGTTGGGGTGTTACACGATCCTGGCGATTACCAGTTCCTGCATGAGCCGCCTAAAGAAATCCCACATGGATACGTGTGCACATACGTGCCGGACTGCAATAACTTGGCGCGCACGAACCCGATTGCAGCAGGAGGGAGTTCTGGAGCGGACACCGATAAACAGGCCTGGCTAGCTAAATATGCCGCCGGAACGAGTCATGAAAGCTCAGCCCCTGCAGCTCATACCGTGGATCAAATCAGTACAATCTTGAGAGACCAGTTCGGCATCCTGCCAAAGAGGAGAACAGTCGGCTATTCCAAGCCGTACCCCAACGAATATGATTTGATTCCGCTGCCGCCCAAGTATCGGCTCCCTGAGTTCTCAAAGTTCAATGGATCAGAAGGGTCCAGCTCAATTGAGCATGTGAGCCGATATTTGGCACAGTTGGGCATGATTTCAGCGTCAGACCCGTTACGTGTAAGGTTTTTTGCGCAATCTCTCACAGGACCAGCTTTTGGGTGGTACACCTCATTGCCACCAGATTCAGTCCGGATGTGGAAGCAACTGGAAGAGCAGTTTCATGTTCAATATCACTCAGAAGCTACCGAGGCTGGCATTGTCGATCTGGCGCAGGTGCGGCAGAAACAGGGAGAAACGGTGTCAGAATACATTCAGCGTTTCAGGACTGTCAAGAACCGATGTTATTCGGTTCGTTTAACTGAGAAAGAAGCAGTCGATCTGGCAGCGTTGGGCCTCGCGGCGCCGATCAAGGATCTGGCTTTCCAAGTGGAATACAATTCACTGGTGCAAATGGCCCAGAAATTAACATTGTATGAGCAGCGCCACCCAGAATTGTACCAAGAAAAGTTCAAACGCCCGATAGGCCTGGTCGAAACAGAAGAAGTTGAGGACTCTGCAGAAGACCAGGAAGTAGCCGTGGCTGAATGGGCTCGGGGGGCAAATCCCGTGTCCTGCAAATGGGTGAAACAACAAGGGCCCGCAAAAGGGTTTGACTTCGATGTAAGCAAAGCTGAGCAGATATTCGATTTATTGCTTAAGGAAAAACAACTGAAGTTACCCGAAGGCCATAAAATCCCTACGGCGCAAGAAATGAACGGGAGACCGTACTGCAAGTGGCATCACTCGTTTACCCATGTCACCAATGACTGCAAAGAGTTGCGTCGGCAGATCCAAACGACGATAGAACAAGGCCGTTTGATCTTTGGTCAGTTTGCCATGAAAGTGGACACGCAACCATTTTCTGGCGTCAACATGGTGGAACTCAATCACTCCACGAGGCGTCGGCTAGATTTCTCGTTCGATGTTAACATGGCAGGGCCTGTATACCACCATGGCAGGGATAAAGAAGAAATCAATCACTCCCGTGGCAAGGAAAAGGAGGAGGCCGGCCCACGCAACCGGCCCCGATATGATGACAGACGGTACATCACCGAGGAACAAGTGAGAAGCGTGCGGTATCAGCGACCGCTCTCCGCGCATTGATACGCGTACAGCACGCGACCGTTGGGAACCCCAAGAGGAAGGTGTGATGCGTACAGCGGCAAGTTTTCCCTCAGTAAGAAACCAAGGTTTATCGAACCAGTAGGAGCCAAGAAGCACGTTGAAGGTTGATGGCGGCGAAATGTAGTGCGGCGCAACACCAGGGATTCCGGCGCCAACGTGGAACCTGCACAACACAACCAAAGTACTTTGTCCCAACGTAACAGTGAGGTTGTCAATCTCACCGGCTTGTTGTAACAAAGGATTAGATGTATAGTGTGGATGATGATTGTTTGCAGAAAACAGTAGAACAAGTATTGCAGTAGATTGTATTCGATTAAAAGAATGGACCGGGGTCCACAGTTCACTAGAGGCATCTCTCCGATAAGAATAAGCATGTTGGGTGAACAAATTACAGTTGGGCAATTGACAAATAAAGAGGGCATGACCATGCACATACATGATATGATGAGTATAGTGAGATTTAATTGGGCATTACGACAAAGTACATAGACCGCTATCCAGCATGCATCTATGCCTAAAAAGTCCACCTTCAGGTTATCATCCGAACCCCTTCCAGTATTAAGTTGCAAACAACAGACAATTGCATTAAGTATGGTGCGTAATGTAATCAACAACTACATCCTTAGACATAGCATCGATGTTTTATCCCTAGTGGCAACAGCACATCCACAACCTTAGAACTTTCTGTCACCTGTCCTGCATTTAATGGAGGCATGAACCCACTATCGAGCATAAATACTCCCTCTTGGAGTTACTAGCAAAAACTTGGCCAGAGCCTCTACTAATAACGGAGAGCATGCAAGATCATAAACAACACATAGGTAATAGATTGATAATCAACATAGCATAGTATTCTCTATCCATCGGATCCCAACAAACACAACATGTAGCATTACAGATAGATGATCTTGATCATGTTAGGCAGCTCACAAGACCTGACAATGAAGCACAATTAGGAGAAGACGACCATCTAGCTACTGCTATGGACCCATAGTCCAGGGGTGAACTACTCACACATCACTCCGGAGGCGACCATGGCGGTGAAGAGTCCTCCGGGAGATGATTCCCCTCTCCGGCAGGGTGCCGGAGGCGATCTCTTGAATCCCCTGAGATGGGATTGGCGGCGGCGGCGTCTCTGGAAGGTTTTCCGTCTCGTGGCTCTCGGTACTGGGGGTTTCACGATGAAGGCTTTAAGTAGGCGGAGGAGATAGGTCAGGGGGCCACACGAGGGACCCACACGACAGGCCGGCGCGGCCAAGGGCCAGGCCGCGCCGCCCTGGTGTCTGGCCACCTCGTGGCCCCACTTCGTATCCTCTTCGGTCTTCTGGAAGCTTCGTGGAAAAATAGGCCCTTGGGCGTTGATTTCGTCCAATTCCGAGAATATTTCCTTACTAGGATTTCTGAAACCAAAAATAGCAGAAAACAACAACTGGCTCTTCGGCATCTCGTTAATAGGTTAGTGCCGGAAAATGCATAAATATGACATAAAGTATGCATAAAACATGTAGATATCATCAATAATGTGGCATGGAACATAAGAAATTATCGATACGTCGGAGACGTATCACGCATCTCCTTAACAAATATGAGCGTCAGTACGATCGACGCCGGCGGTACAACGTAGATGACGAGAGATATCGTCAGTCTGATGTAGACAACAGAAAATATTGTCGGTATGATAGAGACGACGAAGAATATGAGCACCGCGCTAAAGGGAAGTCAAGAGAGCAGGAAGACATGGACAGACACTGGGATTGTCCTTTCTTTAAGCACTACTGGGATTCAGGAATGAGCCGATTGCCTACAATCGACAACTGCCCGGAATGTAGACAGCAGAAGGAGGACACCGGTGAGGTTTCAGTGTTCAAGCGTCTACGGCCTCTCCCATCTCAGAACAGACGAGCTGAATCATCTCGGGAGGAAGATTTCGAAGAGTCAGAAGATGAAGAAGAAGCCACCTGTGTTGGTTCCGCCCCAGCAAGACAGACCATTCTATATTTACTTGTCAGTAGCTGACACTTCCATCGCCTCAGTGGTGGTGCAACTTTATGATGGTCTGGAGAAGTTGCTTTCTACCTCAGCAGAAGGATGTTGGATGCAGAAACTAGGTACCCTGAGATCGAGAAGTTGTGCCTCTGCCTATTTTTTACCTGCACCAAGCTTCGTCACATCTTGCTGTCAGCGGAAATTGTCATCATATGCAAATCATATGTCATCAAACATATGCTGTCGGCTCCTGTGTTGAAAGGCCGACTCGGTAAGTGGATGTTTGCATTATCGGAATTTGATCTCTGGTATCAGCCTGCGAAAGCAGTCAAAGGACAAGCGTTGGCCGATCTTATTGCTGAATGAATCAACACTGATATAGCAGCACTGTCTGTGCGTGCATGGGCCATGTTTTTCGATGGATCGGCTTGTGATGATGGTTGCGGCATCGGCATTCTACTCGTGTCGCCCCGGGGGGCAACGTATTCCTTCTCCATCAGGCTACCTACCCCTTGCACCAACAATGTCGCTGAGTATGAAGCAATACGCAAGGGAATGGAGTTGCTTATAGAAGCCGGGGCAGAAGCAGTGGAACTTTTTGGAGACTCAAAATTGGTGATTTCCCAACTCACGGAGGAATACAAGTGTGAGAGCGAGTCGCTCTTCCCATTATGGATGCAATGCCATGAGCTGATGGCACAATTTAGGTACATAAACTTCAATTGGATCCCGAGGTCGCAAAATACCGAGGCGAACGATCTCGCACAGATGGCGTCAGGCTACAAGGACGTAGCAGGTGGAGCCGATGTTCGTCTGATTCTGGAACCGGATGACTGGAGAGCCGATATCTTCAATTACTTGAAAGATCCGGCTCGGGGGGCACCTAAACGGATAAGGTACAAGGCCATGAAATATGTCCTTATAGGAGATGACATGTTCTACAGGACTTTGGAAGGGTTACTTCTCAAATGTCTGGGACCAGCCGAGTCAAATCGGCTCTTACACGAGGTACACCAAGGCGCCTGTGGAACTCACCAGTCGGCTCATAAGATGAAATGGTTGATCAGGCGATCGGGGTTTTATTGGCCTACCATGCTTGAGGATTGCTTTAAGTACTATAAAGGGTGTCAAGCGTGTCAGATGTTTGGGAAAATTCAGACGGTACCCGCATCAGCAATGAACCCCATCATCAAGCCTTGGCCATTTCGAGGTTGGGGCATGGATATGATCAGCAAAATCAATCCTCCATCGAGCAAAGGCCATAATTGGATTTTGGCCATTACAGATTATTTCACTAAATGGGTGGAAGCCGTCCCTATGAAGTCAGTGGAATCACAAGATGTTATCAATTTCGTGAAGGAACATGTCATTCATAGATTCGGGATTCCCCAGACTATCACGACCGATGGAGGTTCGGTCTTCATTTCTCGCGAGTTTAGAAAGTTCTGCGAGGACATGGGAATTAAGTTGATCCGATCATCTCCATACTATGCTCAAGCAAATGGGCAAGCTGAAGCATCCAACCAGAGCCTTATCAAGGTGATTAAGAGGAAAGTCGACGAGCACCCTAGACGTTGGCACGAGGTATTGTCAAAGGCTTTGTGGGCTTATCGCATGTCATGTCATGGAGCGATAAAAACCTCGCCATACCATCTGGTCTATGGACAAGAAGCCGTATTGCCCTGGGAAATCACGGCTGGGTCGAGACGCGTTACGTTTCAGAATGATTTAACAACTGAAGAATATGCAGCCCTGATGAGTGATAGTATTGAAGATCTAACGGAACTTAGACTTTGGTCGCTTGAGAAAATTAAAGAGAACAAAGCCAAGGTAGCTCGCGCATATAATAAGAAGGTGAGACCAAAGGAGTTCCACGTTGGTGATCTGGTATGGGAAGTTGTATTGCCATTGGGGACTAAGGATGCAGTGTATGGTAAATGGTCTCCAAATTGGCACGGGCCGTACAGGGTCGACCAAGTTTTAAAGGGTAACGCATACATGCTCGAGGAGCTGAGCGGTGTGAAGTTTCCAGTGGCTGTCAATGGCCAGCATCTCAAGAAATATTTCCCAAGTATGTGGGATGATGGACAGTGAAGTATGGGGGCCGATGCATGAAATCGGCCAGTAAAAAAAAGGGACACAAAACATAGCCGATGCACAGACATTGACTTTAGACTAAAAAAAAAGCCGATGCGCAGCCATCGACTCTAGAGGTACAAACTGTTACGAGTAGGTATCAGGTTACATGGATAGGCTCTACTGAAGGAATGCCTCGAAGGCACGGAGAGCGTCAGCACAGACACGATCCACCTCGGCGATCTCGGCCTCGTCATCTTCGTCTTCGCCCGTCACTAGCTGCTTGTTCAGGGCACGTATTTCTGCCATATCAGTTTTCAGTTGAGCTTTGAGACCTTCTGCTTCCTCTTGGGAGCGGGCAATAAGGGCTTCCTTATCAGAAATAAGTTGTTTGGTTGCCCGGACCCTCTCTTCAAGGTCCTCCAATTCCTTTCGCAAGGTCTCATGTTCGGCAGTGCTGACAGAGGTGTCAGTTTTGGCATCTAAGGCCGCCTTTTTCTCATTGAGCCGCTGACATTTGTCTGCAATATCGGCTTTCAACGGAAGTTGGGCGTGGCGTAGATCGATTCTCTGACGAGCGAACTTCACCCTTGACCTGTAGGCAGACAGAGTCACAACTGGCCAAAGTTTCACCTGCAGTGTTACCGGGAGGTGGTGCTGGATTTCTTCAAGAACGCTCTTCACTTCCTCGGGGTCTTCGACCAACGTCTCGATCGGGGAAGAAAGCAGGGCTTTGAGACGCTGAAATTGACTTCTGACAGCGCTGGGTCGTGGTTCATCGCATGCCGTAGAAGGAGCTGGTTCGATGGATTCAGGGTCGAATATTAGCAAGCCCAAGAGGCCACAACCCTGACAAACAGAAACAGCGTCAGTATGCAGCAGAAAGGAAGGGTAAGCTGAATGAAGGGAGTATACCTCTCCTGAGACCAGGGGACAGCCGATGATGATGTAGTAGGCTCTTGTGTTTCTGCTGGGGGCTTGGCCAAAGTGGCGACCTTGTCAACGGCACCTTCAGGGATTACTGGGTCCAGGTTTGCGGAGGGCATCAGTACTTCTTCGACTCCCCCACTAGAAGTGTCATCAGTCTGCAAAGGAGGTGGTTAGCCGATGCGAGCAGCAATGGATTAGCATGAAAGATGAGCTGGGGAGAGTATGGAGGGTAATTACATTTGAAGCCTCTTGGTTTGATGAAGGGGCTCGCGGTGCCTTTCGAATCCTCTTGGTGCATCGGCTCTTTGTGCGTTGACCGCCCTGCCCCGCTTTGATTTGAGCTTGGGGGCAACAGGTTCAGGAACTGGCCTTTTCTTGGAAGCCGATGGTGTCAAGTCTGGCTGGCTCTGCGTGGTGATTTTCCCAGAGTTGCCCGAGCTCGAATCCCTTCGACTGGATTGTGTTTCCTCGCTGGAGTTGTCTTCGGTGGAGGCCTATAAAAGAAGAGTTAGTAAGCACAAGCATGTTTGCAGAAGCCCATAAGGATAGATGAAAACAGTCAGTGCATGGATCAACGTACGTGCAAGCTCTCTTGATCTGGAGAAGGGCTCTAGCGCTACAAAGTTTTCTTGGCGGCTACTTTCCTCACCGCCGTTTTCGCCTTGGTCGGGGCTCGGGGGGCAGATGGCCCGGAAGATATTTTGCTCTTGGAAGCCGATTTTGGTGAAATTGGCTGGCTCTGCATCACATCCTTTTTCAAGGGTGGCGAGCTTTTGCAGAAGAGGACCACAGGAGCCGGTGGGAGGAATTCAAAGGGGGAGCCGTCATCATGTGTAGGTTCTGGACCATCTTGTTGCTGCAAGGATACAGAGCAAGGTTATAAAATCATTGTAAGCCACTTCAAGAAAATTTGCGAGTGGTAGTACCTGTTCTGCGGGGATGTTATACTCAGCATCGAGTTGTTTCAGCAACGGTCCCAGAGCTCTCCTGAAGGCATGAGTTTTCCACATTGACCACCAGGTCTCGAAACCATCGGTTGACGAGGTGAAAGAGAGGTTGTTAGGGACTGGGATGGCTAGAGCATCAAAGAAAGAGTAACACCTCTGACCGGTTAGGACATCGGGCAGGTCAGCTCTGCTCTCTGTTAAGTGGTGGAGGGAGAAATGGGGAGACACCTGCCCAAGACCAAACTGCCGGGCTGCTACGACCGGCTGATAGGACTCATAACCAGGTTTGATTATTCTGTTTGATGTGCTCATGCCAACTGGAAGGAACCAGGGACGGATCATGATGGAATACAAGTGCCGGGTGCTGGGGTCATCGGCAAAGCTGTCTAGCCTGAAGGAGACTGGGTTTTCAAAATTTTCAGATTCAGTGTAAGGGAAGAAGAGAGGATTGTCCAGGCCTTGGAAGAAAATGCTGAACCACTTTGATGCTTCCTTGGGGATCAGTTTACTACCTGGAAGGCTATACAAGGCTTGGCCGTAGCTAGTGCATCGGATCTGCTTCCCGTTAGCATCTGGAAAGGTGCAAGTGGCCAAAAGTGGGAAGTGTGGGATATGGTTCTGGAAATACAGCCGAGCCCATAGCTGAATAAACCACCAGGGACCTCCTGTTTTGACTGTTTGTTGGGAAGATAATCTGACAGACATTAGTTGGAGATATCGATAGACCTCTCCAAGGAACAGTTTGCCAATGCCAAGCTGGATGCCTCTGGCAAGTTCATAGGCCAAGGGAAGATAATTCTTGGTCGGAGCAAGTGAAGGGCCACATAATATGAAGTGTTCCAACCAGAAGTTTAGGAAGGCTGTGTGTTCTTTCTCTGTTACAGGGCCTTTGTTTTTCATGTGGCGTCGAAGATAAGCACCCCAGTTTGTGCACTCTGTTTTGGAAGAGAGCTTGAAAGGGACCCTTGGCAGCATAAAAGCAGAAGGGCTGGGGGATGTAATGTCTAGACCAGTGATCATTGCCACATCTAGCAGAGTTGGTGTCATGGGGCCATGGCTAAACATGAAACAGTTCAGTGCATCAGACCAGAAGTAGCCGATGGTTTTTAGAAGGTTTTCATGCTTCTCAAGGGGAGACAATGATAAGGACAGAGCATCGGCTATTCTTGTGGTTTCCCATTTGGATTGGTGAGTTTTGGATACTCTGCTGTACCAGGAAACCCAATCTTCAGGAGGGTTAGGCCAGGCTCGTAAGCAGTCGGCCCAAGAAGTTAGATCTAAGTTCTGGTTCAAGTTAGATCTAAGTTCTGGTTCACGAAGGGAATCCTATTGGCCTCGCAAGAAATCAGATGGGCAGGACTCTCGGTAGTACGGGGGCCAAGACAAAGAGAGTTTGGAAGAGAAGGATGCGGCAACAGGATGTCTGATACCTAAAATTAATGGTGGAATAAGGCATTAATTCAGATGTTGCTATTAATTCTAACACTATGCTCGGATGGCGAGGGGCAGTTAAAGATTACCTTCAGGCCAGAGACTGTTGCGTTGGCGTTGGACGATTCTGCCATCTGATTTGCTGGCGGAGATGAATCTGCGCGGTTGGGGATCTGGGATTCGCGTCGCCGCGAGTTGAATCTGTTCGATGAGCAATTGGGGATCTGAGTTTGGTCCTTTAGACGAGGGTCGCAGGTTACCGTTTGAAGTCTGGCCTTACTGGCGTTTTATGGTAAAAGACCGATACGTTGCTATCGGCTCTTGGTGCTGTGACCTACTTTGACAATCGGCAGAATCAAACATAGAAGCGTTCTTCATTGATTAAAGAGGGTTTTTTACAATAAGAGCCGATTGCTCACAAAAGGGAGATCTGTTACCTAATGTACTACTACTAGCCCTATTCTAGTAGTCCCTAATCTAGGGGCCGGCGTTGTCGCTGCCGTCGCTACCCTCCTCGTCGCCGTCCTCGCTGCCGTCGGCGCTGTCGCCGGCGAGGTCTTCGTCGCTGCTGCTGAAGCCATCGGTAGGGGCTTCTTCTTCTTCGTCGTCGTCGTCGTCCTCCGACCCGGCGCGGAAGCGCTTCGCCGGCGGGTACTCGTCGAAGGAGGTGTCGTCCTCCGCTTCATCCTCTTCGTCGGAGGAGGTGTTGTCGCCCCAGGAGAAGGCGTCGTCGTCGCTCTCTTCCTCCAACTCCCCGTCAACGAGGAACTGGAGGTTGTCCTCCCCGTCGATCAAGGGTTCGTCCTCCTCTGACCCGACGGCGAAATCCCAATCCGCCTCGTCCCAATGCAGTGGGGTGAGGGCCTCATACGCCGCTATCGGGTCGTACTCCGGCGTCGGCTCACGGGAGGAGGAGGATTGGAAGGAGAGACCCGAGGAGGCAGAGGAGGAGTCCATGGTTGCAGAGGAGAGGAGTTTCGATTGCTAATGTGGAGCAAGAGGATGAGGAGGCGAGCTGCTCGGATGTGGTTAAATAAAGGGGATATAGTGGGAGATGATTCAATCTGTGGTACTTTTCGAGGATGCGGTGCCAAAACTGTCAAATCGTGCAGTACGGAGAAGTTGAGAAGGCAAGGCATCATGATGGAAGGGCACTGTAGCGGTTCTTCTCTGCAACGCGTAACCCGATGAAGGAAAACAGAGTGGTTTTGGAATTATTATTGCCAAAACCAGGGGGCATGTGTTATCGCCGGATCTTAGCCAAGTAAGGAGATGGGCCGTGATTGAGATGGGCTTAGAGGATATGCACATAAAGTATTTCTGAATCGGCCTCGTACGAGAGTTTGGGCTAGATTGCCCGTGTATCTGTACATTATGGTAGATTACGTTTAAGTTTAGAATTAAGAGATAGAGTTTAGTCGTACACAGTTAGGTTTATTCCAAAGATAGAAAGTCTACGGACTATAAATATGTACCTAGGGTTATTGAGAAAGGAGGACGATCACGTTCACAACAAACACAATCTAGGCGCATCACCACCCCTTGTTTCGAGGGTTTCTTCCGGGTAAGCGCCATGCTGCCCAGATCGCATCTCGCGATCTGAGCAGTATCAGTTTATTCGTTGTTTTGTGTTGCTCGTGCTGAAGCCTTGTTGATG
This sequence comes from Lolium perenne, assembly GCF_019359855.2. Classification (NCBI taxonomy): domain Eukaryota; kingdom Viridiplantae; phylum Streptophyta; class Magnoliopsida; order Poales; family Poaceae; genus Lolium; species Lolium perenne. The sequence continues at coordinate 264,459,529 of NC_067245.2, forward strand.
GCGAGTAACACCGTTATCATGGATGAGTTGGGGCTAACATCGATACTTTTCTGATATGTTTGCTTAGTTAGGCTACCCCTACATATCTAGCTGCCTTTGCACCTATCTTAGGTGTAAAGGCAGCAACTTGCTTGGTCTTTATTTAGTAGATCTGATCTGTTATGGTTGTTCCTTGTTCTCCAAGGATTAGTTTGATATCCGCATGGTTAGGCCTTGCAAACGGGTTGAATGATCCAGTAGTGCGTAAGGTATGGTTTGCCGATCCTAGAGGAGTTGTTCCGGGAATCGACTCTATGTTGGTTTTTAGGCCTTTTCTAGGACTAGTTTTCTGTTATCTTTCGTATCTGCCAGGCTCAACTACGTGCAGGACGTTCCAATTATGCGGTGAAAACCCTAGACTGTCGTAGATCGATTTAACTTGGTTTTGATAAAGCAGGAACCCCATGTTATCGTAGATCCAATACGAATCATGGGTCGATCGGCTCCTTGAGCCGATTAACAGGGTAACCTGAGAGCCGATCGAGGCTCGGATTTAATGTTTACGTGTCTGCCATGCAGGAAACTAATTGAAGCAATCCATCACCTTCCTGACCAGGTATAGGTCAGGTGGCATGCCCTCGCAACAGCCAGGACGTGTGCCGGAGTTTTGCGGGCCGTTGCCCGAGGGACCAGGGCCCACCAGCAGTTCTGGGAGCCTCCCGGCTCTTCGTGTTGCTCGTCGCCGCTCGCCGGTGGGTTTTGGCAGGCAACACAGCGATTAAGTGATCAACTCCCGATATATTGAAGTAATATCTACCTTCTACTTTTCTAACCATACCACATGTATTCAGAATTTCAGAGTAGTAAAACCAAGGCAGCGAGGGCCTTCCAATGCTCATAAATTGCTTACATTGATATTGAGCCTTCTTGCCAAGACGGTGATGACTCCACCTCTGCATATGAGGCCACGAGCTTCAAGTGCTTCGTGGTTCAAGTAGAGAACAAGAATGGCACCCAAGTTTGGGTGGAGGTTGATTTCTGGGAACGTAGCCTTTGCGAGGATCATCATGTCCTCTTCATTAAGTCTTGTGAAAGCACGTCGTGCCTGCAAGGTGTTTGCGATAACATAGTACAAATAGCGAATAGCAGGGTGATACGTCTGATACGTCTCCGACGTATCGATAATTTCGTATGTTCCATGCCACATTATTGATGATATCTACATGTTTTATGCATACTTTATGTCATTATTATGCGTTTTCTGGAACTAACCTATTGACGAGATGCCGAAGGGCCAGTTCCTGTTTTCTGTTGTTTTTGGTTTCAGAAATCCTAGTAAGGAAATATTCTCGGAATCGGACGAAATCAACGCCCAGCATCCTATTTTTCCACGAAGCTTCCAGAACACCCGAGAGTCGCCAGAGGGGAGGCCTGGTGGGCCCAGGTGGGTGGCCGGTGCGGCCCAGGCCCTGGCCGCGCCGCCTTACCCCCTCACCGCCTCTTCGACCCTCCGACTCCGCCTCTTCGCCTATATAAAGTGCCCCCGGAAGGCTTCTCCATCGACACCACCGCCATCTTCATCAACGCTGCTGTCTCCCATGAGGAGGGAGTAGTTCTCCATCGAGGCTCGGGGCTGTACTGGTAGCTATGTGGTTAATCTCTCTCCCTATGTACTTCAATACAATAATCTCATGAGCTGCCTTACATGATTGAGATTCATATGATGATGCTTGTAATCTAGATGTCATTATGCTAGTCAAGTGGATTTTACTTATGTGATCTCCGGAGACTCCTTGTCCCACGTGTGTAAAGGTGACAGTGTGTGCACCGTGTGGGTCTCTTAGGCTATATTTCACAGAATACTTATTCACTGTTATGAATGGCATAGTGAAGTGCTTATTTATATCTCTTTATGATTGCAATGTGTTTTGTATCACAATTTATCTGTGTGCTACTCTAGTGATGTTATTAAAGTAGTTTATTCCTCCTGCACGGTGTAATGGTGACAGTGTGTGCATCGTGTTAGTACTTGGCGTAGGCTATGATTGTGATCTCTTGTAGATTATGAAGTTAACTATTACTATGATGGTATTGATGTGATCTATGCCTCCTTTCGTAGCGTGAAGGTGACAGTGTGCATGCTATGTTAGTACTTGGTTTGGTTGTGTTGATCTGTCATGCACTCTAAGGTTATTTAAATATGAACATCGAATATTGTGGAGCTTGTTAACTCCGGCATTGAGGGTTCGTGTAATCCTACACAGTTAGTGGTGTTCATCATCCAATAAGAGAGTGTAGAGTCTAGCATCTATTTATTTATTCTGTTATGTGATCAATGTTGAGAGTGTCCACTAGTGAAAGTATGATCCCTAGGCCTTGTTTCCAATACTGCTATCGCTGCTTGTTTACTGTTCTACTGCATCTGTACTGTCCGCAATAATACCACCATCAACTACACGCCAGCAAGCACTTTTCTGGTGCCATTGCTACTGCTCATACTTATTCATACCACCTGTATTTCACTATCTCTTCGCCGAACTAGTGCACCTATTAGGTGTGTTGGGGACACAAGAGACTTCTTGCTTTGTGGTTGCAGGGTTGCTTGAGAGGGATATCTTTGACCTCTTCCTCCCTGAGATCGATAAACCTTGGGTGATCCACTTAAGGGAAACTTGCTGCTGTTCTACAAACCTCTGCTCTTTGAGGCCCAACACTATCTACAAGAATAGAAGCTCCCGTAGACATCAACGTCTCAAACGTATCCATAATTTCTTATGTTCCATGCTACTTTTATGATGATACTCACATATTTTATACACACTTTATGCCATTATTATGCATTTTCCGGCACTAACCTATTGACAAGATGCCGAAGAGCAAGTTGCTATTTTCTGTTGTTTCTGGTTTCAGGAATCCTACAAAGGAAATATTCTCGGAATTGGACGAAATCAACGCCTTGGGTCTTATTTTTCCACGGAGCTTTCAGAAGACCGAAGAGCATACGAAGTGGGGCCACGAGGCGGCCAAACCATAGGGCGGCGCGGCCTGGATGGGGCCCGCGCCGGCCTATGGTGTGGGCCCCTCGTGCCGCCTCCAACTCTGCCCTTCCGCCTACTTATACCCTCCATCGCGAAAACCCTATTACCGAGAGCCACGATACGGAAAAAGTTCCAGAGACGCCGCCGCCGCCAATCCCATCTCGGGGGATTCAGGAGATCACCTCCGGCACCCTGCCGGAGAGGGGAATCATCACCCGGAGGACTCTACATCACCATGATCGCCTCCGGACTGATGTGTGAGTAGTTCATCCTTGGACTATGGGTCCATAGCAGTAGCTAGATGGTTGTCTTCTCCTCATTGTGCTATCATGTTAGATCTTGTGAGCTGCCTATCATGATCAAGATCATCTATTTGTAATGCTACATGTTGTGTTTGTTGGGATCCGATGAATATGGAATACTATGTCAAGTTGATTATTGATCTATCATATATGTGTTGTTTATGATCTTGCATGCTCTCCGTTGCTAGTAGAGGCTCTGGCCAAGTTGATACTTGTGACTCCAAGAAGGAGTATTTATGCTCGATAGTGGGTTCATGCCTCCATTGAATCTGGGACAGTGACAGAAAGTTCTAAGGTTGTGGATGTGCTATTGCCACTAGGGATAAAACATCAATGCTTTGTCTAAGGATATTTGTGTTGATTACATTACGCACCATACTTAATGCAATTGTCTGTTGTTTGCAACTTAATATTGGAAGGGGTGCGGATGCTAACCCGAAGGTGGACTTTTTAGGCATAGATGCATGCTGGATAGCGGTCTATGTACTTTGTCGTAATGCCCAATTAAATCTCATATTACTCATCATGATATGTATGTGCATTGTTATGCCCTCTCTATTTGTCAATTGCCCAACTGTAATTTGTTCATCCAACATGGTATTTCTTATTGGAGAGACACCACTAGTGAACTGTGGACCTCGGTCCATTCTTTTACATCTGAATACAATCTACTGCAATCATTGTTCTCTACTATTCTTCGCAAACAAACATCATTTTCCACACCATACATTTAATCCTTTGTTTACAGCAAGCCGGTGAGATTGACAACCTCACTGTTAAGTTGGGGCAAAGTACTTTGATTGTGTTGTGCAGGTTCCACGTTGGCGCCGGAATCCCTGTTGTTGCGCCGCACTACACTCCGCCACCAACAACCTTCACGTGCTCCTTGACTCCTACTGGTTCGATAACCTTGGTTTCTTACTGAGGGAAAACTTGCTTCTGTACGCATCACACCTTCCTCTTGGGGTTCCCAACGGACGTGTGCTTCACGCGTTATCAAGCTCTTTTTCTGGCGCCGTTGCCGGGGAGATCAAGACACGCTGCAAGGGGAGTCTCTCACATCTAATCTCTTTACTTTGTTTTTGTCTTGCTTTATTTTATTTACTGCTTTGTTTTGTTTCTCTATATAAAAAATACAAAAAAATAGTTACTTGCTTTACTTTATTTACTGTCTAGTTTGCGTTCTCTATATCAAAAACACAAAAAAAATTAGTTGCTTGCATTCACTTTATTTAACTTTTTTTATTTCATCATGCTTTCCTCTAAGTTCACTCTGAAAGATATACCGGTAGGGCATGGGTCTATCATTGGAAGAGATAATATAGAAGAATTTTTCACTCATGTTAGTACCGTTTAAAATTTTGAAGATAGACACTTGGTAGAACTTGCTCCTACTTATGAAATTGCTACTGCCTCTTTAGTACACATGTTGGAAGCTAGATTTGTTAATCTCAACCCTATAATGCAACATATGTTTCTTACACTTTGTGATATGGAAGAAGGAGAAAAGAAAGATTTTGTTTTAGAAACCCTTCTTAAAGAATTCGGTGATGTAGCTAGAGAAGCTAGAAAAGTCTTTATTAAACATAAGATGCTTGGCTTTTATACCAATTTTGCTAATACCCTTGAAAAGATGGAAAAAGATAGACTAAAGTACACTAATAAAGTCAATTGTGAGTGGGAGATTAAAGCACCAATACCTTGCAAGCTCCTAGGAATGTGCGAGGCACTAGAAAAGAATTTTGATTGGGTTGTTTCGGAAAATTTGTTTGATGAGAATAGCAAGCCTAAGAGTAATGAAAAAGGAGCCTCTGAAACTTACATAGATAAGATACAATGCATAGTTGAGAAAACTCCAAACCCCTCTGTTGATGCTTCATCTCTTGATAATACTTGATACACACTTTCTACGCCTAGCTGAAAGACGTTAAAGAAAAGCGCTTATGGGAGACAACCCATTATTTTACTTCTGCACTTTTGTTTTATATTTGAGTCTTGGAAGTTGTTACTACTGTAGCAACCTCTCCTTATCTTTATTTTATTGCATTGTTGTGCCAAGTAAAGTCTTTGATAGTAGGGTTGATACTAGATTTGGATTATTGCGCAGAAATAGATTTCTTGTTGTCACGAAATTGAGTAGCCCCCTCTGTAGGTAACTCAGAAAATTCTTCCAATTTACGTGCGTGATCCTCAGATATGTACGCAACTTTCATTCAATTTGAGCTTTTTCATCTGAGCAAGTTAAGTGTCTCTAAAAAATTCGTCTTTACGCACTGTTCTGTTTTGACAGATTCTGCCTTTTATTTCGCATTGCCTGTTTTGCTATGTTGGATGGATTTCTTTGTTTCATTGACTTTCAGTAGCTTTGTGCAATGTCCAGAAGTGTTAAGAATGATTATGTCACCTCTGAATATGTGAATTTTTGATTATGCACTAACCCTCTAATGAGTTTGTTTTGAGTTTGGTGTGGAGGAAGTTTTCAAGGGTCAAGAGAGGAGGATGATACAATATGATCAAGAAGAGTGAAAAGTCTAAGCTTGGGGATGCCCCCGTGGTTCATCCGTGCATATTTCAAGAAGACTCAAGCATCTAAGCTTGGGGATGCCCAAGGCATCCCTTCTTCATCGACAACTTATCAGGTCACCTCTAGTGAAACTATATTTTTATTCCGTCACATCTTATGTGCTTTACTTGGAGCGTCTGTATGCTTTTATTTTTGTTTTTGTTTGAATAAAATCGGATCCTAGCCTTCTTTGTTTGGGAGAGAGACACGCTCCGCTGTTGCATATGAACACATGTGTTCTTAGCTTTACTTTTAAAGTTCATGGCGAAGGTTGAAACTGCTTCGTTCATTGTTATATGGTTGGAAACAGAAAATGCTTCATGTGGTAATTGGTATAATGTCTTGAATAATTTGATACTTGGCAATTTTTGTGCTCAAATAGATCATGTTTAAACTCTTGCATCATGTACTTTGCACCTATTAATGAAGAACTACCATAGAGCTTGTTGACATTTGGTTTGCATGATTGGTCTCTCTAAAGTCTAGATATTTTCTGGTGAGGTGTTTGAACAACAAGGAAGACAGTGTAGAGTCTTATAATGCTTGCAATATGTTCTTATGTAAGTTTTGCTATACCGGTTCATACTTGTGTTTGCTTCAAACAACCTTGCTAGCCAAAGCCTTGTACTGAGAGGGAATACTTCTCGTGCATCCAAATCCTTGAGCCAAAACCTATGCCATTTGTGTCAACCATACCTACCTACTACATGGTATTTTTCTGCCATTCCAAGTAAATACTTCATGTGCTACCTTTAAACAATTCAAAAGTTATTAACTCTTATTTGTGTCAATGTTTTATAGCTCATGAGGAAGTATGTGGTGTTTTGTCTTTCAATCTTGTTGGGCAGACTTTCACCAATGGACTAGTGGCTTCATCCGCTTATCCAATAATTTTGCAAAAAGAGCTAGCAATGGGGTTCCCAGCCCCAATTAATTAACTTTCATTAATAATTATATTCACATGTTTTGCTCTGATTCACCAGTAAGCAACTTAAATCTCGCAAATAGACACTCCTTTATGGTATGTGAAATGTTGGAAGGCACCCGAGGATTCGGTTAGCCATGGCTTGTGAAAGCAAAAGGTTGGGAGGAGTGTCATCCATAAATAAATAAAAAACTAAAGTACATGTGTAAACAAAAGAGAAGAGGGATGATCTACCTTGCTGGTAGAGATAACGTCCTTCATGGGAGCCGCTCTTTGAAAGTCTGTTTGATGAGGGGGTTAGAGTGCCCACTACCATTCGTTGACAACAACAAACACCTCTCAAAACTTTACTTTTATGCTCTCTATATGATTTCAAAACTTGAAAAGCTCTAGCACATGATTTTATCCCTGCTTCCCTCTGCGAAGGGCCATTCTTTTACTTTATGTTGAGTCAGTTTACCTACTTCTTTCTATCTTAGAAGCAAACACTTGTGTCAACTGTGTGCATTGATTCCTACATACTTGCTTATTTGCATTCATCATATTACTTTGTGTTGACAATTATCCATGAGATATACATGTTGAAGTTGAAAGCAACTGCTGAAACTTATATCTTCCTTTGTGTTGCTTCAAAACTTTCTACTAAGAATCTATTGCTTTATGAGTTAACTCCTATGCAAGTCTTATTGATGCTTGTCTTGAAAGTACTATTCATGAAAAGTCTTTTCTATATGATTCAGTTGTTTAATCATTGTCTTTACCATTGCTTCGAATCACTTCATTCACCTCATGCTTTACAATAGTATTGATCAAGATTATGATAGCATGTCACTTCAGAAATTATCCTTGTTATTGTTTACCTACTCGAGGGCGAGTAGGAACTAACACTACAAGAAAAGTTCTGATAGGCAACGTCTCAAAATCGTCCGCTAAGGGGTGTTTTTCGTCGCCTATGGGCCTAACTCAACGATATGGGTTCTGTTGTCGAAACTGCGTCAGGCAAAGTCCTACCACGTTTTTTCGGTCCGTCGCGCTTGGGTGCCCTTCCGCCACGGAAAATCAGACCGTTGCAGAAGTGTTTCCGGGAGCCCGTTGACTGCTGGCGTCATGCAAACTGACACGTGGCAGACGCCGTTAACTGGCAGTTAACGGCGTTAACCGCTGAAACCTCGTGGTAGATGGTAGGCCCACACGAGGCCTGCCACGTCTTAAGCGGGCCGGTCCATTAAGTTTGCGGGCCGGGCCAGCTGACTTAGTTTGACCGGTCAACTATATAGCTGGGCTGGTCCATTAGTTACGTGGGCCGGGCCTAACATCTAAGTTTGACTGGTCAAAAGATTAATGGGCCGGCCCACTAAGCATGTGGGCCGGGCCGAATGCACTCGTTTGACCGGTCAACAGGCAAAAGGGCCGGCCCACAAAACATGTGGGACCCACTTTCATGTTATCGGGCCGGCCCATTTACCATGTGGGGTCCACCTTAAAGCAAGTGGGCCGGCCCAAGAAGTTATTGGGCCGGCCCAATTAGCATGTGGGTCCCACTTTCCTGATATCGGGCCGGCCCATTTAGTACGTGGGGTCCACATTAGATCAAATGGGCCGGCCCACCACGCCAGTGGGCCGGGCCAAAAGCACAGGTGGGTCCCACTTTCCTGTTAATGGGCCAGCCCATTTAGTATGTCGGGTCCACCATATAGCAAGTGGGCCGGCCCAACAAGATAGTGGGCCGGGCCAAAAACACAGGTGGGTCCCACTTTCCAGTTAAAGGGCCGACCCATTTAGTATGTGGGGTCCACCATATAGCAAGTGGGCCGGCCCAACACGCTAGTGGGCCGGGCCAAAACCACAGGTGGGTCCCACTTTCCTCTTAAAGGGCCGGCCCATTTAGTATGTGGGGTCCACCATGTAGCAAGTGGGCCGGCCCAACAAGATAGTGGGCCGGGCCAAAAGCACAGGTGGGTCCCACTTTCCTGTTAAAGGGCCGGCCCATTTAGTATGTAGGGTCCACCTTATAGCAAGTGGGCCGGCCCAACAAGATAGTGGGCCGGGCCAAAAACACAGGTGGCTCCCACTTTCCTTTTAAAGGGCCGGCCCATTTAGTATGTGGGGTCCACCATGTAGCAAGTGGGCCGGCCCAACAAGATAGTGGGCCGGCCCAGTAGTGGGTGGGGTCCACCTTAAAGCAAGTGGGCCGGCCCAATTAGGGTGTGGGTCCACCGTAAATCAAGTGGGCTGGCCCAATAAGTAAGTGGGCCAGCCCGTTTAGTTGCTGTTTATATGCCGGCATAATAGGCGCTTTAGGATTTTGCGGGCCGGCACATATGTGATTTCGGTTAATTGGGCCGTTTAAGGGATGGAAATTCGTGTTTTAGATACTGAGAATATTTACGCAAAGAATGATTTCTGTCGGATAGCCTCACTTACCACAAGCAACAAAGAAAAAATGCACGAAAGAACTATAAAAACTAACTAAATATTATATCAGCTGCACGGCTTTGAAAAAATATTACAGAACCCAGAGAAATTGAATGGTAATTAAACCTAGAAATACAATGAAGCGATCCGGCAATCTTTTAAGTTGTCCATGCAGCACCTATATCTGAAACAAAGACATTACAAGTTAAGACAGCAACAATGGAAAGGCAAAGACACTACAATATTGTTTGCCAAAGATATTTGGAACTCATCATTTCGTCGTTATAACAAGATCATTGTAAGCGCACAATAAGCAAACAAAGAGTGCATGCCGCATACCAACAGCCAATATAACAGAGCATAGAATGAAACAGCAGACTTACTACTGTTGAGTCCCATGCAAACCAACATGTTCAGGGAGTACAAAATTGGCATGAACAACATAGTAGCAGGCTATAAATTTTGTAACAACGACTGAGCAAGATGAAGTTATGATGGCTACATCTATAGAGCAGGGAATGTAAACCAAAAATAGAAGTTACGATGGCAAAAGCTAAAGAGGAGGGAATGTGAACCAACATGTGCCAAGTGCAAATACTTCATTTTGGCCGTGAACTAAATAATACTCCTGAACTTATAGTGAAGGGGATGCAAATCAAGATGTTTCGGGATATAAACTTGTAATGAGTAACACATAGAGGATAGTTATTGCTGGAGCTTAGGATGGACCAGATACAGAATATAGTGGGATCACCTGTGAACTTGTATAAGAGGGAATGCAAACCAATATGTTCAGCATTCCATATGTGAGCGTCATGCCAAGTCAGAGAAACAAGTCAATAATGCAGCTTTTGAAGAACAAGATGGCACGCAAAATTATTATCTAGTAGTATGACAAGTTTATTTGTACTACAGGCTAGATAGCAGAGTGATAGCATGCCAAACAAAGTCCTTACTTTGTTAGCTTACAATGAACTAGATACAAAACAATGGCATCACCTGTAGTACAGGGAATGCAAGCCAACATGTTCATGGAGTAAACAATTGGCGCAAACAACATAGTAGCAGGCCATAAGTTTTGTAACAACGACTGAGCAAGATAAAGTTATGATGGCTAGATCTACAGAGCAGGGAATGTAAACCAAATATAGAAGTTACGATGCCAAAAGCTATAGAGCAGGGAATGCGAACCAACATGTGCAATTACTTAAAATTGGCCATGAACTAAATAATAGCAGGATGTTACTATAATACCTATAATTTTTGTAACAACGACTGAGCAAGATACAAGTTATGATGGCTACATCTACAGAGCAGGGAATGCAAACCAAAATGTTCAATCGCTTAAAGTTAGCAATGAACTAGAAAATAGCAAGGTGTTACGGTCATAGCTAGGAATGAATTAAAGAGCTTCAGACAAACAAGCATCTGAACCCAGAACATGGCGCTAAAACAAGGGACTTACATTAGGAGAAGCACTCTGTGGGAGTCACAGCAGATCTTCCTGGGGTTGATAGATCCGGTGATGAAGTACGCTACATGTGCTACTTGGGGTTGGAGAGACGGCCATTACACTTCATGGTTACTCATCTCATCTGCAAAAACGTAACGGCGCGTCGTTAGCACAAACAGGTTCCCGCAAGATTAAACAAGAACTTGCAGGCAAGCAATAGAAAAGCGACAGTAGAAGAGTTTAGATCATGCACGGCGCCGGTGAAGCAGATCCGGTTCATGCACAGCGGTGTCGGTGAGCAAGATCCGATGCGGTGCACGACGGATCCGGCGAAGCGGCTCCGGTGGGGTGGACGATACCGCAGCTGAAGCGACTGCGGTAGACTGCTGGATGAGCATATGGTTTCGAGGTTCGGCGGGGATGATCCGGTCCGGTTGATGACGGCGTCGATGAAGCGGCTCCGGCAGGCAGCCGGATGACGAGGATCGCGAGGGCTCGGGTAGGCCAGGGAAGTCCGGCGGGGATGTTCCGGTGCGGTGGTCGTGGAGGTGGCAGAGAGGGACTTGGGAAGTTCCGGTGGGTGGTCTGAGGGAAATGAATTTTTTTTGGGAGGGTTTCCGGGCTAGGGAGGTGGTGATCCAAAAAATGACGGTCATACCCCCCCCCCCCCCCCACCAACCGACTTTGCTCTCATCTCCACAGGGGTAGAATGGGAATTTGGAAGCGTGTGAAATTTTTGTATTTTGTGGGCGGGAAGTTTTGCCGCTATGAGATTTTGAATTTGGCTAAGGTCCAACTATAATGATAAAAATTGTGAGACCGTACTAGTACCTCTGTTCAAGGCCGAGTGCAAAATCAAATCATCATGACCTTGAATACCGGTTACTATCATCGTGATCTATCTTCTTATCCCATTCAAAAACCCGTCTGAAATATTTCAGGATTGGCGGGAGATTTTGCCGCCCGACTGAGATTTGATTTTGAATATGGCTATGGTCAAGTAATATACTCCCTCCGATTCATATTAATTGACTTCAATATGGATGTATCTAGAACTAAAATGAGTCTAGATACATCCATATTCGAGTCAATTAATATGAACCGGAGGGAGTAATATAATCTATACCTAATAATAAAGGGAGAAGCGTTTCCGTGGTTTAGTCCGTCATTTTGCGCTTTCAACCGTCCGTCAAGGCGCTTTCGTCCGTCGCGGCTGCTTATCCCACCTACGATGGAGAGTTGGAGTCCGGGTGGTAATCGATATTGGTACCGGTTCAATCTCCGGATCGTACAAGGTCTGGTCTCTCTGGTCTTCCTTTATACGCACACGCAGACAAGTTTAAAAGGGTTGATTCTTTTCTGGTTCGTTCTGTACGCATACGCACACGCAGATATGGGCTGGTCAAGCCCAACAAAGCAGCAAGTTTTGTTTCAGGCAGAAGGTCTTATGCAGCTTAGCAGCAGGGGAAAGAAAAACCTACGAAGGAGGCTACGAGGACTCATCTAAGAACTCTGCTCTGGGACGAACTATGCTCGAACGCGCGGTCAAGGGTGCAGCCATATAAAATAAAAAAGGTCTTGAATCCCTTGATCGAAACCATTCCCCTGATGGAAACCCCTGGTTGAAATTGCGTCGCTCGAAGTTCCGTCTAAGCTCGATATTTTCACGCCTAAAGATCCGGTACAGTTCGACGTTGCAGCCGTTTAGACTCTCAGTTCGCACTGCTCGATGTTTGCTGCTGCCGTTCTGCTGGCAGGAACTAAACTTTTTGCCGCCGTCGTAAGTGTAGACACGGTGGTTCTGTCAGACCCGGTCCGCACTGCTCAACCCCAACTCGGAGTTTTGACGCGGTCGTGAGGGTACACGTGGTAATTCCATCAGATCATCATTGCCGACAAGACACACAGGAAGGACTGCTCCTACCGCAGCTCAGCTAGACAATTCGTGCGCCCGGTTCGTCAAGTCGTCGTCCGCATAGGGCATGAAGAAGGTCCCGTTGCTGGAGGTGAGTGCGAGCGGCTGCAGGCCATGGTCCTGAAGCGGCTGGACAGACGACTTGATCTTTAAGCGGGGGCTCCATAGACGCCATAGTCCAAGATGAGAGATGAGGTCGAGCAGCAAAGATCATCCATGGATCAGTGCGGGAATCATTCCATATGAAGAAGAATACCCCAAGCGGGAATCATACCATCTGTGCTAACTTGGTAGTAGTATGATAGTTCATCTGGGTCAGCATTCAGCAATGACATATTCCACAACCTCAACGCGGGAATCATAATAGAATACCTCAAGCTCTGGCACTTGCTTCGATCGAGATACCAACATCAACCTCACCCAAGAGCTGTCGATGAGATCACATGGAAGTTCACTCCACCGATTTCACTACGAAGAACTTCACGAATCTAATTTCAAGCGGACCGTCTGAAAACCATGGGCGCCTCCTAGATGTAAAATTTTCTTTTTTCTATTGCAAAAAGACCGAATTTTCTGGTGCAACACACGGGCATTTGTCCTAGTCTATATCTATACCTAATAATAAAGGGAGAAGTGTTTCCTTTGTTTCATCCGTCTTGGTCCGTCGTTTCTTTATTTCGTTCGTCGTCCATGTCGCTAAACCTCCTTGGTTTCGTTTGTCTCGCTAAAGAAAACCGGATCATTTCCTGATCAGAAAACGTGGACCTCCAAAACATCTCGGGCTGGCCTCCGCACACCATGTCGTGCCACGCTACAACTCCTCTCTGCTGGTTTTGGCTCTCGTGCGAGGAAACAACTCCATGTCGATCGCCTGTACATCCATGGTGGCTGGTTCCTATATATACACGGTAGGTCGATGAACACGTGAGAGGATACGAGAGATCGTCGTGACGAAAGCTACCCACGACCACCGATCAAAGAAGCGGCCGACCGGTTCTGCCAAGATGCAGATCTACAAAGGACGCGAAACTCTCCCGGCGTCCAAGCTTCCGGTCTTGGTAGCTCGGCGTCGTTTTGTTGAAAACTGCAGCTCTGGAGGTCCTGCAACAACAATGACAGGTTCATCGCCTCAAGAGGCTACAAAATAGCCTTGGAGTAGTGCTGGCCGGAGGTGATCGCAAGCTGTTATTGTTGGAGCAGCAGGTTCAGATTGTCTGACAGTCTGTAGTCGCCATCCTGCGTCTTTCTTCTTCTGGATCAAGGCCTTGTAGGTCTGTTTCACGGAGAGGTAAGGCTACGAAGCAATCTGCATGAAATCTTCCACCATGGCCTCACGGCTGACTTGTATCCTGCCTCCTGCCTGTGAGCTCCCGGCTGGCCCCGATCGACCTCAACGTTGACCAACAACGCGAGTGAGGCTATCTCACTTTTTCTTTAAATCAGAGCCGATCGAGTTCAGAGCGGTGGCTATATATCTGGGATGGAGAAGATCCACTCGTGACGCCCGCGCTCGCGCTGTTCCCGGCCGGAACGCATGATCCCTGGATATTATTGGCCCTGGCGCACGGAGCCGGCCAGCCACAACCTGTGAATGCTTTTCGTGATCCAATATCCAGCGATCCAAAACACAACGCGGTGTGCCATGTTCATGTGAAGTAATATCGTGCAGTCCGGAAGAGAACGAGAACTATCGGCTGGCCTACTTCATCTGCGGCGTGTCCAACTATGAGAAGTGGACGACCACCAATGTCATGAAGGAGGCCGCGGCAATCTTCCCGTTGGACGAGATGAGGAATTATCGGTTCAGAAATTGGGGCCATTGTTCCCCACGAAAGGCAGCGGCATGGAGCGGGCGCTGTCGTACACGTTCCGCGCGGCGGCATGCATGTCTACTACTGATTACTGAACGAGCAAACACGAAACTATACCAGAAGGGCCGCTACTGCTACAACGACATGGGTGCTAGCTTGCTTTGAGAGGTGTGATTGTGTATTACAACGAAGTCATACATATATGGTATTAGCAATTCAACTATTTGAATATGAATTATGCTGTTTGACTACTGATTAGCTTACAAATTTTTCTTCTAATCAGATAACCAGACACAAAAACTAATGTGTGCAGTTTGAGAATATAACACTATGCACAGCCTCTCATTGTGGGTATACCATTTCCGTTCTGGAGGTTTCAGGCTATGTTTGAATCGAATCTAAGGATGACAATCACTAGATCGTCAATATACGCTGATTAGACTAGCATTTATATACCATAAAGATACCGCCTCTTTAGACTACCATTTATATACCGTAAAGATACCGCTGATCGACGTGAGGTTTTTCTCTTTAGACTACCATTTATATACCCGCCTCTTTCGCCAATGGCTCGACCAAGATATGCCTAGAAATTTAGACTTGCAAATCATTTGATCAGGATAATTTATGCTTAGTTTCATTGCAATTAAATTGTTTTAAACTTCACCAACTCTAAATTTCACAGTACAAATACATTACTCCCTCCGGCTATTAATATTTGTCGCGGACTTATGTAAAATACAGGCTAAAATGTGTCTAGATTAATTAAACCTGCAACAAGTATTTAGAGCTGAATGGACTAATTAAGGATCATCCATAGCAAAGCACGGGCCCTTTTCCGTTGCAACGCACGGGTTTGCTTCCTATACTAATATAAAGACGGTACACCTGGTTAAGTACAGTACTAATTGCTCTGCTCCGGCAGTCAAGGCCAACAGCCACATCAAGCCATCATCATTACAAACAAAATCAGTCAAATCTAGAAGCTAGTATAGGAAAAATTCAAAGCAGCATAATAAATCCAGAAAACTAAGTACGGAGTATAATACATAAACTGCATACAATAGCCAAAAGCAGCCAATAACAATGTTAATGTTCACGACAAACTAATCTGAAAATAATACAAGACGCAATGTGTGGCCAACATGAAGATTAGGATACCCCAGGATGAATGAATCTATCTTCATTCAACATATATTACTTCGTTACTCCATTCTCTGATCTGAAGGAAATATTCATTGAACTCCTTCCGTCTGCAGTGTGCAGCCAATACATCCTCCAAACGGTATGGCCTTTGTTCATTTCTCATACCGTAGTTTCCTAATCTATCCACACGTATTGGCCACTCATCCCAGGCCTTTATATCATCAAAGTACTCTCTGATATAACCAAAATCTCCGTAGTAGATGCAGCCAGGTCGAAGTGTCGGGTGCACTCTGGTGTCGACGGAGATACACCGGATATAATGGACGAAGAAGGCACGACTGCCAATGTTATTGATAGCATGGAGAGAGCGGCTCTCAGTGTCCACACGGTAGACCAATGATTGACCTTCCTCCAAATGCTTGTTGTCCAACAACACAAGCAGCAGAGCACCATCCGACTTCACAAGGTAGAACTTGTTATTTCCAAGTTCTGGAAATGAAAATAGTGTATCCATGTTGACTGTGCTCGCGCGCTGCTCCAACTGGACATTGTTGGTGCACACTAATTTTCCGCACTCAAAATTGTTCACAGCTATTGCATACAATTCACCATTGAACGGGGTAATGCAACGCAGAGAATGGTGCTCGGTCGAAAATCTTCCTTCTCCCCAATCTTCATCTATACCCTTAGTTGGAGTGCTCTCATCGACCCAAGCAATTTCCGCCGGGTAATCTTTGGAAACGAAGACCATAGTCGGGGACTTCATTACAGCGACTGACTTCAGAATAACATATGGCATATGCGCCTCAAACCTAGTATTCAATGTCTTTGTGAGTGGGTTCAGAAGTCGTATCTTGTGCGGCTGGTTCTTCTGGGCAAGCACGATGACGCCACGGCAAAAGCCGACGAAGTAGTATCTAAAATATATTGCTGAAGATAACATTCAGCACTAAGATGTTTACGACTGAAAATAAAAATAGATTAACTCTATAGATATGGAGGAATTTGAACCTTGCATGAACTTCCGTTAGATCGATGGTGACGTAGCGGGATGTGCGGAGGTGGAGGAAGGTGAAATCAGCAGCGCGTGGAAGGGCGTGTTCTACCATGATCCATTCGTGCAGGTGCACGTCGGGCTCAGGTAAACCTGAGCGCCAATTTCTACAAACTTGCCTCAAAGCAGAGTAGGTGTCCATGTACTCCTCGTTCGCCAGTAAGCAGTCCCCGATCTTGTGAAGTGGTCCGTCAGCCCTGAGAGAGGCCCATCCACGGAGGCGCGGCGCTTGGATGCGCCGCCCTCGGAGGGGACGGTCTCGGGGGCGACGGCCGCCGGCGCATTCTTCTTGTCCATCGCCGGCAGGGAACGCGCGTAGGGCGGTTGGTGTTTTTTCGTTCGATTTGGAGAAGTTGATGGGACGTGAGAGGCGTGGTTGCGTGCGTGAGTGAGAATGAGACTGTGTGCAGAGGGAGGGATGAGAGGGGCTGCAGACAGGCAACATGACGGTTGGTCTCGGCAGTTTCTCAAAAAAGCTAGCCGTTTGGTCTCAACACGCGCACCGCCTAACCGCTGCGCACCACGACACGCGTCCGTGGTACTGCACGTCTGCACCGTTACGTGTACTCAGTTCTACCGTCGAGCCTTACACTGGAAAAATATATGTACTCAGTTTTCCCCTCGAGTACTAATACTGGCTAGTGCAATATACTCAGTTTTACCCTCAAGTGGCTGGTCAACAGAGAGTCATCAAATGGGATTAAGCTAGTATCTAATTGAGTAATTTCATGCGCAAAAAAATAAAATCATACTGCCTCCTACTCATGGAGTCTTGTTAAGAAGAGGAGGTCTAACACGTGGAAAACAGAATAGCACACCACAGGTCCGAAATGATGGAAAGGGCTAGGCAATCCACTTATAGATCTCAACAAAAACCACATGGAACTATATTAAACTTATGCAGTAGCCAACGCAACCAAAATTCAGAAGTGCAGGCTGAGTCCCAACACATTTGCTTCGGTGTCCCCCCCCCCCTTTCGTTCAAACTGTAGTGAACTAAAACATATGAATGGCAAAGATCTCTTTTTAACTCTTCGTAACCAAGGGCGTAATGATTAAAAGTGAATAAAAAGACATAAGTGTAAGATCTCAAGTAGCCGGTACGGTCCATTTGAGTCTATATTGTTCAGTAGTCAGACACGCAGACAACGTTGTACATTGAAAACCAAAACGTTCGTGGGTAAAATATTTCTCCTGCCACATTGGCTGTTAGGAACATTAAGTACACCCAGTATATCTATACGGTGGTATATAGGGCTTGATATGGGTTTTTACGGGCTAAAAAATGAAGGCACATGGCAAAAATTACCCCTTCAAGTTTTGGTGAGGGGGGGACACCGAAGCAAGCCTCGAGTCCCAAAGGCACAACACAATATGGAAACTTGCAAACTTACATAAAAGGGGCTATGCAACCCACTTATACACACATTAACAGCCATCCTCGTGTGTGACAAGAGAAATTCAACACTGGATTCGGAGGTAGGCACATGAAGCTTTACAAGGGCCAATGGGGCACCAACAAATTATGGATGAATTGAACCACACCGTCAACAATTCAAACTCGAGACCTTGGCTCTAATACCATTTAAGTTCAAACTGATTGAAAAGGCTAGGCAACCAATTTATAAAACATCCACAGGAACAACTACCAAGTTGATCCCAGCTGCAGATAAAATGCATGCACCAACAAAATAGGAACATTGCCTCAGTCTCAGGAAAAATTTCACAATACCAAGGTACTCACATGTCAATGTCAGTGTTCATCTCCAATTATCTATGCATTTTATTAGTCTTTGAGAGATTATAACGAACTTGATTGGCCTCCTGCAGTAGGGCATCACATGCTTCTGATCTCGATCTCAACATGTCAACTTGGTTTCTTAACACATATGCTGCAGCTCGTTCTATTTGGAGTTGTTCCTCCAGAACTTGTGAACAGAAAGACTTGGACTTGGACTGCAAAAACCCAGCATTTCGCAGGAAAGTGTTTTTGGTGATATCTTTATTTTTAAGTACCATGGTAAATGTCTCCATACATTCTTCTAGAGTTTTTTCCATACCGTCTTTCCCGGGTTTTGCCATCTCCAATTTCATATTTGCCTGAAAAGTTTTCAGTCGTGTAAAAATTAAAGTTATTACAGAGAAACATGCAAATGGTAGATTTAATGTGTATGAACTACTTTTAATCCTACAAGTTGGTATGCCTGATTACACATCAAATGCATTTTCACAAAAACGTCTACAAGATCATATTGACATGCCCATTATTGCTCCTACAAATTAGCAAGTGTGTCGTTAAAAAATTTAAATCATAAAGAAGACTTACAATAACACTTTCTGCGAGTTCTCCTATCACATTATGTTTGTTCTTCTGGCATGCCTCGAACTGCTCTGCCAGAGTCATCTCTTTGTCTGGTTGCATGTTGTTTGCATGATCTACTTTCTGCATTTTTGTACAATCATATAGAAATCAAATAACGTGGTTAAAATGGAGGATGCAAATATAACATGCACATGGAGTTCTACACAATTTACGAGTAACATATGTAGCAGTACAGACCAGCGGGGCATTACTTTTTTGCCAGAGATGCCCAACCAAGTGACGAGATTCTGTACGGCTTGGTAAACGTTGTTTCAAGCGGTTAGCCTGGTTCCTTTTAGACAACGTCTGCAAAAGGAGACTAGTGAAACACTGGCGCAAAATAAGTATTCAGAATTTAATCTGGTTTCACGGTCCTCATAAGCCATACCACATTCTTTGGATCAGACCAGTGCTTGACAAGATCTCCCCACTGCTCGTCAGTCATACGAGTGCAGGAGACTTTGTTCGAACATTGGCGATGTCTGGCCAGTGAAGTATGTCGCCTTAAGATTATAGCGGTGCTGGCGCAACAATTCTTTGAATATGGAAGCGATGACAAACTTTACATCCTCATTATCCTCATCGAATTCAAACCTTAACTGCTCACAACGGTTGAATGATTGGTGAGTTATATAGCATAGAAACAACAGTAAGCTACAAGAAATGGGACAGATCAATGTGGAATAATTTATCATTACCAGGAGAAGCATGACTTACATGTAAATTATGCACTAAACTCTCGAACTGTGAAGGGGTGTCAACATGCTGCTTCCACAATGGGAAGGTAGGAAGTTCATTCACGATAAAATAGCCAATATGTGATACAAGATATGAAGATTCATGCGGATGAAGTGGCCTTCGCCACCTACAATAGATGTGATGCGAAATCTTGAACCCATTCGGAAATCTTAGCTGCAAGTTTTCTTCCTACCGTTGGCCCCCTCGTTTTTATTGATCGTTGCGAACCTACCAAGTTAAGCATTACATCAAGCTATCATGGTATATAGATACATAAGGGAGCATTAAACTACAAGTCTTGAAAAAAGTATTACCTTTTTGGCGTGGGTCTCATCATCGGGAGAGGAGTTGTCTTTCGCAGGACTAAGGGTCGGAGGGAGATCATCACCGGTTCTTTGGTGTTGTGGCAACTGCTTGTTTGGACATTTGAGGCTGTATCATCTGGGACTAGCATCATGTGTCCTTGGCCATTATTACCTACCACCACTCCTGATGGTGCCAATTGTTGGCTCGAATTTGCTGTGGAAACTGGTTCTGTTGGCAATTGTTGCTGAGAAACAGTATTGGCCACTGGTGGTTGTGGAATGTGTGGGCTGGTACATCTTTGGGGCTACTACATACGATTCGATGGTTTGTGGTTTTTACGAGACCTTTTACTGTTATCATTCTCGGCCTGTTCGCCACCTCGTGTCAGTCTTTTGTTAGACCTTGTAATAGGAGGAGCAGCACGAGCATTAGGCTTAACCCTTTTTTTATTACGCACTGTCACCCATCCTCTGGTATCAGCCTGAGGTTCCTGTTGAGTGTTCTTCCTCCTGTTCGTTCTTGAAAAGTTCTTGCCCGAATCTGCAGATGCCTGTCACACATAAATGATATTTCAATGTACAATATTATATGATGATGATATGCGGATGGAATGGAAAAACAGTAAGGCAACATATGCCAAAACATATATGATGCGTTAACTAAGCAGGAAAAATTGTAGTAATGAGATTGAACATGGCATGGGTAACATATTTGGTAGGACTGGGATACAACAAATGGAAGTTGGGACAAATAATTCGATGACAGGACAGAGAAAACTCACCTTGTTATGTTGCAGAGGATAGTCGACCAGGGCATCTTCCTGAGTCAGCTCGCCATCACAATCAGCAGGATCAAATTCTGAATCAGAGGAATGTTCCGTATCCTTTGTGATGGAGGTGGGTGGCGTTTTTGCACTAGATCTTGTAGAAGGATGTAGTGTTAGGCCCAACGAGGCTGCAACTCGGCTATTATGCAGGATAGTTTGCCTCCGTTGCTCTTCGTACTCATTCTCGAGTGGAAGACCTAACATGCATTGGCGAGAAATGCAGATGAGATTTATCATGGAACTGTGCATATAAGAACAAATTAATAGTAGCAGTGAGACTTCTCAAAAGGTGTAATGACAAACAAACTATGGCTCAAAAATAATTGATGTTCATATTGTCAAGTTTCATGCACTAGCCAACGCAACCGGAAGTCCGGACTGATGGAAAGGGCAAACAAATTATGGATCAAAAATAATTTATGTTGGGCAACAGAGGGCAGCAACAACAATTTTTAGGATAAGTATGAATGTCAAGCTTCATGCAGTAGCCAACGCAACCAAAAGTCCGAACTGATGGAAAGGGCTAAGCAATCCACATATAGAATCAAACACATAAGTGTCATTTCATGCCCATGGTTAACCATATGGAATGGCGTGTGCTTAATATAATTGCCTAGGGTCTTCCAAGTTCCAACAGATCGGTCTATTGGATGAACTTGCTAGAGCATGCAATTCGAAATGGTATCAGACCTACAAGGTCCTGAGTTCAAATCCTAGCAAGTAGCAACGCAGTATTCAAAATAAATACTTGCAGCCTTCCTAAAAAAATATCTAATGATACATGCCTAAGGCTCGGTCTATTGAATGAGCGGTTTTATCACTTAGCACCACAAGTTGGGAATTTTTATCACAAAACACCAACATTTGGGGAAATTATTTCACATAACACATTATTTGTCATTAGTTGGCTTGACAAGAGCATCACCCTACAGCGTGACACCAATTTACAGTACGTGAGCATGTTTGCTACAAACAAATGAATTTTGGTGTGAAATTTTGTAGACACTCTGTGGAAATGAGAATATGAGTCACACTTGTTACATATGCTACACACAAAATGAATTACCATATGACAAATATCCATTGAAATTATAACCACACAAGAACATAGATTTGGGTAATATATTCTGTACCAGTATAAGGTTTTGATAATGTGTACCAATACAACTACCCTGGACATAAGATTTTTTTGAACTGTACGGACATAAGATTTAACAACTAGTGTTAACAAACATCTTTGTATTTAGCGTTTAACAGCAAATACCACAAAATAAAGTCTAATTGTCTTTCACCTGCTGTCACTCTTAAACTGACGGTGGCCTGAAGTCACTAATGGGCTATCAAACAGAGATCATGTATTCTGCGAAACAATTACCCCAAATGTTGGTGTTTTATGTTACAAATTTCTAGGGTTGTGGTTCTGTGATAAAATCAAATCCCGAACTTCTGGTGTTAAGTGATATAAAACCTCATTGGATGAACTGGCTAGAGCATGCAATTCCACATGGTGCACACAGAGTTGCAAATAGAAAAAAATACAGGCAGTTTAATACTATCAATAAATTGCTCTGCTAGCTTGACTGCTATCATAACCTTTGTAAAACGTACTACCACCATCCCGAAGTTTTTACCAAAAATCATTATTAACATGCAAAATACAAATTTAACATCATTAAATAGATAACGAATATATTTTCGTACGGTATCTACGAAATATTATATTTCTTGATAGATTGTTCTGAAAGTTTGGTCAAACTTTACTTGGTTTGACTTTTATAAATAAGCCTTCAGGTCTGGGTGTGTCTATGTCTCAGTCAACTGAGAAATTCTTAAGTCTCAGTCACTTCAGAAAAGTGCAACTGCAGTTCAAAAAAATGTGCAACTCGGATCAGTTGCACTTTTCTAGTAGAAAAGTGCAATTGCACTTTTTTGACAGAAAAGTGCAGCTCAAGTGCATTTTTGTGAGTGACTGAGACTTTAGAAATTCTCAGACAAGTATTCAAACCCCAAAAAAGTACCACACAAAAGTGATATTTGGAAAAGAAAAGCGTAACGAAAGTGGACATAAGCTCTGCCTCTCCCTCAGCAGATGTAAGGTTACGATCAGTAGAGTTCCGAGATAAAAAAATACAGGCAGTTTAATACGATCAACAAATTGCTCTGCTAGCTTGACTGCTATCATAACCTTTGTAAAATGCATACTTCAAACCCCCAAAACATATCACACAGAAGTGATTCTCGGTAAAGAAATGCATAGCGAAAGCGGACATAACCTCGATCTTCATCTCGATCAGCAGATGTAAGGTTGAGATCTCATATAGCTACGCGGCAAACAACTATCTACACTGATCTAATATCAGCAAGAATGCATTGCAAGAAAGCAAATGCATATAACAAAAGCGGACATGTAAAGTATTCATCAACCTTCGTCTAAGGCCAGGGCGGATTTACTCTTTTGTTGGGGGTGGTCGACTTTGGGGCCGCGTTTTTTGCCCATCTCGATCTCCGGTGAGGTGGACTACAGAGTCGGGGAAGCAGATCCGGAGCAGATATGGCGCGGTCAACGTCGGCGTCGAGGAAGCTAATCCGTCTTGCTAGACAGCAAGGGAGGTCCGCCGGTAAAACGTGGTCGGTCACTACGGTGGCCGGTGAGGAGGCAGTGATGGTGATGAGGGGCGGTGAGGCACGGCCGTCGTCGTGGGAGTGTGCCTGGTAGAAGCATGAGAAAGATGTTGTGTTAATATTGTGCTCTACAGGGAAATATCCTCTGTTGACCGATGTTTTATAGGCCGACGGGCAAACCGCAGGTTTTGGGGTAGCTTGAAAATGGGACGCGCCAACAATTTCGGCGCGTGTTTTGCGGCAGAGATGAAAGTCACCCATAAGAAACTTTCCTCATGGAATACCTTTTGCTTGTTGGTTGGTCGTGTAGACAACATATATATGGGAGATGCCCATAGCTAGCTAGGCCATTCATATCAAACTCGAGTGATTATCACTAAGTTTACAATGAATATATTTCATGACACTTGCTATTGGCCGGATAGTAGAAAATATATTTCATGACTTCCCATATTAGTTAATTTATATTATTTCAATTGCTAAAATATTTGCATATTCTTTTAGAGTTCTAAAAAACACACTACACAATGACAATGGATATTACCACTACCTTCTAGGTCCCGGCCATCAGATTTAGGGCTCCTTTGATTCATAGGATTTGCATAGGAATTGTGTAGGATTTGGTTCCTATGGAAAAAATTTCCTATACATGTTGTTTGATTCATAGGAATATATCCTATAGGAAAAATACCTATGGAAATCTTGTAGTGTAATTCCTATAGGAAAAAAACATTAGCTCATACCTCATGAAAAATTCCTTTGCTTCAATCAAACACACTTCACCTTCCTATGGGATTCAAATAGACATGCCATTCTAATCCTATGACTTTCCTATTCCTATGCTTTTTCTATCCTTTGAATCAAAGGAGCCCTTAGAGAAAAGTAGCTTAGCCAGAGATTTAGACCTTTGTGCAACAAATACATGAGTTGGTGATATGTGCAAAAGAACAGGTTAAGTGAGTGTTACGTGCAACAATGACAACAATAAGTGGAGTTTCGTGCAAAGGATAAAAGGTGCAAAAGGGATCACACGGAAGGAGAAAGAGAAAGGGAGAGCGATTGCCTCACGGGGCCGCTGTTATTTATGGTGAAAAGTTATGATTCACTTTTTTCGGTGAGTGATGTTGACTGGCACACAGGGTTTCAGTTCCGTAGACCTGCAGTGCAGGCTACGCGCGCGTCTAATATTCTTTTTTTTCAGCGACAAATGGGAGAGAGAGAGAGAGAGAGTCTTGACGATGCATCTTTACTTGACAAAGAAGATTGCTGGGAGTTTGCCTACCTACCGCACGTGACTTGTGCTCACTGATATGTGGGACCTACACGCATGGGA
The DNA here is from genome assembly GCF_019359855.2 of Lolium perenne. Lineage (NCBI taxonomy): Eukaryota > Viridiplantae > Streptophyta > Magnoliopsida > Poales > Poaceae > Lolium > Lolium perenne. The sequence goes on from NC_067245.2 coordinate 264,484,317, forward strand.
ACCACACGTAAGTGACCGACCTACTTTATTCTAGGGTGCCCGTCAAGCTAATACATAGTCTGCAACATGAAACTCTATTCGCTTATAAAATCTGAGCTTTGAAATCCAATTTAATTTAAGTCTATTATTGGTCATATCAAGTATAAAATTACATTCTGAAACTTGTTCAACGCTTTCTCATAAATTATTATGGTAGTTTCTGAAAATCAAATGCTAATTGATTTGAGAAAAAACATATATTATTGCACAACAATGGGATATTAAAATATTTATTTGTAAATAAAAATAAGAAGTCAATGTTGTGGTAAGTTAGGAGGTTCAAAGGGTAAACCAAATATAACGTTTTGTTCAATCTCATAGTTAATATTACCAAGTTTGATTCTCCCTGGACAGCATTGTTTGTTATAGTGTTCCCTAATTGGGCATGGTGGTGCATCTTGCCATTTCTAACACTGTTGATGACTAGACTTTTCAAGTTTTCGGTATAAAAAATTGTTTTTCATTTTCTAGATGATAAAAAATTGTTTATTTTGTGCATGGGGTAGATAAGATATGGGTCAAAATGGCGCATCTACATTTTTAAAATAAATTAGGCCATATTTTAATGCCAATTCCCAAATTTACGGTTTTTAGTGCTTTCTAGCTAGTCTCGCACATTTAAATGACTTTATGCTGATTTATTGAAAGTAATTCAAATTTGAATTGTAGGTGTGTTATAACTTGGTCCTACAAGTCCCCACAAATCATATTTAGATACATATTACTTACTATATATAGAAACCAGTGATAGTACTAAAATATTCAACCCCTTTGCAAAGATAATCATGTCGACCATTTTGACCTGGTTTTGAAATAAATAAATGAAAATGAAGAAAACCTAAAAAATGAAACCCTTCTACATGGAGTGTGCTTGTATGTGTTAGTTGACAGGGAAAATAATAAACATGTGATAGGGTAGTGAAAAACAAAATGTCTTCACAAAGCGGACTATCGTGTATGAAGATTCCTAGTTTGCAAGCCAAATGATATAGTTATGGCCATATTTGTGGCATAGTTTGTTACAATGTGCCCAAATTGGGAATGGTGGTGCATCTTGCCATTCCCAACAATGTTGCTGACTAGACTTTTCAACTTTTCGGTATATAAAACTCATTTTTCAATTTCTAGATGACAAAATAGGTTTATTTTGTGAATGGGGTACATAAGATACAGCTCAGAATGGCACCTCTATATTTTAAAGATAAATAAGGCCACATATTTGTGAAAACTCCCAACTCTTTACGTTTTTTAGTGCTTTCTAGCAAGTTTCACACATTTAAATGTCTTTATGCTGATTGATTGAAAGTAATTCCAATTTGAAATGTAGGTGTGTTATAACTTCGTCCTATAAATCCCCAAAAATCATTTTTGGATACATATTACTTACTATATACAGAAACATGTGATAAGGTAGTAAAAACAAAATGTCTTCACAAGACGGACTATCGTGTGTATGAAGATTCATGTGCTTTGGTTTTCATTTTTTGATTTTTTCTAAATATTTATGCCCATTTGAATCTTGGTCAAATCCTAGGTTTGACCAAGATTTAAGCAAGTTTAAAACACATGAAAATGAAAAGGTAAGCTTGGATCCTTATTAGTCATTCTAGAATGAAGCTTTTGGGGGGTTCTTGAAATCTCAATGTTTGAAACCCAAAACCACTTCTCTTCATGGTTGACTTCATAAGACAGAGTTTAGGGTTAGGGGTAGCTACATGATTTGTCAGGTTTGAATATGTCTAGACCTTGTTTATCAACTTGAATGCTTACTATATATATATGACGTAAGAATACTATGTGCTTTGGTTTTTCTTTTCTTTTTTTTTTGATTTTTTCTGAATTTTTATGCTCATTTGAATCTTGTTGTTGGTCAAATCCCAGGTTTGACCATGATTTAAACAAACTTAAAACATGAAAATGAAAAGGTAAGCCTGGATCCTTCCTAGTCACTCTAAAATTAAGCTTTTGGGAAGTTTTTGAAATTTCCATGTTTGAAAGCCAAAACCGCTTTCTCTTCATGCTTGACTTCATACGACAGAGTTAAGGGTTAGGGGTAGATACATGCTTTTTTCTATTTTGAATATGTCTAGACCTTGTTTATCAACTTGAAGGCTTACTATATATGATATAAGAAGGCTATGTGCTTTGGTTTTTCATTTTTCCGATTTTTTTTTGAATTTTATGCCCATTTGAATCTTGGTCAAATACTAGCTAGCTAGGTTTGACCAAGATTTAAACAATTTTAAAACATGAAAATGAAAAGGCAAGCCTGGATCTTTTTTAGTCACTCTAAAATGAAGCTTTTGGGAGGTTCTTGAAATTTCAATGTTTGAAACCAATACGACTTCTCTTCATGCTAGACTTCATAAGATCGACCGAGTTTATGGTTAGGGGGTAGATACATGATTTGTCTGGTTTGAACACATGTCTAAACCTTGTTTACCAACTTGAATGCTTACTATATGACATAAGAAGACTATGTGATTTTGTTTTTCATTCTTCTATTTTTTTGAATTTTATGCCCATTTGAATCTTGGTCAAATCCTAGGTTTGACCAGGATTTAAACAAGTATAAAATATGAAAACGAAAAGGTAAGCCTGGATCCTTCTTAGTCACCCTAATATGTACCATCTTTTGGGAAGTTTTTGAAATTTTCATGTTTGAAACCCAAAACCACTTCTCTTCATGATTGACTTCATAATTAAGACAGAGTTTAAGGTTAGGGGCAGATATATACATGATTATCTGGTTTGAATATGTCTAGACCTTGTTTATCAACTTTAATGCTTACTATATATATGACATAAGAATGCTATGTGCTTTGGTTTATCATTCTTTTGGTTTTTTCCTGAATTTTTATGCCCATTTGAATCTTGGTTAAATCCTAGGTTTGACAAAGATTTAAACAAGTTTAAAATATGAAAATGAAAAGGTAACGCTTTGGTTTTTCATTTTTCTTATTTTTTTGAATTTTGATGCACATTTGAATCTTGGTCAAATCCTAGGTTTGACCAAGATTTAAACAAGTATAGAACATGAAAATGAAAAGGGAAGCCTATATCCTTCTTAGTCGCTCTAAAATGAAGCTTTTGGGATGTTCTTGAAATTTCCATGTTTGAAACCCAAAACGATCTTTCTTCATGCTAGACTTCATAAGATCGACAGGGGGTAGATCTATACATGATTTGTCTGGTTTGGATATATCTAGACCTTGTTTATCAACTTGAATGCTTACGACATGACATAAGAAGACTATGTGCTTTTGTTTTTCTATTTTTATTTTATTTTTTGTGCCCATTTGTATCTTGGTCAAATCCTAGGTTTGACCAAGATTTAAATAAGTTTAAAACATCAAAATGAAAAAGGAAGCATGTATACTTCTTAGTCACTCTAAAATAAAGTTTTTGGGAGGTTTTTGAAATTTCCATGTTTGAAACCCAAAACCACTTATCTTCATGCTTGACTTCATAAGACAAAGTTTAGGGTCGATAGGGGGTAGATACATGATTTGTCTGGTTTGAATATGTCTAGACCTTGTTTATCAACTTGAATGCTTACTATATGACATAAGAGGACTATGTGCATTGGTATTTCATTTTTTGATTTCTATGCCCATTTGAATCTTGGTAAATCCTAGGTTTGAGCAAGATTTAAACAAGTTTAACATGTGAAAATGAAAAGGTAAGTCTGGATCCTTCTCTTAGAAACTCTATAATGAAGCTTTTGGGAGGTTCTTGAAATTACCATGTTTGAAACCCAAAACCACTTATGTTCATGCTTGACTTCATAAGACAGAGTTTAGGGTTAGGGGTAGATACATGATTTTTCTGGTTTGAATATGTCTAGACCATGTTTATCAATTTGAATAATTACTATATGACATGAGAAGGCTATGTGCTTTGGTTTTTCATTCTTTCGATATTTTCTAAATTTTTATGCCCATTTGAATCTTGGTGAAATCCTAGGTTTGACCAAGATTTCAATAAGTTTAAACATGACAATGAAAAGGTAATTAATCATGGATCCTTCTTAATTAACCAGTCAGTCTAATTAAAATGAAGCTTTTGGGAGGTTTTTGAAATTTCCATGTTTGAAACCCAAAACCACACTTCTCTGCTTCATGCTTGACTTCATATACAATTAAGACAGAGTTTAGGGTTAGGGGGTACATGATTTGTCTGGTTTGAATATGTCTAGATCTTGTTTATGAACTTGAATGTTTACTATATGACATAAGAAGACTATGTGCTTTGGTTTTTAAATTTTTTTTTTTAATTTTGATGCACATTTGAATCTTGGTCAAATCCTAGGTTTGACCAAGATTTAAACAAGTTTAAAACATGAAAATCAAAAGGTAAGGCTGGATCCTTCTTAGTCACTCTAAAATGAAGCTTTTGGGAGGTTTTTGAAATTTCCATGTTTGAAACCAAAAACCACTTCTCTTCATGCTTGACTTCATAAGACGAAGTTTAGGGTCGATAGGGGGTAGATACATGATTTGTCTGGTTTGAATATGTCTAGACCTTGTTTATCAACTTGAATGCTTACTATATGACATAAGAAAACTACGTGCTTTGGTTTTTCATTTTTCTGATTTTTTTTGGAATTTTGATGCACATTTGAATCTTGGTCAAATCCTAGGTTTGACCAAGATTTAAACAAGTATAGAACATGAAAAGGAAAAGGGAAGCCTATATCCTTCTTAGTCACCCTAAAATGAAGTTTTTGGGAGGTTTTTGAAATTTCCATGTTTGAAACCCAAAACCACTTCTCTTCATGCTTGACTTCATAAGACAGAGTTTAGGGGTTAGGGGGTAGATACATGATTTGTCTAGTTTGAATATGTCTAGACCTTGTTTAATTACCAACTTTAATGCTTACTATATATATGACATAAGAAGACTATGTGCGCTTTGCTTTTTCATTTTTCTTATTTTTTTTGAATTTTGATGCACATTTGAATCTTGGTCAAATCCTAGGTTTGACCAAGATTTAAACAAGTATAGAACATGAAAATGAAAAGGGAAGCCTATATCCTTCTTAGTCGCTCTAAAATGAAGCTTTTGGGATGTTCTTGAAATTTCCATGTTTGAAACCCAAAACGATCTTTCTTCATGCTAGACTTCATAAGAGCGATAGGGGGTAGATCGATACATGATTTGTCTGCTTTGGATATATCTAGACCTTGTTTATCAACTTGAATGCTTACGACATGACATAAGAAGACTATGTGCTTTTGTTTTTCTTTTTTTATTTTATTTTTTGTGCCCATTTATATCTTGGTCAAATCCTAGGTTTGACCAAGATTTAAACAAGTTTAAAACATCAAAATGAAAAAGGAAGCATGTATACTTCTTAGTCACTCTAAAATAAAGTTTTTGGGAGGTTTTTGAAATTTCCATGTTTGAAACCCAAAACCACTTCTCTTCATGCTTGACTTCATATAAGACATAGTTTAGGGGTTAGGGGGTAGATACATGATTTGTATGGTTTGAATATGTCTAGACATTGTTTATCAACTTTAATGCTTACTATATGACATACAAGACTATGTGCTTTGGTTTTTGATTTTATTTTTTTTTTGAATTTTCTGCCAATTTGGTTTGACAAAGATTTAGACAAGTTTTACACGTGAAAACGAATAAGTAAGCCTGGTTCCTTCTTAGTCACTCCAAAATGTACCAATTGATAGGTGTGTTAACTCTACTTCGTGGAAAAAATAATGTCATGTAAATGAGTTAACTTGGATTTCCTACCCTTGAATCCATAGGAAACTTTGTTCTAATGCACTATAATAATCAACCGAGTTTTTACACCAACGGGTCTGTCACTTACGTGTGGGGTGCCCATGCGTGAGGTCCCACACTTCAGTGAGCACAAGTCACGTGCAATAGGTACGCAAACTCCCAGCCATTTTCTTTGTCAAGAGAAGACGCATCAGGATTCAGGATGCGTACTGGGAGTCTGTGGGTCCTTCTGGATCCTTCGGTTGTCCCTCTCACAAAAAAAACAAATCTCTCTCATTCTCGGCCTCGCTTCGACTCGCTCGCTCGCTCGCACCTCCTGCTCACTGACAAAACCTGCACAACAGTCAACATCATCACCCGAAAAAGGGGAGACACCATAATGCACTCCCTTCTTCTCTCCTTCCGAGTGATCCCTCTTCCTCCGAGTTTCACGCGACGGGCAAACACACATGTGCTGCATAGTAATAATAAAAAAGTAGAAAAATCGACCTACGAATATATGATTAAATATAGGTTAATCTAGGGTTTTGCCCACTACTACAGATCAAGTTCAAAAATATCCACTTGAATGGTTCGATTTTGGGCTACTAATGTGCGTTGGTTTTTTAATTTTTTCTGAATGTTTATGCCCATTTGAATCTTGGTCAAATCCTATGTTTGACCAGGATTTAAACAAGCACAAACATGAAAATGAAAAGGTAAGCTTGGATCCTTTTTAGTCACTCTAAGATGACCAATCTAGTTTAGGGTTAGGGGGTAGATACATGATTTGTCGGGTTTGAATATGTCTAGACATGCTTGTTTATCAACTTGAATGCTTACTATATGACATAAGAAGACTATATGTGCGTTGGTTTCTTATTTTTAATTTTTTTCTGAATGTTTATGCCCATTTGAATCTTGGTCAAATACTATGTTTGACCAAGATTTAAACAAGTTAATTTAAAACATGAAAATGAAAAGGTAAGCATGGAACCTTCTTAGTCACTCTAAGATGAAGTTTTTGGGAGGTTTTTGAAATTTCCATGTTTGAAACCCAAAACCACTTCTCTTCATGTTTGACTTCATAAGACAGATCGAGTTTAGGGTTAGGGCCAGGGTAGATATATGATTTTTCTTGTTTTAATATGTCTAGACCATGTTTATCAACTTGAATGCTCATTATATGACATAAAAAGGCTATGTGCTTTGTTTTTTTTATTTTTTTTATTTTTTATGCCCATTTGAATCTTGGTCAAATCCTAGGTTTGACCAAGATTTAAACAAGTTTAAAACATGAAAATGAAAAGGTAAGCATGGATCCTTCTTAGTCATTCAAAAATGAAGCTTTTGGGGGGTTCTTGAAATCTCAATGTTTGAAACCCAAAATCACTTCTCTTCATATGGTTGACTTCATAAGACAGAGTTTAGGGTTAGGGGGTAGATCGATACATGATTTGTCAGGTTTGAGTACGTCTAGACATGCTTGTTTATCAACTTGAATGCTTACTATATGACATAAGAAGAATATATGTGTGTTGGTTTCTTATTTTTAATTTTTTTCTGAATGTTTATGCCCATTTGAATCTTATTGGTCAAATCCTATGTTTGACCAAGATTAAAACATGAAAATGAAAAGGTAAGCATGGAACCTTCTTAGTCACTCTAAGATGAAGTTTTTGGGAGGTTTTTGAAATTTCCATGTTTGAAACCCAAAACCACTTCTCTTCATGTTTGACTTCATAAGACAGATCGAGTTTAGGGTTAGGGCCAGGGTAGATACATGATTTTTCTTGTTTTAATATGTCTAGACCATGTTTATCAACTTGAATGCTCATTATATAACATAAAAAAGGCTATGTGCTTTGTTTTTTTTGATTTTTTTGATTTTTTATGCCCATTTGAATCTTGGTCAAATCCTAGGTTTGACAGTGATTTAAACAAGTTTAAAACATAAAATGAAAAGGTAAGCCTGGATCCTTATTAGTCATTCTAAAATGAAGCTTTTGGGGGGTTCTTAGAAATCTCAATGTTTGAAACCCAAACCACTTCTCTTCATGGTTAACTTCATAAGACGGTGTTTAGGGTTAGGGGTACATACATGATTTGTCGTGTTAATTTGAATATATCTAGACATGCATATGCTTGTTTATCAACTTGAATGCTTACTATATGACATAATAAGACTATATGTGTGTTGGTCAAATCCTATGTTTGACCAAGATTTAAACAAGCATAAATCCTGAAAATGAAAAGGTAAGCTTGGATCCTTCTTATTCACTCTAAAATTAAGCTTTTGGGAAGTTTTTGAAATTTCCATGTTTGAAACCCAAAACCACTTCTCTTCATACTTGACTTCATAAGACATAGTTAAGGCCGGGCTAGGGGGTAGATACATGCTTTTACTGTTTTGAATATGTCTAGACCTTGTTCATATCGATCAACTTGAATGCTTAATATATATATATATGACATAAGAAGGCTATGTGCTTTGGTTTTCATTTTTTGTTTTTTTTAATGTTTAATGCCATTTGAATCTTGGTCAAGTCCTAGGTTTGACCAAGATTTTAGCAAGTTTAAAACACATGAAAATGAAAAGGCAAGCCTGGATCCTTCTTAGTCATTCTAAAATGAAGCTTTTGGGGGTTCTTGAAATCTCAATATAATGTTTGAAACCCAAAACCACTTCTCTTCATGCTTGACTTCATAAGACAGAGTTAAGGGTTAGGGGTAGATACATGCTTTTTCTATTTTGAATATGTCTAGACCTTGTTTATCAACTTGTTGAATTAATGCTTATTTTATATGACATAAGAAGGCTATATGTGTGCTTTGGTTTTTCATTTTTATGTTTTTTTAATTTTATGCCCATTTGAATCTTGGTCAAATACTAGCTAGGTTTGACCAAGATTTAAACAATTTAAAAACATGAAAATGAAAAGGCAAGTCTGGATCTTTTTTAGTCACTCTAAAATGAAGCTTTTGGGAGGTTCTTGAAATTTCAATGTTTGAAACCAATACGACTTCTCTTCATGCTATGCGCACATGGCATACCTTGCATATCATTTGTGCATATATTTCAATATATATTTGAACATATTCTTGGGGATATATATATATTTCAATCTCTCTCTCTCTCGATCTATATATCGTTGGTGGCCAAGAAACACACTTATATATACGCATGCACTTTATGCGCAAAGGCGCGGGTGCCTCCAATAATGTGTCTGTGCACTCGATCGATGATCCCTAAACCTTAAACCCTAAAACCCTAATCCCTAATCCCTAATTATACCCTAAACGTACACCCTAAACACCCTAAACACTAAAACCTAAACCCTAGACCCTGAACCCTAAACACTACACCCTAAGCCCTAAACCCTAAACACTAAACCCTAAACCCTAACCCTAGACCCTAAACCCTAAACCCTAAATATATTTCAATCTCTCTCTCTAGATCTATATATCGTTGGTGGCCAAGAAACACACTTATATATATACGCATGCACTTTATGCGCAAAGGCGCGGGTGCCTCTAATAATGTGTGTGTGCACTCGATCGATGATCCCTAAACCTTAAACCCTATGTTTGACCAAGATTTAAACAAGTTAATTTAAAACATGAAAATGAAAAGGTAAGCATGGAACCTTCTAAATCACTCTAAGAGGAAGTTTTTGGCAGGTTTTTGAAATTTCCATGTTTGAAACCCAAAACCACTTCTCTTCATGTTTGACTTCATAAGACAGATCGAGTTTAGGGTTAGGGCCAGGATAGATACATGATTTTTCTTGTTTTAATATGTCTAGACCATGTTTATCAACTTGAATGCTCATTATATGACATAAAAAAGGCTATGTGCATTGTTTTATTTTTTTATTTTTTAGGCCCATTTGAATCTTGGTCAAATCCTAGGTTTTTGAAATTTCCATGTTTGAAACCCAAAACCACTTATCTTCATGCTTGACTTCATAAGACAAAGTTTAGGGTCGATAGGGGGTAGATACATGATTTGTCTGGTTTGAATATGTCTAGACCTTGTTTATCAACTTGAATGCTTACTATATGACATAAGAGGACTATGTGCATTGGTATTTCATTTTTTTATTTATATGCCCATTTGAATCTTGGTAAATCCTAGGTTTGAGCAAGATTTAAACAAGTTTAACATGTGAAAATGAAAAGGTAAGTCTGGATCCTTCTCTTAGAGACTCTAAAATGTAGCTTTTGGGAGGTTCTTGAAATTACCATGTTTGAAACCCGAAACCACTTATGTTCATGCTTGACTTCATAAGACAGAGTTTAGGGTTAGGGGTAGATACATGATTTTTCTGGTTTGAATATGTCTAGACCATGTTTATCAATTTGAATAATTACTATATGACATGAGAAGGCTATGTGCTTTGGTTTTTCATTCTTTCGATTTTTTCTAAATTTTTATGCCCATTTGGATCTTGGTCAAATCCTAGGTTTGACCAAGATTTCAATAAGTTTAAACATGACAATGAAAAGGTAATTAATCATGGATCCTTCTTAATTAACCAGTCAGTCTAATTAAAATGAAGCTTTTGGGAGGTTTTTGAAATTTCCATGTTTGAAACCCAAAACCACACTTCTCTGCTTCATGCTTGACTTCATATACAATTAAGACAGAGTTTAGGGTTAGGGGGTACATGATTTGTCTGGTTTGAATATGTCTAGATCTTGTTTATGAACTTGAATATTTACTATATGACATAAGAAGACTATGTGCTTTGGTTTTTAATTTTTTTTTTTATGAATTTTGATGCACATTTGAATCTTGGTCAAATCCTAGGTTTGACCAAGATTTAAACAAGTTTAAAACATGAAAATGAAAAGGTAAGGCTGGATCCTTCTTAGTCACTCTAAAATGAAGCTTTTGGGAGGTTTTTGAAATTTCCATGTTTGAAACCAAAAACCACTTCTCTTCATGCTTGACTTCATAAGACGAAGTTTAGGGTCGATAGGGGTAGATACATGATTTGTCTGGTTTGAATATGTCTAGACCTTGTTTATCAACTTGAATGCTTACTATATGACATAAGAAAACTATGTGCTTTGGTTTTTCATTTTTCTGATTTTTTTTGGAATTTTGATGCATATTTGAATCTTGGTCAAATCCTAGGTTTGACCAAGATTTAAACAAGTATAGAACATGAAAATGAAAAGGGAAGCCTATATCCTTCTTAGTCACCCTAAAATGAAGTTTTTGGGAGGTTTTTGAAATTTCCATGTTTGAAACCCAAAACCACTTCTCTTCATGCTTGACTTCATAAGACAGAGTTTAGGGGTTACGGGGTAGATACATGATTTGTCTAGTTTGAATATGTCTAGACCTTGTTTAATTACCAACTTTAATGCTTACTATATATATGACATAAGAAGACTATGTGCGCTTTGGTTTTTCATTTTTCTTATTTTTTTTGAATTTTGATGCACATTTGAATCTTGGTCAAATCCTAGGTTTGACCAAGATTTAAACAAGTATAGAACATGAAAATGAAAAGGGAAGCCTATATCCTTCTTAGTCGCTCTAAAATGAAGCTTTTGGGATGTTCTTGAAATTTCCATGTTTGAAACCCAAAACGATCTTTCTTCATGCTAGACTTCATAAGATCGACAGGGGGTAGATCGATACATGATTTGTCTAGTTTGGATATATCTAGACCTTGTTTATCAACTTGAATGCTTACGACATGACATAAGAAGACTATGTGCTTTTGTTTTTCTTTTTTTATTTTATTTTTTGTGCCCATTTGTATCTTGGTCAAATCCTAGGTTTGACCAAGATTTAAACAAGTTTAAAACATCAAAATGAAAAAGGAAGCATGTATACTTCTTAGTCACTCTAAAATAAAGTTTTTGGGAGGTTTTTGAAATTTCCATGTTTGAAACCCAAAACCACTTCTCTTCATGCTTGACTTCATATAAGACATAGTTTAGGGGTTAGGGGGTAGATACATGATTTGTATGGTTTGAATATGTCTAGACATTGTTTATCAACTTTAATGCTTACTATATGACATACAAGACTATGTGCTTTGGTTTTTGATTTTATTTTTTTTGAATTTTCTGCCAATTTGGTTTGACAAAGATTTAGACAAGTTTTACACGTGAAAACGAATAAGTAAGCCTGGTTCCTTCTTAGTCACTCCAAAATGTACCAATTGATAGGTGTGTTAACTCTGCTTCATGGAAAAAATAATGTCATGTAAATGAGTTAACTTGGATTTCCTACCCTTGAATCCATAGGAAACTTAGTTCTAATGCACTATAATAATCAACCGAGTTTTTACACCAACGGGTATGTCACTTACGTGTGGGGTGCCCATGCGTGAGGTCCCACACTTCAGTGAGCACAAGTCACGTGCAATAGGTACGCAAACTCCCAGCCATTTTCTTTGTCAAGAGAAGACGCATCAGGATTTAGGATGCGTATTGGGAGTCTGTGGGTCCTTCTGGATCCTTCGGTTGTCCCTCCCACAAAAAAAAACAAATCTCTCTCATTCTCGGCCTCGCTCAACTCGCTCGCTCGCTCGCTCGCTCGCACCTCCTCCTGCTCACTGACAAACCCTGCACAATAGTCAACATCGTCACCCGAAAAGGGGGAGACACCATAATGCTCTCCCTTCTTCTGTCCTTCCGAGTGATCCCTCTTCCTCCGAGTTTCACTAGCTAGACGGGCAAACACACATGTGCTGCATAGTAATAATAAAAAGGTGAGTAGAAAAATCGACCTACGAATCTATAATTAAATAGGTTAAACTAGGGTTTTGCCCAGTTCAAAAAAATCCAACTACGGGGTTCGAACAACCCCATTTCTAATCCAAGAATTTTTTCGACCTCATCCAATGGCCTCAAACTATAGGGTTAGCATCTAGTGCAGTATGTGTGAACATGTATGCACTATGTGTGCTATAACTTGTATGTCTTTCAAATTTGAACCAAATTTGAATAAGTTTGAAATATTTGAAATGGGGCTTTTGCTTTAAACGTTTGAAACCCAAAACGACTTCTCTTCATGCTAGACTTCATAAGACCGAGTTTAGGGTTAGGGAGTAGATACATGATTTGCCTGGTTTGAATATGTCTAGACCTTCTTTATCATCTTGAATGCTTACTATATGACATAAGAAGACTATGTGCATTGGTATTTCATTTTTTCATTTTCATGCCCATTTGAATCTTGGTGAAATCCTAGGTTTGAGCAAGATTTAAACAAGTTTAACACGTGAAAACGAATAAGTAAGCATGGATCCTTCTTAGTCACTCCAAAATGTACCAATTCATAGATGTGTTAACTTTGCTTCCTGGAAAAATTAATGTCATGTAAATGAGTTAACTTGGATTTCCTACCCTTGAATCCATAGGAAACTTTGTTCTAATGCACTATAATAATCAACCGAGTTTTTACACCAAACAGGTCAGCCACTTACGTGTGGTGCCCATGCGTGAGGTCCCACACTTCAGTGAGCACAAGTCACGTGCAGTAGGTACGCAAACTCCCAGCCATCTTCTTTGTCAAGAGAAGACGCATCAGGATGCGTATTGGAAGTCTGTGGGTCCTTCAGGATCCTTCGGTTGTCCCTCTCACAAAAAAAAATCTCTCTCATTCTCGGCCTCGCTTCGACTCGCTCGCTCGCTCGCACCTCCTGCTCACTGACAAAACCTGCACAACAGTCAACATCATCACCCGAAAAATGGGAGACACCATAATGCACTCCCTTCTTCTCTCCTTCCGAGTGATCCCTCTTCCTCCGAGTTTCACGCGACGGGCAAACACACATGTGCTGCATAGTAATAATAAAAAAGTAGAAAAATCGACCTACGAATCTATGATTAAATATAGGTTAATCTAGGGTTTTGCCCACTACTACAGATCAAGTTCAAAAATATCCACTTGAATGGTTCGATTTTGGGCTACTAATGTGCGTTGGTTTTTTAATTTTTTCTGAATGTTTATGCCCATTTGAATCTTGGTCAAATCCTATGTTTGACCAAGATTTAAACAAGCATAAACATGAAAATGAAAAGGTAAGCTTGGATCCTTTTTAGTCACTCTAAGATGACCAATCTAATTTGGGTTAGGGGTTAGATACATGATTTGTCGGGTTTGAATATGTCTAGACATGCTTGTTTATCAACTTGAATGCTTACTATATGACATAAGAAGACTATATGTGCGTTGGTTTCTTATTTTTAATTTTTTTCTGAATGTTTATGCCCATTTGAATCTTGGTCAAATCCTATGTTTGACAAAGATTTAAACAAGTTAATTAAAACATGAAAATGAAAAGGTAAGCATGGAACCTTCTTAGTCACTCTAAGATGAAGTTTTTGGGAGGTTTTTGAAATTTCCATGTTTGAAACCCAAAACCACTTCTCTTCATGTTTGACTTCATAAGACAGATTGAGTTTAGGGTTAGGGCCAGGGTAGATACATGATTTTTCTTGTTTTAATATGTCTAGATGATGACCCACAAGTATAGGGGGTGTATCGTAGTATCTTCGATAAGTAAGAATGTCGATCCCAACGAGGAGCAGAAGGTGTTGACAAGCAGTTTCGATGAAGGATTCACTGTAAATGCTCACAGACAAGTATTCAGGGGGTTTAGATGTAACAGTTGAATAAAGTACGAGTAAGTAAAGTGTGAGAGTAACAATTGCAGCGAGTGGCCCAATCCTTTTTAGCACAAAGGACAAGCCGGTTTGTTTACTTATAATGACCAAACGTTCTCGAGGACACACGGGATTTTAGTCTAGTGCTTTCGCTACATACGTGTTGTGGGTATACTTCATGGGTGTACCATCGACAGTGCCTAGATCCGGCAAGCCCGGGTGGCCCATAGATGGTGATGTGGCGTGTGGCCCGTCGGGCGGCCCTGTTGCTGTTGATCCTAAAGGATGAAGTCCAGCCCAGGATAGGGAAGCCGGATCCCAACCGACCATCGGAGGAAGTCGGATCCGTGGAGGCCCAGGAGTAACCCGGATCCATGGAGGCCCAGGAGTAACCCGGATCCAGTACGATGTAGGGAGGAAGGCAGATCCTTGACGTACACGGCAAGACCTTGTACCGTAGTTAGGCGACCTGTAATCCGGCTAGGACTCTCCATGTAAACCCTAGATCCGTGCGCCTTTATAAGCCGGATCCTGGGAGCCCTAGAGGCACGTTCACGTTGACGTTCACGTGCACGTTCAGAACAACCACAACTCATTGTAACAACGCGAAAGCGCCCAGATAATTCCAGACAAGCAGCAGTAGGCCCTGTCATCGTGCAGGTGTTCCGAAGCTGGGTAACTCGCGTACCACCGTCCCGAGAGCACTCCGCCCTATGGCCCCTACTTCTTCTCCCCCTCGTGAGGATCCCTCCTCCGGGGTACTGTCGATTAGGCAACGACAGTTGGCGCCCACCGTGGGGCCTGCGGCGTCTGGAGGCCGGAACCGGGCGGGTTCCACATCTTCATCTGCGAGACCGTTGATTTCGACGGAAACGCACTGGTAAGTAATGTAGCTACAATCGCCGCCGAGCAGGACGCAGCTGCAAAGATCCGATCCGAGTCGCTGGAGCTTTCCACGGAAGAATCCGCCTTAGACCTGGAAATTTCAAATTCTGGTTTTGGTAGTCGGATCCGCACCTATATTTTGGTAGCCGGATCCATACCTATTTTTGGTTGCCGGATCCACGCCTACGTTTTTGGTAGTCGGATCCGCACCTATATTTTTGGTTGCCGGATCCACGCCTACGTTTTTGGTAGTCGGATCCGCACCTATATTTTTGGTTGCCGGATCCACGCCTACGTTTTTGGTAGTCAGATCCGCACCTATATTTTTGGTTGCCGGATCCGCGCCTACGTTTTTGGTAGTCGGATCCGCACCTATATTTTTGGTTGCCGGATCCGTGCCTACGTTTTTGGTAGTCGGATCCGCACCTATATTTTTGTAGCCGGATCCATACCAAAATTTTGGTAGGTGGATCCGCACCTAAATTTTTGGAAGTAGGATCCACACCTAAATTTTGTTAGGTGGATCCGCACCGACAGGACCACTGCGACAATCATTCTCGCACCGGCTCGACGGAACGCCGAAGAAAAACCGCCACGACCGACGTTGACTCCGCTCCAAACAGCTAAGTCCTATTTATATTTAATATTTTAATATTTTATGATCATGAGATTAAGATTGGTTCACTCATATCCTGAGTCTTTTACCGCTTTCGCTGTTGGTCATATCTTTCCCACGATTTGCCTTGCGCTCGTGAAAAACTTTATCTTGTTTTTTGCCGCTTAAGGCTCCAGTACGCTGCAAAATTTCCGCCTTCGGGCGTTAGCTTGAGTTTTCTGGCCTACACGTTTTCTGTTGTTTTATGTGTGGATTCTTTAGTAGTGACATCTCGGTACTTAAAGCCGGCCTCTGTTTCTGAGGTTCTTGATTGTTTCGCTATTAAGCGCTATCGCCTCAGCAGATGTTCTGTGTTTAAAGTTTGCCGTCTCGCGAAAAGTCAAGCATATAAACCAGAAGAACGGATAAACCAGCACTTGCTTAAAACATATAAATTACATTAACTGTTCAAGATAGTCGAGTTTTTTCCGTCTTGACAGTTTTATGTTGTTCAACTGCTGCATAGTTTCAGCTTTAAAACATTTGTTCAAAGGCCGTTTTGTTCCGCCTTACATTTGTTCGTTGAACATGATCAAAGAAACAATTTAATACAAATATGTTTTTATGTTTATGTATCAGGTATATGACACTTGGACGTACAACAGTCCCCCGAGGTTAGGCGGATCCATGGCGTGCACAGCTGGAAAAGCAACTTGAGTCTTGATTCCGCTATGCTTAGCCGGAACCAACCCTCGGGGGCTGCGGTTTGATCTTAGGTGAAAAGTGTGTTTCCTTTCGGGTATCAGTGCTGGAAATTTCCGCCTAGATGCTTGGGATTTACGCTATTCCTAAGTCACATATAAAGATAAAGCTACTCTAAGAGCACCAAGCCGGATTTTCAAGTAAATTCACCTTGGCGCTCGGGGGCTACACCGATGAAGTTCTCTTTGGAGCAACAGGCCGGAAATTTTCCACCTTGACGCTTGGGGGCTAAGTTTCTGAGCATCGTGTCTCCTTGGAGCAAGCCGACTCAACGCTCGGGGGCTACATACATATGGTTATGTCAAGAAAATTTTCAAAGATGGCGAAAATCTGGCTAACTAGTCGGATCCGCACCTAATTTTTGGTAGCCGGATCCGCACCTAATTTTTGGTAGCCGGATCCGCACCTAATTTTTGGTAGCCGGATCCGCACCTCAATTTTTGGTAGCCGGATCCGCAACTAATTTTTGGTAGTCGGATCCGCACCTCAACTTACCGCTCGAATCACGCGAAAATGGCGCCAAGATAGGCGGAACCGTTTGAATCTTTTAAGGTTCCGGGTAACGGCGTGAAGATAAGCAAATTCTTGTCCGAAAGCAGGGGAGTAACCCGGAGACATGTTATGTACTGTCGATGGATGAAGTCCCGCAGGATGAGGGTTTTTTCCGACTGAAAGTTGGGAAAGAAGAAAATATGAAGTTAGAGCTCTTCAAGTTTCTCCGCGTTACCAATATTGCCGGAGACCATGATGGACTAGTGAGGCGGAAACAGCAGGTGAAACTCGGAGAACTCTGGGGGCTACTGTTGTGGGTATACTTCATGGGTGTACCATCGACAGTGCCTAGATCCGGCAAGCCCGGGTGGCCCATAGATGGTGATGTGGCGTGTGGCCCGTCGGGCGGCCCTGTTGCTGTTGATCCTAAAGGATGAAGTCCAGCCCAGGATAGGGAAGCCGGATCCCAACCGACCATCGGAGGAAGTCGGATCCGTGGAGGCCCAGGAGTAACCCGGATCCATGGAGGCCCAGGAGTAACCCGGATCCATGGAGGCCCAGGAGTAACCCGGATCCATGGAGGCCCAGGAGTAACCCGGATCCATGGAGGCCCATGTGGAACCCGGATCCAGTACGATGTAGGGAGGAAGGCAGATCCTTGACGTACACGGCAAGACCTTGTACCGTAGTTAGGCGACCTGTAATCCGGCTAGGACTCTCCATGTAAACCCTAGATCCGTGCGCCTTTATAAGCCGGATCCTGGGAGCCCTAGAGGCACGTTCACGTTGACGTTCACGTGCACGTTCAGAACAACCACAACTCATTGTAACAACGCGAAAGCGCCCAGATAATTCCAGACAAGCAGCAGTAGGCCCTGTCATCGTGCAGGTGTTCCGAAGCTGGGTAACTCGCGTACCACCGTCCCGAGAGCACTCCGCCCTATGGCCCCTACTTCTTCTCCCCCTCGTGAGGATCCCGCCTCCGGGGTACCGTCGATTAGGCAACGACAATACGGCTAAATAATCTTCATTGTTATGATAAGTGTTGTGTGGGTGAACCTATGCTAATGTACCGCCCTTCCTAGGACTAATACATACTTGTGATTATACCCCTTGCAACCATCCGCAACTACAAGAAAGTAATTAAGAATAAATCTAACCACAGCCTTAAACTCTGAGATCCTGCGATCCCTCCTGCATCGATATACCAACGGGGGTTTAGGTTTCTGTCACTCCGGCAACCCCGCAATTGGCAAACGAATACAAGATGCATTCCCCTAGGCCCATAAATGGTGAAGTGTCATGTAGTCGACGTTCACATGACACCACTAGAAGAATAACACCACAACTTAAATATCATACCATTGAATATTACTCAACCATAGTTCACTACTAACATTTAGACTTCACCCATGTCCTCAAGAACTAAACGAACTACTCACGAGACATCATATGGAACATGATCAGAGGTGATATGATGATTGTCGTGGTATCGTCACGGCATATGCCATAGGGTGGATAATCGAAGTGGTTCCTGAGAGATCTCATGGCGGTATCCGGATGCGGGTTTGGGAACGAGCGACACGGCGACGTACCCAGGTTCGAGGCCCTCCGATGGAGGTAACACCTCTACTCCTGCTATGAGTGTATATGATGATCACACAATAAAATGGTGCTCCTAGAGCTGTGTCCGGCTGCTCCTGGGAGGCTAAGGGAGACGATGGTCTCTCTCACAGGGCAGCGCTAAGGGTGGAGTGAAGTGAGAATGATCGATCCCTTGCACGAGAGGGGGTAGTGCGGCTTATATAGGCACCGGCACTTTACATATAAGACCCTATAGTCTACTGGCCGGCTCGGCTGGCTCCGGCTTCCGCTCCTTCCCGAGGCGGTGACGTCGGGAGCCGTTGAGGCATCGTGGCCTGTCCCATCCGGCTGCCAAGGTCAGCGGTATGGAGAGGAGGTGTCCCTGTCGCCGTCAGCCACTGTAGCCAGTACGGATCGTCGTAGACCATGATGGCCTGTCCGACGCGTGGCACTATTGCTCCACAGTGCCCCGCGCTTTACGGAAGATGAAGTCAGCGTGGACTTTGGAACCCGGATCACCAACCCGGTTCCTTCCAGTGCAAGACTCGCCAACCTCGAGTCGGTCTGAGGTACAAACCCCCAGTCGGATATGGCTTGTAGAAGCCGGCCCAGCTACAGCATTGGTGGCCGTAGCCAGGCCGACTAGGACCTAGAGCCAGCCGGCTTCCGGACCAGCCGGCCACGGCGCCAGCCGGCTGCACCTTAGCCGGCCTTTGCCGCGAGCCGGCCAGTGGCCAGCCGGCTGCTCCGCGTCCATTGCCCTACCCGGGGTCTTCCCCCCGACATTAGCCCCCGAAGCTGGCAAGGTCCTACGTTTAGAAGGACCTAGGCAGGTTTTCCTGGCTTCTCGAATATATTTGACGGCGCTTGGAGGGGCCTACTGAGAATTTCCATTCAATCGGCTGCGCCCTCATCCGGCTCGTTCCTGCCGGCTGCTTCTAGCCGGCCACTTTTTACACTTATGCAGCTTTCGCTTTCTCGCAAGTTTTGATGTCTCCGCCTCGCTGGATGACTTTTGGTCCGAGTTGAACTTATTGTCCGGCTCCGGCTTGCGGCGCGCCGGAGTCTCCGCCGCCTCGGGTTCTGCTCCCGACTTGACCGGTCTGACGCCTGGGCTCTGCCGCCGGTTCGTCTGGTCACATCAATGTCCCCTCCGGATTCGATGCGGTCGTGGGCGACGTGGTGTGGCGGTTTCTGGTAACGGTAGCGGTCGTGGGGGGAGTTAATGCGCAGAAGATCCAGGCGACGTGGCCACGATCGCCACTTGGAGGCTAACCGTCCGCCGCGGTCGGCTATAAATGCCGCGGGGGAGGGCATCGAGGCGGCCACTTGCCTCACTTCGTCTTCCTCACGCTCCCGCTCCCCTCGCTCTCTTCTTCGCGCTCGAGCCCGCTGCTGCTCCGGCGAACGCCTCCCGCTAGCGAACTCCGGCGAGCGAATCTCCGCCGATCCGCCGCTGCTACTCCGTCGAGCCGGCGCCACGGGGCCCCGCGTTTCAACGGAGCGTCCTCAGCCGCCGTCGTCGCCGCCGCCGTCGCAAGGCTCTTCTTCGCCCTTTCGCCTCTCGTGGTCATCTTCTTCTCCTTCCTCGACAATGGCCTCCGCCAGCGGATCATGGAGGGGCTTGTACATGCGGGAGGACGACATCGAGCGGCTGGTGCGCCTCCGCTAGATCCCGCGGTCGGTGGTCACGCGGGTGCCCGGCGAGGAGACGGAGCCCGAGCCGGAGCCCGGCGAGCGCGTCGTCTTCGGCGCGCATCTCGATCGTGGGCTGGGCCTACCGGCCTCCACCTTCTTCCGGCAGTTCCTCGACAACTTCGGCCTGCAGCCGCACCACCTGCCGGCCAACGCCTGCGTCCTCCTCAGCTGCTACGTGGCCTTCATGGAGGCCTACGCCGGCTTGTGGCCGGACATCGACTTCTGGAGCCGGCTGTTCTACTTGAAGGCGCAAACCACTGAGGGGCCGCTGCGGGCCTGCGGCGCCGCCTCGATCTACACTCGGCCCGGTACGCCTTTCCCCAAAATTCCCACCGTTGACTCGGTGAAGAATTGGCAAATGTCGTTCTTCTACGTGCGCAACGAGGGCCAGCTCGTCGACCGGATCAACTTGCCGGAGTTCAACCCGGCTCCTCCAGTCGGCCGGATCAACTGGAGCTACAACGCCCGCACGGCGGACCCGGACGCTGAAGTGAATCAGCTCTGGGACTTCCTGGGGGCGGCCGTCTCGAACGGGCTGACCGCCGAGGACCTCCTCTGCACCATCGCCGAGCACTGGGTGCTGCCGCTCCAGAGGCGCACCCACAAAATCGGGCACATGTCCGGCCGGTTCGACCCGAACCGGACATCCAAGGCGCTGCTCTCCAAGGCCCAGGTGGCCAGCCGGGTGAATAACATCACCAAGGCGAACATGCCGGACGACTGGAACTACGGGCTGGCGCCCCACGACAGGGACCACCAACCCGAGCGGGTAAGCTTTGCGTTTTCGCCGGCTTCCGGCTTGCGGCTGCGAGGCCGACTTCCTTTTGCTTCTGCCGATTTCCGGCTTGTTGTTTGCTCATGTTTTCTGTTTTTCTAGCTCGTTGAGCGCCAGAACGTCGAGGACGGCGACCTGGCGACGAGGAGGTGGACGCCGGATCACGTTGATCCGGCTGACCAAGCCGGCGACCAGGCTGGCGACGACGACCTGCTGCAGGCGCCTGACCTAGGCGGCCAGGGGGAGCACAATCCGCCCCCTTCACCGGAGCAGCAGGAGGACGAGGAGCCGGCGACGTCCGCCACGGGGCCGATCCCGGCCGTGCCCCTGCGCGCAAGGCCGCCAAGCACCACGGCGACTTCAGCGCATAAGGGGAAGAAGCGGGCCAGCGAGCCCCGCTCTACCGCCGCCTTGGAGGCGAAGGCGAAGAAGCTCCGCCGGCAGCAGCCGAAGAAGGTTCCGGAGCAGGCCGGGTGAGTTTTCTTTTTCTCTCTTGTTTGATTCCTTTTCTTTCCTTACTTTTTATGCTTATCTTCTCCTTGTTTGTCCGGCTAGGGCTCCCATCAAGTTTGCCCAGGGCGGCGGCTCTCGGCAGACTCCGCGTGTCGCGTCGCCGCCTCTGCGCCAAAGGAGGGAGCCGACGCCACAGCCTCCATCGCGCGCACCTACGCCGCCGCCGCCTGCGGGTACTCCGCGTCCCGCAGGGGCGCCTTCCTTCGCCGTGCCGCTGGCCTCAGCGCCTGATCGCGGCACGCGGGTCGAGCCGGCTCGCCCGGCCGACGGCCCGGACGACATGTTCCAGCGCCGGACTCGTCTTACGGACCCAGCCGCTGGGGCCGGCCGGGGCATGCCGCCTTCAACCGGAGCCGGAGCCGGCAGGGCTGCACCGCCCGCGACCGGGCCGGAGCTGGCGGGGCTGCGCCGCTGCGACCGGAGCTGGAGCCGAGCCAAGCGTGGTGGTCTTGGATGAGAGCCGGAGGGGGACCTCGAGCGCCGGAGACGGCTGCGCCGGCCGGGCCCTCTCGCCGCCCGGAGCGCCGCCGCCACCGGAGCCGGCGACGGGGAGCCGGACGGCGAGCCGGCAAGGGATGAGCCGGCGCGCCCGGAGGGCGCCGACTCGCGCGCACTGGTGAGGACGGGAGCCCCATCGGCGCCGCAGCAGGGCCTGCACGTGGCCAAGGGTACCATGCTTCTGCATGTGCCATCCGCCTCCCACTCCAGCCTTGGCTCGGCTGCCACTATGGAGCAGGCGTGGCTCCGCGCCGACTCCTACGAGGTGACCAGCCGGGAGGGGAACCCCGGCCAAGCATCGGTGGAGATGTTCTTCTCCAGCCTGCAGGCCAACCTCAAGGCCAGGGCTGCCGAGGCCGCGGCCAACGTTGCCAAGCTGGAGGAAGCCGACTTGGCTCGCGAGCTGGAGGCCGTCAAGGGTAAGATCTTGCTTCTTCCGACTCGATGTCTTCTTTATTTTTAGTCTTCGTTGGCTGATGTTTCTTTCCGGCTGCCTCGCAGTTGAAGCCGCCAAGGTCCCGCGGCTGGAGGCGGATCTCCAGGCTGCTCGCGCCTAGTGCGCCGAGAGCGAGGAGGCGGGCCGCTCTGCAGCCGCTAAGCTTAAGGTGGCTGAGGGGGAGCTGGTGCGGCTGCGCCTGCTGGAGCAGAACCATCTCACTGAGCTCGCCTCCCTTAGGACGGCGGAGAAGGAGAAGGTGGAGGATCTGAGCCGGCGGCTGGCGAGGTGGAGAAGCAGCGGCTTGCGCTGCAGGAGGAGGTCACCACCAAGTCCACGGAGCTGACGGCTACCGCCAAGCGCTGGACGGACGAGATTGGCGCGCTTGATCGCGGCTTGTCGGGTGGGTGCATTTCTTTGCTCCTTTCCCAGTGCGCCGAGAGCGAGGAGGCGGGCCGCTCTGCAGCCGCTAAGCTTAAGGTGGCTGAGGGGGAGCTGGTGCGGCTGCGCCTGCTGGAGCAGAACCATCTCACTGAGCTCGCCTCCCTTAGGACGGCGGAGAAGGAGAAGGTGGAGGATCTGAGCCGGCGGCTGACTGAGGTGGAGAAGCAGCGGCTTGCGCTGCAGGAGGAGGTCACCACCAAGTCCACGGAGCTGACGGCTACCGCCAAGCGCTGGACGGACGAGATTGGCGCGCTTGATCGCGGCTTGTCGGGTGGGTGCATTTCTTTGCTCCTTTCCCTTTGCCGGCTTTCGGCTGTCGGCTGCCGGCTTTCGTTGGCAGCCGGCGGCAGAAACTTCTGATTTCTTCGCTATCTCCATCTTCGGGCTGGGGGCAGTCGGTTCTTGCCGGCTGCCGCCAGGCTTTTCTTTTTGTCTTAGGACTTCGAAAATTTGCATTTTTCAGCTTATTTCGGCTTCGATGATTTCTGACTTGCTTCTTCTTGCAGCGGCCTTCCCGGAGACGCAGGACGCGGCCTTGGCAGCCGTTGGCGTTGCGCGCGAGTCCAGGAGGCGGGCGACTGGCGAGGGCAGCTCGGAGTACTTCACCATGGAGGACTACATGGCGTCCATGGCTGCCCGCGTCGAGCCCATCACCAAGCTTGGCTGGGAGCTCCGGAAGGCGGCTGAGGAGCTGGTTCCGATGCTGTGGCCTGAGGAGGCGGTGCCGCAAGATATCTCCCATCTCACCTCCTTGATGGAGCGGGCGCCGGATCGCTTCCTCGACTGGAAGGAGTCGGCCACGCGCGCTGGTGCCGACATGGCGCTGTCCTTTGTCCTCTCCTGGTACAACGAGGTGGACCTGGGGCAGCTCGAGTACCGGCGAGCCGGCGTGGAGGACAAGCTCCCGGCCGAACACAAGACCGCCCGGCTTGCCCGAGCCAGCGCCATTGCCGACTTCGTCGACAAGGGCGTCTTCGTCACGGACCCGAACCCTCCATCTGATGAGGATTACGAGATGGATGATGAGGAGGTGGAAGAGGCGCCCGAAGACGACCCGGCAGCCGGCTCCGCTGACGCTCCTCCGGCTGGTCCTTCTTCAGCCGCTGCCTAGTTTACCTGTTTCTTATGTTGCTTTTGCCAAGACAGTTTATTAAATCCCCGGGATGCCGGGTGCATACGTATGAATATTATCGTCCTTTCGTTATGTCACAGTTTAATGTGTTTGTTAATCATTTGTGTGCCGAGTTGATTTCTTTCGACTCGTTCGCTTTTTCCCATCCGCCCCACTCTTTGGCTGTGCTCTTGCCGGTCGTACGTCCGACTTGCGATCCGTCGCCGGATCAAGAGCGGGCCGCTGGGTGAGGCCGACAGTATTTCAGTCGAACGAGCTGAATTCGGCGATCCGGCACTTATATGAAAAGTTGCAAGTCAACTCGCTTTTACTCTTTCCCTTAGTCGTTTTTCGCGTGCCGGCTCCCTAGGCCTTACTCCCAGCGGACAGCCGGGTTGCGATGCAGCCATTGGATCGGAAGCCGGCTGTCGGAAACCGGATCACGTTACTGAGCCGACCGCGTGAGAGGGTTCAAGCCAATTGGCGAAACAAAGTAGAGTACGCGAAAAACTTGTCGGAAACGGCGCTCTTGGCGCGTGCTTTTTCATAGCTTACAAAAGGGATACAAGGGATACATACATTCCTGCTCTCATGTGTAAAATGGGCGGAGTAAGTTGACATTCCAGGGACGTTTAGTCTCCTCGTCAGCCTTGTCCGGCTTGTTTTTCTTAGCCTCTTGGGCATCTATGAGATAGTAGGAATCATTGCCCTCTTGCCTTGCTCACGATGAAGGGACCCTCCCATGGGGATGACAGTTTATGCTGTCCGGCTGTCCGCTGGATCAGCCGGAGCACTAGGTCTCCTTCTCGGAATGCTAAGGGCTGGACCTTCCGGCTGTGATAGCGTCGGAGGCTCTGCTGGTAGATAGTAGATCTGGACGCAGCCAGCAGCCGGGCCTCTTCGACCAGGTCGACTCCATCTTCGCGAGCTTCTTTGGCTTTGGCTTCGGTATACAGCTTGATTCTTGGCGCGTCGTGCTCGATATCAGTCGGCAAGACGGCTTCGGCCCCGTATACGAGGAAGAATGGTGTGAAGCCGACTGAGCGGTTTGTCGTTGTGCGTAGACTCCATAGCACATTGGGCAGCTCTTCAATCCAGCAGCCGGCTGCTCGCTCGAGCGGCTCCACCAGCCGGGGCCGGATGCCGGCTAGGACCAAGCCGTTAGCCTTCTCCACTTGTCCGTTGGACTCTGGGTGCGCCACAGAGGCTAGGGCCATCCGGATCCCCATTTCCCCGCAATAGCGAGAGAAGATGCCTTGGGAGAAGTTGCTGCCGTTGTCGGTGATGATGCTATGGGGGTAGCCGAACCTCAGGATGATTTCCTTGAGGAATGTGACGGCTGTGGAGCCGTCCAGCTTCTTGATTGGCTTGGCTTCGATCCACTTGGTGAATTTGTCAATCATCACCAAGAGGTGTGTCATGCCGCCTCGTGCTGTTTTGAACGGACCCACCATATCCAAGCCCCATACGGCAAATGGCCATGTGATGGGGATGGTCTTCAAGGCGGAAGCCGGCTGGTGTCTATTCTTTGCGAAGCGCTGACAGCCGTTGCACTTCTTCACCAACTCTTCTGCGTCTCTGAGCGCAGTCGGCCAGTAAAAGCCGTGCCGGAAGGCTTTGGCCACTATGGCTCTGGATGAGGCGTGATGTCCGCACTCTTCTTGGTGGATTTCCCGTAGGAGTTCAATCCCTTCAGCCGGCTCGACGCACCGCTGGAACACCCCACTTATGCTGCGTTTGTACAGCTGGTGGTTGATGATTGTATAGGCCTTGGCCCTTCTCTCAATCTGCCTGGCCTGGGCTCTATCATCAGGCAGCACACCATCGGTGAGGTAGGAGAGGAATTCTTGTGCCCATGAAGGTACGCATCTTATCTCGAATACGCTGACCAACAGGGCCTCCTGCGTGGGAGCTTCCGGATTCGACTGCATGGTCGCCGGGTTCGGCTTGCTAGCCGGCGGGTTCGGCTTGCTAGCCCCGAGTTTGGCGATGAAGCCCCCGGGTTGGACTGAGAAGTCCCCGGGTTCGGCATGGTAGCCGGCGGGTTTGGCTTTGAAGCCCCCGACTTGGGCGATGAAGCCCCCGGGTTCGGCTGAGCAGCCCCCGGGTCAGCCGGCACGAATATTGAATCCGAGTCCGGTGACGGTATGATGGATGGCTTCTTGAGGACCGCCAAGGCGATGCCCGGCGGAATGGCTTGCCGGGTTGAGCCAATCTTGGACAAGGCATCAGCCGCCTCGTTGTTTGCTCGTGGCACATGGTGGAATTCGCAGCCGTCGAAGAAGCCGGATAGCTGCTGGACGTGGAAGCGGTACGAGGCCATGTTGGCGTCCTTCGCGTCCCAGTCGCCAGATGCTTGCTGTATAACCAAGTCGGAGTCGCCGAAGCAGAGTATGCGACGCACGCCAATCTCCTTGGCCAGCTTCAGCCCATGAATGAGCGCTTCATACTCCGCCACATTGTTTGATGCGGCGAAGTGGATCTGCAGGACGTAGTCCAGCCGGTCTCCCTTGGGAGAGGTGAGGACGATGCCGGCTCCCAAGCCGTTGCGCATCTTCGAGCCGTCAAAGTGCATCTTCCAGTGTGTGGAATCCGGCACAGGCGGCAGGTACTGCATCTCAGCCCAGTCGACGAAGAAGTCCGCGAGGATCTGCGACTTGATGGCTGTGCGTGGCTCGTAGAGGATGGTGTGGGCGGCTAGCTCCAGGGCCCACTTGGCAACCCGGCCGTTGGCATCCTTGCTGCCGATGATTTCCGCCAAGGGTGCTGTGGCAACCACCTTGATGGGGTGCTCTTGGAAGTAGTGCTTGAGCTTCTTGGCCGCCATGTAGACGCCGTAGGTAACCTTCTGGTAGTGGGGGTAGTTTTGCTTCGACTGGGAGAGCACTTCGCTAAGGTAGTAAACTGGGCGCTGGACCAGCTGCTCCCTTCCGTCTTCTTTGCGCTCCACCACCAGGACAACGCTAACCACTCGGTTGGTGGCTACGATGTACAACAACATCGGCTCCATTGAAGCCGGCGTTGCAAGGATTGGCGCGGTTGAGAGCACGAGCTTCAAGTCACGGAAGGCTTCATCCGCCTGCAGTGACTAGACGAACTTGTCCGCCTTCTTCATCAATTGGTACAGGGGCAGTGCCTTCTCCCCCAGCCGGCTGACGAAGCGGCTCAAGGAAGCCAGACAGCCAGCGAACTTCTGGACGTCCTTGAGGCACTGCGGCAGTTCCATCTTCTCCAGGGCACTGATCTTCTCCGGGTTGGCTTCGATCCCTCGCTGAGAGACGAGGTAGCCAAGGAGCTGGCCAGACGGCACGCCGAATGTGCACTTGGCCGGGTTGAGCTTCATCCGAAATCTTCTCAGATTGGTGAAGGTTTCTCTCAGGTCATCAAGGAGGGTAGTCGTCTCCTTGGTCTTTACAACGACATCATCCACATATGCGTGAACGTTTCTGCCGATTTGATCCTGCAAGCATTTCTGCATGCACCTTTGGTAGGTGGCGCCTGCATTTTTCAAGCCGAACGGCATAGTCGTGTAGCAATAAGCCCCATACGGGGTAATGAACGAAGTCTTTATTTGATCAGCCGGATTCAAAGGAATCTGGTGGTAGCTTTGAATAGGCATCTAGGAAAGACAACAGTTCACAGCCGGCAGTCGAGTCTATAACTTGATCTATGCGCGGCAGGGGGAAGGGGTCCTTCGGGCACGCCTTGTTCAGGCTGGTGTAGTCGATACACATGCGCCAGGAGCCGTTCTTCTTCAAAACCAGGACCGGGTTCGCCAACCAGTCCGGGTGCAGCACTTCCATGATGAAGCCGGCTGCCAGCAGCCGGGCGATTTCTTCACCGATGGCCTTCCTTCTTTCTTCGGCGAAGCGCCTGAGAGGCTGCTTCACCGGCTTGGCTTCAGGCCGGACGTGGAGGTGGTGCTCAGCCAACTCCCTCGGCACACCCGGCATGTCTCTTGGAGTCCATGCGAAGATGTCCCGATTCTCACGGAGGAAGCTGGTGAGCTCGCTTTCCTATTTCTTGCTCAAGCCGGCACCGATGGTGACGTACTTGTCCGGCTGCGCCGGGTCCAGCGGGATCTTCTTGGTGTTGTCGGCCGGCTGGAAGTGAGTCGTCCCAGCCGGGTTGCCCGCAGCCGGCATGTCTGTCTGCGCGACTTTGGCGAGGGCGACGGCGTCGTGGATGAGCTGCTTCTCGGTGGCGATGACCAGCGTCTGGGCCATCTTGGAGCTCTGCGTGGCGCAGTCCATGGAGCGGCGATAGTCGCCGGCTATGGTGATGACCCCCTTGGGGCCAGGCAGCTTCATCTTCAGGTACCCATAGTGGGGCACCGCCATGAACTTGGTCAGGGCCGGCCTGCCCAGGAGCGCGTGGTAGGGACTCACGAGGTCCACCACCTCGAACTCGATTCTCTCGGTGCGGAAGTGGTCCGGCTTCCCGAACATCACCTCCAGCGTGATCCGGCCGATCTTCTGGCAGCAGTGGCCTGGCACGATGCCATGGAAGACGGTGGGGGTGGGGCGCAACTCGGCCTCCTGGATGCCCAGCTTGCGGGCGGTGTCGCGGTAGAGGATGTTGATGCTGCTGCCGCCGTCGATGAGGACGCGCGAGAAACGCACGCTGCGCCGGGTTGTGCCGATGGTGGGGTCGAGGACCATGGCGTAGCCGCCCGGCTTCGGCAGGACAGCCGGTGTGTCGCGGCGATCAAAAGTGATGGCCTGCTCTGACCAGTTTAGGTACTGGGGGACCGGCGGTATGACCGCGTTGACCTCGAGGGAACGGCTCTTTTGGCTCGTCTTGTCCTCGGGCTCGGAGGTGAAGATGATGTAGGTAGCATCTTCGGCCAGATATCGGCCGCCATGGTGCACTTGGTTAGCCTCGTGGTGCTCGAGGTTGGCATTCTCTGCGCCGGCTTGGCCACCCGGCCCGCCGGCTGGTGGAGGCGGGGGTGGAGGCGGGAGAGGTTCACCGCTTGTCAGCCGCTTCATGAAGTGGCAGTCGCGGGTGGTGTGGTTGGAGGGGTTCTTGCCGCTGTGGTACTTGCACGGCGAGTCGAGCATCTGCTCGAAGGTGTACTTCGGCTTCCACTGCCGGTCTTGCTTCTGGCGGCGGCTGCCGCCTGCCGCGTTGTGCGCGCCACGGCGGCTACGTGGGCGGAGCCGCACCGGCGGTCCGGCTGGTCGCTGTGACGCTTGCCGCGGTAGTTGTCCCGCCGGCTGCCATGAGAGGCGCCGTCTGCCGGCTTGTGCTCAGCCGACTTGTGGTGGTCCCGCCTGGAGGGAGCCGGTGCTGGGTCAGCCGGCGCCTTGCCGGCTTCTTCAGCCAGCGCGTACTTGTCGGCAATGGCCATGAGGGCGGCCATGGACTTGGGCTCGCTACGGCGCAGCTTGTGCCACAGCATGGTGTTTGGCCGGCAGCCTCCCATGAAGAAGCTGATGGCCTGGATCTCGTGCACACCCTCGCAGGAGTTGCGCATCTCGCACCAGCGCGTCAGGTATGCGCGGTCCGTCTTGTCCGGGCCCTGCTTGCACATCTCAAGCTGTTGGGGTCGACCCGGCCGACGGTAGCAGCCGGTGAAGTTGCTGATGAAGGCCGCCTCGAAGTCCAGCCAGCCGTTTATGCTGCCGGCTGGCAAGTTGTTGAGCCATGTGCGGGCGGAACCGAGCAGCATGAGGGGGGAGTAGCGCACAGCCCAGTGCTTGTTGCCTTTGGCGATGCCGACTGCGGTGGAGTAGTCCTGCAGCCAGTCCTCCGGCTTGGCAGTGCCGTCGTACTTGGGGGTGTCGCGCGGGAGCTGGAAACCGTCGATCATAGGCTCGTTGATGATGCGTGGCCCAAAGCACTTTGGGCCGGCCGGCGCTTCTTCTTCCGCAATGCGGGATTCGACCAGCCGATCGAGGCGGTCTCTGGCGTCGGCGGGCTCGATGCGGGGGCCCAGCCGGGAACGTGCCGGCTGGCGTGTGCCGGCTGCTTCTGGAGCCGGCCGGTGCTGGCGGCGAGGCTCGGAGTCTTGCTCCTGGTTCCGGCTTGGAGGAGGCCGGCTGCGGCTGCTACCGCCCGGCTGGTGGCTCGGCCGGCTCGAGCTTGCGTGCGTGGCCCGGGAGTCACGGTGCCGGCTTGGTGCTAGGGAGGTGGACTCGGCCGTGTCCCTGGCGCCTTCCCTGTCGTTGCCTGCAGCTCCACGAGCGTGAGAAGCTCTGGGGGCATTGACATACCTGGGGTCGGCCGCCTGCCTGGCGGCTGCGTTGAGCAGCTCAGTTACCCGCTTGGTCTGGCGGCGTAACTCTTCGCCTTGAAGGCGGTTCAGCTCTTCTGCGGCGGCTTGTGCCGCGCGCATGTTCTTGTCCGGGGTGTTGTAGACGGGTAGCTCCGCGGACGGAGCTGGCGAAGGAGCGCCGTCGCGGGCGATCTCGGCGCCAAGGTCGCGGCCCCTGCGGCGGATCTGGCCGGCTCGGCTTGGCTCGTCGCCGCCTGGAGTGAGGCCGTGGGCGCGGTTGTACACGCGCTGGGTGATCTCCATCTGCCGCTTAGCAGCAGCCAGTTCTTATGTTTGCTTGAGGAGGAGCTGGCGGTGCGCCTCCAAATCCGCCTCGATGGCGGTGGGGTCGGCGCCAGGCGTGAGCGGGGTGCTCAGTTTCGCCCGGACTTTGTCTAGCCGGGACGGTGGTGGTGGCGCCTTTGGGCCCGAGCCGGAGGCGTTGGGGTCGACGTTGCGCTCCAGGTTGGGGCCGCGAGTGCGCGGGTTCTTGGTGGGGAGCTCCTCGCCAGCCATCATGACTTGCACGA
The DNA here is from genome assembly GCF_019359855.2 of Lolium perenne. Classification (NCBI taxonomy): domain Eukaryota; kingdom Viridiplantae; phylum Streptophyta; class Magnoliopsida; order Poales; family Poaceae; genus Lolium; species Lolium perenne. The sequence goes on from NC_067245.2 coordinate 264,515,302, forward strand.
CGGCGGGGCTGGCGGGAGCGCTGCTGCCGGCTCGCGGAGGAGGGCTTGCGCAGCGCAGCACCTGCCGCGGGTAGCGCGGCGGTGCGACGGTGGCGACGTAGACGTCGTGGCCGCCGAAGGAGATGACGCTACCGCCGGCTGGGAAGGGCCGGTCGGCGAAGCAGCCAGCGTTGTCGCTGATGCAGTCGAGGGAGCCGAATCTCCAGATCAAGCCTGAAGCGACTCGCTCGCCGGTGGTGATGGTGAGGCCCGTCCGGATGAAGACACCGGCCGAGGACGCTGAGGGCCCCACGGTGGGCGCCAAATGTCGTGGTATCGTCACGGCATATGCCATAGGGTGGCTAATCGAAGTGGTTCCTGAGAGATCTCACGGCGGTATCCGGATGCGGGTATGGGAACGAGCGACACGGCGACGTACCCAGGTTCGAGGCCCTCCGATGGAGGTAACACCTCTACTCCTGCTATGAGTGTATATGATGATCACACAATACAATGGTGCTCCTAGAGCTGTGTCCGGCTGCTCCTGGGAGGCTAAGGGAGACGATGGTCTCTTTCACAGGGCAGCGCTAAGGGTGGAGTGAAGTGAGAATGATCGATCCCTTGCACGAGAGGGGGTAGTGCGGCTTATATAGGCACCGGCACTTTACATATAAGACCCTATAGTCTACTGGCCGGCTCGGCCGGCTCCGGCTTCCGCTCCTTCCCGAGGCGGTGACGTCGGGAGCCGTTGAGGCATCGTGGCCTGTCCCATCCGGCTGCCAAGGTCAGCGGTATGGAGAGGAGGTGTCCCTGTCGTCGTCAGCCACTGTAGCCAGTACGGATCGTCGTAGACCATGATGGCCTGTCCGGCGCGTGGCACTATTGCTCCACAGTGCCCCGCGCTTTACGGAAGATGAAGTCAGCGTGGACTTTGGAACCCGGATCACCAACCCGGTTCCTTCCAGTGCAAGACTCGCCAACCTCGAGTCGGTCTGAGGTACAAACCCCCAGTCGGATATGGCTTGTAGAAGCCGGCCCAGCTACAGCATTGGTGGCCGTAGCCAGGCCGACTAGGACCTAGAGCCAGCCAGCTTCCGGACCAGCCGGCCACGGCGCCAGCCGGCTGCACCTTAGCCGGCCTTTGCCGCGAGCCGGCCAGTGGCCAGCCGGCTGCTCCGCGTCCATTGCCCTACCCGGGGTCTTCCCCCCGACAATGATGAATAACAATCTGAACATAAACTTGGTTCAATGGTTTCACTCAATAGCATCAACAACAAGTAGAGATCGATACCGGGAGAGTTTCCCCTATCAAACAATCAAGATCAAACCCAAATTGCTACGGCGGTGACGGTGTCCAGCGGTGGAGATGGCGGTGATGATGGTGGAGATGATGATGATGGTGATGGAGATGATGTCCAGCTCGATGACGGTGACGATGGCGTCGATTTCCCCCTCCCGGAGGGAATTTCCCCGGCGGATTCCTGCCCGCCGGAGAGCTCTTTTCTCTCTGGTGTTCTCCGCCCCGCAGAGGCGGCTGTAACTCTTCGCGAGGTACCCTCTGTGGCTTAGGTTTTCGGGACGAAGGATTTCGCGAAGAAAAGGAGGCGAAAGGGGCTGTGGGCCCCCCACACCACATGGCGGCGCGGCCAGGCCATGGGCCGCGCCGCCCTAGGGTGTGGGCCCACCCTGGGTCCTCCTGGCTCCTCCTTCTGGCTTCCTTCCTCATCTTGAAAAATAGGATTTTTGGTATAATTTCCTTCCACAGTTGATCTTCCGAAATATTGCGTTCTGACGGTGCTTTTTCCAGCAGAATCCTGGCTCCGGTGCTTGATCCTCCAATAATGATGAAACATGCAAAATAGATGAAATAACATAAGTATTGTGTCCCAATATGAAATATATCAATGAATAACAGCAAATTATGATATAAAATAGTGATGCAAATTGGACGTATCACTAGACCATGTTTATCAACTTGAATGCTCATTATATGACATAAAAAGGCTATGTGCTTTGTTTTTTTATTATTATTTTTATGCCCATTTGAATCTTGGTCAAATCCTAGGTTTGACCAAGATTTAAACAAGTTTAAAACATGAAAATGAAAAGGTAAGCATGGATCCTTCTTAGTCATTCAAAAATGAAGCTTTTGGGGGGTTCTTGAAATCTCAATGTTTGAAACCCAAAACCACTTCTCTTCATATGGTTGACTTCATAAGACAGAGTTTAGGGTTAGGGGGTAGATCGATACATGATTTGTCAGGTTTGAGTATGTCTAGACATGCTTGTTTATCAACTTGAATGCTTACTATATGACATAAGAAGAATATATGTGCGTTGGTTTCTTATTTTTAATTTTTTCTGAATGTTTATGCCCATTTGAATCTTATTGGTCAAATCCTATGTTTGACCAAGATTTAAACAAGTTAATTTAAAACATGAAAATGAAAAGGTAAGCATGGAACCTTCTTAGTCACTCTAAGATGAAGTTTTTAGGAGGTTTTTGAAATTTCAATGTTTGAAACCCAAAACCACTTCTCTTCATGTTTGACTTCATAAGACAGATCGAGTTTAGGGTTAGGGCCTTGGAGAGAGCTAATTTTGATTGCTCACGAACGATACACCTCCTCGACAACATACGGTCCTTCCCATTTCCAGAGTAATTTCCCTGCAAAGAATCTGAGACGAGACCGATACAATAGGACTTTATCCCCAATATTAAATTCTCTTTAAAGAGTTTAGCATTTTCATAAGCTTCACTTCTCCATTCATCTAGAGAACTTAATTGCAACAACCTCTTATCACCGGCAAGTTTAGGATCTTTATTTAATTCTCTAACAGCCCAATAAGCTTTGTGCTCTAGTTCTAAATGTAAATGACAAGCTTTCCCATAAACCATTTTATAAGGTGACATTCCCATGGGATTTTTATAAGCAGTTCTATAAGCCCATAGTGCATCCTTCAATTTACTAGCCCAATTCTTTCTAGTTTTATTAACAGTCTTTCCCAAAATAGATTTAATCTCTCTATTCGATAATTCTACTTGACCACTAGTTTGAGGATGATAAGCGGAAGCAATTCTATGATTAATACCATACTTAGCAAGAGTTTTTCTAAAACCTCCATGAATAAAATGAGAACCTCCATCAGTCATAATATATCTAGGTACTCCAAATCTAGGAAAAATAATATCTAAAAGCATTCTTAAAGAGGTCTCACCATCAGCACTTTTTGTAGGTATGGCATCCACCCATTTAGTAACATAATCAACAGCAACAAGTATATGAGTGTTACCTTCTGAAGAGGGAAAAGGTCCCATGAAGTCAAATCCCCAACAATCAAACGGTTCAATAACAAGAGTATAATTCATAGGCATTTCATTACGTCTGGAGATATTACCAACCCTTTGGCATTCATCACAAGATAAAATAAACTTTCTCGCATCTTTGAAAAGAGTTGGCCAATAAAAACCTGATTGTAGAACCTTTTGCGCGGTTCTTTCTCCGGCGTGATGTCCTCCATAAGCACTACCATGACATTTACTCAATATCTCTTGTTGTTCATATTCGGGAACACATCTTCGCATAATACCATCCACTCCTTCTTTATATAAGTGTGGGTCATCCCAGAAATAATGCCTCAAGTCATAAAAGAATTTCCTCCTTTGCTGAGCTGAAAAGGTTGGAGGCAAGTACTTGGAAACAATAAAGTTAGCATAATCAGCATACCAAGGACTGTCTCGCGAGCTCACCTTTATTACAGCCAATTGTTCATTTGGAAAACTATCATTAACAGGAACAGGATCATAAGCAATATTTTCCAATCTAGACAAATTATCAGCAACAGGATTATCAGCACCTTTCCTATCTACAATATGTAAATCAAATTCTTGCAACAGAAGTACCCATCTAATAAGTCTCGGCTTAGCATCTTTCTTTGTCATAAGATATCTAATTGCAGCATGATCAGTATGAATAGTAACTTTTGAATCAACAATATAAGATCTAAACTTATCACAAGCAAAAACTACAGCTAATAATTCTTTTTCAGTCGTAGCATAATTTCGTTGAGCAGCATCAAGAGTTTTACTAGCATAATGAATAACATTCAGTTTTTTATCTACTCGCTGTCCAAGAACAGCGCCTACAGCAAAATCACTAGCATCACACATAATTTCAAAGGGTAAGTTCCAATCAGGAGGTTCAACTATAGGAGCAGTTGTTAACGCTTTCTTAAGAGTTTCAAAAGCTTCCTTACAATCATCATCAAAAACAAAAGGTACATCTTTTGAAGAAGATTAGTAAGAGGCTTTGAAATCTTGGAGAAATCTTTAATAAATCTCCTATAAAACCCAGCATGACCAAGAACACTACGAATACCTTTAACATCCCTCGGATAGGGCATCTTCTCAATTGCTTCAACTTTAGCTCTATCAACTTCAATAACTCTCTCAGAAATTTTATGTCCCAATACAATTCCTTCAGTGGCATTTCTCCCAATTAAGAACAAGGTTAGTTTCTTCACATCTCTGCAAAACTTTATCAAGGTTTCGCAAGCAACTATCAAAAGAATTCCCATAGACGGAAAAATCATCCATGAATACCTCTACAATACTTTCGCAAAAACCATGAAAAATAGCAGACATGCATCTTTGAAAAGTAGCAGGAACATTACATAAACCAAAAGGCATACGTCTATAAGCATAAGTTCCATAGGGACAAGTAAAGGTGGTTTTCTCTTGATCTTTAGCTTTAACAGCAATTTGTGAAAACCCAGAATAACCATCAAGAAAACAAAAATGAGTATTTTTAGACAATCTTTCTAGCATTTGATCAATAAATGGTAAAGGGTAATGATCTTTCTTAGTAACTTTATTAACTTTTCGAAAATCAATGCACATTCTATACCCTACAACTACTCTTTGAGGGATGAGCTCATCATTATCATTAGGCACAACAGTCATTCCTCCTTTCTTGGGAACGCAATGCACAGGACTAACCCATCTACTATCAGCAATAGGATATATAATACCAGCTTCAAGAAGTCTTAATACCTCATTCCTTACCACTTCCTTCATCTTCGGAATTAGACGACACTGATGTTCAACAACAGGCTTTGCATCATCTTCCATATTAATAGCATGTTGGCAAATAGACGGAGAAATCCCCTTCAAATCATCAAGAGTATAGCCAATAGCTCCTCGGTGCTTCTTCAATATTTCCAATAACCTTTCTTCTTCAAACTCTGAAAGCTTAGAACTAATAATAACAGGATATATTTTCTTATCATCAATATGAGCATATTTAAGATTATCAGGCAAAGGCTTTAAATCAAAAACAGGATCTTCCTTTGGTGGCGGTGTTGTACCCAGATCTTCCACCGGTAAATCATGCTTCAGAATAGGTTGGCGGAGAAAAATTTCCTCAAGCTCATCTCTTTCTTTCCTAAAAATTTCACTCTCGCTATCCTCCAAATGTTGCTGCAAAGGATTATTAGGAACAAGAACAATAGATGCACACTGCTCCATTTTAAAATCATTACTAGGCAAATCAGCTTTATAAGGAGTTTTAGTAAATTTAGAGAAGTTAAACTCATAAGATTCACCAGCAAATTTAGTCAAAATTTTCTCTTTCTTGCAATCTATAATAGCTCCACAAGTATTTAGAAAAGGTCTACCAAAGATAATAGGACAATAATCACTAGCAGCAGAACCAAGTACCAAAAAGTCAGCAGGATATTTAATCTTACCGCATAAAACTTCCACATCTCGAACAATACCAATTGGAGAAATAGTTTCTCTATTAGCCAGCTGAATAACCACATCAATATCTTCAAGTTCACAAGAATCAATTTCGTGCATAATCTCCGTGTAAAGCTCATAAGGAATAGCACTAACACTTGCACCAATATCACATAATCCATAATAGCAATGATCACCAATTCTAACAGATAGCATAGGAACACTAGCTTGTTTGGGTTTATTAGGATGTGAAACAATATTAGAAGCATCTTCACAGAAAATAATATGACCATCCTCCACATTTTCAGTAACAAGATCTTTAACTATTGCAACAGCAGGTTCAACTTTTATTTGTTCTTCAGGTTCTACAGGTTTCTTTTCACTTTTATGAACCGCACTATTTATAACAGAGTACTCCTTCATTTTAGCGGGGAAAGGAGTTTTTTCAATATAAGCTTCAGGAATAACATGATCAGCAGTTTCAACTACAACGCATTTATTAATAGATGAATCAATTTTATCTTTATACGGTTCATGATACTTATCAAAATTCTTCTTTGGCAATTCATAATGAGAGGCAAAAACTTTATAAAGATTTACTGACAACTTGAGAATCAAGACCATATGTAGCACTCATATTACGAAATTTATCGGTATCCATAAAAGCTTCAATGCACTTATAATCATAAATTATACGATTCTCTATCCTTGTCGTTCTCCCAACCTTCGGTATTTTCTTGGATCCGATCAAGAAGGTCCCTTTTAAACTCTTCTTTGTTGCGTGTAAATGATCGAGAACAAGAAGTATCCAGCAAGGTCTTGTCTTGAAAAGAAAGTCTTGCATAGAAATTATCAATAATAACATTACCAGAAGCTCATGAATGGGGCATTTGAGCATTAAAGACTTCAATCTCCCCCAAGCTTGGGCAATACTCTCTCCATCATGAGGCCAAAAATTATATATGCGATTCCGATCCTTGTGAATTTCACTTGGAGGATAGAACTTAGAATAAAACCGGGGCACAATATCATTCCATTCAAGAGAATCCCCATTATCCAGTAATTTATACCAATGAGCCGCCTTACCAGACAGCGATAGAGAAAATAGTTTCTTCCTCACTTCATCCATAGCAATACCTGCACATTTGAATAACCCGCATAATTCATGCAAAAACAGTAAATGATCACCAGGATGGACAGTTCCATCCCCTTCATAGCGGTTATCCATAACACGTTCAATAATTTTCATAGGTATTTTATATGATATCACTTCCTCACCTGGCGCCTCATCCACTACCGTTGCAGTAGTAGTAGATTTCCCAAATAAAAATTGAAGAGAAGATCTCTCCATAATGACTTATAGCAGCAGGTAGAAATAAAATCAGCACAAACAGTAAAGGTTTTCCTTACCAATTCCACTTACCAATAGCGCTTCACTCCCCGGCAACGGCGCCAGAAAATAGTCTTGATGACCCACAAGTATAGGGGGTGTATCGTAGTATCTTCGATAAGTAAGAATGTCGATCCCAACGAGGAGCAGAAGGTGTTGACAAGCAGTTTCGATGAAGGATTCACTGTAAATGCTCACAGACAAGTATTCAGGGGGTTTAGATGTAACAGTTGAATAAAGTACGAGTAAGTAAAGTGCGAGAGTAACAATTGCAGCGAGTGGCCCAATCCTTTTTAACACAAAGGACAAGCCGGTTTGTTTACTTATAATGACCAAACGTTCTCGAGGACACACGGGATTTTAGTCTAGTGCTTTCGCTACATACGGCTAAATAATCTTCATTGTTATGATAAGTGTTGTGTGGGTGAACCTATGCTAATGTACCGCCCTTCCTAGGACTAATACATACTTGTGATTATACCCCTTGCAACCATCCGCAACTACAAGAAAGTAATTAAGAATAAATCTAACCACAGCCTTAAACTCTGAGATCCTGCGATCCCTCCTGCATCGATATACCAACGGGGGTTTAGGTTTCTGTCACTCCGGCAACCCCGCAATTGGCAAACGAATACAAGATGCATTCCCCTAGGCCCATAAATGGTGAAGTGTCATGTAGTCGATGTTCACATGACACCACTAGAAGAATAACACCACAACTTAAATATCATACCATTGAATATTACTCAACCATAGTTCACTACTAACATTTAGACTTCACCCATGTCCTCAAGAACTAAACGAACTACTCACGAGACATCATATGGAACATGATCAGAGGTGATATGATGATGAATAACAATCTGAACATAAACTTGGTTCAATGGTTTCACTCAATAGCATCAACAACAAGTAGAGATCGATACCGGGAGAGTTTCCCCTATCAAACAATCAAGATCAAACCCAAATTGCTATGGCGGTGACGGTGTCCAGCGGTGGAGATGGCGGTGATGATGGTGGAGATGATGATGATGGTGATGGAGATGATGTCCAGCTCGATGACGGTGACGATGGCGTCGATTTCCCCCTCCCGGAGGGAATTTCCCCGGCGGATTCCTGCCCGCCGGAGAGCTCTTTTCTCTCTGGTGTTCTCCGCCCCGCAGAGGCAGCTGTAACTCTTCGCGAGGTACCCTCTGTGGCTTAGGTTTTCGGGACGAAGGATTTCGCGAAGAAAAGGAGGCGAAAGGGGCTATGGGCCCCCCACACCACATGGCGGTGCGGCCAGGCCATGGGCCGCGCCGCCCTAGGGTGTGGGCCCACCCTGGGTCCTCCTGGCTCCTCCTTCTGGCTTCCTTCGTCATCTTGAAAAATAGGATTTTTGGTATAATTTCCTTCCACAGTTGATCTTCCGAAATATTGCGTTACGACGGTGCTTTTTCCAGTGAGAATCACGCTCCGGTGCTTGATCCTCCAATAATGATGAAACATGCAAAATAGATGAAATAACATAAGTATTGTGTCCCAATATGAAATATATCAATGAATAACAGCAAATTATGATATAAAATAGTGATGCAAATTGGACGTATCACTAGACCATGTTTATCAACTTGAATGCTCATTATATGACATAAAAAGGCTATGTGCTTTGTTTTTTTATTATTATTTTTATGCCCATTTGAATCTTGGTCAAATCCTAGGTTTGACCAAGATTTAAACAAGTTTAAAACATGAAAATGAAAAGGTAAGCATGGATCCTTCTTAGTCATTCAAAAATGAAGCTTTTGGGGGGTTCTTGAAATCTCAATGTTTGAAACCCAAAACCACTTCTCTTCATATGGTTGACTTCATAAGACAGAGTTTAGGGTTAGGGGGTAGATCGATACATGATTTGTCAGGTTTGAGTATGTCTAGACATGCTTGTTTATCAACTTGAATGCTTACTATATGACATAAGAAGAATATATGTGCGTTGGTTTCTTATTTTTAATTTTTTCTGAATGTTTATGCCCATTTGAATCTTATTGGTCAAATCCTATGTTTGACCAAGATTTAAACAAGTTAATTTAAAACATGAAAATGAAAAGGTAAGCATGGAACCTTCTTAGTCACTCTAAGATGAAGTTTTTAGGAGGTTTTTGAAATTTCAATGTTTGAAACCCAAAACCACTTCTCTTCATGTTTGACTTCATAAGACAGATCGAGTTTAGGGTTAGGGCGAGGGTAGATACATGATTTTTCTTGTTTTAATATGTGTAGACCATGTTTATCAACTTGAATGCTCAATATATGACATAAATAGGCTATGTGCTTTGGTTTTTTTTATTTTTTTATTTTTTTGAATTTTTATGCCCATTTGAATCTTGGTCAAATCCTAGGTTTGACCAAGATTTAAACAAGTTTAAAGGTAAGCATGGATCCTTCTTAGTCATTCAAAAATGAAGCTTTTGGCGGGTTCTTGAAATCTCAATGTTTGAAATCCAAAACCACTTCTCTTCATATGGTTGACTTCATAAGACAGAGTTTAGGGTTAGGGGGTATAGTAGATCGATACATGATTTGTCGGGTTTGAATATGTCTAGACATGCTTGTTTATCAACTTGAATGCTTACTATATGACATAAGAAGACTATATGTGCGTTGATTTTTCATTTTTTTTTGTTTTTTCTGAATTAATGTTTATGCCCATTTGAATCTTGGTCAAATCCTAGGTTTGACCAAGATTTAAACAAGTTTAAAACATAAAAAGAAAAGGTAAGCCTGGATCCTTCTTAGTCATTCTAAAATGAAACTTTTGGGGGGTTCTTAGAAATCTCAATGTTTGAAACCCAAAACCACTTCTCTTCATAGTTAACTTCATAAGACAGAGTTTAGGGTTAGGGGTACATACATGATTTGTCGGGTTAATTTGAATATGTCTAGATATGCATGCTTGTTTATCAACTTGAATGCTTACTATATGACATAATAAGACTATATGTGTGTTGGTCAAATCCTATGTTTGACCAAGATTTAAACAAGCATAAATCCTGAAAATGAAAAGGTAAGCTTGGATCCTTCTTATTCACTCTAAAATTAAGCTTTTGGGAAGTTTTTGAAATTTCCATGTTTGAAACCCAAAATCACTTCTCTTCATGCTTGACTTCATAAGACATAGTTAAGGGCTAGGGGGTAGGTACATGCTTTTTCTGTTTTGAATATGTCTACACCTTGTTCATATCGATCAACTTGAATGCTTAATATATATATATGACATAAAAAGGCTATGTGCTTTGTTTTTTTTTTTGATTTTTCTGAATGTTTAATGCCATTTGAATCTTGGTCAAGTCCTAGGTTTGACCAAGATTTTAGCAAGTTTAAAACACATGAAAATGAAAAGGCAAGCCTGGATCCTTCTTAGTCATTCTAAAATGAAGCTTTTGGGGGTTCTTGAAATCTCAATATAATGTTTGAAACCCAAAACCACTTCTCTTCATGCTTGACTTCATAAGACAGAGTTAAGGGTTAGGGGTAGATACATGCTTTTTCTATTTTGAATATATATGTCTAGACCTTGTTTATCAACTTGTTGAATTAATGCTTATTTTATTGACATAAGAAGGCTATATATGTGCTTTGGTTTTTCATTTTTATGTTTTCTAAATTTTATGCCCATTTGAATCTTGGTCAAATACTAGCTAGGTTTGACCAAGATTTAAACAATTTAAAAACATGAAAATGAAAAGGCAAGCCTGGATCTTTTTTAGTCACTCTAAAATGAAGCTTTTGGGAGGTTCTTGAAATTTCAATGTTTGAAACCAATACGACTTCTCTTCATGCTATGCGCGCATGGCATACCTTGCATATCATTCGTGCATATATTTCAATATATATTTGAACATATTCTTGGGGATATATATATATTTCAATCTCTCTCTCTCTCTCGATCTATATATCGTTGGTGGCCAAGAAACACACTTATATATATACGCATGCACTTTATGCGCAAAGGCGCGGGTGCCTCCAATAATGTGTGTGTGCACTCGATCGATGATCCCTAAACCTTAAACCCTAAAACCCTAATCCCTAATCCCTAATTATACCCTAAACGTACACCCTAAACACCCTAAACACTAAAACCTAAACCCTAGACCCTGAACCCTAAACACTACACCCTAAGCCCTAAACCCTAAACACTAAACCCTAAACCCTAAACCCTAAACCCTAAATATATTTCAATCTCTCTCTCTAGATCTATATATCGTTGGTGGCCAAGAAACACACACATATATATACGCATGCACTTTATGCGCAAAGGCGCAGGTGCCTCTAATAATGTGTGTGTGCACTCGATCGATGATCCCTAAACCTTAAACCCTATGTTTGACCAAGATTTAAACAAGTTAATTTAAAACATGAAAATGAAAAGGTAAGCATGGAGCCTTCTAAGTCACTCTAAGATGAAGTTTTTGGCAGGTTTTTGAAATTTCCATGTTTGAAACCCAAAACCACTTCTCTTCATGTTTGACTTCATAAGACAGATCGAGTTTAGGGTTAGGGCCAGGGTAGATACATGATTTTTCTTGTTTTAATATGTCTAGACCATGTTTATCAACTTGAATGCTCATTATATGACATAAAAATGCTATGTGCATTGTTTTTTTTATTTTTATGCCCATTTGAATCTTGGTCAAATCCTAGGTTTGACCAAGATTTAAACAAGTTTAAAGGTAAGCATGGATCCTTCTTAGTCATTCAAAAATGAAGCTTTGGGGTGGGGGGGGTTCTTGAAATCTCAATGTTTGAAACCAAAAACCACTTCTCTTCATATGGTTGACTTCATAAGATAGAGTTTATGGTTAGGGGGTATAGTAGATCGATACATGATTTGTCGGGTTTGAATATGTCTAGACATGCTTGTTTATCAACTTGAATGCTTACTATATGACATAAGAAGAATATATGCGCGTTGGTTTTTAATTTTTTGTTTTTTCAGAATTAATGTTTATGCCCATTTGAATCTTGGTCAAGTCCTAGGTTTGACCAAGATTTTAGCAACTTTAAAACACATGAAAATGAAAAGGCAAGCCTGGATCCTTCTTAGTCATTCTAAAATGAAGCTTTTGGGGGTTCTTGAAATCTCAATATAATGTTTGAAACCCAAAACCACTTCTCTTCATGCTTGAGGGTTAGGGGTAGATACATGCATTTTCTATTTTGAATATATATGTCTAGACCTTGTTTATCAACTTGTTGAATTAATGCTTATTTTATATGACATAAGAAGGCTATATATGTGCTTTGGTTTTTCATTTTTATGTTTTTTAAATTTTATGCCCATTTGAATCTTGGTCAAATACTAGCTAGGTTTGACCAAGATTTAAACAATTTAAAAACATGAAAATGAAAAGGCAAGCCTGGATCTTTTTTAGTCACTCTAAAATGAAGCTTTTGGGAGGTTCTTGAAATTTCAATGTTTGAAACCAATACGACTTCTCTTCATGCTATGCGCGCATGGCATACCTTGCATATCATTCGTGCATATATTTCAATATATATTTGAACATATTCTTGGTAATATATATATATTTCAATCTCTCTCTCTCTCGATCTATATATCGTTGGTGGCCAAGAAACACACTTATATATATACGCATGCACTTTATGCGCAAAGGCGCGGGTGCCTCCAATAATGTGTGTGTGCACTCGATCGATGATCCCTAAACCTTAAACCCTAAAACCCTAATCCCTAATCCCTAATTATACCCTAAACGTACACCCTAAACACCCTAAACACTAAAACCTAAACCCTAGACCCTGAACCCTAAACACTACACCCTAAGCCCTAAACCCTAAACACTAAACCCTAAACCCTAACCCTAAACCCTAAATCCTAAACCCTAAATATATTTCAATCTCTCTCTCTAGATCTATATATCGTTGGTGGCCAAGAAACACACTTATATATATACGCATGCACTTTATGCGCAAAGGCGCAGGTGCCTCTAATAATGTGTGTGTGCACTCGATCGATGATCCCTAAACCTTAAACCTTATGTTTGACCAAGATTTAAACAAGTTAATTTAAAACATGAAAATGAAAAGGTAAGCATGGAACCTTCTAAGTCACTCTAAGATGAAGTTTTTGGCAGGTTTTTGAAATTTCCATGTTTGAAACCCAAAACCACTTCTCTTCATGTTTGACTTCATAAGACAGATCGAGTTTAGGGTTAGGGCCAGGGTAGATACATGATTTTTCTTGTTTTAATATGTCTAGACCATGTTTATCAACTTGAATGCTCATTATATGACATAAAAATGCTATGTGCATTGTTTTTTTTATTTTTATGCCCATTTGAATCTTGGTCAAATCCTAGGTTTGACCAAGATTTAAACAAGTTTAAAGGTAAGCATGGATCCTTCTTAGTCATTCAAAAATGAAGCTTTGGGGTGGGGGGGGGTTCTTGAAATCTCAATGTTTGAAACCAAAAACCACTTCTCTTCATATGGTTGACTTCATAAGATAGAGTTTATGGTTAGGGGGTATAGTAGATCGATACATGATTTGTCGGGTTTGAATATGTCTAGACATGCTTGTTTATCAACTTGAATGCTTACTATATGACATAAGAAGAATATATGCGCGTTGGTTTTTATTTTTTGTTTTTTCAGAATTAATGTTTATGCCCATTTGAATCTTGGTCAAATCCTAGGTTTGACCAAGATTTAAACAAGTTTAAAACATAAAATGAAAAGGTAAGCCTGGATCCTTCTTAGTCATTCTAAAATGAAGCTTTTGGGGGGTTCTTGAATCTCAATATAATGTTTGAAACCCAAAACCACTTCTCTTCATGGTTGACTTCATAAGAAATAGTTTAGGGTTAGGGGGTATATACATGATTTGTCAGGTTTGAATTTGTCTATACATGCTTATTTATCAACTTGAATGCTTACTAGCTATATGACATAAGAAGACTATATGTGCATTGGTTTTTCATTTTTTGTTTTTCTGAATGTTTATGCCCATTTGAATCTTGGTCAAATCCTAGGTTTGGCCTAGATTTAAACAAGTTTAAAACATGAAAATGAAAAGGTAAGCGTGTATCCTTATTAGTCACTCTAAAATGAAGCTTTTGTTGGGAGGTTTTTGAAATTTCCATGTTTGAAACCCAAAACCATTTCTCTCCATGTTTGACTTCATAAGACAAAGTTTAGGGTTAGGTGTAGATACATGATTTGTTTGGTTTGAATATGTCTAGACCTTGTTTATTAACTTCAATTCCTACTATATGACATAAGAAGACTATGTGTGCTTTTGGTTTTTCATTGTTTTTTGATTTTTTCTGAATGTTTATGCCCATTTGAATCTAAAGGTGAGAGAACACGTTAATGGTTATTCTAACAAAGGTCATGCTTGGTATCTTACCTATGTATTATGGTACATCACAAATGTAAAATGAAAGTATGTACATCTCTATAAACCCTAAACCCTAACCCTAACTATATAGAAAAATATGAACAATCCATGCTTTTCGATTGCCTTTTTTGTTTGGCATGATTTCAAATTTAGTGGGGAGGGGAGGTAGGGGACGAGTGTGTTTCTTTCGATGCCTCTCTCGTATTTGCTAGTTTTTGGGGGTCACACAAATTCAGGGTAGCATACTGCCCACCCCCTCCCTTCACGCGCGGAAAAAGTGTTAGGCGAGTAGTAAAATGGCATGACCAACAAGTTTCAAGTAAAATTTCGAATATAACTAGAATGTACCAATTGATAGATGAGTTAACTTGGCTTCATGAAAAAAATAATGTCATGTAAATGAGTTAACTTGGCTTTCCTACCCTTGAATCCATAGGAAACTTTGTACTGATACAGTATAATGATCACCTGAGTTATTATACCAACAGGTCTGTCACTTACGTGTGGTTCCCATGCGTGAGGTCCCACACTTCAGTGAGCACAAGTCATGTGCGGTAGGTAGGCAAACTCCCATCTTCTTTGTCAAGAGAAGACGCATCAAGACTCTCTCTCTCTCTCTCTCTCTCCAGTTATCCACCTCTAAAATCGATGCATATGTAGCGGCTACATATATATTCTTGGTCATAAACCCCTTATCTAAAGATGATGGATGCATGGCTTCACGTCGTCGTCGCTTTCATCGTCATTATCTTCGTTGTCCGAGTAGTAGTACTTCCTGCACATTGTTCCGTCGAACACCTTCACTGTGAGCACATCATCGCCTTCATATTTGAAGTGTACGAAGCAGCCGAAATCCACACCGTGCGCGATGGCGAAATTCTCCCAGCCCTTGTCGAGGTACATCCGGCCTTGTCCGTCAAATAGGACCTCCACGGTCCAGAGACGAGGACCGCTGTCAGCTGCTCGCAGATACACCTTAGCTGGCTCCTGGCCGTAAAGATAGTCTGCAAACTTTTTGGGAGAGCCTGCAAAGAGATCGAGCGCCGATCGTTTAAAATTAAAGGTTTTTTAGAACATGCCCATAATCAATCACATGCATCATATATGTGGGAACGCGTACGTACCTTCTTGACCAAAGGGTCTTCATAGACGGCGATGAAGAACTCCTCTATGATCAAAGGCAGTGTTGACGGTGGTGGTGGCAATGATGATGATCCATCACCCCGGCCGCCCCTTCCCCTTCCCCTTCCCCTTCCCCTTCTGGTCGGCGTCCGAGACGTGGAAGCCATGACAATGGGATCAAGTGTATGTGAACGAAGAAGAGAGAGGCAGAACCTATTGACACAAGGGATGGCCGTTGTGGTTGTTTATAAGGAAGAGATGACCGCTGTAGGGGTTAACACAATAAATTAAGGAGGAGGTGACCGTTGTGGGGGTTTTACACAATAAATTAAGGAGGAGATGGCCGTTGTGGGGGTTTATATCTCAACAAAAAAGTAACGCGGACTATTTTGACGGAAATGGAACTTCGTGATATAGTTTATCATTTTACCGTGAAAAGTAATGCCTAAAATAAAAGGTAATTCGTGATAGTTTATCATTTAACGAATGGGGTACATAAGATACGGGTCAAAATGGCGCCTCTACATATTTAAGATAAACTATGACATATTTTAGTGCAAATTCCCAACTCTTTACGATTTTTAGTGTTTTTAGCCAGTTTCACACATTTAAATGACTATATGCTGATTTATTGGAAGTAATTCAAATTTGAAATGTAGGTGTGTTATAACTTGGTCATAGAAATCCCCCAAAATCATTTTTAGATTCATATTACTTACTATATAAGAAGGCTATGTGCTTTGGTTTTTCATTTTTTCTGGTTTTTTTTTGAATTTTATGCCCATTTGAATCTTGGTCAAATACCAGCTAGCTAGGTTTGACCAAGATTTAAACAATTTTAAAACATGAAAAGGAAAAGGCAAGCCTGGATCTTTTTTAGTCATTCTAAAATGAAGCTTTTGGGAGGTTCTTGAAATTTCAATGTTTGAAACCAATACGACTTATCTTCATGCTAGACTTCATAAGATCGACCGAGTTTATGGTTAGGGGGTAGATACATGATTTGTCCGGTTTGAACACATGTCTAAACCTTGTTTACCAACTTGAATGCTTTCTATATGACATAAAAAGACTATGTGCTTTTGTTTTTCATTCTTCTATTTTTTTTTGAATTTTATGCCCATTTGAATCTTGGTCAAATCCTAGGTTTGACCAGGATTTAAACAAGTATAAAATATGAAAACGAAAAGGTAAGCCTGGATCCTTCTTAGTCACCCTAATATGTACCATTTTTGGGAAGTTTTTGAAAATTTCATGTTTGAAACCCAAAACCACTTCTCTTCATGATTGACTTCATAATTAAGACAGAGTTTAAGGTTAGGGGCAGATATATACATGATTATCTGGTTTGAACATGTCTAGACCTTGTTTATCAACTTTAATGCTTACTATATGACATAAGAATGCTATGTGCTTTGGTTTATCATTCTTTTGGTTTTTTATCAAATTTTTATGCCCATTTGAATCTTGGTTAAATCCTGGGTTCGACAAAGATTTAAACAAGTTTAAAATATGAAAATGAAAAGGTAACCATGGATCCTTCTTAGTCACTCTAAAATGAATCTTTTGGGGGGTTTTTGAAATTTCCATGTTTGAAACCCAAAACCACTTCTCTTCATGGTTGACTTCATAAGACAGAGTTTAGGGTTAGGGGTAGATACATGATTTGTCGGGTTTGGATATGTCTAGACCTTGTTTATCAACTTAAATTCTTACTTTATGACATAAGAAGGCTATGTGCTTTGGTTTTTCATTTTCTATTTTTTTTGAATTTTATGCCCATTTGAATCTTGGTCAAATACTAGCTAGGTTTGACCAAGATCTAAAATGAAGCTTTTGGGAGGTTTTTGAAATTTCCATGTTTGAAACCCAAAACCACTTCTTTTCATGCCTTACTTCATAAGACAGTGTTTAGGGTCGTTAGGGAGTACATACATGATTTGTCTGGTTTGAATATGTCTAGACCTTTTTTATCATCTTGAATGCTTACTGTATGACATAAGAAGACTATGTGCATTGGTTTTTCATTTTTTCATTTTCATGCCCATTTGAATCTTGGTGAAATCCTAGGTTTGAGCAAGATTTAAACAAGTTTAACACGTGAAAACGAATAATTAAGCATGGATCCTTCTTAGTCACTCCAAAATGTACCAATTGATATATGTGTTAACTTTGCTTCATGGAAAAATTAATGTCATGTAAATGAGTTTTAACTTGGATTTCCTACCCTTGAATCCATAGGAAACTTTGTTCTAATGCACTATAATAATCAACCGAGTTTTTACACCAAACAGGTCTGTCACTTACGTGTGGTGCCCATGCGTGAGGTCCCACACTTCAGTGAGCACAAGTCACGTGCAGTAGGTACGCAAACTCCCAGCCATCTTCTTTGTCAAGAGAAGACGCATCAGGATGCGTATTGGAAGTCTGTGGGTCCTTCAGGATCCTTCGGTTGTCCCTCTCACAAAAAAAAATCTCTCTCATTCTCGGCCTCGCTTCGACTCGCTCGCTCGCACCTCCTGCTCACTGACAAAACCTGCACAATAGTCAACATCATCACCCGAAAAAGGGGAGACACCATAATGCACTCCCTTCTTCTCTCCTTCCGAGTGATCCCTCTTCCTCCGAGTTTCACGCGACGGGCAAACACACATGTGCTGCATAGTAATAATAAAAAAGTAGAAAAATCGACCTACGAATCTATGATTAAATATAGGTTAATCTAGGGTTTTGCCCACTACTACAGATCAAGTTCAAAAATATCCACTTGAATGGTTCGATTTTGGGCTACTAATGTGCGTTGGTTTTTTAATTTTTTCTGAATGTTTATGCCCATTTGAATCTTGGTCAAATCCTATGTTTGACCAAGATTTAAACAAGCATAAACATGAAAATGAAAAGGTAAGCTTGGATCCTTTTTAGTCACTCTAAGATGACCAATCTAGTTTAGGGTTAGGGGGTAGATACATGATTTGTCGGGTTTGAATATGTCTAGACATGCTTGTTTATCAACTTGAATGCTTACTATATGACATAAGAAGACTATATGTGCGTTGGTTTCTTATTTTTAATTTTTTTCTGAATGTTTATGCCCATTTGAATCTTGGTCAAATCCTATGTTTGACCAAGATTTAAACAAGTTAATTTAAAACATGAAAATGAAAAGGTAAGCACGGAACCTTCTTAGTCACTCTAAGATGAAGTTTTTGGGAGGTTTTTGAAATTTCCATGTTTGAAACCCAAAACCACTTCTCTTCATGTTTGACTTCATAAGACAGATCGAGTTTAGGGTTAGGGCCAGGGTAGATACATGATTTTTCTTGTTTTAATATGTCTAGACCATGTTTATCAATTTGAATGCTCATTATATGACATAAAAAGGCTATGTGCTATGTTTTTTTTTTTTTGATTTTTTATGCCCATTTGAATCTTCGTCAAATCCTAGGTTTGACCAAGATTTAAACAAGTTTAAAATATGAAAAAGAAAAGTTAAGCATGGATCCTTCTTAGTCATTCAAAAATGAAGCTTTTGGGGGGGTTCTTGAAATCTCAATGTTTGAAACCCAAAACCACTTCTCTTCATATGGTTGACTTCATAAGACAGAGTTTAGGGTTAGGGGGTAGATCGATACATGATTTGTCAGGTTTGAGTATGTCTAGACATGCTTGTTTATAAACTTGAATGTTTACTATATGACATAAGAAGAATATATGTGTGTTGGTTTCTTATTTTTAATTTTTTTCTGAAGGTTTATGCCCATTTGAATCTTATTGGTCAAATCCTATGTTTGACCAAGATTAAAACATGAAAATGAAAAGGTAAGCATGGAACCTTCTTAGTCACTCTAAGATGAAGTTTTTGGGAGGTTTTTGAAATTTCCATGTTTGAAACCCAAAACCACTTCTCTTCATGTTTGACTTCATAAGACAGATCGAGTTTAGGGTTAGGGCCATGGTAGATACATGATTTTTCTTGTTTTAATATGTCTAGACCATGTTTATCAACTTGAATGCTCATTATATAACATAAAAAGGCTGTGTGCTTTGTTTTTTTTTTGATTTTTTTGATTTTTTATGCCCATTTGAATCTTGGTCAAATCCTAGGTTTGACAGTGATTTAAACAAGTTTAAAACATAAAATGAAAAGGTAAGCCTGGATCCTTATTAGTCATTCTAAAATGAAGCTTTTGGGGGGTTCTTAGAAATCTCAATGTTTGAAACCCAAACCACTTCTCTTCATGGTTAACTTCATAAGACAGTGTTTAGGGTTAGGGGTACATACATGATTTGTCGTGTTAATTTGAATATGTCTAGACATGCATATGCTTGTTTATCAACTTGAATGCTTACTATATGACATAATAAGACTATATGTGTGTTGGTCAAATCCTATGTTTGACCAAGATTTAAACAAGCATAAATCCTGAAAATGAAAAGGTAAGCTTGGATCCTTCTTATTCACTCTAAAATTAAGCTTTTGGGAAGTTTTTGAAATTTCCATGTTTGAAACCCAAAACCACTTCTCTTCATGCTTGACTTCATAAGACATAGTTAAGGCCGGGCTAGGGGGTAGATACATGCTTTTACTGTTTTGAATATGTCTAGACCTTGTTCATATCGATCAACTTGAATGCTTAATATATATATATATATATGACATAAGAAGGCTATGTGCTTTGGTTTTCATTTTTTGATTTTTTTTGAATGTTTAATGCCATTTGAATCTTGGTCAAGTCCTAGGTTTGACCAAGATTTTAGCAAGTTTAAAACACATGAAAATGAAAAGGCAAGCCTGGATCCTTCTTGGTCATTCTAAAATGAAGCTTTTGGGGGTTCTTGAAATCTCAATATAATGTTTGAAACCCAAAACCACTTCTCTTCATGCTTGACTTCATAAGACAGAGTTAAGTGTTAGGGGTGGTAGATACATGCTTTTTCTATTTTCAATATGTCTAGACCTTGTTTATCAACTTGTTGAATGCTTATTTTATATGACATAAGAAGGCTATATATGTGCTTTGGTTTTTCATTTTTATGTTTTTTTAATTTTATGCCCATTTGAATCTTGGTCAAATACTAGCTAGGTTTGACCAAGATTTAAACAATTTAAAAACATGAAAATGAAAAGGCAAGCCTGGATCTTTTTTAGTCACTCTAAAATGAAGCTTTTGGGAGGTTCTTGAAATTTCAATGTTTGAAACCAATACGACTTCTCTTCATGCTATGCGCGCATGGCATACCTTGCATATCATTCGTGCATATATTTCAATATATATTTGAACATATTCTTGGGGATATATATATATATTTCAATCTCTCTCTCTCGATCTATATATCGTTGGTGCCCAAGAAACACACTTATATATATACGCATGCACTTTATGCGCAAAGGCGCGGGTGCCTTCAATAATGTGTGTGTGCACTCGATCGATGATCCCTAAACCTTAAACCCTAATCCCTAATCCCTAATTATACCCTAAACGTACAACCTAAACACCCTAAACACTAAAACCTAAACCCTAGACCCTAAACCCTAAACACTACACCCTAAGCCCTAAACCCTAAACACTAAACCCTAAACCCTAACCCTAGACCCTAAACCCTAAACCCTAAACCCTAAATATATTTCAATCTCTCTCTCTAGATCTATATATCGTTGGTGGCCAAGAAACACACTTATATATATATGCATGCACTTTATGCGCAAAGGCGCATGTGCCTCTAATAATGTGTGTGTGCACTCGATCGATGATCCCTAAACCTTAAACCCTATGTTTGACCAAGATTTAAACAAGTTAATTTAAAACATGAAAATGAAAAGGTAAGCATGGAACCTTCTTAGTCACTCTAAGATGAAGTTTTTGGGAGGTTTTTGAAATTTCCATGTTTGAAACCCAAAACCACTTCTCTTCATGTTTGACTTCATAAGACAGATCGAGTTTAGGGTTAGGGCCAGGGTAGATACATGATTTTTCTTGTTTTAATATGTCTAGACCATGTTTATCAACTTGAATGCTCATTATATGACATAAAAGGCTATGTGCTTTGATTTTTTTATGCCCATTTGAATCTTGGTCAAATCCTAGGATTGACCTAGATTTAAACAAGTTTAAAACATGAAAATGAAAAGGTAATCATGGATCCTTCTTAGTCATTCAAAAATGAAGCTTTTGGGGGGTGCTTGAAATCTCAATGTTTGAAACCCAAAACCACTTCTCTTCATATGGTTGACTTCATAAGACAGAGTTTAGGGTTAGGGGGTAGATCGATACATGATTTGTCGGGTTTGAATATGTCTAGACATGCTTGTTTATCAACTTGAATGCTTACTATATGACATAAGAAGACTATATGTGCGTTGGTTTTTCATTGTTTTTTTGTTTTTTTGAATTAATGTTTATGCCCATTTAAAACATATAATGAAAAGGTAAGCCTGGATCCTTCTTAGTCATTCTAAAATGAAGCTTTTTGGGGGTTCTTGAATCTCAATATAATGTTTGAAACCCAAAACCACTTCTCTTCATGGTTGACTTCATAAGAAATAGTTTAGGGTTAGGGGGTATATACATGATTTGTCTGGTTTGAATTTGTCTAGACATGCTTATTTATCAACTTGAATGCTTACTAGCTATATGACATTAGAAGACTATATGTGCATTGGTTTTTCATTTTTTGTTTTTCTGAATGTTTATGCCCATTTGAATCTTGGTCAAATCCTAGGTTTGGCCTAGATTTAAACAAGTTTAAAACATGAAAATGAAAAGGTAAGCATGTATCCTTATTAGTCACTCTAAAATGAAGCTTTTGTTGGGAGGTTTTTGAAATTTCCATGTTTGAAACCCAAAACCATTTCTCTCCATGCTTGACTTCATAAGACAAAGTTTAGGGTTAGGTGTAGATACATGATTTGTTTGGTTTGAATATGTCTAGACCTTCTTTATTAACTTCAATTCCTACTATATGACATAAGAAGACTATGTGTGCTTTTGGTTTTTCATTGTTTTTTGATTTTTTCTGAATGTTTATGCCCATTTGAATCTAAAGGTGAGAGAACACGTTAATGGTTATTCTAACAAAGGTCATGCTTGGTATCTTACCTATGTATTATGCTACATCACAAATGTAAAATGAAAATATGTGCATCTCTATAAACCCTAAACCCTAACCCTAACTATATAGAAAAAGATGAACAATCCATGCTTTTCGATTGCCTTTTTTGTTTGGCTTGATTTCAAATTTAGTGGGGAGGGGGGGTAGGGGACGAGCGTGTTTCTTTCGATGCCTCTCTCGTATTTGCTAGTTTTTGGGGGTCACACAAATTCAGGGTAGCATACTGCCCACCCCCTCCCTTCACGCGCGGAAAAAGTGAGTTGCTAACTTGGCTTTCCTACCCTTGAATCCATACGAAACTTTGTACGGAGTTCTAATATAGTATAATGATCACCCGAATTATTACACCAACAGGTCTGTCACTTACGTGTGGTTCCCATGCGTGAGGTCCCACACTTCAGTGAGCACAAGTCACAGACAATTTTTTGCATATGTTGCAAAGGATAAAAGGTGGAAGAGGGATCACACGGAAGGAGAAGAGGAAGGGAGAGCAGTCACGGCCTCGAAATGCTTCAACCTTTCCGGGAAGTGATGTTGACTGGCACGCAAGGTTTTTCAGTCTTGCAAACTGCGGTGCGGCGATTTTGACAGAAATAACCCTTTTGGCAAAGAAAAGCACGGGTGACCATCGAGCAATCTATTTCACTGGACTAACCTTTTTGTGTGGCTCATTCTGTGTTTTTCTTCGCCAAAAGGGTTACTTTGTCAAAATCGCCCCCCCTGCAGTGCAGGCTAGGCCCCCGTCTAATATTCTTTTTTTTTCAATGACAAAAGGGGGGAGATAGAGAGAGAGTCTTGACGACGTGTCTTCACTTGACAAAGAAGATTGTTGGAAGTTTGCCTACCTACCGCACATGACTTGTGCTCACTAAAGTGTGGGACCTGCATGCATGGGACCCTGCAGCCCTCTTAGGGCAGACGTGTGAGACGCAAAATATGGTTTTTAGTTTAGTAAGGCAAAAAAATAAGCCTTGGAGGGCCGAGGCGGGGCGGCCGTCCGCCATTTTATACCTTTACGCCCCCCACACCTCGTTTCATTTGTCATGTCTACCAAGGAAGAGCTCGGAGGAGAAGATGCAGTCCTAGCTTCTCGACCCCTGGCGCCCACGCATAAATACTACTACCGAAGTACACTGTCTCTAACAATCCTGCCTGCGAAGGGAGATCTCGGAGGAGACGATGCGGGCTCAGCGTCCCCGCCGTTGATGAGCCAGGACACAAGGGTTACTACGCCTCTTTTAATTACCTTCGTTTTGCTGGTAATACTCAGACTTATATCTGTTATCTTCCGCAGGAGAGGGTCGATATCGCCGGAGAAGATGATGTGAGGCAGATGATCAAGCTCGCAGGAGAAGATGATGTAAAGGAGATGGTCAAGCTCGGAGCAGAAGATGATGTAAAGGAGATGGTCAAGCTCGGAGGAGATGATGTAAAGGAGTTAGTCAATCTCGGAGAAGATGTGGTGGCATTGGACCAACCGCGGTCGTTGGGCGAGATCCCGGAGATTCACTTACCTCGTTTGCACTGGTAATGATATGCCTGATCTATAACATTTTGAACATTTTTCGTCGGCTTACACATGAGCTATCTCGGCTTAGGGTCAACAAGGCCCCGGGAGCGGAACTTCCGCATCTCGGCACCGAGAACTCCGAGTTACGCCAGAAGCGCCCTGGGGAATCGCACGCGCAGGCGCAGCACATCCGTTCGCAGGATCTCTCATCCTTCGACGTCAGGTTCCAGCGAGAGGTCGTAGAAGAAGATAAGTTGCCAGCTTCCCCGCCGTTCAAGAGGATGAAGGAGCTGAAGACGGAGGTTAATATTAGCTGACTTTGGGTTGCTGGTTTTTGGTACTTCGAGTCACTGACATGTAGACACCACTTAAGTCTGTCCTACATGTTAGTGACCACATTCGTTAATCAGCTAATTTGTGCATTTCGTTTGCCGGTAACGCTCGATATGTTTGTTGTTACGTTTGGCAGGATCACTCCCCTTGCTTATCATGTCGGAGGATGAAGTTGGATCTTGCCAGCATGCGGGAGGAGAACAGAGAGTTAGGGATCAAGATATTTCGGTACAGGCAGGCGGTGTCTTTCCTAGAAGTGGATGAGATCACGGCTTGCGCTCGTAGGAGTTGTGACGAGGCCATTCATCTGGGAGAACGGATCAAAGCTCAGCTTGTCTCTTTGATGGAAGTCGCAGAACGTGTGATTTTCAAAGCTAGAGAGGCGCAGGAACGACTTCTGGTGGCTGAAGATCTCGCATA
Organism: Lolium perenne; assembly: GCF_019359855.2. NCBI lineage: Eukaryota > Viridiplantae > Streptophyta > Magnoliopsida > Poales > Poaceae > Lolium > Lolium perenne. The sequence continues at coordinate 264,540,302 of NC_067245.2, forward strand.
GCAGTTTAATCATGTGCGCTTATTAGTTGCCTACTACTTTTGTAATTATTCACAATTAAGTATGAATCAATGGCTTGCCTTTTGTGTGACGGAGGAAGTTGCACATACCACCACTTGTTGGTGCAGTTTTTGCACATAACACAATTTGAGATTCTTTTTACACAAATAACCAGATTTTGACGTAAACTTTTGCACAAAAAACAACCTTACTCCATGTTTTCTTTTGTCTTCTAAAGACATGTAGGTGCTTCGAAAAATACCTCCGTTCCAATGCTTAAAGCTTAGTATATTTTTCTTGAAAAGTCAAACCAAGTAAAGTTCGACCAAACCTATCAGCACATATAATATTTTGTAGACACCATATGAAAATATAATTTATTTTCTATCTAATAATATTGATTTTGTATCTTGCATATTAATGCATTTGGTAAAAACTTAGTCAAACTTTCTATCTAATAATATTTTCGACTTTGTATTATTTTTATTCATTTTCCCCCTGGTTGTCATGTTTTCTGTCCGGCTTCCCCAGCCCATCCATCCGTAACACACATGCGCGCGTGACACGAGTAGTGGGAGACATGGTGCCCAAAGGGATAGCTTTTATTAATGGTGGCGACGGTTCCCTAGGCCAATGCAGGCGATACGTCTCATCGTCGCTAGCTGTGCCTTCCCCATGCGGCCGTATTAATGCACACCACTGCTCCTTTGCGCCTCCGCGGCTGATCAAGTAAGTTTGATCATAAAAGATGATCACATAAGCTCGATGATTACCTATAACCTAAAAATTATCTTAATTTGTAAACGAAGACATAAAATAACTAGTTGTTTGATTAGGAAAGACAAAGGAAATTTCTATTGAGATTGAGTTCATTTCATAGTTGTTATAGACACATAGCAATATTACCAAGAGATAGGATTGTAGAGAAAGCAATCCATAGGTATTTTGGAGGGTTCTCAATCCTTTGAATCAAGCAAGCTCTATAGGAAAAATCCCTATGTGTAAAAATCCTACTCCGTACAAGATACCTTTAGAAATCCTTTGAACCAAACAAACTCCGATTCATATTAGTTGACTATAATATGGATATATCTAGACACATTTTAGTTCAAGATTCATCCATATCATTTGACAAGTAATATGAATCGGAGTGAGTATATTAAATGGAGTAGTATATATTGTTCGAAAAAATTAAGTTATATTGTACTAATAAAGAAACCATTTCTGTGGTCAAACTGATTTGACGGGACAGTAACTGCACCAGGACGTAGTGGCGTGCTATCCTAGCCGAAGTTTTACTCGGCGCCTCGATGCAGCTGCTGAAGAATAAAAAAAGTCATATCCACTCCTACTCTTCACCTCCATCGTTTCCATCCTTGGCTCTCCACTTCCATCATCGTTCTCCACTCGCCAAGCGCTGCTAGCAAATTTTTTCATCCTCTAGATCTCCCATTTGCATAGCTTTCTCTCCTCACCCCTCCGCAGAACCGCAACACTCCTCCTTCCCGCTCGACTCTCCTACAAAACTCCAATCACACATACTTGCTTCCGCCCTCTTAAATCCTTCTCGTCTCCATGGCGGCATCGAACGACGACCAGCTGTATGGCGACTGGGGGAAGCTCCCCGCCGAGCTGTTCAATCTCATTGCCCAGAGTCTGGACGTTACAGTCGACGTCCGGCTGGCCGCATGCTCCAAAACGCTGTGCCGCCATGTCGCCGACAACATGAATCTACACCATTGGGATGGACCCTGCTTGCTGATGCCCGATTCTGCCTATTGGCACTATGATGATAGTAGTGCGCACCACACGGTGTACCACGTTGTGCCCCTCGACCATCCTCGACGCACAGCCATCCTGCCGTTCATGGACAATAGATTCTGGGTTGGCATGAACGGCGACTGGATCGCCGGCGTGGACAGTGGTGGGAACTGGTTCCTCGCGAACATCTACACGCACCAAGAAATCTCCCTACCATCGTCGGAAACTTGCAACATTTTTCGGGAGGAATGGGTTGGCTTCCCCGACTTGCCTCCTGAAAGGTACATGACGTATGGGCATGCCATGTTTTTGTTGAAGATTGTAATTTGCGAAGTGCCCACAAAAGCTGGACATTACTCAGATTACAAGCTCATCGCTCTATTCAATTCTGGACTCGCTTACCTGGCTAATGGTAGCCAGGAGTGGAGGTTATTATCTCTTGCTAGTTGTGGTGTAGATTACAGTGACGCCATCGAGCACAACGGCTTCATTGTTGCGGTGGATGGGTGGACCGGCACCACATATTGCTGGGATCAATCACAGGCCGGTAATTCTTCAATCCATATGATATACTTCGCAATAAATTTTAATATCAAGCCCATTCATGATATATTGTAACTGAATCAACTAATTGGTCAATAAGATTTTTTTTCACCTTTCAAATGACTGTGCACCATTTAATTATCCTAACCTGACTGAACCATTGCTACAAACGAATTACAGTAGTATATGCAGTGCACTAATCTATCAACCCAAACCAGATTATTGTAGTATATGAATGCATTCCTAAATTAGTTACTGCATGCTCTTATCAGAATATGAATAAGGAGCTTAGCCCTGGCCTCTTCATCAATTGATGCATGCAAACTTTCAATTTATTTGAATATTCGATGTACTCAAAGCATTACAATCATGGATCAGATAAGGTTGAGACATGTATCTACCATCAATGAATATGAGTGTAATTAACATACATCTCAAATGGGAACAATTTTATTTCTTCGAGTTTTTATACAAGTATAATGACTGCATCCTCCATTTGATCCTACAAATGTGAAGTTGCAGCCTCTTGGTATTTTTGTCTTCCTGAGCCATTCAAACACTATTTTTTTGTCTCTGTTTACAATGCAGATGCCCACCTTGCCCTGCCATTCGTGATCCCATCACCGATGAAGGAACCGTCTGGCAGATGGTTTTTAGCTCGATCAGCCGATGGCAAGCGCTTGATGATCATCCATGATGATCGGTATATACGTAGCAATGATCACCTTGAGCCTGCAGAAGTTCTGCATCATGGTAATGGCCTTATCCTGTGAGAGTATCCTGCCCCTGTCATACATATTTTTGAGAAAGATCTATCCCTGATTGGACCCAATTGGAGTCGAGTTGACAGCCTTGGCACACACTCTCTGTTCATTGGACTGAATTATCAAATGAACCTGAAGATAAATGATGGCAATGCTCCTGATGGAACATTGACTCCGTTCATGAGGTCAAATTGTGTGTACATCACGTACTATGCATTTCGGGAACCAGCATTTAGTTGTATTTATCGTTGTAACCTGCAGCAAGGGGAAAATGAGCTCATGGGAGTTATCACCCTTCCAGAAGATGGTTGGGGATTTCCCCGACAGGCGATAATGTGGTTTAAGCCTAGTCTGAAAAATATCCGCATGTTGATGCAACCCTAAACTGAGCCATGAATCTTTCTGGAGAAAATAATCTTTTTTGTACGATATGTTTGAACAATTCAGTAATCTGTTTCGTATCTTAAGATGCTCTTCCTTTTTTCTGAATCTTATATACCTGGACCCATTTCAGTGTGTCTGTTTACTCATTTTAGTGTGTATGTAGACCACATTGAAGTAATCTAATCTTATAATTTAAAACGGATGGTGATGAACTCTGTATTTCCATCCTTCGTAAACCGTGCATGTCTGTTTATTTTTAGTTTCATTTCAGCAACTGTTATTAGTATATGCACACCTTTTTTTTAATGTTGAGAGGAGTATACGGGCATTACAATGCTATATACTATATGGCGCTAATAGAGAACAAATGAATGTCAAAACATTGTAAAATCCTCCAGGTACTCTCCTTGCAGCGCTAATTGCTGATGGCAGACTGACTTCCTGTTGGTTCCGGTGCTTTAGCTAGGACAGGTGAAAAGAGTTTCACGCCCTGCTTTCTTTTGCATCGACAGTAGGCCTACCGCAGGAATTCACCTCTCCAACCGCCAAACGACGAGGAAATAATTCCTAGCGCCCTTGCAGTAGCGCATGTGTTGGACGTGCCCTAATGTTTTCCTGCTAAAAGGTGCAATCTTTTAAGCATTTGGGTACGGTATTTCCCCACCAGCCTAGATGCAGGCCGCCAAACGCGTCTTAAGTTTTAAAATAGCGTGCTAAATGAATTAGCGGCAGCCTCCTTCAAACGATATGAACGCTATATCGTGGTAATAGTGTGGTATGTTTTAAATAGCATTTTCAAAATAATACTAAATATAGCCTAAAAATAAATAATTTTACTAGAGCGAATAGATATATATAGTCCAAAAGTGACTGAATCATACATACATAACCACATATAGAAATAGGTCTCAAGTATTTTAGAAGGCTAACATCAACATTTCACAAGGCAACAACATAGTATAAATTATTTATTAAAACATATTAGCATTAGCGATATTATCTTCTGACTTAGAAGTGGAACCAACAGATTGTAGTTCATCACCACGAAAAAGTGAAAGCAACTTGCCTGAAAAAAATAGCGCGCTAACACTATGAAGTTTTAGGGCGATATAGCATGCTGTTTCGCAAATAGCGCCTCAGCAAGCAAAATTACTAAGCGTGGACCCTCTAGATATGCTATAGCGCGCTTTTAGCGGAGAAATAGTTAACTGGGCTTCATTGAGGCCCTGGTTTGACAAAGCAGCCTGAGTACGCATCTAAAAAAAATCTGCCTGAGGACGCATGCTTGTAAAAAAGAGAGAGCAGACTACAATTACTTCAGTCCCGAACCCTCTATCTCTCCCACCTACTTCACCTCTTTTACACTAATGACTGCCATGAACGGCTCGCCTCCTCCCTCCACCGGCAGCTGCCTGGCGGTAACGGCCGCCGACACAGATGAACATCGCCGATATTTCCTGAACTCAGCCGATTTGATCCACCGCATCCTCCAGCAGCTTGATGGACGTCCAGTCTCTTCTATCCAGATCGTGATTAGAGAAGGATCTATGGGTACATCCGTTTCTTACCCTTTGGCAGCGTCGGTTCCATCTCTTGCGGTACTTTCTTCTCCGCTGGAAGCACCATCTGGCTCGGCACTGATTTCCCTGGCGGCGGCACCAGCTTCTCCGGTTGCGCCGACCCCAACCCCCGCGGCACGGTCTTCTCCGGTGGCGGCACCACCAAAAGTGGCTGTAAGTTGTCCTGAACTCACTAGGATGCAGGTGTAAGTAGTCAATGATAGTTGGGGTTTTAACAAGTTCTTTTTTCTTTAATGATGGGAAACCGTAGTAGTATTCTTCTGCAAATGTTTTTTTAATGACGGGAAACAATAGATGTTAAGTACTAGTTCTGGCAAAAAAAGATGTTAAGTAATAGTATCCATCACAGAGCAGGGTTTCGCAGTCTGAACATACAAATATATGCTCCATGTTACCTGTTTCAGAAAGTCTGAAAGCTTGCTCAGTACATGTAAAATCAAATTGTCTTGCTGCTGCTAGATTTTGTGCAAACTAATTAAAGAGATAGCTAGATGCATTTTCTCCATATATGTTACGTTCTAATTTATATGTTGTTGATTGATATATACCGTGCTTAACTAGATGCAGAAGCAAACTCGCTCCAACGTCAATGAGCAACTACGTCTTAGGACTGTCGATTGTACATGTCCTCTGCACCCCCCCGAGTTCAGAATTCAAAGAAATTCACTAGCCAAAAAGCCAAAGGTGACGGGCAGGCGTGATGCAGCAATTCAACGTTGTATATTAAAAGGGCGAGGGAAAGGCCGCCCTAAACGGGTTGGCCACTCGACGGACCCTCCTCAGCCCTCGCGCTTCTATGTGCAACTGGACGGCAACGATGACATGTATATGTTGGTCATCCCCAGAGAATTCAAGCAATGTCTGAAAGGGATTCTTCCCAGGCCTATCAAGCTCAAGACCAGCGTAGGCTGCGCCTGGTATGTGCACATCGATGAGTACCAGGGTGAACTGGTCTTGAAGGATGGTTGGTTCGGGTTTGCAGAGGCGCATGAACTGCAGCTCGATGACATTCTCGTCTTCGAGGTGAAAGACACTTCCTTGATGAATGTGTTGATCTACGACTGTAACACCTCCATCCAGAGGGTAATATTTTGTGCTGATCACCCTTAGTTGCATGCATGATCTGCAGTGCTTTTAGGAAGAGGGAATCAGAAACACCTCAATATTTTATTGAATTAACTAGATGCTGCTTTTGGACCTGGGGTAGTGCCTCATTGATGTTCATGCTGAACTTGGTTTTTGTATTAAGCTGAACTGGGGATCAGATACAATGTGATGAGACTTTGTTAATTAGCTAATATAGTATATGTTAGACATGTTTTATTTTACTTTAATTTACTGTGATATGCTGTGGTAGTTTCAATGTGCGGTCTGATGATTTGTATTATACCTAGCTACATGGAGCTCAACATTTTATTTTAGAAAGTGTAAAAGTGACCAATTTTTTTGATCTGATTGTAGCGAACGATTAGAGCGAACACAAGTGCAGATGGTCAAACCCCCAAAACTTCTCATATTCATTGTTACATGGTCGAGATATAAAGGTATTTTACGCACTGGTTTAATACTCAACTGCTTACATCCATGTTTGTTTGCAGTTTTTTTTTGACACCTCTTAATGCTCCCTCCGATCCATTTTTTTTTAGAGACTGTTAGTTGTAGAGATATCCATTTTATCATCAAGTAATGAGGATCAGATGGAGTATCGTTTTCATTTTACCAAAATAAATGGATATACTGTATAGTACAACGTAGCCTAAGGCCCTTAGCTCTGAATGCAATTTCTGTGTGCACACTGATCGGATCATAACCCACATGACCTGTCTCACTGGTATGTAGGTCCGGGCCCCACCAGATACTGATAAAGCCCAGTGACCCGCCGGGTGAAGTTTTCTGTGTGGATTCCTGCGTACCTGTCTTCGTTCCTCCAAGAAACGCGCATTTTTTTGACCGGGGGGACACGCGCATTTATTCCCTTGCTGATGTATCATTCTCAGTTTCTCACAGCCCCCTCATGTTCAGATCTCCCCAGATCCCTCGCCGTCCATCTCCCCTGAGTCCTCTCCCTACACCACCGGCGTCCACCACCGCTCGGACTACGCGGCTTGGACTCCGTCCTCTACGGATGCGGCGACGTCGCACCTAAAAACTCCACTAAGGCGGCGCGGCATCCCCGATTCTCTCGGTCCATGGCTGCAATGGCGGTATGTTTCCCCCGAATCACTAGCGTTGCCGGTCACATCTTTATTATATCTAAGCTGTATTGCCGGTTGCTTAGCATTGTTTGATATAGACTATTTCTCTCATCCAGTGTATATATTAATCCTCTGTTAAAGACTCGGGCTACACATGCACGCATGCTAGCTAGGTTGGGACTGGATCTAATGTGTGCAATAATAATCGTTCAAATATGATATTGGTCAATCCACGGCCGATAATCACATATGAGGACACCGAGCATGCATGTCTGGCTTATGGACTCTTTAGGCCGACGCTGATTTTTTTTTGTTTGCTTGGTCGATCTGTACTGGCGGATGATGAACTGCAGATGCATTACTCTGATGCTAGACCTAGCCAGCAAGCATGCATGGCTCATGCTAGCTTGATTTCTATTCTCATAGCTACTATTTATATCGATTTCGTTTCTGCGATACAATGATACACTATGCTGAATAATTTGATGATACAAGGTTGTACATATCATCCTAGCTAGATTCAGAAGCTTATTGTTCAGACTGTGTGTTCGATAAGAACAATGATCCGCTGACTTTGCTAGGTGCCTTTGATTATGCATTTGCTTGGAATTATGGTCGAGAAGCTAGTGGCATTATCTTTTTGAGGCCTGTTTTTGTTGTGTTCACACAAGAAGCTGTAGCTTGGAGATAGCTTATCATGGAAGGAGACATGTGTAGAGCAAGCCACAGTTTTCAAGGTGTTTAGGCTCATCGATGAGGAGAATACCACGACAAATTTTCACGCAAGGTACTATGTACATCGGAGTTAGAGGTGATTACCATCCCCAGTCGTGTTCTACCCTGGTTTTACGGTGGGTGTCCAGAGTCCATCAACCTGAAGATGTCCACTGCATGCACCTGGATTGTGGACCTGAAGCAACAAGATGGCAATGTTTTAATGGACGCAGGATGGCCAGAGTTTGTCAAAGCACATGACTTGAAGGTAGGATACCTCCTGACCTTCAAGAAGATTGACACCAAATCATTGCAGGTGCTCATATTTGGTTACAATTGCTGTGAGAAGGTTATATGGTGTTCAGGTTATCACCCATCGCTGGGGCAACAAAATGAATCACAGCTGTATTAAGTTGTCTTACAAATGTTCTGTAGAGAGAGCTGGTCTATAATAGTATAATGATGCATTGTGGTGAACATGATGGTACCATTACTGGATTAGTGGATTGCCTAGCCCTTTCCATTAGTTCGGACTTTTGGTTGTGTTGGCTTGTGTATGAAGCTTGGCATGGTATCAGAGCCCAGGGTCTCGAGTTCGAGACCTGGCTTTCGTAATTTATCCTAAAAATTGGTGCTGCCCTCCGTTGCCCTCCTCGGAGTCCACGTATATGCCTCTTGAGAGTCTCCTTGTGTTGACCTCTTCCCTTCTTCCGGTCACACGTGAGGAGGGGTGTTGAGATGTATAAGTGGATTGCCTAGCCCTTTCCATCGATTCGACTTTTGGTTGCGTTGGCTAGTGCATGAAGCTTGACAAACCTTATTTATATGTACAGCTCTCTAGTTGTACTATTAATTATTATGTGCTTATGTTGGCTGGATTGTGATGAACATGAGATGTTCTGTTGTTTCCGTAAAGAAAAAAACGTGATGTTTTTTCGAATCTACTGTTGGATATGTTTTGCACAAACTAGTGAAGTGCCCGTGACAAAACATATTATGTGCAAATAGGCAACCCTCGGTAACGATCATGGGTTCAAGCGTCCAGGATCCGGTCACCTTGACATCGGCAAGCACGGATGAACAGTTGGTTGACTTGTAGATTTGGACGTTGGATCGAAAATAGATAGCTAAGAACTAAGTACTGTAGCATGTAGCATATGTACTGTTCATGGTCTCATTCCGGGTTCAAGTGCTACCCCATGTAGCACCACTTTTTTTTGGGGGGTTAGCCCAGACAACCTTCCCAATAAAAAAAGTACTACCTTCCCTGCATGGGCCAATTTTTTGTACTTTTGGGCTGCCGCCGGCCATGTACATGGTGATTCTGTCGCCACTGCTTACTTCGCTGATAACAATCCAAAAACATTTAATGGGCCTCCGACTCATGCCATTGGGGCCCTTCCTAATTTAAACACGGAGATCCTATGATTGGCCCTCAAGAAACCGAGATTCTACATATAAAGTTATTTTTATTTCGTATCAATTATGATTATGATTCTTTTTAAATGCGCATAGCCAGTATGCGCATCTACATGGGATCTATATTTTGATATATTCATATAGTCGATTTAAAAAATTTCATAAATTATTTAAAGTTCCAAGATTTATTCTATCAATTTGCAAGATCTTTGAGTGTATTTGTCGTTTAAAAAAATGACAAACCTCTTCATCAGATTGTTGTTAACAAGTGTAGTGTTGTGAACCCAAAATATATTACATACTTCCTCGTAGATCAAATTTGAACTAATTAAGTTGAATTAAAACCTGGATCAACAGTTAGTATGGATTAGGTGCATGGAGTACGAAAAACAAATGAATAGGCAATATTTCAGTTTTTCCTTCAGTTGAGAATGCTAGAGCAGGACCCATTTGCCAGTAGCGTCCCTCAACATTTGAAGGTAAAGACAAACAGAAGGGATAAAAAAAAGCAAGTATCCTACATATCTCGGGTTAAAACATATCGAGAAATCACATATTTCTTGTACATAGAGGCTGACATCATGGACCCATCGACCAGCCGTGGAAAAAAAATCCAAGAAAAGAAGCAATTATCGTACAGAGAAGCTGACATGTGGGATGCATTTTGCAGCAGCGTCCTCAACTTTAACAAAGGCGGCAGGGGATCGAAAGAAAAAGCAAAGTTGCCAGAAATCAGCGGTCAAAAATAAATCCAAGAAATGAAATGTTTATTGTTCATAGAGGCTGACATGTGGGACCCACGAGCCAGCAGCGTCCTCAACGTTTCAAAGGCGGCAGGGGATCGGAAAAAAAGGCAAGTGACCATATATCAGGTGACAAAAATAATCCAAGGAAAGAAACTTTTATTGTACATAGAGGATGACATATGGGTCCCGTTTTGCAGGAGCGGTCTCACCGTTTCCAAGGCGGCACTGGATCGAAAAAAAGAAAGGAAAGGTTTATCGTTCAGAGAGGCTGAGATGTGGGACCCATGGGCCAGCAACATCCTCTTAGTTTCAAAGACGGCAGGGGATAAACAAAAGGCAAATAGCCAGTAATTAGGGTCAAAAATAAATCAAACAAAGGAAACTTTTACTGTTCATAGAGGCTTACAGGGACCCAAGAGCTAGCAGCGTCTCAACGTTTCAGAGGCGGCATGAGATCGAAAGAAAAAGGCAAATACCAAGAAATTATGGGTCAATAATAAATCAAACAAAGTAAAGGTTTATTGTTCATAGAGGCTAACATGTGGGACCCCTGAGCCGGCAGCGTCCCCAACGTGTTAAAGGCAGCAGGAGATCGAAAGACAAAGGCCAAAAATCAGTTGGTAAAAAAATCCAAGAAAAGAAACATTTACCGTTCTGAGAGGCTGACATGCGGGACCCATGAGGCAGCAGCATCCTCAACGATTCCAAGGCGGCAGGGGATCAAAAGGGGTCAAAAATAAATCCATCATTGGAAACTTTTATTGTTCATAGAGGTTGTGGGACCGACCTGCCAGTAGCGTTCTCATCGTTTCAAAGGGGGCAGGGGATCAAAAGAAAACGGCAAATAGCCAGAAATTAGGGGTAAAAAATAAATCCAATTTAGGACACTTTTATTGTTCATAGAGTATGACATGCGGGACCCATGAGCCAGCAGCTTCCTCAACGTTTCTAAGGCGGCATGAGATCGAAAGGAAAAGGAAAGTGACCAAATATCAGGAGCCAAAAATAATCTAAGGAAAGAAACTTTATTGTGCATAGAGAATGACATGCGGGTCCCATTTTGCAGCACCGGTCTGAAGGTTTCAAAGTCGGCATTAGATCGAAAGAAAAAGACAAGTGCCAAATATCAGGAGCCAAAAATAATCCAAGAAAAGAAACTTCTATTGTACATAGAGGATGACATGCGGGTCCCATTTTGCAGCCGCGGTCTCAATGTTTCCAAGGCGGCACATGACCAAAAGAAAAAGGAAGTAGCCAGAAATAAGGGTGTCAAAAAATCCAAGAAAAGGAATATTTCAATTGGGCTGTTTCTGGCCATCTGGGCCTCCAAACTATCCTGCTGGACGCCTTTTGATTCGTACAATTTCAGCCCATTCCAAAACAGGAAAGTCCTATGCCTCGCAAAAACAAAAAAAAAACAAGGAGATTCAACATATAAGTTTGTTTATGTAAAAATAAAGATTTAATTTATCCCTTTGCAATAGCTCAGAGCAAAATACACTGTTTATTGTCTGCAAAATAATCAAGATATCACATGTTTCTTAATACTGGAGGTCGACATCGGGGACCCATGCGCCCGGCCGGCGTCGTCAACGTTTTAAAGGCGGCAGGGATGGAAAGAAAAAATAAACCAAAAATTTGTTGGTACAAAATCCAAGAAAAGAAACATTTTCGTTCTGAGAGGATAACATGCGGGACCCATGAGGCAGCACCATCCTCAGCATAAAATATTAGAGGCTGACATGTCGGACCTGTGAGCCAGCAGCGTCCTCAACGTTTTAAAGGCGGTAGGAGATCGAAAGAAAAAATAAGCCAAAAATCATTTGCTATTCAAAATCCAAGAAAATAAACATTTACCGTTCTGAGAGGATGACATGCGGGACCCATGAGGCAGCAGCATCCTCAATGATTCCAAGGCTGCAGGGGATCAAAAGAAAAAAAGGAAATATCCAGAAATTAATTAGGGGTTCAAAATAAATCCATCAAAGGAAAGTTTTATTGTTCATAGAGGATGACATGTGGGACCGACCTGCCAACAACGTTCTCATCGTTTCAAAGGGGGCATGAGATCAAAAGAAAAAGGCAAGTAGCCAGAAATTAGGGGTAAAAAATAACTCCAAGAAAGGAAACTTTTATTGTTCGTAGAGGATGACATGCGGGACCCATGAGCCAGCAGCTTACTTAAAGTTTCAAAGGCGGCATGAGATCGAAAGAAAAAGGCAAGTGACAAAATATCAAGAGCCAAAGATAATCCAAGAAAAGAAACTTTATTTACATAGAGGATGACATGCGGGTCCCATTTTGCAGCAGCGGTCCCAACGTTTCAAATGCGGCTTGAGATCAAAAGAAAAAGAAAGTAGCCAGAAATTAGGGGGTCAAAAAAAATCCAAGAAAATAAAGTTGATGGACATAGAGGATGACATGCGGGTCCCATGAGCTAGTAGCTTACTCAACGTTTCCAAGGCGGTAGGGGATCAAAAGAAAAAGGAAATAGCCAAAAATCAGAGGGTAAAAAAAACAAAGAAAATGAACTTTTATAGTACATAGAGGATGACATGCGGGTCCCATGAGCCAAGAGTTCCTCAACGTTTCAAACGTGGCATGCGATCGAAAGAAAAAGGCAAGTGACCAAATATGAGGAGCCAAAAATAATTCAAGAAAAGAAAGTTTTATAGTACATAGAGGATGACATGCAGGTCCCATGATCCTGCAGGTTCCTCAACGTTTCAAACGTGGCATGAGATCGAAAGAAAAAGGCAAGTGACCAAATATCAGGAGCCAAAAATAATTCAACAAAAAAGAAACTTGATTGTACATAGAGGATGACATGCGGGTCCCATTTAGCAGCAGCGGTATCACCGTTTGAGAGGCTGCACGGGATCGAAAGAAAAAGGCAAGTGACCAAATATCAGGAGCCAAAAAAAATCCAAGAAAAGAAATTTTATTGTACGTAGAGGATGACATGCGGGTCCCATTTTGCAGCAGCGGTCTCAACGTTTCCAAGGCGGCACAGAACCAAAAGAAAAATGAAGTAGCTAGAAATCAGGGGGTGAAAAAAATCCAAGAAGAAAGATTTCAATTGGGCTGCATCTGGACATCTGGGCCTTCGAACTATCCTGCTTGGCCTTTTGACTCGTACAATTTCAGCCCACTCCAAAACAGGAAAGTTCCGAATTTTCTAAAAAAAACAGGAAAGTCCTATGCTTCGCAAAGACAAAAAAACAAGGAGATTCAACATATAAGTTTGTTTATGTAAAAATAAAGATTTAATTTTCCGTTTGAAATAGCTCAGAGCGCAATACACTGTTTATTGTCTGCAAAATAATCAAGATATCATATGTTTCTTGTACGGGGAGGCTGACATCGGGGACCCATGAGCCAGCAGCGTCGTCAACGTTTTAAAGGCAGCAGGGGATGGAAAGAAAAAATAAACCAAAAATATGTTGGTACAAAATCCAAGAAAAGAAACATTTTCGTTCTAAGAGGATGACATGCGGGACCCATGAGGCAGCAGCATCCTCAGCGTTTATTGTTCATAGAGGCTGACATGTGGGTCCCGTGAGCCAGCAGCGTCCTCAACGTTTTAAAGGCGGCAGGAGATTGAAAGAAAAATTAGCCAAAAATCATTTGGTAAACAAAATCCAAGAAAAAAACATTTACCGTTCTGAGAAGATGACATGCGGGACCCATGAGGCAGCAGCATCCTCAACGATTCCAAGGCGGCAGGGGATCAAAGGAAAAAAAAAGGAAATATCCCGAAATTAATTAGGGGTTCAAAATAAATCCATCAAAGGAAACTTTTATTGTTCACAGAGGATGACATGTGGGACCGACCTGCCAACAGCGTCCTCATCGTTTCAAAGGGGGCAGGAGATCAAAAGAAAAAGGCAAATAGCCAGAAATTAGGGGTCAAAAATAACTCCAAGAAAGGAAACTTTTATTATTCGTAGAGGATGACATGCGAGACCCATGAGCCAGCAGCTTACTCAACATTTCAAAGGCGGCATGAGATCGAAAGAAAAAGGCAAGTGACAAAATATCAGGAGCCAAAGATAATCCAAGAAAAAAAACTTTATTGTACATAGAGGATGACATGCGGGTCCCAATTAGCAGCAGCGGTCTAAACGTTTCAAATGCGTCTTAAGATTAAAAGAAAAAGAAAGTTGATTGTACATAGAGGATGACATGCGGGTCCCATGAGTCAGCAGCTTACTCAACGTTTCCAAGGCGGCAGGGGATCAAAAGGAAAAGGAAATAGCCAAAAATCAGAGGGTGAAAAAAAACCCAAGAAAATAAACTTTTATAGCACATAGAGGATGACATGCGGGTCCCATGAGCCAGTAGGGTCCTCAACGTGGCATGAGATCGAAAGAAAAAGGCAAGTGACTGATGCGTGTGGTTGACACATCCGTTGGGAACCCCAAGAGGAAGGTGCGATGCGCACAGTGGCAAGTTTCCCTCAGTAAGAAACCAAGGTTTAATCGAACCAGTAGGAGTCAAGAAGCACGTTGAAGGTTGATGGCGGCGGGATGTAGTGCGGCGCAACACCAGAGATTCCGGCGCCAACGTGGAACCTGCACAACACAACCAAAGTACTTTGCCCCAACGAAACAGTGAGGTTGTCAATCTCACCGGCTTGCTGTAACAAAGGATTAACCGTATTGTGTGGAAGATGATTGTTTGCAGAAAACAGTAAAACAAGTATTGCAGTAGATTGTATTTCAGTATAGAGAATTGGACCGGGGTCCATAGTTCACTAGAGGTGTCTCTCTGATACGTCTCCAACGTATCGATAATTTCTTATGTTCCATGCCACATTATTGATGTTATCTACATGTTTTATGCACACTTTATGTCATATTCGTGCATTTTCTGGAACTAACCTATTAACAAGATGCCGAAGTGCCAGTTGTTGTTTTCTGCTGTTTTTGGTTTCAGAAATCCTAGTAACGAAATATTCTCGGAATTGGACGAAATCAACGCCCAGGGTCCTATTTTGCCACGAAGCTTCCAGAAGTCCGAAGACGAGACGAAGAGGGGCCACGAGGCAGCCAGAGCATAGGGCGGCGCGGCCCCTGCCCTGGCCGCACGGCCCTATGGTGTGGGCCCCTCGTGCCGCCTCTTGACCTGCCCTTCCGCCTACTTAAAGCCTCCGTGACGAAACCCCCAGTACCGAGAGCCACGATACGGAAAACCTTCCAGAGACGCCGCCGCCGCCGATCCCATCTCGGGGGATCCAGGAGATCGCCTCCGGCACCCTGCTGGAGAGGGGAATCATCTCCCGGAGGACTCTACGCCGCCATGGTCGCCTCCGGTGTGATGTGTGAGTAGTCTACCCCTGGACTATGGGTCCATAGCAGTAGCTAGATGGTTGTCTTCTCCCCATTGTGCTATCATTGTCGGATCTTGTTAGCTGCCTAACATGATCAAGATCATCTATCTGTAATTCTATATGTTGCGTTTGTTGGGATCCGATGAATATAGAATACTTGTTATGTTGATTATCAAAGCTATGTCTATGTGTTGTTTATGATCTTGCATGCTCTCCGTTATTAGTAGATGCTCTGGCCAAGTTGATGCTAGTAACTCCAAGAGGGAGTATTTATGCTCGATAGTGGGTTCATGTCTCCGTGAATCTGGAGGGGTGACAAGAACCTCTAAGGTTATGGATGTGATGTTGCCACTAGGGATAAAACATTGGTGCTATGTTCAAGGATGTAGCCACTAGTTACATTACGCGCAATACTTAATGCAATTGTCTGTTGCTTTGCAACTTAATACTGGAGGGGGTTCGGATGATAACCTGAAGGTGGACTTTTTAGGCATAGATGCATGCTGGATGGCGGTCTATGTACTTTGTCGTAATGCCCAATTAAATCTCACTATACTCATCATAATATGTATGTGCATGGTCATGCCCTCTTTATTTGTCAATTGCCCAACTGTAATTTGTTCACCCAACATGCTGTTTGTCTTATGGGAGAGACACCTCTAGTGAACTGTGGACCCCGGTCCAATTCTCTTTACTGAAATACAATCTACTGCAATACTGTTCTACTGTTTTCTGCAAACAATCATCTTCCACACAATACAGTTAATCCTTTATTACAGCAAGCCGGTGAGATTGACAACCTCACTGTTTCGTTGGGGCAAAGTACTTTGGTTGTGTTGTGCAGGTTCCACGTTGGCGCCGGAATCCCTGGTGTTGCGCCGCACTACATCCCGCCGCCATCAACCTTCAACGTGCTTCTTGGCTCCTCCTGGTTCGATAAACCTTGGTTTCTTTCTGAGGGAAAACTTGCTGCTGTGCGCATCATACCTTCCTCTTGGGGTTCCCAACGAACGTGTGAGTTACACGCCATCAAGCTCTTTTTCTGGCGCCGTTGCCGGGGAGATCAAGACACGCTGCAAGGGGAGTCTCCACTTCTCAATCTCTTTACTTTGTTTTTGTCTTGCTTAGTTTTATTTACTACTTTGTTTGCTGCACTAAATCAAAATACAAAAAAATTAGTTGCTAGTTTTACTTTATTTGCTATCTTGTTTGCTATATCAAAAACACAAAAAAAAAATAGTTACTTGCATTTACTTTATCTAGTTTGCTTTATTTACTGTTGCTAAAATGGCCAACCCTGAAAATACTAAATTGTGTGACTTCACAACCACAAATAATAATGATTTCTTATGCACACCTATTGCTCCACCTGCTACTACAGCAGAATTCTTTGAAATTAAATCTGCTTTACTGAATCTTGTTATGCGAGAGCAATTTTCTGGTGTTAGTTCTGATGATGCTGCTGCCCATCTTAATAATTTTGTTGAATTATGTGAAATGCAAAAGTATAAAGATGTAGATGGTGACATTATAAAATTAAAATTGTTCCCTTTCTCATTAAGAGGAAGAGCTAAAGATTGGTTGCTATCTCTGCCTAAGAATAGTATTGATTCATGGACTAAATGCAAGGATGCTTTTATTGGTAGATATTATCCCCCTGCTAAAATTATATCTTTGAGGAGTAGCATAATGAATTTTAAACAATTAGATACTGAACATGTTGCACAAGCATGGGAAAGAATGAAATCTCTGGTTAAAAATTGCCCAACCCATGGACTGACTACTTGGATGATCATCCAAACCTTTTATGCAGGACTGAATTTTTCTTCGCGGAACCTATTGGATTCAGCTGCTGGAGGTACCTTTATGTCCATCACTCTTGGTGAAGCAACAAAGCTTCTTGATAATATGATGATCAACTACTCTGAATGGCACACGGAAAGAGCTCCACAAGGTAAGAAGGTAAATTCTGTCGAAGAAACCTCTTCCTTGAGTGATAAGATTGATGCTATTATGTCTATGCTTGTGAATGATAGGACTAATATTGATCCTAATAATGTTCCGTTAGCTTCATTGGTTGCACAAGAAGAACATGTTGATGTAAACTTCATTAAAAATAATAATTTCAACAACAATGCTTACCGGAACAATTCTAGTAACAACTATAGGCCATATCCTTATAATAATGGCAACGGCTATGGTAATTCTTATGGGAATTCTTACAATAATAATAGGAATTCACCCCCTGGACTTGAAGCCATTCTTAAAGAATTTATTAGTACACAAACTGCTTTTAACAAATCTGTTGAAGAAAAGCTTGGGAAAATTGATATACTTGCTTCTAAAGTCGATAGTCTTGCTGCTGATGTTGATCTTTTGAAATCGAAAGTTATGCCTAATGAAAATCATCATAATAAAATTGTTACTACAGCAAATGCCATTCAAGTTAGAATTAATGAGAATATAAGATTAATGGCTGAACTGCGTGCTAGGTGGGATAGAGAAGAAAATGAAAAACTACCTAAAGAGAAAAATGTAGCTAAAGTTTGGACTATTACCACCACAAGTAATGCTAATGCTACACATGTTGCTGCACCTCCTACTATTAATAATAAAAGAATTGGTGTTAGCAATGTTTCCACTTCTAATGCAAAGCGCGAGAAACTGCTAAAGCTAAAACTTGAAACCACTTTTGTGATAAAGCTGCTGAAATTTTTTCCAACATTGGGGATGATGATCCCATTGCTTTAGATTATAATGGTTTGAATTTTGATGATTGCCACATCTCTGAAGTTATAAAGTTCTTGCAAAAACTTGCTAAAAGTCCTAATGCTAGTGCTATAAATTTGGCTTTCACGCAACATATTACAAATGCTCTCGTAAAAGCTAGAGAAGAGAAACTAGAGCGCGAAGCCTCTATTCCTAAAAAGCTAGAGGATGGTTGGGAGCCCATCATTAAGATGAAGTTTAAAGATTTTGATTGTAATGCTTTATGTGATCTTGGTGCAAGTATTTCTGTTATGCCTAAGAAAATTTATAATATGCTTGACTTGCCACCGCTGAAAAATTGTTATTTGGATGTTAATCTTGCTGATCATTCTACAAAGAAACCTTTGGGGAAAGTTCATAATGTTCGCATTACCATTAACAATAACCTTGTCCCCGTTGATTTTGTTGTCTTGGATATTGAATGCAATGCATCTTGTTCCATTATATTGGGAAGACCTTTTCTTCGAACTGTTAGTGCTATCATTGATATGAAGGAAGGTAATATAAAATATCAATTTCCTCTCAAGAAAGGTATGGAACACTTCCCTAGAAAGAGAATGAAGTTACCTTTTGATTCTATTATGAGAACAAATTATGATGTTGACACTTCGTCGCTTGATAATACTTGATACACACTTTCTGCGCCTAGCTGAAAGGCGTTAAAGAAAAGCGCTTGTGGGAGACAACCCATGTTTTTACCTACAGTATTTTTTTTTATTTTTGTGTCTTGGAAGTTGTTTACTACTGTAGCAACCTCTCCTTATCTTAGTTTAGTGTTTTATTGTGCCAAGTTAAGCCGTTGATAGAAAAGTTCATACTAGATTTGGATTACTGCGCAATTCCAGATTTCTTTGCTGTCACGAATCTGGGTCTACCTCCCTGTAGGTAGCTAAGAAAATTAAGCCAATTTACGTGCATGATCCTCAGATATGTACGCAACTTTCATTCAATTTGAGCATTTTCATTTGAGCAAGTCTGGTGCCATTTTAAAATTCGTCAATACGAACTGTTTTGTTTTGACAGATTCTGCCTTTTATTTCGATTGCCTCTTTTGCTATGTTGGATGAATTTCTTTGATCCATTAATGTCCAGTTGCTTTATGCAATGTCCAGAAGTGTTAAGAATGATTGTGTCACCTCTGAATATGTTAATTTTTATTGTGCACTAACCCTCTAATGAGTTGTTTCGAGTTTGGTGTGGAGGAAGTTTTCAAGGATCAAGAGAGGAGTATGATGCAACATGATCAAGGAGAGTGAAAGCTCTAAGCTTGGGGATGCCCCGGTGGTTCACCCCTACATATATCAAGAAGACTCAAGCGTCTAAGCTTGGGGATGCCCAAGGCATCCCCTTCTTCATCGACAACATTATCAGGTTCCTCCCCTGAAACTATATTTTTATTCCATCACATCTTATGTGCTTTGCTTGGAGCGTCGGTTTGTTTTTGTTTTTTGTTTTGTTTGAATAAAATGGATCCTAGCATTCACTTTATGGGAGAGAGACACGCTCCGCTGTAGCATATGGACAAGTATGTCCTTGGTTTCTACTCATAGTATTCATGGCGAAGTTTCTTCTTCGTTAAATTGTTATATGGTTGGAATTGGAAAATGATACATGTAGTAATTGCTATTAATGTCTTGGGTAATGTGATACTTGGCAATTGTTGTGCTCATGTTTAAGCTCTTGCATCATATGCTTTGCACCCATTAATGAAGAAATACATAGAGCATGCTAAAATTTGGTTTGCATATTTGGTTTCTCTAAGGTCTAGATAATTTCTAGTATTGAGTTTGAACAACAAGGAAGACGGTGTAGAGTCTTATAATGTTTTCAATATGTCTTTTATGTGAGTTTTGCTGCACCGGTTCATCCTTGTGTTTGTTTCAAATAAGCCTTGCTAGCCTAAACCTTGTATCGAGAGGGAATACTTCTCATGCATCCAAAATACTTGAGCCAACCACTATGCCATTTGTGTCCACCATACCTACCTACTACATGGTATTTTCCGCCATTCCAAAGTAAATTGCTTGAGTGCTACCTTTAAAATTCCATCATTCACCTTTGCAATATATAGCTCATGGGACAAATAGCTTAAAAACTATTGTGGTATTGAATATGTAATTATGCACTTTATCTCTTATTAAGTTGCTTGTTGTGCGATAACCATGTTCACTGGGGACGCCATCAACTATTCATTGTTGAATTTCATGTGAGTTGCTATGCATGTTCGTCTTGTCTAAAGTAAGAGCGATCTACCACCCTATGGTTAAGCATGCATATTGTTAGAGAAGAACATCGGGCCGCTAACTAAAGCCATGATCCATGGTGGAAGTTTCAGTTTTGGACATATATCCTCAATCTCAAATGAGAAAATTATTAATTGTTGTTACATGCTTATGTATAAAAGAGGAGTCCATTATCTGTTGTCTATGTTGTCCCGGTATGGATGTCTAAGTTGAAGAATAATCAATAGCGAGAAATCCAATGCGAGCTTTCTCCTTAGACCTTTGTACAGGCGGCATAGAGGTACCCCTTTGTGACACTTGGTTAAAACATGTGCATTGTGATGATCCGGTAGTCCAAGCTAATTAGGACAAGGTGCGGGCACTATTAGTATACTATGCATGAGGCTTGCAACTTGTAAGATATAATTTACATGATACATATGCTTTATTACTACCGTTGACAAAATTGTTTCATGTTTTCAAAATCAAAGCTCTAGCACAAATATAGCAATCGATGCTTTTCCTCTATGGAGGACCATTCTTTTACTTTCAATGTTGAGTCAGCTCACCTATTTCTCTCCACCTCAAGAAGCAAACACTTGTGTGAACTGTGCATTGATTCCTACATACTTGCATATTGCACTTATTATATTACTCTATGTTGACAATATCCATGAGATATACATGTTATAAGTTGAAAGCAACCGCTGAAACTTAATCTTCCTTTGTGTTGCTTCAATGCTTTTACTATGAATTATTGCTTTATGAGTTAACTCTTATGCAAGACTTATTGATGCTTGTCTTGAAGTGCTATTCATGAAAAGTCTTTGCTTTATGATTCACTTGTTTACTCATGTCATACACACTGTTTTGATCGCTGCATTCACTACATATGCTTTACAAATAGTATGATCAAGATTATGATGGCATGTCACTCCAGAAATTATTTGTGTTATCGTTTTACCTGCTCGGGACGAGCAGAACTAAGCTTGGGGATGCTGATACGTCTCCAACGTATCGATAATTTCTTATGTTCCATGCCACATTATTGATGTTATCTACATGTTTTATGCACACTTTATGTCATATTCGTGCATTTTCTGGAACTAACCTATTAACAAGATGCGAAGTGCCGATTCTTTGTTTTCTGCTGTTTTTGGTTTCAGAAATCCTAGTAACGAAATATTCTCGGAATTGGACGAAATCAACGCCCAGGGTCCTATTTTGCCACGAAGCTTCCAGAAGTCCGAAGACGAGACGAAGAGGGGCCACGAGGCAGCCAGAGCATAGGGCGGCGCGGCCCCTGCCCTGGCCGCGCGGCCCTATGGTGTGGGCCCCTCGTGCCGCCTCTTGACCTGCCCTTCCGCCTACTTAAAGCCTCCGTGACGAAACCCCCAGTACCGAGAGCCACGATACGGAAAACCTTCCAGAGACGCCGCCGCCGCCGATCCCATCTCGGGGGATCCGGGAGATCGCCTCCGGCACGGGGAATCATCTCCCGGAGGACTCTACGCTGCCATGGTCGCCTCCGGTGTGATGTGTGAGTAGTCTACCCCTGGACTATGGGTCCATAGCACTAGCTATATGGTTGTCTTCTCCCCATTGTGCTATCATTGTCGGATCTTGTGAGCTGCCTAACATGATCAAGATCATCTATCTGTAATTCTATATGTTGCATTTGTTGGGATCCGATGAATAGAGAATACTTGTTATGTTGATTATCAAAGCTATGTCTATGTGTTGTTTATGATCTTGCATGCTCTCCGTTATTAGTAGATGCTCTGGCCAAGTTGATGCTAGTAACTCCAAGAGGGAGTATTTATGCTCGATAGTGGGTTCATGTCTCCGTGAATCTGGAGGGGTGACAAGAACCTCTAAGGTTATGGATGTGTTGTTGCCACTAGGGATAAAACATTGGTGCTATGTTCAAGGATGTAGCCACTAGTTACATTGCGCGCAATACTTAATGCAATTGTCTGTTGCTTTGCAACTTAATACTGGAGGGGGTTCGGATGATAACCTGAAGGTGGACTTTTTAGGCATAGATGCATGCTGGATGGCGGTCTATGTACTTTGTCGTAATGCCCAATTAAATCTCACTATACTCATCATAATATGTATGTGCATGGTCATGCCCTCTTTATTTGTCAATTGCCCAACTGTAATTTGTTCACCCAACATGCTGTTTGTCTTATGGGAGAGACACCTCTAGTGAACTGTGGACCCCGGTCCAATTCTCTTTCTTGAAATACAATCTCTTTGCAATACCGTTCTCTTGTTTTCTGCAAACAATCATCTTCCACACAATACGGTTAATCCTTTGTTACAGCAAGCCGGTGAGATTGACAACCTCACTGTTTCGTTGGGGCAAAGTACTTTGGTTGTGTTGTGCAGGTTCCACGTTGGCGCCGGAATCCCTGGTGTTGCGCCGCACTACATCCCGCCGCCATCAACCTTCAACGTGCTTCTTGGCTCCTCCTGGTTCGATAAACCTTGGTTTCTTTCTGAGGGAAAACTTGCTGCTGTGCGCATCATACCTTCCTCTTGGGGTTCCCAACGAACGTGTGAGTTACACGCCATCACTCTCCCATAAGATAAACAGCATGTTGGGTGAACAAATTACAGTTGGGCAATTGACAAATAAAGAGGGCATGACCATGCACATACATATTATGATGAGTATAGTGAGATTTAATTGGGCATTACGACAAAGTAGATAGACCGCTATCCAGCATGCATCTATGCCTAAAAAGTCCACCTTCAGGTTATCATCCGAACCCACTCCAGTATTAAGTTGCTAACAACAGACAATTGCATTAAGTATTGCGCGTAATGTAATCAGTAACTACATCCTCGAACATAGCACCAATGTTTTATCCCTAGTGGCAACAGCACATCCATAATCTTAGAGATTTCTGTCACTTCCCCAGATTCACGGAGACATGAACCCACTATCGAGCATAAATACTCCCTCTTGGAGTTACAAGCATCTACTTGGCCAGAGCATCTACTAGTAACGGAGAGCATGCAAGATCATAAACAACACATAGACATAACTTTGATAATCAACATAACAAGTATTCTCTATTCATCGGATCCCAACAAACGCAACATATAGAATTACAGATAGATGATCTTGATCATGTTAGGCAGCTCATAAGACCCGACAATTAAGCACAATGGGGAGAAGACAACCATCTAGCTACTGCTATGGACCCATAGTCCAGGGGTAGACTACTCACACATCACTCCGGAGGCGACCATGGCGGCGTAGAGTCCTCCGGGAGATGATTCCCCTCTCCGGCAGGGTGCCGGAGGCGATCTCCTGAATCCCCCGAGATGGGATTGGCGGCGGTGGCGTCTCTGGAAGGTTTTCCGTATCGTGGCTCTCGATGCGGGGGTTTCGCGACGGAGGCTTTAAGTAGGCGGAAGGGCAGGTCAGGGGGCCACACGAGGGCCCCACACCACAGGTCGGCGCGGCCAAGGGCCAGGCCGCGCCGCCCTATGGTTTGGCCGCCTCGTGGCCCCACTTCGTCTCCTCTTCGGTCTTCTGGAAGCTTCGTGGCAAAATAGGACCCTGGGCGTTGATTTCGTCCAATTCCGAGAATATTTCGTTACTAGGATTTCTGAAACCAAAAACAGCAGAACAAAGAATCGGCACTTCGGCATCTTGTTAATAGGTTAGTTCCAGAAAATGCACGAATATGACATAAAGTGTGCATAAAACATGTAGATATCATCAATAATGTGGCATGGAACACAAGAAATTATCGATACGTCGGAGACGTATCAGCATCCCCAAGCTTAGTTCTGCTCGTCCCGAGCAGGTAAAATGATAACAAAGATAATTTACGAGTGACATGCCATCATAACCTTGATCATACTATTTGTAAAGCATATGTAGTGAATGCAGCGATCAAAACAATGTATATGACATGAGTAAACAAGTGAATCATATAGCAAAGACTTTTCATGAATAGTACTTCAAGACAAGCATCAATAAGTCTTGCATAAGAGTTAACTCATAAAGCAATAATTCATAGTAAAGGCATTGAAGCAACACAAAGGAAGATTAAGTTTCAGCGGTTGCTTTCAACTTATAACATGTATATCTCATGGATAATTGTCAACATAGAGTAATATAATAAGTGCAATATGCAAGTATGTAGGAATCAATGCACAGTTCACACAAGTGTTTGCTTCTTGGGGTGGAGAGAAATAGGTGAACTGACTCAACATAAAAGTAAAAGAATGGTCCTTCAAAGAGGAAAGCATCGATTGCTATATTTGTGCTAGAGCTTTGATTTTGAAAACAAGAAACAATTTTGTCAACGGTAGTAATAAAGCATATGTATCATGTAAATTATATCTTACAAGTTGCAAGCCTCATGCATAGTATACTAATAGTGCCCGCACCTTGTCCTAATTAGCTTGGACTACCGGATCATCGCAATACACATGTTTTAACCAAGTGTCACAAAGGGGTACCTCTATGCCGCCTGTACAAAGGTCTAAGGAGAAAGCTCGCATCGGATTTCTCGCTATTGATTATTCTCAACTTAGACATCCATACCGGGACAACATAGACAACAGATAATGGACTCCTCTTTTATGCATAAGCATGTGGCAACAATTATTATTCTCATATGAGATTGAGGATATACGTCCAAAACTGAAACTTCCACCATGGATCATGGCTTTAGTTAGCGGCCCAATGTTCTTCTCTAACAATATGCATGCTTAACAATAAGGTGGTAGATCTCTCTTACTTCATACAAGATGGACATGCATAGCAACTCACATGAAATTCAACAAAGAATAGTTGATGGCGTCCCCAGAAACATGGTTATCGCACAACAAGCAACTTAATAAGAGATAAAGTGCATAAGTACATATTCAATACCACAATAGTTTTTAAGCTATTTGTCCCATGAGCTATATATTGCAAAGGTGAATGATGGAATTTTAAAGGTAGCACTCAAGCAATTTACTTTGGAATGGCGGAGAAATACCATGTAGTAGGTAGGTATGGTGGACACAAATGGCATAGTGGTTGGCTCAAGGATTTTGGATGCATGAGAAGTATTCCCTCTTGATACAAGGTTTAGGCTAGCAAGGTTATTTGAAACAAACACAAGGATGAACCGGTGCAGCAAAACTCACATAAAAGACATATTGTAAACATTATAAGAATCTACACCGTCTTCCTTGTTGTTCAAAACTCAATACTAGATATTATCTAGACCTTAGAGAGACCAAATATGCAAACCAAATTTTAGCATGCTCTATGTATTTCTTCATTAATGGGTGCAAAGCATATGATGCAAGAGCTTAAACATGAGCACAACAATTGCCAAGTATCACATTATCCAAGACATTATAGCAATTTACTACATGTATCATTTTCCAATTCCAACCATATAACAATTTAACGAAGAAGAAACTTCGGCATGAATATTATGAGTAAAGCCTAAGGACATACTTGTCCATATGCTACAGCGGAGCGTGTCTCTCTCCCATAAAGTGAATTCTAGGATCCATTTTATTCAAACAAAACAAAAACAAACCGACGCTCCAAGAAAAGCACATAAGATGTGATGGAATAAAAATATAGTTTCAGGGGAGGAACCTGATAATGTTGTCGATGAAGAAGGGGATGCCTTGGGCATACCCAAGCTTAGATGCTTGAGTCTTCTTAGAATATGCAGGGGTGAACCACCGGGGCATCCCCAAGCTTAGAGCTTTCACTCTCCTTGATCATATTGCATCATACTCCTCTCTTGATCCTTGAAAACTTCCTCCACACCAAACTTAGAACAACTCATTAAAGGATTAGTGGACAATAAAAATTAATATGTTCAGAGGTGACATAATCATTCTTAACACTTCTGGACATTGCATAAAGCTACTGGACATTAATGGATCAAAGAAATTCATCCAACATAGCAAAAGAGGCAATGCGAAATAAAAGGCAGAATCTGTCAAAACAGAACAGTTCGTATTGACGAATTTTATCGAGGCACCAGACTTGCTCAAATGAAAATGCTCAAATTGAATGAAAGTTGCGTACATATCTGGGGATCACTCACGTAAATTGGCATAATTTTCTGAGTTACCTACAGAGAAAACAGCCCAGATTCGTGACAGCAAAGAAATCTGTTTCTGCGCAGTAATCCAAATCTAGTATGAACTTTACTATCAACGACTTTACTTGGCACAACAAAACACTAAACTAAGATAAGGAGAGGTTGCTACAGTAGTAAACAACTTCCAGGACACAAAATAAAAACAAAGTACTGTAGTAAAAACTATGGGTTGTCTCCCATAAGCGCTTTTCTTTAACGCCTTTCAGCTAGGCGCAGAAAGTGTGTATCAAGTATTATCAAGAGATGGAGCATCGTTATCATGAGCTCCCCCATCCGTAGTGGTACTAAGGGCTTTGTCAATTTTAGGCCTATAATAATACTTCTTTGGTTTAGGCACCTTAGAGACATACATAAACTTTTGCTCCTTACCCACATAAGCTTTCTCCTTATATTTAAGAGAAGAAAATGTTGAACCCAAGGTTCCCATAGCTTTTTCAAGTTCGTCAATCCTATTGGTTTGATCATCATGGACAACACAAATTCCTAGGACACTAATTCTTTCATCAATTCCTTCTAAGGATTTGTCAAGTTCATCAGTTTTATCAAGTAACATTTCCAATTTAGTTTCAATACTTGGAAAAATTTTCTCTATGGTTTCCAATTTTTTCATAACATCTTCAAAAGAGATTTCAGTTTTAACTTCATCAACAGGGGGTATTCCAAATAGACTCTCAATAATGCAACTAGCTTCTAGTGCAGGAGTACTTAGGAAGTTACCTTTCGCGAGACTATCAAGAACATACCTATTCCAGCTAGAGATACCAACATAAAAATTCCTGAGTAGGATAGTGGTGGAGTGTTTCTTAGTGCACCTATTATGGGCATCAATAATTCTATACCAAGCATCTCTTAAACATTCTCCCCCTCGTTGCTTAAACGTACGAACTTCAACTTCAGGATTACTCATTTTAGCAGTAGTAAATAAAGCAAACTAGATAAAGTAAATGCGAGTAACTAATTTTTTTGTGTTTTTGATATAGCAAACAAGATAGCAAATAAAGTAAAACTAGCAACTAATTTTTTTGTATTTTGATTTAGTGCAGCAAACAAAGTAGTAAATAAAACTAAGCAAGACAAAAACAAAGTAAAGAGATTGGGATGTGGAGACTCCCCTTGCAGCGTGTCTTGATCTCCCCGGCAACGGCGCCAGAAATTTGCTTGATGGGTGTGGTTGACACGTCCGTTGGGAACCCCAAGAGGAAGGTGCGATGCGCACAGCGGCAAGTTTCCCTCAGTAAGAAACCAAGGTTTAATCGAACCAGTAGGAGTCAAGAAGCACGTTGAAGGTTGATGGCGGCGGGATGTAGTGCGGCGCAACACCAGAGATTCCGGCGCCAACGTGGAACCTGCACAACACAACCAAAGTACTTTGCCCCAACGAAACAGTGAGGTTGTCAATCTCACCGGCTTGCTGTAACAAAGGATTAACCGTATTGTGTGGAAGATGATTGTTTGCAGAAAACAGTAAAACAAGTATTGCAGTAGTTTGTATTTCAGTATAGAGAATTGGACCGGGGTCCACAGTTCACTAGAGGTGTCTCTCCCATAAGATAAACATCATGTTGGGTGAACAAATTACAGTTGGGCAATTGACAAATAAAGAGGGCATGACCATGCACATACATATTATGATGAGTATAGTGAGATTTAATTGGGCATTACGACAAAGTACATAGACCGCTATCCAGCATGCATCTATGCCTAAAAGTCCACCTTGAGTTATCATCCGAACCCTCCAGTATTAAGTTGCTAACAACAGACAATTGCATTAAGTATTGCGCGTAATGTAATCAGTAACTACATCCTCGAACATAGCACCAATGTGTTATCCCTAGTGGCAACAGCACATCCATAATCTTAGAGATTTCTGTCACTTCCCCAGATTCACGGAGACATGAACCCACTATCGAGCATAAATACTCCCTCTTGGAGTTACAAGCATCTACTTGGCCAGAGCATCTACTAGTAACGGAGAGCATGCAAGATCATAAACAACACATAGACATAACTTTGATAATCAACATAACAAGTATTCTCTATTCATCGGATCCCAACAAACGCAACATATAGAATTACAGATAGATGATCTTGATCATGTTAGGCAGCTCACAAGACCCGACAATTAAGCACAATGGGGAGAAGACAACCATCCAGCTACTGCTATGGACCCATAGTCCAGGGGTAGACTACTCACACATCACTCCGGAGGCGACCATGGCGGCGTAGAGTCCTCCGGGAGATGATTCCCCTCTCCGGCAGGGTGCCGGAGGCGATCTCCTGAATCCCCCGAGATGGGATTGGCGACGGCGGCGTCTCTGGAAGGTTTTCCGTATCGTGGCTCTCGGTACTGGGGGTTTCGCGACGGAGGCTTTAAGTAGGCGGAAGGGCAGGTCAGGGGGCCACACGAGGGCCCCACACCACAGGTCGGCGCGGCCAAGGGCCAGGCCGCGCCACCCTATGGTTTGGCCGCCTCGTGGCCCCACTTCGTCTCCTCTTCGGTCTTCTGGAAGCTTCGTGGCAAAATAGGACCCTGGGCGTTGATTTCGTCCAATTCCGAGAATATTTCGTTACTAGGATTTCTGAAACCAAAAACAGCAGAAAACAACAACTGGCACTTCGGCATCTTGTTAATAGGTTAGTTCCAGAAAATGCACGAATATGACATAAAGTGTGCATAAAACATGTAGATATCATCAATAATGTGGCATGGAACACAAGAAATTATCGATACGTCGGAGACGTATCAGTGACCAAATACCAGGAGCCAAAAATAATTCAAGAAAAGAAACTTGATTGTACATAGAGGATGACATGCGGGTCCCAATTAGCAGTAGCGGTATCACCGTTTGAGAAGCGGCAGGGGATCGAAAGAAAAAGGCAAGTGACCAAATATGAGGTGCCAAAAAGAATCCAAGAAAAGAAAGTTTTATAGTACATAGAGGATGACATGCGGGTCCCATGAGCCTGCAGGGTCCTCAACGTGGCATGGGATCGAAAGAAAAATGCAAGTGACCAAATATCAGGAGCCAAAAATAATTCAAGAAAAGAAACTTGATTGTACATAGAGGATGACATGCGGGTCCCATTTAGCAGCAGCGGTATCACCGTTTGAGAGGCTGCACGGGATCGAAAGAAAAAGGCAAGTGACCAAATATGAGGTTCCAAAAAAAATCCTAGAAAAGAAAGTTTTATAGTACATAGAGGATGACATGCGGGTCCCATTTAGCAGCAGCGGTCTCACCGTTTGAGAGGCGGCAGGGGATCGAAAGAAAAAGGTAAGTGACCAAATATGAGGTGCCAAAAAAATCCAAGAAAAGAAAGTTTTATAGTACACTAGTTGAATGTCCGTGCGTTGCTACGGGCCCTAATATACAGTTACATCATTTTTGGTCTATTTCAAATGTGTGCTAGCTTCAAATGACAAAGTCCCCTCGTGGAAGTACAATATCGTAATATGTGCCCATGAACACAATGTGTCTCATACTCCTAGCTTCCCCTCCTCCGATAGTGCATCATACATATGTATAGTGAAAGGGCACCATGCAAATATGACAATTCGATTCTTTTCCGTAGTAAGAAAATTTCAAGGTTGGACAATACGTGTGAAAAAATGCTCACTTTCACTTAGGATATTCAAATATGCAATTTCAACACATAGTGTAACCAAATTTTCTTCTAGGTCAAAAATTCAATCATGGTCGCTTGACCTTGACCTTCAAATATTTGAAATGTCATCTCAAGATGATGCATTCTATAGAAACCGAAACATGGTAGGGTTTGAAATGCTAGGTTTAAAGATTCTTCATCCAATTATATTTTTATTCTTCAATAGCTGATACATATTTTAGGCAATTCGTGACAACTTCTTTTCATAACAAATGGAACCTGGGTAGAATGTCGCTTGTACGTTTAACAGATGAAAGCACTTCAATAATATCTGAATCTGGCCAACTACATTAGACACGGACGCTGTATCAGTAAAAGATGGCCTTCCAATTGCCAGAGATACCTAGGTAAAGGAACTACCAAAAATATCAGGTACTTACACTTTTGATTTATGAGCATATATGGACTTCGCAGCCTGCAAATATACTTTCTTTCTTATAATTGAACCTGCTACCTTTTTCTCATCTGATACAACTAACTTTTAAGAAAAAAAAACAAGTTAATGAAAGATTGGAAAAGTCTCATCTTGAGATCCAAAAAGCGATGCACGAGTATAGAAAACCCAAGTAACGAGATTAAAGGACTAAGCTACTTTTTTTTTTCATATGATACAAACCAAGATGAAATAGTGGAGACATTGTTCTTGATTAAAAAAAGGAAATGATCACAGGTTAAACATATAGTAGTTCATATACATAACGCACGAAGTATACCAAAAAGAAAATCTTGCACCTCGACTGATATAGGTTGCCATCTCTCCATGAATTTGAACCATAATACATGGCCAAAATATACTTCGCCTTCAGGCATCTCTACCGCAAAGAAAACCGCCAATCTTTAACCGTATCTTGACTGTCAGGCATGAGACCACTCATTCTTCTTGTGTAACAGAATCTGAACCAAAATACATGAGCAAAAAGGCATTGAACAAGTTATATATGTTTTCTTGGACCTGGTTACATCAACTGAATCGTGGCACGCATCACAAACCTCGTCTCTGTTTTCCAAGATTGTCTATGTTTTCCAAAAATGAAACGAACTAAAAAAGGTTGTAACATAGGTTAATAACTTAAACGGAATAATTGGTTTTTCTCATGTACATTGAGGATTATTTCCCTTCAGAGGTATCCCAATTTAATCTGCATGGAGAAAAGCGTTAATAGCCATAGAAGGTAATTCCTTCCTAAAACATAGCATATCTGCAAAAACAGTCTGATTACATACATGCAAATGAGATCATATGGATCTTGTTTGGTTCATATGAAACTTCACAAGTAAAGAGGTCAACAATGGATGTACGTAGTAGCTATTCATCAATGTGGAAGTATCAATGGCAGAAGGGATAATCTGCAATATCCGTCCATAAAAAAAACATAAAAAACATGACAGTTCACATGTATTAAAGTTGGGTAATTCACATCAAGGTCCTTTATTTTCTTGCTTAACTAAAATATTCCTTGGACTATCTGAAAGGATATGTAGCGATGACTACAGGGATGGATGCCTACGGGTTTATGTATACCTGCATGATAGGTCTAAATTGTAAGCAATAGAGTGGTATATGGTAGTGGGATCCCGCTACATAATTCAATAAAAAGAGACATATTGAAAAGCTAACCCCAGATGGATTGAACATAAGTTAGTGCAAAAGTATCAGTGTCTGCCCTTTATAGAACAAAACAAAAAACAAATTCTCCTGGCTAGAAAATAAACTGGAGATATATTCATCGGGCCTAAAAGGAAATCGAACAAACCACAAAAAGTCATAGAGATGAAAATATAAACTTTGTAAATTTGGATGTGGTCAACTTGACTATATGTAATCTTTAAAATATCTTGATAAACTGACCAGGCATGATTAACAACATGATACTGCTAATGCTTTATTAAAAAGTAGTTTGCTCTTTAGCACTTGAGTTTCGTCTCTATTTACTCTTCCATTCCCATATATGTGTAGAGATCGTTTTTTTCAACTGCATTTAGAAATGTTTTCATAAAATATTTTCAAGGAAAACCTATGTTAATTCAAGGTAATTTTCAAGAAAAACCTATCATAAATCACGGTTCAGCCAAAGGACAAAAAAAGCATAACCTAACACCGCATGACCCTAGAGCCTTCTCGGACAGGATTAAGCGCTCTTACCGGCGGGAGTGGGGGATCATGCGACCATGCCGGACTTGTAGAACAGCTGCACCTACGGATGGATCATGAAATATAGTAGTATCAGAATGGGAAAGTAATCAGCTCAAAAATATTGCAGCGGGTCAACAACGCATCTGGATGGATTAAAACGTGGATTTTCTTAGGACTTCATGTTATATTTGGGGAATTTTATACCTGATGAGACTTCATCCATGGGGAGAGTCCTGGACCTTACAGCGAATTCGGTGGGCAACCCTTTGCGAGCGGACATCCCACTTAGCATAAAATGTAGATCAAGAAGAACCCGAGGTGGAGAACCCTATGTTGATCGAGAAGAACCTGAGGTGGAAGAATAAACCGGTGACGAGCACAACAATTACGACTGCCATGAACTGTTCGAGTTCCTCAAGCCGTCGCCCCGTTCGTTGTCAGGGCGCCACAAGCGAGTTGAATTTCCTCAAGTCGTTGTCTCGCTACCACGGAGAGCACCTTGTACCCTGAGCGCACGAATTGGCGCATATCCTGGATTCAGGCAAACTCATGTGTCTTGATCTTCCTTTTCTTTTTATTGGGACGCGGGCGTAGACTGCTGGTACAAGGAAGGAAATATCTAATTTAATTTGTCCTAATTAATTCTAATCTAATACCGTGAATATTTTTTTGGGTAGTGATATGCCTGGCATGGAAAGATCATATTTAATTTGTATTGATAAAGTTTAATTTGATACCATGATTAGCGGTAATAAATGAAAACAAATGGCGAGTTACCTTGGAAAGATCATATTTTGAAATTTCCCTGATTGTTGCAATCCCCTGATTGATTTGTGCATAATATACTTCCTTAAATGTTGTTTAGACGTATTGGACGGATGGATTTTGAGCGGAGACCTTCAGATTAAATTGGATGGTCCGGATTGTTTTAATGACGACCACCAAAGTGCGTTGAGTGTCAAACGACCAACTCCCATTTATAATAGTAAAGATAGAGGATGACATGCGAGTCCCATTTAGCAGCAGCGGTATCACCGTTTGAGAGGCGGCAGGGGATCGAAAGAAAAAGGCAAGTGACCAAATTTGAGGTGCAAAAAAAAACTCCAAGAAAAGAAAGTTGATTGCTCATAGAGGATGACATGCGGGTCCTAATTAGCAGCAGCGGTGTCAACGTTTCCAAGGCGGCAAGGCATCAAGAGAAAAAGGAAGTAGCCAGAAATCAAGGTGTCAAAAAAATCCAAGAATAGAAAGAATCTTGGTTCATAGAGGATGACATGCGGGACCCATGATCCTGCATCGTAAACGGCTCGATCGGAGAGCGTTGAATGAGATGGCGCGATCGAGAAAAAAAACAATGCCAGAGAGGCTGCCATCTGGGCCCTACATCCCTCGGCGGTGCGGATTTGCGTTGACTCGGCCGGCGAACCCGAGAATTCAAGATGCACCACGTCCCGGGCCACCATACGCAACATTTTGGCCGGTTTCGTCGGGCTAGGTGGCCTCAAAAACGAGAAAAAAAACGTTTTGACATGCACAATGGACAGACCCAAAATCGTCGGCCATGGTACACCAGCAACCATGGCGCGACTTCAACTTCGTCGGCCATGGCAACTTTTCTTGTAGTGTAAGCTTGGGGATGCTTGATACGTCTCAAACATATCTATAATTTCTTATGTTCCATGCTACTTTTATGATGATACTCACATGTTTTATACACACTTTATGCCATTATTATGCATTTTCCGGCACTAACCTATTGACAAAATGCCGAAGAGCCAGTTGCTGTTTTCTGCTATTTTTAGTTTCAGAAATCCTACAAAGGAAATATTCTTAGAATTGGACGAAATCAACGCCCAGGGTCTTATTTTTCCACGGAGCTTCCAGAAGACCGAAGAGCATACGAAGTGGGGCCACGAGGTGGCCAAACCATAGGGCGGCGCGGCCTGGATGGGGGCCGCGCCGGCCTATGGTGTGGGCCCCTTGTGCCGCCTCCAACTCTGCCCTTCTACCTACTTATACCCTCCGTCGCGAAAACCCTATTACCGAGAGCCACGATACGGAAAAAGTTCCAGAGACGCCGCTGCCGCCAATCCCATCTCGGGGGATTCAGGGGATCACCTCCGGCACCCTGCCGGAGAGGGGAATCTTTTCCCGAAGGTCTCTACATCACCATGATCGCCTCCGGACTGATGCGTGAGTAGTTCATCCTTGGACTATGGGTCCATAGCATTAGCTAGATGGTTGTCTTCTCCTCTTGTGCTATCATGTTTAGATCTTGTGAGCTGCCTATCATGATCAAGATCATCTATTTGTAATGCTACATGTTGTGTTTGTTGGGATCCGATGAATATGGAATACTATGTCAAGTTGATTATTGATCTATCATATATGTGTTGTTTATGATCTTGCATGCTCTCCGTTTCTAGTAGAGGCTCTGGCCAAGTTGATACTTGTGACTCCAAGAGGGAGTATTTATGCTCGATAGTGGGTTCATGCCTCCATTGAATCTGGGACAGTGACAGAAAGTTCTAAGGTTATGGATGTGTTGTTGCCACTAGGGATAAAACAACAATGCTTTGTCTAAGGATATTTGTATTGTTTACATTACGCACAGTACTTAATGCAATTGTCTGTTGTTTGCAACTTAATACTGGAAGGGGTGCGGATGCTAACCCGAAGGTGGACTTTTTAGGCATAGATGCATGCTGGATAGCGGTCTATGTTCTTTGTCGTAATGCCCTAAGTAAATCTCATATTAGTCATCATGATATGTATGTGCATTGCTATGCTCTCTCTATTTGTAAATCGCCCAACTGTAATTTGTTCACCCAACATGCTATTTATCTTATTGGAGAGACACCACTAGTGAACTGTGGACCCCGGTCCATTCTTTTACATCTGAAATACAATCTACTGCAATCATTGTTCTCTGCTATTCTTTGCAAACAAACATCATTCTCCACACCATACGTTTAATCCTTTGTTTACAGCAAGCTGGTGAGATTGACAACCTCACTGTTAAGTTGGGGCAAAGTACTTTGATTGTGTTGTGCAGGTGCCACGTTGGTGCCGGAATCCCTGGTGTTGCGCCGCACTACACTCCGCCACCAACAACCTTCACGTGCTCCTTGACTCCTACTGGTTCGATAACCTTGGTTTCTTACTGAGGGAAAACTTGCTGCTGTACGCATCACACCTTCCTCTTGGGGTTCCCAACGGACGTGTGCTTCACGCGTTATCACAGGGCACTCAATAGAATTTCTCTAAGGAGTGTGCTACGTATTCTCATCCTAGAAAATGCATGCGAGGTGAGGCTTTCAAAGTAAAGCATGCATAGTGGTTTAAGGTGGC
The DNA here is from genome assembly GCF_019359855.2 of Lolium perenne. NCBI lineage: Eukaryota > Viridiplantae > Streptophyta > Magnoliopsida > Poales > Poaceae > Lolium > Lolium perenne. Next base: position 264,576,026 of record NC_067245.2, read on the forward strand.
ACTGTTCTCAAAGCCAAAGTGGTTGCACCACTCATCTAAGGTCAAATCATACTCACGGTTCATCAAACAGAAATATATCCGGTCGACTCCGGGTTGATTCTCCTCAGAGTTGTAGTAGCGGTTCACCGTGTGCTTCAGGGTACTGAGAAACTCGAGTGTCAAGCGGCGATAAGTGGCGGCCTCCTGAAAACAAAAGTCAAGCAAACCAACATTGTTGCAAATAGTATTGAAATCATTGCGTAGGCCTAGTTGGTTTCAGAATATGGGGGCATGCCCATTTTGTCGACTTGATCTCGCGGTCCTTGAGACAGTTCAAACAATTGAGATGAGGGCGGTCTTCAAACTCGATACTGAGTGAAGCAGGTGTGTCTTCAACCGGTAGTGCAGCATGTGCAGCCATAGCGCGTGAGCGGCTCTTTGTGTTCATTTAAAAATTAATTAGTGGTTTAGTAACTTAAGCACATCTTAACAAAAATTTAACGAAAAATAAAAATCTGATCCGATAAAAATAGACATATGATCATCCTCTACACATCTTATAAATGAATCTCCTCTACAATTGCGATCTAGCATGCTCATTAAGGTAATGAAGTTCATAATATGACCTAAGTCTAGATTGATAATGAAAAAAGCTAGAGCATGTATTCGTGGATAAAAAGTTGGGAATCGGAGGAGAAACGTACCATACTTCGATGGAGTGCGAGGAATCGAATCGAAAATGAACAAAATTGAAGATCCAATGGAGTAGGTTTTGAGTTTGGAGGAGGAAGAGAGAAAGATAATATGAAAATTGGGTTGCTCGCCTCTTCCCTGCGTGTTTAAGTCGTCCGACGCGTGGTACAGGCGCGCGGTACGGTCTCATCCCGCCCGTACCAGGTGCAACCGCCTCGGAACTAAGGCGATCGACGCGGTACGGTTTGGTGGTATGGCCATATCCCCCCGTACCGATGCTCGTTAAACTTACATTATGTTTTCGAAGAATTGTTGTTTCCGTCGTCCAAGCGGTACGGGCCCACGGTAAGGTCTGGTTTGCCCGTATCGCCAAACTTACAGATTGTTTCGACAAAATCTTCAACTTTTCCCTTTCGTGGTCGTCATGCGGTACGGGCGCATGGTACGGTCTGGTACGACCGTACCGATGGTCGCCAAAGTTACCGTAACCTGCGAACATCAAAAATTTCAGTGCAATCTTCACGTGGCTTTATGCATCAACATTACCTCGAAAATGACAAAGGAAAAACATCTGTACATATATCAAGAATGTGAAACCGTTAGCATCGAAAACCAAAAAGGTATTGTTGTTTAACTTCTTCTCCTCTTTTCCAAGGATCTCATGATCACCCTTTATTAAAAACAAAACGAAACAAACAAAACTAAACATTAAACTTGAACAAGAACTTACATAGAAAAATTTATTAAACATGGGTTGCCTCCCATGAAACGCTTCTAGTTAAGGTCAATTAGCTTGACCAAGATGGTGATCACTTAAGAGTTGGAAGTGGAAGACCCACTCCAAAATACTTAGCTTTCAACGAATGATCCCATCATCATCATTTTTGGCCTTCTTCTTTGTAAGGAAGTGCACTACAAATGGGTCTTTGGATGGTAGTCCAATCCTCACATTCCCTTCATTCAAATTCATCAGCGATTTAATATTTCTAAGAAATGGCCTTCATAAGATTACAGGAGCTATAGGATCTTCAGGCATGTCCACAATAATAAGATCAATAAGAGCAGGACATCATTTAATCTCTACTACAATATTATCTTTTATGCCTACAACTTGTCTATATGTTGAGTCAGCTAAGTGTAGTCTTAGCTCAGTTGTTGTAAATGACACAATTCCTAACTTATCAAATAAGTTCTTTGGAATTGTGGAGGATCTTGCACCAAGATCACATAGTGCAGCCACCTCGTTTGTTCCAAAATGGATTTTACTGTAGGATAACGTTGCATAGAAAACAAAAATTTTCCTACGGCGAACACGCAATCCAAGCCAAGATGCAATCTAGAAGACGGTAGCAACGAGGGGGTATCGAGTCTCACCCTTGAAGAGATTCCAAAGCCTACAAGATGAGGCTCTTGTTGCTGCGGTAGACGATCACTTGCCGCTTGCAAAAGCGCGTAGAAGATCTTGATCACGATCGGTTCCGGCGCCACGAACGGGCAGCACCTCCGTACTCGGTCACACGTTCGGTTGTTGATGAAGACGACGTCCACCTCCCCGTTCCAGCGGGCAGCGGAAGTAGTAGCTCCTCTTGAATCCGACAGCACGACGGCGTGGTGTCGGTGGCGGTGTAGAAGTCCGGCGGAGCTTCGCTAAGCTACGCGGGCAATATGAAGTGGAGGAGCAAAGCTAGGGTTTGGGAGGGGGTGGCCGGCCACTCAAGGGGGGCGGCCAAGCTATGGTCTTGGGGTGGCCGGCCCCCTTCCTTGGCCCCTCATTATATAGGTGGATCCCAAGTGTTGGTGTCCAAGTCTTCGAATAAGACCCGAAACCAAAACCTTCCATAGGAGGGGGGAAACCTAGCCCAACTAGGACTCCCACCCAAAGGTGGGATTCCCACCTCCCATGTGGGGGGTGGCCGGCCCCCTATGGTGGAGTCCACTTGGGACTCCACCCCCACTAGGGCTGGCCGGCCATGGAGGTGGAGTCCCTTGTGGACTCCACCTTCCTTGGTGGTTTCTTCCGGACTTTTCTAGAACCTTCTAGAACCTTCCATAGAACCTTCCGCGACATTTTTATTTCACATAAAATGACATCCTATATATGAATCTTATTCTCCGGACCATTCCGGAACTCCTCGTGATGTCCGGGATCTCATCCGGGACTCCGAACAAATATTCGAACTCCATTCCATAATTCAAGTACTACCATTTCAACATCCAACTTTAAGTGTGTCACCCTACGGTTCGAGAACTATGTGGACATGGTTGAGTACTCACTCCGACCAATAACCAATAGCGGGATCTGGAGATCCATAATGGCTCCCACATATTCAACGATGACTTTAGTGATCGAATGAACCATTCACATACATTACCAATTCCCTTTGTCTCGCGATATTTTACTTGTCCGAGGTTTGATCTTCGGTATCACTCTATACCTTGTTCAACCTCGTCTCCTGACAAGTACTCTTTACTCGTACCGTGGTATGTGGTCTCTTATGAACTCATTCATATGCTTGCAAGACATTAGACGACATTCCACCGAGAGGGCCCGGAGTATATCTATCCGTCATCGGGATGGACAAATCCCACTTTGTTGATCCATATGCCTCAACTCATACTTTCCGGATACTTAATCCCACCTTTATAGCCACCCATTTACGCGGTGGTGTTTGGTGTAATCAAAGTACCTTTCCGGTATAAGTGATTTACATGATCTCATGGTCATAAGGACTAGGTAACTATGTATCGAAAGCTTATAGCAAATAACTTAATGACGAGATCTTATGCTACGCTTAATTGGGTGTGTCCATTACATCATTCACACAATGACATAACCTTGTTATTAATAACATCCAATGTTCATGATTATGAAACTAATCATCCATTAATCAACAAGCTAGTTTAAGAGGCATACTAGGGACTTCTTGTTTGTCTACATATCACACATGTACTAATGTTTCGGTTAATACAATTCTAGCATGATATATAAACATTTATCATAAACATAAAGATATAAATAATAACCACTTTATTATTGCCTCTAGGGCATATCTCCTTGATCTCCCACTTGCACTAGAGTCAATAATCTAGATTACATTGTAATATACCTAACACCCATGGCATTTTGGTGTTGGTCATGCTTTGCCCTAGGGAGAGCTTTAGTCAACGGATCTGCTACATTCAGATCGGTGTGTACTTTGCAAATCTTTACTTCTCCATCTTCGATGTACTCGCGAATCGAGTGGTAACGCAGCTTGATATGCTTCAGCCTCTTGTGTGACCTTGGCTCTTGTGCATTGGCGATGGCACCCATGTTATCACAAAGAATGATTAATGGGTCCAATGCACTAGGAACCACACCGAGCTCTACAATGAACCTCTTCATCCATACCGCTTCGATGAAGCCTCTGAAGCCGCTATGTACTCGATTCTGTTGAAGACTTCGCCACCGTGCCTTTGCTTCGAGCTTGCCCAGCTGCTGCAGCACCATTCAATATAAACACGTACCCAGATTGTGACTTAGAGTCATCGGGATCGGTGTTCCAACTTGCATCGGTGTAACTTGTTACAACGAGCTCTTGGTCACCTCCATAACAAAGAAACATATCCTTAGTTCTTTTCAAGTACTTCAGGATATTCTTGACCGCTGTCCGATGTTCCATTCCTGGATCACTTTGATATCTGCTAGTCAAACTAACGGCATGTGCTATATCCGGTCTTGTACATAGCATGGCATACATAATAGAGCCTCTTGCCGAAGCATAGGGGATGTTACTCATCCTTTCTCTTTCTTCTGCGTAGCCGGTCCTTGAGTCTTACTCAATACCTTGCACAGTAACATAGGTAAGAACCCTTTCTTACTTTCGTCCATTCTAAACTTCTTTAGAATCTTGTCCAGATATGTACTCTGTGATAGCCCTATTAGGCGTCTTGATCTATCTCTATAAATCTTGATGCCTAATATATATGATGCTTCACCAAGGTCTTTCATTGAAAAACTATTATTCAAATATCCCTTAACACCGCTTAATAGTTCTATATCATTCCCGATCAATAATATGTCATCTACATATAATATCAGGAATGCTACGAGCTCCCACTCACTTTCTTGTAAATACAGGCCTCTCCATGACCTTTGTATAAACCCGAAGTCTTTGATCACCTTATCAAAGCGTCGGTTCCAACTTCTTGATGCTTGCTTCGGTCCATAGATTGAACGCTGAAGTTTGCATACTTTGTCGGCATTTTTAGGATCGACAAAACCTTTGGGTTGTACCATATACAACTCTTCCTCAATGTCTCCATTAAGGAACGCCGTTTTGACATCCATCTCGCCAAATCTCATAATCAAAAAATGCAGCTATTGCTAACAAAATCCTCACAGATTTTAGCTTCGCTACAGGTGAGAAAGTCTCATCGTAGTCAACTCCTTGAATTTGTCGAAAACCCTTTGCGACAAGTCGAGGTTTATAGACAGTAATATTACCATCAGCATCTGTTTTTCTCTTGAAGATCCATTTATTCTCGACAGCCTTTCGGCTATCAGGTAAGTCTACCAAAGTCCATACTTTGTTATCATACATGGATCCCATTTCGGATTTCATGGCTTCTTGCCATTTGTTGGAATCTGGGCTCATCATCGCTTCTTCATATGTCGCAGGGTCCTCATCATTGTTATCTACAATCATGACATTTAGACAAGGATCATACCAATCAGGAGTGGCACGTTCCCTTGTCGATCTGCGAGGTTCAGTAGTTTCCTCGTTCGAAGTTTCATGATCATTATCATTAGCTTCCTCATTTGCCGGTGTAGGCGGTGCAGGTACAACTTCGTGCTTGCGCTACTCGATCAACGAGTATAGATTCATCAATCTCATCGAGTTCTACTTTTCTTCCAGTCACTTCTTTAGTGAGAAATTCTTTCTCAAGAAAGGTTCCGTTCTTAGCAACAAAGATTTTGCCTTCGGATCTGTGATAGAAAGTGTACCCTATAGTTTCCTTAGGGTAACCTATGAAGACGCATTTCTCCGCTTTGGGTTCTAGCTTGTTCGGTTGTAACTTCTTTACATAGGCTTCGCAACCCCAAACTTTCAGGAACGACAGCTTAGGTTTCTTATTAAACCATAATTCATACGGTGTCGTTTCTACGGATTTTGATGGTGCTCTATTTAAAGTGAATGCGGCTGTCTCTAATGCATAACTCCAAAATGATAACGGCAAATCAGTAAGAGACATCATACTACGAACCATATCTAAGAGAGTTCGATTACGACGTTCGGACACCGTTTCGTTGAGGTGTTCCGGCGGTGTCAATTGTGAAAGTATTCCGCATTTCTTTAAATGCATGCCAAACTCATAACTCAGATATTCACCTCCACGATCAGATCGTAGAAATTTGATCTTCTTGTTACGTTGATTTTCTACTTCACTTTGAAATTCCTTAAACTTCTCGAAAGTTTCGGATTTATGTTTCATGAAATAGATATACCCATATCTACTCAGATCATCTGTGAAGGTTAGAACATAACGATAACCACCGCGCGATGCTACGCTCATTGGTCCACATACATCGGTATGTATGATTTCCAATAAGTCGTAGCTCGCTCCATCATACTGAGAAAATGGAGTCTTTGTCATTTTTCCCATTAGACATGCTTCGCATCTATCAAGTGACTCAAAGTCAAGTGATTCAAGTAATCCATCGGTATGGAGTTTCTTCATGCGTTTCACTCCAATATGACCAAGACGATTGCCACATATAAGTAGAATTATCATTAAGTTTAATTCGCTTAGCATCAATGTTATGTATGTGCGTATCACTACTATCGAGATCTACTGAGAAATAAGCCATTCTTTTGTGGTGCTCGACCATAAAAGATATTATTCATAAAAATAGAACAACCATTATTCTCAGACTTGAATGAATAACCGTCTTGCATTAAACAAGATCCAGATATAATGTTCATGCTCAACGCAGGTACATAATAGCAATTATTTAGGCTTAAAACTAATCCCGAAGGTAGATGTAGAGGAAGTGTGCCGACTGCGATCACATTGACCTTGGATCCGTTTCCAACGCGCATCGTCACTTCATCTTTCAGCAGTTGTCGTTTATTCTTTAGTTCCTGTTTCGAGTTACAAATATGAGCAACCGAACCAGTATCAAATACCAGGTACTAGAACGAGAACCAGTGAAATGAACATCTATAACATGTATATCAAATATACCTTCTTTCTTCTTCTTGACAAGGCCGCTCTTGAGATCAGCCGATACTTGGAGCAATTACGCTTCCGGTGTCCCTTCTCCTTGCAAGAATAGCACTGGCATCAGGCTTAGGGCCGTTCTTAGGTTTCATAGGAGGCGTGGCAGCTTTCTTGCCACCCTTCTTGAATTTTCCCTTAGACTTGCCCTGTTTCTTGAAACTGGTGGTCTTGTTGACCATCAACACTTGGTGCTCTTTCTTGATCTCAATCTCAGCAGCTTTTAGCATGCCAAAAAGTTCAGGTAACTCCTTGTTCATGTTCTGCATATTGTAGTTCATCACAAAGTTCTTGTAACTTGGTGGCGATGATTGAAGGACACGATTAATCCCCGATCTGTTAGGAATCACTATTCCCAAGTCACCGAGTTTCTTCGCATGCCCGGTCATGGCGAGCATGTGCTCACTAACGGAGCTGCCTTCTTCCATCATACAGCTGAAGAAATGTTTCGATGCTTCATAGCATTCCACGGCCGCATGAGTCTCGAATATAGCTTTCAGCTCATTCATCAACTCATGAGGATCATGGTGCTCAAAACGTTTTTGAAGATCGGATTCCAGACTGCACAGGATGGCACACTGAACTTGAGAGTACCGAGTTTTCCGAGTTGTGTAAACAGCTTTTACTTCATCGGATTCATCTTCTGCAGGAGGGTCACCTAGCGGTGCATCAAGCACAAATTGCAGATTTCCGCCAGAGAGGAAGATCCTCACATGACGGAACCAGTCGGTGAAGTTGCTACCGTTGCTCTTAAGTTTCTCTTTCTCTAGGAACTGATTAAAATTGATTGGGGACGCCATCTCTACAACATATATTTGCAATAGTTTAGACTAAGTTTATGACAAATTGAGTTCAAATTTTAATTCAACATAATTAAAAAACCTAAGTGAACTCCCACTCAAAACAATATCCCTCGCATTGTCTTAGTGATCACACGAACCAAATCCACCGCACCTAAACCCGATCATCACGAGAAAAGGTGTGATTTCAATGGCGAACACTCAAAGTGTTCATCATATCAACCATATGATTCATGCTCTACCTTTCGGTATCACGTGTTCCGAGACCATGTCTGTACATGCTAGGCTCGTCAAGGCCACCTTAGTATCCGCATGTGCAAAACCTGTCTTGCACCCGTCATATGTACTTATTGAATCTATCACACCCGATCATCACGAGGTGCTTCGAAACGACAAGACTTGGCAACGGTGCTACTAAGGATGAACACTTTATTATCTTGAGATTTTAGTGAGGGATCATCTTATAATGCTACCGTCGCGATCTAAGCAAAATAAGATGCATAAAAAGGATTAACATCACATGCAGTTCATATGTGATATGATATGGCCCTTTTGTTCTTGCGCCTTTGATCTTCATCTCCAAAGCACGGATATGATCTCCATCATCTTCGGGCATGATCTCCATCATCGTCGGCGTAGCGTCAAGGTCAATGGCGCCGTCTTCATGATTGTCCTCCATGTAGCAACTATTACAACTACTTTGAAATACTACTCAACATGAAATTTAAAGACAACCATAAGGCTCCTGCCGGTTGCCACAATACAATAATGATCATCTCATACATATTCATCATCACATTATGGCCATATCACATCACCAAACCCTGCAAAAACAAGTTAGACGTCTCTAATTTGGTTTGCATATTTTACGTGGTTTAGGGTTTTGAGAGAGATCTAATCTACCTACGAACATGAACCACAACGTTGATACTAATGTTTTCAATAGAAGAGTAAATTGAATCTTTACTATAGTAGGAGAGACAGACACCCGCAAAGCCTCTTATGCAATACAAGTTGCATGTCGAACGAGGAACAAGTCTCATGAACGCGGTCATGTAAAGTTAGTCCGAGCCGCTTCATCCCACTATGCCATAAAGATGCAAAGTACTCAAACTAAAGATAACAAGAGCATCAACGCCCACAAACCATTGTGTTCTACTCGTGCAACCATCTATGCATAGACACGGCTCGATACCACTTTGTAGGATAACGTTGCATAGAAAACAAAAAATTTCCTACGGCGAACACGCAATCCAAGCCAAGATGCAATCTAGAAGACGGTAGCAACGAGGGGGTATCGAGTCTCACCCTTGAAGAGATTCCAAAGCCTACAAGATGAGGCTCTTGTTGCTGCGGTAGACGATCACTTGCCGCTTGCAAAAGCGCGTAGAAGATCTTGATCACGATCGGTTCCGGCGCCACGAACGGGCAGCACCTCCGTACTCGGTCACACGTTCGGTTGTTGATGAAGACGACGTCCACCTCCCCGTTCCAGCGGGCAGCGGAAGTAGTAGCTCCTCTTGAATCCGACAGCACGACGGCGTGGTGTCGGTGGCGGTGTAGAAGTCCGGCGGAGCTTCGCTAAGCTACGCGGGCAATATGAAGTGGAGGAGCAAAGCTAGGGTTTGGGAGGGGGTGGCCGGCCACTCAAGGGGGGCGGCCAAGCTATGGTCTTGGGGTGGCCGGCCCCCTCCCTTGGCCCCTCATTATATAGGTGGATCCCAAGTGTTGGTGTCCAAGTCTTCGAATAAGACCCGAAACCAAAACCTTCCATAGGAGGGGGAAACCTAGCCCAACTAGGACTCCCACCCAAAGGTGGGATGCCCACCTCCCATGTGGGGGGGGCCGGCCCCCTATGGTGGAGTCCACTTGGGACTCCACCCCCACTAGGGCTGGCCGGCCATGGAGGTGGAGTCCCTTGTGGACTCCACCTTCCTTGGTGGTTTCTTCCGGACTTTTCTAGAACCTTCTAGAACCTTCCATAGAACCTTCCGCGACATTTTTATTTCACATAAAATGACATCCTATATATGAATCTTATTCTCCGGACCATTAGGAACTCCTCGTGATGTCCGGGATCTCATCCGGGACTCCGAACAAATATTCGAACTCCATTCCATAATTCAAGTACTACCATTTCAACATCCAACTTTAAGTGTGTCACCCTACGGTTCGAGAACTATGTGGACATGGTTGAGTACTCACTCCGACCAATAACCAATAGCAGGATCTGGAGATCCATAATGGCTCCCACATATTCAACGATGACTTTAGTGATCGAATGAACCATTCACATACATTACCAATTCCCTTTGTCTCGCGATATTTTACTTGTCCGAGGTTTGATCTTCGGTATCACTCTATACCTTGTTCAACCTCGTCTCCTGACAAGTACTCTTTACTCGTACCGTGGTATGTGGTCTCTTATGAACTCATTCATATGCTTGCAAGACATTAGACGACATTCCACCGAGAGGGCCCAGAGTATATCTATCCGTCATCGGGATGGACAAATCCCACTGTTGATCCATATGCCTCAACTCATACTTTCCGGATACTTAATCCCACCTTTATAGCCACCCATTTACGCAGTGGTGTTTGGTGTAATCAAAGTACCTTTCCGGTATAAGTGATTTACATGATCTCATGGTCATAAGGACTAGGTAACTATGTATCGAAAGCTTATAGCAAATAACTTAATGACGAGATCTTATGCTACGCTTAATTGGGTGTGTCCATTACATCATTCACACAATGACATAACCTTGTTATTAATAACATCCAATGTTCATGATTATGAAACTAATCATCCATTAATCAACAAGCTAGTTTAAGAGGCATACTAGGGACTTCTTGTTTGTCTACATATCACACATGTACTAATGTTTCGGTTAATACAATTCTAGCATGATATATAAACATTTATCATAAACATAAAGATATAAATAATAACCACTTTATTATTGCCTCTAGGGCATATCTCCTTCATTTACTAGTGGGCTCAAATATATCATCAAGCTTAGCTGGAAATTTTTCAGCTAGTTTCTTATATTGTTGTTCTAAATCACGAACTTTGCATGCTACTTCATGTATAAATTTTCCATACCTTTCACCATTACCTTCATGAACTCCGGGGTGTCTTACCGTGACCGTCTTTATGAGGTCTTCTACGGAGTACTTAGGTGTCGGAGCATTGCTATAGTCCAATTCTTCTAGTGATTCACTACTTTCAATCATCATCATCTTGAGGTCTTCAACGGGGTTTGGTTCTGGTTTACCTGCAAATCTTGCAAGTATAATAGTTTGTCTTTCCGCTATCTTCCCCAACTATGACTCAACGGTCTTTGTCCTTCCATGTAAAACTTGAACATCATTCTTAAGAGAAACGGTTTGGTTAGATAAATTTCCTAACATAGTGCTATGAATTTCAGTGAGCTTTGTAAAGGTACTATGTTGTTCAGCTTGAGGATGCATAAAATTCTTGAAAGTACTTCCAATTGAAGCATTACCATTGGTTGCTCCATTACCATTGGTGAAGTTATTATTAGGAACTCATGCACTATTATTATATTGAGGGAAATTAGAGCCATAGTTTTGACTCTTCCATGCAGCGTTATAAGGTTCTTGCTATGAAGTCTATTTTCTCAACTTTAGTATTGTGATGGCATTGACTTAGGTAGTTTCCTTACCCTTGAGAATATGTAAGAGCTCACCTACCTTTGAAGTAAGTTCTTCATTGTTACCTTTGGTGATTGCATTCACCTTTCTTGAGGAGGATTTGTCTAAGTGCCATTGGGCATGGTTGCTTTGCATATCATCTAGAAGCCTCCTTGCCAGTTCAACTTGCTTGCTCATGAATGTTCCTGTTGTTGCAGTATCAATCATAGACTTTGACATTGGGTTAAGGGCATTATAAAATAAATGTAAGATTAACCAATCCTCCATTCCATGACTTGGATAGTTCATGGTGGCTTTCTTCATCCTTTCCCATGCAAGCACTAGTGGCTCGCGGTTTTCTTGTCTAAAACCTGCAATATTAGAACGCAGATGCATACTCTTTGCTTATGAGAAAAACTTAGTCATAAACATATTAGTGCATTCATCCCATGAAGTTATACTGCCCTTAGGCAAAGCTAGCAACTAGAACTTTGCTTTTCCTCTTAATGAAAAAGTAAACAAGCGTAATTTAATAGCATTTGGATCAACATCTTTAATACACATCATATCACATATTTCAGTGAATGTGTTTAAGTGCATACCTGCTGAGCCTCCAAATTGGTTCTGCTGAACCCAACTTAAAAGGTTAGGCTTAATTTCATAGTTCTCTGCTTCAATAGCAGGCTGAGTTATGGGTGCACGAATAAAATCATGATTGGGGATAGCATATTCCCCAAGCTTCTTTTCTGCCATAATGATTATCTTTTTGGTATTTTCCTCTATGATTGTAAAAGAACAAGTACTATTTTTTGGGGGTTTCAAGTAAAGAATAAAACAATAAACTAATAACAGTAAATTAAAAATTAAAACTTAAAATAAGATAACTCACAAGGTCTCTAGTAACCTTACCGGAATAGAGAAATTGCTTCGCCGGCAACGGCACCAGAAAAAGGTTGATACCTTCGATCCAGATTACAGATTGTAGTATGATAAGTTTTTTCCCTAGAAAACCTAGGTTTAATCGAACCTTGAGAAGCACTGCTAAATGGTTATGAAGGAAACGTCTACAAGACTTGCTAGTGTATTTTATCTTCAGTTTACCAGACTTATCTAGTTTACTTTTAAGGGGGTTGTGTTCAATGATGGAAATGGGTCAGCGTTAAGGTTTCACCTGCAGCTATGCATACATATATAAATGAAACTCATACGTGTAACAAATAGAATAGAGATAAGAGATTTGTGAGTATCACATCCGTAAATAGCCTTGCCCCTAAAGCCAGAGGTGGCAAGAGCCTAATGATACAACCATTGTCCTCACAGCCGCAAGTAACAACAGTTTAAGTAAATGCAGACCAAAACCTTAAGCTAGATGATTGTGCTATGATCCTGAATGAATCACTAAACATGTACCGTTACTTTCCCCTTTTTGTCACTGAGGTTTCGCGGTAGCACGCCGTTCTTCACTCATCCCACCTCTTCCCTTGATCAACTTGAATGATATGTGTACCTGCAGATCATCAAGATCAGGGAAAGAGATAAGGATACAAGATCGCAAAACTCCTATTCAATCCTTACACATAAATAATATTAGATGCACATGAACGCTGCGAGGATTCACCCCATCTCACAGCCCGTGAGGACTACTCACACATAATATCAAGATCAAATACAAACATAGAAATCATTGTGCAAAATACTTAGATTGAAATCACAATATTCTTACAATGGTCGCCAATTCTCAAGGAGATCTCTATTACAATGGTGATGGCTATGGGTATGGAGAAGATGGGAGAAGGAATAGATGAACTATGGTGATGGATCTCCTTCGGTGTGTGGCAGATGGATCAGGTGGATGGCGGCTCTGTTTGGCGACGAATGGTTCTCTTTTCAGCGTCGGTCCCTTCACGACTTTTATAGTATTTGATCTCGGGAATGCGGCCACAGGCGGTACGGGCGGGACTTGGCCGTACCGATGCCCGTTAAAGCCCCTGGAACCGCCTTTCCGAGCGTAGTCAACTTTGCCATGCTCCTAGCGTGATTTTCTTCAGTAATTGCTGGTCCATTTTTCATTATGACGTGATATCCTGCACAACATTCAAAAATAGAAGAGATTGCACACCTTTGCATTGAATATGCATTAGTGGCAAGTTGAGAGGTAAACTTAGTCGATTTCTTGATTTAGCTAGGGGTTTAAACGCGAGAAAATATATCGTATTTCACAACCATCAATGGGCATGGAGGGAGATGCATTTAATGAAAGTTTGTTGGGGGTTGAATCTCTCAGCCCCTTTCTTCTTCTACCTCTAACTCTCTATCTCTCAAGCACAAACGCCATAGGAAAAAGTTGGAAGAACCCCCTCCCCTACACACACACTTGTATGCAACACCGTCTCACCCGGTTGGCATCTCACCATCTAAGTCGCATTGCACGACTATATCGGCATCTCGCCCTGCACACCCCCGCTAAAACATGTGTGTATGCATTTCACATACAGCTGCACGGCAAGCTACTCCATGGCCTAAACTACATGCATATGAAATAGAAAATGCAGACACAAATTAATCTTAAAACCTAACAAAGTTCGGGGGGTGAGTGGGGTGGGGTGTATAGGTGGTTGGAAGGGAGGACACGAGGCGGACTACGAACAAGGTCCATCGGCCCCGAAAATGATTGCCAGTTTGAGCAAAGAATAGAGTCTATCGTGTTATTCGCGGAATGGTTTGGGAGCAGCCTTTCGTTGGCTGTTTTTACCCAACGCTGTCCACGTAGACCAAATCAGACCGATGGGGCCTATTGATGGTGTTCTTCTAGTAGACTTTCGTTGGCTGTTTTTACCCCTCTATTTCTAAATATAGGCATTTCACGAGTTTAAGACTGATTGTCTTATATTTAAGGATAGAGGTAGTATGTGTTTACTTGTGGGACAAAATGTATTGCTGTAACCGTACAATGATGAGGTGGTATCACATCAATCACAATAAGGTATATACCCTACACAAGATACTCGAGCAAGCACACATCACACATAAACCAAGCATTAAGCAGGGCTGAGCTCGATCCATCAGCGTGGTTACACCAACATTCTGTTGAGTGCTAACTAACCGATTAGGTGTGCGTCATTGGCCGGTCCAAATCCTCGCAAGTATCACAGACGCCAGGAGAGCAATTGCTCCGCCAACGTTGGACCTCTCTCGCTCGCCCGGCCGGTACCACCCCAGCTACCAGTACGTCTACGCCCCACCGGAGCCGCCGGCCGGTCGGACTGCGACAAGACGCCCGCGGCATTGGATCCTCCAGCTCCAACGAATTAGCCACCCGATCTGGTTAATTAGTGCCGCTGATCGGTCACGCGTCGTCAATTGGACACAATCAGCCAGCTACGGCTCGCATGCGTCGATCGCTAGCTGCGGTATGCGGTATGCGGCATATGCAGTTCATGATCGGCTGGCCATGTGTAGGGCATGTGAGCCGGTCGTCTCAGCCTCTCCGGCCACGTCTACGTGTAAAATTAAGATCTTTGATTTGCATGGAGTATACTAATTTTATGGCATGATTGGTTAACTAATGAATTCGTATGGGATCGAGCCGGTAATTGGCGTGCTCGTACTCTGTACCTAACCTCGTGGCTATTGGCTCGGTGTTTCTCTAACCTTTTGCTACTGCTCCGTATGAGCGGAAGGAGACAAGAGAATATTGCGCTCAGAGTTGGAACTTTCTCTGGTCCTTCCCTCCTTCGTTTTGTTCTCTTCTCTCTCTCAGCTTCTCATTTCTTCCCATCGCCGGACTCCGGCGGATGAACCTGATTATTGTAACCTAGGATAACGTGGGGCTCCTACCAAACCGATCAAGATATGACTACAGCTAATTAAGTACCACGTCTCCTGGTTAAATATATAAGCTGCAGGTAAAGAAAGGTCCAGTTGTAACTCCAGACTGCTTCTTTTCTCCAGCTTCTGAAGATCCTTTCACAATGACAGCGTACCAGCACTGCAACAGCTACCGAGGTCAAAACTCTGCGAGCGAAATCGCTCCGGCGAGAATTCGTAGGAAATGCGTGGTGCTAGAGAGCGAGGTGGTAACGCGCTAACAACAACGGTTCACTTACCGCGGAACTCGCCCCAAAACCATAGAGGCCTTGTTCGGTTTCAGACAGATTCATCGGGTTCGAGGTGTGTATTGAGGGGTATCAAATTCCATCTAAATCAAAATCCTCTCTAATACTCTTTAAAACACTTCGATCCACTTGAGAAGGGGGTCAACCGTACCGAACAAGGCCGGGGAAAAATAAACCATGGCTCATTCTTACTTCTGCATTAGCTAACTTTGAAGCTCCGGAGAGCCTGCTCATTGTTTTGCCGGACCATAAAGTGACACCCAAACGGCTGGCTGGCCAGTGGCCACCGCGCGTCAATGTCGACGAAAACGTTTGCTGGTCGCATCAAATTGATTGATTATACAGCTACCAGTATTAGAACAGCAGCCCGCCACACATTGGCCTGTCAACACCCTTGTACTCCCGGCCAACTTGTATGTAGCACTATTCAGCAAGAGCACCCTTTCTTTTTGAGGGAAGGACACCAATCATCATGGTTACTAAATTTGTATCTTTTGTTGATAATGACAAAGAAAGCACACACAAAGTTCCATAAGCACAAGGGTAATAATCTTTCCAATACTAGTACTACCACCTTACTATACTACCAGGGCAGTTCATTAAGCCCGGAACGGTAAGAAAAGCGAGCTACTCGGACCACAGGAGCGGCTCGCTGAGTCCGACGCAGCACCCGCCGTCGTACTCCTCCGCCGCCAGCGCCAGCGGCCACATCGGCGACCACAGCAGCCCGTCCCTGAGGTCCAGGAGGAGGTCGGGAAGGTCGAACAGCGCATTGTCATCGCCGCTGCCGCTCAGCGCGGGCGCCGCTTCCGCAGGGCATGCCGCGGATTCCGATTCCGACGGCAGCGACTCCGCGGCGACGGGGGAGCACGGAGGCGTCTCGGCCTGCTCACACTGCACGGAGGCGGTGAGCGCGGCCTTGGCGGCGGCGGCCTGGATGTCGGCGGGCGACGTGGAGTCCGGGCGTGGCAGCTCGTGGGCGCTGTCGGGGAAGTTGAGGTGCGCGTTGCGGCCCTTGATGGCGAGCGCGGCCGCGTCGTGCGCGCGAGCAGCCATCTCGGCCGTGGGGAAGGTGCCCAGCCAGATGCGCGATTTCTTGCGCGGCTCGCGGATCTCGGACACCCACTTGCCCCAGCTCCGGCGCCGCACGCCGCGGTACGACGGGTGCTTGAACCCGCTCCGAGACACGGGCGCCGCCTTGCCGCCCGGGGCGTCCTGGTCGTCCTCGGTGGTGCAGCAGCTGCTCTCCTCACCTAGCTGCAGGGCGCCATTGCTGGCCACGGCCACTTCCGGTTCCTGATCCGCCGGAGAAGCGGCTCTCTTGCGCTTCTTTGCTTGCTTGGGCTTTGATGATGAGTTCTTGGGAAGCTCCTGCCCGCTGCTGGCCAGGGAGGAGAAGGACGCCGATGAGGAGAGTGTCGAAGATGAGACGGAGGAGGAAGAAGTGGTGGGTGCGTGGCTTGCGTCTGCAGCCTCCATGGCTTGTTAGGTAGAGCTGTCACTAGGTGGACTAGAAGAAGGAGCTGCCGGGGGAGTAGCGAGTGCCTTCGGCTATATATAGGGCCAGCTTGCTTCTTGGCTTGGCCGTGGGACCATTTTGTGTTATCATTTCTTTATCAAGGTTTATACGATATGAATTTTAAAAATGTGGGAAACAAAGTGTTGATGGGACATGCATGAGAGCAAGTGTTTTCTCCTTTCAAGGTGTAGACACCAAAACTTAGACAAAGTTCTATACATGGGGGTTTGCTCCGGTACAACCCCTTCCCCAAACTCAGTAATATAAACGGTGGAGATTAAATCGTACCTCTTCATAACTGAGGTGTTTAGTTGATTTGTAAATAAGATCTAACCCTACTAAAACGTGTATTACAAATATGGCTCTTCTACCTACGTATATCACCACAAACATAGGACAGGATTTCCACGACGCTACCTTGACGACGGACACCGTGCAACTTTTTCTTTCCGGTGAATGCAGAGTTCATGAAAAGGAACGGATCGTCTGCAGCGAGGAGCGTGACGAGCGCTAACACGATGGGAGTTGACGGCGACAGCGCACGCGCCACCGGCTTGCCAATTGCGGCAGCCCTCCCTCACCGCGGTGGAGCGTCCTGGGCATTGGTAGCCGGCATCCCGTGTTGCTCTCGCCGGTGGTAAGTGATGCACCAGCAGGTGGTGGCCGGCACGAGCTCTGGTGTCTGCAAGTAGAGGGGGCGAAGCCGGTAATTGTGAGCAGAGAGCCGGTGGGGACCTCGATCTGTACAAAGTGAAAGATGACGAAGCCTCTGTCGCTGAGTATTGTCCGGCAATGAAGATGACGACGTAGTCGAGCGACTCTCCGCTGTCCAAAAATGGCCTCCGGCCGTCCGGTGATTATACTACATAGCCAAGCTAGCTAGCTACTCAATCAACTACTGTCTTTACTCTTTCGTTGCTTTGTAGCTAGCACACACACGAATGCAGCGCACTTGAATCGATCAACTGGTAGGTTTCGTTGTCATTCTCCAGGATAAACTCGACCCACGCCGTGAGTAAAGATTTGGGGCTCACGCAAATAATTAGGTAATTAAGGGCTAAAGAGAATATTTACCTTCATTAAGTTTGGAGGGGAGGGGGTTGTACCGGAGCAAACCCCCTATACATGTGTATGTGGTGGTCTTAGATTGAGTATGTACTCAACCGTATTGTATTACTTTTGTTGGTTAATTATGTGCATTGAGGTGAACTCTTGCGTTTGTATCACTGGATGCACGATGAGATCACTAAAGCTTTCATTATCCAAAGAATAAAGCCATGTTGGCAATCAACATGTTTATATACTTCAAGGTTCAAAAAAAAAAATACTCATAATAAAACGCCACTGTAAGACGACGACTAATGAGGACAGGGTCGTGCCTAAAAGTTGGCATTCTATTCACTTTTGAAAAAAAAAATAAACATAATTCACATAGGTACATGTACACTAAATTGTGTAGTGGAATGTGCTGTTAAATTTAATTAATATTGACTAGTTCTCAAAAAAAATTGATATTGACTATTAGAACATTAAGTGTCCTTGGCTCCCGAGCTCCACTGACCCTTTCTTTTTTTATCAAAAAAAACATGTTTATAAGTTTAAAAATTCTGAACATAGTTCAATGATGTTACCTACAAGCATGCAAAGTCGCAGCGCAAAATTCTTTGTAAAAATGACAAAATCTGGTAAGCTAGAGATTTGATAATATACATACTCAGATCCACATGTTTGACTTTTTGTGTAGCTCGGAATATGAAGTATTTGAAATTGATATTTCGCATATTTGTGAAATAAATCGTGGGCTACATCCATATATGTTTTTTCAAATTATTTTGAAACTTGTAAATATATTTTTTGATTTTTTTTAAAAAAAACAACAAGATCGTAGTGCCCTGGGAGCCAAAAATCTCTCTCTTTTTTTGTGAGAAAAGGAGATGATATTAAAACGGCCAAATTACAGAAAGGTTCACACACAAAAAGAAATTACAACCAAGCCCTCTGCAACCCGACTACTCCGGCACCGACTTGTAATAAAATGTGTAAATGTTGATGCAAGGCCGTGGAACATTTGGCCATGCCGCGAAGCTATGTGAGTGCTTTCGGCACATGTATAGTGTACACATGGTCGTCATTTTCTTGAGGGAGCAGGTGTACTTTTTTTTTGAAACGGGGTGTACATGTTCTTTTATTATATTACATTATACTGTTATACGTATGCATGCATGTTGGATACTCCTACGGTCCTACACCGGCAGCTCCCTGGCTAAGTCAGTCTTTTTCTTTCGGTGGGGGTAAAGTTGGAGAGGAACTCAGTAGGTCCAACAGTTTATTACGGGCCGATTTATTACAAAACTAGACCCCCCCCTGCCTTAGAAATTTTGCCGATGGACATTCCCTTGAACTAGCGTAGGCACGTCACAAGTCAGTCTTGTTCTGAAGCTTAAGAACTTGTGTCTTCTTCTGGAGAAAATGCTCCTAGATTTCAGTTGGAGTAAGTTGGGGACAAACTCATATAAGTTAGTCTTTGTAGTCAACTTAATTATCAGTAAACCAATTTTATGTGGAATTCATTTTTGACACAGAAAAATATTGTGTGTAGTAACACCCTTGTGAAATTCTCGTATATATATATGAATCACAAAGCAAATCTAACGGTCATAAAGCCAACCTAAAACTATACCCGATCGACCCAAAACTGGTAAAAAAAGAATCTTATAAGGAAGTCAGTAGGTCCAACAATTTATTACTCATCGATTTATTATATTGATAGATCCCTCTGCCTTAGAATTCTGGCCGATGGCCGTTACCTTCGGCAAGTCAAGTCATTCTCTTCTGAACCTTCAGAAACTCTGTCTTCTTCCGGAGAAATACTGCTAGATCTAGTGGTTCCAAATAAACTAGTAGTACTGCAGCTTCAGACGGACTAATTAACACGAGGAGTTTGTTTCCGGCCATTGAAATCGCAAGTCAAGTGGTTCCTCAAGTGGCGCTGCATAAGAAACGGTTGATCGATTCGGCGGCACGATGTGGCCTGTAGGGCGGCATACGTCTGTCAGGCAGCCGTCGTCATATTGTCATGGTACCAAACCTCAGGTCGGACGTCGACCTGGGCAAATCTCAACGAACATTTGGCCGAAGCCGGTGGCGCGCGACTTCCGCGCGCGATTGAACGAAGAAGTAAAAAATTGTCTTCGTCTTGCCATATTGACTTCCACGAGTTACCGCTAGCTAAACCCTCTCGTATATCCATCCAATTTTCAGTTCCGTTACCACAAACGAAGAAATGGAGAGAACGGTGGAAGGAAGGACGATGTTAGGCCATGGCGCACACACGTACCATGGCGGCGAGATTTCAGCTCTGATTGTTTCCGGTCGCGGCCATGTCTCTCTCCACGGCTCCATCCCATTAAACCCTCAAAGTTGGACCGTACGTACGGTCCAATTACTCCGGCGAACCATGGTGTGGATCGGCAAAGATCCAGATAACCAGGGCAGGCCGCCTTGGATCTCCAGGTAGTACATCGTCCTTGCCAATCGATTGAACGGAGTGGGGATTAAATGCCGTCAATTGTAGTAGCACTAGCAAGGAGCCTGCGGCGAGATTAACTCGATCGTTTCCATGTACGCTTTCGCTCCGATCGATCGACTCCGATGCTTGGAACACGATCGATCGACGAACATGGCGCCCGGAAGCGTAGGAGCCGGGCCCCGGCGCTCGATCGTGCGCTTCCCGCGCAGATGTTGGTTTCAGAAGGTTCAGAGAGCTAAGCTACAGTTGTTTATCAATTCAGCACAAGAGTAGCAATGTGGATCAGAGACAAGGAGGGCCTGGATCGAGATGGAACGTCGAGCCGTGTTGTTAAGGCAATCTAGTCGTCTCGTTAAGCGGCAGCACTGTCCGTCGTGAAGCGGGCTAATCCTGGACGGCTGGACCTTTGACCTACGGAATGCGGCAGCAAGGGAAAAATGTGCGGGCTTCCCCACTAGCTAGCTACTAGCTAGCTGTGCGAGAAGCCGATCGAGAACCCCACGTGAGACGCCCACGACCCACGGCGAGAGAGGTCAGTCAGTCCAGTAGTAGATCGCAAGCATCGGCCGACCACTGAACTTGCCGTGCCTGCGTGCAATCATTCTTACTGTAGCACATGAACCATGTTCACGCCCAAAAAAAAAGCTCATGAACCACGTAGTCCCTGCGCCCTGGGGCTTCAACTTCGCTTTGATTCGTGATCCGATCGGCAATCTCGACCGTCCGATCTGTAGCCTCACGTACAGCTATGGTGCTGATGGTGGTGTACTATGCTCCGTCAGTTGGCTAGCTGAACTACGAGCCTACCCGAGCTTACTTGGCTCAACCAAAGGTAATGCCTTAATCCCAAGTAAAAGGCACCGTCAGGCGGGTTTACTCCTGTTTGTACATAACGCCCTATCCATCTTTATACCGGCAGATCGATCGAGAATACGTAGCCTGCCTGGGTACAGGTACTGTCACAGCGCGCATTACTTGTAAGTTATGATGGACCTCCTCTGCCGTTTTCTCTACCGCGCGTACGCATGCACATCTTACCATACTTCCCAGTTCCCAGTACTATAGCGGAGCACAATTACACGGAAGATTCTACCCTTTCACCTTTCTACTCCGTCAAGGTTGCAATAAACTCTTCGTCAAGGCAACCTACTAACCTAGAGAGTGCAGTACTTGCATTTAACTATCCGCCGGGTTATAGGGGCATCTCCATCGACCGGACCTCCACAGACATCGCGTGTTTATTTGGTCCGCACGGACAGAAGAACGGGGAAAAGCTAGTTCAGCGGTCCAACACAAACGGATTAACCTGGCAACAGCGATCTATTCGTCGCCTAAATTTGGACTCAGGGCATCTCCAACGATCCGACGTAAACGGTCACTTCGCGTTAGTACATGTTTGGTCTTCCGCGCGCTACTAATGGCTCTAGTGCTGCTTCGTTTTTTCACGCCGCGTTTGCCCCGCACGCCAGTGTGGCCGCGGGCGGCCCTTGCGCTTGAAGGCGGTGCCCAACCCTTTTAAGATGAGCATTATGGCTACTGTGAGACCACCCCTTGCGTGCAACCAACCTCCATCGCCATGGGTAAGGGCTGGTTGTTCTGCAATACGAAGAATGATTCTGGCGCCATAAGGAAAAGACCCCGCGCACCCGCCGGTACCTTCCTGCGGAGCTCGCGCATCGGCTCTTCGAGGAGAATCGGCCAGTCCCTTGGCCGTGTGCAGGCCGACCGGGCGGCGGATGGTACCTCAACTCACGCCGTGTCCCGGTGCTTCCATTGCTGCACGATGGACGCATATTCTTCGCCGCTGCTTCATCCTACCGCCAGATCTGCACGAAGATCCGACATTCGCCCTCAACTCGTGCAACTGGTCTACCTTCGGGACCTGGGAGTTGAACCCCCGCCTCCATGCGGGTTAACTCGGAGACCTTGACTTCTTCAACCGGGAGCGCGGCGTCGGCCTCGACGATAACTGTAAGGGTATTATACCCTTATCCATTATTTTGGTAACAATGACACCGTGCTAGTGTATTTGGACTAATACATGGCTACAAGATGATTCCCAGGTATTAGCCAAAGAGGTATAAAGGTGTATCAATGGAACAAGAAGGCAATGGGAGACCCCCCCACTTCGACGAAAAATCAACAGGATTTTCCTGAGCCTGGCCGGTCACTGGCCCGGTCGGACCGGTCCCAGCACAGGCCAGCCCGGTCTGTACCGGCTCCAGCGCTTGTGCCATCCGGGCAGGATCCAGTAAAGGGGGGCGAGCTCTCCGGTCTCCGCCCGGTCGCCAGCCCGGTTTGGACCGGCCCATCCGGTCCCTGGCCCGGTCGGACCGGGTTCCAGACAACTGCCCCGGCGCCAACCGGACTTTGCGCTGTGCCATCCGGGCGCATTCCGATGCTCAGAAGCTCGTCCGGTCAAGTTCCGGTCCCTGCTCCGGTTGAAACCGGCCGGCCCGGTCGGACCGGCCTGTGCGCCGGCCAGCCCGGCGCCAAATCCGGTCAACCGGATTCCTCGAAGAAAAGCTGATGTGGCAAGTTGACCAACGGCCATTTTTCGAAGAACACTATAAATAGGCCTTCTCCTACCTCTGAACAGTTAGGCACTACACTACAAGCTGTTCTTGAGCTCTCTCTCTCTTACTCCATAGCTAGAAACACCAAAAGCCTCAGATCTACTTCCTCCTCCACCCAAACTCAAATCCCTCCGGGGAATCATTAGAGGAGGACCCGATCTACTGTTCTACTAAGCCAAATCTCATTCCCCCTTGTGTTTATCGAGAAGCTTGCTTCCTAGGGTTCCTTGGAAACCCTAGGTGGGCAAGAGGAGTCCGGAAGCATCCGGGCTGTGGATTTGCTCCGGGCAAGATTGTGAAGGTTTGGAGGCTACCTCAAAGTCTACCAAAAGTTAGTGAGCTATTCCTTCGTGGGATAGGCTCCGGAGAATAGGGTGAGCCTTCGTGGCGTGGGGAATCCTTTGTGGGACCTCCACCCCTCCAAACGTGACGTACCTTGTTGCAAAGCAAGGGAACATGGGAATACATCCTCGTCTCCACGTGCTATCGGTTATCTCTAACCGAACTCCTTACTTGTGATTTAACTGCCTGTGAGAGCCTTCGTGCTCGAGTTAGTTGTATCCTCATATAGGTTGCTTCACCTAGTTTGCATTAGGCTCATCTTTATATTCCGCAGAGCCTAATATTGCAAAGAAAGAATTAAAACTTGTAGAAACCTATTCAACCCCCCTCTAGGTTTACCATCTCTATACTTTCAATAACAAGTAGGACGAAGTCGTAGTCCTCGATGCCGCGGAGAAGGGGGAACTCCAACCCCTGAACCTCACGGAGTAAGAGGCCATGGAGGTGGCCATCGGCCATAGCGAGATCGGCGAGCTCGCTCAGTAGGATGGCGCCGCTACCACCACCTCCTCGTGCGCCGCGCGATGGGCCGCCGCCCCTCCGGTCGTAGCGAGCCTGCATGGTGGCGGCGATCTGCTATTGGCGAATCGTATCACGATGGATGGTCTCGAATGACGCGAGGAGAACCCATATCTCATCGCTCACGTCCACCCCCTTGACGTCACCAAAGTCGTCTAGGCCACGCACTACAGGAATGGGAGGCTACGCCGAGGGCCAGGCTATACGCCGACGGCCAAAAGTCAGGGTCGTCGGCGTATGGCCCGGCCAGGCCAGCCTGCCCTTTCGACACTCGGCGTAGCGTGGACGTCGGCGTAGCGAGATCTACGCCGAGGGCAGCCCTCGGCATATCTTTGGCCCTAGGCGTAGACAGGGCTATGCCGACGGCCACCCTCGGCGTAGGCCATTTTTCAAATTTGTCTGATTTTGTAAAAATCATAACTAATTCATATGATGTCAGAAAAATGCGTATGAGGTATCAAAATGTTCAGAAAACATCCTCTATTCGTTTATGTCAAAATCATGCATATTTGAATCATGTACAGTACCATGTTAACATAGAAACAATTCAATCACTTTCTTATATGTCATCAGGTTCCCGTTTTAGCCAGATGGCAATTTAAACGAAGTTAAAAAATCTCGCGGAGCCGCATGTCATCATTTTATGTGTCCTAGTAACCACTCCAAAAGATGGAATTGGGATACGGCAATTATTTCGAAAAACCCTTCACAAATAGGGCTATCACGTCCGGAGTTCTATGGCTTTTAGGGCAAATGAGTAGGAAACGGCCTGTGACACCGCATAGTTTGTCCGAACGAGGCCATATTTGGCACGTGCGTGGTCCCTGGGATGGGAAGAAAGGCACCGGGAGCGGATTTCCAATCCGACCCATGGGCGATGGTTTTTTCATTTTCGGGGTGCCAAAACGTGTTTTTTTTTTTGAAGCAGCTACATGTGGCGCATTTTAGTATTGCGCGAGACCTCCGCGTAGTGGTAAGACACCACCTTCGCACCACATATCACATGCCATATGTGCGCGCTAGCTATCTCGGATTCCATGCGGCTTCCTGCGGTGGCCGCCGAATCCGCTGGAAAGTGACCGGATTTGAACTAGGGCTATACTTTTCGTCGCTCAATAAATTCCGGAAAAATGTATTTAGGTCTATGACATATCACTTTATATGCGAAGTTTTTTCTGTTTAGCGTGATGGTAAACGGGTGCACCAGCGTGCCCAATACGGCCATACCGCATCTCCGTGGGGTCCGTTTTGGCCAAATGGCAATTTAAACGAAGTCAGAAAATCCCGCGGAGCCGCATGTCGTCATTTTATGTGTCCTAGTAACCACTCCAAAATTTGGAATTAGGATACGACAATTATTTTGGAAAAACCCTTCACAAACAGGGCTATCACGTCTGGAATTCTATGGCTTTTAGGGCAAATGAGTAGGAAACTGCCCGTGACACCGCATAGTTTGTCCGAACGAGTCCATATTTGGCATGTACGTGGTCCCTGGGATGGGAAGAAAGGCTCCGGGAGCGGATTTCCAATCCGACCCATGGGCGATAGTTTTTTTCATTTTCGAGGTGCCAAAACGGGTTTTTTTGAAGCAGCTACATGGGCCGCATTTTAGTATTGCGCGAGACCTCCGCGTAGTGGTAGGACACCTCCTCTGCACCATATATCACATGCCATATGTACGTGCTATCTATCTGGGAATCCCTGCGGCTTCCTGCGGTGTCCCGCCGAATCCATTGAAGCCGACGGATTTGGACTAGGGATACACTTTCCATCGCTCAATAAATTCCGCAAAAAATGTTTTTAGGTCTATAACACATCACTTTATGTGCTAATTTTTGTCCGTTTAGCGTGTTGGCGAACGGTGCACCAGCCCGGCTGATACGACCACTTCGCATCTCCCGAGGGGGCCGTTTTGGCCACATGGAAAATTGGGCGTCATATTTGGATTCCTCCAATTTTTAGGTTCAAATGATGATATGGATTTTATATTTAGATTCCTCTTTTTTCTGATCAATTTAGACATATTATTTGAGGAATTTCGATTTTCCGATTTAAAGATATTAAATTTTCCATATTAAATAGAAAAAGACCAAAAAATAAAATCATTTTATTGTTATTTGAATTCAATATTATTATTACTTATATATTCATTGTTGTCTACTTAAGTAATTGTTTGGGATTCAAAAATAAAGAGGTGTGCATCACGGTTCAAGGGTTAATAGGGTTTATTATCAGCAAGAGGGGTCAATTCTGTACCGGCTCCAGCGCTTGTGCCATCCGGGCAGGATCCAGTAAAGGGGGGCGAGCTCTCCGGTCTCCGCCCGGTCGCCAGCCCGGTTTGGACCGGCCCATCCGGTCCCTGGCCCGGTCGGACCGGGTTCCAGACCGGCTGCCCCGGCGCCAACCGGACTTTGCGCATGTGCCATCCGGGCGCATTCCAGTAAGCTCAGAAGCTCGTCCGGTCAAGTTCCGGTCCCTGCTCCGGTTGAAACCGGCCGGCCCGGTCGCCAGCCCGGTCGGACCGGCCTGTGCGCCGGCTAGCCCGGCGCCAAATCCGGTCAACCGGATTCCTCGAAGAAAAGCTGATGTGGCAAGTTGACCAACGGCCATTTTTCGAAGAACACTATAAATAGGCCTTCTCCTACCTCTGAAAAGTTAGGCACTACACTACAAGTTGTTCTTGAGCTCTCTCTCTCTTACTCCATTGCTAGAAACACCAAAAGCCTCAGATCTACTTCCTCCTCCACCCAAACTCAAATCCCTCCGGGGAATCATTAGAGGAGGACCCGATCTACTGTTCTACCAAGCCAAATCTCATTCCCCCTTGTATTCATCGAGAAGCTTGCTTCCTAGGGTTCCTTGGAAACCCTAGGTGGGCAAGAGGAGTCCGGAAGCATCTGGGCTGTGGATTTGCTCCGGGCAAGATTGTGAAGGTTTGGAGGCTACCTCAAAGTCTACCACAAGTGAGTGAGCTATTCCTTCGTGGGATAGGCTCCAGAGAATAGGGTGAGCCTTCGTGGCGTGGGGAATCCTTCGTGGGACCTCCACCCCTCCAAACGTGACGTACCTTGTTGCAAAGCAAGGGAACACGGGAATACATCCTCGTCTCCGCGTGCTATCGGTTATCTCTAACCGAACTCCTTACTTGTGATTTAACTGCCTGTGAGAGCCTTCGTGCTCGAGTTAGTTGTATCCTCATATAGGTTGCTTCACCTAGTTTGCATTAGGCTCATCTTTATATTCCGCAAAGCCTAATATTGCAAAGAAAGAATTAAAACTTGTAGAAACCTATTCACCCCCCCCTTTAGGTTTACCATCTCTATACTTTCAATTGGTATCAGAGCCTGGACTCTTATTAAGGGCTTCACCGCCTTAAGAGTGAGATGGATAAACTATTCGAGGGTCTAGATGAAGACTCTAACCTTTCGGTTAAAGAGATGAAATCTAGATTCTTGGCATATGATGCCGAGAAGAAGAAAAAGGAGGATGACCTACAAAGCCAAATGGCAGAGATGTCTACCATGCTTAAGAACTTGACTAGTGGGACTCCTAGTGCGACTTCGGCCTCTCTAGGGAGTTTCCATGAAGTTAACCATGACTATCCCAAAAACACTTCACCCATGCCTCATATAAACCATAGTGGGAATGTTTCCCATTTTGATGGAACTCACTTTCCTTTTTGGAAATCTGCTATGGAATCTCATATTCGCAGCTGTAGTGTGGAGTTATGGGAGATCATTGTTCATGGATACCGGAAGCCACATGATCCGGTTCGGTTGACCTCCACCGAATTCTACAACCGTCAACTCAATGCCTCCGCACGTGACAAGATTAGAAGTGGCATCAACCGCAAGCTCCTTGATCAAGTCAACGACATAGAGTCCGCTAAAGAGTTGTGGGATCGAATCGTAGTACTCCAAGAGGGAACCGATTTGATCCAATCAGCTCTTTATGAGACCGCAAAGCAAGAGGCCCACCAGTTCATGATTCGAGAAGGAGAATCCGTGGCCGATGCCTATGCAAGACTTGGTGCTCTCAGAGTAAGGGTCAAGGGACTTGGAGTTGAGAAGTACAATGATGGCTTCGAGATGAATGAAGCATTCATAAAGTCCAAGGTCATTGCTATGATTGCCGTCAAGCAACAAGACACCAACCTTGCACTCAACTTGCAAATCATGACCAAGAGTGCGGATTTGAACTCCGATGATCTAGTCTCCTATGTGGTCGCCAATGAAAACATGGCCAAGGCGGGGAAAAGGCTCATGGCAATGAACCGTGTTGATGAAGCCTCACACAACCATGAAGCGTCACACAACCTTGCTCTCAAAGCTAGAGGTGAGCATGGAAGAGAAGAAGACTACGAAATTAAAGAAGATGAAGAGATGACTTCAACTAGTGACATTGCTACCGACTTTGCTTTCTTTACCAAGAAGTACAAGGGAAAGCTTCCAATGCTCTTCAATGACAAGAATAAGAAGAGAACTTGCTACAACTGTGATGAAGATAGCCACTTTGCAAATGAGTGCCCTTATGAGAAAAGGATAGACAAGCCAAAGTTCATCAAAGGGGTCAAGCCAAGATTGAAGCCAAACCCTATCAACGATCGATACAAGAAGAACAAGGGAAGAGCCTTTGTTGGGGCCGAGTACTTGTCCGACGAAGAAGAGGAAGATGAGGAGGAAGAAGCCGGAGTGGCTGGTTTGGCTTTTGCTAAGCCCGGGTCACTCTTCACATATGACTACTCCAAGGATTACTCCACGGAGAATGATGTTGGTTCTTCCTTCATGGCAAGAACAACTCAAGATGATGACTCCGATGACTCTCCCTCCTCTACAATCGTTGGCTCTTGTCTTATGGCAAGAGAAACCAAGGTAATGGAACCCCCACCTTCTCTATCTAGTGTTCTTGATGATGAGAATGAAAATCAAGAAGAATTAATTGTGCTTAAGGAGCTCTACAATGTTAGATGCACCCTTCGTGGTGAAGCTCTTGTCAAGTTTGATTTCTTGATGGACTCTCTCAAAGAAAAGGATGAATCCATTGAGGAATTAGAATATCATTTGAATGAAAAAGAACGGAGATTCAATCTCCTAAGACAAGAGCTAAAAACCGAAAGGTGCATATCTCAAGGCCTTAAGCAACAAATTGAAACTTATGAAATTGATAAGGTTAAGGACCTAGAAACTATTGATAGGGCTCAATCATTGACCCAAGAGCTCAATGCCTCAAAGGAGGAGCTTGAAGTTGCTCATGCTTCTCTTACTAGGGATCTTGACCACCTTGAAAGAGCTAACGAGCTTGTTAAGGATGAGCTCAAGAAACTTGGAGAGAACCATGACCTACTCCAAGAAACCTACAAAAAGGCTCTTGGATCAATGAAGGATCCCATTGTTGTTGAAAAGCATGCTAGCTCCTCCACTTCTTTTACTAGTGAGCATGCTAAGCTTGTTGAGGAACATGTTCGTTTACAAGAGGAACTCTCTTTGCATGTTGAGACCAATGCATATCTTGAATCCTTGGTGACTAAATATGGTCTCGACTATCATCCTAATGAATCCTCTTGTGAGCAAGCATCTATTCTTGAGGAAAATGTTAGGTGATGGCGTGTAACTCACACGTTCGTTGGGAACCCCAAGAGGAAGGTATGATGCACACAGCAGCAAGTTTTCCCTCAGAAAGAAACCAAGGTTTATCGAACCAGGAGGAGCCAAGAAGCACGTTGAAGGTTGATGGCGGCGGGATGTAGTGCGGCGCAACACCAGGGATTCCGGCGCCAACGTGGAACCTGCACAACACAACCAAAGTACTTTGCCCCAACGAAACAGTGAGGTTGTCAATCTCACCGGCTTGCTGTAACAAAGGATTAACCGTATTGTGTGGAAGATGATTGTTTGCAGAAAACAGTAGAAACGATGTGCAAGAGATTGTATTTCAGTAAAGAGAATTGGACCGGGGTCCACAGTTCACTAGAGGTGTCTCTCCCATAAGATAAACAGCATGTTGGGTGAACAAATTACAGTTGGGTAATTGACAAATAAAGAGGGCATGACCATGCACATACATATCATGATGAGTATAGTGAGATTTAATTGGGCATTACGACAAACTACATAGACCGCCATCCAACTGCATCTATGCCTAAAAAGTCCACCTTCAGGTTATCATCCGAACCCCCTCCAGTATTAAGTTGCTAACAACAGACAATTGCATTAAGTATTGCGCGTAATGTAACTAGTGACTACATCCTTGAACATAGCACCAATGTTTTATCCCTAGTGGCACAAACACATCCATAACCTTAGAGGTTCTTGTCACCCCTCCAGATTCACGGAGACATGAACCCACTATCGAGCATAAATACTCCCTCTTGGAGTTACTAGCATCAACTTGGCCAGAGCATCTACTAATAACGGAGAGCATGCAAGATCATAAACAACACATAGATATAACTTTTGATAATCAACATAACAAGTATTCTCTATTCATCGGATCCCAACAAACGCAACATATAGAATTACAGATAGATGATCTTGATCATGTTAGGCAGCTCACAAGATCCGACAATGATAGCACAATGGGGAGAAGACAACCATCTAGCTACTGCTATGGACCCATAGTCCAGGGGTAGACTACTCACACATCACACCGGAGGCGACCATGGCGGCGTAGAGTCCTCCGGGAGATGATTCCCCTCTCCGGCAGGGTGCCGGAGGCGATCTCCTGGATCCCCCGAGATGGGATCGGCGTTGGCGGCGTCTCTGGAAGGTTTTCCGTATCGTGGCTCTCGATGCGGGGGTTTCGTCACGGAGGCTTTAAGTAGGCGGAAGGGCAAGTCGGGAGGGGGCACGGGGCTCCACACCATAGGCCGGCGCGGCCAAGGGGGCCGCGCCGCCCTAGGGTTTGGGCACCCCGTGGCCCCACTTCGTTCGTCTTCGGACTTCTGGAAGCTTCGTGGCAAAATAGGCCCCTGGGCGTTGATTTCGTCCAATTCCGAGAATATTTCCTTACTAGGATTTCTGAAACCAAAAATAGCAGAAAACAGCAACTGGCACTTCGGCATCTTGTTAATAGGTTAGTTCCAGAAAATGCACGAATATGACATAAAGTGTGCATAAAACATGTAGATAACATCAATAATGTGGCATGGAACATAAGAAATTATCGATACGTCGGAGACGTATCAGCATCCCCAAGCTTAGTTCTGCTCGTCCCAAGCAGGTAAAACGATAACACAGATAATTTCTGGAGTGACATGCCATCATAATCTTGATCATACTATTTGTAAAGCATATGTAATGAATGTAGCGATCAAAACAATGTATATGACATGAGTAAACAAGTGAATCATAAAGCAAAGACTTTTCATGAATAGCACTTCAAGACAAGCATCAATAAGTCTTGCATAAGAGTTAACTCATAAAGCAATAATTCAAAGTAAAAGCATTGAAGCAACACAAAAGAAGATTAAGTTTCAGCGGTTACTTTCAACTTGTAACATGTATACCTCATGGATATTGTCAACATAGAGTAATATAATAAGTGCAATAAGCAAATATGTAGGAATCAATGCACAGTTCACACAAGTGTTTGCTTCTTGAGGTGGAGAGAAATAGGTGAACTGACTCAACATTGAAAGTAAAAGAATGGTCCTCCATAGAGGAAAAGCATCGATTGCTATATTTGTGCTAGAGCTTTGATTTTGAAAACATGAAACAATTTTGTCAACGGTAGTAATAAAGCATATGTATCATGTAAATTATATCTTACAAGTTGCAAGCCTCATGCATAGTGTACTAATAGTGCCCGCACCTTGTCCTAATTAGCTTGGACTACCGGATCATCACAATGCACATGTTTTAACCAAGTGTCACAAAGGGGTACCTCTATGCCGCCTGTACAAAGGTCTAAGGAGAAAGCTCACATTGGATTTCTCGCTATTGATTATTCTCAACTTAGACATCCATACCGGGACAACATAGACAACAGATAATGGACTCCTCTTTATGCATAAGCATGTAACAACAATTAATAATTTTCTCATTTGAGATTGAGGATATTTGTCCAAAACTGAAACTTCCACCATGGATCATGGCTTTAGTTAGCGGCCCAATGATCTTCTCTAACAATATGCATGCTTAACCATAAGGTGGTAGATCTCTCTTACTTCAGACAAGACGGACATGCATAGCAACTCACATGAAATTCAACAAGAGTAGTTGATGGCGTCCCCAGTGAACATGGTTATCGCACAACAAGCAACTTAATAAGAGATAAAGTGCATAATTACATATTCAATACCACAATAGTTTTTAAGCTATTTGTCCCATGAGCTATATATTGCAAAGGTGAATGATGGAATTTAAAGGTAGCACTCAAGCAATTTACTTTGGAATGGCGGAAAATACCATGTAGTAGGTAGGTATAGTGGACACAAATGGCATAGTGGTTGGCTCAAATATTTTGGATGCATGAGAAGTATTCCCTCTCGATACAAGGTTTAGGCTAGCAAGGCTTATTTGAAACAAACACAAGGATGAACCGGTGCAGCAAAACTCACATAAAAGACATATTGAAAACATTATAAGACTCTACACCGTCTTCCTTGTTGTTCAAACTCAATACTAGAAATTATCTAGACCTTAGAGAAACCAAATATGCAAACCAAATTTTAGCATGCTCTATGTATTTCTTCATTAATGGGTGCAAAGCATATGATGCAAGAGCTTAAACATGAGCACAACAATTGCCAAGTATCACATTACCCAAGACATTTATAGCAATTACTACATGTATCATTTTCCAATTCCAACCATATAACAATTTAACGAAGGAGAAACTTCGCCATGAATACTATGAGTAGAAACCAAGGACATACTTGTCCATATGCTACAGCGGAGCGTGTCTCTCTCCCATAAAGTGAATGCTAGGATCCATTTTATTCAAACAAAACAAAAAACAAAAACAAACCGACGCTCCAAGAAAAGCACATAAGATGTGATGGAATAAAAATATAGTTTCAGGGGAGGAACCTGATAATGTTGTCGATGAAGAAAGGGATGCCTTGGGCATCCCCAAGCTTAGACGCTTGAGTCTTCTTAGAATATGCAGGGGTGAACCACCGGGGCATCCCCAAGCTTAGAGCTTTCACTCTCCTTGATCATGTTGCATCATACTCCTCTCTTGATCCTTGAAAACTTCCTCCACACCAAACTCGAAACAACTCATTAGAGGGTTAGTGCACAATAAAAATTAACATATTCAGAGGTGACACAATCATTCTTAACACTTCTGGACATTGCATAATGCTACTGAACATTAGTGGATCAAAGAAATTCATCCAACATAGCAAAAGAGGCAATGCGAAATAAAAGGCAGAATCTGTCAAAACAGAACAGTTCGTATTGACGAATTTTAAAATGGCACCAGACTTGCTCAAATGAAAATGCTCAAATTGAATGAAAGTTGCGTACATATCTGAGGATCATGCACGTAAATTGGCTTAATTTTCTGAGCTACCTACAGGGAGGTAGACCCAGATTCGTGACAGCAAAGAAATCTGGAACTGCTCAGTAATCCAAATCTAGTACTTACTTTTCTATCAACGGCTTAACTTGGCACAACAAAACACAAAACTAAGATAAGGAGAGGTTGCTACAGTAGTAAACAACTTCCAAGACACAAAATAAAAACAAAGTACTGTAGGTAAAACATGGGTTGTCTCCCACAAGCGCTTTTCTTTAACGCCTTTCAGCTAGGCGCAGAAAGTGTGTATCAAGTATTATCAAGAGACGAAGTGTCAACATCATAATTTGTTCTCATAATAGAATCAAAAGGTAACTTCATTCTCTTTCTAGGGAAGTGTTCCATACCTTTCTTGAGAGGAAATTGATATTTTATATTACCTTCCTTCATATCAATGATAGCACCAACAGTTCGAAGAAAAGGTCTTCCCAATATAATGGGACAAGATGCATTGCATTCAATATCCAAGACAACAAAATCAACGGGGACAAGGTTATTGTTAACGGTAATGCGAACATTATCAACTTTCCCTAAAGGTTTCTTTGTAGAATGATCAGCAAGATTAACATCCAAATAACAATTTTTCAGCGGTGGCAAGTCAAGCATATTATAAATTTTCTTAGGCATAACAGAAATACTTGCACCAAGATCACATAAAGCATTACAATCAAAATCTTTAACCTTCATCTTAATGATGGGCTCCCAACCATCCTCTAGCTTTCTAGGAATAGAGGCTTCGCGCTCTAGTTTCTCTTCTCTAGCTTTTATGAGAGCATTTGTAATATGATGCGTGAAAGCCAAATTTATAGCACTAGCATTAGGACTTTTAGCAAGTTTTTGCAAGAACTTTATAACTTCAGAGATGTGACAATCATCAAAATTCAAACCATTATAATCTAAAGCAATGGGATCATCATCCCCCATGTTGGAAAAAATTTCAGCAGCTTTATCACAAGCGATTTAATGATTTAGCGATTTGAGCGGTTTTTCGCGCTTTGCATTAGAAGTGGAAACATTGCTAACACCAATTCTTTTATTAGTATTAGTAGGAGGTGCAGCAACATGTGTAGCATTAGCATTACAAGTGGTGGTAATAGTCCAAACTTTAGCTACATTCTTCTCTTTAGCTAGTTTTTCATTTTCTTCTCTATCCCACCTAGCACGCAGTTCAGCCATTAATCTTATATTCTCATTAATTCTAACTTGGATGGCATTTGCTGTAGTAACAATTTTATTATGATGATTTTCATTAGGCATAACTTTCGATTTCAAAAGATCAACATCAGCAGCAAGACTATCGACTTTAGAAGCAAGTATATCAATTTTCCCAAGCTTTTCTTCAACAGATTTGTTAAAAGCAGTTTGTGTACTAATAAATTCTTTAAGCATGGCTTCAAGTCCAGGGGGTGAACTCCTATTATTGTTGTAAGAATTCCCATAAGAATTACCATAGCCGTTGCCATTATTATAAGGATATGGCCTATAGTTGTTACTAGAATTGTTCCGGTAAGCATTGTTGTTGAAATTACTATTTTTAATGAAGTTTACATCAACATGTTCTTCTTGTGCAACCAATGAAGCTAATGGAACATTATTAGGATCAATATTAGTCCTATCATTCACAAGCATAGACATAATAGCATCAATCTTATCACTCAAGGAAGAGGTTTCTTCGACAGAATTTACCTTCTTACCTTGTGGAGCTCTTTCCGTGTGCCATTCAGAGTAATTGATCATCATATTATCAAGAAGCTTTGTTGCTTCACCAAGAGTGATGGACATAAAGGTACCTCCAGCAGCTGAATCCAATAAATTCCATGAAGAAAAATTTAGTCCTGCATAGAAGGTTTGGATGATCATCCAAGTAGTCAGTCCATGGGTTGGGCAATTTTTAACCAAAGATTTCATTCTTTCCCAAGCTTGAGCAACATGTTCAGTATCTAATTGTTTAAAATTCATTATGCTACTCCTCAAAGATATAATTTTAGCAGGGGATAATATCTACCAATAAAAGCATCCTTGCATTTAGTCCATGAATCAATACTATTCTTAGGCAGAGATAGCAACCAATCTTTAGCTCTTCCTCTTAATGAGAAAGGGAACAATTTTAATTTTATAATGTCACCATCTACATCTTTATATTTTTGCATTTCACATAGTTCAACAAAATTATTAAGATGGGCAGCAGCATCATCAGAACTAACACCAGAAAATTGCTCTCGCATAACAAGATTCAGTAAAGCAGGTTTAATTTCAAAGAATTCTGCTGTAGTGGCAGGTGGAGCAATAGGTGTGCATAAGAAATCATTATTATTTGTGGTTGTGAAGTCACACAACTTAGTATTTTCAGGGTTGGCGATTTTAGCAACAGTAAATAAAGCAAACTAGATAAAGTAAATGCAAGTAACTAATTTTTTTGTGTTTTTGATATAGCAAACAAGATAGCAAATAAAGTAAAACTAGCAACTAATTTTTTTGTATTTTGATTTAGTGCAGCAAACAAAGTAATAAATAAAACTAAGCAAGACAAAAACAAAGTAAAGAGATTGAGAAGTGGAGACTCCCCTTGCAGCGTGTCTTGATCTCCCCGGCAACGGCGCCAGAAAAAGAGCTTGATGGCGTGTAACTCACACGTTCGTTGGGAACCCCAAGAGGAAGGTATGATGCGCATAGCAGCAAGTTTTCCCTCAGAAAGAAACCAAGGTTTATCGAACCAGGAGGAGCCAAGAAGCACGTTGAAGGTTGATGGCGGCGGGATGTAGTGCGGCGCAACACCAGGGATTCCGGCGCCAACGTGGAACCTGCACAACACAACCAAAGTACTTTGCCCAAACGAAACAGTGAGGTTGTCAATCTCACCGGCTTGCTGTAACAAAGGATTAACCGTATTGTGTGGAAGATGATTGTTTGCAGAAAACAGTAGAACAGTATTGCAGTAGATTGTATTTCAGTAAAGAGAATTGGACCAGGGTCCACAGTTCACTAGAGGTGTCTCTCCCATAAGATAAACAGCATGTTGGGTGAACAAATTACAGTTGGGCAATTGACAAATAAAGAGGGCATGACCATGCACATACATATCATGATGAGTATAGTGAGATTTAATTGGGCATTACGACAAAGTACATAGACCGCCATCCAACTGCATCTATGCCTAAAAAGTCCACCTTCAGGTTATCATCCGAACCCCCTCCAGTATTAAGTTGCTAACAACAGACAATTGCATTAAGTATTGCGCGTAATGTAACTAGTGACTACATCCTTGAACATAGCACCAATGTTTTATCCCTAGTGGCAACAGCACATCCATAACCTTAGAGGTTCTTGTCACCCCTCCAGATTCACGGAGACATGAACCCACTATCGAGCATAAATACTCCCTCTTGGAGTTACTAGCATCAACTTGGCCAGAGCATCTACTAATAACGGAGAGCATGCAAGATCATAAACAACACATAGATATAACTTTTGATAATCAACATAACAAGTATTCTCTATTCATCGGATCCCAACAAACGCAACATATAGAATTACAGATAGATGATCTTGATCATGTTAGGCAGCTCACAAGATCCGACAATGATAGCACAATGGGGAGAAGACAACCATCTAGCTACTGCTATGGACCCATAGTCCAGGGGTAGACTACTCACACATCACACCGGAGGCGACCATGGCGGCGTAGAGTCCTCCGGGAGATGATTCCCCTCTCCGGCAGGGTGCCGGAGGCGATCTCCTGGATCCCCCGAGATGGGATCGGCGTTGGCGGCGTCTCTGGAAGGTTTTCCGTATCGTGGCTCTCGGTACTGGGGGTTTCGTCACGGAGGCTTTAAGTAGGCGGAAGGGCAAGTCAGGAGGGGGCACAGGGGCCCCACACCATAGGCCGGCGCGGCCAGGGGGGGGCCGCGCCGCCCTAGGGTTTGGGCACCCTGTGGCCCCACTTCGTTTCGTCTTCGGACTTCTGGAAGCTTCGTGGCAAAATAGGCCCCTGGGCGTTGATTTCGTCCGATTCCGAGAATATTTCCTTACTAGGATTTCTGAAACCAAAAACAGCAGAAAACAGCAACTGGCACTTCGGCATCTTGTTAATAGGTTAGTTCCAGAAAATGCACGAATATGATATAAAGTGTGCATAAAACATGTAGATAACATCAATAATGTGGCATGGAACATAAGAAATTATCGATACGTCGGAGACGTATCAGCATCCCCAAGCTTAGTTCTGCTCGTCCCGAGCAGGTAAAACGATAACACAGATAATTTCTGGAGTGACATGCCATCATAAACTTGATCATACTATTGTAAACACATGTAATGAATGCAATGATCAAAACAATGGTAATGACATGAGTAAACAACTGAATCATAAAGCAAAGACTTTTCATGAATGGTATTTCAAGATAAGCATCAATAAGTCTTGCATAAGAGTTAACTCATAAAGCAATAATTCAAAGTAGAGGTATTGAAGCAACATAAAGGAAGATGAAGTTTCAGCGGTTGCTTTCAACTTATAACATGTATATCTCATGGATAATTGTCAATGCAAAGCAATATAACAAATGCAATATGCAAATATGTAGGAATCAATGCACAGTTCACACAAGTGTTTGTTTCTTGAGGTGGAGAGAAATAGGTGAACTGACTCAACATTGAAAGTAAAAGAATGGTCCTCCATAGAGGAAAAGCATCGATTGCTATATTTGTGCTAGAGCTTTGATTTTGAAAACATGAAACAATTTTGTCAACGGTAGTAATAAAGCATATGTATCATGTAAATTATATCTTACAAGTTGCAAGCCTCATGCATAGTATACTAATAGTGCCCGCACCTTGTCCTAATTAGCTTGGACTACCGGATCATCACTATGCACATGTTTTTACCAAGTGTCACAAAGGGGTACCTCTATGCCGCCTGTACAAAGGTCTAAGGAGAAAGCTCGCATTGGATTTCTCGCTATTGATTATTCTTCAACTTAGACATCCATACCGGGACAACATAGACAACAGATAATGGACTCCTCTTTTATGCATAAGCATATACCAACAATTAATAATTTTCTCATTTGAGATGGAGGATATATGTCCAAAACTGAAACTTCCACCATGGATCATGGCTTTAGTTAGCGGCCCAATGTTCTTCTCTAACAATATGCATGCTTAACCATAAGGTGGTAGATCTCTCTTACTTCAGACAAGACGGACATGCATATCAACTCACATGAAATTCAACAAAGAATAGTTGATGGCGTCCCCAGTGAACATGGTTATCGCCCAACAAGCAACTTAATAAGAGATAAAGTGCATAATTACATATTCAATACCACAATAGTTTTTTAAGCTATTTGTCCCATGAGCTATATATTGCAAAGGTGAATGATGGAATTTTAAAGGTAGCACTCAAGCAATTTACTTTGGAATGGCGGAAAATACCATGTAGTAGGTAGGTATGGTGGACACAAATGGCATAGTGTTGTTTGGCTCAAGGATTTTGGATGCATGAGAAGTATTCCCTCTCGAAACAAGGTTTAGGCTAGCAAGGTTATTTGAAACAAACACAAAGATGAACCGGTGCAGCAAAACTCACATAAAAGACATATTGTAAACATTATAAGACTCTACACCGTCTTCCTTGTTGTTCAAACTCAATACTAGAAATTATCTAGACCTTAGAGAAACCAATTATGCAAACCAAATTTTAGCAAGCTCTATGTATTTCTTCATTAATAGGTGCAAAGTATATGATGCAAGAGCTTAAACATGAGCACAACAATTGCCAAGTATCACATTACCCAAGACATTTTAGCAAATTACTACATGTATTATTTTCCAATTCCAACCATATAACAATTTAACGAAGAAGAAACTTCGCCATGAAAATTAAAAGCTAAGAACACATGTGTTCATATGAACCAGCGGAGCGTGTCTCTCTCCCACACAAGCATGATGTAATCCAATTTATTCAAACACATACAAAAACAAAAACAAACAGACGCTCCAAGTAAAAGCACATAAGATGTGATGGAATAAAAATATAGTTTCAGGGGAGGAACCTGATAATGTTGTCGATGAAGAAGGGGATGCCTTGGGCATCCCCAAGCTTAGACGCTTGAGTCTTCTTGATATATGCAGGGGTGAACCACCGGGTGCATCCCCAAGCTTAGAGCTTTCACTCTCCTTGATCATGGTATATCATCCTCCTCTCTTGACCCTTGAAAACTTCCTTCACACCAAACTCGAAACAAACTCATTAGAGGGTTAGTGCATAATCAAAAACTCACATGTTCAGAGGTGACACAATCATTCTTAACACTTCTGGACATTGCATAATGCTACTGGACATTAGTGGATCAAAGAAATTCATCCAACATAGCAAAAGAGGCAATGCGAAATAAAAGGCAGAATCTGTCAAAACAGAACAGTTCGTATTGACGAATTTTAAAATGGCACCAGACTTGCTCAAATGAAAATGCTCAAATTGAATGAAAGTTGCGTACATATCTGAGGATCATGCACGTAAATTGGCTTAATTTTCTGAGCTACCTACAGGGAGGTGGACCCAGATTCGTGACAGCAAAGAAATCTGGAACTGTGCAGTAATCCAAATCTAGTACTTACTTTTCTATCAACGGCTTAACTTGGCACAACAAAACACAAAACTAAGATAAGGAGAGGTTGCTACAGTAGTAAACAACTTCCAAGACACAAATATAAAACAAAGTACTGTAGCAAAATAACACATGGGTTATCTCCCAAGAAGTTCTTTCTTTATAGCCATTAAGATGGGCTCAGCAGTTTTAATGATGCACTCGCAAGAAATAGTATTTGAAGCAAAAGAGAGCATCAAGAGGCAAATTCAAAACACATTTAAGTCTAACATGCTTCCTATGCAAAGGAATCTTGTAAATAAACAAGTTCATGAAGAGCAAAGTAACAAGCATAGGAAGATAAAACAAGTGTAGCTTGAAAAATTTCAGCACATAGAGAGGTGTTTTAGTAACATGAAAATTTCTACAACCATATTTTCCTCTCTCATAATAACTTTCAGTAGTGTCATGAGCAAACTCAACAATATAACTATCACATAAAGCATTCTTATCATGAGTCTCATGCATAAAATTATTGCTCTCCACATAGGCATAATCAATTTTATTAGTTATAGTGGGAGCAAATTCAACAAAGTAGCTATCATTATTATTCTCATCATCAAATATAGGAGGCATATTGTAATCATAATCAAATTCACTCTCCATAGTAGGTGGCACCAAAAGACCAATATCATTATAATCATCATAAATAGGAGGCAAACTATCATCAAAGAAAATTTTCTCCTCAATGCTTGGTGGACTAAAAAGATCATGCTCATCAAAACCAGCTTCCCCAAGCTTAGGAATTTCCATATCATTAGCAACAATGGTGTTCAAAGTATTCATGCTAACATGTTCCATGGGTTTTTTAATTTTCGCATTAAACCATTCATGTCTTGACTCAGGAAATAGTACAAAGAGCTCACAGATGTTTTCCATTATGCCTAACTAGTGTAAACAAGAAACAAAAAGTTGCAATTGCAGGATCTAAAGGAAATAGCTTTGAGCACAAACACAATGGCGCCAGAAAAGTACTTTACCTGGAACCGAAGTATGAGTGC
This sequence comes from Lolium perenne, assembly GCF_019359855.2. Lineage (NCBI taxonomy): Eukaryota > Viridiplantae > Streptophyta > Magnoliopsida > Poales > Poaceae > Lolium > Lolium perenne. Next base: position 264,617,183 of record NC_067245.2, read on the forward strand.
CTTTTTACCTTTCCTCCCCGGCAACGGCGCCAGAAAAGTGCTTGATGTCTACTTTCCCCCTCCTTTCCTGTAGACAGTGTTGGGCCTCCAAGAGCAGAGGTTTGTAGAACAGCAGCAAGTTTTCCCTTAAGTGGATCACCCAAGGTTTATCGAACTCAGGGAGGAAGAGGTCAAAGATATCCCTCTCATGCAACCCTGCAACCACAAAGCAAGAAGTCTCTTGTGTCCCCAACACACCAAATAGGTGCACTAGTTCGGCGAAGAGATAGTGAAATACAGGTGGTATGAATATATATGAGCAGTAGCAACGGTGCCAGAAAATAGCTTCTTTGGCGTGTAGTTGATGGTGGTAGTATTGCAGCAGTAGTAACGCAGTAAAACAGTAAACAAGCAGTAGTAACTCAGCAGTATTTAGGAACAAGGCCTAGGGATTACACTTTCACTAGTGGACACTCTCAACATTGATCACATAACAGAATAGATAAATGCATACTCTACACTTTTGTTGGATGATGAACACATTGCGTAGGATTACACGAACCCTCAATGCCGGAGTTAACAAGCTCCACAATAATGCTCATGTTTAAGTAACCTTATAGTGTAAGATAGATCAATATAACCAGATAGATCACATCAATACCATCATAATGATAATTAACTCCACAATCTACAAGAGATCATGATCATAGCCTACGACAAGAACCACACGGTGCACACACTAGTCACCTTTACACACGTGCAGGAGGAATAGAACTACTTTAATAACATCACTAGAGTAGCACATAGATGAATTGTGATACAAAACTCATATGAATCTCAATCATGTAAAGCAGCTCATGAGATCATTGTATTGAAGTACATGGAGAGATTAACCACATAGCTACCGGTACAGCCCCGAGCCTCGATGGAGAACTACTCCCTCCTCATCATGGAGGCAGCGGTGATGAAGATGGCGGTGGAGATGGCAGCGGTGTCGATGGAGAAGCCTTCCGGGGGCACTTCCCCGCTCCGGCAGCGTGCCGGAACAGAGACTCCTGTCCCCCAGATCTTGGCCTCGCGATGGCGGCGGCTCTGGAAGGTTTCTGTGGTTTTCGTCGATCGTGGTAGGGTTTTCGATCCAGGGGCTTTATATAGGCGAAGAGGCGGCGCAGGAGGGCTTCTGGGGGGCCCACACCATAGGGCGGCGCGGCCCCCCCTCTGGCCGCGCCAGGGTGTGGTGTGGGGCCCCCAGGGCTCCCCTCTGGCGGCTCTCGGGTGTTCTGGATGGTTCCGGGAAAAATAGGAACCTGGGCGTTGATTTCGTCCGATTCCGAGAATATTTCGTTACTAGGATTTCTGAAAACAAAAATAGCAGAAAACAGGAACTGGCACTTCGGCATCTTGTTAATAGGTTAGTTCCAGAAAATGCACGAATATGACATAAAGTGTGCATATAACATGTAGAAATCATCAATAATGTGGCATGGAACATAAGAAATTATCGATACGTCGGAGACGTATCAGTAGCATCTCAAGAGGAGTGGTAACTCGTAGACACCATGCATTACTTATCACTTACTGTCAACATCATGCTTTTGTGTCTAGTTTTGAACCACTCAAGCTACATGAAGCCTTGGTTGATCCGGATTGGGTAATTGCCATGCAAGAAGAATTGGAGTGTTTCACTCGGAATGAAGTATGGTCTCTAGTTGAGAGACCCAAGGATCAACGCATCAATGTTATTGGGACCAAATGGGTATTCAAGAACAAGCAAGATGAGAATGGCATTGTCATACGAAACAAAACAAGGTTAGTGGCGCAAGGGTTTACCCAAATAGAAGGTATGGATTTTGAGGATACCTTTGCGCCGGTAGCCCGTCTTGAAGCTATTCGTCTTTTGCTTGCATTTGCATCTTTCCACAATTTCAAACTATATCAAATGGATGTGAAAAGTGCATTTTTGAATGGTCCCCTAAAAGAAACCGCATATGTGGCTCAACCCCCGGGTTTCGAAGACCCATGCCGACCCAACCACGTGTATTTACTCCATAAGGCACTCTACGGTCTCAAGCAAGCTCCACATGCTTGGTATGAGTTCCTTAGGGATTTCTTACTACATGATGGGTTTTGCATGGGTACGGTCGATTCCACCCTTTTCACCAAGCGGGTTAAAGGGGGTGGCCTATTTATATGTCAAATATATGTTGATGATATTATCTTTGGTGGAACTAACCCCAATCATAACAAAGCTTTTGAGCTATTGATGACTAGGAAATTTGAGATGTCCATGATGGGAGAGTTGAAGTTCTTCCTAGGCTTCCAAGTGAGGCAACTTGCAAAAGGCACCTTCATCTCTCAAGAAAAGTATGTGAAGGACATGCTCAAGAAATTCAACATGACCAATGCAATCCCAATGAAGACACCCATGCCCGTAAAGGGGCAACTTGGCTCATGTGACGGTGAGAAGGATGTGGACATAAAGGTATACCGCTCCATGATAGGATCCTTGCTCTACCTTTGTGCCTCTAGGCCGGATATCATGCTAAGTGTAGGGATGTGTGCTCGTTTTCAATCCGCTCCTAAGGAGAGCCATTTAATGGCGGTCAAACGGATTCTAAGATACCTTGTTCTCACTCCTACTCTCGGGCTATGGTATCCAAAGGGGTCAACCTTTGAACTCATTGGCTATTCGGATTCCGATTGGGCCGGTGATAAGGTTGACCGGAAGTCTACCTCCGGGGCTTGCTAATTCCTTGGCCGGTCATTGGTGAGTTGGTCATCCAAGAAACAAAACTCCACCGCCTTATCCACCGCCGAAGCCGAATACATATCCGCGGCATCTTGTTGCACTCAATTGTTATGGATGAAGCAAACCTTGAAAGACTATGGTGTGTCTCTTGGTACGGTGCCTCTTCTTTGTGACAATGAAAGTGCAATTAAGATCGCCAATAACCCGGTTCAACATTGTCGCACCAAACATATTGACATTCGCCATCACTTCCTACGTGATCATGTTGCCAATAAAGATATTGATCTCACTCATGTGGGAACAACCTACCAATTGGCGGATATTTTCACTAAGCCTTTGGATGAAGCCCGGTTTGTTAACTTGAGAAGAGAACTTGGTATTCTTGATCCTAAAAACTTGGATTGATTAACTTCTTGCACTACATTCTTGCATTTATCTTGCTATCTAGCTTAGAGGCATAGCACATATGGGGATAGTCATCGTACCATGTCTTGGTATGATGCATACCTATGTGTGCAACATAAATAGACCCAATGTCATTATATGGACCCAAGCATGTCTCTTCGAGGTCTCATGACATTTGCGCTTTCACATAGGGGGAGTAATCCTCCGCTCCTCATTGAGCCTCTATTACAACTTGATTTGACTATATAAGGCTAAATGATCTTATTGCAAAAACTATTTCAAAATGTTTTTATGGTTCTTGATATACTTCGAATCATGCCCATTGTAGCTATTTGTATCTTGTTTGCATTTTCACTCCAATGGGTATACCTAGAGAACTTTGTATTTTCCAACCCCATGTCTATGCTCATCTCATCATCGTCTATCTATCTATATGTACATGTCATCATCTGAGCATTCATACACACTTACACAACGAATAGGGGCAAAACGAGGCAAAACGAGACAAAACTGGGCAAAAATACCCTGGCCGGTCTCTGGCCCGGTTGGACCGGCCTTTGCGCCGGGCCAGCCGGCGCCAGGCCCGGTCGACCGGGCGCCCAACCGGTCGCGCGGCTGGTTATGTTGAGGGAGAGGATACCCCTTGGGGTCTTCTTCCTCATTATCCCCCATCTCCAACCCTCCATGGCCGCCGCCCTCTCCACCTCCACCACGATCTAGCACCTTCCCACCACAAGAACCCTTGCAAACTCCACCAAACCATAGATCGGGTCCCTTGGAACATCTCCACCGAAGGTTTTGGTCCCCCTCAAGCTATTTTGGGAGATCTTGGAGTTCTTGGCTTTCAAGCCATACCTAGGTGTTCTTCTTGTTCTCTTGATCAAGGAGGAACATGTCTTCGGGTAATTTGTTCTCTTTTTTCTCCCTATTCTCTTGTCCTCATCACACATTGCACATCTTTGAGATGATTTGAGGAAATTTTAGGGGTTAGGGTTAGGGTTTGTAAGTCCACATGCCATTAGACTGTCTCTCAACACAATGCACATACTCCACTCTATTGCTATAACCTATGTTCAAGTTTGTGAGTTTTTGCATGATTTTGTGGTTGAATTTCTGGGCAAACATCACAAATCGTCACCACCCGGTTCACAGCCCGGTCAACCGGCCTCTCAACCGGCTGGTCCAGCGCGCGGCCCGGTCAACCGGATTGTCGACCGGCTCGTCTGGTCTGCATTCCGGTCGGACCGGCCTGTGCGCCGGCCTGCCCAGTTCTTCGCATAATCTCGTCAAAACACTTGGATATATGCTATGCTTTTTGGTCTCCCTATTACCGATGACATGTACACTTACCCCTTTGCTATCCTCGCTCTATTTTGCTGATTCACAGATGGTGATTGGAGTGGTGAGGACCGTGGCACTGTTGCCAAGCGAGGGAGGCTTTCAGGGGCTCCACCACGACGTCCTAGTGGTCGTGCCCCTCAGACTACTGGTGGCAGCTCATCTGGAGGCCGCACCAAGACCACTGTCCATAAGAGGAAAGATAAAAAAGCTGCACAAGGAGATGATGAGACATTGCCAGACTTCAATGTTGGCGATGTACATATTGGTGCATGGAAAAGGCTTCGAGAAACCAATCCCTATCGCTTTGAGGCACCCACTTACACCGGGGGAGACAGATTTTTCTGGACCCAGACACAGCAGATGATGTGGGATGAGTACTATGACTCCAGAGAGCACATGAAGAATGGTTGCATTGTTATGCCCAAGGATGTCAAGGATGTTCTTGCGATGCATCAAGCCACCACGTATCGGTTCGTGGTTGAGACTTTGAGGCGGATGGGGCTGTATGAGCTTGTATGTCTGACGCCCACTGATGGATGCTATTGCCCACTCTTGGTAAGGCAATTCCACTGCACATTGTTTTTCCATGATGATCCAGCCCCTACCATGACCTGGATGATAGGCAAAGAGAAATACACTTGCAACTATCTTGACTTTTGTGAAGCCCTGGGGTTTGGTGGAGGTCGTGCTCAAGGTTTCAATCTCTACTCTCAGCAGAAGTTGAACAAAGGAGACATTGCTTTCTGCTATCCTCGGGAGCCCACAGCTCGTCCTCCCACCATATCTGGCATGTTCTACTCCTACCTCCTGCTTGCCAAGTTATTCAGAGAGTCTCTCATCAGCAAGTCTGGCGATACAAGTGAATGCCGTGGATATCACTTGAACTTGATGTACTACTGCAGCCCTGAGCACCGGCGCCGCATTGATGGCTGTGATCTCATCTACTCTGAGCTGAGGAGATGTGTTCGCGACAGGATGACCCCGAACTATGCTCAATACATCCAGCTCCTCATCAACAAGGTTGTGCCTGCACCTCTCAATACGCAAGGTGAACGGGTCAAGATGGAAGCATTCAAGGTACCTGCCCAAGGTGATAGACCGGATGTCCCTGACATGACGCCTCCTGAGCGCCGGTCCAAGGAACGCCAGGACCCTACTAGCTCCAGCTACACTAGGCGCCCACAACATGGTGTCTCTAGGTTCTTCTCCTCCATGTGGCAGATGTGCAAGAATACTAATGATGTTGCACATCAAAGTCTTGCTATGAACCAAGAGACGAGGAGGCGCCAGAATGAGTTCATGGCTACTAGGAATGTCACTGTTCCTCCTCCTGGCCCTGAGTTGGAGCCCATTCATGCACCTAACTGGGAGATGCCTCCCATCTCTGATCAGATGTTCCAGAACTTTGATCCCACATGGTACGGTTTTGGTGGTCCTCCTCCTATGCCTGCACGTGCTCCTCCTGCTGCTGATACTGAAGAGGGTACCGGTGAAGAGGATGAGGGTACCGGTGGCGAGGGCTCATACTCCACTGGGCATGAGTTCTACTGATGGGTGCGCTAGTACCTCTCCTCTTTTCTTCGCCTTTTTGGTGTTCCGATGCCAAAGGGGGAGAAGAGAGTAGAGTCTAGGATTCTCGGGGTCTTTGATTACCACAAGCCATGGGTGTTGCTTTATTTGATTCTTATATGGCTTGTGCTTATTTGCATTTATCAATCCAAGAACCATTTGCTATTCGTGTATGGACATGTACCTCTATGCCTAAACTCTATTATGTGTGCTACTTTATGTTAGGATGATTATGTGTGTTATGCTATATATCTTTATATATACATCACCATACCATGCTTGTTTCCTAAAGATATTGGGGGAGCCGTCTCAATATCTTTTATGGAATCAAGGTTTAGAACTTATCATAGTATCTATATGTGACTCTAGCTCAGTTTGTCATCGTATACCAAAAAGGGGGAGATTGTAAGGGTATTTTACCCTTATCCATTATTTTGGTAACAATGACACCGTGCTAGTGTATTTGGACTAATACATGGCTACAAGATGATTCCCAGGTATTAGCCAAAGAGGTATAAAGGTGTATCAATGGAACAAGAAGGCAATGGGAGACCCCCCCACTTCGACGAAAAATCAACAGGATTTTCCTGAGCCTGGCCGGTCACTGGCCCGGTCAGACCGGTCCCAGCACCGGCCAGCCCGGTCTGGACCGGCTCCAGCGCTTGTGCCATCCGGGCAGGATCCAGTAAAGGGGGGCGAGCTCTCCGGTCTCCGCCCGGTCGCCAGCCCGGTTTGGACCGGCCCATCCGGTCCCTGGCCCGGTCGGACCGGGTTCCAGACCGGCTGCCCCGGCGCCAACCGGACTTTGCGCCTGTGCCATCCGGGCGCATTCCAGTAAGCTCAGAAGCTCGTCCGGTCAAGTTCCGGTCCCTGCTCCGGTTGAAACCGGCCGGCCCGGTCGGACCGGCCTGTGCGCCGGCCAGCCCGGCGCCAAATCCGGTCAACCGGATTCCTCGAAGAAAAGCTGATGTGGCAAGTTGACCAACGGCCATTTTTCGAAGAACACTATAAATAGGCCTTCTCCTACCTCTGAACAGTTAGGCACTACACTACAAGCTGTTCTTGAGCTCTCTCTCTCTTACTCCATAGCTAGAAACACCAAAAGCCTCAGATCTACTTCCTCCTCCACCCAAACTCAAATCCCTCCGGGGAATCATTAGAGGAGGACCCGATCTACTGTTCTACTAAGCCAAATCTCATTCCCCCTTGTGTTTATCGAGAAGCTTGCTTCCTAGGGTTCCTTGGAAACCCTAGGTGGGCAAGAGGAGTCCGGAAGCATCCGGGCTGTGGATTTGCTCCGGGCAAGATTGTGAAGGTTTGGAGGCTACCTCAAAGTCTACCAAAAGTTAGTGAGCTATTCCTTCGTGGGATAGGCTCCGGAGAATAGGGTGAGCCTTCGTGGCGTGGGGAATCCTTTGTGGGACCTCCACCCCTCCAAACGTGACGTACCTTGTTGCAAAGCAAGGGAACATGGGAATACATCCTCGTCTCCACGTGCTATCGGTTATCTCTAACCGAACTCCTTACTTGTGATTTAACTGCCTGTGAGAGCCTTCGTGCTCGAGTTAGTTGTATCCTCATATAGGTTGCTTCACCTAGTTTGCATTAGGCTCATCTTTATATTCCGCAGAGCCTAATATTGCAAAGAAAGAATTAAAACTTGTAGAAACCTATTCAACCCCCCTCTAGGTTTACCATCTCTATACTTTCAATAACAAGTAGGACGAAGTCGTAGTCCTCGATGCCGCGGAGAAGGGGGAACTCCAACCCCTGAACCTCACGGAGTAAGAGGCCATGGAGGTGGCCATCGGCCATAGCGAGATCGGCGAGCTCGCTCAGTAGGATGGCGCCGCTACCACCACCTCCTCGTGCGCCGCGCGATGGGCCGCCGCCCCTCCGGTCGTAGCGAGCCTGCATGGTGGCGGCGATCTGCTATTGGCGAATCGTATCACGATGGATGGTCTCGAATGACGCGAGGAGAACCCATATCTCATCGCTCACGTCCACCCCCTTGACGTCACCAAAGTCGTCTAGGCCACGCACTACAGGAATGGGAGGCTACGCCGAGGGCCAGGCTATACGCCGACGGCCAAAAGTCAGGGTCGTCGGCGTATGGCCCGGCCAGGCCAGCCTGCCCTTTCGACACTCGGCGTAGCGTGGACGTCGGCGTAGCGAGATCTACGCCGAGGGCAGCCCTCGGCATATCTTTGGCCCTAGGCGTAGACAGGGCTATGCCGACGGCCACCCTCGGCGTAGGCCATTTTTCAAATTTGTCTGATTTTGTAAAAATCATAACTAATTCATATGATGTCAGAAAAATGCGTATGAGGTATCAAAATGTTCAGAAAACATCCTCTATTCGTTTATGTCAAAATCATGCATATTTGAATCATGTACAGTACCATGTTAACATAGAAACAATTCAATCACTTTCTTATATGTCATCAGGTTCCCGTTTTAGCCAGATGGCAATTTAAACGAAGTTAAAAAATCTCGCGGAGCCGCATGTCATCATTTTATGTGTCCTAGTAACCACTCCAAAAGATGGAATTGGGATACGGCAATTATTTCGAAAAACCCTTCACAAATAGGGCTATCACGTCCGGAGTTCTATGGCTTTTAGGGCAAATGAGTAGGAAACGGCCTGTGACACCGCATAGTTTGTCCGAACGAGGCCATATTTGGCACGTGCGTGGTCCCTGGGATGGGAAGAAAGGCACCGGGAGCGGATTTCCAATCCGACCCATGGGCGATGGTTTTTTCATTTTCGGGGTGCCAAAACGTGTTTTTTTTTTTGAAGCAGCTACATGTGGCGCATTTTAGTATTGCGCGAGACCTCCGCGTAGTGGTAAGACACCACCTTCGCACCACATATCACATGCCATATGTGCGCGCTAGCTATCTCGGATTCCATGCGGCTTCCTGCGGTGGCCGCCGAATCCGCTGGAAAGTGACCGGATTTGAACTAGGGCTATACTTTTCGTCGCTCAATAAATTCCGGAAAAATGTATTTAGGTCTATGACATATCACTTTATATGCGAAGTTTTTTCTGTTTAGCGTGATGGTAAACGGGTGCACCAGCGTGCCCAATACGGCCATACCGCATCTCCGTGGGGTCCGTTTTGGCCAAATGGCAATTTAAACGAAGTCAGAAAATCCCGCGGAGCCGCATGTCGTCATTTTATGTGTCCTAGTAACCACTCCAAAATTTGGAATTAGGATACGACAATTATTTTGGAAAAACCCTTCACAAACAGGGCTATCACGTCTGGAATTCTATGGCTTTTAGGGCAAATGAGTAGGAAACTGCCCGTGACACCGCATAGTTTGTCCGAACGAGTCCATATTTGGCATGTACGTGGTCCCTGGGATGGGAAGAAAGGCTCCGGGAGCGGATTTCCAATCCGACCCATGGGCGATAGTTTTTTTCATTTTCGAGGTGCCAAAACGGGTTTTTTTGAAGCAGCTACATGGGCCGCATTTTAGTATTGCGCGAGACCTCCGCGTAGTGGTAGGACACCTCCTCTGCACCATATATCACATGCCATATGTACGTGCTATCTATCTGGGAATCCCTGCGGCTTCCTGCGGTGTCCCGCCGAATCCGCTGGAAACTGACCGGATTTGGACTAGGGATACACTTTCCATCGCTCAATAAATTCCGCAAAAAATGTTTTTAGGTCTATAACACATCACTTTATGTGCTAATTTTTGTCCGTTTAGCGTGTTGGCGAACGGTGCACCAGCCCGGCTGATACGACCACTTCGCATCTCCCGAGGGGGCCGTTTTGGCCACATGGAAAATTGGGCGTCATATTTGGATTCCTCCAATTTTTAGGTTCAAATGATGATATGGATTTTATATTTAGATTCCTCTTTTTTCTGATCAATTTAGACATATTATTTGAGGAATTTCGATTTTCCGATTTAAAGATATTAAATTTTCCATATTAAATAGAAAAAGACCAAAAAATAAAATCATTTTATTGTTATTTGAATTCAATATTATTATTACTTATATATTCATTGTTGTCTACTTAAGTAATTGTTTGGGATTCAAAAATAAAGAGGTGTGCATCACGGTTCAAGGGTTAATAGGGTTTATTATCAGCAAGAGGGGTCAATTCTATAATGGAAGCTCATCCGAATGGAAGCAAGAAGTTAAGCGTGCTGAGGCTGGAGTAGTGTGAGGATGGTTGACCGACTGGGAAGTTTAACTATGATTGTAATTTGACCAAAGATTAAGTGCAGTTATAATTAAAAGTGTATTGGGTGAAAGATAAACCAGTAAAAAAAAAGAAAAAGAAAAAAATTGTGTAAATGAAATTAAAATTTTAAAAAATTTAACCGTCGGCATATAGAAAAAATATTTTTTTTCGATTTTTTTTGGAAAAGGGAAATTTGAATTTTTTAAAAGTCTATGCCGAGGGTTTTATCGTCGGGCTACGCCAACGGCGATAGTGGCTTTGCCGAGGGGGTTATACGCCGAGAAGCTATACCGAGGGCCGTCCTCGGCATAGCCTACGCCGACGGCCAAAGCAGGCTACGCCGAGGGTTCCCAGCCCTCGGTATATAGCCCCATTCCTGTAATGTTCGCCGCTTCCTGCGCCGCCCGCTCTGGCTCCTCGGCGACGGCATGTGTCGTCGCGGACTCCGCCTCCTCCCCTATGCCCTCGACGAACGGCCCATAGAGCCTGCCGTCGATGGTGTACGCCTCCGTCTCCCTCGCCTCGACCGCTGATCTGGCGGTGATCTCAGTCGCCTCCGGCTCGTCCGGATAGCGGACGCGCGCCATCTGGCAGAGTCTACTCTATGCTTGGCGGTGTTCTACCATTGGTGCTAGCTAGGATTTTGCTCTTCCACACAGCGGCGCCGTGGAAACGTATTGCTTGCCCGAGACGCAAACGGGCAGGCAGACGTAGATAACCGATTTTGATGTCCGCGGCCTCGTCCAAACGAACCAAAACCAACACATCTAAAATCTGGAATAGGTCGGGCCAATGCCCTAACCAACTGGTTATCTCCAAATGAAAATGGCGCTCGAGAGTAGAGCCATCACTTGATCAAATCGACCGCTTACTTCTAATTAATACAGTAGTACGTGTGAAGGAGCAGCAATCTATACTTTGAGCAATTACCTCTTAAACTATCTGACGCCGAAAACGTACTATAGTCTGTTTAGACTGCAGCTTAATTACGAGCTCAAGAACTTGACCTTGCAGTTGCACACTAAAAGTACAAGGAACGTATTCTAGTAGTACAGCTGGAGTACCTGACGCCCGTTGAAGAAGCTTTAATACGGAGCAGCTTAACTGCGACCTCAAGAACACAGATGAACGGGAGCCGCGTGAATACAATCGTTATGAGGAGTGCTCAATCAGAACGGGTTTGCCACTACAGGTTAAAAAAATACGGAGCAGCATAGCCATGGTGCGAGCTGTCTTAATTAGATGCCCATTTAATGCCAATGCGATGTTGTTCTAATTTAACAGCAAATTTAGGACCGCATTGGAGTACCAATGCTCCTGCAGTCCTAGTTTATACAGGAGATCTGTATGTATCTAAGTCTGAATCTCTGACTAAAGAGGACGAAGCTAATATAGTGCGGGCGACAGGCTGTGACACCCGTAGTTTAGTCCTACGTCGAGCGTCCATGCCGTAACAGCTAGCTCTAGCTGTATGTTATGAAGTGCTGGTGCTAGTTTAACATAACCGATGAAGCGTGTAATAACCATGTCCACAGGCAAAGAAGAGCGTGCGCGCGCGCCTAGTTTTGCATAATCGATGGATGAAGCATTTAACCATCTTGACCAGATTACCAATAATGAGTGACCGCTGTTCTGTTCTGCGATCAACCAAGTCCACACGCAATAATGGCCTAAGATCTCGAGTACTAATTGTATTAATTACTTATTGTGTCTTCAAAAATATGATATTACGGTACGAATTAGTAGCTACTACTTTATCATCATCTCTCCTAATTGACTTTGGCCATCGCTTCAGCGTATGAAAGAATCACGAGGTCTGTACGAAGGTGTTTACACGGTTGAAGGAACGGCGAAAGATTTTATTATCTAACATAGATAGTAGCATAATCTTAAGACTGGACCTCCGCATCCTTAGTGGTCTAGGCTGCGTCCTGTTTATCTCAATGTATCGATTTTACTTGTTTTGATAAGATTGCGGTTGTGTACATTTTAGCTATGCAGATGTCAGGTGTAATACTTAAATATTTTAAGTATTGAAAACGACTTTTATCAAAAAAACTTATTGCCACACCAGCAAATTTATCTTGCAAAGTATGATGTTACTGGTGAAGTTGTTTATAATATAAATAGTCTAAAAAATCGGCCTGCCATTCATGATGGGCGCGTTTGGTAGGCTGCATCCCCCTTGGCTCGCATCGGGCCAGCAATTTTCGGTCCGTTTGGATGCCTGCAGCCCACTGTGTTGTTGCATGAACCGAGTTTTAAAGCACCCCTGGGACAGACCTGGAGGAACGCCCGGAATGACAGTTTCTCCGGGGCCAGGCCCGTTGCGGCTAGAAGCCTGCACACGTGGAGAAGGGAGGCGGAGACGCCGCGTCCCTTCGGGAACACGCGCCATAATTAGGCTCACCGCTCCCCTCTCATTCCTCTCAGTCACGACCGCACTCTCACCTCCCCCAAACTGTCACATCACCCGACGGTTCCCCTCCCGCCGACCAATCCGCCGCACCGCTGCACGGAGGAGCACCGCAACCGGAGGAGGAGACCTCGGCGAGCATCATTAGGACATCGGCCGCAACCTGCTCCGCAGTCTTCGTCGGCATCTCGAGTTCGCTCGCGACCTCGAGCTCGTCCTCGGCCGGAAGAATGGCGGTAACAATCTCTCCTTCTCACCTTCGTACTCGTTCTGCCATAACATGCCATTGTCGGTCATTTGCGACGACATGCAGATTGGATCTGGTAGGGTTTCTGTTAGGATAGCGATCGAATTGACCTTTCCAAGGTGTTCATCCCCATTTCTTGATGTTCTTGTCCAGTTCTTGCTTTTGACGGTCTCCATTAGCTTAGATCTGAAACTATAGTATCAGATTGCGGTAGATCATTCCTAGATCGGGCTTTGGATTGCTGGAACTGACAGATTTTACTGTGCATGCAAAGAGGGGAAGAGTATTTTCTGCTAGGGTTTAGCATGTTGAGATTGCTGTGCGGAATGAGTCGTGGTAGTTTGTTGTAGATTGTGTAGTTTCTGATTGAACTAGGCCGATGATTGTAACCGGTAATCGTAGTGTGAGGATATGATTGATCAGAACCTATGGCATGACTCAACATCACCATGCCATTGGTTCAGGTCAAACATCTCCTCCATACGTGCTCATTCTATGAGGCATATGCTACCTTACTTTTCATGTTTGTGTACTGCATTGGCCAATGATTCAACAATGGTACACTGGAAGGCAAGGTGCTGCCCTCAAACTTAGTCGTGTGTGCCATAAGACTTGCACACTAGACTTAGTTTGCGGACAGTCCTTTTGCCTGCTTTATGATCCAATATAAGAGACCTCATTTTTGTTTGTGTACTGCATTGGCCAATGATTTAACAATGGCACACTGGAAGGCAAGGTGGTGCCCTCAAACTTAGTCGTGGGTGTGTGATATCTTGCACACTAGACTTAGTTTGAGGGCAGTCCTTTGAGCTGCAGTGTGATCCAATGTATGAGTCATCACATGTTTCCAATGTTCGTTTTCATCTATATATACTTGTAAGTAGGCACACCTATAATGGCATGTGTTCTTCTAGTAGACTGAGAAGCTCAAGGTTGGGTCACCTCAGACCCCCAACGAGGGACCGTCCAAGAAGCGAAGGGCGGCCAACGTCGGCCACTTCCAGCCGGAAGCGCCGGACCAGTTCCTGCGCATCGTCTTCAAGCCAACCTTCAACCGGCTACGGATCCCTCGTGATTTCGTCAGGTGGTTCGGATAAATCTCTTCGAACATCATCGTCATCATCAACACAGGCTGCTACTGGAGGATGACTACGGTGAGAGAAGGCGATGACGTATACATCGACCAGCGGTGGGCGGCCTTCGCCGTCGCTCATCAGCTGCAGATAGGCAAGTTCCTCGTCTTCAAGAAGGTGTCCACCTTCCAGTACAATGTGGTCATCTTCGACTACATCTGCACTGAGGTGATGACCATGTGCGGTTACCATGGCGACGCGACCAGGTGTGTCGTCTTCCAAAGCCATGTCTGAAGCTCCTGGTCTGTGTGTACTTGTTGTTCCAGTCGTCTGTTTAACTATGTGTGTCCTGAACTATGATTGTCCTGTGTCCTGAACTATGATCCTCCTGTGTGCTGAACTATGAAGGTGTTTGAACTTTTATCACTACTTACTTTGTCTGAACTCTGAACTGTGTTCTTCCTTATGCTGTTGATCGCTGGTAACCACACCACCGAAGGTAAGAGGTAAGCAGAAGCAGTTTCTGGGTTGCAACCAAACAACAGCGGCGTCATTCTGGGCTGTTAGGAGGCCTGAAAACCGACATACCAAACGGGCAGAGCCCAAATCTTCACGGGACCGAAAATACTCTATGCAGGCCACCAAACAACGGGGCTTTTATGGCCCATGACCCGTTTGCGACGCGCAGGGGACTCCTTCCCGCTGCGCCAGTGGTGCAGGAAACTGATGCAGGCTACCAAACGCCTCCGATGTACTCGGTGTTTGAACGCTCAAGCTGGATCCCCTGCACAGCCACCGCTGCGTTCCGCGCCGAACTCGCGGTACCTGGCCATCTGCATCCCGCCGGAGCTTGCAGAGTTGCAGGAAGAGCTTGTTTCTAAGAGCATCTCCACTCGTCTCCCCGACGAGGCCCCCGAACGACGTTTTTTCCATCCAGACGGCGTAATTCGGCCCAGTCGCGCCCCCGGTTCCTCGTTTTCGTCCGGATTTGGGCCTAAATTCATCCGGCGATCCCACGCCATCCCCGGCCCCCCCGGGAGCGCTCGGGGAGTCCGGACGAAACGAAAGCGCGCGTGGTCCCAACTTGTCGGCGACAATGGTCTGGGTTTGTACGGCAATACCCTCGTCTTCCCGATCTACGGCAATACCCTCGTCTTCCCGATCTACGGAAATACCCTCGTCGAACGAAAGCTTTGAACTCTCAAGTGGTGCAACATAGATAGATTATATATATTTCGAATATAATTCGAATAAACATAAAAATTACATATAAAAACTTTAAAACAAACTTAAACTACTTCTTCTTCCTACATGGCCCCGCCTCATCGTCGTGGCGGCGACGCTTCCGGCTCGTCACCTCCTCGTCGGAGGAAGTTGAGTCCTCCTCCTCGTCAGTGTCCTCAGCCTCTTCGTCGTCCTCCTCCTGCTGCTCCTCCTCCGCTTCCTCGGCCTCTTCCTCGGCCTGCTCCTTGGCCTCTTCGTCCTCCTCCTCGTCGTCATCCCATGCGTCCTCCTCCTCGTCGTCATCCCATTCGTCCTCGCTGGCCGGCGGGGGGGAATCGTCGCTGCTGGACGATGCAGCTTTATCCCACCAATGGCGCCATCCAGGCGGCTTCCCCTCGCTGTCGGTGTCCGATGGCCAAGAGAGATCGCTCATGGTTGACGGAGGATGGTGAGGAGAGAACAAATGAATGGCGTCGGCCGTCGGAAACCGTATATGTAGGTCTCTCAACGAAGAGAGCGGCGGTTGCTCTTCCGCGGAGTTCGTGCTCCATTACGGCGGTTCTCGCATCGAGGCCACTTCGACCGTTCCCGACGAGTCGTTTCGGCTCTCCAGACCACTTCGCGACGGTTCAATGCGTCGAGGGAACTCCGACGATTGCCCTTCCCGGTGACTGCACCGTCGCTATGCACGCGGTGGGTGCACGTCAGAAGGCGACCATGGGCTCGCTGCTGGAAAAATGGGCCTCCCCAAGCCACAAAATACATCCATCCGACGCTAAATAACACCGGATTTCGGCGTGGGGAGCACCAACGAGTGGGGATGCTCTAATGCTTCAGTCGACAGCAAGCTGGCCGCAACGCAACGAGACCACAAAGGCCATTCCTGTACGTATATATTAGTTCGGCCACCGCTCGACCGAAGGTCGAAACTTGGCAATGTTTCGGCTTGTATACGCGCCAAACGATCGGATTAATGCATGCTGACAGAAAAAAAGTAACGGATTGACGGGTTTGACACGCACTGGCAGCAAGTCTCGGAAAAGCGAGAGAAAAGGCCACGGGCAGGAATGCAGGTTGCCGGAAATGAACAGGTAGACTCGGAACTTGGAAGCAGTACGTGTAAATGTTCGATTGGACTTTCAGCTAAATGAGGAACCAGGAGCGCCACTGTCATCAAATGATCAGGCCATCAACCGTTCACTGCGGCTGGCAATGGCAGACAGCCAAGTGCTAAGTGCTAGCACTTGCTGAAAAACAGTTGCTTTATGATCCGCAAATCACTAATGCTACGCACATGCATTTCCGGAATGAACAGGTCGTGTGATTTCTGCTACTATGGTCAATGGAGGTCCGCTAGTTTCTGGTATTCTGGCCGACCTTTTCTGGAAAGAACAGGTCGCGTGACGCCAGATCACTCGATTATTTAAAATAATTTAAGTTCATCACTTTACAAATTTTTAGATTTCCGAAACTTCGTGTACCCTTCAGTAATACAGGTCCACGGGTCGTATACGAACTCTGTTTGAGTTCTTTACGTCAAACTAAATATATGGAAATTGTTCACAACTTTTATTTCTAGCATTTGTTTTTTCCATTTGAGGTCATCTTCGGGTCATTTCTGACCGATCTTTAAAAAGTTTCCAAAGATTTTAGGAAACTTCAGATTTCACGATAATGAGCGGTTTCCTTCCATATTTGCCTAATTTCTACACAACAAAAATTTAAAACAAAAGCTTATGCACTTTTACGACTATTAATAGGTTATTTCCAATAAATATAATAAACTTGCATAATAATTGTGATTTTGACACAATAAACTACAAAATTCATGTATATATTTTACATGCATCAATGGTCATCGTGAAGGATTTTAATTTTTTGAAATTTCCATCATGTTCTTATATTTTTTCCAAAGCTAAAATGGTGATCCATGCGGGGGTGGGGTGGGGTGGGAACATGTTGCGGCACTGCTAAGTGGTGCCGAAAATCCCCAGCCCCTAGACATACCAGCTGCGCACCACATCTAGGTGCGCCAATACTGACTGGTATGTCTGGGGAAGGGGGTCCACTATGTTCTACCTCTAACCCTAGTATGCCATTAAGTAATGGGCTAGCAGTGGCGCATGTCTTAGCGCACCACTAGCAATGTGCGCTACTGCTAACTATATTGGGGCTAGCTGGTTTTCTAGAAGTGGGGACTGGAGGTGGAGGTGGAGCTCGAAAAGTTGTGGAGAATGAATGTTTTGAATCGGGCACTGAGAATGGAGGATAGAAATACAGGCGGGTGCTCGGCGACAGTTGACGAAATCCTCCCCCCCCCCCCCCCCACCTTTTCTTTTTGTCGCAGCACACGCGAGGTAGCGCCATCTCTTGCTCAATCGTGCTCGTTTAGGCAAAGATGCCATTTTACATCGGCGGAGCGGGAGACCGGTGTGGCTCGCTGAAAACGACCGATTTGATTGTTCCTCCCGTACATGGCCCAAGGTGTAGGATAACGTTGCATAGAAAACAAAAAATTTCCTACCGCGAACACGCAATCCAAGCCAAGATGCAATCTAGAAGACGGTAGCAACGAGGGGGTATCGAGTCTCACCCTTGAAGAGATTCCAAAGCCTACAAGAGGAGGCTCTTGTTGCTGCGGTAGACGATCACTTGCCGCTTGCAAAAGCGCGTAGAAGATCTTGATCACGATCGGTTCCGGCGCCACGAACAGGCAGCACCTCCGTACTCGGTCACACGTTCGGTTGTTGATGAAGACGACGTCCACCTCCCCGTTCCAGCGGGCAGCGGAAGTAGTAGCTCCTCTTGAATCCGACAGCACGACGGCGTGGTGTCGGTGGCGGTGAAGAAGTCCGGCGGAGCTTCGCTAAGCTACGCGGGAGATATGGAGGAGAAGGGGGCGGCTAGGGTTTGGGAGGGGTTGGCCGGCCACTCAAGAGGGGTGGCCAGCTTGTGGTCTTGGGGTGGCCGGCCCCCTCCCTTGGCCCCTCATTATATAGGTGGATCCCCAAGGGTTGGTGTCCAAGTCTTCGAATAAGACCCGAACAAAAAACCTTCCATAAGAGGGGGAAACCTAGCCCATCTAGGACTCCCACCAAAAGTGGGGTTTCCACCTCCCATATGGGGGGGTGGCCGGCCCCCTAAGGGGGAGTCCACTTGGGACTCCTCCCCCACTAGGGTTGGCCGGCCATGGAGGTGGAGTCCCATGTGGACTCCACCTTCCTTAGTGGTTTCTTCCGGACTTTTCTAGAACCTTCTAGAACCTTCCATAGAACCTTCCGCGACATTTTAATTCACATAAAATGACATCCTATATATGAATCTTATTCTCCGGACCATTCCGGAACTCCTCGTGATGTCCGGGATCTCATCCGGGACTCCGAACAAATATTCGAACTCCATTCCATATTCAAGTACTACCATTTCAACATCCAACTTTAAGTGTGTCACCCTACGGTTCGTGAACTATGCGGACATGGTTGAGTACTCACTCCGACCAATAACCAATAGCGGGATCTGGAGATCCATAATGGCTCCCACATATTCAACGATGACATTAGTGATCGAATGAACCATTCACATACATTACCAATTCCCTTTGTCTCGCGATATTTTACTTGTCCGAGGTTTGATCATCGGTATCACTCTATACCTTGTTCAACCTCATCTCCTGACAAGTACTCTTTACTCGTACCGTGGTATGTGGTCTCTTATGAACTTATTCATATGCTTGCAAGACATTAGACGACATTCCACCGAGAGGGCCCAGAGTATATCTATCCGTCATCGGGATGGACAAATCCCACTGTTGATCCATATGCCTCAACTCATACTTTCCGGATACTTAATCCCACCTTTATAACCACCCATTTATGCAGTGGCGTTTGATGTAATCAAAGTACCTTTCCGGTATAAGTGATTTACATGATCTCATGGTCATAAGGACTAGGTAACTATGTATCAAAAGCTTATAGCAAATAACTTAATGACGAGATCTTATGCTACGCTTAATTGGGTGTGTCCATTACATCATTCATATAATGATATAACCTTGTTATTAATAACATCCAATGTTCATGATTATGAAACTAATCATCCATTAATCAACAAGCTAGTTTAAGAGGCATACTAGGGACTTCTTGTTGTCTACATATCACACATGTACTAATGTTTCGGTTAATACAATTATAGCATGATATATAAACATTTATCATAAACATAAAGATATAAATAATAACCACTTTATTATTGCCTCTAGGGCATATCTCCTTCAGTCTCCCACTTGCACTAGAGTCAATAATCTAGTTTACATTTGTAAAGATATAACACCTTGGCCTTCTGGTGCTTTATCATGTAATGCTCACGGGAGAGGTTTTTAGTCATCGGATCTGACACGCTCAGAAACCTATGTATTTTGTAATTCATTTGCGTCTCAACGCATCACTCATTTCCAAATGAGTCGGCATTAAATATGTTTGGTCTTCTGGTGGAACCTTAATTCCGCGGTCTGAAATATGTCACTAATATTGTCACACACAATATAGCTTCAAAGTTCTGACACTATCGGAACTACACCAAGTTCTCAAAGAACTTATTGACTTAACATCCTTTGTCATTGTCAAAACAATGACATACTCTGCCTTCTTTTGTAGAATCCGTCACAATATTTAGAACTCTTCTAAATCTAGCATAGACAACTTCTAGCTCATTGTGCTACCTTTTAAACAACACTTTAGTCTAATTTGAGATTTGAAATTTTATTTTCATATGTGACAAAATTAGTATCGGTGCAACACCTTACAGCGATTTGTTTTGTCATTTCTCCATATAAAACTATATATATATATATACTTGGTTCTTCTTAAGTACTCAAGAATATTCTTACTGTTTTTCAGTGATCATCACATGAATCATGCTCATAACACTCTTAGAGCATAGGATATCTGATTGTGTACATATTATTCGTGATCTATAATCACTCATGTGTTTTTACTCATTGAGTGTCTGATACACTCAAGTCTTGTTAAAACTTCACATGACAAGAACATCTTCTTAATATTCTTATATTGAACTATTTCAATATCCATTCTATGTACTTTGACTTAAACTTATTTTTGTGTTTCAATCTATCTTCATAGATCTTGACACTAAATTTGTTTCAGTCCATATCTTTTCATTGAAGTTAATTTCTCAATGAAACCTTTTTAATCAAGTATATAATTACATTATTTATAACCAACTATATGTCACCTACATAAAGTATTATAAATATGTCTTAGCGCTCCCACTTAATTTCTTGCAAATGCAAGCCTCTTCATCGTCTCTGATGAAATCAAAAACTCTTTGACTATTTCATCTGGTGAAGATTCAAACTCCGCGATACTTACTTCATCCAATTGAAGTTCGTATACCTATCTAGTATTTCACGGACCAGCAAAACTCTTGGTTTGTATCTAGTATACACCTTTAATATACACTTCTGTTAAGTAGCGTATTTTGCCATCCTACTAACATATCTCATAAAAGAAATATGTAGTGATTACTAGAATAATCCACATAGACTATAAGCATTGCTACGGAAGATCTAATCTTATCGTAGTCAACTCTTTGAACTTTGTCATAAACAACTTTTCAATAAGTTGAGCTTCTTCAAGGATATTTCATCCAAGTCCATCAATTTCATAGATCCATTTACTTTCAAAAAGTATTTATCTATCTTGGATTTTATGGCGTATAGCCATTTTAACGAAGTCAGGGCCCATCATAACTTCTTTGTTTGTAGTTGGTTTATCATTGTTCAAAATCAATCCTTTGTCCACAAATCATTTATTTGATCACAAAGTAAACCATACCTACAAGGTTCAATACGTACTTCGATCTCCATGGCTAAAACACTTTGTAGTCATGAGAGCCATGACCGTTGTGGCCGCTTCCGAAACCAATTCCGATGCTGCGCTACTCTGATCATTATGCTTAGGTTCATAAACCTTATCAAATTATATTGTCCTCCCACTCAAATACTTCACTCGAAACAATTTCTCAGAAATAAGAAACATTGACAAACACTTTTGTCTTTGTCTCGTGGGAAGAATTCCAAATTAAATCTCTGGGATAACCAACAAAGACATTCATCCGATTTTGGTTGACTATTAGGGTTTATACCCATGCCATAACTTGTATGGTGTCATTTCAACGGATCATGATGATGCTCTATTCAGTGTAAAAGCGGTAGTCACTAAAGCATAATCCACAAAAATATAATGGCGTCATAATATTTTATCTCATCATTAATCCAACAAGGTTTGGATACATATCTCGGATATTATATCATCATTATGATACTCCAAGAAATGTGAGTTGTAGAACAATTTCATAACTCTCTTAGATGTTCGCTAAAACTCGTAATTCAAATATTTCCACCATGATCCAATCATAGATATTTGATTTTTCTATTACGATGATTTCCACTTCATGCTGAAATTTATTTGAATCCTATTCAAATGTTTCAAACTTTTCCTTATTGAATATATGCACATATATACTCAATTCATTGTTTGAAAGTTTTCATGAAGTAGAAGAATCTTCCGCACACAACTATGCCCAGTGAACCACATATATCATTATGTATGTTTTCACTAAGTTAGTTGCCCGTTCAACTCTTCGGCCTATGAACGGTATTTCAGTCATTACCTTCCAGAAAAGATTTTGCAAGTGCCAAATGATTCAACAAATCGAATGACTCCAAAAATCCATTTGCATGGAGTTCCTTCATGCGATCCTTTCTAACATGACCTAAATTGCGGTTCCACAAATAAGTGGAATTCAAATCATTTGCCTTATGGCATTTTTAGCGTCAGTGTTATGTATGTGTGTTTCACCATTAAGATTTATAATAACTTATCCATTTTACATGGAGTAATGTCATAATTTAAACAACTTATTGTTTTCATTTGACCAGAGCAAAATAACAATTATTAAGTTCTTTATTATAAATTCTAAGGGTTAGATAGAATGTCAACGACGAACATAATAACACTTTATTTTGTTCCAGACGTGCATTCCTATCATATTCCTTGTCACTCACTTAGGCCATTGTATTCTTGTATTGCGTTGTTTTTGTATGACACTTCATACCAACCAATATGGTACTAATACCCAAGAATTTCATTGTGTGACTTAACTAGGAATACAACCATAACATGTATATCATTTATATACACCTGAGCTAGACTTTCTAGTCTTTTCTTTTCTTTTTGCCAAAATATCTTTTGCAGTTTCTCTTTTAGCTTTCCTCATTATTCAGAAAAACACTTCAACATTAATAACTTCTAGGTTTGTTGGTCAAATACCAATAACCTTGAGGTTCTTACTTTGAAGTTGATCATCATATGACAAGTGTTCCAGATTTCACTATTAGTAATTTTGTAATATGATGAACAATTTCACTCATAATTTTATCCATCATATCATGACGACTTTCCGAGACCATGTCTGTACATGCTAGGCTCGTAAAGTTTTAACCTTGGTATTTGCATGTGCAAATCTAGCTTGCACCCGTTGTATGCACTCGTAGAATCTATCACACCCGATCATCACGTGATGCTTCGAAACGACGAGTCTTAATAACGGTGCATATTAAGGATGGTCACTTCATGGATATGCGAATATTGTTAGTGCCCCAATAGTTGGAGGATTGTGGCGCTTTGGCGTCTTCAACCTTCATACATTCCCATAAAACTTATGAGTTTATGTAGTCTCACCAAATTATATTCTATTATCTTGTAATAAGGTCTTAGATATCACATATATCTCATACCTTGATTATTTCTGAAAACTAAATTTTCAGCTCCTTATTTTTCAAACAAATTTGAACTTCAAGTTTGATGGAGACAAGATAACTTTAGGTACTAATTGAAAACATAGCTCTTTGAATCAACAATGTGAGGTTTACTAAAAGTTTGCAATAGGACTTAATCAATTCTTGATTCTTTAACAATACGGTACCAATCCGTAAAGTTTCTTGTCAGATTTTAACAGTATTTCTATCTCAATAACAAGACTAGCGCATGGTAGAAAACGGATGCCAATACTACAAAATTAATTCAAAATACTACTCAGACTATGTTTATGATAATTAGTTCATGTTTTAATCTAATTACTAATGAACTCCCACTTAATACAACATCCCTCATAGTTGTTAAGTGGTACACGATCCAAATCCACTACACCAAAAACCGATCATCACGTGATATGATGTAGCTTCAATGGTGAACATCAACATGTTGATCATATCATCCATATGACTCATGTTCAACCTTTCGGTTTCCGTTGTCCCGAGGCCATGTCTGTACATGCTAGGCTCGTCAAGCAAACCCAAGTATTCCGCGTGTGCAACATGGCTTACACCCGTTGTATATGAATCGTTGAATCTTTCACATCCGATCATCACGAGATGCTTTGAAACGACGAACTGTTACAACGGTGCATACGAGGGGAGAACACTTTATTATCTTGATATTAATGTGAGGGATCATCTTATAATGCTACCGTCGCATGCAATTCATATGTGATATGATATGGCCCTTTTGTCTTTGCGCCTTTGATCTTCATCTCCAAAGCACGGACATGATCTCCATCATCTTCGGGCATGATCTCCATCATCGTCGGCGTAGCGTCAAGGTTCATGGCGCCGTCTTCATGGTTGTTCACCTCATGTAGCAACTATTACAACTACTTTGAAATACTACTCAACATGAAAATTAAAGACAACCATAAGGCTCCTGCCGGTTGCCACAATACAATAATGATCATCTCATACATATTCATCATAATATCATGGCCATATCACATCACCAAACCCTGCAAAAACAAGTTAGACGTCTCTAATTTGGTTTGCATATTTTACGTGGTTTAGGGTTTTCGAGAGAGATCTAATCTACCTACGAACATGAACCACAACGTTGATACTAATGTTTTCAATAGAAGAGTAAATTGAATCTTCACTATAGTAGGAGAGACAGACACCCGCAAAGCCTCTTATGCAATACAAGTTGCATGTCGAACGAGGAACAAGTCTCATGAACGCGGTCATGTAAAGTTAGTCCGAGCCGCTTCATCCCACTATGCCACAAAGATGCAAAGACTCAAACTAAAGATAACAAGAGCATCAACGCCCACAAACCATTGTGTTCTACTCGTGCAACCATCTATGCATAGACATGGCTCTGATACCACTGTAGGATAACGTTGCATAGAAAACAAAAAATTTCCTACCGCGAACACGCAATCCAAGCCAAGATGCAATCTAGAAGACGGTAGCAACGAGGGGGTATCGAGTCTCACCCTTGAAGAGATTCCAAAGCCTACAAGAGGAGGCTCTTGTTGCTGCGGTAGACGATCACTTGCCGCTTGCAAAAGCGCGTAGAAGATCTTGATCACGATCGGTTCCGGCGCCACGAACGGGCAGCACCTCCGTACTCGGTCACACGTTCGGTTGTTGATGAAGACGACGTCCACCTCCCCGTTCCAGCAGGCAGCGGAAGTAGTAGCTCCTCTTGAATCCGACAGCACGACGGCGTGGTGTCGGTGGCGGTGAAGAAGTCCGGCGGAGCTTCGCTAAGCTACGCGGGAGATATGGAGGAGAAGGGGGCGGCTAGGGTTTGGGAGGGGTTGGCCGGCCACTCAAGAGGGGTGGCCAGCTTGTGGTCTTGGGGTGGCCGGCCCCCTCCCTTGGCCCCTCATTATATAGGTGGATCCCCAAGGGTTGGTGTCCAAGTCTTCGAATAAGACCCGAACAAAAAACCTTCCATAAGAGGGGGAAACCTAGCCCATCTAGGACTCCCACCAAAAGTGGGGTTTCCACCTCCCATATGGGGGGGTGGCCGGCCCCCTAAGGGGGAGTCCACTTGGGACTCCTCCCCCACTAGGGTTGGCCGGCCATGGAGGTGGAGTCCCATGTGGACTCCACCTTCCTTGGTGGTTTCTTCCGGACTTTTCTAGAACCTTCTAGAACCTTCCATAGAACCTTCCGCGACATTTTAATTCACATAAAATGACATCCTATATATGAATCTTATTCTCCGGACCATTCCGGAACTCCTCGTGATGTCCGGGATCTCATCCGGGACTCCGAACAAATATTCGAACTCCATTCCATATTCAAGTACTACCATTTCAACATCCAACTTTAAGTGTGTCACCCTACGGTTCGTGAACTATGCGGACATGGTTGAGTACTCACTCCGACCAATAACCAATAGCGGGATCTGGAGATCCATAATGGCTCCCACATATTCAACGATGACATTAGTGATCGAATGAACCATTCACATACATTACCAATTCCCTTTGTCTCGCGATATTTTACTTGTCCGAGGTTTGATCATCGGTATCACTCTATACCTTGTTCAACCTCGTCTCCTGACAAGTACTCTTTACTAAATGCCGTGGTATGTGGTCTTTTATGAACTTATTCATATGCTTGCAAGACATTAGACGACATTCCACCGAGAGGGCCCAGAGTATATCTATCCGTCATCGGGATGGACAAATCCCACTGTTGATCCATATGCCTCAACTCATACTTTCCGGATACTTAATCCCACCTTTATAACCACCCATTTATGCAGTGGCGTTTGATGTAATCAAAGTACCTTTCCGGTATAAGTGATTTACATGATCTCATGGTCATAAGGACTAGGTAACTATGTATCAAAAGCTTATAGCAAATAACTTAATGACGAGATCTTATGCTACGCTTAATTGGGTGTGTCCATTACATCATTCATATAATGATATAACCTTGTTATTAATAACATCCAATGTTCATGATTATGAAACTAATCATCCATTAATCAACAAGCTAGTTTAAGAGGCATACTAGGGACTTCTTGTTGTCTACATATCACACATGTACTAATGTTTCGGTTAATACAATTATAGCATGATATATAAACATTTATCATAAACATAAAGATATAAATAATAACCACTTTATTATTGCCTCTAGGGCATATCTCCTTCACAAGGATACTTGGAAAATCAATCTAGCCACAACGCGGATACCTTTCGGGCAAGTGCCTACTGCCTAGCCACAATGTAGTAGGCACCGTGCTAACGCCGAGATACACGGCCATTTTCACATACATGTGACTAATTTATAGTCAACTTAGAACTAACGGTTCAGTGTGTCGAAACTGGAAAAAATACTCATTTGCAACCTAATTTTTAACTAAAAAAATCTAAGTTACAACTCAAATGCACGAATCGTGATGTAATTCTAATGGCATAGAACTTGATTGGTTCTTTCTTAGAGCATCTCAACCGGCGCCTCCGATAGCGGCCCCGATAGCATTTTGGGGGCCAGCATGAATTTTTTGGCATGGTAGGAACAAACAATGATATCAGCATGCTGCAACGCTCTCCGGTGTTTGCCAGGCTAGCTGAGGGACAATCTCCTGCCGTGAACTTTGAGGTAAACGGTCACGCATACAACAAGGGGTACTATCTAGCTGATGGTATCTATCCGACGTATGCTACATTTGTGAAGACAATTCCCTCTCCATCAAACGAGATGGAAGCCTATTTTGCAACATGCCAGGAAGCAGCACGCAAGGATGTTGAGCGTGCTTTTGGGGTGCTTCAGCAGCGTTTCGCCATTGTCAGGTACCTGGTCTCACTTGGTCTGAGGCACAGATGTGGGAGGTGATGAACGCCTGTGTGATCATCCACAACATGATCATTGAGAGCGAGCGCGACACACGTGCAGGATGATCATCCATTTGATTATCAAGGGCCACTAGCTGAGGTAGAGCATTGATGACCCACAAGTATAGGGGGTGTATCGTAGTATCTTCGATAAGTAAGAATGTCGATCCCAACGAGGAGCAGAAGGTGTTGACAAGCAGTTTCGATGAAGGATTCACTGTAAATGCTCACAGACAAGTATTCAGGGGGTTTTAATGTAACAGATGAATAAAGTACGAGTAAGTAAAGTGCGAGAGTAACAATTGCAGCGAGTGGCCCAATCCTTTTTAGCACAAAGGACAAGCCGGTTTGTTTACTTATAATGACCAAACGTTCCTGAGGACACACGGGATTTTAGTCTAGTGCTTTCGCTACATACGGCTAATTAATCTTCATTGTTTTGATAAGTGTTGTGTGGGTGAACCTATGCTAATGTACCGCCCTTCCTAGGACTAATACAAACTTGTGATTATACCCCTTGCAAGCATCCGCAACTACAAGAAAGTAATTAAGAATAAATCTAACCACAGCCTTAAACTCTGAGATCCTGCTATCCCTCCTGCATCGATATACCAACGGGGGTTTAGGTTTCTGTCACTCCGGCAACCCCGCAATTAGCAAACGAATACAAGATGCATTCTCCTAGGCCCATGAAGGTGAAGTGTCATGTAGTCGACGTTCACATGACACCACTAGAAGAATAACACCACAACTTAAATATCATAACATTGAATATTACTTAACCATAGTTCACTACTAACATTTAGACTTCACCCATGTCCTCAAGAACTAAACAAACTACTCACGAGACATCATATGGAACATGATCAGAAGTGATATGATGATGAATAACAATCTGAACATAAACCTTGGTTCAACGGTTTCACTCAATAGCATCAACAACAAGTAGAAATCAATACCGGGAGAGTTTCCCCTATCGAACAATCAAGATCAAACCCAAATTGCTACGGCGGTGACGATGTGCAGCGGTGGAGACGGCGGTGATGATGGTGGAGATGATGGTGATGGTGATGGAGATGATGTCCAGCTCGATGACGGTGACGATGGCGTCGATTTCCCCCTCCGGGAGGGAATTTCCCCGGCGGATCTCAGCCGCCGGAGAGCTCTTTTCTCTCTGGTGTTCTCCGCCCCGCAGAGGCGGCTGTAACTCTTCGCGAGGTACCCTCTGTGGCTTAGGTCTTCGGGACGAAGGATTTCGTGAAGAAAAGGAGGCGAGAGGGGCTGTGGGGCCCCCTCCTCACCAGGTGGCGCGGCCAGGCCATGGGCCGCGCCGGCCTGTGGTCTGGCCCCACCTTGGGTCCCCTCGGCTCCCCCTTCTGGCTTCCTTCGTCATCTGGAAAAATAGGATTTTTGGTATAATTTCCTTCCACAGTTGATCTTCCGAAATATTGCATTCTGACGGTGCTTTTTCCAGCAGAATCCTGGCTCCGGTGCTTGATCCTCCAATAATGATGAAACATGCAAAATAGATGAAATAACATAAGTATTGTGTCCAAATATGAAATATATCAATGAATAACAGCAAATTATGATATAAAATAGTGATGCAAATTGGACGTATCAACTCCCCCCAAGCTTAGACTTCGCTTGTCCCCAAGCGGCGAACTCGGTAAACAGGACCACATGTTTATGGAGTGAAGAGTCGATAAATAAAATACCGACAAGAAGCATCATATTCATTCACACAAATCATTCTAGTAAACAACTTCCTCATATAATTCAACTTGAAACAAGTATAAGGTAATCACAAATAAAGGTGCATAAGAAATCATAGTTGGTGATGGCAAACTTCGTTCTTGGTCAGAGAACAGTTAACAGATTATACTTATCTATTGAGCAGCACTCTTATGTTAAAGCTTATGATAAACTTGCATACTCAATCATAATGATCATTGATAACTTGCAAAGCTATATTCATTCAGATAAAACTTGTACTAAACAAGGAAGAATAAAAGACATGATGAAGCAAATCACAATATAATGGTTTGATCACAACAACTCAAATGCTTGCTTGAGATGGAGGGAAATAGGTTTACTGACTCAACATAGAATAAAAAGACAGGCCCTTCGCAGAGGGAAGCAGGGATTAAATCATGTGCTAGAGCTTTTTCAGTTTTGAAATCATATAAAGAGAATAAAAGTAACATTTTGAGAGGTGTTTGTTGTTGTCAACGACTGGTAGCGGGTACTCTAACCCCCTTGCCAGACAAACCTTCAAAGAGCGGCTCCCATTTTATTTTCATTTTGTGTGGCACTCCTTCCGACCTTTCTTTCACAAACCATGGCTAACCGAATCCTCGGGTGCCTGCCAACAATCTCATACCATGAAGGAGTGCCTTTTTATTTTAGTTTTATTATGATGACACTCCCCCCAACCTTTGCTTACACAAACCATGGCTAACCGAATCCTTGGGTGCCGTCCATCAATCACATACCATGGAGGAGTGTCTAATTAGTTTAATTAATTTGGGACTGGGAATCCCATTGCCAGCTCTTTTTGCAAAATTATTGGATAAGCGGATGAAGCCACTCGTCCATTGGTGAAAGTTGCCCAACAAGATTGAAAGATAAAACACCACATACTTCCTCATGAGCTATAAAACATTGACACAAATAAGAGATACTAAATTTTGAATTGTTTAAAGGTAGCACATGAAGTATTTACTTGGAATGGCAGAAAATACCATGTAGTAGGTAGGTATGGTGGACACAAATGACATAGGTTTGGGTTAAGGTTTGGATGCACGAGAAGTATTCCCTCTCGATCTGGTCTTTGGCTAGCAAGGTTAATTAGCAAGCATAAGAGTTGAAGGAAACAAACAAATATACATGTGATAGAAACAATCATGCATCTTCCTTGTAAGCACAAACAATTTTAACTTCAGAATAATAAGCTATGAGCTAACAAGAAAGAAAGACAATGAAACAACTACATGTATTTCTCTTTTCTACTTAAACCTCAAAGTGTTGTTGCTATTGACCAATGCTAAGTTTGCCAAAACCAAATAGATTTATTCGATGCTCCCAAAGTGATACCAATACTAAGAACAAGGTAAATCATATAATAGAATTGCAAACTAAAATAAGGTGTGCAATATGTAAATGATAAGACTTCTCATTAATATTTCATAACGATAACTCACACCAAGGGATACATAGACAACCAACTAAAGGAGAGATACTTCCATACTGCAACCCATCTTATATGATAACTTCCCTACTCATGATATGACACTACTTGATAGTAAAAATTAAAAGGTAGTGATGATGTGATACCGCGGCACTCCCCCAAGCTTGGAACAAACCAAGGGGATGCCAATACCGATGATGAATTACTCCTTTGGCGGTGGTGGTGATGAATTCCCCACAAGCTTCCCCACAAGCTCCTGAAGCTCATCAATCTTGTACATGAGGTTGCGGATCATCTCCGAATTGTGCTCGACGCGATTAAGAAGTATGTTCGACGGCGAGTCCCAATTCTTGGAGTTATTTCCCCACCCTTCAGCTTCAGGCTTCGTCCTTCCTGCAATGTTAGAACGATCTATATCCCAATTGCTAGGCAATGCTGCCTTGGGAGTCCTTTCAATTTGATTATTGTAGATTAGATTGCGGAAGGGATGGTAAGTGCCTGAAGAAGATGTCTTTGGAGCTAGGTAATGACGTGTAACTCCTCCTCCGGTGCTAATCCATGCGCTCTTCTTGGCGTTGAACGGGTTTGACACCACTCTGATGCTTGCAATGGTGGTGCGCGGGCGTACTTGCGGAACTTCTTCGACTTCCTCTTCATCCTCCTTCACTTCTTCCTTCAACTCGGGGTCTTGAATACCTTCCTCCGAAGGCTCCTTGTCCTTGTTGTGGGAGACCATGGTGCTTCTAGATCAAAGACAAATCCTAGCAGAAACAGCTCGAAACAAAACACGTCGAGAAAATGATATTCGGACCTCCAGGGGTCCAGGGGATTATATAGCAAAAAAATTCACAACGAACGGAAAGTACCAGGTCGAACCAGAGTCGGAAAGAGGTGACGAGGCGGCCTCCTCATAGGGCGGCGCGGCCAGGGTAGGGCCTGCGGCGGCCTATGGGGCGCCCCCTCGTGCGTCTCTTCCACTCCGTTTCGATCTCGTAATTTTTCATATTTTCCAAAAACAGCAAAAACATTGTTCGGAAAGTAAATTGCGGACTTTTTATTACCAGTACTGTGATGTCTACGGGAGCTTCTATTTTTGTAGACAGTGTTGGGCCTCCAAGAGCAGAGGTTTGTAGAACAGCAGCAAGTTTCCCTTAAGTGGATCACCCAAGGTTTATCGAACTCAGGGAGGAAGAGGTCAAAGATATCCCTCTCAAGCAACCCTGCAACCACAAAGCAAGAAGTCTCTTGTGTCCCCAACACACCTAATAGGTGCACTAGTTCGGCGAAGAGATAGTGAAATACAGGTGGTATGAATATATATGAGCAGTAGTAACGGCGCCAGAAAAGTGCTTGCTGGCGTGTAGTAAGTAAAGATGTAGCAGAACAGTAAACAAGCAGTGATAGCAGTATTGGAAACAAGGCCTAGGGATCGTACTTTCACTAGTGGACACTCTCAACATTGATCACATAATAAAACCACTCTACACTCTCTTGTTGGATGATGAACACCGCTATTTGTGTAGGGCTACAAGAGCACCTCAATGCCGGAGTTAACAAGCTCCACAACATTCGATATTCATGTTTAATTAACCTTAGAGTGCATGATAGATCAACACAACTATACCAAGTACTAACATAGCATGCACACTGTCACCTTCATACTATGAAAGGAGGAATAGATCACATTAATACCATCATAGTAATAGTTAACTTCATAATCTACAAGAGATCATAATCATAAACTATGCCAAGTACTACATGATGCACACACTGTCACCATTACATCATGGAGGAGGAATAGAGTACTTTAATAACTTCACTAGAGTAGCACATAGATGAATAGTGATACAAAACACATTGCAATCATAAAGGGATATAAATAAGCACTTCACTATGCCATTCATAACAGTGAATAAGTATTCTGTGAAATATAGTCTAAGAGACCCACACGGTGCACACACTGTCACCTTGATGTCTACGGGAGCCTTTATTCTTGTAGACAGTGTTGGGCCTCCAAGAGCAGAGGTTTGTAGAACAGCAGCAAGTTTCCCTTAAGTGGATCACCCAAGGTTTATCGATCTCAGGGAGGAAGAGGTCAAAGATATCCCTCTCAAGCAACCCTGCAACCACAAAGCAAGAAGTCTCTTGTGTCCCCAACACACCTAATAGGTGCACTAGTTCGGCGAAGAGATAGTGAAATACAGGTGGTATGAATAAGCAGTAGCAACGGTACCAGAAAAGTACTTTGCCCAGGACAGTAAACAAGCAGTAGTAACGCAGCAGTAGTAACGCAGTAAAACAGTAAACAAACGGAGATTCGATGCTTGGAAGCAAGGCCCAGGGATCCTACTTTCACTAGTGGACACTCTCAACATTGATCACATAACAGAATAGATAAATGCATACTCTACACCCTCTTGTTGGATGATGAACACCATTGCGTAGGATTACACGAACCCTCAATGCCGGAGTTAACAAGCTCCACAATTTAATGTTCATATTTAAATAACCTTAGAGTGCATGAAAGATCAACACGACTAAACCAAGTACTAATGTAGCATGCACACTGTCACCTTCACGCTACGAAAGGAGGCATAGATCACATCAATACCATCATAGCAATAGTTAACTTCATAATCTACAAGAGATCATAATCATAGCCTACGCCAAGTACTAACACGGATGCACACCTTTGTCACCATTACACCGTGCGGAGGAATAGAATACTTTAATAACATCACTAGAGTAGCACATAGATGAATAGTGATACAAAACTCATATGAATCTCAATCATGTAAAGCAGCTCATGAGATTATTGTATTGAGGTACATGGGAGAGAGATGAACCACATAGCTACAGCGGAGCCCTCAACCTCGGGGGTGGATTACTCCCTCCTCATCATGGAGGCAGCGATGGCGGTGAAGATGGCGGTGGAGACGGTGGTGGAGATTGCTCCGGGGGCAATTCCCCGTCCCGGCAGGGTGCCGGAACAGCGACTTCTGTCCCCCGAATTGGACTTTCGCGATGGCGGCGGCTCTGGATGGTTTTCTCTGTTTCCGTCGAACTGGTCGATGTTTTTAGGTCAGGGACGAATATATAGGCGGAGAGGCGGCGCAAGGAGGCGGCTGGGGCCCCCACACCATAGGCTGGCGCGGCCGAGGGGCCACCGCGCCGCCTTATGGTGTGGGCCCCCTGCTGCCCGCCTCCGACTCTCCTTCGGTGTTCCGGAAGCTTCCGGGAATTCTAAGACTTTCGGTGTTGATTTCGTCCGATTCCGAAAATATTTCCTTACTAGGATTTCTGAAACCAAAAACAGCAGAAAACAACAACTGACCTTTCGGCATCTCGTCAATAGGTTAGTTCCGGAAAACGCATAAAAATGATATAAAGTGTGAACAAAACATGTCGGTATTGTCATAAAACAAGCATGGAACATCAGAAATTATAGATACGTTGGAGACGTATCAGCATCCCCAAGCTTAGTTCCTACTCGTCCTCGAGTAGGTAAACGATAAAAGATAATTTCTAAGGTGACATGCTACCAACATAATCTTAACCATACTATTGTAAAGCATATGAGATGAATGCAGCGATTAGAAACAACGTAAATGCAATGAGTAAACAATTGAATCATATAGCAAAGACTTTTCATGAATAGTACTTCAAGACAAGCATCAATAAGTCTTGCATAAGAGTTAACTCATAAAGCAATAAATTCATAGTAGGGACATTGAAGCAACACAATGGAAGATTAAGTTTCAGCGGTTGCTTTCAACCTGTAACATGTATATCTTATGGATAGTTGTCAATGCAAAGCGATATAACAAGTGCAATAAGCAAGTATGTAAGAATCAATGCACAGTTAATACAAGTGTTTGTTTCTAAGATAGAGAGAAATGAGTAAACTGACTCAACATAAAAGTAGAAGAAAGGCCCTTCGCAGAGGGAAGCATTGATTGCTATATTTGTGCTAGAGCTTTTATTTTGAAAACAAGAAACAATTTTGTCAATGGTAGTAATAAAGCATATGTATCATGTAAATTATATCTTACAAGTTGCAAGCCTCATGCATAGTATACTAATAGTGCCCGCACCTTGTCCTAATTATCTTGGTCTACCGAAATTATCGCAATGCACATGTTTTAACCAAGTGTCACAAAGGGTACCTCTATGCCGCCTGTACAAAGGTCTAAGGAGAAAGCTCCCATTGGATTTCTCGCTATTGATTATTCTCAACTTAGACATCCATACCGGGACAACATAGACAACAGATAATGGACTCCTCTTTTATGCATAAGCATGTAGCAACAATTAATTTTCTCATATGAGATTGAGGATATATGTCCAAAACTGAAACTTCCACCATGGATCATGGCTTTAGTTAGCGGCCCAATGTTCTTCTCTAACAATATGCACGCTCTAACCATAAGGTGGTAGATCGCCCTTACTTCAGACAAGACGAACATGCATAGCAACGCACATGATATTCAACAAAGAGTAATTGATGGCGTCCCCAGTGAACATGGTTATCGCACAACGAGCAACTTAATAAGAGATAAAGTGCATAAGTACATATTCAATACCACAATAGTTTTTAAGCTATTTGTCCCATGAGCTATATATTGTAGAGGTGAAGAATGGAAATTTAAAGGTAGCACTCAAGCAATTTACTTTGGAATGGCGGAGAAATACCATGTAGTAGGTAGGTATGGTGGACACAAATGGCATAGTGGTTGGCTCAAGTATTTGGATGCATGAGAAGTATTCCCTCTCGATACAAGGTTTAGGCTAGCAAGGTTATTTGAAACAAACACAAGGATGAACGGCGCAGCAAAACTCACATAAAAGACATATTGTAAACATTATAAGACTCTACACCGTCTTCCTTGTTGTTCAAACTCAATACTAGAAATTATCTAGACCTTAGAGAGACCAAATATGCAAACCAAATTTTAGCATGCTCTATGTATTTCATCACTAATAGGTGCAAAGTATATGATGCAAGAGCTTAAACAAGAGCACAGCAATTGCCAAATATCAAGTTATTCAAGACATCATACCAATTACTACATGTAGCATTTTCCGTTTCCAACCATATAACAATTAACGAAGCAGTTTCAACCTTCGCCATGAAAATTAAAAGCTAAGAACACATGTGTTCATATGAACCAGCGGAGCGTGTCTCTCTCCCACACAAGCATTTATTCAAACAAAAGCAAAAAATAAAAGCACACAGACGCTCCAAGCAAAGTACATAAGATGTGGCCGAATAAAAATATAGTTTCAAGAGAAGGAACCTGATAATTTGTCGATGAAGAAGGGGATGCCTTGGGCATCCCCAAGCTTAGATGCTTGAGTATTCTTGAAATATGCAGGGGTGAACCACCGGGGCATCCCCAAGCTTAGAGCTTTCACCCTCCTTGATCATATTGTATCATCTCCCTCTCTTGATCCTTGAAAACTTCCTCCACACCAAACTTAGAACAACTCATTAGAGGGTTAGTGCACAATCAAAATATACATGTTCAGAGGTGAAACAATCATTCTTAACACTTCTGGACATTTCCCAAAGCTACTGGAGTTTAATGGAACAAAGAAATCCATCCCACATAGCAAAAGAAGCAATGCGAAATAAAAGGCAGAATCTGTCAAAACAGAACAGTTCGTAAAGACGAATTTTATTGAGGCACCAGACTTACTCAAATGAAAATGCTCAAATTGAATGAAAGTTGCGTACATATCTGAGGATCACTCACGTAAATTGGCATAATTTTCTGAGTTACCTACAGAGAATTTTGCCCAGATTCGTGAGAGCAAAGAAATCTGTTTCTGCGCAGTAATCCAAATCTAGTATGAACTTTACTATCAACGACTTTACTTGGCACAACAAAACACAAAACTAAGATAAGTAGTGGTTGCTACAGTAGTAAACAACTTCCAAGACTCAAATATAAAACAAAGTACTGTAGCAAAATAACACATGGGTTATCTCCCAAGAAGTTCTTTCTTTATAGCCATTAAGATGGGCTCAGCAGTTTTAATGTTGCACTCGCATGAAATAGTATTTGGAGCAAAAAGAGAGCATCAAGAAGCAAATCCAAAACACATTTAAGTCTAACATGCTTCCTATGGAGAGGAGTCTTGTACACAAATGAATTCATGAAGAACAAAGTGATAAGCATAAGAGGATAAAACACGAGTAACTTCAAGATTCTCAACATAAAGAGGGGAAACTTAATATTATTAAGATGCATACGACCATATTTCCCTCTCTCATAATAACTTTCAGTAGCAACATTGATGAAATCCACAATATACCCATTACTTAAAACATTCTTATCATGGTTCATATGCATAGAAGTATCATTAAATTTGGCATAAGAAGAGTTATTCTCATTAATAGTAATTGGAGCAAGATTATTATCAAGAATTTGAACATGGTAAACAAGTTGCATATTAAGGGAATTGTTTTTGGTAATCCAACCATGACTATGACAAGTCTCATAAGGATAGTTATAACCTATATCATAGCATTCTTTATAATAATTATCAAAGATCGGAGGCACAGTGTCATCATAAGGAATAGAATAGTTATCTTTCATAGTCGGTTTATCTGTGTCCACACCATCATTGTTATTAGAAGGAGATGTATCAAGAACATAATGACCAGTAGCAAAAGGATTTTCAAACACCTCTTCCCCAAGCTTAGAGCTTTCTATATCATTATGGGAGGAAGCATGGATAGCACTGACACTATGGCAATTATTATCATCATCTTTTTCAGAATTAGTTTCCCAGAGATTTGCAATATCAAAAGTAGTGTGCTCATTCAAATCATGATCACTAATGTATGTAGAGAGCATAGGAAGATCATCATATTCAGATTCATTATCACAATAATCATTAGGAGCAACATACTTACGGTTACCTAGCGTTATCTCATTCACGCGGGGATACGCCGTTACCTCTTTCTTTTTATTCTCCTTCTTCTTCTTCTTCTTCTTCGTTCCCTTCTTCTTCTTCTTCTTCTCTTCCTTCTCCTCGTTCCCTTCTTTAGGAGGAAGAGGCTTGAAGGGTAGCTTGTCCGCATAACCTGATTTACTTTCAGAAACAATAGAAGAAACTTGGGAGGATCCCTCCTTTTCATTAATTAGTTGAAAACACACAGCGGTCCTATCATATTTTGGCAAGGTGTCATCTTCTAAAATATTTTGTATGTAAGTATTTGTATGGCTATTATCAATGCAATAAGAAAAACACCCATGCAGGACATCATCAATATCAAGATCACTCATATGTAACAAAGAGATTTTTCTCGACAGTTCTTCACACCCCAAAAATAAAGTAAGTTCATCATGCTGATTAGGAGTAATTTCACCATCACAATACAAATTTGCAGCACTCATTGGGTTCAAATTATCATTGGAGGAGCATTGAAAATTAAAATGACCCACTTCATGGCAAACTTCACAAATAAAAGGATAGAGGGCACAAACTTTTTTACCAAGATCATCTAGAGCCCTAAGCCACTTTCTAGTTTTTTCAGTAGTATGATGGATACAATATTCATCTTTGATTTGATTAATTCCACAAGGTCTATGTATTCCACAAAAATTAACATGCTTATAGGAAATAGCATTCTTAGGAGTTTGAGCATGCTTATTGCAATAATTAACAACAATTTCATTCTTCATGCAAGCCTCTTTAAAAGGTTCATGATACTTATCAAAATTATTTTTAGGCAATTCAAAATGAGAAGCAAAGGCTTTATAAAGATTTGCAGCAACTTGAGAGTCAAGACCATAAGTAGCACTCATATTTCGAAATTTATCGGTATCCATAAAAGCTTCAATGCATTCATAATCATAATTTATACCTGACTCTTTACCTTCATTGTTCTCCCATCCTTCAGCGTTCTCCTTAATCCGATCAAGAAGATCCCACCTAGCTTCAACCTCCTTGCTTGTGAAAGATCCCTCCGAACACGCGTCCAGATAGTCCTTGTGTTGTCCTGAAAGCCTCGCATAAAAATTGTTAACAATAACATTACGGGGGAGCTCATGAATGGGACATTTGAGCATTAGTGACTTCAGTCTCCCCCACGCTTGAGAAATACTCTCTCCATCACGAGGATAAAAGTTATAAATATAATTCCTATCAATATGCACTTCATGAGGAGGATAAAATTTAGAATAAAAGAGAGATGCAATTTCCTCCCAACCAAGAGAATGTCTATTCTCCAACAATTTATACCAATGCGCCGCTTTACCAGACAGCGAAACAGATAATAGCTTCTTCCTCACTTCATCCATAGAGATACATGCACACTTGAATAACCCGCATAATTCGTGCAAAAACAGTAAATGATCTCTAGGATGGACAGTTCCATCCCCTTTATAGTGGTTGTCCATAACACGTTCAATAATTTTCATAGGTACTTTATACGGAATACTTTCAGCAGGTGGATTTAAAATCAGAAGCATCATTAGAGTTATCGCATATGGAAGATAAAGCATTATCAGAGCAAAATATTTCTTCCACAGCTGAGGAGCAAAAAAGATTATTTTTATATAAACTAGCTTCCCCAAGCTTAGACTTATCCATAGTATTAGCAGTAATTGCATTCATACTAATAACATCGCTACTAGCATGCAAATAAGGTTCCATAGGTTTTTTAATTTTCGCATCAAACAATTCTAAATCAGGAAAAAGATTAAAAAGCTCACCAATTTTGTTGTTGTTTTCCATTATGCCTAACTAGTGAAAATAAAAACAAGAAACAAAAAGATGCAATTGCAGAATCTAAAGGAAATAGCTTCGAGTACTTACAACGGCGCCGGAAAATAGCTTAGTAGCCGAGATCCGGAGTGTGAGTACCTTTTACCTTTCCTCCTCGGCAACGGCGCCAGAAAAGTGCTTGATGTCTACGGGAGCCTTTATTCTTGTAGACAGTGTTGGGCCTCCAAGAGCAGAGGTTTGTAGAACAGCAGCAAGTTTCCCTTAAGTGGATCACCCAAGGTTTATCGATCTCAGGGAGGAAGAGGTCAAAGATATCCCTCTCAAGCAACCCTGCAACCACAAAGCAAGAAGTCTCTTGTGTCTCCAACACACCTAATAGGTGCACTAGTTCGGCGAAGAGATAGTGAAATACAGGTGGTATGAATAAGCAGTAGCAACGGTACCAGAAAAGTACTTTGCCCAGGACAGTAAACAAGCAGTAGTAACGCAGCAGTAGTAATGCAGTAAAACAGTAAACAAACGGAGATTCGATGCTTGGAAGCAAGGCCCAGGGATCCTACTTTCACTAGTGGACACTCTCAACATTGATCACATAACAGAATAGATAAATGCATACTCTACACCCTCTTGTTGGATGATGAACACCATTGCGTAGGATTACACGAACCCTCAATGCCGGAGTTAACAAGCTCCACAATTTAATATTCATATTTAAATAACCTTAGAGTGCATGAAAGATCAACACGACTAAACCAAGTACTAATGTAGCATGCACACTGTCACCTTCACGCTACGAAAGGAGGCATAGATCACATCAATACCATCATAGCAATAGTTAACTTCATAATCTACAAGAGATCATAATCATAGCCTACGCCAAGTACTAACACGGATGCACACACTGTCACCATTACACCGTGCAGGAGGAATAGAATACTTTAATAACATCACTAGAGTAGCACATAGATGAATAGTGATACAAAACTCATATGAATCTCAATCATGTAAAGCAGCTCATGAGATTATTGTATTGAGGTACATGGGAGAGAGATGAACCACATAGCTACAGCGGAGCCCTCAGCCTCGGGGGTGGATTACTCCCTCCTCATCATGGAGGCAGCGATGGCGGTGAAGATGGCGGTGGAGACGGTGGTGGAGATGGCTCCGGGGGCAATTCCCCGTCCCGGCAGGGTGCCGGAACAGCGACTTCTGTCCCCCGAATTGGACTTTCGCGATGGCGGCGGCTCTGGATGGTTTTCTCTGTTTCCGTCGAACTGGTCGATGTTTTTAGGTCAGGGACGAATATATAGGCGGAGAGGCGGCGCAAGGAGGCGGCTGGGGCCCCCACACCATAGGCTGGCGCGGCCAGGGGGCCACCCACGCCGCCTTATGGTGTGGGCCCCCTGCTGCCCGCCTCCGACTCTCCTTCGGTGTTCCGGAAGCTTCCGGGAATTCTAAGACTTCCGGTGTTGATTTCGTCCGATTCCGAAAATATTTCCTTACTAGGATTTCTGAAACCAAAAACAGCAGAAAACAGCAACTGGCCTTTCGGCATCTCGTCAATAGGTTAGTTCCGGAAAACGCATAAAATTGATATAAAGTGTGAACAAAACATGTCGGTATTGTCATAAAACAAGCATGGAACATCAGAAATTATAGATACGTTGGAGACGTATCACACCTTTACACACGTGGGACAAGGAGTCTCCGGAGATCACATAAGTAAAATTCACTTGACTAGCATAATGACATCTAGATTACAAGCATCATCATATTAATCTCAATCATGTAAGACAGCTCATGAGATTATTGTATTGAAGTACATAGGAGAGAGATGAACCACATAGCTACCGGTACAGCCCCGAGCCTCGATGGAGAACTACTCCCTCCTCATGGGAGACAGCAGCGGTGATGAAGATGGCGGTGGTGTCGATGGAGAAGCCTTCCGGGGGCACTTCCCCGTCCCGGCAGCGTGCCGGAACAGAGACTCCTGTCCCCCAGATCTTGGCTTCGCGATGGCGGCGGCTCTGGAAGGTTTTTTGCGGGTTTCGACAATCGTTATAGGGTTTTCGCGACGGAGACCTTGAGTAGGTGAAAGGGCGGCGTCAGAGGGGTTGTGGGGCCACCAGACACTAGGGCGGCGTGGCCCCCCCCCCTCTGGCCGCGCCAGCCTGTCGTCTGGGGCCCCCAGGGCTCCCCTCTGGCGGCTCTCGGGTGTTCTGGAAGCTTCGTGGGATTTTAAGATCCTGGGCGTTGATTTCGTCCAATTCCGAGAATATTTCCTTACTATGATTTCTGAAACCAAAAACAGCAGAAAACAGGAACTGGCACTTCGGCATCTCGTCAATAGGTTAGTTCCGGAAAACGCATAAATATGACATAAAGTATGCATAAAACATGTAGATATCATCAATAATGTGGCATGGAACATAAGAAATTATCGATACGTCGGAGACGTATCAGCATCCCCAAGTTTAGTTTCTGCTCGTCCCGAGCAGGTAAACGATAACAAAGATAATTTCTGGAGTGACATGCCATCATAACCTTGATCATACTATTGTAAGTATATGTAATGAATGCAGCGATCCAAACAATGTAAATGACATGAGTAAACAATTGAATCATAAAACAAAGACTTTTCATGAATAGTACTTCAAGACAAGCATCAATAAGTCTTGCATAAGAGTTAACTCATAAAGCAATAATTCATAGTAGAGGCATTGAAACAACACAAAGGAAGATTAAGTTTCAGCGGTTGCTTTCAACTTGTAACATGCATATCTCATGGATATTGTCAATGTAAAGTAATATAATAAGTGCAATAAGCAAACATGTAAGAATCAATGCACAGTTGACACAAGTGTTTGCTTCTAAGACAGAAGGAAATGGGTAAACTGACTCAACATAAAAGTAGAAGAAAGGCCCTTCGCAGAGGAAAGCATTGATTGCTATATTTGTGCTAGAGTTTTGGTTTTGAAAGCAAGAAACAATTTTGTCAGCGGTAGTAATAAAGCATATGTGTTATGTAAATTATATCTTACAAGTTGCAAGCCTCATGCATAGTATACTAATAGTGCCCGCACCTTGTCCTAATTAGCTCGGATTACCTGGATTATCATCGCAATGCACATGTTTTAACCAAGTGTCACAAAGGGGTACCTCTATGCCGCCTGTACAAAGGTCTAAGGAGAAAGCTCGCATCGGATTTCTCGCTATTGATTATTCTCAACTTAGACATCCATACCGGGACAACATAGACAACAGATAATGGACTCCTCTTTTATGCAT
Source organism: Lolium perenne (assembly GCF_019359855.2). Lineage (NCBI taxonomy): Eukaryota > Viridiplantae > Streptophyta > Magnoliopsida > Poales > Poaceae > Lolium > Lolium perenne. Next base: position 264,659,318 of record NC_067245.2, read on the forward strand.
AAGCATGTAGTAACAATTAATTTTCTCATATGATATTGAGGATATTTGTCCAAAATTGAAACTTCCACCATGGATCATGGCTTTAGTTAGCGGCCCAATGTTCTTCTCTAATATTATGTATGCTCTAACCATTTTAGTGGTAAATCTCCCTTACTTCAGACAAGACGAACATGCATAGCAACTCACATGATATTCAACAAAGAGTAGTTGATGGCGTCCCCAGGAACATGGTTATCGCACAACAAGCAACTTAATAAGAGATAAAGTGCATAAGTACATATTCAATACCACAATAGTTTTTAAGCTATTTGTCCCATGAGCTATATATTGTAAAGGTGAAGAATGGAAATTTTAAAGGTAGCACTCAAGCAATTTACTTTGGAATGGCGGAGAAATACCATGTAGTAGGTAGGTATGGTGGACACAAATGGCATAGTGGTTGGCTCAAGGATTTTGGATGCATGAGAAGTATTTCCTCTCGATACAAGGCTTAGGCTAGCAAGGTTTATTTGAAACAAACACAAGGATGAAGCGGTGCAGAAAACTCACATAAAAGACATATTGTAAACATTATAAGACTCTACACCGTCTCCCTTGTTATTCAAACTCAATACTAGAAATTATCTAGACCTTAGAGAGACCAATTATGCTAACCAAATTTTAGCAAGCTCTATGTATTTCTTCATTAATAGGTGCAAAGTATATGATGCAAGAGCTTAAACATGAGCACAACAATTGCCAAGTATCACATTATTCAAGACATTATACCAATTACCACATGTAGCATTTCCCGTTTCCAACTATATAACAATTAACGAAGCAGTTTCAACCTTCGCCATGAAAATTAAAAGCTAAGAACACATGTGTTCATATGAACCAGCGGAGCGTGTCTCTCTCCCACACAAGCATTTATTCAAATAAAAACAAAAACAAACAGACGCTCCAAGTAAAGTACATAAGATGTGACCGAATAAAAATATAGTTTCAAGGGAGGAACCTCATAATTTGTCGATGAAGAAGGGGATGCATTGGGCATCCCCAAGCTTAGATGCTTGAGTCTTCTTGAAATATGCAGGGATGAACCACCGGGGCATCCCCAAGCTTAGAGCTTTCACTCTCCTTGATCATATTGTATCATCCTCCTCTCTTGACCCTTGAAAACTTCCTCCACACCAAACTCTAAACAAACTCATTAGAGGGTTAGTGCATAATCAAAAACTCACATGTTCAGAGGTGACACAATCATTCTTAACACTTCTGGACATTGCTCAAAGCTACTGGAAGTCAATGGAACAAAGAAATCCATCCCACATAGCAAAAGAGGCAATGCGAAATAAAAGGCAGAATCTGTCAAAACAGAACAGTCCGTGAAGACGAATTTTAAAGAGGCACCAGACTTGCTCAAATGAAAATGCTCAAATTTAATGAAAGTTGCGTACATATCTGAGGATCACTCACATAAATTGGCATAATTTTCTTAGTTACCTACAGAGAATTAGGCCCAAATTCGTGACAGCAAGAAATCTGTTTCTGCGCAGTAATCCAAATCTAGTATGAACCTTACTATCAAGGACTTTACTTGGGACAACAATGCAACAAAACTAAGATAAGTAGAGGTTGCTACAGTAGTAACAACTTCCAAGACTCAAATATAAAACAAAGTTACTGTAGAAAAATAAACACATGGGTTATCTCCCAAGAAGTTCTTTATTTATAGCCATCAAGATGGGCTCAGCAGTTTTAATGATGCACTCGCAAGAAATAGTATTTGAAGCAAAAGAGAGCATCAAGAGGCAAATTCAAAACACATTTAAGTCTAACATGCTTCCTATGCATAGGAATCTTGTAAATAAACAAGTTCATGAATAGCAAAGTGACAAGCATAGGAAGATAAAACAAGTGTAGCTTCAAAAATTTCAGCATATAGAGAGGTGTTTTAGTAACATGAAAATTTCTACACCCATATTTTCCTCTCTCATAAAGACTTTCAGTAATGTCATGAGCAAACTCAACAATATAACTATCACATACAGCATTCTTATCATGAGTCTCATGCATAAAATAATTACTACTCCCAACATAAGCATAGTCATTCTTATTAATTGTAGTGGGAACAAATTCAACAAAGTAGCTATCATCAAATATAGGAGGCATATTGTAATCATAATCAAATTTATCCTCCATAGTAGGTGGCACCAAAAGACTACTATCATTATAATCATCATAAATAGGAGGCAAAGTATCATCAAAGAAAATTTTCTCCTCAATGCCCGGGGGACTAAAAAGATCATGCTCATCAAAACCAGCTTCCCCAAGCTTAGAATTTTCCATAGCATTAGCAACAATAGTGTTCAATGTGTTCATGCTAATATGTTCCATGGGTTTTTTAATTTTCGGATCAAACCATCCATGTCTTAAATCAGGAAATAGAATAAGAAGCTCATTGTTGTCCATTATGCCTAACTAGTGTAAACAAGAAACAAAAGGATGCAATTGCAGGATCTAAAGGAAATAGCTTCGAGCACAAACACAATGGCGCCATAAAAGTACTGTTACCTGGAACCGGAGTATGAGTGCCTTTTACCTTTCCTCCCCGGCAACGGCGCCAGAAAAGTGCTTGATGTCTACGGGAGCTTCTATTCTTGTAGACAGTGTTGGGCCTCCAAGAGCAGAGGTTTGTAGAACAGCAGCAAGTTTCCCTTAAGTGGATCACCCAAGGTTTATCGAACTCAGGGAGGAAGAGGTCAAAGATATCCCTCTCAAGCAACCCTGCAACCACAAAGCAAGAAGTCTCTTGTGTCCCCAACACACCTAATAGGTGCACTAGTTCGGCGAAGAGATAGTGAAATACAGGTGGTATGAATATATATGAGCAGTAGTAACGGCGCCAGAAAAGTGCTTGCTGGCGTGTAGTAAGTAAAGATGTAGCAGAACAGTAAACAAGCAGTGATAGCAGTATTGGAAACAAGGCCTAGGGATCGTACTTTCACTAGTGGACACTCTCAACATTGATCACATAATAAAACCACTCTACACTCTCTTGTTGGATGATGAACACCGCTATTTGTGTAGGGCTACAAGAGCACCTCAATGCCGGAGTTAACAAGCTCCACAACATTCGATATTCATGTTTAATTAACCTTAGAGTGCATGATAGATCAACACAACTATACCAAGTACTAACATAGCATGCACACTGTCACCTTCATACTATGAAAGGAGGAATAGATCACATTAATACCATCATAGTAATAGTTAACTTCATAATCTACAAGAGATCATAATCATAAACTATGCCAAGTACTACATGATGCACACACTGTCACCATTACATCATGGAGGAGGAATAGAGTACTTTAATAACTTCACTAGAGTAGCACATAGATGAATAGTGATACAAAACACATTGCAATCATAAAGGGATATAAATAAGCACTTCACTATGCCATTCATAACAGTGAATAAGTATTCTGTGAAATATAGCCTAAGAGACCCACACGGTGCACACACTGTCACCTTTACACACGTGGGACAAGGGGTCTCCGGAGATCACATAAGTAAAATTCACTTGACTAGCATAATGACATCTAGATTACAAGCATCATCATATGAATCTCAATCATGTAAGACAGCTCATGAGATTATTGTATTGAAGTACATAGGAGAGAGATGAACCACATAGCTACCGGTACAGCCCCGAGCCTCGATGGAGAACTACTCCCTCCTCATGGGAGACAGCAGCGGTGATGAAGATGGCGGTGGTGTCGATGGAGAAGCCTTCCGGGGGCACTTCCCCATCCCGGCAGCGTGCCGGAACAGAGACTCCTGTCCCCCAGATCTTGGCTTCGCGATGGCGGCGGCTCTGGAAGGTTTTTTGCGGGTTTCGTCAATCGTTATAGGGTTTTCGCGATGTAGACCTTGAGTAGGCGAAAGGGCGGCGTCAGAGGGGTTGTGGGGCCACCAGACACTAGGGCGGCACGGCCCCCCCTCTGGCCACACCAGCCTGTCGTCTGGGGCCCCCAGGGCTCCCCTCTGGCGGCTCTCGGGTGTTCTGGAAGCTTCGTGGGATTTTAAGATCCTGGGCGTTGATTTCGTCCAATTTTGAGAATATTTCCTTACTAGGATTTCTAAAACCAAAAACAGCAGAAAATAGGAACTGGCACTTCGGCATCTCGTCAATAGGTTAGTTCTGGAAAACGCATAAATATGACATAAAGTATGCATAAAACATGTAGATATCATCAATAATGTGGCATGGAACATAAGAAATTATCGATACGTCGGAGAGGTATCATACTGTTACCTATTCAAAGTCGAGTTCTGGTGGACTGTCAATTTGTCCTTTGATGAAAGCCTCTGGTGTTTCCACTCGAATAACATCAACATCTACATTGTAAGAATCACCTGAGATATAATGCTTGAGTCTTTGTCCATTTACCACTTGTGTGACATTGCCTTGGAGAGAGCTAATTTTTATTGCTCCTGAACGATACACCTCCTCAACAACATATGGTCCTTCCCATTTCAAGAGTAATTTCCCTGCAAAGAATCTGAGACGAGACCGATACAATAGGACTTTATCCCCAATATTAAATTCTCTTTTGATAATCCTTCTATCATGCCATTTTTTAACTTTCTCTTTAAAGAGTTTAGCATTTTCGTAAGCTTCGCTTCTCCATTCATCTAAAGAACTCAATTGCAGCAACCTCTTATCACCGGCAAGTTTAGGATCTTTATTTCATTCTCTAACTGCCCAATAAGCTTTGTGCTCTAGTTCTAAAGGTAAATGACAAGCTTTTCCATAAACCATTTTATAAGGTGACATTCCCATGGGATTTTTATAAGCAGTTCTATAAGCCCATAGTGCTTCCTTCAATTTACTAGCCCAATTCTTTCTAGTTTTATTAACGGTCTTTTGCAAGATAGATTTAATTTCTCTATTTGATAGTTCTACTTGCCCACTAGTTTGAGGATGATAAGCAGAAGCAATTCTATGATTAATGCCATATTTAGCAAGAGTTTTTCTAAAACCACCATGAATAAAATGAGAACCTCCATCAGTCATAATATATCTAGGAACTCCAAATCGAGGAAAAATAATATCTAAAAGCATTCTTAAAGAGGTCTCACCATCAGCACTTTTTGTAGGTATGGCTTCCACCCATTTAGTAATATAATCAACAGCAACAAGTATATGAGTGTTACCTTCTGAAGAGGGAAAAGGTCCCATGAAGTCAAATCCCCAACAGTCGAACGGTTCGATAACAAGAGTATAATTCATAGGCATTTCATTGCGTCTGGAGATATTACCAACCCTTTGGCATTCATCACAAGATAAAATAAACTTCCTTGCATCTTTGAAGAGAGTTGGCCAATAAAAACCTGATTGTAGAACCTTTTGCGCGGTTCTATCTCCGGCGTGATGTCCTCCATAAGCACTCCCATGACATTTACTCAATATCTCCTGCTGTTCATATTCGGGAACACATCTTCGCAGAATACCATCCACTCCTTCTTTATATAAGTGTGGGTCATCCCACAAATAATGCCTCAAGTCATAAAAGAATTTCCTCCTTTGCTGAGCTGAAAAGGTCAGAGGCAAGTACTTGGAAACAATAAAGTTAGCATAATCAGCATACCAAGGACTGTCTCGCGAGCTCACCTTTATTACAGCCAATTGTTCATTTGGAAAACTATCATTAACAGGAACAGGATCATAAGAAATATTTTCCAATCTAGACAAATTATCAGCAACAGGATTATCAGCACCTTTCCTATCTACAATATGTAAATCAAATTCTTGCAACAGAAGCACCCATCTAATAAGCCTTGGCTTAGCATCTTTCTTTTGCATAAGGTATCTGATTGCAGCATGATCAGTATGAATAGTAACTTTTGAATCAACAATATAAGATCTAAACTTATCACAAGCAAAGACTACAGCTAACAATTCTTTTTCAGTAGTAGCATAATTTCTTTGAGCAGCATCAAGAGTTTTACTAGCATAATGAATAACATTCAATTTTTTATTTACTCGCTGTCCAAGAACAGCGCCTACAGCAAAATCACTAGCATCACACATAATTTCAAATGGTAAGTTCCAATCAGGAGGTTCAACTATAGGAGCAGTTGTTAAGGCTTTCTTTAGAGTTTCAAAAGCTTCCTTACAATCATCATCAAAAACAAAAGGTACATCTTTTTGAAGAAGATTAGTAAGAGGCTTTGAAATCTTAGAGAAGTCTTTAATAAACCTCCTATAAAACCCAGCATGTGAAGGAGATATGCCCAAGAGGCAATAATAAAAGTGGTTATTATATATATTTATGTTTATGATAAATGTTTATATATCATGCTATAATTGTATTAACCGAAACATTAGTACATGTGTGATATGTAGACAACAAAGAGTCCCTAGTATGCCTCTTAACTAGCTTGTTGATTAATGGATGATTAGTTTCATAATCATGAACATTGGATGTTATTAATAACAAGGTTATATCATTGTATGAATGATGTAATGGACACACCCAATTAAGCATAGCATAAGATCACGTCATTAAGTTATTTGCTATAAGCTTTCGATACATAGTTACCTAGTCCTTATGACCATGAGATCATGTAAATCACTTATGCCGGAAAGGTACTTTGATTACACCAAACGCCACTGCGTAAATGGGTGGTTATAAAGGTGGGATTAAGTATCCGGAAAGTATGAGTTGAGGCATATGGATCAACAGTGGGATTTGTCCATCCCGATGACGGATAGATATACTCTGGGCCCTCTCGGTGGAATGTCGTCTAATGTCTTGCAAGCATATGAATAAGTTCATAAGAGACCACATACCACGGTACGAGTAAAGAGTACTTGTCAGGAGACGAGGTTGAACAAGGTATAGAGTGATACCGATGATCAAAGCTCGGACAAGTAAAATATCATGTGACAAAGGGAATAGGTATCGTATGTGAATGGTTCATTCGATCACTGAAGTCATCGTTGAATATGTGGGAGCCATTATGGATCTCCAGATCCCGCTATTGGTTATTGGTCGGAGTGAGTACTCAACCATGTCCGCATAGTTCGCGAACCGTAGGGTGACACACTTAAGGTTTGATGTTGAAATGGTATAACTTGAATATGGAATGGAGTTCGAATATTTGTTCGGAGTCCCGGATGAGATCCCGGACATCACGAGGAGTTCCGAAATGGTCCGGAGAATAAGATTCATATATAGGAAGTCATATTCCAAGTTTGGAAATGATCCGGTGCATTTATGGTAGGTTCTAGAAGGTTCTAGAAAAGTCCGGAAGAAATCACCATGGAAAGTAGAGTCCCGGAGGGACTCCACCTTGCATGACCAGCCAACCCTAAAGGGGAGGAGTCCAAGGTGGACTCCCCTAGGGTGGCCGGCCAACCCACCTCAAGGAAAGGTGGGAGTCCCACCTTGGGTAGGACTCCCTCCTTGAGTAGGTTTCCCACATATGGGAGGTTTTAGTGTTGGGGTCTTATTCGAAGACTTGGACTAGAACTCTTGGTGCTTCCACCTATATAATGAGGGGCATAGGAGAGGGGGGCTGATCACTTCAAGCCTCAGCCTTGGCCGCACCCCTTAGAGGGCCGGCGCCCAACCCCCCTCTCTCCCCAAACCCTAGCGGTCTCTCTCCTCCACCACATCCCGCACGCTTAAGCGAAGCTCCGCCGGATTTCTCCACCACCACCGACACCACGCCGTCGTCTTTGTCGGATTCAAGAGGAGCTACTACTTCCGCTGCCCGCTGGAACGGGGAGGTGGACGTCGTCTTCATCAACAACCGAACGTGTGACCGAGTACGGAGGTGCTGCCCGTTCGTGGCGCCGGAAGCGATCGTGATCAAGATCTTCTACGCGCTTTTGCAAGCGGCAAGTGAATGTCTACCGCAGCAACAAGAGCCTACTCGTGTAGGCTTTGGAATATCTTTAAGGGTGAGACTCGATAAACCCCTCGTTGCTACCGTCTTCTAGATTGCATCTTGGCTTGGATTGCGTGTTCGCAGTAGGAAATTTTTTGTTTTCTATGCAACGTTATCCTACAGTGGTATCAGAGCCGTGTCTATGCATAGATGGTTGCACGAGTAGAACACAATGGTTTGTGGGCGTTGATGCTTATGTTATCTTTAGTTTGAGTACTTTGCATCTTTGTGGCATAGTGGGATGAAGCGGCTCGGGCTAACTTTACATGACCGCGTTCATGAGATTTGCTCCACGCTCGACATGCAACTTGTATTGCATAAGTGGCTTTGCGGGTGTCTGTCTCTCCTACTATAGTGAAGATTCAATTTACTCTTCTATTGACAACACTAGTATCACCGTTGTGGTTCATGTTCGTAGGTAGATTAGATCTCTCTCGAAAACCCTAAACCACGTAAAATATGCAAACCAAATTAGAGAAGTCTAACTTGTTTTTGCAGGGTTTGGTGATGTGATATGGTCATAATGTGATGATGAATATGTATGAGATGATCATTATTGTATTGTGGCAACCGGCAGGAGCCTTATGGTTGTCTTTAAATTTCATGTTGAGTAGTATTTCAAATTAGTTGTAATAGTTGCTACATGAGGTGAACAACCATGAAGACAGCGCCATGGACCTTGACGCTATGCCGACGATGATGGAGATCATGCCCATTAATGATGGAGATCATGTCCGTGCTTTGGAGATGAAGATCGAAGGCGCAAAGAATAAAGGGCCATATCATATCACATATGAATTGCATGTGATGTTAATCCTTTATGCATCTTATTTTGCTTAGATCGCGACGGTAGCATTATAAGATGATCCCTCACATTAATATCAAGATAATAAAGTGTTCTCCCCTCGTATGCACCGTTGCCAAGGTTCGTCGTTTCGAAGCATCTCGTGATGATCGGATGTGATAGACTCAACGTTCATATACAACGGGTGTAAGCCATGTTGCACACGCGGAATACTTGGGTTTGCTTGACGAGCCTAGCATGTACAGACATGGCCTCGGGACAACAGAAACCGAAAGGTTGAACACGAGTCATATGGAAGATATGATCAACATGTTGATGTTCACCATTGAAGCTACATCATCTCACGTGATGATCGGTTTTGGTGTAGTGGATGTGGATCGTGTACCACTTAACAACTATGAGGGATGTTGTATTAAGTGGGAGTTCATTAGTAATTAGATTAAAACATGAACTAATTATCATAAACATAGTCTAAGTAGTATTTTGAATTAATTTGTAGTATTGGCATCCGTTTTTCTACCAAGCGCTAGTCTTATTATTGAGATAGAAATACTGTTAAAATCTGAAAATAAACTTTACGGACTGGTACCGTATTGTTAAAGAATCAAGAAATGATTAAGTCCTATTGCAAACTTTTAGTAAACCTCACATTGTTGATTCAAAGAACTATGGTTTCAATTAGTACCTAAAGTTATCTTGTCTCCGTGAAACTCGAAGTTCAAATCTGTTTGAAAAGTAAGGAGCTGAAAATTTAGTTTTCAGAAATAATCAAGGTATGAGGTATATGTGATATCTAAGACCTTATTGCAAGATGATAGAATATAATTTGGTGAGACTACATAAACTCATAAGTTTTATGGGAATGTACGAAGGTTGAAGACGCAAGGCGTCCCAATCCTCCAACTATTGGGGCACTAACAATATTCGCATATCCATGAAGTTATCATCCTTAGTATGCACCGTTGCTAAGACTCGTCGTATCGAAGCATCACGTGATGATCGGGTGTTATAGATTCTACGTGTGCATACAACGGGTGCAAGCCAGATTTGCACATGCGAATACCAAGGTTAAAACTTTATGAGCCTAGCGTGTACAGACATGGTCTCAGAAAGTCATCATGATACAATGGATAAAAATTATGAGTGAAATTGTTCATCATATTACAAGGTTACTAATAGTAAAATCCGGAACACTTGTCATATGATGATCAAACTTCAAAGTAAGAACCTCGAGGTTATTGGTATTTGACCAACAAACCGAGAAGTTATTGAAGTTGATATGTTTTTCTGAATAATGAGGAAAGCTAAAAGAGAAACTATAAAAGATTATTGGCAGAAAGAAAGAAAAGACTAGAATGTCTAGCTCATGTGTATATAAATGATATACATGTTATGGTTATATTCCTAGTTAGGTCACACAATGAAATTCTTGGGTATTTGTACCATATTGGTTGGTATGAAGTGTCATACAAAACAACGCAATACAAGAATACAATGGCCTAAGTGACTGACAAGGAATATGATAGGAATGCACGTCTGGAACAAAAATAAAGTGTTATTATGTTCATCGTTGGCATTCTATCTAGCCCTTAGAATTTATAATAAAGAACTTAATAATTGTTATTTTGCTCTTGTCAAATAAAAACAATGAGTTGTTTAAATTATGACATTACTCCATGTACAATGGATAAGTTATTATAAATCTTAATGGTGAAACACACATACATAACACTGACGCTAAAAATGCCATAAGGCAAATGATTTGAATTCCACTTATTTGTGGAACCGCCATTTAGGTCATGTTAGAAAGGAACGCATGAAGGAACTCTATGCAAATGGATTTTTGGAGTCATTTGATTTTTGAATCATTTGGCGCTTGCAAATCTTTTCTAAAGAGAATGATTAAAATACCGTTCATAGGCCAAAAGTTGAACGGGCAACTAACTTAGTGAAAAAATACATGATGATGTATGTGGTTCACTGGGCATAGTTGTGTGCGGGAGATTCTTCTACTTCATGAAAACTTTCAACAATGAATTGAGTATATATATGTGGATATATTCAATAAGGAAGAAGTTTGAAACATTTGAATGGATTCAAATAAGTTTCAGCATGAAGTGGAAATCATCGTAATAGAAAAGTCAAATATCTATGATTGGATCATGGTGGAAATATTTGAATTACGAGTTTTAGCAAACATCTAAGAGAGTTATGAAATTGTTCTACAACTCACATTTCTTGGAGTATCATAATGATGATATAGTATCCAAGATTTGTATCCAAACCTTGTTGGATTAATGATGAGATAAAAATATTATGACGCCATTATATTTTTGTGGATTATACTTTAGTGACTACCGCTTTTACACTAAATAGAGCATCATCATGATCCGTTGAAATGACACCATACGAGTTATGACATAGGTAAGAAACCTGATAGTCTTTTCTTAAATTTTGGTATGCATAGCATAAGTAAATAAGTTTACAACCAAAATCGGATGAATGTCTTTGTTGGTTATCCCAGAGATTTGATTGGGAATTCTTCCCACGAGACAAAGACAAAAGTGTTTGTCAATGTTTCTTATTTCCGAGAAATTGTTTCTAGTGAAGTATTTGAGTGGGAGGACAATATAATTTGATAAGGTTTATGAACCTGAGCATAATGATCAGAGTAGCGCAGCATCGGAATTGGTTTCGGAAGCGGTCACAACGATCACGGCTCCCATGACTACAAAGTGTTTTAGTCATGGAGATCGAAGTACATATTGAACCTTATAGGTATGGTTTACTTTGTGATCAAATAAATGATTTGTGGACAAAGGATTGATTTTGAACAATGATAAACCAACTACAAACAAGGAAGTTATGATGGGCCCTGACTCCGTTAAAATGGCTATACGCCATGAAATCCAAGATAGATGAATACTTTTTGAAAGTAAATAGATCTATAAAATTGATGGACTTGGATGAAATATCCTTGAAGAAGCTTGACTTATCGAAAAGTTGTTTATGACAAAGTTCAAAGAGTTGACTACGAGAAGATTAGATCTTCCGTAGCAATGCTTAAAGTCTATATGGATTATTCTAGTAAACACTACATATTTCCTTTATGAGATATGTTAGTAGGATGGCAAAATACATTACTTATCAGAAGTGTGTATTAAAGGTGTATACAAGATACAACCAAGAGTTTTGCTGGTCCGTGGAATACTAGATAGGTATACGACTTCAAATTGGATGAAGTAAGTATCACGGAGTTGGAATCTTCACCAGATGAAATAGTCAAAGAGTTTTTGATTTCATCAGAGACGATGAAGAGGCTTGCATTTGCAAGAAATTAAGTGGGAGCGCTAAGACACATTTAGTACACTTTATGTAGGTGACATATAGTTGGTTATAAATGATGTAATTATATACTTGATTAAAAGGTTTCATTGAGAAATTAATTTCAATGAAAGGATATGGACTGAAACATATCTAGTGTCAAGATCTATGAAGATAGATTGAAACACAAAATAAGTTTAAGTCAAAGTACATAGAATGGATATTGAAATAGTTCAATATAGAAATATTAAGAAAATGTTCTTGTCATGTGAAGTTTTAACAAAACTTGAGTGTATCTGATACTCAATGAGTAAAAACACATGAGTGATTATGGATCACGAATAATATGTACACAATCAAATGTCATGTGCGCTAAAATGTTATGAGCATATACCAGAATGATTCATGAGATGATCATTGGACGACAGTAAGAGTATCCTTGAGTACTTTAGAAGAACCAAGGATATATATATAGTTTTGTATGGAGAAATGACAAACAAATCGCTGTAATGTGATTACACCGATATTTGTTTTGTCACATATAAAAATAGAATTTCAATCTCAAATTAGACTAAGTATTGTTTAAAAAGGTAGCACAATGAGCTAGAAGTAGTCTATGCTAGATTTAGAAGAGTTCTAAATATTGTGACGGATTCTACAAAAGAAGGCAGCGTATGTCATTGTTTTGACAATGACAAAGGATGTTAAGTCAAGAGGTTCTTTTAGAACTTGGTGTAGTTCCGACAGAGTCAGAACTTTGAAGCTATATTGTGTGTGACAATATTAGTAACATATTTCAGACCGCGGAATTAAGGTTCCACCAGAAGACCAAACATATTTAATGCCGACTCATTTGGAAATGAGTGATGCGTTGAGACGCAAATGAATTACAATATACTTACGTTTCTGAGCATGTCAGATCCGTTGACTAAAACCTCTCCCGTGAGCAAAATATGATAAAACACCAGAAGGCCAAGGTGCTATATCTTTACAAATGTAAACTAGATTATTGACTCTAGTGCAAGTGGGAGACTGAAGGAGATATGCCCAAGAGGCAATAATAAAAGTGGTTATTATATATCTTTATGTTTATGATAAATGTTTATATATCATGCTATAATTGTATTAACCGAAACATTAGTACATGTGTGATATGTAGACAACAAAGAGTCCCTAGTATGCCTCTTAACTAGCTTGTTGATTAATGGATGATTAGTTTCATAATCATGAACATTGGATGTTATTAATAACAAGGTTATATCATTGTATGAATGATGTAATGGACACACCCAATTAAGCATAGCATAAGATCACGTCATTAAGTTATTTGCTATAAGCTTTCGATACATAGTTACCTAGTCCTTATGACCATGAGATCATGTAAATCACTTATGCCGGAAAGGTACTTTGATTACACCAAACGCCACTGCGTAAATGGGTGGTTATAAAGGTGGGATTAAGTATCCGGAAAGTATGAGTTGAGGCATATGGATCAACAGTGGGATTTGTCCATCCCGATGACGGATAGATATACTCTGGGCCCTCTCGGTGGAATGTCGTCTAATGTCTTGCAAGCATATGAATAAGTTCATAAGAGACCACATACCACGGTACGAGTAAAGAGTACTTGTCAGGAGACGAGGTTGAACAAGGTATAGAGTGATACCGATGATCAAACCTCGACAAGTAAAATATCGCGTGACAAAGGGAATTGGTATCGTATGTGAATGGTTCATTCGATCACTGAAGTCATCGTTGAATATGTGGGAGCCATTATGGATCTCCAGATCCCGCTATTGGTTATTGGTCGGAGTGAGTACTCAACCATGTCCGCATAGTTCGCGAACCGTAGGGTGACACACTTAAGGTTTGATGTTGAAATGGTATAACTTGAATATGGAATGGAGTTCGAATATTTGTTCGGAGTCCCGGATGAGATCCTGGACATCACGAGGAGTTCCTGAATGGTCCGGAGAATAAGATTCATATATAGGAAGTCATATTCCAAGTTTGGAAATGATCCGGTGCATTTATGGCAGGTTCTAGAAGGTTCTAGAAAAGTCCGGAAGAAATCACCATGGAAAGTAGAGTCCCGGAGGGACTCCACCTTGCATGACCAGCCAACCCTAAAGGGGAGGAGTCCAAGGTGGACTCCCCTAGGGTGGCCGGCCAACCCACCTCAAGGAAAGGTGGGAGTCCCACCTTGGGTAGGACTCCCTCCTTGAGTAGGTTTCCCACATATGGGAGGTTTTAGTGTTGGGGTCTTATTCGAAGACTTGGACTAGAACTCTTGGTGCTTCCACCTATATAATGAGGGGCATAGGAGATGGGGGCTGATCACTTCAAGCCTCAGCCTTGGCCGCACCCCTTAGAGGGCCGGCGCCCAACCCCCCTCTCTCCCCAAACCCTAGCGGTCTCTCTCCTCCACCATATCCCGCACGCTTAAGCGAAGCTCCGCCGGATTTCTCCACCACCACCGACACCACGCCGTCGTGCTGTCGGATTCAAGAGGAGCTACTACTTCCGCTGCCCGCTGGAACGGGGAGGTGGACGTCGTCTTCATCAACAACCGAACGTGTGACCGAGTACGGAGGTGCTGCCCGTTCGTGGCGCCGGAAGCGATCGTGATCAAGATCTTCTACGCGCTTTTGCAAGCGGCAAGTGAATGTCTACCGCAGCAACAAGAGCCTACTCTTGTAGGCTTTGGAATCTCTTCAAGGGTGAGACTCGATAAACCCCTCGTTGCTACCGTCTTCTAGATTGCATCTTGGCTTGGATTGCATGTTCGCAGTAGGAAATTTTTGTTTTCTATGCAACGTTATCCTACAGCATGACCAAGAACACTACGAATACCTTTAACATCCCTAGGATAGGGCATCTTCTCTATTGCTTCAACTTTAGCTCTATCAACTTCAATACCTCTCTCGGAAATTTTATGTCCCAATACAATTCCTTCATTAACCATAAAGTGGCATTTCTCCCAATTAAGAACATGGTTAGTTTCTTCACATCTCTGCAAAACTTTATCAAGGTTCCGCAAACAATTATCAAAAGAATTCCCATAGACAGAAAAATCATCCATGAATACCTCTACAATACTCTCGCAAAAGCCATGAAAAATAGCAGACATGCATCTTTGAAAAGTAGCAGGAGCATTACATAAACCAAAAGGCATACGTCTATAAGCATAAGTTCCATAGGGACAAGTGAAAGTGGTTTTCTCTTGATCCTTAGTTTTAACAGCAATTTGTGAAAACCCAGAATAACCATCAAGAAAGCAAAAATGAGTATTTTTGGATAACCTTTCTAACATTTGATCAATAAAAGGAAAAGGATAATGATCTTTCTTGGTAACTTTATTGACTTTACGAAAATCAATGCACATTCTATAACCTACAACTACTCTTTGAGGTATGAGCTCATCATTATCATTAGGCACAACAGTCATTCCTCCTTTCTTAGGAACACAATGCACAGGGCTAACCCATCTACTATCAGCAATAGGATATATAATACTAGCTTCAAGAAGTCGTAATACCTCATTTCTTACGACATCCTTCATCTTAGGAATTAGACGACGCTGAGGTTCAACAACAGGCTTCGCATCATCTTCCATATTAATGGCGTGTTGGCAAATAGAGGGAGAAATCCCCTTCAAGTCATCAAGAGTGTAGCCAATAGCACCTCGGTGTTTCTTCAATATTTCCAATAGCCTTTCTTCTTCAAACTCTGTAAGCTTAGAACTAATAATAACAGGATATATTTTCTTATCATCAATATGAGCATATTTAAGATTATCAGGTAATGGTTTTAAATCAAAGACAGGATCTTCCTTTGGTGGCGGTGTTGTACCCAGATCTTCCACCGGTAAATCATGCTTAAGAATAGGTTGGCGAAGAAAAATTTCCTCAAGCTCATCTCTTTCTTTCCTAAAAACTTCACTCCCGCTATTCTCCAAATGTTGCTGCAAAGGATTATTAGGAACAAGAACAATAGATGCACACTTTTCAAATTTAAAATCATCATTAGGCAAATCAGCATTATAAGGAGTTTTGGTAAATTTAGAGAAGTTAAACTCATAAGATTCACCAGCAAATTTAGTCAAAATTTTCTCTTTCTTGCAATCTATAATAGCTCCACAAGTATTTAGAAAAGGTCTACCAAAAATGATAGGACAATAATCACTAGCAGCAGAACCAAGTACCAAAAAGTCGGCAGGATATTTAATCTTACCACATAGAACTTCCACATCTCGAACAATACCAATTGGAGAAATAGTTTCTCTATTAGCCAGCTGAATAACCACATCAATATCTTCAAGTTCACAAGAATCAATTTCGTGCATAATCTCCGTGTAAAGCTCATAAGGAATAGCACTAACACTTGCACCAATATCACATAAACCATAATAGCAATGATCACCAATTCTAACAGATAGCATAGGAACACTAACTTGTTTGGGTTTATTAGGATGTGAAACAATATTAGAAGCATCTTCACAGAAAATAATATGACCATCCTCCACATTTTCAGTCACAAGATCTTTAACTATTGCAACAACAGGTTCAACTTTTATTTGTTCTTCAGGTTTTATAGGTTTCTTTTCACTTTTATGAATTGCACTATTTATAACAGAGTACTCCTTCATTTTAGCAGGGAAAGGAGTTTTTTCAATATATGCTTCAGGAATAACATGATCAACAGTTTCAACTACAACGCATTTATTAATAGATGAATCAATTTTATCTTTATACGGTTCATGATACTTATCAAAATTCTTCTTAGGCAATTCATAATGAGAGGCAAAAGCTTTATAAAGATTTGCAGCAACTTGAGAATCAAGACCATAAGTAGCACTCATATTACGAAATTTATGAGTATCCATAAAAGCTTCAATGCATTTGTAATCATAATGTATACCTGATTCTCTTTCTTTGTCGATTTCCCATCCTTCAGTATTTTCCTGGATCCGATTAAGAAGGTCCCTTTTAAACTCTTCCTTATTGCGCGTGAATGATCCAGAACAAGAAGTATCCAGCAAGGTCTTGTCTTCAAAAGAAAGTCTTGCATAGAAATTATCAATAATAACATTACCAGGAAGCTCATGAATGGGGCATTTGAGCATTAAAGACTTCAATCTCCCCCACGCTTGGGCAATACTCTCTCCATCATGAGGCCAAAAATTATATATGCGGTTCCGATCCTTATGAATTTCACTTGGAGGATAGAACTTAGAATAAAACCGGGGCACAATATCATTCCATTCAAGAGAATCCCCATTATCCAGTAATTTATACCAATGCGCCGCTTTACCAGACAGCGATATAGAGAATAGTTTCTTCCTCACTTCATCCATAGCAATACCTGCACACTTGAATAAACCGCATAATTCATGTAAAAACAGTAAATGATCTCCAGGGTGGACAGTTCCATCCCCTGTATAACGGTTATCCACTACACATTCAATAATTTTCATAGGTATTTTGTATGGTATCTCTTCCTCACCTGGCGCCTTATACACTACCTTTGCAGTAGTAGTAGATTTTCCAAACAAACATTCGAGAGAAGATCTCTCCATAATGAATTATAGCAGCAGGCAGAAATAAAATCAGCACTAACAGTAAAAGTTTCCCTTACCAATTCCACTTACCAATAGCGCTTCACTCCCCGGCAACGGCGCCAGAAAATAGTCTTGATGACCCACAAGTATAGGGGGTGTATCGTAGTATCTTCGATAAGTAAGAATGTCGATCCCAATGAGGAGCAGAAGGTGTTGACAAGCAGTTTCGATGAAGGATTCACTGTAAATGCTCACAGACAAGTATTCAGGGGGTTTTAATGTAACAGATGAATAAAGTACGAGTAAGTAAAGTGCGAGATTAACAATTGCAGCGAGTGGCCCAATCCTTTTTAGCACAAAGGACAAGCCGGTTTGTTTACTTATAATGACCAAACGTTCCTGAGGACACACGGGATTTTAGTATAGTGCTTTCGCTACATACGGCTAATTAATCTTCATTGTTTTGATAAGTGTTGTGTGGGTGAACCTATGCTAATGTACCGCCCTTCCTAGGACTAATACAAACTTGCGATTATACCCCCTGCAAGCATCCGCAACTAGAAGAAAGTAATTAAGAATAAATCTAACCACAGCCTTAAACTCTGAGATCCTGCTATCCCTCCTGCATCGATATACCAACGGGGGTTTAGGTTTCTGTCACTCCGGCAACCCCGCAATTACCAAACGAATACAAGATGCATTCTCCTAGGCCCATGAAGATGAAGTGTCATGTAGTCGACGTTCACATGACACCACTAGAAGAATAACACCACAACTTAAATATCATAACATTGAATATTACTTAACCATAGTTCACTACTAACATTTAGACTTCACCCATGTCCTCAAGAACTAAACGAACTACTCACAAGACATCATATGGAACATGATCAGAGGTGATATGATGATGAATAACAATCTGAACATAAACCTTGGTTCAACGGTTTCACTCAATAGCATCAACAACAAGTAGAAATCAATACCGGGAGAGTTTCCCCTATCAAACAATCAAGATAAAACCCAAATTGCTACGGCGGTGACGATATGCAGCGGTGGAGACGGCGGTGATGATGGTGGAGATGATGGTGATGGTGATGGAGATGGAGATGATGTCCAGCTCGATGACGGTGACGATGGCGTCGATTTCCCCCTCCGGGAGGGAATTTCCCCGGCGGATCTCAGCCGCCGGAGAGCTCTTTTCTCTCTGGTGCTCTCCGCCCCACAGAGGCGGTTGTAACTCTTCGCGAGGTACCCTCTGTGGCTTAGATCTTCGGGACGAAGGATTTCGCGAAGAAAAGGAGGCGAGAGGGGCTGTGGGGCCCCCTCCTCACCAGGTGGCGCGGCCAGGCCATGGGCCGCGCCGGCCTGTGGTCTGGCCCCACCTTGGCTCCCCTCGGCTCCCCCTTCTGGCTTCCTTCGTCATCTGGAAAAATAGGATTTTTGGTATAATTTCCTTCCACAGTTGATCTTCCGAAATATTGCATTCTGACGGTGCTTTTTCCAGCAGAATCCTGGCTCCGGTGCTTGATCCTCCAATAATGATGAAACATGCAAAATAGATGAAATAACATAAGTATTGTGTCCAAATATGAAATATATCAATGAATAACAGCAAATTATGATATAAAATAGTGATGCAAATTGGACGTATCAAGCATGTGCCCCAAGAATTTTCTGCTTTTCTTCATATGCACAATGAAATCCGAGATGCATGTGTCCATGCACAGCTGAAGGCGGATCTAGCTGCGCATTTGCGGACGAGAAGAGGAGCAGCCAACAATGCATGATTTTATTTCTATTTGTTTGCCTGGACGAATAATTTAAGTACTATTTGTTTGTTGGGTTGTACGAATAATTTAAGTACTATTTGTTTAATTGATTGTATGAATAATTTAATTCTATTTGTGTGTTTCTATGAATAAAATGTGATTGATATGTTGTTTCAAAATATTGTAAAAAGAAAAGAAAAACTTGGGGCTGCCGTTTCGGAGGTGCCGGTGTGGAAACAGCGTCCCCAAATGAAGGATGCACTGTCGGTGCCCTCCACCCCATACAGCAGTGCCGGCAGTCCTGCGGCGATTATTTGGGGGTCGCCGGTGGAGATGATCTTGTGCTGCCATCCCAGTGAACAAAGGAGCAGCCATCTCTGCTGTTGCAGTGGCCGCAAGACGGGGAATGAGGCCAATGAGTAGCAGGGCGTACGTCGAGACCACGGTCGCCTGCGCGCGCCGCGCCGGGTGATTGATGTGCGTACGGACGGGCTAGCCGGACGACTACACAGAATTGATACTGTTACGAGTCCACCTGTCGTGTCGACGGAGCGAAAAGCTGGCATCCGCAGGGCATGGGATGGCACCCGTTGCTCCGCGGTCCGCGCCCATGGCCCATGGGTCCATGTTGCACTAGGTCTAGGTGACACGCAGGAGAAGAGGAATAAATTTGTTCTTTCACGGTCACGGCCATGCTTAAATATCGAGGGCTGATGTGTTGTGTGTCCGGTTTTGGACCATCTCAATACATCGTATGGTCTTTCTAAGAGCATCTTCACTGGTGGCCTCTAAATAGGCGCCGACACTGCTTTATGGGGTGTCGGCAGATTCCTCTCCGTCGGCGGGTTCCTCTCCACCGACGTCATCAGGTCCCGCAGTTCCCTGGTGAGAGGGCCCGCGTCTGTGGCCCTGCCGGTGGCGACGGTGGCACGGCGAAGCCAGCGTTGGAGACGTGCCAGTCATGCGACAGCTTGTACACTGGCACGGGGATGCGCTGCCAGTACAGTACATCGGCCTCGTCGACGCTAAGCTACAACAAGTGGAAACGCCGCCGCTACCGCTGGCCTCGTCGTACTGCGGCATCGTCGGTGGGTGTGTGGGAGGTTTCCGCGACGGTGGCGGCTAGGGTTGGAAGGCGGGAAGAAGAGAAGTGCGCGCCAGTGGGGTTTTAAGGGAGGCGGTGGACGCGCATTGAAGGCGCGTGGGGAAGGTGGGTGGATGCCGCGTGGCTAGTCGCCGCCCTGCTCGCCGCTTGGGTTTCCGCGTGGGAGGCCATTAACACCGATGACCAACCTTCTCACGTCGTTTCCGATGCGAACCTTCGCGTCCTCTCGCTGACAAGGCGCCCCCACCCGCGAAAACCGTCGTGCCGTGAGGCGACGGCGCGCTCAATTCGTGCCCTTCGCTAATGGCCCGGCACGGGTTACCGGTGCTTCTATTGGGCTCGAAAAAGCATCGGCGCTATTTGGGGCGCGCTGGTGCGAGCCCATTTCGATGCTGGCCCCCAAAACTCTATCGGGCCCGCTATCGGGGCCACTATCGGGGCCGTCGATGGAGATGCTCTAACACAATCTCGAGCGGGTCGATGTGAACAGGCGCGAAGCGTAGGAAAGTGCGTTTCCATTTAAGCCGGCTCGATGCATACTGCTTAGCCTGTTCATCTAGACACAAAACGCGACTCTAATATAAGTCGTGAATGCTTTTGCGCGAACGTTGTACGGTCAGTAGGCCTGATCAGACTGTCCACCCAGAAGGTCATTGCCATCGCAACGGCCAATAGAGAGCTCGACCAGCTCGCTATGTGGGACTGCCTCGGCGTCCAGCTTCGTGAATCCTGGCTGGCACAGGAGATGCCGACTTCTCCAGCCACGCCGACACGCACCCACGCATGCGCCGTCTCCTGCTCCATCCCCGGCCTGGGATCCGTGGTCGCCGTCAAGACAAGCTCCCCTCTCTCTTCCACCGTCGCCCCCCTTCCTCCTGCACCGCTAGTCTATCAACTGCCATGTCAGATGCCGAAGATCGTCGACTTGATCAGCGATGACGAGTAGTAGTTCATGGCTAGGTTTTAGCAGGCATCGCTGGCCCTTTTTAATTTCTATGTTTTTCTGCATTTTTATAATTTTGTAAATTATGGGCTTTTATGAATGAATTTTTTTAATCCTTTTTATGCGTCAGGCTGCTGTTATATCCTAGAAGAAAATAGATGCGCTGTCAATTTCTACCATTTGAGCAATCGGACGCAGGCGGTCAGTTTTGACGACCAATTTGCATCGACCCGTTGGTGATGCCTTCAAAAGAAAAGATGTCAGTTCTAATCTCAGATTTTCTTTTCCAGCCAAGAATGTTCCACCGTTGTGTTTTAATGGCGTGTTTTGTTTCCTATCCTTCCGCCCCCCCTATCATGTGTAACAATCTCTGCTGTAATGACCAGTTCAATGAGAAAAGAAACTCTGGCGTGTACTGGCCTCTAGACTGGGGGGGGGGGGGGACGTTTTCGCACCGAGGAGCATATGCTCCCGGTTTTTGAAATAACTTGTATTCATAGTTTACAATGTTAGAAAAAATCTAAATAAAAAAATGACGCGTACATCCCAACACTACATGTTCTCATGAAGCCCCAAGTAGTTTCGCGGAAAACCGTTATATTTTGTGTCGTTCGTAAAAAGACAAACTTTAGTGCTTAAAAAAAGCTTTTCACAAGACTTTTGTTAATATTTTTCAAACAGGACACAAAAATGTCGATTTTTCGCGAAACTTGGCGTGCATACATGTAATGTCAGCATATACGTGGGAAATTTGTCTTCGGATTTTTTTTTTTACCTTTGGAAATGTTTTCTCGGGTACCAGTAGCATATGCTCCCAAGTTCAAAAGTGATTTTCCGTTTATATTGGAGAATAGTGGTTTTCCGTTTATTTGGAGAATGGCGGGACGTAGACCGAGCTACACACAGGCCATATTTTGAATCTAGGAAATTTTAGTTTTAGATATGCCAAAAAATACGAAAAAATACCATGATATAGAGCATGTTCGAATCTATCAAGGTGTAAATTTCCAGATTGAAATACATTATATTTTGAACTCAGCAAAAATAACAAATCTTGATTTCATCATTGGTGACTAGTAATGAACAGCACTGTAATCTAGATTTTGTCATTTTGTGAGATTTTTTATTTTTACTTGGTGCAAAACACAATTTATTTCAATCTTAAAATCACATTAATAGATTCCAACATTCTCTTCCTCTATATATTTTTCCCCAAAACTCTCTGAAACTATAAGTTTTTTAAAAAAGAAAACCCGGCTACATCTAGCCCGGGCTATAAAGGTTTTTGGTCTATATTGCCTCTATATTAAACAAGGAGAAGAGCCGACCCAAAGCTTCTCGTTAACAGCAAAACATCACACTTGGCGCGTCACTATCAGAACCATTAAGTTGCAAGAGCGTGTTCGCTCTTTTGCCCCACTTGCTCTTCTCCAAACATTCACGTTTTCACCTAGCTAGTCGACCCGAGAAGTGCCACACACGGAGAAAAAATGAAGGAAAAAAAGGCCAATGGACTGAAACAGACAAAGACAGTTTATCACTGGTCGTGGTCGCCTTCATGCTGTTGCCATGTCGACGCCAAGAAGGCGCCATCACCTGAATAAAAATTTGTCTCCCATGCACACTGAGGCTGTTTCAGCCGGCAGGGCCCGTGACAGTTACCACGCTGATGGCCATCGGCAACCAACATCTCGATTCGAATTAAATATTTGATAGATATGGCCACTGCGAAAAGACACGCGGTGACCTAGCTAGCTAGCAGAATACGATCTACTGTACATTACAGGGGCCACACCACACAGTTTGATCAACGTCGATCGAAGCGGCGCATGCTCATGCAGAGAGATATCGGCGTCTCCTTTCTGATGACATCGTTTTCCGATGGTGACGTGTTTCTTTTGTATTCCCTCCGTCAAGTCAACCCAAGCACATCGCATGGTCATGTAGGAATGTATCTAAATTTACTACTTTCTCTGTCTCATAAAGGATTTTTTTAATTTAAATGTATCTATTATTTTGGACACATCTAAATTTACATAAATCTAAGCCATCCTTTATGGAACACAGGGAGTACAAGTCTACAACTACAACTGAAGCATATAATTAACGATGACAAATTTACTTACGGTACTGTACCTACATAGCCACATAGGGATGATACAAGCACGTTATTTTACTCATAAATAGCACTAATACCTTACTCGATAAGTTGTAGTTAGATGTAAACTATAACCATGGGTACCCACACTCTACCCGTTTATATACTATCATATGGATTGACCTGTGCATCCGAGTGTTTCAGTAGTGTAAGCGTCGATAGTGGTCAAACAAGTTTGGGGGCCCAAACTAATTCTCCCCACATATAGGATGAGTTTGTGATTTCTTAATTTTTGATAATTGTATGTACTCAGCTACCTCTTAAAGTTAACCTTGCAAAAGGAACTGACAGGACTGCACGAAATATGTTTTCTGTCACGAAGAAGAGACAATAAAACATATTTTCTTCAACTGTCGGGTTGCTAGTCTATATGGTTAATCATTCAGATAGGTTCTACCTTATACCCACTTCACAGCATTGCAAATATTTTTGGCTATTGGCTAAATGGGGTGGATTCTAGGTATAAAACACTTATCAGAGTGGGCGCGACTCCTGTCGTATGGCCGCTTTGGCTATGTAGAAATGACAAGGTTTTTAATGATAAAAATTCTTCTCTCATGCCGGTCATTTACCGGTGTATGGCTTTTCTCCGTTCATGATCGCCGCTTCAACGATTGGAGAGCCGCGACCTCTTTACGGAGGTGTCTACTCGATTGGAGAATACGGTCAAGGAGTTTATTTCTCAACATTGATGGCTGCATAATCGTCGGATTGCGGCCAACGCAGACTAGTTGGTTTTCTTTGCTTCTTTTGCAACTTCATATTTGTTTCTACTTGATACTCGAATGACTGTGTGCATATTAGTTATGTAGAAGCTGGATGTAATACTTAAAACTTTTGAGTAATAAAGCACCCTTTATCGAAAAAGCTACCTCTTACATACGTGAGATAATTGATTTTTTGTCTGCTATCGATGAATGTGAAAGTGTGAATATGTTGTGCAGTATTTGATCTACATGTTAGGTACCTAGATACTTATTTGGTAGGGGTGCTTGTAAAGTTTTATACTGTCAATATAGGTATGGATAGAATTCTATATATACTCACTAATTATATGAATATAGGTATGGTATTACTTCACCCCACACGTAGCCTACCATTGCCATCCTTATATACTGAGATCGTGCAAAAGTCTCTACACAAATCAAATGGCAGTTAAACTCGAGTAACTAAAACCGGACACTTGTCCGGTTAAGCGGTTTTCACGGTTGCACCTGCATGCTTCGCTTAACATATGTACCATCCAACCAATGAACTGTTCAACAGATGATTGACCTGCCCTGTGGTGCATGCCCACTTCGGTTTAGCATCTGCAAGCATACATGTGCACATACAAAGAGAGAATATAAGTAAAGCAAACGACAAAGTTTGTAATCTGCAGGCGCGGTGCATATAAGTATATATAAGTATATATGTTATCCAAGGGCGGCTATCTTAACCAAAACAAAGGGCCGATCGACTTAACCAGTCACCATGCATGAAAACAATGCGATTAGCCTGACAGGTGTTGGGCGGAACGTGAAGTATATATGAGCTACGCTCCGGATACATACTCCCTCGGTCCGCGAATAAGTGTACATCTAGATTTTATGTTTAGTCAAACTTTTTAAACTTTGACTAAATATATAGGGAAAAGTAGCAGCATTTATGACACTAATTTAGTATCCCGAGATTCGTTTTGAAATGTAGTTTCAAATTATACCAAAATCTTATCATATATGTTGCTACTTTTGTTTTCACAGTGTTGGTCAAAACTTAAAATATTTGACTTAGTATAAAAGCTAGAAGTACACTTATTTATGGACGGAGAGAGTACGTCCGCGCGCGACAGGTCGAGCAACTCTCTCAACATCACGACTTCGCCATGCCATGCACATGCATGCAATACGAAGCCGCGCGCCAAGCTTTGTTAAATATAATCATACGAGACGACTCGATCGTAGTAAAGCGCATGCGGTAGAATACTGTATCGCTTACGTATAGTGAAAGCTAGTGATCACTAACTGACAACCAATACATCTGGATCGATGAATGGAGACATATTAACAGAGAAGAGAGACAATTAATTAGGCCATCGCCATCGGTCGCGGTAAGTTACGGGTCCTTTTTACCGACAGCTCGGCTGACGGGTCTCACGCAGCAACCCGGAGAGTGAGATGCTCGAGAGTGTGGGTGTCTGCGCGCGCTGTCGATCCTTGGAACATCGATTCTTATTTGTATCTTAAATATATCTATATACTTTGTATCTACATAAAGTTGAGCAGCTTCTTTTGGGATGGAGAAATTATCAGAGCAACTCTACTAGACTAGACATGCTAAACATGTACAAAAATGTAAAAGTCCGGCGAAATTACAGTTTTGACTCGGTTTGGCCCGCCAGTCAGATTCCATGTTCATAGCCCGGCCCATAAGCAATTTATAGTGGCCCGATAATTTGCACACACACTATATGTAGAGATCGATGCGGTGGAAATGGGTTCAAACCCTATTTTCGTACCACCGCATCGACTGCTCCGTTGCTGCCCTAGGCTTTCTCCGACGAGTAATTCCCCGGCATCAACCACATCCGTCGCATCCACCGCTCCGTGATGTTTAGGCATGGAGGATTCAGATAGGGGGCAGCAGGATTAGAGCCGGCAACGCCTCCCCTCTACGCGGCGGAAGCTCAAGCGAAACCTCTGCCGAGGAGCACGCCAAATTGGTGCGGTCGATGGGCGTGCTAAAGCGTGCCGTGAAGAAATGGAGGAACCATGGGCTCAGGCCACCACCATCTCTCTATGTGTACGCCCACGACGTGGAGGCGGACTCATCTTCTTCCTTGCACCACCGTCATGGTCCCCAACCCCCTCTGACAACATTTGGGGCACGGTGACGAATGCCAAAGAGGCACCGACACCTCTGAAGGTCATCGACGAGAAGGGCTGCATCGAAAGCGATGAAGTGGAGCGCATCGCGCCGCCGCTCGAAGCGGACGCATCGACGACACGACAGTGTGAGGAGGACGAGGATCGATGGGCCATCGCACAGGAGCAGGCATACAAAGCATTCCAGAAGTTGATCGCCGTCCGCTGCGTGAAGAGGGAGATCGTCGACCTCAAATCGAAGTAGCTCGCCGTCTCCCGCCGTGCCCATAGGCCTGGTGAGGTACCCAGGACCGAATTTTTGTAAATTAGGGTTGCAGTAGGTTTTAATTTGCGTCTGTATCGACGAACTTGAATCACGAAGTATGTTGCGATGAACTCGAATGACCAGTGTTCAAAATCTCCCGCAAACAATGTTTTTCGAATTTTCCAGCTCCGAGTACGGTGTCTGATCAGCGCTTCATCGATTTCGGCATGTATTCGCGTCTTTAGTACAGTAGCATTTACTACGCTGGAGTGTGCCTTCTTATACGCTAGCGATGCACTAGCTCCACGTCGATCTTTTCCAACCGGAGGAAATACTTGATATTTTACAGTATGAGATTTAGCATATGTTTTTGCTAGAGTTGCTCTTACAATCAATCGTCGACCTGCTGCCATAGTGCCACTAGTAGTTGCTAGTGATCGACATGCGACATTTGGAAGGAGGACTGGTGTGCCTATGCATGTGTAACATGTAATGCTGATCGAGAGACGTTGGGGACAAGAACCTCCCACCCACCGCTCGTGCCCTGAAAGGATTTTTGATGGCGTGACTAGGGAGACAAGGTGAATAATTAAAGGGGCGACGGACAGTAGGACGTGTACCGAACAGCAAAGGCCTACGTGCAGACGCTTGCATTGCATCCATCAGATTGCATGGCTGCGAGGCGATCGGCCATGGCAAAAGTACCTGCTGATGTACAATGAGATGGAGAGAGGAAAGAGGCGATGAAAGTACATGGAAAAATGATGGGAAATTGAGAGGGGACACCATAGTACTTGCCTGATGTGGAGGACATGAATTCCTGTCCTGCCGCAACTGTTGCCCGGTTGCGATTTACGGGTCCAGCTAGGCATCATTACGCACAGCTAAGCTAGCTTCCGGAAAGCTGTGCACAGTCGCTTGAGTCTTGACTGACGGGTAACATGTAAGACGAGAGAAACTTTGTTTGCGAGAAAATTAGGGTTAGAAGCTATTCTGCCTACCCCTCTATATATTTTCTCACATTGTTTTCTACGAATCAGATCATTATTGTCAAATGTGCACACATCAGATGGATTCCACGAATCATTTGTCTTTTACCTGCCCTTTTGCCTTGTTTTGTTGGAGATACATCTGCCCATCCTGGACTCCTGTAATCTTAAAAAAAAAAAAAAAACTGGAGTGCAGTACAAGTGAGGTTCATGCGCAGTCAGAGACTCGCAATTCTTCAGAAACGTTGCGATAAATTGAGGTGTCCCCTGAATGACGCGCAGGCCGGTAAACTTTACATGGCTGTTAGCGCTCTCAAGACTCCCCTGAATGATACTGTTACTCTGTCCTGTTTGGGTGCAAGAAGCACATCTAGGCTGAATTCCAGGAACAAGACCATCCGAAGTTCTTCCAAACGATACGATCGAATACTACGTAGGGTGTAGCACTGTGTGTAACTGTTTCTTGTGGTCCTGAACCTAATTCCAAACGCCAAGTAATGGCATCTTGGTGTGTAGAGACGGCACCAAATTATTCCCGTATAGTACATGAAGAAGGCCACGTCTTTCGCGTGCGACTGAATCGGCCAGGACTTCAAGTTAACAAGATTCGATGCATGCAGAGGTGTTTGATTAGTTGGTAGGAGCAATGGCCATGCAAGTTTCACGGGAGAACGGTTGTAGGCCTCGGAGGGATTTTTGGTTCAGTGTACCGCACCGCAGGGAGGTAAGTTCAGTCTTCAGTGCACTCGAGCAGGCAGGCATGCATGCATGCATCTTGGGAAAGAACGACCGGCTTGTGTTCATTTCTTCACTTGTACTGCGGAAGTGCAACGGCACAAAAGGGTTTCACGCGTTTGTTCGGGAAACATGCACTAGGACTCCGCGACAGTTGGACGGGCCGGTCCTGTCGTAAGCTGCGCTCACATGCCTCATGGTGCCAACCAAGACATAAATCACACAGACACGGCCACGCGCGCGGCGAAGGAGAAACGAGCAAGATGTTAAATTTACCAAGCTTGGCACCAAGCATGCACTCACTGTCGTGCCAGTGTCACA
The DNA here is from genome assembly GCF_019359855.2 of Lolium perenne. Lineage (NCBI taxonomy): Eukaryota > Viridiplantae > Streptophyta > Magnoliopsida > Poales > Poaceae > Lolium > Lolium perenne. The sequence continues at coordinate 264,688,082 of NC_067245.2, forward strand.
GGCCATGCATAGCGCTGCCTGGTTACTGGTCGCATCAACACCCGGCGGCCGCCTGCCGGTGGTTAGCATCTCAGTGCCGTGCACGGTGCATGTTATACTGTTGCTAGGTCGTCTACGTTCCCCGGAAACATGAGGATGCTGCTCTTTTGAACTTTGGCGAGGGGCCTATCTAGGGTATCTAGCCGTCTGCCTTTAACATGTTTAGTTAACTACATACAGAGAATCAAAAGCTTGAGTGCATCATTGCCTTTCTCTTTCATTTGTAAGTTTTAAAATAAGTGCCGTGACTATTTCTATATATGGATGTATCTATTCATTTAAACTCGTGTAGACACATTCACAGTTAGATGAAGTCGCAAAAATTATTTTAAAATGGAGATGATAGTACAGTAGAACGTCAAATATTTATAACCTTACAATTATAAACATGTAAGGCTAAATAAATAACATATTTGCAAGTTAAAACAAAGGGAAACACTTATATTTATTTACTTTGCTAGTACACAAGTTTTGTTTCAAATAATTTTTTTGTTGCATGCAAAGATTAGCAGCTAGTTTAAACAATGGAGATTAGAAGAAACAGCAATTAGAAGCTATATATTAGCTTACTCAAACTAATTAGTAATCCAAAAAAATTAGGTTATCGCACTTTGGACACTGGAGAGTTTTTGGCACGTGCGCAACTGTTTCCGATGTAAAATTAGGTGCTAGAGTAGGCAGGATTGAGTTTCGTAAGTTTTTTATTGGGATATAGGGCCCTAGTTACCCGTGTGAGTGTGGCCCGTGTTCCCTGCCGGGAGTCCGTGACAAGGTTTTGCTAGTTCTCAAACTGCTAAGGAAGACCTAGATTCAAGTTAAGTCACTCCTAAAAGCCATACGATCTAAACACGTACGAGACTTGTGCGACTATAGAAGAGATGCGACAACACATAAGAGAGTACGGAGGAAATCGCGAACTTCAAATTTCTTCACCTTTGCTCTGAGAATATGTTGAGACTGAAGATCAATTTTGAGAAAAGTAAGGTGTTCGTGATAGGGATCATGGACAAGGAGAAAAAAAAGGGTGGCTAGCTTTCTTAGCTATAAGCTTGGTCAATTCCTTTTGAAGTACCTGGACGTTCCGGTTAATGATCGTCCACTTAGGACGGTGGACTGGGACTTCCTCCCATACAAGCTGCGTTATAGGGTTGACCCATGGCAGGGGTTATTTTTGGCTTCGGCGGAACAGCTGGAACTAATGAACTCATGCCTCTCTAGTCCCCCGATGTTTGCTATGAGTGTGTACTCTCTCCATCTGGCCACGTATGATGCCATGGACAAACATAGGTCCCGCTTCTTTGGGAAGGAGTCAAGAATAAGCAGAAATACCACATGGTTGAGTGGGCGGTGATGGTGTGCAAACCCAATGAGTTTAGTGGGTTGGGAATCCTTAATACCATGTTTCATAAATATTTCCCTAATGCTTAAATGGATCTGGAAATTGTACCAAAACTCCAATGGGATATGGCCGGACCTTATCCAGGCTAAGCACCTGAGAGGTAGGGACCTCTTCTCTAGGGAAGTTCCAACTCACGACTCCCAATTCTAGAATTCCATCCAAAAGATAAAATGTTATTCCAAGCTGGGAGCAAGACATTCGGTTCTCATGGGGAAGAGGACCTATTTCTAGCTCGATTGGTGGATGGAATCCGGACCTCTACGCGAGCGTTTCCCACAGATGTTCAACTGCTCTAACATGCCTTACATCATAGTGTTCGAGGCTCGGGTGGTTAGCGATAACTAGGGGACTGGCACATTCGCTTCCGCGGGCAATTCGGCTTGCAGGAGGCGATGGAGTGGGACAAACTTATGTAGGAAGATCCAAGAACTCCCAATTTTGATGGAGGATGATGTGGTCTCTTGGTCCCTTGAAAACTCGGGGGTTTTCTCTACTAACTCAATATACCTTAGTCTGTCGCGAGGAGCGGCAATCACACACTGCAAGGAGGTGTGGCGGACGAATGTCCCTCCCAAGATAATTGTTTTTCTTGTGCTAGCTTCTTCGGGGAAAACTACCATCTAATACTCAAGTTTCATAATGATGCGGCCCATCAAATGGTACATGTAGCCTCTGCGGGAGGGGGGGATAGAGGACTGCAACCATATTTTCTTCGAATGTGATTTGGTGACATTCATGTGGGCACGAGCGACAGAACTCCCGCACTGCGACTGGAACCCTGTTGGGGCATGGAAATTCATGGCGCTTGCACAAGGCATGTATGTCCCCCTACGTCGATTGGTCTGGTTTACCTCGATTGGTCTGGTTTACCTTCGCGACATGTGTTGATAGTGGCGGAGCTTGATAGAATATTCAGGGGGATGCAAAATACGAGTATTTGGAGGGGCAAAATCCCCCAAAAATTCTTCCAAGATGCTCAAAAATAGAATTCCTTCATAGCTAGCTAGAAAGCTGGGGGCGGTGCCCCCCTGGCTTACACTAAGCTACGCCATTGTGTGTTGGGTCTTTCGAGCATCCGTCACAAACTTACTATCAAAGGGAAAGCTATTAGGCACCCTGTTGATGCCTTTTTTCTCATGTCCTTATACATGCAGTGTTGGAGGGTGTTGGTCAGACAGTAGGATGGAGGACGTCGCGCCAGGCGAGGTCAAGCGGTTGCGCGCGTGAGTTAGCGTTGGAGCTTAGATTATCTACCTCTTTTATTCAACCCGCTACAAGGCATGTTGATGTACTAGACTTGAACTTTCTCTTTCTTCTTGTGGCAGCCAGTTGTGGAGCACGAACAAAATACAAGAGGAGAAAATTCAATAGAAAACAAAAAATATGCCTAAGAAATGGTAAGTCATAGAACATATGTAAGATACTATAGCCATATCATCATATTCAACAACTTCTTCATCTCGTTTTCCTTCAAAAAAGATTGCATCTTATGTTTCCACATTGGTATCTAAATAAAAAAATGCATCAAATGAGCAATCCGTTGGAGTATTGGGCACCAAAATTACCCGTGCATCCCAATTCTCAATTAAAAACAAAATTAGCCAATTTAGAACTAAATTTTCCTGGGCGCTGTTGGCTCACTGTTGTCCAATGCCATGCGTGCAACCGGTGGGGATCTGGGCGTCGGGCCGGGTGGACTAACAATGGCGTACGGCGTGGGATCACGGTGGTTCCGCGCAAGGAGGAGGATTGCGGGGCGAGGAGGAGGATTGACGGGAAGATGCAAATATCTGTTGATGGAGGGCAACGGACGCCTGTCAACTCTATTTGTCTTCTCTGATCGAACTGGGGAAAGGAGAAGAGAATTTGGGCCACATATGCCGATGGGCTGAGCTAGAGTGCAAGCAATACCTAGCACCATTTGTGTTGGAAAGGGGGGCGGCGGCCCAGTTTCTTCTCCACTACGCTCCGCCAGTGGTGGTAGCCTTGGCGTGTGTGCTGATCATGGGTGATTGATCTATGTCCTAGACTATGGTGGTGTGTGTTTTGAGTGCGGTGTTGAACTCGATGTTGTGGTTGGTGTGGCTTTATCTATAAAGTTGGACTATATGCCTTCTCTTAAAAAAAAGGTACAAAATAGATGTGAATCTTTAACGACCGGTTGAATGTCGATTGAACTGACAAATAGGCAGCTAGCTATACATCGACCACGCGATTGTACCCTTAATTTTTCTTACAGAAAATAATGCAAGTCTCTTCAGTTCCCGTGTTCAATGGTTTCCTCCAGATCAAGTGTTCCATCTAAATCTCAGGCTCTAGTGAACACCCTCTAGCGGTCTAGCCCTAACCTCTAACTCCATCGACGTCTCCTTCCCCAGCACCACAAAACCATCTAAGTTGCAGAGTCGTCAACAAGTCTGGTGAGATCTCCTTGCTCTTCCTAATTGGTTGTAATCACCTTTGCTACGTAATTGGCGGTTCCATCCCAAAGTTCACATATGTTTGAGGTTCTAGTTGATTTCGTTTCAGGGTAATAAAAAGGATCTCCCTGAGCTATGGGTCTATGGCAAACGAATTAATGAATTTGGGCTATAAATCATATGCAGCGTGGGAAATAAATTCTTATTGGTGGGCTTACTTTGGTTGAACTCTAGAATCGAACACCATGCACACCCGGCAACTTTCTGCGAGAAAATGAGCCCACGGAGGAGAACGAGATCCTCTGACTTACTCCCGAAAACTGCAGAGAGCGTTCACGGTGTTTCCTATTCACCGCTCAATGCGGCCCCTATCTGGGGCGCCGCACAGGGCGGGATTCCTCGGGCCGGCCCATTAGGGGCGAGGACGATTTCACGTTTCCGCCCAGCCTCTTTAGGTCTCTCTACCGGTTTTTCTTTGGTTTAGGCTGGTTCCCTCAAATTTTGAGTTGGTTTAAAATTTATTTTTGTTCAAATTTTGAATTTGTTCAGGTTTAAAATTTGTTCAAATTCGAATTTTTTCAGATTTCAAATTTGTTCAGATTTGAAATTGTTTTCGATTTCAAATTTGTTCAAATTTCAAATTTGTTCAAATTTCGAATTTGTTTGGTTTTAAAAATTGTTCAGATTTTGATTTTTTCAAATTTTCAAATTTTGAATTTGATTTAAAATTTTGTTCGGATTTTGAAATTGTTCAAATTTCAAATCTGTTCATATCTTAAACATGTTCAAATTTCGAATTTGTTCAATAAACTGTTTAGATTTCAAATTTATTTGTTTTTAAAACTGTTTTGATTTCGAATTTGTTTTGTTCTAAAACTGTTCAGATTTCAAATTTGTTTTGTTCTAAAACTGTTCAGATTTCAAATTTGTTCAGGAGAAACCGGAGTAAAAAATAGGTAAGAACTGTTCGGACTCGTGAGCGGTAGGATCAGGATTTGTTGTTGTGCTTTAATTTTCGTGTGTTGGGCCGGCCCACGTCGTTTCCGCTTCAGGCAGCACCAGTTGGGCGCGCCGCTTAAAGCGGCGCATAGGAGCTCCCGGCGTTCACGGCTGTAGTCCGTCCATTCGCATCCGACGACGCGTATCCAACCCTCTGAAAACACAGCAACATGACTCGGCCCAAAGCCCACTTTGACTCCCATCGTCGTTTGCTCGCAGAAGCTGGCCGGCACGCCCAGGACTCGACCATGCCGTCGTCGTCGCTCCTAACCAACGCTTGTTCCTTCCTTGTCACGCCGCTTGACCTAGGCGTTGCCTCTGCCCTGGCGTGCACTGGCTGCGTCCTCCAAGAGGAGGAGCATGTGTCGGTCAAGTCGCCGCCCGTGACCTCAGCGTCACCGCTTGCCGGGCGCACAACAGCCGCATCCTCCAAGCGGAGGAGAAGGAATGGTGTCATCATGGTGGCCGCTCTCAACCTTAAACCTGGGGAACAAACCACACTCAAAACTGAATCAACCTCCAAAACAACTGACAATGGCCATTAAAAGACAGCTACACTGAATCTTGTTTAAGCTTAAACTGTTTCTTTGCTAATCCAAATTGTGCAAATGAGGTACAATTGGAAATATATGACCATGCACTACAAATTTTATTTTGTGCCTAAGTAAAATTTTGCACGGATTAAGAGCAGTTTTAAGTTTGATTTGCTGTCATATAAATTACTCTTCAGTTGGACAGAATCGTGTTTGGGCTAAAACTATTTCTCTGCTGATTCAAATCGTAAAAATAAGGTACCATTCAAAAGATATGACCATGCACTACCACTTTTATTTTGTGCCTAAGTCAAAATTTTGCATGGAGTAAGAGCAGTTTTAAGTTCGATTTGCTGTCATATAAATTATACTTCAGCTGGACAGTATCTTGTTTGGGCTCAAACTATTTCTCTGCTGACCCTAATCGTGAAAATAAGGTACCATTGGAAAGGTATGTGAAAGTTGGATTGAATCCGGGCTGCATGATCGCAATGCCTCGGCCCTCCTCATATATTTATAGACAATTACAAATACACAATACAAGTATAGAACACGTATTTAGCTAGGTGACTTGGAGTAGACTCCAAGTTGATCAGCCGGTGCCTCCTTATCTAACACGCCCCCGCAGTCTGAACCTGGGAGAGCATCGACGTGAAGACTGGATCGGAATTCCCTGAACAAGATTGTCGGCAGACCCTTGGTGAAAATGTCAGCATATTGTGATGTAGAAGGCACATGTAACACACGAACAACACCGAGAGCCACCTTCTCCCGAACAAAATGAATATCGAGCTCAATGTGCTTGGTGCGACGATGATGAACTGGGTTGGCTGACAAGTAAACAGCACTGACATTGTCACAATACACGATAGTGGCTGTGTCAATGGGACGATGAAGCTCCTGCAATAGTTGTCGTACCCAGCATGATTCCGCGACCGCCGTGGCAACAACACGGTATTCGGCCTCAGCACTAGAACGAGAGACCGTTGTCTGGCGACGAGACGACCAGCTTATCAGATTATCTCCAAGATACATGCAAAACCCCGACGTAGAGCGTCTAGTATCCGGACACCCGGCCCAATCAGCATCAGAGTAGGCAATAAGGGAATGAGAGGTGGAACGGGGCAAAGTGAGACCATGGTGGAGAGTGCCCTTAAGGTAGCGAAGAATACGTTTGATCAGAGAGAGATGAGGTTCACGAGGGTCAAGCATGTGTAGACAGACTTGTTGGACGGCATAGGAGATGTCAGGACGGGTGAGAGTGGCATACTGAAGAGCGCCAGCAAGGCTACGATAGAGAGACGGGTCTGAAACAGAGGGGCCGGCTGTGGAGGATAATTTGGCTTTGGTATTGATAGGTGTGGTGACGGGGTGGCAATCGCGCATGCCTGCGCGAGAAAGAATATCCAGAATGTATTGGTGTTGAGAGAGGTGAATGCTGGTGGGGGAACGAGTGACTGAAATACCGAGAAAATGATGAAGTGGACCAAGGTCCTTCATGCCGAATTCACGACTGAGAGCAGAGGTGACATGGGTGAGGAGAGATGTGGTGGAGGCGGTGAGAATTATATCATCAACATATAAGAGAAGGTATTCAGTATCAGAGCCCCGATGAAGGATGAAGAGAGAGGCATCAGACTTGGATTCAACAAAGCCGATGGTGCGAGCAAACGAAGAGAAGCGTTGAAACCAAGCACGAGGGGCTTGTTTAAGGCCATAGAGAGATCTGAGAAGACGACAGACATGGGTAGGATGTTGAGGATCAATAAATCCAGAGGGTTGCTGGCTATAGACCACTTCATCGAGATGACCATGGAGGAATGCATTTTTGACGTCGAGTTGATGAATGGGCCAAGCGTGAGAGAGGGCAAGTGAGAGAACGATGCGAATGGTAGCGGGTTTAACTACAGGGCTGAAGGTTTCATCAAAGTCGACGCCGGGCTGTTGCGAGAAGCCGCGGACCACCCAACGGGCTTTATGACGGGCAAGGGAACCATCGGAGTTATATTTGTGGCGAAAAATCCATTTGCCGCTCACGATGTTGGCACCAGGTGGGGGAGGGACAAGAATCCAAGTTTGGTTATGTGTGAGTGCGTCGTACTCATCCTGCATAGCCTGCCGCCCGTTAGGATCGCGAAGAGCTAAGAGGTAGGTAGATGGTAGTGGAGAGGAGACGATGGCAGAGAGATTGAGCCTCTCTTTGGACCAGGAAGACGACCTGTCGTGGAGCGAGTGCGATAGACAGGAGGTGGAGGAGGTGGTACGGGTTGAGGCTGAGGTGGTGGGGAGTTGGGTGGTGTAGGTGCAAGAGGCGTGGTGGCGGCAGGAGAGGAGTGCGCAGCGGGCGAAACTGGTGCCGCGGGAGGTTGGAGAGGAGGCTCGGGAGGAGGAGGTGTTGCCGCGGCAGGGGATGCTGCCGGGCGAGGAGAGAATACGGGAAGCGGTGGTGAGTCTATGGGATCGAAGAGGTCAGGTGGTGGGGTTGGCGATGGTTGAACTGGTGTGTCTGGTGCATAGGGAAAGGTGTGCTCGTCGAAGATGACGTGACGAGAGATGATGATGCGGCGGGTAGCGAGATCAAGACACCTATATCCTTTGTGATGGGAGGGGTACCCTAAGAAGACACATTTGGTGGAGCGAGGAGCTAATTTGTTGGGTGTGGTGGAGGTAATGTTCGGGTAGCAAAGGCAACCAAAAACGCGAAGAGTAGGAGGGGGTGAGGCCGAAGAGGAGTTCGTAGGGGGTGGTGAGGGTCTTGGCATTGGTGGGGCGTATGTTGATTAGAAAGGTGGTGGTGTGTAGTGCTTCGGCCCAAAGAGAGGGGGGCATAGAGGCTTGAAAGAGAAGGGTTTGAATGACATTGTTGGTGGTGCGAATGGCTCGTTCTGCTTTACCGTTTTGTTGGGATGTGTGGGGACAGGAGAAACGAAAAAGGGTGCCATGTTTGGTGAAGAAGGAGTGGACTTGTTTGTTGTCGAATTCACGGCCATTGTCACATTGGATAGCGAGGATAGGGAGGTTAAACTGGGTGCGAGCATAGGCATGAAAGGCATTGAAGGTAAGGAAAACATCAGATTTCTTACGAAGGGGGAACGTCCAAAATTAATGAGTATAATCATCCACAATAATGAGGTAATAACCAAAACCAGAGGTGCTAGGAATAGGTGATGTCCACAAATCACAATGTAACAATTGAAAAGGTTTTACACTAATGGACTCCGAAGGATAAAAGGGCAGCCTGATGTGGCGACCCAACTGACACGCATGACATAAGGACGACGATGCTTTGTTGGGTGGAATTTGTTGATGTTGGTGGAGACGCCGCATGGTGTGGTGGCCAGGATGTCCAAGGCGGCGGTGCCAAAGGTCGAATGATGAAGTGGTGAGGAGAGCTTGAGCGTCTGGTGGTCGGAGGGAGTAGAGTGGGCCCGAGCTATTGCATCGAAGAATCACGGTCTTGGTGAGAAGATCCTTCACAGTGAAACCGAAAGGGTCAAATTCAATAGAGCAAAGATTATCGATGGTGAATTGACGAACATAAATAAGGTTTTTGATAATATGGGGAACAACTAGAATGTTACGAAGATATATGTTTTTGGGATGAAAAGGCAGTGTGTAAGAACCGATGTGTGTAACAGGAAGAGATGCACCATTGCCAACTATGATTTTATGTGAAGAAGATGGTCGAAGGGAAGAGAGTATACCATGATCGGATGCCATGTGAGACGAGGCGCCTGAATCCATAAACCACTCTTGGTTACCAGGGAGGTGCATGTTCTGAAGTGATGTAAGAAGAGCTGGGTCGAGCTGCTGCTGCGAGACGTGCTGCTGGGGGGAATCATCAAACCATTGTTCCAGATCGGCGTCATGGGAGGAAGCTGATGACCGGTGGCGGTGTAGGCTTGGTGACCGGGGCGGGGGCCCAGGACGCCTACCGTGGGCGCGCACCAACGTGGCTGCCACGGGGCTAGCTGGAGCTGCTGCTGCTGTGCGGCCCGAGTTGGGAGCCCGGTCCATGGATTGTACATCCAGGGAGAGTTGCTATCGCGGCCGCGGCCACGACCACTGCCGCGACCACGGTGACCACCGTAGCCCCCACCATGGCCAGAGTTGATGAAGAGGCCAGGCTGGTAGGACGGAGGGGGACGGGGATCGGTGCTGCCTGAGCCACCGCCACGACCAGCCGGAGGGGCACGCTCGCCACCAGCGTGCGGGTTGATGCTGTTGCCGCTGGCCCAGAGCGCGGAGGCGGCCGCATTCTTGGCGTCGGTCTTCTTCTGCGCCTCCTCAAGAACAAGAGCATAACGTGTTTGAAGAAAGGTGGGAAACGGCACCTGGTACGGGAGGAACGAGCGGAGATTGCTGAACTGCTCGTTGAGGCCGCGGAGAACCGTGAGGACGAGAGTTTCGTCGGAGACTGGCTGGCCGACGTCGGCGAGGGCATCGGCGAAGGACTTGAGTTTGGAGCATTAGTCGTGGACGCTCATGTCGCCTTGCGGGGTGTTGCCGAACTCCGCGTCGATGGCGAGAGCGCGGCTTTTCTTGTTGTCGTGGAAGAGGCTGGCCAGCGCGTTCCAGATTTGCCGCGCCGTGGAGCCAGGGGCCATGATGATGCCGAGGAGCTCGGAGGAGATCGAGCCATAGATCCAGGAGAGAACGGTGTAGTCGTCCCGTGCCCAATCAGATGTGGGCGACGTGTCCGATGGCGTGGCGCCGTCAGTGCCGAGGACGTGGGCGGTGAGGCCGTAGCGCCCGAGCGCGACGAGGAAGAGCTCCCGCCACTTGGCGTAGTTGGATTCCTGCAGATCAAGAGTGACAGTGACATGGCTTTTGATGGAGGCGACGTAGGAGGAGGGAGTGGGGTTAGGGTTTGGGGTGGGTGCAGTGGTGTCGACGCTTTTGCCCATCTCGGCGAGGCGGCGTTCGAGTTCGGCTTGGCGAGCCTGGAGGAGAGACTCACGTTCCTTGAGCTCTTGTTCGAGCTTCTTGAGTTCGTCGGCAGACATGGTGATGGTGGCGGCGTGAGAGAGGGAGGAGGGCTAGGGTTTTGGAGGTTTTAGGGTTTTTAGAGGGAAGAGAGGATCGGCTGGTGCTCTGATACCATGAAAGTTGGATTGAATCCGGGCTGCGTGATCGCAATGCCTCGGCCCTCCTCATATATTTATAGACAATTACAAATACACAATACAAGTATAGAACACATATTTAGCTAGGTGACTTGGAGTAGACTCCAAGATGATCAGCTGGTGCCTCCTTATCTAACAGTATGACCATGAACTACAACTGTTATTTTGTGCCTAAGTAAAAATTTTGCACGGCTTAAGAGCAGTTTTAAGTTTAATTTGTTGTCTTTCATATTACTCTTCAGTTGGACAGAATCTTGTTTAGGCTTAAACTATTTGTCTGCTGATCCAAATCGTGAAAATTTGGTACCATTGGAAATATATGACCATTTACTACAACTTTTATTTCGGTCCTAAGTCAAAATTGTGCACGGATTATGAGCAGTTTTAAGTTTGATTCGCTGTTTTTCATATTCTTCACACTGATTGCATCCACCTAGGACAAATCCTTCTATTTCCTTTTCAAGTCCATAGAGAGAAACGGAGAGAGCCAGGATCGTGTGATTTACATCAGATTGATGGGAAAAGCAGCGCATTGAGGAGCAGAGCCGCGCGATCGCCCCAGGTTCTCGCACCCTTTTTCTATCGTCGTTTCTTTGCGCTCGGTTCTAGCGCCTGTTTGACCTTATGGCGCCTTTTTTTCTGAGCGAAGGCCTGATTTCCATCTCCGCTTCATTAAACTGGGCCGTGGGCCGACGATGTCGCTGTGTTTTTTACCTCATCGTTGCGTTTCCAGAGGCTACCGTAGGATGCTTAGCGAACGAACCGGAGTGATCAACATCCCTCTGCAGTTTTCAGGTTTAAGTCAAAGGATCTCGTTCCCCAGAGAAAGGGGCCGAGAGCAGGGGACATCCAACACGTTGCTCTAACCCACATTTCGCAGTTTCTAGAATCGCCTGAAGTGTCAAACACGAATGATGATATGCAAATTCCAAATATCAGCGACTTTCACGACATGTTCTCTGCCATAGGCAAGGAACGTCCGCCGTAACCACTGCAATCATGGCATCACACGTAGCAAGGAATGAGCAAAGGCAGCTCGCAGACTTAACCATCCAGCACCACGTGAGAACCGATGAGGAGTGAGGCACCGAGCAGAGCATCAACCATGTCTCCATGGGAAAATATGAGAGAAAGAAGGAATGGAGATAAGATGGGGAAACGAAGAGGAAAAGTAAGATTCTTTTTACCAACCTGTCTCCGCTTCGCAGATGATAAAGCTGGTGCTAACACGGTGTTAATGTCGCTAAACGTCTGACCTTGTGCTATATATCAACGTCAGCTTCTAGGCAACACATGGAATACGTTGCCTTGGCAGAAGTCACAAGCAACAGAGCGTATATACGTGCATGCGTGTACTGTCGAGCTGTGGGAGATAGTGGGAAAGATGGATGAAGATAGTGGAGAAGTTTAGTTGATGAGAAGAAAAGGCATACGTTGTATTAGATTTTCCAAATAATTGTGATTCAGCGAAGGGGTTCAGTATTTTCTACGTGACAGTTTTTGTATTTGAGCATACTCTCTCTCTCTCTGTGCCAAAGGCTGAGAGATGACCGAAATAGACTCGGGGCTTGTAATAGCAACATACCGGGATATTCACTTTTGCTCATAGGAGCATTTGCTCTCGTTGTGTGAATCAACATTTTGAAGTGTCAAAAAATTGTAAAATAAAATTTCCATGTACATCTACATATTTTATGTTCGTACACAAGTTTTCAAAAAATAAACTAAAAATAATTGTGGCTCCTGTAAAAAAGACAAGTTTTGATGCTATAACACGACTACGTACAGGATATTTTTTTTGTCTTTTTTGTACACGCCATATAAAATGTTGTTTCTCCACGAAAATTTGTGCACTAACATAGAATGTCACGATGTACACCAACAATATCAGAATTTTTTAACATTTTTAAAATTGGTTTTTAATTATTTTATATAATGAGAGCATTTGCTCCTATGAGCCAAATTGCCACCTCCCAACATACCCAGCTATTGTATTTTTTGGAGCAAAACAAAAGACTTGGCTTTTTTGACAACAGACTTAGCTTTTTTTTTCCAGGATACAACAGATATTAGCTGGGTTGTGGCCTTGTGGGTGCTGGAAAGTTGTGGCCCTCGTTGCGGAAGAGAGTTTCTTAGGAGGGAAAGGCCGGCTTCTACTGGCCGGGGGAGGCAGGATGGAGAACGTCACCTGTTAGCACAAGTACAAATCTATTTTTTCTATCTTTACTATTATATTTGAATCCGTAAGTTATTAAAAATGTTTGATATCAAACATCATAAGAATCAAGGCTGTACAATCACACCCCCTTAACTTCAACCATGTTGGACCGTCCGATGGATTTCTTAGTACTTTGTCCCCCCTTCTGGTTGTTAGCGTTAAGGTCGGGTCTATTAATTTGCAGACGATCAATCAACGCTTTTCGTATTGTCTTGTTATTCTCGGAATAAAATCAAACTGATGAGCACAAGTCATGGGAATCAATTTTCTTTCCTATCAATTTGCAGACAATCAAAATAGCAGTTTCCTTATTACCTTGTCTTTCTCGGAATAAAATCAAATTGATGAACACAAATCATGGGAACCTAATTGGATTATTTTCCCAATGCCACCCTCCATTCACGTGTGCACTGTGTTGTGACTAGTGACAAAGGCCAAAGGGTCTGAGGAGGGGGATGGGCGGATGGCGGCCGCGGCGAGCGCAACATTCCCGACTTGTATCCACCCGCTCACGCCAAGCCCATGCACCCACACGATACGCATTATCGTCAGTCGCGACGCCCGCCAAGATCATCTCCTCCCTAGAGCTTGATGAGCTGCACCACACGCTCGAGGAGATGGTGTGGTCTTTGTTCACGACGGATCGCATGTAGACCCGATGCACACGCGACGAGGTCCTTGGTGGCAGCACATCATGGATGAAGACGCCGCTGACGGTGGTCGTGAAGGCTTTCATGGAGCTGACCCGTGGGATGGAGGACGAGCGACGCCTCACGCCTTCCCCACCTCCCCGTTGCACTGATCTATATGATATTAGTAATTTGTACAATCTCACGTGTTATGGTCATGTTTGTGATCTACGATACGGCTGCCACAAACGCCAGTGAATGTAGATTATTGATGGAGCTTGACAACACTAACAAAAGATTCTTGATACGTTGGGACTCCAAGTGCAGAGTGTGTAGTTTAGGAAGCAATTTTCCCCACAAGAGTGACTCGAGGGTTATATCGAACTCTCTCGAAACTACGCAAAGAGGTATATCTCCCTCTCTTTTTCTAGCAATTCTGCAAAGCAAAATAAAGCCTCGTGTCCCCAACTCCATGTGTGGTTGTCAAGCACAAGGTTTCGTGTAAGTAAATAAAACAGAAGTAGTAATAAAATAAGTAAAAGTAGACAAAATAAAGTAACTAAGTAAAAACAATAAAAAAAATTATTGTTTTTGGAGTTTTGGATGCAAGTCGGATAAGTTAATATTTTTTGTATATTTATAATAAAATAATGCTGCAAATAAAAAGTAAGATAAAAGCAATATAAAGGTGTTTCTTATGATAAAAAGTGGACCGGGGTTCATGGTTTCACTTGACTATTCTTTCTTTTAAGGTGTAGTGGATAATAACAATTCATCAATGAGATATGAAGAGCAAAATAATAACATGTGAAAGATACGCGTCCATATAGATATCATGTCCTCACATACAGATGATGCAACACATCTCTCTTATACTGCACAAGAAAGGGAAAACTCCATGCAATCTTGTATTAAGAATTAATAGAGCATAGCCATAATTACTTTGACATAATGTTTGAATATCAAATATACTACCTTGAACAAACAAGATCATCACACTTTGTCACGTGACGAACATAGCATTTGCATTCGCTTTATCCCTAGCGAGGTAGCAAAAGAAAAGGCAAAACCATAATAGATCATAAATATGTTGTCACTATTCAATCACTAAAATCATGCTACTACATCTAATACACACATCATCCCACACACGCTCTTGCATAATAGTTGGATCAAAACCAATACTTAAGAACGGGGTACATAATATGCATCTATCAATACATCTTGCACATAATATGATCTTTTTTTCCTCATACCACAATATCATAGAATAAGGATCCACCACATAGGTATTACAAATATGGTCATAATCATGTTAGGCAGATCATATATATGGCACTAAGAACTATGAAGAACATGAGAGAAATAGATCAAACTACTACAAAAAAAAACCCGTAGTCTAGAGATGAACTACTCCCCCTTGATCATGTTGACGATGATGAAGACGTTGGAGAAGGTGGAGATCCCTCCGGCGGCGGAGTTTCCCCCTCCATTCTTCGCTGTTGTAGCCTCTGTTTTCAAGTTTTTGTCTTCTGCAGCGCTCTCCTCTGGAGAACTCTTCGGGGCCATATATATAGTGAATTTTAGGTCAAAATACGTTGGTGGGCGAAAAGATCACGCAATTTAGATGATCGGTAGCCAAAAGAGGTCAGGTGGCGCGCCCTACAAGTCTAGGTGCGCCACCTAGCCTCTTTTGGGCCTCAAGCCCCTCTAGGTGAGCATCCAGGTCCCAGGGTGCTTCTCCCGATGAAAAAATGATGCTCCAAAAATCTCAGCTCAGTTTGACTCTGTGTAGGTCTCTGAAAGTGAAAAATAAATAAAACAAGAAATTCATGTTTTGCAGAGTTATAAATCAAATAATGGGGATCATTGTTAAATCCCTATAAATCAATATAAAACATGGTATTATCATCATATATGTTGCAAATATGTGGGAATTTAATATGATAAAGGATAAAGTTCATGTATGCATTTTACATGCATCAACATCCCCAAGCTTAACCTATGCTCATCCCCGAGCATAAATGTGATAAAACTAACATGAAATTTGAATTTTATTATATAGCTTCCAAATAATCATGCAAAGTATCACAAGGTTTAGTCAATAAAGAATGACAATAAATAATATGAACTTATAAAGTCATAACTCTTACATTCTACAAAGCATGCATAATAGTAAATAGCATTGTAAGAAACGTGAATGATAAGTAATATGAACCATAAAACATGCTTAGGAGAATCCTATTGAATTATTTGGAAGACTATTTGTCCTCTCTTTTGATTCTTTGGATACTTTTGACTATTGAACACAAGAAAGTAAGTAGGAAATATATGTGCTAAACCTCCAACAAAATAAAAAGGTGAAGAGAGTAAAACAATAAGATTTTGTGCAATTCATGTCAACTATACTCATAAGGATGGGGTACCATGCATCTCTTTGTTTCCGAGATATCTAAGATTCATGAGTTTGACCTCTTATAAGTAAATATTGCATCATTCTCCTGGTGCTAAGGATTGCACCTCTTGCTAATAACCTTCAGATTGCCAATAGACCTTTCACATATTGCTTGAACCAAGTATCGCAATGGGGTACCTCCTTGCCACCTGTACAAAAGGAAAAATCGGCTTATATAAGCTTCATCTTAAGCCATCCATACCCCGACAACAAGGACAACAGTCTTTTGAGCATCCTCTCCAACTCTCTCTCAATTTTTTCATACATATATATTTTTTCTATTTTTTTGTCTTTTTTTCTCTTCCATGTAAGCATGGCTTTTAGTTAGCGGCTCATTGCTCTTCTCTAACAATATGCATAGTCTAATCTTTATATTGACAATCCCCTTATTTTCACAACAGATAACCATCAACGAACCCAAAAGAAATGGCAATAAACTTCAAGGTACAGAACCTTAATGGTGCAATGTTGAAAGACATCCCCATGTAAGCATGGTTAAGGTCTAGCTCATTACTCATAATCAGTCAAACCCATGACGTGCATAGTCATATTATCCTTCCATGCCTTACTTTCCTATGAGCTTTGAATTAAACAAAAAGAATATTTTGAAATGGTTGGAGGCATAAAACACATATCATACTTGGAATAGCAAGTGTTATATAGGTAGATATTATAATATTTGGGTTTGAGTGGAACTTTGAAACAAGTCTATGCTTGCGTGAGAATTCATTTCTTTTGGCGAGCAAGAGATCTAGAAGCATGCAATAGTATACACAGAGCTATTCATTCATCATCAAACAAAGATACTTAAAATTAAACATATATGTATACTAGTGATAAATAGCACTGAATAAGAAATATAGCAAATAATCACTCAATATAGCATATGAAACTAGAAATACCATACACAAAATAAGTTTCAGCTTTTAATTGGCATTCCTCCATTTCTTTTATAATCATGCAACTATATTTTCTTTGATCATTCAGAGATAAGAGAGTTTGATCCAGTAGATCATTCATATGCATTATGAACATTTAATATGATGGTCCTTTAATTTTAAAAACTAAACTAGACACAAATAAAACAAGGATGCTTCAAGTTTTTGCAAAAAAATCTATGTTGCTCAAAAAACAGAGTTTAGAGGTGCTCAAACAAGGAGATTTAGAATGAGTCCAATGGGGTGTCATGAGAATCCCCAATCTTATGATAGTCACCATACTTGAATTAATCTCAGTGTGATATTCCTCCATTCCCCATGAATAAACTTCAACATAAACTTTTCTTCCCATTATTTTCTATGGAGTGATATTAGTGGTACAAAAAAATCATGCTTGTTGTTATTTTTGTCATAAATAAAATTACATATTCATGAACCAGAGAGAACATAATGTTCTATTCATTCTAGCATATCAAAATTTCCAAGAAAAGATCATTTTGATACTCAAAAGGGTGGATCCAACATTGAAATACATAATCTTCCAGAATTTTTGCTGCAGCAAAACTGAATTTTTAATACTACTTAGACATGTCATGATTATTAGCCAACTTACGTGCATATAGAGGATGAAAAGTTTCAGCTACTCGAATTTATCAAGATTATAGGAGTTACCAAAAAATCAGAAAAATCATGCACTAAAAAGTGCGGCCCATAAAACAACAAATCCATATTTTATTTGCAACTTTAAACATCCAAATGGGTAAAAACTTGATACTTTATTTATAAACCAGATAGTAAAATAAAATAAACTACCATGCTACAGCAAGCATGTATAACAAAAATCAAATACAAAAAAGCATCTCGGGTTGCCTTTCGTAAAGCACTTTCTTTATAGCCATATAGGTAGGCTTACTTACTTGTTTTTAAGTTGTATGGAGATTGTGTGGTAGCTTGAATGTTGGTGCTATATCCTTCTTCCTTGGAAATTTCTCCATACACTTCTTATGTGGGAATTGGAATTTAACATTTCCTTCTTCCGAATCAATGATAGCTCATGTGGTTCTCAAAAAAGGTCTCCCAAGAATTATAGGACTAGAGGTATTGCTACCCATGTCCATAACAATAAAATCCACAGGCACATATGTCATATGTAATTCAACCATAACATTATTATCTCTTCCTAAAGCCTTTTTGCTTGAATCATCAGCAAGTAATAAATCAATTAATTATTTTTCCATATTTTTAAGATTAAGCAAATCAAATAGCTCTTTATATATAACAGAAACACTAGATCCTAAATCTACAATAGCATGGTGTGTTTCTTTGTCAATAGAAATTAAAGTTTTGGAGATCCAAGAATCCCCAAGGTTAGGTGGTATCATAGCCTCATTATTGTATCTTTGTATCTTTTCTTTAATGACATAGTTAGCAATTTAAGAACCAAAACCAGCTTGATGAACATTAATGGTTGGGTTCTCAAAAATAGCAATCAATACATGCAAGCTACATTTATCAAGATCTAATAGTGGCTCGCTTACTTTACTAATTTCTTCATGGATCTTTTGTTGTAGGAGGTTTTTGAAAGATACAACTTCTTGTGTTAAGAGATCAACTTACCCATTTAAAGCATCCTGTCTTTCAAATTTTGCTATGAATTCTTTATTTTACTCTTTTTACGTAGAAATAAAAGATCTAATGGTGTTTTCTAATTCATTAGAGTTGTTACCATTAGCATATTTGTTGGGCACATAAGGTAGCCAGCCATAAGAATTATTGTAATTATTACCATACCTATTGTTGCCAAAGTTTCTTATATATAAAATTAACATCTACATTTTCATTGTTGTTTCCAACTGATTCTTGTAGAGGAACATTGCCACTATTGTTTTGGCTATGTAGGCAAGTATGGCATCAATTTTATTAGATAGAGGATTTTCTTCTTCAATCGAATGCACTTTCTTAGTGGGATTAGGTGCTCTTTCAGTGTGCCATTGACTATGATTATGTAGCATGCTTTCTAATATGGATTTAGCTTCAGCTTCAGGCACAGTTTTAGTCATAAAAGCATGGCCCACAGCAGAATCTATCATGCTTCTTGACATTATATTTAACCCATTATAAAAAGAGTGTAAGATAGTCCATTCATTAACTCCATGTGATGGGCAAGTTCGAAGCATGTTTTTAATTCTTTCCCAAGCTATTGTTACATGTTCATTATCATTTTGTCTAAATGATGGGGTGCTATTTCTATTTTGTGAGATCTTAACAGGTGTGTAATACTATTTTAATGAAAGCTTATTTAAGATCATCCCAAGAGTTTATACTAGTAGGTAATGACAATAACCATTCATTAGCCTTTCCTCTAAGAGAAAATGGGAATAATTTAAGTTTCACAATATTGTTTTCCACATTTTTAAACTTTTGCATATCACAAATTTCACAGAAATTATGTAAATGCATAGAGGCATCTTCACTACCACTACCGCCAAATTGTTCCCTAGTTATAAGATTTAATGACCCAGGACTTACTTCAAAGCTTTTAGCAGTTATTTCAGGCGTAGTGATAGGTTTAGCAATAAAATAATCATTAGGAGTGTTTGTTGATGTCTACGCACACTTCTATTTCTCTAGACAGTGTTGGGCCTCCAAGAGCAGAGGTTTGTAGAACAGCAGCAAGTTTCCCTTCAGTGAATCACCCAAGGTTTATCGAACTCAGGGAGGTAGAGGTCAAAGATATCCCTCTCAAGCAACCCTGCAATTAAGATACAAGAAGTCTCTTGTCAGATGTATAGGTGCACTAGTTCGGCGAAAAGATAGTGAAATACAAGTAATATGGATGATTATAAGTAGTAATTGCAATCTGAAATAAAAATGGCAGCAAGCGAACATGTAGCAGAACTTGTTGGAAACGGTGTTTCAATGCTTAGAAACAAGGCCTAGGGATCATACTTTCACTAGTGGACACTCTCAACAATGATCACATAATTGAATAAATAAATGCTACTCTCAAACACTCTCTTGTTGGATAACAAACACCATTCATTGTGTAGGGCTGCAAAAGCACACCTCAAGCCGGAGTAAACAAGCTCCACAATGTCATAAAGGAATCACACACGATGCGCACACTGTCACCTTCACACCGTGGAGAGTAACTCTGGAGTTCATATTAAAGTAACCTCTAGAGTGCATAATAGACAAGAGTAACATCTACATATTCAACTAGATTACAAAGCTCATGATCACATAAAGATCACACCATGGGAGAGAGTTGAACCACATAGGTACCGGTAGAGCCCTCAGCCTCGGGGGAGAACTACTCCCTCCTCATCATGGGAGACAGCAACAGCGATGAAGATGGCGATGGAGTCGATGGAGATGGCTCCGGGGGCAATTCCCCGTCCCGGCAGGGTGCCGAAATAGAGACTTCTGTCCCCCGAATTAGGGTTTTTGGTGGCGGCGGAGCTACGGAACTCTTCTGGTATTTTGGCTCTCCGTACTAGGGTTTTCTGATACGAAGGAATATATAGGCGAAGAGGCAGCGTCGGGGGAGCCAGGGGGTGGCCTCCCCACACCTGGGCGCGGCAGGAGGTGGGGCCGCGCTGCCCTATGGGGTGCCCCCTGCTGGCCTTCTCCGACTCTTCTTCGATGTTCTGGAACACTCCGTGGATAATAGGGCCGTGGGTTTTTGTTTCGTCCAATTCCGAGAATATTTCCTGTGTAGAATTTCTGAAACCAAAAACAGCAGAAAACAGGAACTGGCGCTTCGGCATCTTGTTAATAGGTTAGTCTCGGAAAATGCATAAAAATGATATAAAGTATGAATAAAACATGTAGGTATTATCATAAAACTAGCATGGAACATAAGAAATTATAGATACGTTGGAGACGTATCATTTGTGTAATCACACAACTTAGTATTTCTTCCCCCCATGAATTTCAGAAAATAATTACTACTAATTTGTACTCCCTCCGTTCCTATTTAATTGACGCGAGGGGGAGAAAGCTAATGAATAAACAACATAGTGATGGAAGTTAATTAAGTCAGAACGGAGGTAGTATGTGTTTTTGAATTTTTTGTGAAAAAGAACTAGAAAGAAAAGACTAAAAACAAGACAAGTAAAATATAATGCAAGATCTAAAAGATAAGAGAGCTCACAGCGGTGCAACCTCCCCAAGCTTAGGTATCTGCAATAAGTTGATGAAGAAAGCAACGACACCAAAAATCGTCTTGCTAATGCCTTGGGAGTTGATATACTCACATCTTGATGAGGATGCAGTTGTAATATGCTCTTCAAGTTCCCAGGCAACGGCGCCAGAAAATTGTCTTGATGGAGCTTGACATCACCAGGAAAAGGGTCTTGATACGTTGGGACTCTAAGTACAGAGTGTATAGTCTAGGAAGCAATTTTCCCCACAAGGGTGACTCAAGGGTTATATCGAACTCTTGGGGAACTGCGCAAAGAGGTAAATCTCCCCCTCTTCTTCTAGCAATCCTGCAAAGTAAAATAAAGCCTTGTATCTCAACTCCTCTGTGTGGTTGTCAAGCACAAAATTTCGTGTAAGTAAATAAAACACAAGTAGTTATAAAATAAGTAAAACTAGACGAAAAAAGTTACTAAGTAAAAAACAGTAAAAAGGTTGATTGTTTTTGGGATTTTGGATGCAAATAAGATAAGAAAATATTTTTGTATTTTTGGAATAAAATAATGCAGAAAATAAAAAATAAGATAAAAGCAATATAAAGGTGTGATACGTTTGTAATTTTTGATGTTCCATGCTTGTTATACACCAATTTCTATATGCTTTGTTTACACTTCATTGCACTTTTATACATTTTCTAGAACTAACCTATTGACAAGATGCCACAAGCTAGTTCCCTATTTTCTGCTGTTTTGTACTTCAGAAAAGTTGTATAGGAAATATTCTCAGAATTGGACGAAACAAAAGGCGAAGTTCCTATTTTACTGCAACAAAGATGGAGTCCAGAGGAGAGACGGAGAAGCTCCATGAGGCGGACTCACCTGCCCATGGCGCGGGCCAGGCCCTGGCCGCACCATGGGGTCGTGTGGGCCCCTCAGATATCCACCGACCTCGCCCTTCCGCCTATTTATTCACCTGTTCGGGAAAACCTAAATACCCAAGCCTCCATCCACGAATAGTTCCATCGCGGCCGCCATCACTGACCCAAGATCGGGAGGGTTCTGAAGCTCTTCCCGGCACCCTACTGGAGAGAGAGAGACCATCACCGGAGGCCTCTACATCGCCATGCCCGCCTCCGAAGTGATGCGTGAGTAGTTCTGGACTACGGGTCCATAGCAGTAGCTAGATGGTTGTCTTCTCCAATTTATGCTTCATGTTTAGATCTTGTGAGTTGCCTATCCTGATCAAGATCATCTTTATGTAATGCTACATGTTGTGTTTGCTGGGATCCGATGAATATTGAATACTATGGTTGAGATTGATTATATACTTGTCATATGTTATTTGTGATCTTGCATGCTCTCCGTTGCTAGTAGATGCTCTGGCCAAGTATGTGCTTGCGACTCCAAGAGGGAGTATTAATGCTCGATAGTGGGTTCTTGCCTCTAGTAATCTAGAAGAGTGACAATAATTTCTAAGACTGTAGATGTGTTGTTGCTACTAGGGAGAAAAAAATTCTTTGTCTAAGGATAATTCTATTGTTTACTTACACACATTGCTTAATGTGATAATCTTTTGCTTGCAATTTAATACTGAAAGGGGTTCGGAGGATAAACGGAAGGTGGATTATTAGTCATAGACGCAGTTGGATTACGGTCTATGTATTATGTTGTAATGCCCAACTGTATCTCATAGTAATCATCTTGTCATGTATGATCTTTATTTTGTCAATTGCCTAGCTGTAATTTGTTCACCCATCATGTTATTTATCTTTATGGAGATACACCTCTAGTGAACTGTGGACCCGGTCCTTTCTTTTACACTGATAAAATCATCATGTTGTGTTTACTTAATGCAAGCACTGTTTTCTTTAATTCCACTGCAAACAAACATCTCTTTCCACACTATACGGTTAATCCTTTGTTTTCAGAAAAACCAGTGAGATTGACAACCTCACTGTAAGTTGGGGCAAAGTATTTTGTTGGTTGTGTTGTGTGCAGGTTCCACGTTGTTGCTGACATCGGTAGTGCTCCCTGCCACAAGTAAGCTAGCAACACCTTCAGAAGTCAATCATTTCTCCTACTGGTCCATTAAACCTTGGTTTCTTACTGAGGGAAAACGTGCTACTGTACTCATCATACCTTCCTCTTGGGGTTCCTTAACGGTGTGCGATTGCACTCATCAAGCTCTTTTATTGGCATCATTGTTGGGGAGAAAGAGGACTTCTTCAAGGGGAGTCTCTCATCTCCAATCTCTTTACTTTGTTTTTTTTTTTGCTTAGTTTATTTTACTTTGTCTTGTTTGCTTCATTATATCAAAAACACAAAATAATTAGTTTCTTTTTATTTGAGGGAAAAATAATTAGTTTCTACTACAGCTATTATTTCTGTTGCTCTGTTTTAATTTTGCTAAAATGGGTACTCCTGAAAACACTAAGTTGTGTGATTTTACTAGCACAAACAACAATAATTTTATTTGTACACCTGTTGCTCCACCTGCTCCTGAAGCAGCCTTCTATGAAATTAAACCTGCTTTGTTAAATCTTGTTATGAAAGAGCAATTTTCTGGTGTTAGTACTGATGATGCTGCTTCTCACCTTAACAATTTTGTTGAACTTTGTGAGATGCAAAAGTATAAGGATGTAGAAGGTGACATTATAAAACTGAAATTGTTTCCTTTCTCTTTGAGAGGAAGAGCTAAAGATTGGTTGCTATCTTTGCCTAGAAATAGTATTGATTCTTGGGTTAAATGCAAAGATGCTTTCATTGGAAAATATTATCCTCCTACTAAGATTATATCCTTGAGAAGTGACATAATGAAATTTAGACAATTTGATAATGAACATGTTGCTCAAGCCTGGAAAAAATGAAATCTTTGGTAAAGAATTGTCCCACTCATGGACTGACTACTTGGATGATCATTGATACGTCTCCGACGTATCGATAATTTCTTATGTTCCATGCCACATTATTGATGTTATCTACATGTTTTATGCACACTTTATGTCATATTCGTGCATTTTCTGGAACTAACCTATTAACAAGATGCCGAAGTGCCGATTCTTTGTTTCTGCTGTTTTTGGTTTCAGAAATCCTAGTAAGGAAATATTCTCGGAATTGGACGAAATCAAAGCCCAGGGGCCTATTTTCTCACGAAGCTTCCAGAAGTCCGAAGGAGAGACGAAGAGGGGCCACGGAGGGGCCACACCCTAGGGCGGCGCGGCCCCCCCCTTGGCCGCGCGGCCCTATGGTGTGGGGCCCCCGTGCCGCCTCTTGACCTGCCCTTCCGCCTATAAAAAGTCTCCGTGACGAAACCCCCGATGCACCGAGAGCCACGATACGGAAAACCTTCCAGAGACGCCGCCGCCGCCGATCCCATCTCGGGGGATCCAGGAGATCGCCTCCGGCACCCTGCCGGAGAGGGAAATCATCTCCCGGAGGACTCTACGCCGCCATGGTCGCCTCCGGTGTGATGTGTGAGTAGTCTACCCCTGGACTATGGGTCCATAGCAGTAGCTAGATGGTTGTCTTCTCCCCATTGTGCTATCATTGTCGGATCTTGTGAGCTGCCTAACATGATCAAGATCATCTATCTGTAATTCTATATGTTGCGTTTGTTGGGATCCGATGAATAGAGAATACTTGTTATGTTGATTATCAAAGTTATATCTATGTGTTGTTTATGATCTTGCATGCTCTCCGTTATTAGTAGATGCTCTGGCCAAGTTGATGCTAGTAACTCCAAGAGGGAGTATTTATGCTCGATAGTGGGTTCATGTCTCTGTGAATGCGGAGGGTGACAAGAACCTCTAAGGTTATGGATGTGCTGTTGCCACTAGGGATAAAACATTAGTGCTATGTTCAAGGATGTAGTCACTAGTTACATTACGCGCAATACTTAATGCAATTGTCTGTTGTTAGCAACTTAATACTGGAGGGGGTTCAGATGATAACCTGAAGGTGGACTTTTTAGGCATAGATGTAGTTGGATGACGGTCTATGTACTTTGTCGTAATGCCCAATTAAATCTCACTATACTCATCATGATATGTATGTGCATGGTCATGCTCTCTTTATTTGTCAATTGCCCAACTGTAATTTGTTCACCCAACATGCTTGTTCGTCTTATGGGAGAGACACCTCTAGTGAGCTGTGGACCCCGGTCCAATTCTCTTTCTTGAAATACAATCTCTTGCCAATACTTGTTCTACTGTTTTCTGCAAACAATCATCTTCCACACAATACGGTTAACTCTTTGTTACAGCAAGCCGGTGAGATTGACAACCTCACTGTTTCGTTGGGGCAAAGTACTTTGGTTGTGTTGTGCAGGTTCCACGTTGGCGCCGGAATCACTGGTGTTGCGCCGCACTACATCTCGCCGCCATCAACCTTCAACGTGCTTCTTGACTCCTACTGGTCCGATTAAACCTTGGTTTCTTACTGAGGGAAACTTGCCGCCGTGCGCATCACACCTTCCTCTTGGGGTTCCCAACGGACGTGCCAACCACACGCATCAAGCAAATTTACGGCGCCGTTGCCGGGGAGATCAAGACACGCTGCAAGGGGAGTCTCCACTTCTCAATCTCTTTACTTTGTTTTTGTCTTGCTTAGTTTTATTTACTACTTTGTTTGCTGCACTAAATCAAAATACAAAAAAAATTAGTTGCTAGTTTTACTTTATTTGCTATCTTGTTTGCTATATCAAAAACACAAAAAAATAGTTTACTTGCATTTACTTTATTCATCATGTTTCCTTTTAATTTTACCACAAAAAACATACCGGTAGGACGTGGGTCTATAGTTGGGAGAAATAATATAGAAGAATTTTTCAATCATGTTAGTACTATTGAAAATTTTGAAGATAGACACTTGGTAGACCTTGCGCCTACTTATGAAATTGCTGCTGCGCATTTAGTTACTTTGTTGGAAACTAAATTTGTTAATCTTAATCCTATAATCCAACACATGTTTTTCACACTTGGTGATATGGAAGAGGGGGAAAAGAAAGATTTTGTATTAGAAACCCTTCTTAGAGAAT
The DNA here is from genome assembly GCF_019359855.2 of Lolium perenne. Classification (NCBI taxonomy): domain Eukaryota; kingdom Viridiplantae; phylum Streptophyta; class Magnoliopsida; order Poales; family Poaceae; genus Lolium; species Lolium perenne. The sequence continues at coordinate 264,714,015 of NC_067245.2, forward strand.
TTGGTGGTCTAGCAAGAGAAGCTAGAAAGGTGTTTGCTAAATTTAATATGCTTGGTTCTCCTACTAATTTTGTTAGTCTCCTTGAAAGGATGGATATGGATAGAATAAGATACACTAATAATATTGATGATGGAGGGGAGATCAAAGCACCAATACCATGTAAGCTCTTAGCTATGAATGATGCATTAGAAAATAACTATGCTTGGCTAGTTCCTGAAAATTTGTTTGATGAGAGTAGCACGCCTAAGACTAATGAAAAGGGAGATGCTGAAACTTATGTATCCAATATACTATGCCTGGTTGAGAAAACTCCACACCCCGCTGAGAATGCATCACCCTTCGATAATACTTGATACACACTTTCTGCGCCTAGCTGAAAGGCGTTAAAGAAAAGCGCTTATGGGAGACAACCCATGTTTTCACCTACAGTACTTTGTTTTTATTTTGTGTCTTGGAAGTTGTTTACTACTGTAGCAACCTCTCCTTATCTTAGTTTTGTTTTTTTTGTTGTGCCAAGTTAAGCCGTTGATAGAAAAGTAAGTACTAGATTTGGATTACTGCACAGTTCCAGATTTCTTTGCTGTCACGAATCTGAGTCCACCTCCCTGTAGGTAGCTCAGAAAATTAAGCCAATTTACGTACATGATCCTCAGATATGTACGCAACTTTCATTCAATATGAGCATTTTCATTTGAGCAAGTCTGGTGCCATTTTAAAATTCGTCAATATGAACTGTTCTGTTTTGACAGATTCTGCCTTTTATTTCGCATTGCCTCTTTCGCTATGTTGGATGAATTTCTTTGATCCATTAATGTCCAGTAGCATTATGCAATGTCCAGAAGTGTTAAGAATGATTGTGTCACCTCTGAATATGTCAATTTATATTGTGCACTAACCCTCTAATGAGTTGTTTCGAGTTTGGTGTGGAGGAAGTTTTCAAGGATCAAGAGAGGAGTATGATGCAACATGATCAAGGAGAGTGAAAGCTCTAAGCTTGGGGATGCACCCGGTGGTTCACCCCTGTATATTCTAAGAAGACTCAAGCGTCTAAGCTTGGGGATGCCCAAGGCATCCCCTTCTTCATCGACAACATTATCAGGTTCCTCCCCTGAAACTATATTTTTATTCCATCACATCTTATGTGCTTTTTCTTGGAGCGTCGGTTTGTTTTTGTTTTTTGTTTTGTTTGAATAAAATGGATCCTATCATTCACTTTATGGGAGAGAGACACGCTCCGCTGTAGCATATGGACAAGTATGTCCTTAGTTTCTACTCATAGTATTCATGGCGAAGTTTCTCCTTCGTTAAATTGTTATATGGTTGGAATTGGAAAATGATACATGTAGTAATTGCTATAAATGTCTTGGGTAATGTGATACTTGGCAATTGTTGTGCTCATGATTAAGCTCTTGCATCATATGCTTTGCACCCATTAATGAAGAAATACATAGAGCATGCTAAAATTTGGTTTGCATATTTGGTTTCTCTAAGGTCTAGATAATTTCTAGTTTTGAGTTTGAACAACAAGGAAGACGGTGTAGAGTCTTATAATGTTTTCAATATGTCTTTTATGTGAGTTTTGCTGCACCGGTTCATCCTTGTGTTTGTTTCAAATAAGCCTTGCTAGCCTAAACCTTGTATCGAGAGGGAATACTTCTCATGCATCCAAAATACTTGAGCCAACCACTATGCCATTTGTGTCCACCATACCTACCTACTACATGGTATTTTAAGCCATTCCAAAGTAAATTGCTTGAGTGCTACCTTTAAAATTCCATCATTCACCTTTGCAATATATAGCTCATGGGACAAATAGCTTAAAAACTATTGTGGTATTGAATATGTAATTATGCACTTTATCTCTTATTAAGTTGCTTGTTGTGCGATAACCATGTTCACTGGGGACGCCATCAACTTTTCATTGTTGAATTTCATGTGAGTTGCTATGCATGTCCGTCTTGTCTGAAGTAAGAGAGATCTACCACCATATGGTTAAGCATGCATATGTTAGAGAAGAACATTGGGCCGCTAACTAAAGCCATGATCCATGGTGGAAGTTTCAGTTTTGGACAACAATCCTCAAATCTCAAATGAGAAAATTATTAATTGTTGTTATATGCTTATGCATAAAAGAGGAGTCCATTATCTGTTGTCTATGTTGTCCCGGTATGGATGTCTAAGTTGAAGAATAATCAATAGCGAGAAATCCAATGCGAGCTTTCTCCTTAGACCTTTGTACAGGCGGCATAGAGGTACCCCTTTGTGACACTTGGTAAAAACAATGCATTGTGATGATCCGGTAGTCCAAGCTAATTAGGACAAGGTGCGGGCACTATTAGTACACTATGCATGAGGCTTGCAACTTATAAGATATAATTTACATGATGCATATGCTTTATTACTACCGTTGACAAAATTGTTTCATGTTTTCAAAATCAAAGCTCTAGCACAAATATAGCAATCGATGCTTTTCCTCTATGGAGGACTATTCTTTTACTTTCAATGTTGAGTCAGTTCACCTATTTCTCTCCACCTCAAGAAGCAAACACTTGTGTGAACTGTGCATTGATTCCTACATACTTGCTTATTGCACTTATTATATTACTCTATGTTGACAATATCCATGAGATATACATGTTACAAGTTGAAAGCAACCGCTGAAACTTAATCTTCTTTTGTGTTGCTTCAATGCCTTTACTTTGAATTATTGCTTTATGAGTTAACTCTTATGCAAGACTTGTTGATGCTTGTCTTGAAGTGCTATTCATGAAAAGTCTTTGCTTTATGATTCAGTTGTTTACTCATGTCATATACATTGTTTTGATCGCTGCATTCACTACATATGCTTTACAAATAGTATGATCAAGATTATGATGGCATGTCACTCCAGAAATTATACGTGTTATCGTTTTACACTCGGGACGAGCAGAACTAAGCTTGGGGATGCTGATACGTCTCCGACGTATCGATAATTTCTTATGTTCCATGCCACATTATTGATGTTATCTACATGTTTTATGCACACTTTATGTCATATTCGTGCATTTTCTGGAACTAACCTATTAACAAGATGCCGAAGTGCCGATTCTGTTTTTCTGCTGTTTTTGGTTTCAGAAATCCTAGTAAGGAAATATTCTCGGAATTGGACGAAATCAAAGCCCAGGGGCCTATTTTCTCACGAAGCTTCAGAAGTCCGAAGGAGAGACGAAGAGGGGCCACGGAGGGCCACACCCTAGGGCGGCGCGGCCCCCCTTGGCCGCGCGGCCTGTGGTGTGGGGCCCCCGTGCCGCCTCTTGACCTGCCCTTCCGCCTATAAAAAGTCTCCGTGATGAAACCCCCGGTCGAGAGCCACGATACGGAAAACCTTCCCGGAGACGCCGCCGCCGCCGATCCCATCTCGGGGGATCCAGGAGATCGCCTCCGGCACCCTGCCGGAGAGGGGAATCATCTCCCGGAGGACTCTACGCCGCCATGGTCGCCTCCGGTGTGATGTGTGAGTAGTCTACCCCTGGACTATGGGTCCATAGCAGTAGCTAGATGGTTGTCTTCTCCCCATTGTGCTATCATTGTCGGATCTTGTGAGCTGCCTAACATGATCAAGATCATCTATACGTAATTCTATATGTTGCGTTTGTTGGGATCCGATGAATAGAGAATACTTGTTATGTTGATTATCAAAGTTATATCTATGTGTTGTTTATGATCTTGCATGCTCTCCGTTATTAGTAGATGCTCTGGCCAAGTTGATGCTAGTAACTCCAAGAGGGAGTATTTATGCTCGATAGTGGGTTCATGTCTCCGTGAATCTGGAGGGGTGACAAGAACCTCTAAGGTTATGGATGTGCTGTTGCCACTAGGGATAAAACATTAGTGCTATGTTCAAGGATGTAGTCACTAGTTACATTACGCGCAATAATTAAAGCAAATGTCTGTTGTTAGCAACTTAATACTGGAGGGGGTTCGGATGATAACCTGAAGGTGGACTTTTTAGGCATAGATGCAGTTGGATGACGGTCTATGTACTTTGTCGTAATGCCCAATTAAATCTCACTATACTCATCATGATATGTATGTGCATGGTCATGCTCTCTTTATTTGTCAATTGCCCAACTGTAATTTGTTCACCCAACATGCTGTTCGTCTTATGGGAGAGACACCTCTAGTGAACTGTGGACCCCGGTCCAATTCTCTTTACTGAAATACAATCTACTGCAATACTTGTTCTCTTGTTTTACGCAAACAATCATCTTCCACACAATACGGTTAACTCTTTGTTACAGCAAGCCGGTGAGATTGACAACCTCACTGTTTCGTTGGGGCAAAGTACTTTGGTTGTGTTGTGCAGGTTCCACGTTGGCGCCGGAATCACTGGTGTTGCGCCGCACTACATCTCGCCGCCATCAACCTTCAACGTGCTTCTTGACTCCTACTGGTCCGATTAAACCTTGGTTTCTTACTGAGGGAAACTTGCCGCTGTGCGCATCACACCTTCCTCTTGGGGTTCCCAACGGACGTGCCAACCACACGCATCAATCATCCAAACTTTTTATGCAGGACTGAATTTTTCTTCAAGAAACCTTCAGGATTCAGCTGCTGGAGGTAACTTTATGTCCATTACTTTGGGGGCTGCAACAAAACTCTTTGATGATATGATGATAAATTATTCTAAATGGCACACCGAGAGAGCTTCACAAGGTAAGAAGGTAAATTCTGTTGAAGAAACCTCCTCCTTGAGTGATTAAATTGATACCATTATGTCTATGCTTGTTAATGGTAAAGCTCATGTTGATCCAAATAATATTCCGCTAGCTTCTTTGGTTGCTCAAGAAGAGCATGTTGATGTGAACTTCATTAAAAGCAATAATTTCAACAACAATGCTTATAGGAATAATTTTGGTAGTAATAATTATAGGCCATATCCTTCTAATAATGGTAATTCTTATGGTAATTCCTACAACAACAATAGAAGTGCACCCTCTGATCTTGAAGTCATGCTTAAGGACTTTATTAGTAAATAAACTACTTTTAATAAATCTGTTGAGGAAAAGTTTAGCAAAATTGATGTTCTTGCTTCTAAAGTTGATTGCCTTGCTCTTGATGTTGAATTTATTAAATTAAAGGTTATGCCTCATTATGTTAAAGAAAGCAAAACTATAAATTCCATTCAAGTTAAAATTGATGATGATATTAGGATGTTGGCGGAATTGCATGCTACGTGGGAAAGAGAAGTTAAAATTGCTAGAAATAATAATATGACTAAAATTTGTACCATTACCACCACCAGTAGTGCTGAAATATAAAATGCTAGCAACCCTCCTACTATAATGGTAAAATAATAGATGTAGGAAAAGTCCCCACTCCTTCTACAAAATTGCCTAGAACCACTGAAACTATTTCTGATTAGAGTGCTGAAATTTTTTGAAGTATGGGAGACAATAGTCCTTTTACCTTTGAAAATAATGACTTTAATTTTTATGATTGCAATAACTCTGAAGTAATTAAGTTCTTACAAAAGCTTTCTAGAAGTCCTAATGCTAGTGCTATAAATATAGCTTTCACAAAACATATTACAAATGCTCTCATGCAAATTAGAGAGGGAAAATTAAAACGTGAAGCTTCTATTCCTAGAAAGTTGGAAGATGGTTAGGAGCCCATTATTAATTTGAAACTATATGACTTTGATTGCAATTCTTTATGTGATCTTGGTGCGAGCATCTCTGTTATGCCTAGAAAAACTTATGATATGCTTGATTTGCCACCGTTGGAACAATGTTATTTGGATGTTCATCTTGCTGATGTTGCTAAAAAGAAACCTTTGGGGATATTTAATAATGTTCTTAGTATGGTTAATAATAATTTTGTCCCCATTGATTTTTTTGGATGTTGAATGCAATGCTTCTTGTCCTATTATTTTGGGAAGACCGTTTCTTAAAATTGTTGGTGCTGCTATTGATATGAGAGATGGGATTATTAAATATCAATTCCCACTCAAGAAAGGTATGGAACACTTCCCTAGAAAAATAAAGAAGTCACCTTTTGATTCTATTATTAGGACAATTTATAATGTTGATGCTTCTTCACTTGAAAATACTTGATGCGAGCTCTTTTTCTGCGTCTAGTTGAAAGGCGTTAAAGAAAAGCACTCTTGGGAGATAACCCATGTTTTATTTCTCTAATTTTTATTTTGTTGAGTCTTGGAAGTTATTACCTCTGTAATAACCTCTCCTTCATATTTTTATTTCATTTTTGTGCCAAGAATAGCCTCTAATAGAGAGAAAGTAAGATTTGGGGAAGTTGTTGTCCTGAAACAAATTCTCTACTATCACCATAAAAATTTGTATTCCCAGCTAGAATGCAATTTTGAGCTGCCAATTTTTGAGCATAGTAACTAGGTTATTATCTAACGTTTGTTGGTTGATCACTTTTTGATTTGAGCAAAACAAGATTTTCTAAAAAAAATCAATATTTACCTATTTTTCTGTTTTGATAAATTTCTGTCGCTATTTGCATTTGCCTCTTAATCTCTTTGTTTTTGAGTTCTTTTGAGGGAAGAGTTTTTTGAAGAAGTTGCTACAGTAGCTAATGTTTTAATGGATGTTTGATATATGTTAGAACTGAACCCAAGTGAATTTGTTATTTTGATTGTACTAATGCTGCTAATGGGAATATGTGAAGTTTTGTATAAAGGAAGTTTTCAAGTGTAGGGAGAGAAGAATGATGTAATGAGATGAAGTATGGACAAAATCTCAAGCTTGGGGATTCCCATGTCACCCCAATAAATATCCAAGAGGTACAAATGTCAAAGCTTGGGGATGCCCAAGGCATGCCCTCTTCATCAACAATGAATCAAGTCATCTTTCTAGGCGCTATATTTTATTGTTTCATATGCTATGTGTTGTTCTTGGAGCGTCTTTATTTTTGTTTTTAGTTTTATTTTCTGTAGCATATGGTTGGATCACAACATATTTGTTTTGGAGAATGACACACTCCGTTTTAATTGCATAGAACACTCTAGTTTTCGCTCTTATTGTTCTGCGAGTTTTCTTTTTTGCTAGTACTGCATTTAGCTCTTATTTTTCCACTCATATTTTGTTCAGAGCCTGTTAGTTTTGTTTAGTTAGGTATGATTAGCTCTCTGGTCTTTATTGATTATTATCTATGAGAGTTGTTTCAAATAAGTTGATTGGTGTTGGAGACGAGTAAAATGTTTCATGTTTATAGTGATGCAAAAGGAAGCTTGTCTAGACTGTGGCGTAGACTTTAGTATGTCATGTTGGATGTTATTTTAATCATATGATTAGTATTTATTGTTGTATCATGACTTGTCTCATATATCTGAGAGTGCTTAATGTGCCATTGAAAGAATCATGTGTTGTTTCCATCATAAAAAGCATAATGTTGTGGTATTCTCCTTTGATGCTTTATTTGGTTGACTTGGCACATGTTTTCATCATGTTATGACTAGAAACCAGTCACCTAAAGCCTCTATGATCATTTAGTTGTTAACTTATAATATCACTTCATGCTTTGATTAATAATGTTTTATCGCTATGCATGATTATGGCCATTATTGCTCTTTTAGTTGGTCGCTCCCAGTTTTTTGCTAACCTTCGCATGTACTAAGTATGAGCTTTACTCATGCATCCAACTACCAAAAACCAAAGTTTTCCAATTGTGTCCACCATACCTACCTATATGTGGTATTTCACCGCAACTCTAAAGTGAATTGCTTATGTTCTACCTTTAAACCTTCAAAGATTATTACATGTTTTGTGTTTTGTTTTAGCTCATGAGAAAGTGTTGAATGCTTTATCTTCTCTTTCATGTTTATTATGGCTTCAAACTTTGACTAGCATGCACAATTTGCTAGTTCTTAATTTTACAAAAGAGCAGGCGCGGGTGCCCACCCACTAAATATAAATTGAACCAATAATCTAAATCTCTGATACTATGTGCTTGAGAAATCATGAACCTAGCTTGTTCAAACAAACGAGAAGAGGAACTTTATTATTCTCTCTTTGGGAGCCGCTCTTGAAGCCATTAAATATGAAAATAATGATAGATCATTTGATGCCATTCATTGACATAGACATGCATATCCCTCAAAATATATTTTTAACACCTCTATTGCATTCAAAGTAAAAAAGCTCTAACACATGAGTAATATTGTTTTCCTCTACGCAGGGCCTTTATTTTACTTTTATGTTGAGTCTTCACCTTCTTACTTTATGCACCAATTAAGAGAGCATAGTTCTCATTCTGAGTATAATGTGCATAATCCCAAAAATTTATTATTGATTGATTCATAATTATGCTATTGCTTGTTCTCAAATTACTTGTACCTAGTCACCCTTCTTTGAACTTTAAAGGTGTCCTAGTGTTTATGTTTTGCTACTTCATCAAGGACAAGCCGAGTACCACTTTTCTATGTTTTCTCTATGCTAAAAAACAAATAGTTTCTTTCAGTGCACAATTATTCATGATCCTTTGGTTGAGTTACTTATCATATTGTAGCATAGTTGCTAAGTTCTATTGTTATAATTATATCTATCATGCCTATGTTTATAGTACTTTGATCCCAGCTCACAATGCTTTCACAATAACTTGATCAAGATTGTGTTGGCTTCATGTCACCTCAAAAATTATTTTTGTTATCACTTACCTACTCGACGACGAGCATGAGTTAAGCTTGGGGATGCTGATATGCTGCAAACGTATTTATAATTTTTGATTCTACTTGCTTGTTTTACACCAATTTATATATGTTTTATTTACACTTCATTGCACTTTTATAGATTTTCTGAAACCAACCTGTTGACAAGATGCCACAGTGTCAGTTCCCTGTTTTCTGCTGTATTATATTTCAGAAAAGTTGTACAGGAAATATTCTCGAAATTGGGCGAAACAAAAGCCAAAGTTCCTATGTTACTGTAACGAAGACGGAGTCTAGAGGAGAGACGGAGAAGCGCCACGAGGCAGCCTCACCTGCCCATGGCGCGGGTCAGGCCCTGGCCACGCCATGGGGTGGTGTGGGCCCCTCGGGCACCCATCGACCCCGCCCTTCCGCCTATTTATTCATATGTAAGGGAAAAACCTAAATACCTGAGCCTCCATCCACAAAAAGTTCCGTCGCGGCCGCCATTGCCGACCCTATGTTGGGAGGATCCTGAAGCTCTTCCCGGCACCCTGCGGGAGAGGGAGATCATCACTGGAGGCCTTTTCTGTTTACTTACTGCAAGCACTGTTTTCTTTAATTCCAATGCAAACAAACATTTATTTCCACACCATACGGTTAATCCTTTGTTTTCAGCAAAACCGGTGAGATTGAAAACCTCATTGTAAGTTCGGGCAAAGTATTTTGGTTGTGTTGTGTGCAGGTTCCATGTTGTTGCTAACGCCGGTAGTGCGCCCTACCACAACTTAACTAGCAACACCTTCAGAAGTCACTCATTTCTCCTACTGGTCGATTAAACCTTGATTTCTTACTGAGGGGAAATTTTCTACTGTGCTCATCATACCTTCCTCTTGGGGTTCCCCAATGGTGTGCAACTGCACTCATCAAGGTGTTTGTTATGATAAAAAGTGGACCGGGGTTCATGGGTTCACTTGACTATTCTCTCTTTTAAGTTGTAGTGGACAATAACAATTCATCAATGAGATATGAAGAATAAAATAATAACATGTCAAAGATACGTATTCACATGTGCATCACGTCCTAACATAGAGATGACGCAACACATCTCTCTTATACTCCACAAGAAATAGAAAACTCCATGCAATCTTGTATTAAGAATTAACAGAGCATATCCATAAATACTTTGACATGATGTTTGAATATCAAATATGCTATATTGAACAAACAAGATCATCACTTTTGTCACGTGACGAACATGTCACATGCATTCACTTTATCCCTAGTGAGGTAACAAAAGAAAAGGCAAAACCATAATAGATCATGGATTTATTGTCACTATTCAATCACTAAAACCATACTACTCAATCTAATGCACACATCACCCCAAACACGCTCTTGCATAATAGTTAGATCAAAACCAATACTTAAGAAAGGGGTACATAATATGCATCTATCAATACATCTTGCACATAATATGATCAGATCTCATAGCACAATATCATAGAATAAGGATCCACCAAATATGTATTACATATATGGCCATAATCATGTTAGGCGGCTCATATGGCACTAAAAACTATGAAGAACACGAGAGAAATGGATCAAGCTAGTGCCACAAACCCGTATTCCAGAGGTGAACTACTCCCCTTTGATCATGATGATGATGAAGACGTTGTAGAAGGTGGAGATGCCTCTGGCGGTGGCTCCGGCGAAGTATCCCCCTCCAATCTTCGCTGCTGCAGCCTCTGTTTTCATGTTTCTATCTTCTATGGCGCTCCTCACGAGAACTCTACGGGGCAATATATATAGTGATTTTTAGGTCAAAATACGCCAGTGGGCAAAAATATCACGCGATTTGGACTATCGATGGCCGAAAGAGGTCAGGTGGCGTGCCCTACAAGTCTGGGCACGCCACCTGGGCTGTTTTGGGCCTCAGGCCCCTCTAGGTGAGCTTCTAGGTCCTAGGGTGCTTCTCTCGATGAAAAAATGACGCCCCAAAATCAAAGCTCAATTTGACTCCGTATAGGCCTGTGAAATTGAAAAATACACAAAATAGAGAATTCTTGTTCTGTAGAGTTATAAACTAAATAAAGGAGATCATTGTTAAATCCTCATAAATAAATGTGAAACATGGTATTATGATCATATATGTTGCAAATATGTGGGAATTCAATATGATAAAGGACAAAGTTCATGTAAGAATTTTACTTGCATCAGTTATATATAAGGGGAATTTCTTATTTGTGTGCTCACATCACAGGTGCATGCCTCTGCAACTTCGGATCCATTTCGTAGGCAGCCATCACATTTGCTAGGCAATGTCATGGAATGTAATGTGTCTTAGTGAATATCGACATATATGAATATAATAAGGGGAACCAAGCCTATGTGCACCTTGTGCAAGGTCGCTATTTGTTAATGCTATAGCTGATGTACGGCAAGCCTAGCATCGGGGATGAATCTTCGTCTGCCCCTAAAGGAGGACATGTAGAAGAATTAGCACTAAGGGTGACGACTTCAACACTTTAATTGAGAGTTTAAGGCCGTATCTTCTTCTCATGGGGATTGACCTTGTATTCTCTAACATCAAGTTTTGATATGTTATATTATTGCCTACCAGTAAATAGTACTTTGCTGAAATTACATCATTATGATAAACGAAAATGGATTGTTTTTTCTCTTACGAGTGTGAATAGGTTCTTGACTATTTGCTCGTTGGTTGTGCTTTTTTTATAGTTCTCATAAACTTCGTCCGGGAGGAGCAAGACAACATACAACATATTATCCACAAGATGAGGATATAACATGTAAATTTATGTTACCATATGTGCACGGCTAAGTTTGTTAATCCAGTACTCTATTTTTTAATTTATTTGTAAAACTATGTTCATGATTAGGGGTGTGTCAATGATCTCTTAGCAATTGATTTCCTTACTTTAAGGAATAGGCTCAGATGCGTGGAGTGTTCCTGAGTTATGCTCTTCTAGATATTTGTGTCAGTTTATCTTGCTCAATGAATTCCCTTGGGTGTATGGAACACCAATGTTGGTATGAGGACATAATGATTCAGATTATACAAATTATAAATTGAAAATTGCAATCATTCCCCACTTTTTTCTTGATTTTGAAGAAATGGCCCATATGTTTCCCATAGAACAAGATTTGTGTATATACTTAAAGCACTACTAGGAAAACCCTTATAGGTAGAAATGTATTATGTGGCGCACCTAAAAGTGCGTGCTCCACAAAAATATTTCTGTGGCGCATATGTTAATATGATCCACATATTTTTTCAACTTCTGCGGCGCATTGATGTCTACGCCCCCCTCCTTTTCCTGTAGACAGTGTTGGGCCTCCAAGAGCAGAGGTTTGCAGAACAGCAGCAAGTTTTCCCTTAAGTGGATCACCCAAGGTTTATCGAACTCAGGGAGGAAGAGGTCAAAGATATCCCTCTCATGCAACCCTGCAACCACAAAGCAAGAAGTCTCTTGTGTCCCCAACACACCTAATAGGTGCACTAGTTCGGCGAAGAGATAGTGAAATACAGGTGGTATGAATATATATGAGCAGTAGCAACGGTGCCAGAAAATAGCTTGCTGGCGTGTAGTTGATGGTGGTAGTATTGCAGCAGTAGTAACGCAGTAAAACAGTAAACAAGCAGCGATAGCAGTATTTAGGAACAAGGCCTAGGGATTAGACTTTCACTAGTGGACACTCTCAACATTGATCACATAACAGAATAGATAAATGCATACTGTACACTCTTGTTGGATGATGAACACATTGCGTAGGATTACACGAACCCTCAATGCCGGAGTTAACAAGCTCCACAATTCAATGTTCATATTTAAGTAACCTTAGAGTGTAAGATAGATCAATTCGACTAAACCAAGTACTAACATAGCATGCACACTGTCACCTTCATGCTTATGTAGGAGGAATAATACACATCAATACTATCATAGCAATAGTTAACTTCGCAATCTACAAGAGATCATGATCATAGCATAAACCAAGTACTAACACGGATGCACACACTGTCACCATTACATCGTGCAGGAGGAATAAAACTACTTTAATAACATTGCTAGAGTAGCACATAGATAAATTGTGATACAAACACATTGCAATCATAAAGAGATATAAATAAGCACTTCACTATGCTCTTCATAACAGTGAATAAGTATTCTGTGAAATATAGCCTAAGAGACCCACACGGTGCACACACTGTCACCTTTACACACGTGGGACAAGGAGTCTCCGGAGATCACATAAGTAAAATTCACTTGACTAGCATAACGACATCTAGATTACAAGCATCATCATATGAATCTCAATCATGTAAGGCAGCTCATGAGATTATTGTATTGAAGTACATAGGAGAGAGATGAACCACATAGCTACCGGTACAGCCCCGAGCCTCGATGGAGAACTACTCCCTCCTCATGGGAGCAGCAGCGGTGATGAAGATGGCGGTGGAGATGGCAGCGGTGTCGATGGAGAAGCCTTCCGGGGGCACTTCCCCGTTCGGCGGCGTGCCGGAACAGAGACTCTGTCCCCGGATCTTGGCTTCGCGATGGCGGCGGCTCTGGAAGGTTTCTGTGGGTTTCGTCCAACGTATCAGGGTTTTCGCGACGGAGGCTTTAAATAGGCGAAGAGGCGGCGCAGGAGGGTCGAAGGGGTGCCCACACCATAGGGCGGCGCGGGCCCCCCCTGGCTGCGCCGGCCTAGGGTTTGGGTGGCCTGTGCCCCCTCTCTGGCGGTTCTCGTGTGTTCTGGATGCTTCCGGGTAAAATTGGAACCTGGGCGTTGATTTCGTCCGATTCCGAGAATATTTCGTTACTAGGATTTCTGAAACCAAAAACAGCAGGAACGAGGCGGCACTTCGGCATCTTGTTAATAGGTTAGTTCCAGAAAATGCACGAATATGACATAAAGTGTGCATAAAACATGTAGATAACATCAATAATGTGGCATGGAACACAAGAAATTATCGATACGTCGGAGACGTATCAGCATCCCCAAGCTTAGTTACGCTCGTCCCGGCGGTAAAATGATAACAAAGATAATTTCTGGAGTGACATGCCATCATAACCTTGATCATACTATTTGTAAAGCATATGTAGTGAATGCAGCAATCCAAGACAATGGTAATGACATGAGTAAACAACTTAATCATAAAGCAAAGACTTTTCATGAATAGTACTTCGAGACAAGCATCAATAAGTCTTGCATAAAAGTTAACTCATAAAGCAATAAATTCATAGTAGAGACATTGAAGCAACACAATGGAAGATTAAGTTTCAGCGGTTGCTTTCAACTTGTAACATGTATATCTCATGGATAGTTGTCAATGCAAAGCAATATAACAAATGCAATATGCAAATATGTAGGAATCAATGCACAGTTCACACAAGTGTTTGCTTCTTGAGGTGGAGAGAAATAGGTGAACTGACTCAACATAAAAGTAAAAGAATGGTCCTCCATAGAGGAAAAGCATCGATTGCTATATTTGTGCTAGAGCTTTGATTTTGAAAACATGAAACAATTTTGTCAACGGTAGTAATAAAGCATATGTATCATGTAAATTATATCTTATAAGTTGCAAGCCTCATGCATAGTATACTAATAGTGCCCGCACCTTGTCCTAATTAGCTTGGACTACCGGATCATCACAATGCACATGTTTTAACCAAGTGTCACAAAGGGGTACCTCTATGCCGCCTGTAGAAAGGTCTAAGGAGAAAGCTCGCATTGGATTTCTCGCTATTGATTATTCTCAACTTAGACATCCATACCGGGACAACATAGACAACAGATAATGGACTCCTCTTTTATGCATAAGCATGTAGCAACAATTAATAATTTTCTCATATGAGATTGAGGATATATGTCCAAAACTGAAACTTCCACCATGGATCATGGCTTTAGTTAGCGGCCCAATGTTCTTCTCTAACAATATGCATGCTTAACCATAAGGTGGTAGATCTCTCTTACTTCAGACAAGACGAACATGCATAGCAACCCACATGAAATTCAACAAAGAGTAGTTGATGGCGTCCCCAGTGAACATGGTTATCGCACAACAAGCAACTTAATAAGAGATAAAGTGCATAAGTACATATTCAATACCACAATAGTTTTTAAGCTATTTGTCCCATGAGCTATATATTGTAAAGGCGAATGATGGAATTTAAAGGTAGCACTCAAGCAATTTACTTTGGAATGGCGGAGAAATACCATGTAGTAGGTAGGTATGGTGGACACAAATGGCATAGTGGTTGGCTCAAGTATTTTGGATGCATGAGAGGTAATCCCTCTCGATACAAGGTTTAGGCTAGCAAGGCTTATTTGAAACAAACACAATGATGAACCGGTGCAGCAAAACTCACATAAAAGACATATTGTAAACATTATAAGACTCTACACCGTCTTCCTTGTTGTTCAAACTCAATACTAGAAATTATCTAGACCTTAGAGAAACCAAATATGCAAACCAAATTTTAGCATGCTCTATGTATTTCTTCATTAATGGGTGCAAAGCATATGATGCAAGAGCTTAAACATGAGCACAACAATTGCCAAGTATCACATTACCCAAGACATTAATAGCAATTACTACATGTATCATTTTCCAATTCCAACCATATAACAATTTAACGAAGGAGAAACTTCGCCATGAATACTATGAGCTAAGAACACATGTGTTCATACGAACCAGTGGAGCGTGTCTCTCTCCCACACAAGCATGATGTAATCTAATTTATTCAAACACAAACAAAAACAAAAACAAACCGACGCTCCAAGAAAAGCACATAAGATGTGATGGAATAAAAATATAGTTTCAGGGGAGGAACCTGATAATGTTGTCGATGAAGAAGGGGATGCCTTGGGCATCCCCAAGCTTAGACGCTTGAGTCTTCTTGAAATATGCAGGGATGAACCGCCGGGGCATCCCCAAGCTTAGACTTTTCACTCTTCTTGATCGCATTGTATCATCCTCCTCTCTTGACCCTTGAAAACTTCCTCCACACCAAACTCGAAACAAACTCATTAGAGGGTTAGTGCACAATCAAAATATACATGTTCAGAGGTGACATAATCATTCTTAACACTTCTGGATATTGCACAAAGCTACTGAAAGTCAATGGAATCGAAATATCCATCGAACATAACAAAACTGGCAATGCGAAATAAAAGGCAGAATCTGTCAAAAACAGAACAGTTCGTATTGACGAATTTTATTGGGGCACCAGACTTGCTCAAATGAAAATGCTCAAATTGAATGAAAGTTGCGTACGTATCTGAGGATCACTCACGTAAATTGTCTTAATTTTCTGAGTTATCTACAGAGAATTTAGCCCAGATTCGTGACAGCAAAGAAATCTGTTTCTGCGCAGTAATCCAAATCTAGTATGAACTTTTCTATCAACGACTTTACTTGGCACAACAAAACACAAAACTAAGATAAGAAGAGGTTGCTACAGTATTAAACAACTTCCAAGACACAAATATAAAACAAAGTACTGTAGCAAAATAATACATGGGTTATCTCCCAAGAAGTTCTTTCTTTATAGCCATTAAGATGAGCTCAGCAGTTTTAATGATGCACTCGCAAGAAATAGTATTTGAAGCGAAAGAGAGCATCAAGAGGCAAATACAAAACACATTTAAGTCTAACATGCTTCCTATGAAAATGAATCTTGTAAATAAACAAGTTCAAGAAGCATAATGCAACAAGCATAGAAAGATAAAACAAGTATAGCTTCAAAAATTTCAGCACATAGAGAGGTGTTTTAGTAACATGAAAATTTCTACAACCATATTTTCCTCTCTCATAATAACTTTCAGTAGCATCATGAGCAAACTCAGCAATATAACTATCACATAAAGCATTCTTATCATGAGTCTCATGCATAAAATTATTACTCTCCACATAAGCATAATCAATTTTATTAGTTGTAGTGGGAGCAAATTCAACAAAGTAGCTATCATTATTATTCTCATCAAGTGTAGGAGGCATAGTATAATCACAACAAAATTTACTCTCCATAGTAGGTGGCACCAAAAGACCACTATCATTATAATCATCATAAATAGGAGGCAAAGTATCATCAAAGAAAATTTTCTCCTCAATGCTTGGGGGACTAAAAAGATCATGAAAACCAGCTTCCCCAAGCTTAGAACTTTCTATATTATTATCAACAATGATGTTCAAAGAGTTCATACTAATATTACTACCAGCATGCAAATAAGATTCCATAGGTTTTTTAATTTTCGCATCAAACAATCCATGTTTTAAATCAGGAAACAGAAATAGAAGCTCATTCTTGTCCATTATGCCAAACTAGTGTAAACAAGAAACAAAAAGTTGCAATTGCAGGATCTAAAGGAAATAGCTTCGAGTACTTACGACGGCGGAAAATAGCTTAGTAGCCGGGATCCGTAGTGTGAGTACCTTTTACCTTTCCTCCCCGGCAACGGCGCCAGAAAATAGCTTGATGTCTACGCCCCCCTCCTTTTCCTGTAGACAGTGTTGGGCCTCCAAGAGCAGAGGTTTGCAGAACAGCAGCAAGTTTTCCCTTAAGTGGATCACCCAAGGTTTATCGAACTCAGGGAGGAAGAGGTCAAAGATATCCCTCTCATGCAACCCTGCAACCACAAAGCAAGAAGTCTCTTGTGTCCCCAACACACCTAATAGGTGCACTAGTTCGGCGAAGAGATAGTGAAATACAGGTGGTATGAATATATATGAGCAGTAGCAACGGTGCCAGAAAATAGCTTGCTGGTGTGTAGTTGATGGTGGTAGTATTGCAGCGTAGTAACGCAAAGAAACAAAGAAACAAGCAGCGATAGCAGTATTTAGGAACAAGGCCTAGGGATTATACTTTCACTAGTGGACACTCTCAACATTGATCACATAACAGAATAGATAAATGCATACTCTACACTCTTGTTGGATGATGAACACATTGCGTAGGATTACACGAACCCTCAATGCCGGAGTTAACAAGCTCCACAATTCAATGTTCATATTTAAGTAACCTTAGAGTGTAAGATAGATCAATTCGACTAAACCAAGTACTAACATAGCATGCACACTGTCACCTTCATGCTTATGTAGGAGGAATAATACACATCAATACTATCATAGCAATAGTTAACTTCGCAATCTACAAGAGATCATGATCATAGCATAAACCAAGTACTAACACGGATGCACACACTGTCACCATTACATCGTGCAGGAGGAATAAAACTACTTTAATAACATTGCTAGAGTAGCACATAGATAAATTGTGATACAAACACATTGCAATCATAAAGAGATATAAATAAGCACTTCACTATGCTCTTCATAACAGTGAATAAGTATTCTGTGAAATATAGCCTAAGAGACCCACACGGTGCACACACTGTCACCTTTACACACGTGGGACAAGGAGTCTCCGGAGATCACATAAGTAAAATTCACTTGACTAGCATAACGACATCTAGATTACAAGCATCATCATATGAATCTCAATCATGTAAGGCAGCTCATGAGATTATTGTATTGAAGTACATAGGAGAGAGATGAACCACATAGCTACCGGTACAGCCCCGAGCCTCGATGGAGAACTACTCCCTCCTCATGGGAGCAGCAGCGGTGATGAAGATGGCGGTGGAGATGGCAGCGGTGTCGATGGAGAAGCCTTCCGGGGGCACTTCCCCGTTCCGGCGGCGTGCCGGAACAGAGACTCCTGTCCCCCAGATCTTGGCTTCGCGATGGCGGCGGCTCTGGAAGGTTTCTGTGGGTTTCGTCCAACGTATCAGGGTTTTCGCGACGGAGGCTTTAAATAGGCGAAGAGGCGGCGCAGGAGGGTCGAAGGGGTGCCCACACCATAGGGTGGCGCGGGCCCCCCCTGGCCGCGCTGGCCTAGGGTTTGGGTGGCCTGTGCCCCCTCTCTGGCGGTTCTCGTGTGTTCTGGATGCTTCCGGGTAAAATTGGAACCTGGGCGTTGATTTCGTCCGATTCCGAGAATATTTCGTTACTAGGATTTCTGAAACCAAAAACAGCAGAAAACAGGAACTGGCACTTCGGCATCTTGTTAATAGGTTAGTTCCAGAAAATGCACGAATATGACATAAAGTGTGCATAAAACATGTAGATAACATCAATAATGTGGCATGGAACACAAGAAATTATCGATACGTCGGAGACGTATCACGCATCAAATAGTGGTGCGCCACGGAATTCTTACTTTATGTGGTGCATGTAGGTAGATGCGCCATAAAAACTTTGTGAGGCCCACGTGGGATCCGGTAATCCAGCATGCGCCATAGAAAGATGGACTCCGTGTGGGGGGGCACACTTGACAGTAGCAGGCCACATTTGTGTGGCATATATGTTAATATGCGCCACATAAGTTTATCTTTCTGTGGCGCATGTACGTATATGTGCCACAAAATGTACGAAGTAGATCTAGGGTTTTTTCGCTCTCCACGCACCCCCTTGTATCGCCTTTTTTTATCTTTGTAAAATACAAAAGAAATAGATAGAAATTTTAAAAAATAAAATCCTTCGAGGCGCCCTTGTATTATGTCATCTAGTTTTAATGAGAATTAACAAACATGAATTTTGAATTTTTGTTTGCAAAATTGCTTCATGAAATCTTCAAACTGGATTTCTGGTTAAACACGAACTCGCAAAAAACGCACAATATATTGAAATGACTGGGAGAAAATTTACAGAATCAGCAAATACAAAAGGAGTGAAAAGTTAAAGCAAAGTCAAGATTTTTTCCTGCAAGAATAAAAAATTCAAAAAAAGATTCTGTGGTGCACGAAATGCACACGCGCCACAGAATTCTTAGGCTGGAATTTTAACTTCGGCGGAGCCCTTCTCCCTCTCCTTTTCTCCTCCTCATCCTCCTCTCCTCCTTGTGCCTTCTTCTCCCTTCCTCTCCTTCTCCTTCCTTCTTCTCGCTCCTCCACACTCGGCCTCCTCCACCACCCGTCAACCTCCTCCTCCTCCACACCCGATGACCTCCTCCTCTTCCGGCTTCCTCCTCCGGCGACCACCTCCTCCTTCGATGATGACGACCTCCTCCTCCGGTGACCACCACCACCTCCTCCTCCTTCTCCTCCACCTCCGGCGACCACCACCACCTCATCCTCCTCCTCATCCGGCGACCCATCCTCCCCCACCTCCAGCGACCCCCTCCGGCCGGACTCCTCCTCCACCCACCCACCAACAACCTCCGGCCGTCCTCCTCGGCCTCCTCCTCATCCTCCTCCTCCACCCACCCACCCACCTCCGACGACCTCCGGAAAATTTCAAAAAGAATCCAGCAAAATTCCGGCGGCCCCAAATCTAGATCTGGCCGCCATTTTTTAAAAATTCAAGAAAAACATTCAGTGGCGCACCACCGCTGGGTGCGCCACAGAAATTTTTTGTGACGCATGCCTGCCTGCTGCGCCACAGAAGTTTTAGAATTTTGTGGCGCATGTAGATATGTGCCACAGAAATAAATATCTATCGCGTGTCTTCTGTGGCGCACAAAATATGCGCCACAGAAATTCAAAAATGTGCGCCACATATATATGAGGGTTTTCCTAGTAGTAAATAAAGGGTGATCGTGGTGTCACCTGGAAGGATATTATCAATTCGAGGTTGTTGATACGTCCCAAACGTATCTATAATTTTTGATGCTCCATCCTTGTTTTGTTACAATTATTATATGTTTTATGTGCATCTTTTCACACTTTTTAGCATTTTCTGGGACTAACCTATTAACGCAGTACCGCAGTGTCAGTTCCTGTTTTATGTTGTTTTTGTGTTTCAGAAAAGTTGTACATGAAAGTCTCTCGGAATTGGATGAACAAAAGCCCAGAGTCTTATTTTTCCGGGACGAAGACGGAGCCAGAAGGACACGCGCAGGAGAGCTGCCACGTGGCAGTACATAGGGCAGGTGCGGCCCCACCCTTGGTCGCGCCTGGCCCATGTACCGGCGTCTCGTCGCCTCGGTTGTTCCGCCCTTCCTCCTATTTATTCCTCGTATCGGAAAAAACCCAGGGACGGGAGCCTCCATCCACGAAAAGTTCCGACACCACCGTCAACCAAAACCCTAGTTTGGAAGGGTTCTGCAGTCCATCCCGGCACCGCCGGAGGCCTCTACATCGCCATGTCTTCATCTGAGGTGATGCGTGAGTAGTTCTCCCCGGGACCATGGGTCCATAGCAGTAGCTAGATGGTTGTCCTCTCCTTGTTGTGCTTCATGTATAGATCTTGTGAGTTGCCTAACATGATCAAGATCATCTATTTGCAATTGCTACATGTTGGTTTGATCTAGATCCGATTTATATGGAGATTGTTTTGGTTGAGATTATGTATTATGTTATTATGATCTTGCATGCTCTCCGTTTCTAGTACATGCTCTGGCCAAGTAGATACTAGCGACTCCATGATGACCCACAAGTATAGGGGGTGTATCGTAGTATCTTCGATAAGTAAGAGTGTCGAACCCAACGAGGAGCAGAAGGTGTTGACAAGCAGTTTCGATGAAGGATTCACTGTAAATGCTCACAGACAAGTATTCAGGGAGTTTTGATGTAACAGATGAATAAAGTACGAGTAAGTAAAGTGCGAGAGTAACAATTGCAGCGAGTGGCCCAATCCTTTTTAGCACAAAGGACAAGCCGGTTTGTTTACTTATAATGACCAAGCGTTCTCGAGGACACACGGGATTTTAGTCTAGTGCTTTCGCTACATATGGCTAATTAATCTTCATTGTTTTGATAAGTGTTGTGTGGGTGAACCTGTGCTAATGTACCGCCCTTCCTAGGACTAATACATACTTGTGATTATGCCCCTTGCAAGCATCCGCAACTACAAGAAAGTAATTAAGAATAAATCTAACCACAGCCTTAAACTCTGAGATCCTGCTATCCCTCCTGCATCGATATACCAACGGGGGTTTAGGTTTCTGTCACTCCGGCAACCCCGCAATTGGCAAACGAGTACAAGATGCATTCCCCTAGGCCCATAAAGGTGAAGTGTCGTGTAGTCGACGTTCACATGACACCACTAGAAGAATAACACCACAACTTAAATATCATAACATTGAATATTACTCAACCATACTTCACTACTAACATTTAGACTTCACCCATGTCCTCAAGAACTAAACGAACTACTCACGAGACATCATATGGAACATGATCAGAGGTGATATGATGACAAATAACAATCTGAACATAAACCTTGGTTCAACGGTTTCACTCAATAGCATCAATAACAAGTAGAAATCAATACCGGGAGAGTTTCCCCTATCAAATAATCAAGATCAAACCCAAATTGCTACGGTGGTGATGATGTGCAGCGGTGGAGACGGCGGTGATGATGGTGGAGATGATGATGATGGCGATGGAGATGATGTCCAGCTCGATGACGGTGACGATGGCATCGATTTCCCCCTCCGGGAGGGAATTTCCCCGGTGGATTTCAGCCCGCCGGAGAGCTCTTTTCTCTCTGGTGTTCTCCGCCCCGCAGAGGCGGCTGTAACTCTTCGCGAGGTACCCTCTGTCGCTTAGGTCTTCGGGACGAAGGATTTCGCGAAGAAAAGGAGGCGAGAGGGGCTGTGGGGCCCCCTCCTCACCAGGTGGCGCGGCCAGGCCATGGGCCGCGCCGGCCTATGGTCTGGGCCCACCTTGGGTCCCCTCGACTCCCCCTTCTGGCTTCCTTCGTCATCTGGAAAAATAGGATTTTTGGAATAATTTCCTTCCACAGTTGATCTTCCGAAATATTGCGTTCTGACGGTGCTTTTTCCAGCAGAATCCTGGCTCCGGTGCTCGATCCTCCAATAATGATGAAACATGCAAAATAGATGAAATAACATAAGTATTATGTCCAAATATGAAATATATCAATGAATAACAGCAAATTATGATACAAAATAGTGATGCAAATTGGACGTATCAACTCCCCCCAAGCTTAGAATTCGCTTGTCCCCAAGCGAAACTGAACTCGGTAAATAGGACCACATGTTTATGGAGTGAAGAGTCGATCAATAAAATACGGACAAGAAGCATCATATTCATTCACACAAGACATTCTAGTAAACAACTTCCTCATATGACTCAACTTGAAACAAGTATAAGGTAATGATACGTCTCCGACGTATCGATAATTTCTTATGTTCCATGCCACATTATTGATGTTATCTACATGTTTTATGCACACTTTATGTCATATTCGTGCATTTTATGGAACTAACCTATTAACAAGATGCCGAAGTGCCGATTCTTGTTTCTGCTGTTTTTGGTTTCAGAAATCCTAGTAAGGAAATATTCTCGGAATTGGACGAAATCAAAGCCCGGGGCCTATTTTCTCACGAAGCTTCCAGAAGTCCGAAGGAGAGACGAAGAGGGGCCCACGGAGGGGCCACACCATAGGGCGGCGCGGCCCCCCCTTGGCCGCGCCGGCCTGTAGTGTGGGGCCCCCGTGCCGCCTCTTGACCTGCCCTTCCGCCTATAAAAAGTCTCCGTGACGAAACCCCCAGTACCGAGAACCACGATACGGAAAACCTTCCAGAGACGCCGCCGCCGCCGATCCCATCTCGGGGGATCCAGGAGATCGCCTCCGGCACCCTGCCGGAGAGGGGAATCATCTCCCGGAGGACTCTACGCCGCCATGGTCGCCTCCGGTGTGATGTGTGAGTAGTCTACCCCTGGACTATGGGTCCATAGCAGTAGCTAGATGGTTGTCTTCTCCCCATTGTGCTATCATTGTCGGATCTTGTGAGCTGCCTAACATGATCAAGATCATCTATCTGTAATTCTATATGTTGCGTTTGTTGGGATCCGATGAATAGAGAATACTTGTTATGTTGATTATCAAAGTTATGCTATGTGTTGTTTATGATCTTGCATGCTCTCCGTTACTAGTAGATGCTCTGGCCAAGTAGATGCTTGTAACTCCAAGAGGGAGTACTTATGCTCGATAGTGGGTTCATGCCTGCATTGACACCTGGGACAGTGACAGAAAGTTCTAAGGTTGTGTTGTGCTGTTGCCACTAGGGATAAAACATTAGTGCTATGTTCAAGGATGTAGTCACTAGTTACATTACGCACCATACTTAATGCAATTGTCTGTTGTTAGCAACTTAATACTGGAGGGGGTTCGGATGATAACCTGAAGGTGGACTTTTTAGGCATAGATGCAGTTGGATGACGGTCTATGTACTTTGTCGTAATGCCCAATTAAATCTCACTATACTCATCATGATATGTATGTGCATGGTCATGCTCTCTTTATTTGTCAATTGCCCAACTGTAATTTGTTCACCCAACATGCTGTTCGTCTTATGGGAGAGACACCTCTAGTGAACTGTGGACCCCGGTCCAATTCTCTTTACTGAAATACAATCTACTGCAATACTGTTTTACTGTTTTCTGCAAACAATCATCTTCCACACAATACGGTTAATCCTTTGTTACAGCAAGCCGGTGAGATTGACAACCTCACTGTTTCGTTGGGGCAAAGTACTTTGGTTGTGTTGTGCAGGTTCCACGTTGGCGCCGGAATCCCTGGTGTTGCGCCGCACTACATCCCGCCGCCATCAACCTTCAACGTGCTTCTTGGCTCCTCCTGGTTTGATAAACCTTGGTTTCTTTCTGAGGGAAAACTTGCTGCTGTGCGCATCATACCTTCCTCTTGGGGTTGCCCAACGAACGTGTGAAATACACGCCATCAAGCTCTTTTTCTGGCGCCGTTGTCGGGGAGATCAAGACACGCTGCAAGGGGAGTCTCCACTTCTCAATCTCTTTACTTTGTTTTTGTCTTGCTTAGTTTTATTTACTACTTTGTTTGCTGCACTAAATCAAAATACAAAAAAAATTAGTTGCTAGTTTTACTTTACTTGTTATCTTGTTTGCTATATCAAAAACACAAAAAAATTAGTTTACTTGCATTTACTTTACTTTATTCATCATGTTTCCTTTTAATTTTACCACAAAAAACATACCAGTAGGACGTGGGTCTATAGTTGGGAGAAATAATATAGAAGAATTTTTCAATCATGTTAGTACTATTGAAAATTTTGAAGATAGACACTTGGTAGACCTTGCGCCTACTTATGAAATTGCTGCTGCGCATTTAGTTCGCCTGTTGGAAACTAAATTTGTTAATCTTAATCCTATAATCCAACACATGTTTTTCACACTTGGCGATATGGAAGAAGGGGAAAAGAAAGATTTTGTATTAGAAACCCTTCTTAGAGAATTTGGTGGTCTAGCAAGAGAAGCTAGAAAGGTGTTTGCTAAATTTAATATGCTTGGTTCTCCTACTAATTTTGTTAGTCTCCTTGAAAAGATGGATATGGATAGAATAAGATACACTAATAATATTGATGATGGAGGGGAGATCAAAGCACCAATACCATGTAAGCTCCTAGCTATGAATGATGCATTAGAAAATAACTATGCTTGGCTAGTTCCTGAAAATTTGTTTGATGAGAGTAGCACGCCTAAGACTAATGAAAAGGGAGATGCTAAAACTTATGTATCTAATATACTATGCCTGGTTGAGAAAAGCCCACACCCCGCTGTAGAAGTACCACCCTTCGATAATACTTGATACACACTTTCTGCGCCTAGCTGAAAGGCGTTAAAGAAAAGCGCTTATGGGAGACAACCCATGTTTTTACCTACAGTACTTTGTTTTTATTTTGTGTCTTGGAAGTTGTTTACTACTGTAGCAACCTCTCCTTATCTTAGTTTTGTGTTTTGTTGTGCCAAGTTAAGCCGTTGATAGAAAAGTAAGTACTAGATTTGGATTACTGCACAGTTCCAGATTTCTTTGCTGTCACGAATCTGGGTCCACCTCCCTGTAGGTAGCTCAGAAAATTAAGCCAATTTACGTGCATGATCCTCAGATATGTACGCAACTTTCATTCAATTTGAGCATTTTCATTTGAGCAAGTCTGGTGCCATTTTAAAATTCATCAATACGAACTGTTCTGTTTTGACAGATTCTGCCTTTTATTTCGCATTGCCTCTTTTGCTATGTTGGATGAATTTCTTTGATCCACTAATGTCCAGTAGCATTATGCAATGTCCAGAAGTGTTAAGAATGATTGTGTCACCTCTGAATATGTCAAATTTATATTGTGCACTAACCCTCTAATGAGTTGTTTCGAGTTTGGTGTGGAGGAAGTTTTCAAGGATCAAGAGAGGAGTATGATGCAACATGATCAAGGAGAGTGAAAGCTCTAAGCTTGGGGATGCACCCGGTGGTTCACCCCTGCATATATCAAGAAGACTCAAGCGTCTAAGCTTGGGGATGCCCAAGGCATCCCCTTCTTCATCGACAACATTATCAGGTTCCTCCCCTGAAACTATATTTTTATTCCATCACATCTTATGTGCTTTTTCTTGGAGCGTCGGTTTGTTTTTGTTTTTTTGTTTTGTTTGAATAAAATGGATCCTAGAATTCACTTTATGGGAGAGAGACACGCTCCGCTGTAGCATATGGACAAGTATGTCCTTGGTTTCTACTCATAGTATTCATGGCGAAGTTTCTCCTTCGTTAAATTGTTATATGGTTGGAATTGGAAAATGATACATGTAGTAATTGCTATAAATGTCTTGGGTAATGTGATACTTGGCAATTGTTGTGCTCATGTTTAAGCTCTTGCATCATATGCTTTGCACCCATTAATGAAGAAATACATAGAGCATGCTAAAATTTGGTTTGCATATTTGGTTTCTCTAAGGTCTAGATAATTTCTAGTATTGAGTTTGAACAACAAGGAAGACGGTGTAGGGTCTTATAATGTTTTCAATATGTCTTTTATGTGAGTTTTGCTGCACCGGTTCATCCTTGTGTTTGTTTCAAATAAGCCTTGCTAGCCTAAACCTTGTATCGAGAGGGAATACTTCTCATGCATCCAAAATACTTGAGCCAACCACTATGCCATTTGTGTCCACCATACCTACCTATACTACATGGTATTTTCCGCCATTCCAAAGTAAATTGCTTGAGTGCTACCTTTAAAATTCCATCATTCACCTTTGCAATATATAGCTCATGGGACAAATAGCTTAAAAACTATTGTGGTATTGAATATGTAATTATGCACTTTATCTCTTATTAAGTTGCTTGTTGTGCGATAACCATGTTCAGGGGACGCCATCAACTTTTCATTGTTGAATTTCATGTGAGTTGCTATGCATGTTCGTCTTGTCTGAAGCAAGAGAGATCTACCACCATATGGTCAAGCATGCATATGTTAGAGAAGAACATTGGGCCGCTAACTAAAGCCATGTTCCATGGTGGAAGTTTCAGTTTTGGACAACAATCCTCAAATCTCAAATGAGAAAATTATTAATAGTTGGTATATGCTTATGCATAAAAGAGGAGTCCATTATCTGTTGTCTATGTTGTCCCGGTATGGATGTCTAAGTTGAAGAATAATCAATAGCGAGAAATCCAATGCGAGCTTTCTCCTTAGACCTTTGTACAGGCGGCATAGAGGTACCCCTTTGTGACACTTGGTAAAAACAATGCATTGTGATGACCCGGTAGTCCAAGCTAATTAGGACAAGGTGCGGGCACTATTAGTACACTATGCATGAGGCTTGCAACTTATAAGATATAATTTACATGATGCATATGCTTTATTACTACCGTTGACAAAATTGTTTCATGTTTTCAAAATCAAAGCTCTAGCACAAATATAGCAATCGATGCTTTTCCTCTATGGAGGACCATTCTTTTACTTTCAATGTTGAGTCAGTTCACCTATTTCTCTCCACCTCAAGAAGCAAACACTTGTGTGAACTGTGCATTGATTCCTACATACTTGCTTATTGCACTTATTATATTACTCTATGTTGACAATATCCATGAGATATACATGTTACAAGTTGAAAGCAACCGCTGAAACTTAGTCTTCTTTTGTGTTGTTTCAATATCTCTACTATGAATTATTGCTTTATGAGTTAACTCTTATGCAAGACTTATTGATGCTTGTCTTGAAGTACTATTCATGAAAAGTCTTTGCTTTATGATTCACTTGTTTACTCATGTCATATACAATGTTTTGATCGCTGCATTCACTACATATGCTTTACAAATAGTATGATCAAGGTTATGATGGCATGTCACTCCAGAAATTATCTGTGTTATCGTTTTACCTGCTCGGGACGAGCAGAACTAAGCTTGGGGATGCTGATACGTCTCCGACGTATCGATAATTTCTTATGTTCCATGCCACATTATTGATGTTATCTACATGTTTTATGCACACTTTATGTCATATTCGTGCATTTTCTGGAACTAACCTATTAACAAGATGCCGAAGTGCCGATTCTGTTTTCTGCTGTTTTTGGTTTCAGAAATCCTAGTAAGGAAATATTCTCGGAATTGGACGAAATCAAAGCCCAGGGGCCTATTTTCTCACGAAGCTTCCAGAAGTCCGAAGGAGAGACGAAGAGGGGCCACGGAGGGGCCACACCATAGGGCGGCGCGGCCCCCCCCCCTTGGCCGCGCCGGCCTGTAGTGTGGGGCCCCCGTGCCGCCTCTTGACCTGCCCTTCCGCCTATAAAAAGTCTCCGTGACGAAACCCCCAGTACCGAGAACCACGATACGGAAAACCTTCCAGAGAAGCCGCCGCCGCCGATCCCATCTCGGGGGATCCAGGAGATCGCCTCCGGCACCCTGCCGGAGAGGGGAATCATCTCCGGAGGACTCTACGCCGCCATGGTCGCCTCCGGTGTGATGTGTGAGTAGTCTACCCCTGGACTATGGGTCCATAGCAGTAGCTAGATGGTTGTCTTCTCCCCATTGTGCTATCATTGTCGGATCTTGTGAGCTGCCTAACATGATCAAGATCATCTATCTGTAATTCTATATGTTGCGTTTGTTGGGATCCGATGAATAGAGAATACTTGTTATGTTGATTATCAAAGTTATGCTATGTGTTGTTTATGATCTTGCATGCTCTCCGTTACTAGTAGATGCTCTGGCCAAGTAGATGCTTGTAACTCCAAGAGGGAGTACTTATGCTCGATAGTGGGTTCATGCCTGCATTGACACAGGGACAAGTGATGAAAGTTCTAAGGTTGTGTTGTGCTGTTGCCACTAGGGATAAAACATTAGTGCTATGTTCAAGGATGTAGTCACTAGTTACATTACGCACCATACTTAATGCAATTGTCTGTTGTTAGCAACTTAATACTGGAAGGGGTTCGGATGATAACCTGAAGGTGGACTTTTTAGGCATAGATGCAGTTGGATGACGGTCTATGTACTTTGTCGTAATGCCCAATTAAATCTCACTATACTCATCATGATATGTATGTGCATGGTCATGCTCTCTTTATTTGTCAATTGCCCAACTGTAATTTGTTCACCCAACATGCTGTTCGTCTTATGGGAGAGACACCTCTAGTGAACTGTGGACCCCGGTCCAATTCTCTTTACTGAAATACAATCTACTGCAATACTTGTTTCTTGTTTTTGCAAACAATCATCTTCTACACAATACGGTTAATCCTTTGTTACAGCAAGCCGATGAGATTGACAACCTCACTGTTTCGTTGGGGCAAAGTACTTTGGTTGTGTTGTGCAGGTTCCACGTTGGCGCCGGAATCCCTGGTGTTGCGCCGCACTACATCCCGCCGCCATCAACCTTCAACGTGCTTCTTGGCTCCTCCTGGTTCGATAAACCTTGGTTTCTTTCTGAGGGAAAACTTGCTGCTGTGCGCATCATACCTTCCTCTTGGGGTTGCCCAACGAACGTGTGAAATACACGCCATCAGGTAATCACAAATAAAGGTGCATAAGAAATCATAGTTGGTGATGGCAAACTTCGTTCTTGGTCAGAGAACAATTAACAGGTTATACTTATCTATCGAGCAATGCTCTCATGTTAAAGTTTATATTGCACAACTTGCATACTCAATCATAATGGTCTCCTCATGATCATTGATAACTTGCAAAGCTATATTCATTCAGATAAAACTTGTACATAAACAAGGAAAAATAAAAGACATGATGTAGTAAATCACAGTATAATGGTTTGATCACAACAACTCAAATGCTTGCTTGAGATGGAGGGAAATAGGTTTACTGACTCAACATAAAGTAAAAGACTGGCCCTTCGCAGAGGGAAGCAGGGATTAAATCATGTGCTAGAGCTTTTTCAGTTTTGAAATCATATAAAGAGAATAAAAGTAGCATTTTGAGAGGTGTTTGTTGTTGTCAACGACTGGTAGCGGGTACTCTAACCCCTTGCCAGACAAACCTTCAAAGAGCGGCTCCCATTTTATTTTTATTTTGTGTGGCACTCCTTCCAACCTTTCTTTCACAAACCATGGCTAACCGAATCCTCGGGTGCCTGCCAACAATCTCATACCATGAAGGAGTGCCTTTTTATTTTAGTTTTATTATGATGACACTCCCCCAACCTTTGCTTACACAAGCCATGGCTAACCGAATCCTTCGGGTGCCGTCCATCAATCACATACCATGGAGGAGTGTCTATTTAGTTTAGTTAATTTGGGACTGGGAATCCCATTGCCAGCTCTTTTTGCAAAATTATTGGATAAGCGGATGAAGCCGCTAGTCCATTGGTGAAAGTTGCCCAACAAGATTGAAAGATAAAACACCACATACTTCATCATGAGCTATAAAACGTTGACACAAATAAGAGATAGTAAATTTTGAATTGTTTAAAGGTAGCACACGAAGTATTTACTTGGAATGGCAGAAAATACCATGTAGTAGGTAGATATGGTGGACACAAATGACATAGGTTTGGGTTAAGGTTTGGATGCACGAGAAGTATTCCCTCTCAGTACAGGTCTTTGGCTAGCAAGGTTAATTAGCAAGCATAAGAGTTGAAGGAAACAAACAAATATACACGTGATAGAAACAATCATGCATCTTCCTTATAAGCACAAACAATTTTAACTTCAGAATAATAAGCTATGAGCTAACAAGAAAGAAAGACAATGAAACACTACATGTATTTCCCTTTTCTACTTAAATCTCAAAGTGTTGTTGCTATTGACCAATGCTAAGTTTGCCAAAACCAAATAGATTTATTCAATGCTCCCAAAGTGATACCAATACTAACAACAAGGTAAATCATATAATAGAGATTGCAAACTAAAATAAGATGTGCAATATGTAAATGATAAAACTTCTCATTAATATTCCATAACGATAACTCACACCAAGGGATACATAGATAACCAACTAAAGGAGAGATACTTCCAAACTGCAACCCATCTTATATGATAACTTCCCTACTCATGATATGACACTACTTGATAATAAAAAGTAAAAGGTAGTGATGATGTGATACCGCGGCACTCCCCCAAGCTTGGAACAAACCAAGGGGATGCCAATACCGATGATGTTTTACTCCTTCGGCAATGGTGGTGATGAACTCCCGTCATCAAACTTCCAAGGAAGAGGCTCTCCATCAAGAAACGACATCTTGGTCTCGGGGATCCTGAAACTAGCAGCACGGCTTATGTATTTAAACCTGTTTTCATACTCACAGTTCTGATTCTGAACGTCATAGAGTTGTGCTTGGAGCTTGTTGGTGGTGTCGTGAAGTGAGAGGATGTCGCCCCAAAGCTTTGCAGTTTCCTTCTCGTGTTCAGCAATGAGTTCAGACATAATCTTGTGGAAGATATCCACCTCACGCTCAGCCATCTTCTTGTATTTGAAGACCTCTTGTTCTAGCTTCTCCATCCTGTCTTGCAAGCTCCCTTCTCCTTTAGGACCCTGGACATCCTTGATCTGCAGTTCTCCCTCAACGAGCAGCAACTCCTTGGGGTGCATCCTCAGCTCCTCCATGTACAAGTTGCCAACATCCTTGCAGGAGATGTCCTTCGGAGTTTCCGACGAAGACATGATGGCTCTAGATCCGAAGCAAATCCTGGCAGAAATAGCTCGAAACAAAACACGTCGAGAAAACGATATACGGACCTCCAGGGGTCCGGGGGATTATATAGCAAATTTTTTCACGACAAAAAGAAAGTACCAGATCGAACCAGAGTCGGAAAGGGGCGACGAGGCGGCCAGCTCACAGGGCGGCGCGGCCTGGCTGGGGCCCGTGCCGGCCTATGGGGGCACGCCCTCGTGCGTCTCCTCCACTCCGTTTCGATCTCGTAATTTTTCATATTTTCCAAAAACAGCAAAAATATTGTTCGGAAAGTAAATTGCGAACTTTTCATTTCCAGTACTGTTACCTATTCAAAGTCGAGTTCTGGCGGACTGTCAACTTGCCCTTTGATGAAAGCCTCCGGTGTTTCCACTCGAATAATATCAACATCAACATTATAAGAATCACCTGAGATATAATGCTTGAGTCTTTGTCCATTCACCACTTGTGTGGCATTGCCTTGGAGAGAGCTAATTTTAATTGCTCCTGAACGATACACCTCCTCAACAACATATGGTCCTTTCCATTTCGAGAGTAATTTCCCTACAAAGAATCTGAGACGAGACCGATACAATAGGACTTTATCCCCAATATTAAATTCTCTTTTGATAATCCTTCTATCATGCCATTTTTTAACTTTCTCTTTAAAGAGTTTAGCATTTTCATAGGCTTCACTTCTCCATTCATATAGAGAACTCAATTGCAACAACCTCTTATTACCGGCAAGTTTAGGATCTTTATTTAATTCTCTAACAGCCCAATAAGCTTTGTGCTCTAGTTCTAAAGGTAAATGACAAGCTTTCCCATAAACCATTTTATAAGGTGACATTCCCATGGGATTTTTATAAGCAGTTCTATAAGCCCATAGTGCATCCTTCAATTTACTAGCCCAATTCTTTCTAGTTTTATTAACAGTCTTTTGCAAGATAGATTTAATCTCTCTATTTGATAATTCTACTTGCCCGCTGGTTTGAGGATGATAAGCGGAAGCAATTCTATGATTAATACCATATTTAGCAAGAGTTTTTCTAAAACCACCATGAATAAAATGAGAACCTCCATCAGTCATAATATATCTAGGAACTCCAAATCTAGGAAAAATAATATCTAAAAGCATTCTTAAAGAGGTCTCACCATCAGCACTTTTTGTAGGTATTGCTTCCACCCATTTAGTAACATAATCAACAGCAACAAGTATATGAGTGTTACCTTCTGAAGAGGGAAAAGGTCCCATGAAGTCAAATCCCCAACAATCGAACGGTTCAATAACAAGAGTATAATTCATAGGCATTTCATTGCGTCTGGAGATATTACCAACTCTTTGACATTCATCACAAGATAAAATAAACTTCCTTGCATCTTTGAAGAGGGTCGGCCAATAAAAACCTGATTGTAGAACCTTTTGCGCAGTTCTTTCTCCGGCGTGATGTCCTCCATAAGCACTACCATGACATTTACTCAATATCTCTTGTTGTTCATATTCGGGAACACATCTTCGCAGAATACCATCCACTCCCTCTTTATATAAGTGTGGGTCATCCCAGAAATAATGCCTCAAGTCATAAAAGAATTTCCTTCTCTGCTGAGCTGAAAAGGTTGGAGGCAAATACTTGGAAACAATAAAGTTATCATAATCAGCATACCAAGGACTGTCTCGTGAGCTCACCTTTATTGCAGCCAATTGTTCATTTGGAAAACTATCATTAACAGGAACAGGATCATAAGCAATGTTTTCCAATCTAGACAAATTATCAGCAACAGGATTATCAGCACCTTTCCTATCTACAATATGTAAATCAAATTCTTGCAACAGAAGTACCCATCTAATAAGCCTTGGCTTAGCATCTTTCTTTTGCATAAGGTATCTGATTGCAGCATGATCAGTATGTATAGTAACTTTTGAATCAACAATATAAGATCTAAACTTATCACAAGCAAAGACTACAGCTAACAATTCCTTTTCAGTAGTAGCATAATTTCTTTGAGCAGCATCAAGAGTTTTACTAGCATAATGAATAACATTCAATTTTTTGTTTACTCGCTGTCCAAGAACAGCGCCTACAGCAAAATCACTAGCATCACACATAATTTCAAATGGTAAATTCCAATCAGGAGGTTCAACTATAGGAGCAGTTGTTAAGGCTTTCTTAAGAGTTTCAAAAGCTTCCTTACAATCATCATCAAAAACAAAAGGTACATCTTTTTGAAGAAGATTAGTAAGAGGCTTTGAAATCTTGGAGAAATCTTTAATAAACCTCCTATAAAACCCAGCATGACCAAGAACACTACGAATACCTTTAACATCCCTGGGATAGGGCATCTTCTCAATTGCTTCAACTTTAGCTCTATCAACTTCAATACCTCTCTCGGAAATTTTATGTCCCAATACAATTCCTTCATTAACCATAAAGTGGCATTTCTCCCAATTAAGAACAAGGTTAGTTTCTTCACATCTCTGCAAAACTTTATCAAGGTTCCGCAAGCAATTATCAAAAGAATTCCCATAGACAGAAAAATCATCCATGAATACCTCTACAATACTCTCGCAAAAACCATGAAAAATAGCAGACATGCATCTTTGAAAAGTAGCAGGAGCATTACATAAACCAAAAGGCATACGTCTATAAGCATAAGTTCCATAGGGACAAGTGAAAGTGGTTTTCTCTTGATCCTTAGTTTTAACAGCAATTTGTGAAAACCCAGAATAACCATCAAGAAAGCAAAAATGAGTATTTTTAGATAACCTTTCTAACATTTGATCGATAAAAGGCAAAGGGTAATGATCTTTCTTAGTAACCTTATTAACTTTTCGATAATCAATGCACATTCTATACCCTACAACTACTCTTTGGGGTATGAGCTCATCATTATCATTAGGCACAACAGTCATTCCTCCTTTCTTAGGAACACAATGCACAGGACTAACCCATCTACTATCAGCAATAGGATATATAATACCAGCTTCAAGAAGTCTTAATACCTCATTTCTTACCACATCCTTCATCTTACGAATTAGACGACGCTGAGGTTCAACAACAGGCTTTGCATCATCTTCCATATTAATGGTGTGTTGGCAAATAGAGGGAGAAATCCCCTTCAAATCATCAAGAGTGTAGCCAATAGCACCTCGGTGTTTCTTCAATATTTCCAATAACCTTTCTTCTTCAAACTCTGTAAGCTTAGAACTAATAATAACAGGATATATTTTCTTATCATCAATATGAGCATATTTAAGATTATCAGGCAAAGGTTTTAAATCAAAGACAGGATCTTCCTTTGGTGGCGGTGTTGTACCCAGATCTTCCACCGGTAAATCATGCTTAAGAATAGGTTGGCGGAGAAAAATTTCCTCAAGCTCATCTCTTTCTTTCCTAAAAACTTCACTCTCGCTATTCTCCAAATGTTGCTGCAAAGGATTATTAGGAACAAGAACAATAGATGCACACTGTTCCATTTTAAAATCATTATTAGGCAAATCAGCTTTATAAGGAGTTTTGGTAAATTTAGAGAAGTTAAACTCATAAGATTCACCAGCAAATTTAGTCAAAATTTTCTCTTTCTTGCAATCTATAATAGCTCCACAAGTATTTAGAAAAGGTCTACCAAAAATGATAGGACAATAATCACTAGCAGCAGAACCAAGTACCAAAAAGTCAGCAGGATATTTAATCTTACCACATAGAACTTCCACATCTCGAACAATACCAATTGGAGAAATAGTTTCTCTATTAGCCAGCTGAATGACCAAATCAATATCTTCAAGTTCACAAGAATCAATTTCGTGCATAATCTCCGTGTAAAGCTCATAAGGAATAGCACTAACACTTGCACCAATATCACATAAACCATAATAGCAATGATCACCAATTCTAACAGATAGCATAGGAACACTAGCTTGTTTGGGTTTATTAGGATGTGAAACAATATTAGAAGCATCTTCACAGAAAATAATATGACCATCCTCCAAATTTTCAGTCACAAGATCTTTAACTATTGCAACAGCAGGTTCAACTTTTATTTGTTCTTCAGGTTCTATAGGTTTCTTTTCACTTTTATGAACCGCACTATTTATAACAGAGTACTCCTTCATTTTAGCAGGGAAAGGAGTTTTTTCAATATAAGCTTCAGGAATAACATGATCAACAGTTTCAACTACAATGCATTTATTAATAGATGAATCAATTTTATCATTATACGGTTCATGATACTTATCAAAATTCTTCTTAGGCAATTCATAATGAGAGGCAAAAGCTTTATAAAGATTTGCAGAAACTTGAGAATCAAGACCATAAGTAGCACTCATATTACGAAATTTATCAGTATCCATAAAAGCTTCAATGCATTTATAATCATAATTTATACCTGATTCTCTATCTTTGTCGATCTCCCATCCTTCAGTATTTTCCTGGATCCGATTAAGAAGGTCCCTTTTACACTCTTCTTTGTTACGCGTGAATGATCCAGAACAAGAAGTATCCAGCAAGGTCTTGTCTTCAAAAGAAAGTCTTGCATAGAAATTATCAATAATAACATTACTAGGAAGCTCATGAATGGGGCATTTGAGCATTAAAGACTTCAATCTCCCCCAAGCTTGGGCAATACTCTCTCCATAATGAGGCCAAAAATTATATATGCGATTCCGATCCTTGTGAATTTCACTTGGAGGATAGAACTTAGAATAAAACCGGGGCACAATATCATTCCATTCAAGAGAATCCCCATTATCCAGTAATTTATACCAATGCGCCGCTTTACCAGACAGCGATATAGAGAATAGTTTCTTCCTCACTTCATCCATAGCAATACCTGCACACTTAAATAAACCGCATAATTCATGTAAGAACAGTAAATGATCTCCAGGGTGGACAGTTCCATCCCCTGTATAACGGTTATTCACTACGCGTTCAATTATTTTCATAGGTATTTTGTATGGTATTTCTTCCTCACCTGGCGCCTCATCCACTACCTTTGCAGTAGTAGCGGATTTCCCAAATAAGCATTCAAAAGGAGATCTCTCCATAATGAATTATGGCAGCAGGCAGAAATAAAATCAGCACAAACAGTAGATATTTCCCTTACCAATTCCACTTACCAATAGCGATTCACTCCCCGGCAACGGCGCCAGAAAATAGTCTTGATGACCCACAAGTATAGGGGGTGTATCGTAGTATCTTCGATAAGTAAGAGTGTCGAACCCAACGAGGAGCAGAAGGTGTTGACAAGCAGTTTCGATGAAGGATTCACTGTAAATGCTCACAGATAAGTATTTAGGGAGTTTTGATGTAACAGATGAATAAAGTACGAGTAAGTAAAGTGCGAGAGTAACAATTGCAGCGAGTGGCCCAATCCTTTTTAGCACAAAGGACAAGCCGGTTTGTTTACTTATAATGACCAAACATTCTCGAGGACACACGGGATTTTAGTCTAGTGCTTTCGCTACATATGGCTAATTAATCTTCATTGTTTTGATAAGTGTTGTGTGGGTGAACCTGTGCTAATGTACCGCCCTTCCTAGGACTAATACATACTTGTGATTATACCCCTTGCAAGCATCCGCAACTACAAGAAAGTAATTAAGAATGAATCTAACCACAGCCTTAAACTCTGAGATCCTGCTATCCCTCCTGCATCGATATACCAACGGGGGTTTAGGTTTCTGTCACTCCGGCAACCCCGCAATTGGCAAACGAGTACAAGATGCATTCCCCTAGGCCCATAAAGGTGAAGTGTCGTGTAGTCGACGTTCACACGACACCACTAGAAGAATAACACCACAACTTAAATATCATAACATTGAATATTACTCAACCATACTTCACTACTAACATTTAGACTTCACCCATATCCTCAAGAACTAAACGAACTACTCACGAGACATCATATGGAACATGATCAGAGGTGATATGATGACAAATAACAATCTGAACATAAACCTTGGTTCAACGGTTTCACTCAATAGCATCAATAACAAGTAGAAATCAATACCGGGAGAGTTTCCCCTATCAAACAATCAAGATCAAACCCAAGTTGCTACGGCGGTGACGATGTGCAGCGGTGGAGACGGCGGTGATGATGGTGGAGATGATGATGATGATGGCGATGGAGATGATGTCCAGCTCGATGACGGTGACGATGGCGTCGATTTCCCCCTCCGGGAGGGAATTTCCCCGGCGGATTTCAGCCCGCCGGAGAGCTCTTTTCTCTCTGGTGTTCTCCGCCCCGCAGAGGCGGCTGTAACTCTTCGCGAGGTACCCTCTGTGGCTTAGGTTTTCGGGACGAAGGATTTCGCGAAGAAAAGGAGGCGAGAGGGGCTGTGGGGCCCCCTCCTCACCAGGTGGCGCGGCCAGGCCATGGGCCACGCCGGCCTATGGTCTGGGCCCACCTTGGGTCCCCTCGACTCCCCCTTCTGGCTTCCTTCGTCATCTGGAAAAATAGGATTTTTCGAATAATTTCCTTCCACAGTTGATCTTCCGAAATATTGCGTTCTGACGGTGCTTTTTCCAGCAGAATCCTAGCTCCGGTGCTCGATCCTCCAATAATGATGAAACATGCAAAATAGATGAAATAACATAAGTATTATGTCCAAATATGAAATATATTAATGAATAACAGCAAATTATGATACAAAATAGTGATGCAAATTGGACGTATCACTCCAATAGGAAGTATTTATGCTTGATAGTGGATTCATGCCTCTATTTAACCATGGGAAGTGACCTTGTTCTCTACGGTTGTAGATGTGTTGTTGCTACTAAGGAGAAAGCAGTGGTGTTCTATTCAAGGGTAGTTTCATCATTTACTTTACACACATTGCTTAAAGCGATAGTCCGTTGCTTGCAATTTAATACTGGAGGGTGTCGCGGATGCAATCCTTAAGGCGGATTATTAGTCATAGATGCAGTTGAATTACGGTCTATGTATATTGTTGTAATGCCCGCATACTTTTACAGCATGTATTCTGCACCAACCATTAGCGTAGAATCTCTGTTTGTCAATTGCCCATCTGTAATTTGTTTACCCGGCATATTTATTTTATTGGGGAGGCGCCTCTAGTGAACTGTGGACCCCGGCCATTCTTCTTTTAATTGCAATCTTCTACAACATTTTTCTGTTCTGTTCTCTGCAAACAATTCTTCTTCCACACGGTTCATTTAATCCTTTGTTTTCAGCAAAACCAGTGAGCTTGCCAACCTCGCTGAAAGTTGGGGACATAGTACTTGGTTGTTTGTGTGCATGTCTCCACGTTGCTGCTGACGCCGGCAGTGCGCCCTGCCACGAGTTGGTTCGCAACACCTCGGGAGAGAACGTTTTTATCCTACTGGTCGATAAACCTTGGTTTCTTACTGAGGGAAAACTTCCTGTTGTGCTCATCATACCTTCCTCTTGGGGTTCCACTCAACGTTTCGCATAAATTCTCCTTCATCAACTCCACACTCAGCAAGACTTTTTCTGGCGCCGTTGCCGGGGCGAAAAGCATCTCTTATGCGAGGGGAGTCTCTCACTCTCAACTCTTTTACTTTGTTATTGTTTTGCTTGCATACTTTATTTTTATCTTGTTTGCATTCTATATCAAAAATCCAAAAAAGTTAGTGTAGTTGTTATTTTTATTGCATTTAGTTTACCATGATTATTCCCGAGTTTGAGTTTAGGAACCTATCTATAGGTGATGGATCTATAATAGGGATAAATAATATTGGAGAGTTTCTTAATCATATTAGTAAGTATGAGAAAATCCAAGAAAAACTTTAACTGAACTTGCTCCCGATTATGAAACCGCTATGGCTTGCCTAGTTAAAATTCTAGAGAGTAAATTTATTAGCCTTCACCCATCCTTGCAATACATGTTTCTTAAACTGCATGAAATTGAGGATGGTGAGAAAAATCTTGAAACCTTGCTTAGAAAATTTAGGTATGAAGCTATTTGATCATTATGGTATGCTAGGATCAAGCATAGATATTCTGAAATTATTTGGTAAGATTAGTAAAGTTAAACCGGAGGAAATCAATATACCAATACCTCTTAATACTTCAGCAGTGCATGAAGCTTATGATAGGAATTTTGATTGGATTGTTCCTAAGAATTTATTTGATGAAGAAAATAAACCTGAAAGTGCTGAAAGAGGAACTTCAAAAACCACTATAGATTGCATAGAATTCCTGGTTGAAACTACTTTCGTTCCCGATCTTAATGATTTCTCTATTGACAATACTTGATTTGCACCCTTTCCGCGCCTAACTCAAATGCGCTAAAGAAAGGCGCTTATGGGAGACAACCCATGTTTTATTTCTGTTATTTTTTGCTTTGTTGAGTCTTGGAATTTATTGCTACTGTAATACCTGTCCTTATCGTTTTTATTTTGTTTTTGTGCCAAGGGTAGCCTCTAATAGAAAGAAAGCAGTGTTTGGGGTATTTGCAATTCTGAAACAGATTCTGTGCTGGTCATGAAAAAAATTCTTAAAAATCGCTAGAACGTTATTTTGAGCTGCAAATTTTTGTGCTTATGCCCCAGTATGTTAGCTAATTTTTGTTACTATAGCAAATTTTGATTTGAGCAACAGAATTATTTCTTTAATTTCGATCTCTGCCTACTGGTCTGTTTTGATAGATTTCTGCCATGTTTTGCATTTGCGTCTTATGCTTCGTCTTATGCTTCGTTTTTTTTCCAGTTCTTTTGTGAAAAAAGCTTTGGAAAGAAGTAGCTACAGTGCCATATGTTAAAATGAGTGTTTGATATGTGCCATTATTGAAGCCTTGCTAGTTTGATATATTTTTATTTGCACTAATGTTGGTAATCAATTGTGCTGAGTTTTGTGTGAAGGAAGTTTTCAAGTGTAGGGAGAGAAGAATGATGCAATAAGACAAAGCATGGACAAGAGCTCAAGCTTGGGGATGTCCCCTGTATCCCCCAGGAAATATCTAAGAAGTACAAGCGTCAAAGCTTGGGGATGCCTTGGGCATCCCCTCTTCATCAACAAAAAGCACCAGGTTATTTTTCAACACGCTATATTTTTATTCCTTCATGTGATATGTGTTATCCTTGGAGCGTCTTTACTTTTTGCTGTGTGTTTACCTTCAATAAAGTTGGATCCCATCATTCATGTTTACTTTGGAGTGAGACACGCTCCACCGCTTTGCATATTTACTTTGGAGTGAGACACGCTCCGTTGTTTTGCATGTATTTTGGAGTGAGACACGCTCCACTGTTATGCATTTTGCATTGGAGAGAGACACGCTCAACTTTTACATTTATTTGAGTTTCAATATCTCTCTGGATATTTACTTGTTTTTCATATATGAGAGTTGTTTGGTTTCATTTGGTTGGTGTTGGAAGCATGAAAAAAGTTTTATGTGTATGTGATGCAAATGGAAGCATTTTTAGACTGTGGCATAGTTATTTTTGCATATCTTGCTAGATGTTATTATCATGATGAGCTTGTTAATTATGTTTTCATTATGATTAGTCTCAAATACTGAGAGTTTTTAGTATGCCATTGAAGGTTTCATGCATTATTTTTAGCATACAATAGAAAAGCATA
This sequence comes from Lolium perenne, assembly GCF_019359855.2. Classification (NCBI taxonomy): domain Eukaryota; kingdom Viridiplantae; phylum Streptophyta; class Magnoliopsida; order Poales; family Poaceae; genus Lolium; species Lolium perenne. The sequence goes on from NC_067245.2 coordinate 264,755,130, forward strand.
ATATTGTGGTATATATTCTCCTGCGAATGTTTTTATTTGGGTCGACTTGGCACATGTTTTGCAACATTTTATGACTACATTCCAGTCAATTCTTGCCTCTATGATCATTTAGTTTGCAACTTGTGTATCACTTTATGCTTTGATTAATTTTTTTTTTTGAGGTGCATGATTATGACCATTATGCTCTCTTAGTTGGTCGCACCCGGTCTTTTTCTAGCCTCCATTTGTGTGAGTATTTTATTCATGCAGCCAACCACAAAAAACCAATTATGCCAAAGTGTACACCATATCTACCTATATGTGGTATTTCATTGCCATTCCATAGTAGTTTGCTCATGTGCTACCTTTAAATTTCAAAGTAATATATTTTGTTGCTCATGGGAAAGTAGTCAAAATGACTATTGTGCCTAGCGTGTGTTCCTTGTGTAACCGTAGCTCTTTTAAGTTGCTTGTTGTGTGATAACCATTGAAATACTGGGAAAACCTCAGCGTGCTTTGCCGTTGAATATCATGTGGGTTGCTATGAATGTTCATCTTGTCTGAAATGAAGGAGATTATCCATGCAAAATAGTTCGAGTATACATTTTTGTTAGAGAAAAACATTGGGCCGCTAACCGAAGCCATGTATCATGGTGAAAGTTTCAATTGGACAAATCCTCAATCTCTTATGAGAAAGCTTCTAGCAATAAAAAAAATAAGAGGAGTCCATTTATATGTTGCTCGTGTCGTCCCGGTATGGATGTCCAAAGTTGAAGATGCTTTAAAAATGAGAAATCAAAAGCAATGCATCTCCTAGGACCTTTGTGTAGGAGGCACGGGGGTACCCCTTTGTGATACTCGGTTAAAACAACTTGTATGTGATGAGAGCTAATGGTGATCCGATGTGAGTAGGACGAGGTGTGAGCACTAGTAGCAATTATGCATGAGGCTTGCGACTTAGGAGTAGCACTTTTGCACAAACCATATGCTTTGTACTTACCGTTGACATAATCCACCTCTCAAAAGTGCATTTTATACTCTTGTTATTTCAATAAAAATTTATAGCACATGAGTGATCTTACTTGCCTCTCAAAGAGAGACCTTCTTTTACTTTTATGTTAAGTCTCAACCTTCTAGTTTATGCACCACTTATGAGAGCATAGTTGTCATTTTTAGTTTTATGTGCATGGTCCCAAGATTTTATTGATTGATTCATAATTATGGTATTGCTTGTTCAAACTTTTTGTTTCTAGTCATCCTTATAATCTTTTAAAGGTGTCCAAGCATTTATGTTTTGCTTCCACTTATGGGACAAGCTTAGTACCACTTTATTATTTATCTATGCTATGCTCTTGACAATCACTTTGCTTTCCATGCACGTTATACATTTTCTTTTGTTTGATAACTATTCATGTTTTAGCATGGTTATTAAGTTTCATTGTTTGATTATATCTATCATGCTTATGTTAGAATTCTATGATTCCAGCTATGTTTGCTTTTACACTTAGATTGATCAAAGTAGTGTGACAGCATGTCACCTCAAAAACTATTTGTTTGTTATCACTTGCCTACTCGAGGAGGAGCAGGAGTTAAGCTTGGGGATGTTGATACGTCCCAAACATATCTATAATTTTTGATGCTCCATGCTTGTATTGTTACAATTCTTATATGTTTTATGTGCACTTTTCCACATATTTTAGCATTTTCTGGGACTAACCTATTAACGCAGTGCCGCAGTGTCAGTTCTTCTTTTCTACTGTTTTTGTGTTTCAGAAAAGTTGTACATGAAAGTTTCTCGGAATTGGACGAAACAAAAGCCCAGAGTCTTATTTTTCCGGGATGAAGACGGAGCCAGAAGGACACACGCATGTGAGCTGCCACGTGGCAGTACATAGGGCAGGTGCGGCCCCACCCTCGGTCGCGCCTGGCCCATGTACTGGCGCCTCATCGCCTCGTTTGCTCCGCCCTTCCGCCTATTTATTCCTCGTATCGGGAAAACCCCAGGGACGGGAGCCTCCATCCACGAAAAGTTCCGATGCCGCCGTCAACCTAAACCCTAGTTCGGGAGGGTTCCGCAGTCCATCCCGGCACCCTGCCGGAGAGGGAAATCACCGCCGGAGGGCTCTACATCGCCATGTCTTCATCCGAGGTGATGCTTGAGTAGTTCTCCACGGGACCATGGGTCCATAGCAGTAGCTAGATGACTGTCCTCTCCTTGTTGTGTTCCATAGTAGTTTGCTCATGTGCTACCTTTAAATTTCAAAGTAATATATTTTGTTGCTCATGGGAAAGTAGTCAAAATGACTATTGTGCCTAGCGTGTGGTCCTTGTGTAACCGTAGCTCTTTTAAGTTGCTTGTTGTGTGATAACCATTGAAATACTGGGAAAATCTCAGCGTGCTTTGCCGCTGAATATCATGTGGGTTGCTATGAATGTTCATCTTGTCTGAAATGAAGGAGATTATCCATGCAAAATAGTTCGAGTATACATTTTTGTTAGAGAAAAACATTGGGCCGCTAACCGAAGCCATGTATCATGGTGAAAGTTTCAATTGGACAAATCCTCAATCTCTTATGAGAAAGCTTCTAGCAATAAAAAAAATAAGAGGAGTCCATTTATATGTTGCTCGTGTCGTCCCGGTATGGATGTCCAAAGTTGAAGATGCTTTAAAAATGAGAAATCAAAAGCAATGCATCTCCTAGGACCTTTGTGTAGGAGGCACGGGGGTACCCCTTTGTGATACTCGGTTAAAACAACTTGTATGTGATGAGAGCTAATGGTGATCCGATGTGAGTAGGACGAGGTGTGAGCACTAGTAGCAATTATGCATGAGGCTTGCGACTTAGGAGTAGCACTTTTGCACAAACCATATGCTTTGTACTTACCGTTGACATAATCCACCTCTCAAAAGTGCATTTTATACTCTTGTTATTTCAATAAAAATTTATAGCACATGAGTGATCTTACTTGCCTCTCAAAGAGAGACCTTCTTTTACTTTTATGTTAAGTCTCAACCTTCTAGTTTATGCACCACTTATGAGAGCATAGTTGTCATTTTTAGTTTTATGTGCATGGTCCCAAGATTTTATTGATTGATTCATAATTATGGTATTGCTTGTTCAAACTTTTTGTTTCTAGTCATCCTTATAATCTTTTAAAGGTGTCCAAGCATTTATGTTTTGCTTCCACTTATGGGACAAGCTTAGTACCACTTTATTATTTATCTATGCTATGCTCTTGACAATCACTTTGCTTTCCATGCACGTTATACATTTTCTTTTGTTTGATAACTATTCATGTTTTAGCATGGTTATTAAGTTTCATTGTTTGATTATATCTATCATGCTTATGTTAGAATTCTATGATTCCAGCTATGTTTGCTTTTACACTTAGATTGATCAAAGTAGTGTGACAGCATGTCACCTCAAAAACTATTTGTTTGTTATCACTTGCCTACTCGAGGAGGAGCAGGAGTTAAGCTTGGGGATGTTGATACGTCCCAAACATATCTATAATTTTTGATGCTCCATGCTTGTTTTGTTACAATTCTTATATGTTTTATGTGCACTTTTCCACATATTTTAGCATTTTATGGGACTAACCTATTAACGCAGTGCCGCAGTGTCAGTTCTTCTTTTCTACTGTTTTTGTGTTTCAGAAAAGTTGTACATGAAAGTTTCTCGGAATTGGATGAAACAAAAGCCCAGAGTCTTATTTTCCGGGACGAAGACGGAGCCAGAAGGACACACGCATGTGAGCTGCCACGTGGCAGTACATAGGGCAGGTGCGGCCCCACCCTTGGCCACGCCTGGCCCATGTACTGGCGCCTCATCGCCTCGTTTGCTCCGCCCTTCCGCCTATTTATTCCTCGTATCGGGAAAACCCCAGGGACGGGAGCCTCCATCCACGAAAAGTTCCGACGCCGCCGTCAACCGAAACCCTAGTTCGGGAGGGTTCTGCAGTCCATCCCGGCACCCTGTCGGAGAGGGAAATCACCGTCGGAGGGCTCTACATCGCCATGTCTTCATCCGAGGTGATGCGTGAGTAGTTCTCCACGGGACCATGGGTCCATAGCAGTAGCTAGATGACTGTCCTCCCTTGTTGTGTTTCATGTATAGATCTTGTGAGCTGCCTAACATGATCAAGATTATCTATTTGTAATTGCTACATGTTGGTTTGATGTGGATCCGATTTATAGAGAGACTGCTTTGGTTGAGATTATGTATTATGTTATGAGAGTGGATTTGGTAACCGCGTGTATACGTGAGCACGCATCCATTACCGTTGGATTCATTTTGAGATTCTGAACTCACAAACGGACACTAAACGTCGTTAACCTGCTTTTTCAAGTTGATGTCGTCCTCCTTTTTTCCTCGCCAGGGCTCCTCAGCGGCTTCTGCCCGCACTGGAAGTGAGACAATGGAGCGTCACCGTCAGTGCCATGCTCACCGGTTCCACGCGAGCCGCCACAAGCGGCGACGAGCTCCTTCGCTTTCACCCAGCAACTCTGGCATGTGCGCTCGGCGCCGTCTCCCTATGTTTTTCCTTCAGCTCCGGCGACACCGCCCGCGTACACTGAGACGCCAAGCCCGCCTTCACCGCGCGACCCACCACCGGCGGCACCATGTGCTGGAGGGCCAGCGAGCAGAGCCGCGGCGACGGGCGGCGTGGCGCTGGGCGAAGCAGCCGGCGCGGCGAGGGAGAGGAGCAGCTGCTGGCGGGGCGCGCAGCAGGACGCGGTCGGGCAAGCGGGGGCGCCGGCGCGGGAGAGGAGAGGAGAAGCCGCTGGTGGGAGGAGAGGCGTTGGGCGAGGCTCATGGGCGTGGCCGCGTTCAGCCACCTCTCGGCAACCGCTGGACCAAGCACTGGATGGCCCCAACGGCGGCTTCGGCCGCGCGCCAGCTCTGGGTGCCGATGGACAAGAACAAGCGACCGTGGCGCAGAAACTCGGCCCTGCTACCGGAGTAGTCCCACATGCGCATGCTCTACAGCGACATCTTCTACTTCCTGCAGAACCATGGTGCGGAGGAGGTGTGCGCTGCAGCTGAGTACCTGACACCGTCGCCGCTTTGATGATGGAGCACTGCCCCACCACGTTCTGGCTGAAGCATCTGCCAGAAACACTACATAGCGGAGGCCACACTAATGTATTCTCCTATTGTTTTTTAGTCGATACATAAAATTCCTCCTCTAGCGTGGACCCTGCCGACCTTTCAGACCAATGAGAGGCTAAGTTGCTGCAGGATCACAGCCACGTTCTGGCAGACCTTTGCTGTTCTGCTATAGACTGGATGCGTTGTAGGCAGGTGGTGGGCTCTCTCCTCCGCTGCTGAGCGCGCGTTCTTTCGCGGCGGTGGTGGCTACGCCGGGGCGGATGGTGGATCCTCCAAAGAGGCCGCCGCAGGGCCCGGGGGCGAGCACGCAGGGAGGTCCCCGTCTTCCAGCGCCAGGAGCTAGCGGGCACGCCGACAGGGGCTAGGCCTTCGGGTAGGGGAGGACGGACGGCGACGCGTCCGGGTCCGCTCGATCATAGCCACGCCATGGACGCAGGTGGATTCCTCTGGGAGGGCCGGCGCCCGGCGGCTCTCGCGGGCGAGATTTTTGGGGAGGGAATTTCCATCAGCGAGCAATTAATGGGGAGGCCGGGCACTCGGGCGGCTCCGCTTCCACCGGGAGAGGCCTCGCCTGAGCTCGCCGCCTGCTCTGCCCGGTGGCCTCGCCTCACCCCAGCTATGCGCGCGATGTTGAGGACGATGTTGTGGGGAGCTCAAGGTAGGGGGAGCCGGGGCTGGTGAGTTACTCGTGATGCGTGGGGCCGTGGGCTCCACACAACTGCTGAGACAGATTCCACCAAACGGACAAACGAACGGTGTTATCCACGTGTCACATATTCAGCGCGTGCTCACGTATACACCCGGTCACCAGGCTTCTTTTGATTATGTTATTATGATCTTGCATGCTCTCCGTTTCTAGTAGATGCTCTGACCAAGTAGATGCTAGCGACTCCAAGAGGGAGTATTTATGCTCGATAGTGGGTTCATGCCTCTATTTAACCATGGGAAGTGACCTTGTTCTCTACGGTTGTAGATGTGATGTTGCTACTAGGGATAAAACAACGGTGTTCTATTCAAGGGTAGTTTCATCATTTACTTTACACATATTGCTTAAAGCGATAGTCTGTTGCTTCCAACTTAATACTGAAGGGTGTCGCGGATGTAATCCTGAAGGTGGATTATTAGTCATAGATGCAGTTGTTGGATTACGGTCTATGTATATTGTTGTAATGCCCGCATACTTTTATAGCATGTATTCTGCACCAACCATTAGCGTAGAATCTCGGTTTGTCAATTGCCCATCGGTAATTTGTTTACCCAACATATTTATTTTATTGGGGAAGCGCCTCTAGTGAACTGTGGACCCCGGTCCTTCTTCTTTTAATTGCAATCTTCTACAACATTTTTCTGTTTTGTTCTCTTCTTCCACACAGTTCATTTAATCCTTTGTTTTCAGCAAAACCAGTGAGCTTGACAACCTCGCTGAAAGTTGGGGACAAAGTACTTGGTTGTTTGTGTGCAGGTCTCCACGTTGCTGCTGACACCGGCAGTGCGCCCTGCCACGAGTTGGTTCGCAACACCCCGGGAGAGAACGTTTTCTCCTACTGGTCGATAAACCTTGGTTTCTTACTGAGGGAAAACTTCCTGATGTGCTCATCATACCTTCCTCTTGGGGTTCCACTCAACATTGCGCATAAATTCTCGTTCATCAACTCCGCGCTCAGCAGTTGTCACAGTTGTAAAGAAATATGTAACAACCTATTTAAACCTTTTATAGCATGAATTGCACTCCCTCCGTTTCTAGATATAGGTTGTATAGTTTTTGGCAAGGAAATTAAGAAAACGCACATCGAGGACAAGCTACACGAGTTTTGGGCAAGATTATCTCTAAATTATTGACGTGAGAAAATAGAGGAGTTTGCATGAGCTAAGAAAATGCAACTGATTTCATAAGAAAAGTCCAAATAAGTGGTTCAACGCAACACACTTTATATTTTTGAGCTTTTCTCGAAAAAATTATACACCTTATACAAAGAAACGGAGGGAATACTAGATTTTGAGATTTGTAATTTTATAATCTTTTCCTTCTAATATTTGTTACAGATTCTGACATGTATTTTAAACCTGGCAATAATCGGGATTAGAGGACTCTGAATATGAGCTTAATAACCAATCAATCATCCCTTTTTTGCAGTGCTCAATTTCTTGGACAAGTCGGCATTTCATTTTTCCGTTTTATGGATCCAAGTGGATCATTTGTTACTGGGCATGTATTTTAGTAGAAAAAATGTCAATTTATTTCCCTATGTCTTAAGAAAGACATGCGATCGTCCAAATAGAAACAAAGGATTCTAGGATATTGAGCATAAGTCTAAGACGAAACAACCCGAGGTAATCCAATCGAGTACAACCCACCTATCTGATGCGCACCCTATTCGACTGATAGCTCTATTGTTCCTATGCACGGAGAACATACAGAAACCTCTGTGGCCATCTTCGCTACGAAGAAAGAACACTCGGCGTGTTCAATCGTCGTCCTCTTCGTCGTCGTTGTGGTAGTGCCGACGGCAGGACGTGTCGTCGAACACCTTCATGCTCATCTCCTCATCGCCTTGGAAGCGAACTTGTCCGGCATCCTCTGGATGCCTAGTGGGTCGCCACTAAGGACGACGATGAACTCGAACTCTCACTCCCCCTCGGAAAACGACGACGCTGCAAGCGACAGGGATTGTGCAGGTCTTGCTGCTCCAGCACGGCCGCCGTGGCAGCGGCCATGGCCGCGACCTCGGCCTCTAACAGCCATGGAACGGCCTTCGACTCTGGAGATGGTGGCGGCTAGGGTTGGGGAGAGAGACGCTAGGGTTTGTGTGTGAGGGATGATGCGAGAGCGCCTTTTTATACGCCGGAGGGAGCGAGAGAGCGGTGGCGTGCATTAACGCTGACACGGAGAGCTAGACGCGACGGGACCTGTCGCTGCGTTTATGTGAAAACTGCACCGTCGTTGCGCGCCAATAATTTCTGCCGCAAGGTAGGCGAGGGTTAGGCGTCGTTCATGTGTCAATTGCGGGTCGGTCCCGGTACTACCCGCCTCGCTTCTCGCTATGTCCGGCGCGTCCGGAGCTTCCCCTGTGGAGCGGGGACAAGCTCGGGACGCCGGACACCGTATTGGCCTGCGCCAGGCGGATGGAGGCTTTGGACGCGCGACTGGAGACTAAAAAATGTCCGACGCGCCCAAAATCCTTTAGGGGACGCGACCGGAGATGCTCTAATGCAAGGGATTCACAAACGATTGAATTTTTTCCAGATTTATAAGCAAGTATGATCATAGCGGCCGTCGAAAACCTTATAGTTTTTCCAAACCCTATTCAGATACGGCGGAGGCGCTCAATGGTGCCACGATGGTGAAAACAATATCGGTCTAGGTGGCCATGGTGCTATGGTGCTCGCCGCCTTCAGCCTTGCCGGCGGAGCAGCTGGCTGGACTTTGTCGGAGAACTGCCGCTGGTGGTCACCACTGGCAACCAGCATGACATTGCAACTTTTCTAGCTACGCACCAAGACAAAATTCCACTACGCCTTGCCTCTTCTGCCGAAGAGCCGATGGCCTGATTCTGTTGCTGCTCGTTTGTACTAGCTGCAGGCCTGCAATATGGTTATGTGTCACTTACCAAGATTCAATTCCCTCATCTGATATGATGTACGGGGTATCATTTACGCACACTTTTGATGCCAAAGTTTGGCAGTGCAAACCATGCACCTAGGCTAGGCGTTGCAGCAATCAATCTTGCAACTAACGTACCCGCTTGCTTGGCAATTGCTCAAGTTTAGCAAACAAAATAATGTTAGCTTCAGTTGCACTTTCAGACATTCAGACCCTGGACTTTCTTGTTCATTTTCTCATGCAGTTTTTTTTTCTCCAGGACGGTACTCTTCTCTAGGCTGACAGCCACGTACATCTAGAGTTCCATGTAGGCAAAAACAAGCAGGTTAAAGACTCCAACACTTGGAACGTTGATCCGTGTAATTGTCTTACTGTACTGTATGCGGAGTTTATGTGAAGCGGCTTTAAGCCTTTAAACAACCAAGCATCTATATTTCATAGTTCAATGCGGTAGCAATTTACTAGATTAGAGTACACTCCCTCCGATCTATATAAGATGGACTAGGTTATTTTCTGTCTTTAGGTTGTTAAGTTTGACGTTATTTTACGTTGAAACTCTAAATTTGGTATCATTTGCTTTTTTATTCTTAGTTTGATCCGAAAAGGCTGTATTATAATAAGAAAAAAAAGAGCTTTAGGACTACAGGGCAACTCTCGGGCAAATAGAACTACTTCAGACCTTAGCAAGCTTATGAAAAGCTAAAACAAAACTTCCCGAACACACTATTAATCATTTGAGACTAATATTTTGAGTTTTTTACTAAAGTCAATCTAATGCCCCATACCATTTACTTGACTGTTTATAATTTAATTTACACCTTAGCGAAGCACGGACTTTGTCCTGGTAATAAAAAAGAACCTGTCCAAGTCCAACGCCTCCACGAAAAGACATGTTCGTCTCTTCAATCAAAAAAAAAAAAGAAAGAAGGAGAAGACCTATTCCGTCGAGCACCTGCCCCCGACCTAGTCGACGGCCGCCGCTGCCTCAAGCCGCTCTCTAATTCCACATCCAACCCCAATCATGTCTAGTCAACCACCGCCTCTCCCTCCTCCCGCCGCCGCATTTCCGCCACATCCACGATTGATTCGCCGGCGGCGAAGGCGCTGAGCCGCGTGGACGTACTCTCGGAGGCGCTCCCCTTCATCCAGCGCTTCAAGGGCAAGACTGTGGTGGTCAAGTATGGCTGCGCCGCGATGAAGTCACCCGAGCTCCAGGCGTCCGTGATCCGGGATCTCGTCCTCCTCTCCTGCGTAGGCCTCCGGCCCATCCTCGTCCACGGCGGCGGCCCCGGGATCAACTCCTGGCTGCTCCGCGTCGGGGTCGATCCGCAGTTCCGCAACGGCCTCCGCGTCACCGATGCGCTCACCATGGAGGTCGTCGAGATGGTGCTCGTCGGCAAGGTCAACAAGAATCTCGTCTTCCTCATAAACGTCGCCGGCGGCCTCTGCGGCAAGGACGCGCGCCTCATCACGGCACGCCCCTCCCCCAACGTCGCAGCCCTCGGCTTCGTTGGCGAAGTCGCGCGTGGATTGCATGGTCCTCCACCCCATCATCGCCTCTGGTCACATCCCGATCATCGCCACCGTTGCCGCCGATGAGAACGGGCGCGCAGGCCTACAATATCAACGCCGATACGGCGGCAGGTGAGATGGTGCGGTGGGTGCTGAGAAGTTGCTGCTGATTACAGATGTGTCAGGGGTACTAGCGGACCGCAATGACCCTGGGAGCCTGGTGAAGGAGATGGTATCTCGCCGTATCGGATGGGCAGGTATCTGGTGGAATGAGAAGGTGGAGTGCTGCGTGCGAGCCCTCGCCCAGGGCGTGCACACTGCAAGCATCATCGATGGACGTGTCCCGCGCTCGCTGCTTCTTGAGATTCTCACAGACGAGGGCACTGGTACCATGATCACTGGCTAAGGTATGCTTTCTTGCTATTTTTTTATGCCTTCATGTTCATACTGCCTTTTATGCCGATGCAGCATTGCCTAATGATCGCAATAAAGAGTACCTTCCTTACAATTATGAGAGTAATATTTGTTGGAGGTTACGTTTCATTCAAATGAAGCTTCTTCTCTTTGGCTTGGATATTTGTCTACCAATACAAGAACAATACCATCTGTGCCCTAGAACCTGCAATTCTGCATGACTGTATAATCTTCGTTTTTTGTAAGTGCAGTTCACGTGAGGGATTAGGTTAACTAGCATATCACTTGTGTACTTGAATATCATTCCGTTCTGAAGTTTTAAAAGTTCCATCTTTTTCTAAATCGTATGTATCTACTTTCATTTCAGCCCATACGTAGTCCACATTAAAATATCCAAAACATCTTATAATTCGGAACGGGGCGTAGAAAAATGATATGTTTCATGAGGAAGAAAAGTTGCATCCCAAATAGAAAAGGAATAACTGAAACGTTGCATCCCAAATAGAAAACCAGAAAACACGCGAACTGAAAAGCGTGAGTTCAGTCTTCCGAAAAACTAGTTTCGAGCGAATTTGGAGGTGACGCAGAACAGAACAGAACCCGCAAATCGAAACCGAAAACTTGAAATTAAAATTTAACGAGAGAATTGTTCAACGCAATACAAATTCGGCGATGAAATTCATAGTCATACATACATAATTTACATACGGATCACAAAATAAAGATCATACATATGTAGTTCTTCCGCCGCGTGACCTAACGATGAACAAAAGTCGGCCCCGAGATACTAACCGGGGGGCGGAGGAAGGCGGACGAGGCACGACCCTACTCAGCGCTGAGGTCCACGATCTCCTGCTTGACGCAGTGGACGACAGCCTCCCTCTGCGCCGCCTCGTGCAGGCGCACCTGCCGGACGGCGTATGCCTCCTCGCGGCGGAAACGCGCGCGCCTCCGCCTCCGATACGACGGCGACCTGCTGGATCGCTGTCGCCTCCTTGTTGTTGTTGAGGATGTAGTCGCGGAATTGAAGACGCCGCGACGCACCTCCTCCTCCTCCTCGCTGTTGTCGTCGACGGACGGCGCTAGGGTCTGGCACGATCCTCCGTAGGAAGAGCCCTATTGGAGTAGTGGGTGAGCTTCCCCGTTGGCGTCAGACCCCAGTTGGTCCACGGCCGCGCGCTCCGCTTCTCCGTGCCCTCCGATCGGTTCCACTACTTCCGCTCCGCCTCCGAGCGGAAGACCACGAGGCGCGGCGGTGAGTTGCTGCCGCCAATCCGGCCGCCTCCCGTCCTGCAGCTGCCGGCGCCAGCCATGCGGTGGAGGTGGAGGTCGCGGATGCAGCGGCTGAGCTCGAATTTCTCGTCGGAGTCGCGGGGCGGAAGACGGCGGTGCGGTGGAAGCGGCGGAGGGAGTAGGGTTTTGGAACCGAGCTCTCCTCCGCAGCCTATATAAATAGAGGGCCCGCGCGGAGTTTCTCGGGCCCCCGAGAATTTTTTCGGACCGGGCTGCGAGTTCAGGCTCTATTTTGCGCGGCTTTCAGCTTGAACCCGAAATCCGCCAAAAAAATCACTTCCGGCATTTACATGCTCGGCTCTAGCGGGTGATTTCAGTAAGCGTTGTGTCATGTAAATTTAAATTTTGTTTAGATTTCAAATTTTCTTAAGATCAAATTTTGTTCACGTAAATTTGTTCAGATTCGAATTTTGTTTCAATTCACTTTTTGGTCCACGTTTGAAAAAATACGTATAAATTCGAATTTTGTTCATGTCGGAATTTTGTTCAATTCAAATTTTCTCTGATTTTCAATGGTTTTTGTTGTGTTTCTATATGGTTTCTTGGGTTTTCTGCTTTTTTGAACTTTTTTATGTTCAATTTTTATTCAGTTTCAAAATTTTGTTCAAATATAAATTTTGTCCAGAATTGAAATTTGTTCACATTCAATTTTTGTTTAGTTTTTTTTGTTCAAATACAAATTTTATTCAGAACTGAATTTTTTTCGAATTCAATTTTTATTTAGTTTCAATTTTTTGTTCAATTGATTTTTGTTCAGATTCGTAATTTGTTTGAATTCAAATTTTGTTCAGATTTCAAATTTTGTTAAAATCATTTTTTGTTCACGAAATTTTGCTCGGATTTGGAATTTATTCAAATTCAAATTTTGTTCATGTTCGGAATTTTGTTCAGATTCGAATTTTGTTTCAATTCAATTTTTGGTTCAGGTTTGAAAAAATAAGTACATTTCATTTTATTCCATGTTTGGAATTTTGTTCTATTCAAAATTTAGTTCAGGTTTGCAAATATACATGTGTAAAACAGCTTGGACGTGTGGGGTTCGAACCCAGCTCTCTCCCTTTGGGGACTGGTGTTGCTACTTCTGAGATGGTGTACCGTGTACATAAATGGAATTGTTTACTTATTTTGAATGAGCGAATGATTTAATGGGGCAGGCCACGGCGAAGCGTGCTCATTCCCGCGTTGGAGCGATTAGACGGAACCACTATCCATCACTTCTTAGCGGGCATGTACAATGGTAGAGAACACACGTTTCCCTTATACCGTCACATCATCTAGAGATGACAATAGATATAAATTATACAATGTGTTATCTTTTATAGCCTTTTCTAGCAACTAATGGTAATCGATTAAAATTGGTAGGAAATTATGTTGCTAAGGAAAGACATGTCGTACAAATGGAGAAAATGCCTTCCCTTATTTTCTAAGAGATGATCTCTTAGCTAAGGGAAGACAACCTTCTCTCCCTTCATTCTCTCTCCCCCAACAAAGTAAAAAATCTGACGTGGCACCTTTAAGGAAAGGCTGACGTCACCCCATTGTACGTGCCGCATGCCCGCATGTACAATGAGAAGGTATGCCTTCTCTTATCCTGCCATATCATCTAGAGAAGACAATTGATATAAGTCCTACAATGCGTTATCTCTTGTAGTCATCTCTAGCAATTAATGATAACCAATTAATTTGGTAGGAAATTATGTTTCTAAGGGAAGACATGTCGTACAATGGAAAAAATAGTCTTCCCTTATTTTCTTAGAGATGATCTCTTAGTTAAGGGGAGACAATCTTTTCTTACTTCATTCTCTCTCCTCCAACTAAGCAAAAATCTGACGTGGCACCTCTAAGGGAAGGCTAACGTCACCCCATTGTACATGCCCTATACAACCACACATTCTGCCTTGTTTTTGGGCCGGCCCATTAATTCCTCTCCTCCCTTAACATAGTACCAAACTTCTCTAATTTCATATACAATCAGAGTACTAGCCTACTGTTTGCAGCATCGCGCCCCTATGCCATCAACTAGAGTTCGAACCCTGTGTGCACGAGTTACACCAAAGCTACGCAAATTTTTTCAAATTTGAATTTAAACAAATTTGGTTCGGGAACAAAATTTGAAAGTAAGCAAAATTTTGTTTCGGAGCAAATTTTGAATCTAAACAATTTACAAAACTAAGCAAAATGTGAATGTGAGCAAATTTCAAAAATAAACAAAATCTGAATCGAATTTTTTTCGAGACTAAGCAAAATTTAATTTGAAAATTCTGAAAAAGAAAATAAAAACTAGAAGCAAACTAAGAAAGAACAGAATCGGAGAACCGAAAAAGAAAACCAGTAAAAACCTATCTAGATACTAGCGAGCAAATCACGAAAAAGTACATCATTAATGGGTCGAGGTCCGCGTGTAGGGGGCGTATTAACGTCGTGTGTGCTACCTCCAGGTAAATGGGCTGGGCTGGCTCGACTTTGTTTCAGACCCGCAATAGGCAATGTACACCCCCCACCCATATCCACTAGCAACTAGCTTCAGGTAAATGGTGCGTATAATTTTCGCTCCATATCCGCGTCCGTATCCATTTCTAAGGATATGGTATGCGCTTTTAGGAATCCACCAAATATGATGCGGATGTAGATATTGATATCTGGTGGATATGGTATTGTTAATATCCGACCCCAAGTCTGTGGGCCAAGCTATGCATGTTGTGTCTGCATGCTAGTTGATTTGTTGTACAACACTTTAGATATAGTCAAGTGTTAGATGCTAATAACATTTTTACATAGAAGAATTGTGTTTAAAATTTTATATGTATATTTTATCAAATATCCGCTTCTGATCAAGTCCGTGCCGTATCCGTAATCCGATATAATCTAGATCCGATCATTATTCGTTCTAACCTGAATCCGTCAAAATAATGAACGCCTTTAGGTGGCTTTGGAGGGCCGATTAGTCATAGGTAGCCCTCACCTGTGATACGGAAAGTACCCATCCCACCAACCCGGAAAACGAAAGGCGCTTAGCACCTATTTACCGAACGTAGTTAAATTTTCGTAGAACCAGGAATTAACCGAAAAGCCGACACATGCAATCATTTTTCATGCAGAAAAATTTCAAGGTCATAACTTTTAGATAGTTTGTTAGAAGTGTGATCCGTTTTCACCGTTGACCCTCTCACGGGGAGATCTTCGAAATTAGATCTCATTTGTATATGTTTTGGCAAACTTCATTAAAAAAAACAACTTCAGTGTTGTGGCAAAACAACTTTGTGCACATAGTTGCTTACACTATTTAAAAAAAATATTTTGTAGTCAACTTAGTATGATATCACTCACTTAGCAACAAGAGTTCGACACCATCATAGTTCTGAGAATTGCAACTTTCACTACTAGTTTCCGAGGTAAACAACTTACACTTTCACTACTAGTTTATAAGAGCAACGAAAGAACAACTCTGCAACAAATAGTGCGCATTACTAGGCATTCACGACATTGTACCGTAAGTTGACTACAATGTTATTACCTGACTTAGTGCTACTATAGACGAATTAGGCACGACAATTGGCAAGTTCGCGATGATGGTGCACAACTTCAAAAATCTCACAACTTAGGCATATTCAGTACATAACTTAAGCTAGTTAAACAAAGCAACTCAAGTAAATCAGTATACAAATTATCATGTTGGTGCATAAATTATATGATAAAAAACAAATAAAAACATGCTGGCAAAAAGAAACTTAGCTGAATTCGTTGTTGATGGGGAAAACAACTTAGGGAAGATAACAAAAATTTTTTTTAATTAAAATCATTATACAATCGAGGGACATATGGGTGTAAGTCAGAACTCAAGTTAGGTGATCGAAAACAACTTAGTCATATAAAAAACGTTAATTAGAATCAGTATACAACCAAGGGGCATATCTGTGCAAGATACAACCTATGGACATATGGGTGCAAGTCAAACCTCAAGTTAGATGATGAAAAACAACTTAGTATGGTAACAAACACAACCTTTATTGGGAATAACTATACACTCGAGAGACATGTTTGTAACATGTAAGTCAAAACTCGAGTTAGATGATGGAAAACAACTCAGTTAGATAACGAAACAACTTAATTCAAATCAGTGTACAACCGATGAGCATATGGGTATAAGTCAAAACTCAAATTTGGTGATCGAAAACAACTTAGTTAGATAATTTTTTTTTAATTAGAATCAGTATACAACCGAGGGGTATACGTGTGTAAGTCAAAACTCAAGTTAGATGATGGAAAAACAACTTAGGTAGATAAAAAAAAACTTTAATTAGAATCAGTATACAAACTAGGGGCATATGGGTGTAAGTCAAATATCAAGTTAGATGATGAAAAAACTTAGTATGGTAACAAAAGCAATTTTATTGGGAATAACTATACACCCGAGGGGCATGTTTGTAACTTGTAAGTCAAAATTCGAATTAGATGATGGAAAACAATTTAGTCTGATAACAAAAACAACTTAATTCAAATTAGTATACAACCGAGGGGTATATGGTGCAAGTCAAAATTCAAGTTAGATGATGGAAGACAACTTGGTCAGATACTCGCGAGCTAAACGAGTAACTCGCGACTCGACTAGCCTCGACTCAAACTCGGTGTATAACGAGCCAAGCCGAGCTTCATATTTTATCGTTAAACGAGTTTAAGCTAAACGAGCCGAGCTCATCGAACTCATGAGTAGCTTGTTTAGCTCGGTAAAAATGAAGTCGACCCAAGCGCACCAAAATGAGCAAGTATATTTGTGGTTTCTCAACTTGGCAATCTTATTCTCATGATAATTCATCAATGTGGTTTATATTGTTCTGGTACCATAGTCCTAATGCTTATTGTTCATCTTTCATGCACAAATATTCGGTAAAATGCATTATATATTTTACATGTTCTATTTAACAGTTTTAAACGAGCTACTCGTGAGTTACTCGCGAGATTTGCGAGTCAAACCGAGTTTCAAATCTAGACTCAATTGTTAAACAAGTCGAGTCGATCTAACTCGATTATTGATCGAGCCAGCCCGGCTCGAATTCCAGCCCTACATATGGGTGCAAGTCAAAACTCGACTTAGATGATGTAAAAACAACTTTGTGAGATGACAAAAGGAAATTAACTAAATCAATATATGCAACTGAGGGGCATTTGGTTGTAAGCTAAATAATGTTAGATGATAGAAAACAACTCATCTGAGATGACAAAAGGTAACCTAGTTAAATCACTAGACAACGTTAAACATGGTGACACAAAAGTAAATTAATATGCAACTAAGACCATTTCTTCTACACAACTTAATTTAGATGATAAAATCAACTTAGTGAGATGATAAAAGGAACTTAAATATGTTGTCAAAAGCAACGTAATTGATTTATGAGATGATGAAAATTAGAAAACGTTTATCCAGATAGACATTGGACATGTGCCGGTAATATAAGATGCTACAAAGAAAGTATGTACACATAAACGAAGGGTGTAAACAAAGACTTACCTGAGACCACGAGCATAAATCCGTTAAAAAACAACTACTTGTGTATATGGGTAAACAACTGTCTAATAGCCTACAAGGAAAATCAAACAAACCAGTAATGCCAACGCAATGTTGAGTAACATTTTAGGTAAAAGATAGATGAAACAAATGAGGTAATTGACCATACGATCAAAATTATTTTGCTATTAAATCATAGTGTAAATGCAGAGCAAGTGAGCAACACAAAGCAATTCACAAATACTCTGCTACTATAAATATCATCAGGTTGTAACACAAGCTTTTCACAAATTTAACATTGTCAATTGACAAAAAAAAAAGTAGCACACATCGGTGCTTAGCTAGCACACAAGCAGCTAGCAAAACACCACGTATCAAAATCAGCTAGCACAAACCTGCAGTTGTCCGTGCGTGCCGCGGCGACATGGCCACAGACTAGGACCAGCAGCAGGAGCAGCCTGGTGCAACGACCAGGACTAGCAGAAAGAGTTGAGGAAGACTGGCAGGTTCGGTGGGTTGCGGTGATGGGCGGCGTAGGCGTGGCCGACCTATCTTCGGCGTCCAGATGCACGCAACTAGCGTCCTCGGCATGTCGGTATGTGCGCGTCGACGTTGGCCTGCTAGACCTACACGGCGCGAGCACCAGCCGTATCGCGCGGCGAACACGCAGTGCTCCATGGCTCAACGTGGACGCGGTGTTCCAGCAGGTCCCGAAGCGGATATGGGTCTCCAGGAGGTCGAGGACGTAGCTGTAGACTGTGGGGCGGCGATGGACATGGTCAATATCCATGGCCAAACACAGCGCGCGCGGGTCAATCTCCGCCGCCAAGCATCTGGCCTCCGCCAAGCACCTGGCCTCGCTCATGCGGCCTCTCTATAAATTCGCTGCGCTGATTTCACCTCGCATAACCTTAGCGAGAGAAAATTTCGAGAGGGAGAGAGGGAATGGAATGGATAGACGGAGAGCTCACCACGCAGCATGAGGGCCACCCGAAACGTCATTGTCGTCGCCTGTCGAAACTACGAGTCCTGGAGTATATTCATCGCGTGCATCAGACGGGCGAGGAGCGGGTGCTCGTTTGTACAAACGAGCACCTGAGCACTTTTTAGCAGTTAGAAAAATATTTTTTAGATTTATAGGGAGACATCTCCCTGGTTTCATTTATAGCATAAACGAAACTAGTGTTCAAATCATCCAAGTAAAAACAACAAGCAACAACTAAAGTTTCAAACTGGAAACTACCACCCATAAGAGGGGCACCATGACACTGAACTAAGACCAACAGCTTAGCGCCTCAAAAGCACACCAAAACCTAGCAAAACTAATCAAAAACCACGAGGAACCATTACATTACGACTTCCAGGAACTCCAAGCGACGAGCTCAGGTAATCGAACACAATATGGATCGAAGAGTCCTCATCAGGGTGCTCCTTCAGGTATGCCAGAGAGGTCCTTCCACCATGTGCAAGCGTCGAAGTTGGAGCCCATGAAGAAATCCAGTCAAAACTGGTGCACTTCAGATCGACGACATCAGTGCCATGGGTGATTTGAGGAGGGTCAGCAGTGTTTCTGCAAACAAGTCCACCTCCCTCCAGGTTTGATCTTTGAAAGGAACATTCCAGTTCCTTAGATAGGACATGATCAACCTCCACACATGTTTCATATACATCCAAGTCAATTTATTAAACACTAAGCTATTTCAAGAATTCCTAATCCCCCACAGAATAGCAGAAGAAATTAAATTAAATTGTAAGAACTTCTTATTGAATGTCCACCCACTTGCCATATCTACAAATTTACCAATTCTACACTTAAAACAACCCTCTACCAACTGTCCAGATAATTTTGGCTATTATGAAGTGAAAGAACATATGTTGTAGACATTCAAATTCTTTACAAAAGGAGCACTCAAGAGGTTTTAAAATCCTTCTATGTCTTAGGTTATCTCTAGTCATAATTGTTGTTTTGAAAGAACAACCATAAAAAGATCTGGACCTTAGGAGGAATTTTGAGGTCTCACATAGCATGTAAATACACATGTGTAACACCTCTAAAATTAACCAAGGCATATATGGATTTAGAGGAGTAAATGCCATTTGTTTCATAGGATGATCTTCTTCTTCTTCTTCTTCTTCTTCTTCTTCTTCTTCTTCTTACCATCATCTTATCACATCTCATCAAAAAAAGTTCTCCTAAAATCGTATCTCAAATTAGTTCTACCCCAAACCTCTTAGACAATTTTAGTTTGTTGATTAGAAACAAAATATATGTCCCAAAACTGTGTAGCTAGATCACCAAAGCAGATTCTTCCAAAACCTAACCCTTCTACCATTTCTAATTTTTCACTTGTAGCCCCCCGCCGGCCGCCGCCACCGCCTGGCGCCGCCGGCCGTTGCCTGCCATGCTCCTTGCAAGGCTCCACTTCTCATCCTCCCTACTCGCACCCAAGCCGCTCTCCAATTCCACATCCAGCCCCAATCATGTCAAGCCAATCACTGCCTCTCCCTCCTCCCGCCGCCGCCTCCGCATCTCCGCCACATCCACGATCGATTCGCCGGCGGCGAAGGCGCTGAGCCGCGTAGACGTCCTCTCGGAGGCGCTCCCCTTCATCCAGCGCTTCAAGGGCAAGACTGTGGTGGTCAAGTACGGCGGCGCCGCGATGAAGTCCCCCGAGCTCCAGGCGTCCGTGATCCGGGATCTCGTCCTCCTCTCCTGCGTCGGACTCCGGCCAATCCTCGTCCACGGCGGCGGCCCCGAGATCAACTCCTGGCTGCTCCGCGTCGGGGTCGATCCGCAGTTCCGCAACGGCCTCCGCGTCACCGATGCGGTCACTATGGAGGTCGTCGAGATGGTGCTCGTCGGCAAGGTCAACAAGAATCTTGTATCCCTCATAAACGTCGCCGGCGGCATCGCCGTCGGCCTCTGCGGCAAGGACGCGCGCCTCATCACGGCGCGCCCTTCCCCCAACGCTGCAGCACTCGGCTTCGTTGGGGAAGTCGCGCGCGTGGATGCCACAGTCCTCCACCCCATCATCGCCTCTGGTCACATCCCGGTCATCGCCACCGTTGCCGCTGATGAGACCGGGCAGGCCTACAATATTAACGCCGATACTGCGGCAGGTGAGATTGCTGCTGCGGTGGGTGCTGAGAAGTTGCTGCTACTTACAGATGTGTCAGGGATACTAGCGGACCGCAATGACCCTGGGAGCCTGGTGAAGGAGATTGATATCGCTGGGGTGCGGCAGATGGTATCCGATGGGCAGGTAGCTGGTGGAATGATCCCAAAGGTGGAGTGCTGCGTGCGAGCCCTCGCCCAGGGCGTGCACACCGCAAGCATCATCGATGGACGTGTCCCGCACTCGCTGCTGCTCGAGATTCTCACAGATGAGGGCACTGGCACCATGATCACTGGCTAAGAGGTATGCAACGTTTTGTTTTTGATTTAAATCAGCGGGAGCTGACTGAGAACTAACTGATGTCATGCAAAGTTTTGTTTTTGGGTCTCTCTAAGGCTCAGCTGACTGAGAACTAACTGATGTCATGCGACATTTTGTTTTTGATTTAAATCGGCGGGAGCTGGCGTCCAAGACTGTTCGACAGCGACGTGCTTTTCTTTGGCACGGTCAGACAGAGTTCATATTTTGAACAACCTGATCTAGCTTTGAAAATATACAAGTTAATTATCTTTCCTCTCATATTCGATAAAATAAAATCATGCGATCTAAAAAAAAGTTGGTGTGTTGCAACCTCACTTGCAACTGCAGATTTTTTTTTGTTGCAACCACACTTCTACCTGGAAAAGTCTAACTTGCAACTGGAAACCGCACTTGCAACTCGAAAAAGATCTCGGTTCCAACTCGACTTGCAATTGCAAAATAATATCAGTTGCAACCACGCTTGCAACTGGAAAATTCTAAAAAAAAAACTCAGTTGCAACCCCGTTTGCAACTGGAAAAATTATCTCAGTTGCAACTCTACTTACAATTGCAAAATAATCTCAGTTGCAACTCCGCTTAACTGGAAAAAAAACGAAAAGTTCAATTGCAGCTCATTTCCAATAGAAAAGGTCAATTGAATTATACTAGCGACTAAAAGGTCTCGGTAACAACCCCAATTGAAAAATAGTAATTGCAACCTAACTTTTAATTAGAGCAAACTTAGTTGAAACCTCACTTGCAAATGGAAAATTCTAGTTACAACCCCACTTGCAACTAAAAAATATCAGTTGTAACTCTAATTGTAACTAGAGAAAAACTCAGTTGAAAACTCACTTGCAAATGAAAAATTCTAGTTACAACCCCACTTGCAACTAAAAAATATTATTTGCAACTCTATTTGTAACTAGAGAAAAACTCAGTTGCAACCACACTTGCAACCGAAAAATATCAGTTGCAACCCGACTTGCAACTTCCATTCATGGCGAATCTCGACACACATATAATCATTCAAAAATGAATTTTGCAACTGGAAAAAACTCAATTGCAACCCAGTTGTAACTGAAAAAATTCAGTTAAAATCACACTTGCTATTGGAGAAAAGCTCAGTTACAACGCTTTTTGTAACTGAAATAAGAGAGCTCGGTTACAACCTCACTTGCAACTAAATAAAATCAGTTACAACCTCAGTTGAGACTACAAAATCTCAGTTGCAACCCTAGTTGCATCTGAAAAATACTTAGTTGCAACCTTGCTTGCAACTGTTGTGATCATTTTATTCATATTTAGAATTACATAATAAAAAATAGGAAAAGAAGTTGCAACCACCGCTCTTTCCACAGTTGCCTCAAATGCTGCTCTCTCTCAAAACTCTAGCTTTTTAATGTCTGTACAAAAAAAATTAAGAGGCTAGCAGGTCACGTTACCTAGCACCCCATAGAAAACTCAAAAAATTATTGTATCATGCATGGCCCATCCCCATACGGCAGCACGAACTAGTCATGGGCTTCGGCCAACTCATCAGGTTCCTTGTTCATAATGGTACGCAACAGGAAACACCGACGGCCTGACGCGCGCATGCTCCACACAAGCGCGAATCTTGCTAATTCAATCGGACGGCTAAAGACTTGACTGAGCCCTATGTTAGTTCTCAGCTAGCTGAGAACTAGCAACTCCCTTACTTTTTTATGCCTCCATGTTCATACTGCCTTTCTTTTCTTTTTGCTCTTCGTTGTTTATACTCGCCCAAGATGGAGACCACAACATGGCAGCAAGGGGCAGCTCCCCAATTCCCGCCACACCGTTGGATAAGACCAGGGTGGCCCAATTCAGCCGCATCCCTGAACCTACTCGCTATGGTCCAGAATGATGTGAAAGCCCAGTCGACTTGCTCAAGATCATCGTGGAGAACAGGCTAGCATGATGTAAAACCCTATGTCAAGTCACCTATATAAGGCTTGGCTAGGATAGAGTAGAGGGAGGTTCCATTCGCCCTCCATAGCCTTCATCTATGCCTCCAGCAACCTATAGACATCAATATAATCAAGCACAAGTAGGTCTTTACCTCCACCACGAGGGGCGGAACCTGGGTACATCGTGTCGTGTACCAATCTCGTCTAGGTGATCCAGTGTTGCCCCCACTCTCCACCTCATCGAAGCTACTCATGTAGCATCTGACGACACAATCCACTGCCTTGATCCACTTTGCTACATCTGCCCCTTATCCAGCTAAAGAATTTTATCGTTTTTTCCATTCATAATTATTGTTTTTATTCTTACTTCCATACTTCAATTGAGATATTGAACATAGAACACTCTTTAAAAATAAAAAAGAGTAATCAACTGTGATATGTTCGTGCAAAAAAGAATGATGTTACAGCTAATCATTTATGGGAGAAAAGGTCAAGATGAAGGAGGAGGGTTGGCATAGAATAACCCGGTTTAAGGGTAATGATCATGCGTCTGTAATGTGATGTTACAGCTAATTATTTATGGGAGAAAAGGTCAAGATGAAGGAAAATGAGAGTTGGCGTAGAATAACCCGGTTTAAGGGTAATGATCATGCATCTGTAATGCATTGCATGTCCCAGAATAGATCCCATTTTTCTGCCCATTTCTTAAATTAACCGCTTTAGAATTTGATGAATTGTATGGAGTCCTTGACTACAGTCGACGCTTATGGTATACCCGTATGTAGAACTAAGATCACTGAAAAACATCTTTCAGTAACTAATGGACTACTCACTGCATCGGTAATAAGTAGGCAGCGAAAATGGGCATGATTTGCCATCTTCACGACATACTAAAAGCCAAAAAGAGTAACGGGGTGTGTAGTCCTGTCAATAAGCAAGGACTGACCTGCAATTGCATTAACCAATTCAACTTTAGTCTTTGGCAAATAATTAATTTGGCCCACTGACCAACCTAAATGTTAACCCTCTCAAGGGCTCCTTGGCTTCTACAGAAGGCCTTCTCTTTTCTTGGTGCTGATTAATTAACGAGAGGATCGTTGCTCCATGCCACCCTGTTGGCATGTATCATCCTAGTCTACTGCTGAGAAATCTGCAACATTTCTTTGAAATTATTTTGTGGAAAGAACCATTCCAAAAGTTTAATGACTTGTCAAAATTTCATGCAAAACTGTATTCTACCTCTTACTCACTTGCTGGAAATAGTTTAAAGTAATGAACATGATTGATTCATCATGTACTTAGGATTAGTGCAAAAATCTAGTAATAAGGATACAAGCACCAATACTTTCTATTATGTTCACCTTGTCTTTGTAGTACTCCCTCCGATCCATATTACTTGATGGTAAAATAGATTTATCTACAACTAAAATGTGTCTAGATACATCTATATTAGCATCAAGTAATATGAATCGGAGGGAGTATCAAAATTTCATGCAAAAATATGTTCTAACTCTTACTCACTTGTTGGAAATAGTTTAAAATAATGAACATGATTGATTCATCATGTACTTAAGATTAATAAAAAAAATATGGCAATAAGGATACAAGAACCAATACTTTTCCATTATGTTCACCTTGTCTTTGTAGTATCAAAATTTCATGCAAAAATGTATTCTAACTCTTACTCACTTGCTGGAAATAGTTTAAAATAATGAACACTATTGATTCATCATGTACTTAGGATTAATAAAAAATCTAGTAATAAGGATACAAGCGCCAATACTTTTCCATTATTTTTTCGATAATGATACTTTTCCATTATGTTCACCTTGTCTTTGTAGTATCAAAATTTCATGCAAAAATGTATTCTAAATCTTACTCACTTGCTGGAAATAGTTTAAAATAATGAACATGATTGATTCATCATGTACTTAGGATTAATAAAAAAAAAATTAGTATTCCCTCCGTCCCATGAAATATGTCAGAGATTTGTCAAAATTCGGATGTATCGATACACTAAATAGTTTCTAGATACATCCAAATTTATACAAATCTGCAACATGTTTCGTGAGACTGAGGGAGTAATAAGGATGCAAGCACCAATACGTTTCCATTATGTTGACCCTGTCATTGTAGTATCAAAATTTCATGCAAAACTGTATTCTAACTCTTACTCACTTGCTGGAAATAGTTTAAAATAATGAACATGATTGATTCATCATGTCCTTAGGATTAATAAAACAAAATCTAGTAATAAAGATGCAAGCACCAACACTTTTCCATTATGTTCAACTTGTCATTATAGTATCAAAATGATGCAATCCACGTGTTAAACTATTTTACCATACAACACATTCAACATTCATATCCATTGACTCCGCAACTCTGCAGTTAAAATGTCTCTGTCCTGCCCAGGCTGCCCCTAGCATTGCTTCTGACCTATAGTCTTGACAACTGCGTATTTTACTTTTTTATCTTCAGCATTACCTCAAGCTTTGAAACCTTTTCATATATTTTGAAACTATTGATGCTAACTACTCCCTCCATCTAAAAATAAGTGTCAACTTTTTCTAGATATGGATGTATCTCCAACTAAAATGCGTGTAGATACATCTGGATCTAGACAAAATTGGGACACTTATTTTAAGACAGTTAGTATTTAAAAAAAAAAACTGTCGGTACAGAACCAGTTTTAAGGTTGTGGAAACTGGAATTTAACAGTTTACATATAAGCTGTGGTTTTGCTGATGACCAGGCTAATATATCTGCTATTTGTGTATACAGTATATATTTCTCTGTAACAGTTGTAGTCCTGGCCCTTTCCCTTGACCTTGCCCATCTTTCTTACAGAATGAAGGATGACTCTGCTTTTAGCATGGTTTTAAATAGCGTGCTATAACGCCGCTATAGCATTTTGAGCAAGGTGCCGCTAAATAAATCCATGTACAATTGCTCGCTATTAGCATGATATAGCACGCTATAGCGCCGAAATAGAGGATTTTAATGGCTGGTGCTATTTGTTATAGCGCACTGTTTTTTTTTCATTGGCTTTTAGTGTAGAAACCTGTTTAGCTCGATATCCTATTTCTCTCTGGCCCCTCGGCCTTTGTACATGCTTCCACCATATTTTCCCTTCAACAAAATTTCGCAATCAGGCGCCCCCCCAGTCAAAAAAGTATATAGTTGCTTAGTGCTGGTTAGAGCATCCCTAGTGGTTCCTCTAAAGGTCCATCCAAACATATTTAGAGGGTTGTGAGGCTAAAAAACGTTCCCAGTGGTCTCTCTACCCCATCCTCTAAATTTAGAAGGACTGCCATATCGTCGCTCCATCCTCCAAATATAGAGGAGGAAGCCACGACCATCGAAAGCAAAGTTGCAGCCCGCGCTCTTCTTCCCGCGCGCATCTGGAGAGCAGAAAAGGAGGCGGGAGCGTCTCCCGCGAAATCGCCGTCGCCGTCGCTCCACTCGCCGGCCAGGTACGACTTTTTTTCCCGGGGAATTAGCGGATTGAGCGGCGGCGCTGGGCGGGGGCTCTGGGCGGCGCTGGGCTGCGCTGGGCGGCGGTTGAATTCGAGGAAGAGCCGCGACCGAAATCGAGGGAGGGCGGGCGGTGCCGGGCGGGTGCTGGGCGGGCTGGCGGCGCTGGGCGGGGCCGGCGGCGCTGGGCGGGGCTGGTGGCGCGGCGGACCGGGCCAATTTCTCCATTCGCGCGGACGCGGACGGGGACGGGGCATGTCTGTGCTAGTTTTTTCTGTACTGTTGTCTAGTTTCTGTAGTTTGAGCTAGTTTCTGTACCAATTTTTTTAGATAAACACAGATGATTGAATTGCCTATACTGGAATATGATTGAATTGCTGTTGTTTGTAGACTAAACTGTTGAATGAATTTTGATATGTTTTGCTAGATAAATGGATAACTCACAGATGGATGACATTGGGTTTTTAGACATGTTGAATGGGGGATCAGGTGAAGTGAATTGGAGTGGCACACAATATTCTAGCCCAATCAGTGAACAAGAGAAGATGTCAACTCCGGATGTTTCCGTTGTTTCTGCATCTGCATTTGCAAAATCAAAACAAAAGAAGGCAAAAGCACCGTCGACGAAAGGGAAAAATTGGTCTAGCGATGAAGACAAGGTGTTGATAGCGGCATGGGGAAACACTAGTTTGGATGCGGTGACCGGGACAGATCAAAACTCAAGTTGTTATTGGAATAGGATTTTGATAGCGCCCATGCTTGGAACCGCCATGGCGTCGAGCGTTCCTCTTCTCTTCCTCCTCACGCTCTCCAAATGCTGCAAGAATGAGTTCGTCGTCATCAGATGAAGACGACGACGAATTCATGAGCATATCCAACGAGGAAAATTCTCCATTCATCATTTTTCTGTGTTGGACAGAGGAATTCAAAAGAGAGATGAGAGAAGGAAAAGCGAGGAGTGTTGGATGAGAGGTGGGAGGGGTGGTATATATGGACGTGGAAATATAGCCGTTGGAAATATAGCCGTTTGAAATATTACTAAACTATATGAGAGAGAATTTAGATGTCCTAGATATAGAGGAACCACTGAAAAACTGAGATCATCTAAAACGGAATCTTTATAGATGGCCATCTATATGGAGATATAGAGGACCTCATTTAGAGGAACCACTAGAGATGCTCTTATGTCTTGGTCCATTATTCTATCCCTGTGTCCCAGTGGGCAGCTTGGTAATGTCTGACTTTTGATGGTAAGCATTACAATGGCGTTTCTCATAAAAAGATCCATCCCAATGTCCGACACTGATTTTTGAGAAAATTTCTTCTATGCCACCAAATAACACTATGATCCATGATTTGCCACCAACCATTTCCTTTCGTTTTTTTTGCTACAAAAACAACTCCCTGCTCATTATATGCCATCAAGTTCCAAATGTTATCCTTGTATACCATTAGCGTGACCATTTCCCGGCATGATGTTTATTTGTTCATGCAAAAATGTATTCTCACTCGTACTCACTTCCTGGAAATTGTTTAAAATAATGAACATGATTGATTTGTCGTGTACTTAGGATTAATAAAAAAGCCTAGTACTCCCTCCGTCCCATGAAACATGTCGGAGATTTGTCAAAATTCGGATGTATCGATACACTAAATAGTTTCTAGATACATCCAAATTTATACAAATCTCCGAGATGTTTCGTGAGACGGAGGGAGTAATAAGGATGCAAGCACCAATACGTTTCCATTATGTTGACCCTGTCATTGTAGTAACAACATTTCATGCAAAACTGTATTCTAACTCTTACTCACTTGTTGGAAATAGTTTAAAATAATGAACATGATTGATTCATCGTGTCCTTAGGATTAATAAAAATAATCTATTAATAAGGATGCAAGCACTAACACTTATCCATTCTGCTCAACTTGTCATTATAGTATCAGAATGATGCAATCCACGTGTTAAACTATTTTATCATACATCACAGTCAACATTCATATCTATTGACTCCGGCACTCTGCAATTAAAATGTCTCTGTTTTGCCCAGGCTGCCCCTAGCATTGCTTCTAACCTATAGTCTTGACAACTGCGTAATTTTTTTTTTTTTATATTCAGCTTTACCTCAAGCTTTGAAACCTTTTCATATAGTATTTTGAAACTATTGATGCTAACTACTTCCATCTAAAAATAAGTGTCAACCTTTTGTAGATATGGATGTATCTACACCTAAAATGCGTGTAGATACACCTGTATCTAGATAAAACTGGGACACTTATTGTAAGACGGAGGTAGTATTTATAAAGAAACCTGTCCGTACAAAACCTGTTTTAAGGTTGTGGAAACTGGAATGTAACAGTTTACATATAAGCTGTGGTTTTGCTGATGACCAGGCTAATATATCTGCTGTTTGTGTCCAGTATATATTTCTCTGTAACAGTTATAGTCCTTGTCCTTTCCCTTCAAAAAAGACCTTGCCCATCTTTCTTACAGAATGAAGGATGACTCTGCTTTTAGTGCTAAAAACCAGTTTAGCCTGATATCCTATTTCTCTCTGGCCCCTCGGCCTTTGTACATGCTTTCACGGTTTCACCATATTTTCCCTTCAACAAAATTTCACAATCAGGGCGTCCCCTATAGTTTTCCCAGTCAAAAAAGTATATAGTTCCTTAGTTCTGGTTGTCTTGGCCCATTATTCTATCCCTGTGTCCCAGTGGGCTGCCTGGTAGTGTCTGACTTTTGATGGTAAGCATTAAAATGGTGTTTCTCATAAAAAGGTCCATCCCAATATCCGACACTGATTTTTGAGAAAATTCCTTCTATGCCACCAAATAACACTATGATCCCTGATTTGCCACCGAACATTTCCTTTCGTTTTTTTGCTAAAAAAACAACTTGTTCATTCTATGCCATCAAGTTCCAAATGTTGTCCTTGTATACCATTAGCGTGACCATTTCCCGGTGTGATGTTTATTTGTTCATGCACTACATAACGACAAAATGGTCACAGCGGTGTCGGTGTCATAGAAGGAAAGAAAATTCAAAACCTCTTGGCATGGAAAATATGAGTTGTTTGTTAGAAAATCAGGAAATAGAGTTACTTGGTGGTAGAATGATTTTTCTGGCATTTACCTGTTTCTATCTGAGCTCAGAATGGTGTATCATTGGTGCAAAAAGTAGATGTTTACTATTTAAATATCCATCTTATTGTTTTTTATCTTTACTGAAATAACAGATATTGTATCCATTCTGCTTGGAATTCTTTCTAACAGCTCAACTTCCTTTGATCTAGGTACTTATAATTTTTAGTCGCCGTCCCAGGTGGAGAGTGATGGTTCGAACTGTGAAACCAAGTGGACGGGGAAAAGGGCTACAATTTGTCACCGCCGCATCAAGGCCGAATTATGCTAGCCATGAGGAGCTGGGAGACTGAGATGGTTGAGCCCTGGGTTACACCATTTTTATTGCAGGGAGCATATATCTGTTCTCCACCATGGCGTGGGCAGAGTGAACTCCACTCACATCTAAAAGAACGGTGCCTTTTTTAGTGTTGAAGTACTGCATGTGTGGGAACTGTTCCGCTGCTACATTGTTCATTTCTGTTCTTGGATGAGGATATTTTGAAGGGAGAACAGGAAAGCTCTATCTCCTGTGCTGGTTGTTGCAGAATCTATTCCCTATTATGTTGCATATTTAATTTCCTTTTGTGAGACTGAATATGTTAATGATGTTTTTTATCTGCCGTGGACTCTTTGGTGTTGTCTGCCGAGCACTTGAGTTCCTGTGCAAGTATACTTGCCAATCTAAGAGTCATTTTGAGCTTGTTATGGTTTTCCAGATATCTTATTTAAGCTTACATGTGTCATGTCCGCTCTTTTTGTCCGGTGGTTGAGGCAAGTGGTAAAGATGCGTTTAACATTTCCCCTGTTGCTGTAATCACTTTGGCTAGTTTATTTGTTAGCACTTGGCGCTGCAATGTCATAAGGTTTGCACCGCCCCCCCCCCCCCCCCCCCCCCCAGTGGGCAGGGCGGGATCTTGGACAACCCCGTGGAACTGATCAGCGAGTACCTGTTGCTTTGCTTAGATGTGGTCTAAGCGTGTGTTGCTCGAACGAAGCTTAAATTTGTAGAATAAGCAGAGGCACACCGGCTACATAAGCAGATAGCCGCGTTGGTGACTGCCAACAAACCAGCCCTTGGATTCCACTCCCGAAATGACAAGGATTCTCCGATCAAAACACGCCAAAACTCGTTGGAGAACAATTCATGGTCGCTCCAATTTCCTAACCCAACAAGTGCCACCAAAGCCTTCAAAAGTTGCGATTAAACTACTATTGAAGATCGATTCTTCGGTTCTTCCTATCACGAACTTGAGCTTGTTACAATTATCATACTACATAGATTAGATCAGAC
Organism: Lolium perenne; assembly: GCF_019359855.2. Classification (NCBI taxonomy): domain Eukaryota; kingdom Viridiplantae; phylum Streptophyta; class Magnoliopsida; order Poales; family Poaceae; genus Lolium; species Lolium perenne. The sequence goes on from NC_067245.2 coordinate 264,785,781, forward strand.
AAAGATCGAATAATCCCAAAGCTCCGGGGATCGAAAGGCACACAGCTCGTCACTTTTCTGAAAGCTCCGTGAGCGATACCAACGAGCCACGGCCGGCACATATGTGATTCCATAATAACGAGCCGGCGACCAAGGGACACCAACGCCGAGACATGGCGGTCTGCACGATGGCCACCATGCACGCCGCCGTGCACCACCACCACCACCCCCTCCTCAACGTCCCGCCACCGCCACGCCACCGTGTCCGGGTCGTCGTCCGTCGGACGGCCGGCACCACGGCTGCGGCGGTGACGTCGGAGCCGGACACGTTCTCCAATGCCTTCTGGGACTACAACCTCCTCTTCCGGTCGCAGCGCGCCGAGACGTCCGACCCCGTGCAGCTCCGCGTCGTCGAGGGCGCGATCCCGGCGGACTTCCCGGCCGGCACCTACTACCTCGCCGGGCCCGGCATGTTCTCCGACGACCACGGCTCCATCGTCCACCCCCTCGACGGCCACGGCTACCTCCGCTCCTTCCGCTTCCACCCCGACCACGGCGTCCACTACTCCGCACGGTACGCACTGATCACCGGCTGCATATCGCCGTACTAGCTAGGTTCTTCGGTGAGTAGAGTGCGCTTATATGATGCAGGTACGTGGAGACGGCGGCGAAGAGCGAGGAGAAAGGGGACGGGGCGTCGTGGAGGTTCACGCACCGGGGCCCCTTCTCGGTGCTGCAGGGCGGCCACAGGGTGGGCAACGTGAAGGTGATGAAGAACGTGGCCAACACCAGCGTGCTCTGGTGGGGCGGCCGGCTGCTCTGCCTCTGGGAGGGCGGCATGCCTTACGAGCTCGACCCCAACACGCTGGAGACCATCGGTCCCTTCGACCTGCTCGGGCTCGCGGACGAGGCAGCGGCGGCACAGGGTCGGGTGGCCGGACGGCAGCGGCAGCGGCGGCCGTGGCTGGTGGAAGCCGGGCTGGACGTGGCCACCCGCTTGCTGCGCCCGATTCTCAGTGGTGCGTAATCTACAGTTGCCTAGCTAGTCTTGGGTGGCGCACCGAGCGTTCGACATGATTTGAGGCGAAGTGATTTGACACTCGTGCGCTCCCGTTGCGTGCAGGCGTGTTCAGCATGCCGCCCAAGAGGCTGCTGGCGCACTACAAGGTCGACCCGAAGCGCAACCGGCTGCTCATGGTGGCCTGCAACGCCGAGGACATGCTCCTCCCGCGAGCCAACTTCACTTTCTACGGTCTGCCGCCCACTGCCCCGCATCTTGCTTCTCCTTCTTCCAATCACTGTCGCCCACTCACCCATTTCGTCTACATCACGATCGATCGACGCAGAGTTCGACGCCGGCTTCGGGCTGGTGCAGAAGCGGGAGTTCGTCCTGCCGGCGCACCTCATGATCCACGACTGGGCATTCACCGACTCCCACTACGTCGTCCTCGGCAACAGGATCAAGCTCGACATCCCCGGCTCGGCGCTGGCCATGACGGGCACCTACCCGATGATAGGGGCGCTGCAGCTGGACCCGAGCAAGGAGACGACGCCGGTCTACCTGCTGCCGCGCTCCACGGAGGCCGTGGCCAGCGGCCGCGACTGGACCGTGCCCGTCGAGGCGCCGGCGCAGATGTGGTCGATGCACGTCGGCAACGCCTTCGAGGAGGACCTCGGCCGCGGCGGCCTCGACATACGGCTGCACATGTCGGCATGCTCCTACGAGTGGTTCCATTTCCACAGAATGTTTGGTATGCCACGAAACGTTCACGCTTCAGTTGATTTTCAAGCTGCTGCTGCGAGTACGATTATCCAATGACATATCTGTGCTGCAACGAAATCGTTGCAGGTTACAGTTGGAAGAACAAGAAGCTCGACCCTACGTTCATGAACGCAGCCAAGGGGAAGGAGCTGCTGCCTCGCCTCGTGCAGGTGAACATATGCTTGGCTTAGTAAAACATAATTCAAACTTTGGTCCAAATTCAGCAAGTTTCAGTTAAACTTAGCACATTTTGAACTAGTTGTTCTGCCCTTTCCCAAAGTTTTGACTACTAAAATCCCTGAACAATTTCGGTCAATTTATCTTTCAATGCAGGTGGCAATTGAGCTCGATAAGAGAGGAGCCTGCCGGCGATGTTCTGTTAAGAGAATGTCCTATCAGTGGAACAAGCCAGCAGACTTCCCGGCGATAAACCCAAGCTACGCCAACAAGAGGAGCAGGTTCATCTACGCAGGCGGGGCATCCGGTTCGCGCAAATTCCTCCCATATTTTCCGTTTGACAGCGTGGTGAAGGTCGATGTCTCCGATGGGACATCGAGGCGGTGGTCTTGCGAGGGGCGCAAGTTTGTTGGGGAGCCGGTCTTCATCCCAACCGGTGGTGGGGAGGATCATGGCTATGTTATTATTGTAGAGGTAAGAGCAACGTGCATGCAAGTACCAACATTCAGCACATATGTTTGCTCAGCTTATGAAAAAATTACGAGAAGAAATCCTAGGAGTCTGAATTTAGTAAGTTACAAGTGGTTCAACATAGGTGATATCTTAAGGAGTCATGAATTATCTCAGAAGTCAGAACAGATAAAAAAAACATTTGCATCATTTGATGCCTCTTGCCTCCTTTTGCAGTATGCGGTATCTGAAGATAGATGCAACCTGGTGGTGCTGGATGCAAGAAAAATAGGCAAAAAAAGTGCACTTGTGGCAAAACTTCAGGTTCCAAAGCACCTCACCTTCCCAATGGGATTCCATGGGTTCTGGGCTGATGAATGAAGGACAAGATCGGAAGCATCCACTCTGGTGAGCAATTGGTTGAGGTTCCAAAGCACCTCAGCTTCCCAGTGGGGTTCCGTGATTCTGTCTAGGCTGATGAATGACACGCAATTCAGAAGCATCCGCCCTAATAGCAAGTGTTAGGCACCCAAACAATTACTGGGCAAAATCTGATAGATTTTTCATATCAGTGTAAAATGTACAGCTTGATCCATTCTTATACATCAAGCATTCGTAGGATCTTGTCAGGTGCTGCATCATTGATCCCTTCTGAATTTCATATCAGTGTAAAATGTACAGCTTGATCCATTCTTATACATCAAGCATTCCTAGGAGCTTGTCAGATGTTGCATCATTGATCCCTCGGATTGCTTTCATAACATAACGCAGTTGATATTAACCATGTATGCTCAACCAGTGAAAACATAAACCACAGAGTAAACATGTGGAATTTCCACTAAGAATCATAACACCATAGCAACTTTTAATGTTCTAGACCCGGACAGTTTGAATAACACCATTCTTGATCACAATCGTAGCTAACCCACACGAAAACACTAGTACTACTATTAACTGATCCTGTACACTACTAAATAACCACCAAGTGTGAAGTCGACGAATTGTTGTGCTCACTTTATGCGAGCTATGGTTACCACAATGAAGACGAAGACCGAGAGCATGAAGGACATTCTCACTAAGTCATCGGACAAATCATAGTCTTTGCTCCCAGCTTGGAAGAGCGTGTGCACAAGCTGAAGTATCTTCTCAAGGAACTCTTTGATCTTCGCCTGGGTATTCTCCAGGACCCACTTCATCATTCCAGGAGGAGTAGTAGAGCACCCCTTGTTATCAGTTTCTTTAGCTGAAATGCAGGTTAAGTTGCATTAGGTGCAGATCCACCCAACATAATAATAAATATAAGAACATGACAAACAGAAGAGGTCACAAAGTTTTAAAAATTTCACGGCAACAACCATAAGGCTTATCCTAGCATATTGTTCATCCATGCCAAATGAATACAGAGATGCATATTCCGTTTCAAAAAAAAAAAAAATACAGAGATGCATACCATCCTGGAAGGACTTCTTAAATTCTTGCACTACATCGTTGTTCATGACAGCATCCCACACAGCCTTATCAGTTGACAAGGCCATTACCATTTTCTGCACGGAGGGGGAAGAAAGTCACAACAAAGAAGAGCTGGTGATTTTTTTTTCTAAATAGATCGTTGTAATAAGAAATCTGAAACTTTTATGCATAAATACCACTGAATGAATCAAGCAATATTCACCTGAACAGAAGAATCTTCTTGTAAGAGCTGGAAGGCATCTAGTACATTTTGATGATCCCTTGTCACAAGAGCAGTAGAGTTAAGGGCAAGTGCAGCAGGTTCCATGCAATCCTCTAATCCAATGTTGGAGGGAGAGTTGACTATCTGCTTTTCGGATATATCAGAATCCGCAGAGAAATAATTGACAAACATCCCAGATGAAGGGAGTCCTGCGATGGGCAGTGCAATCGCTTGTAGCTCAACTGCATCAGAATCCGCAGCAGAAGGATTCTCAAATACCCTGCAGACAATAGAAAAGTTGGTTTGATTTGTTCATATAGTAACATCTGAACCTAGATTGCATCAACTGAACTGCTCCACAAGTTGAACTCCTACAGAGGGTATAAGGGCTTTAATAACTAAGCAGTGACGGAGTGCACCTACTGCAATTGGTGCGAAACAGCGATAGTGGGTAAATCTGCAATTGACAAAAAATAAAAACTGCATCTTGTAGCATGGTTTCAATTCAATTGGGCGCACAGCCATGAACAATTTCAAGAATACAAGCAAGAGTAATCTACAAGGAACGCAGCAGAGATTGGGGCTCTGCTCATGAGATCAGCGTGACAGACCACGGAAACCTGTCCCTCTAAACTAATCACAAGATTAAAATAATGAGCAAGTAATTACAGAAGAGGGGTTCCGATCTTAACAATCCATTAACCCTATTTCACAAAAAAAAAAAAAATCCATTAACCCTATGATCATGATCAGCAAAAAGCTACTTTATCGGAAGATCAGAGCTATAATTATCAGTAAGCAGTTACGATCTTAATAACCCAATTATATAGCGACGATCGTCATCATCAGCAACCAAGGAAACAAACCGCAAATCACAGTCGAACCAATCTAACAAGTAGATGTGTTTTGAGTTTTTTTTTACGAAAAGAGGTTGATAGATGGAGCGGAATCTTACTGCTGGATGCTTGCGACGGCGGCGTGGACCTCGTCATCCGTTGGCGGGGCGTCGAACACCACCCCGTACGTGTCCGCCGCCCTCTCGCTCGCATCCCCAGCCTTATCGCCGACGACGACGACCTCCTTGAGCTCCTCATCGCCGCCCTCAAGCCGCAGCTTGCGGGAGTCCCAGCCGGCGGCGGAGGCGATGGAGATGGTCAGCGGCGGCGGCGACGTGGCGCGCAGGGTCATGCCTCCCGTGCGCGCGCCGGAGCGGCCGGTGGAGGAGGTGGCGAGGCGGACGTGGTGCTTGCTGGGCAGGTTGCTGCTCATGGCGGCGCCGAGGAACCTGACGGACGAGTCGGCGCCCCTCCAGCTGTTCTCCCGCCGCCTGTACACGACGTGGACCACCATGGTGTCCCTGCCGCCGCCGCCGGTCGCCTGAGGTTTGGGGTTGCTTGGGAGGAGGGGCGATCGAGGTGGTTAGCGGGCGGTATTTGAAGCAACCGGTTTGTTTGTTTAGGTATTTACGCGGTGCACTTAATTTATCTGCCCTGGTTTCCTTTTGGGACGGGATTCTTTGCCTGCGAGATTTAAAACTTGCTGTTAGGGTGTCTTTTCAACTTTAATTACCCCCGATGCGTTTCTCAATTTTTTTTTTAATTACCCCCGATGTGTGTCTGACGCTGTCAAATGTTGCGCAGAACATGTTTTGTAGGCTGACACGTGGGCCTGGAAGGTATGTGGACCCACATGTTAGTGTCTGAGGATTTTTTTGAGCTCGGTGTGATTTCGTTTGTGATTGCAACTGCTGCGTGCCGGCCAAGGCTTTTGTCCTGCATAAATTATTAATGTGCTCATGCTTTACTCTTATTGGTGTATTTGGTCTTTTTACCATACATGGTTGTACGTATGATCGTGCTAAATGTAGACTTTTTTTTTTCCAAAACACAATACAATTTCACAATCACGAGATATATATTTTTTCGATAAAGAACATATACTAATATCGTGTAGATTTCAATTATACCTAGCCTCTGCAGCAACGTCATGCCCTAATAGCATAAATGATGCACACACAAAAAAAGCAGAATTACAAAAAAGAAAAACCCCGCTATAGTGATCCATTTCTTGAAACAACAACACTGACACCACCAAAATAACACCAGAAGATCAGCTTCTCCACCAAGAAGGAAACATTGCACAAACTATATCGTTGCCCGATCATAGATCTTAAGTTTTCACCCTGATGAAGGTCCTCGCTCTCAAAACAATGCTTTCAACAAGAACATTGTCAGACACAACCAATTAAGATTAGACCTTGGATTTTCACCCATGAAACACGACCGGGAGACACCTCCCCTACCCACCGCCGATTTGGCCGGATGGACGCCGCCATCACCGCTAGCGGCGGCGACAACGGCAACGGTGGCCAGGAGAGCGATGTGGGGGGGTGGGAGGGAGGCTTAGGGTTGGGGGAGGGGGGGAGCCTCCGGAGTCACCTGGGAGGGAGGCGACTCGGAGGGAGGGTTTATGGATGGGATCTCAAATGTACAAGCAACCCACAATCACGTACATACACTTATCTTTATAATTACATACATTATATCTCTACGAGCATCTCTAAAAATCTGATTTCAAAAAATCTAATTGAACATGTGTTGACATTAACAAAGTCATCGTCTTGCTATTTACAAAACATTATCTTTCATTGACAAATTTCACCTTTATCAAACACCAAAGCGTCTCGTTAGATGGCAGGCCGAAACATGGGTGTATGCGTGTCGGAGACGCGATAACGCACCGGGCGTGCGTGCGTAATCGATCGGCGTATCAAGTTGGAAGATACGAACTGGCCGATCTCTATGTCTTAAAATTAGGATAGAGATCGATCGATGCTGGCTTAAATTGGGACGTGGACTTGATGGGAACAGTACGTTTGTGTTGAATAATTAATTACGATTTTTTTATAGGGTGAATAATTGTTCATTTTTTTCTCGGGGAGAATAATTGGTGATATTGATACGCGCAGTATATTTCGTGGCAAGGAGAATGTAAAATATTGACACGAATTTGACGAGTGCAGAAAGTAAGCGGAAAAGAAAAGAATCGTCTTTGTTTGACGCACAGCATGCAGATGAGGATAGCGTGTACTCCTTCACGATCAACATGGCGATATCATACCTCATACGGTCGAGAAAAAGGGAAAAAAAGCCATATCAGTGTCATCGCTATGTCGGAGACATCTGAACGAGTCTACACGATTATCCAGTTCCACACTTGACGTTTGTTTAGTGAACATGTATACGTTTGTATACTCCAATGCGGGTATGTTGCATATGGTGTCATGGTCGCCTTTGTGCTTATTAACATCATATTAGTGAACGGGGGTGACTATTCCGTAGTTTTTTTTTTGCAGGCGACTATTCCGTAGTTAATTATGCCACAAAAGAAATGTTCCCAATTGATGTTCATAGCCTTTTTTTAGGGAAGGCTTGATAAGAGCCTGTATTTGAATTAATATAGTCAACTCCAGTGATGAGAGCCTGCATTTGAATTAATAAAGTCAACACCAGTGAATACATGGTTGAACAATACATCACACGCGAGGAAGCGGAACCCAACAAACACATAAAACATCAATAGTCCAAGCCTGTGCCCTTTAAGATCAGGTCACGCCCTCTTGGTCCCATATGGCCGCTACAGAGAAGTGGAGCTAACTGGTGAATGATGACGCGTAAAGCACACGCCCGTTGGGAACCCCAAGTGGAAGGTGTGATGCGTACATCAGCAAGTTTCACTCAGTAAGAAACCAAGGTTTATCGAACCAGTAGGAGTCAAGGAACACGTGAAGGTTGTTGGTGACGGAGAGTAGTGCGGCGCAACACCAGGGATTCCAGCGCCAACGTGGAACCTGCACAACACAATCAAAATACTTTGCCCCAACTTAATAGTGAGGTTGTCAATCTCACCGGCTTGCTGTAAACAAAGGATTAATCGTATGGTGTGGAAAATGATGTTTGTTTGCAAAGAACAGTAGAGAACAATGATTGCAGTAGATTGTATTCAGATGTAAAAGAATGGACCGGAGTCCACAGTTCACTAGTGGTGTCTCTCCAATAAGATAAATAGCATGTTGGGTGAATAAATTACAGTTGGGCAATTGACAAATAGAGAGGGCATAACAATGCACATACATATCATGATGAGTAATATGAGATTCACTTAGGGCATTACGATAAAGTACATAGACCGCTATCCAGCATGCATCTATGCCTAAAAAGTCCACCTTTGGGTTAGCATCCGCACCCCTTCCAGTATTAAGTTGCAAACAACAGACAATTGCATTAAGTATGGTGCGTAATGTAATCAACACAAATATCCTTAGACAAAGCATCGATATTTTATCCCTAGTGGCAATAGCATATTCATAACCTTAGAACTTTCTGTCACTGTCCCAGATTCAATGAAGGCATGAACCCACTATCGAGCATAAATACTTCCTCTTGGAGTTACAAGTATCAACTTGGCCAGAGCCTCTACTAGCAACGGAGAGCATGCAAGATCATAAACAACACATATATGATAGATCAATAATCAACTTGACATAGTATTCCATATTCATCGGATCCCAACAAACACAACATGTAGCATTACAAATAGATGATCTTGATCATGATAGGCAGCTCACAAGATCTAACATGATAGCACAAGAGGAGAAGACAACCATCTAGCTACTGCTATGGACCCATAGTCCAAGGATGAACTACTCACACATCAGTCCGGAGGAGATCATGGTGATGTAGAGTCCTCCGGGAGATGATTCCCCTCTCCGGCAGGGTGCCGGAGGCGATCTCCTGAATCCCCCGAGATGGGATTAGCGATGGCGGCGTCTCTGGAACTTTTCTCGTATCGTGGCTCTCGGTAATAGGGTTTTCGCGACGGAGGGAATAAATAGGCGGAAGGGCAGAGTCGGAGGGCTGACTAGGGGCCCACACCATAGGCCGACGCGGGCCCCTCCCTGGCCGCGCCGCCCTATGGTTTGGCCGCCTCGTGGCCCCACTTCGTATGCTCTTCGGTCTTCTGGAAGCTCCATGGAAAAATAAGACCGTGGGCGTTGATTTCGTCCAATTCCGAGAATATTTCCTTTGTAGGATTTCTGAAACCAAAAACAGCAGAAAACAGGAACTGGCGCTTCGGCATCTTGTCAATAGGTTAGTGCCGGAAAATGCGTAATAATGATGTAAAGTGTATATAAAACATGTGAGTATTGTCATAAAACTAGCATGGAACATAAAAAATTATAGATACGTTTGAGACGTATCAAGCATCCCCAAGCTTAGTTCCTACTCGCCCTCGAGTAGGTAAACGATAACAAGGATAATTTCTGAAGTGACATGCTATCATAATCTTGATCAATACTATTGTAAAGCATATGAGATGAATGAAGTGATTCGAAGCAATGGTAAAGACAATGACTAAACAGCTGAATCATATAGCAAAGACTTTTCATGAATAGTACTTTCAAGACAAGCATCGATAAGACTTGCATAGGAGTTAACTCATAAAGCAATAAATTCTTAGTAGAAAGTTTCGAAGCAACACAAAGGAAGATATAAGTTTCAGCAGTTGCTTTCAACTTCAACATGTATATCTCATGGATAATTGTCAACACAAAGTAATACGATGAATGCAAATAAGCAAGTATGTAGGAATCAATGCACACAGTTGACACAAGTGTTTGCTTCTAAGATAGAAAGAAGTAGGTAAACTGACTCAACATAAAGTAAAAGAATGGCCCTTCGCAGAGGGAATCATGGATTGCTATATTTGTGCTAGAGCTTTTATTTTGAAAACATAGAAACAATTTTGTCAACGGTAGTAATAATTCATATGTGTTATGCATAAGATATCCTATAAGTTGCAAGCCTCATGCATAGAATACTAATAGTGCTCGCACCTTGTCCTAATTAGCTTGGATTTACATGGATTATCATTGCATAACATATGTTTCAACCAAGTGTCACAAAGGGGTACCTCTATGTCGTCTGTACAAAGGTCCAAGGAGATAGATCACATTTGATTTCTTGTTTTTGATAGATCTCAACTTAGGACATCCATACCGGGACAACATAGAAAACAGATAATGGACTCCTCTTTAAAGCATAAGCATTCAACAACAGCTAATATTCTCATAAGAGATTGAGGATTAATGTCCAAACTGAAACTTCCACCATGATTCATGGTTTTAGTTAGCGGCCCAATGTTCTTCTCTAACAATATGCATACTCAAACCATTTGATCATGATAAATCACCCTGACTTCAGACAAGACGAACATGCATAGCAACTCACATGATATTCAACAAAGGTGTAATAGTTGATGGCGTCCCCAGAAACATGGTTACCGCTCAACAAGCAACTTATTAAGAAATAAGATACATAAGCTACATATTCTTCATCACAATAGTTTTTAAGCTATTTTCCCATGAGCTATATATTGCAAAGACATAGAATGGAATTTTAAAGGTAGCACTCAAGCAATTTACTTTGGAATGACAGATAAATACTCCCTCCATCCCATAGAATAGGGCGTAATATTTTTTTCAAGATTTCACCATAGCATAAGGCGCAGGGCGTGGTTTATCCCAATTCTTCCAAGACTACCCCTGGTGGTTGTTAGCCGAACCTAAATAATCGGGAAAGAGGAGCTAATTCAGGCGACGGGCATTGGTCGTGGGTGTTGCATGCAGCCTGAGGTGCAGTTATTGCACGTTGGGAAGGAAAAAACTAAAGGCATGCATGCCATGCGGGAGAGAGAACCAAGATGACTGTAGCAATTAATCTCAGCGTTAATAGGGGCACATTAGGAAAGAATTTCAATCGCTGGCCTTTCTTAATCTTGTTATCACCAGAATTTGACCAAGTCAGAGGTGGGCCACGATCAAGATGGGCTTGAAGATTATATACGAAGAAAATACGTAGATCGGCCTTATATGCAAAGTTGGGCTAGATTGCCCATATATCTGTATTATAGTAGATTGCATCTTAGATTAGAAGATAGAATTTTACCCGTGCACGGTTAGGTGCACGCCTAAATTAGAAAGTCCCCTAGACTATAAATATGTATCTAGGGTTTATGGAATAAACAACAACCAACGTTCAACCAACAAATCAATCTCGGCGCATCGCCAACTCCTTCGTCTCGAGGGTTTCTATCGGTAAGCAACATGCTGCCTAGATCGCATCTTGCGATCTAGGCAGCACAAGCTCCACGTTGTTCATGCGTTGCTCGTACTGAAGCCTTGTTGATGGCGAGCAGCGTAGTTATCATAGATGTGTTAGGGTTAGCATAGTTCTTCGCGTAACATGCTATCGAAGTGCAACCCTTGCATGTCTAGCCGCCCTCACACCTATCTTAGGTGTGGGGGCGGCACCCCGCTTGATCATTATTTAGTAGATCTGATCCGTTACGATTGCTCCTTGTTCTACAAGGATTAGTTTAATATCTGCAATAGTTAGGCCTTACAAAGGGGTGGAGGATCCAGCGGCACGTAGGGTGTCGTTCGCTGGCCCTAAACAGGATGTTCCGGGGATCAACCTTGTGTTGGTTTTTAGGCCTTGTTTAGGATCGGCTTACGATCACCGTGCGTGGCCGCGAGGCCCAACCGTGAGTAGGATGATCCGATTATGCGGTGAAAACCCTAAATCGTCGTAGATCTCATTAGCTTTATCTTGATCAAGCAGGACCACCATATATTCGTGCACCTCGTACGAATCATGGGTGGATCGGCTCCCTGAGCTGATTCACAGGATAACCTGAGAGCCGATCGAGGCTCGTATTTAATGTTTACGTGTATGCCATGCAGGAAACTAAGCGAGGCATCTCCATCACCTTCCTGACCAGGTATAGGTCAGGTGGCACGCCCTTGCATCAGCATCGGACGTGTGACCAGAAGGCTTTGCGGGCATCGCTCGGAGGGACCTCAGCCAGCCGCAGCTCTAGGTTGTTCCCGGCTCTACGGTGTTGCCCGTCGCTGCCCGCCGGTGGGTTTCTGACGACAACACATTCTGGCACGCCCGGTGGGACTAGCTTCTACATCAACCACATCGCCATCTACATCTGAGATGGCGGACGGCACGCCAGTCACGTACGAGGATCTGACGGACGAGCTCAAGAAGAAGTATGACGAGATCAAAGTCATCCTCGAAGCCGACCTCATCGGCTCATATCACAGAACCCGTTCACATGGCGTCAGGTGGAAGGGGTTCTCACCGGAAGGCGCACTCGATGGAGTGGACCTATCTGTCCCGTCGGAGGAACGCACCAGGGCCGTGCGCCAGGAGATTAGTGGCATGGTGACTCACTCGTTGCATCGCCATTCTGAGAGCCTGGTGAATACTCTGGAGCATGTCGCCGTTCGGATGATCAAGGAGGTCATGAAGAATCAGCACTCTCTATTAGAACCAGCTCTCGGGACCTACCGAGGAAAAGTGCCACTTCAGTCTCGTCCACCGTCGTCATTCACATCGGCGGCACCAGAAGTGCCTAATTCACCGTCGTGCGCCGTTGACAGGGTTAACGACACTTACCCTGGGAGGTGCCAACCAGGATGCTCGTTCAACATCAACATGATAGAACTGGGGCACCACCCTGATGAGGATAGAGGCGAGGGCAACTGCTCTCATAGCGAAGATAAGGAAGAAGCTGCTCCACGCGATCGGCTCCGACACTGCCGAAAGATCCTGGTGACGATCAAGATGGAAGCCAATTCTAGCGATCGGCCTGTATCATCCGTACCACCTGCTCTCCCGGTATATGGCGTCGACCTCACAGGGGACGGAAAGCTAGGATATGGGTTTACATCGGCTGACGAGCTGGAGGAAGTCGACATTGGTCCTGGGGATAAGCCGCAACCGACTTTTATCAGCAAGAAGCTAGATCCACAGCTCAGGGGACAGATGATAGCTCTGTTAAAAGAATACCCAGATTGCTTTGCATGGGATTACACGGAGATGCCTGGGTTGGACAGGAGCATCATTGAGCATCGGCTCCCCCTTAAGAAAGGATTTTGGCCGTTCCAACAACGAGCACGTCAGATGAGGGCCGAAATTCTGGAAGAAGTCAAGAAAGAGATCGAGAAGATGTTGGCCGCCGGATTCATCAGGCCATGCAGGTATGCTGAGTGGATCTCCAGTATCGTTCCTGTGGAAAAGAAGGACGGCCGATGGCGCGTAGCCATCGATTTCCGAGATCTTAACAGAGCCACTCCAAAGGACGAATATCCAATGCCCGTGGCAGAAACGTTGATAAACGCCGCTGCTGGCCACAAGGTGTTGAGCTTCATGGATGGCAACGCCGGTTATAACCAGATTTTCATGGCTCCGGAAGATATACACAAGACCGCATTCAGGGTACCAGGGGCAGTAGGCTTGTTCGAGTACGTGGTCATGACCTTTGGGTTGAAGAATGCTGGTGCAACGTACCAACGAGCCATGAATTATATATTTCATGATCTGATCGGCAAGTTGGTGGAGATCTATATCGACGACGTGGTAGTCAAATCGGTTTCCATGGAGGGACACTTGGACGATCTACGGCGCGTCCTGGACCGAACTCGGAAATTCGGGCTGAGAATGAATCCGAAGAAGTGCGCTTTTGGCGTGACGGCTGGTCAATTCCTAGGTTTTCTGGTTCATGAACGGGGAATTGAGATCGGCCTGAAAAGTCAGGAGGCGGTGCGTACCATGCAGCCGCCAACCACGAAAAAGGAGCTCCAACGCCTCATCGGCAAAATCAATTTTGTCCGTCGGTTCATCTCTAACCTGTCAGGACGAATCGAGCCGTTCATGGCGCTGGTGAAGACTAAATCTGATGATGAGTTTCACTGGGGGGCAGAACAACAATAGGCGTTTGATGAGATTAAGCGGTATCTGACAACGCCGCCTGTGCTAGTTCCGCCCCAGCAAGGCAGGCCGTTCTACATCTACTTGTCAGTAGCTGACACGTCCATCGCTTCGGTGGTGGTGCAACTCTACGATGGCGTTGAGAAGGTCGTTTTCTACCTCAGCAGAAGGATGCTGGACGCGGAGACAAGATATCCTGAGGTCGAGAAACTTTGCCTCTGCCTGTTCTTTACCTGCACCAAGCTTCATCACATCCTTTTGACGGCAGAGATCATCGTCATATGCAAGTCGGATGTCGTCAAGCACATGTTGTCGGCCCCTGTTTTGAAAGGCCGACTTGGTAAGTGGATGTTTGCGTTGTCAGAATTTGATCTCCGGTATCAGCCTGCGAAAGCAGTCAAGGGACAAGCGTTGGCCGATCTCATCGCTGAACGGATCGGTACCAATATAGCAGCACTATCTATACGTGCATGGGCTATGTTCTTCGATGGATCGGTTTGTGACGATGGTTGTGGCATCGGCATTCTGCTCGTGTCGCCTCGGGGGGCAGAATACTCCTTCTCCATCAGGTTATCTACCCCTTGCACCAACAACGTAGCAGAATATGAGGCAGTACGTAAGGGAATGGAGTTGCTATTGGAAGCCGGAGCTGAAGCAGTAGAGCTTTTTGGAGACTCAAAGTTGGTGATTAACCAGCTCACGGATGAATATAAGTGTGAAAGTGAATCGCTTTTCCCATATTGGGTGGAATGCCGTGAGTTGATGACACAGTTTCGATACATCAACTTTAATTGGGTCCCAAGATCCCAAAATGCTGAGGCCAACAATCTCGCACAAATGGCGTCAGGCTACATAGATACAGCTGACGGATCAGAAGTTCAGATACAATTCCTGGAACAGGATGATTGGAGAGCCGAAATCTTCAATTATTTAAAAGATTCGGCTCGGGGGGCACCTAAACGGATAAGATACAAAGCCATGAAGTATGTCCTTTTAGGAGACGACATGTTCTACAGGACGTTGGAAGGGTTGCTACTCAAGTGCCTGGGACCGACTGAGTCTAATCGGCTCTTACATGAGGTGCATGAAGGCGCCTGTGGAACGCATCAGTCGGCTCATAAGATGAAGTGGTTGATCAGACGATCAGGGTTTTATTGGCCCACCATGCTTGAAGATTGCTTCAATTATTACAAGGGGTGCCAAGCGTGTCAGATGTTCGGGAAGGTTTAGATGGTACCAGCATCAGCGATGAACCCCATCATCAAGCCTTGGCCGTTTCGG
This sequence comes from Lolium perenne, assembly GCF_019359855.2. Taxonomy (NCBI): domain Eukaryota; kingdom Viridiplantae; phylum Streptophyta; class Magnoliopsida; order Poales; family Poaceae; genus Lolium; species Lolium perenne. The sequence continues at coordinate 264,800,944 of NC_067245.2, forward strand.
GGGTGGGGCATGGATATGATCGGCAAAATCCATCCGGCGTCGAGCAAAAAACACGAATGGATTTTGGTCATCACAGATTACTTCACCAAGTGGGTGGAAGCCGTCCCTATGAAGAAGGTGAAAACGGAAGATGTGATCAAATTTGTGAAAGAACACGTCATTCATAGGTTCGGAATTCCCCAAACGATCACGACCGATGGAGGTTCGGTCTTTGTTTCTAAAGAATTCAGGACGTTCTGCGATGACATGGGGATTAAACTGATCCGCTCATCCCCATACTATGCTCAAGCTAATGGACAGGCCGAAGCGTCCAATCAGAGTCTAATCAAGCTGATCAAGAGGAAAATTGACGAGAACCCTAGGGATTGGCATGAGAAGTTGTCAGAAGCATTATGGGCCTACCGCATGTCGTGCCATGGAGCTATAAAGACTTCGACGTACCAGCTCGTCTATGGACAGGAAGCCGTTTTGCCTTGGGAAATTACGGCTGGATCAAGACGCGTCACGTTTCAGAATGATTTGACAGCTGAAGATTATGCAGCTTTGATGAGCGACACTATTGAGGACGCAACAGAGCTTAGGCTTTGGTCGTTGGAGAAGATTAAGGAAAACAAAGCCAGGGTGGCTCGTGCCTACAATAAAAAGGTTAGACCAAAGGAGTTCCAAGTTGGTGATCTAGTATGGGAAGCTGTGTTGCCATTAGGAACCAGGGACAAGGTATATGGCAAATGGTCTCCTAATTGGCACGGTCCGTACAAAGTTGTCCAGGCCTTGAAGGGTAATGCATACATGCTGGAGGAGTTGAGCGGCGAAAAGTTCCCAGTGGCTGTCAATGGTCAACACCTCAAGAAATATTTCCCAAGCATGTGGGACGATGGGCAGTAAGATGTGGGGGCCGGTTTAAAAATCGGCCAGTAAAAAAAAAATCACAGCCGGTGCGCAGACATCGACTTGAGAAAACGTATGGAGATAACAGTATGCAAATGCAGCCGATGCACGGGCATCGACTTCAGAAAAACAGAGCCGATACACTGATATCGACTCTAGAGGAATAAGCTCAGATTAGCAAGTTAACGGGATCGGTTCAAGCCAGAAATCATGATATGAGAGACGAATCTCCTAATGGTTGCCGAGGATTCAATCTGATGGTTTGGGCGAGAATTAGGCCTGTTGAGGTGTTTAGGCAACAGCTTGGCCTCGGATAGCAATATGAGCCGATGTTCCGCTATCGGCTCTCTGACGACAGCGCCATTCGACAATCGGCAAGGTTAACAAGGAAGCGAAATTAATTAAGGGATTTTTCTTCATTAATAGGGGGATTCCTTACAAAGAAAGAGCCGATGGCTCAAGGGAGAAGAGGGCAAAAGCCAACTACTACTACTGATCCCTAATCTAGGGGCCGTTGCTACCCTCGTCGTCGCTGCCTCCGGCGCAGCTGCTGAGAGGCTCCTCATCGGAGCTTCCGTAGCCTTCTATGGGGGCTTCATCTTCCTCATCGTCGTCCTCGCTATCGTCGTCCCACCAGGTGCGGAGGCGCTTCGCTGGTGGGTAACCTTCAAGGGAGTCGTCGTCGTCGCCCTCCTCCTCCGCCTCTTCCTCGGAAGAGGTGAAATCGTCCCAGGAGAAGCGGTCGTCTTCGCTCTCCGCCTCTTCTTCCCCTTCGACGAGGAATTGAAGGTCGCCCTCTCCGTCGGTCAGGGATTTGTCATCCTCAGACCAGATGGAGGAATCGTGTTCCTCCTTGTCCCACGTCGTCGGGGCGAGAATGTCGTGTGCCGCCAACGAGCCCCACTCCGGCGTCGGCTCGCGGGAGGGGGAGGAGTCATAAAGGATCGACGAGGAAGAGGAGGAAGAGGAAGACATGGCTATGGGAGATTGGGGTTTTTTTTGGGTGCCGATGGCCAGAACAGAGCAGGATGATGAAGTGGCAAACTGCTCAGAGCGGTTAAATAAAGGGGCTATGGTAAAAAAAATTCAATGCCACAGCAGTTTCCGAGGAGGCGGTGCCCAAAGACAACGGTCAAATCACGCAGAATAGTTGAGAAGACAGGGCATCATGATGAAGAATGCTGCGACGGTTCTGCTCTGCCATGACATGACCCGACGAAGAAGAAACGGAGTGATTTTGGAATTGATAATTCCAAAACCGGGGGGGCATGTGTTATCACCAGAATTTGACCAAGTCAGAGGTGGGCCACGATCAAGATGGGCTTGAAGATTATATACGAAGAAAATACGTAGATCGGCCTTATATGCAAAGTTGGGCTAGATTGCCCATATATCTGTATTATAGTAGATTGCATCTTAGATTAGAAGATAGAATTTTACCCGTGCACGGTTAGGTGCACGCCTAAATTAGAAAGTCCCCTGGACTATAAATATGTATCTAGGGTTTATGGAATAAACAACAACCAACGTTCAACCAACAAATCAATCTCGGCGCATCGCCAACTCCTTCGTCTCGAGGGTTTCTATCGGTAAGCAACATGCTGCCTAGATCGCATCTTGCGATCTAGGCAGCACAAGCTCCACGTTGTTCATGCGTTGCTCGTACTGAAGCCTTGTTGATGGCGAGCAGCGTAGTTATCATAGATGTGTTAGGGTTAGCATAGTTCTTCGTGTAACATGCTATCGAAGTGCAACCCTTGCATGTCTAGCCGCCCTCACACCTATCTTAGGTGTGGGGGCGGCACCCCGCTTGATCATTATTTAGTAGATCTGATCCATTACGATTGCTCCTTGTTCTACAAGGATTAGTTTAATATCTGCAATAGTTAGGCCTTACAAAGGGGTGGAGGATCCAGCGGCACGTAGGGTGTCGTTCGCTGGCCCTAAACAGGATGTTCCGGGGATCAACCTTGTGTTGGTTTTTAGGCCTTGTTTAGGATCGGCTTACGATCACCGTGCGTGGCCGCGAGGCCCAACCGTGAGTAGGATGATCCGATTATGCGGTGAAAACCCTAAATCGTCGTAGATCTCATTAGCTTTATCTTGATCAAGCAGGACCACCATATATTCGTGCACCTCGTACGAATCATGGGTGGATCGGCTCCCTGAGCCGATTCACAGGATAACCTGAGAGCCGATCGAGGCTCGTATTTAATGTTTACGTGTATGCCATGCAGGAAACTAAGCGAGGCATCTCCATCACCTTCCTGACCAGGTATAGGTCAGGTGGCACGCCCTTGCATCAGCATCGGACGTGTGACCAGAAGGCTTTGCGGGCCGTCGCTCGGAGGGACCTCAGCCAGCCGCAGCTCTAGGTTGTTCCCGGCTCTACGGTGTTGCCCGTCGCTGCCCGCCGGTGGGTTTCTGACGACAACAAATCTACGAGCCCAAATTTTTACGCCTTAATCCTTGGTATGGAGGGAGTACCATGTAGTAGGTAGGTATGGTGGACACAAATGGCATAGTTTTTGGCTCAAGGATTTTGGATGCACGAGAAGAATTCCCTCTCAATACAAGGCTTTGGGCTAGCAAGGTTGTTTGAAGCAAACACAAGTATGAACCAGTACAGCAAAACTTACATAAGAACATATTGCAAGCATTATAAGACTCTACACTGTCTTCCTTGTTGTTCAAACACCTCACCAGAAAATATCTAGACTTTAGAGAGACCAATCATGCAAACCAAATTTCAACAAGCTCTATGGTAGTTCTTCATTAATAGGTGCAAAGTACATGATGCAAGAGCTTAAACATGATCTATTTGAGCACAACAATTGCCAAGTATCAAATTATTCAAGACAATATACCAATTACCATATGAAGCATTTTCTGTTTCCAACCATATAACAATGAACGAAGCAGTTTCAACCTTCGCCATGAACATTAAAAGTAAAGCTAAGAACACCAGTGTTCATATGAACGAGCGGAGTGTGTCTCTCTCCCAAACAAAGAATGCTAGGATCCGATTTTATTCAAACATAAACAAAAATAAAAACATACAGACGCTCCAAGTAAAGCACATAAGATGTGACGGAATAAAAATATAGTTTCATTAGAGGTGACCTGATAAGTTGTCGATGAAGAAGGGGATGCCTTGGGCATCCCCAAGCTTAGATGCTTGAGTCTTCTTGAAATATGCAGGGATGAACCACGGGGGCATCCCCAAGCTTAGATTTTTCACTCTCCTTGATCATATTGTATCATCCTCCTCTCTTGATCCTTGAAAACTTCCTCCACACCAAACTCAAAACAAACTCATTAGAGGGTTAGTGCATAATAAAAAATTCACATGTTCAGAGGTAACATAATCATTCTTAACACTTCTGGACATTGCACAAAGCTACTGAAAGTTAATGGAACAAAGAAATCCATCAAACATAGCAAAATAGGCAATGCGAAATAAAAGGCAGAATCTGTCAAAACATAACAGTACGTAAAGATGAATTTTTTAGCGTCACTTAACTTGTAGATGAAAACGCTCAAATTGAATGAAAGTTGCGTACATATCTGAGGATCATTCACGTAAATTGGCAGATTTTTCTGAGTTACCTACAGAAGGGGCTACTCAAATTCGTGACAGCAAGAAATCTGTTTCTGTGCAGTAATCCAAATCTAGTATCAACCTTACTATCAAAGACTTTACTTGGCACAACAATGCAATAAAATAAAGATAAGGAGAGGTTGCTACAGTAGTAACAACTTCCAAGACTCAAATATAAAACAAAATTGCTGTAGTAAAATAATGGGTTGTCTCCCATAAGGGCTTTTCTTTAACGCCTTTCAGCTAGGCGCAGAAAGTGTGAATCAAGTATTATCAAGAGATGAAGCATCAACAAAGGAGTTGGGAGTTTCCTCAACAATGCATTGTATCTTATCTATGTAAGTTTCAGAGGCTCCTCTTTCATTGCTTCTAGGCTTACTATCCTCCTTAAATAAATTTTCCGGAACAATCCAATCAAAAAAAAAATTCTAGTGCCTCGCACATTCCTAGGAGCTTGCAAGGTATAGGTATTTTAATCTCCCCCTCACCATTGACGTTATTAGTGTACTTTAATCTATCCATGTCCATCTTTTCAAGTGTTTTTGCAAAATCGGTATAAAAGCCAGGCCTCTTATGCTTAATAAAAACTTTTCTAGCTTCTTTAGCTATATCACCAAATTCTCTAAGAAGGACCTCTAAAATAAAATCTCTCTTTTCTCCTATTTCCATATCAGAGAGTGTAAGAAACATATGTTGCATTATAGGATTGAGATTAACAAATCTAGCTTCCAACATGTGTACCAAAGAGGCAGTAGCAATTTCATAAGTAGGAGCAAGTTCTACCAAGTGTCTATCTTCAAAATCTTCAACCATACTAACGTGAGTGAAAAATTCTTCTATGTTATCTCTTCCAATGATAGACCCTTGCCCTACCGGTATATCTTTCAGAGTGAACTTAGAGGAAAGCATGATGAAATAAACAAAAGGTAAATAAAGTAAATGCAAGTAACTATTTTTTTTTGTGTTTTTAATATAGAGAACGCAAACAAGATAGTAAATAAAGTAAGGCAAGTTACTAATTTTTTGTATTTTGATATAAGAAAGCAAACAAAGCAGTAAATAAAGTAAAGTAAAGCAAGACAAAAACAAAGTAAAGAGATTGGATGTGGGAGACTCCACTTGCAGCGTGTCTTGATCTCCCCGGCAACGGCACCAGAAATTAGCTTGATGACGCGTAAAGCACACGCCCGTTGGGAACCCCAAGTGGAAGGTGTGATGCGTACATCAGCAAGTTTCCCTCAGTAAGAAACCAAGGTTTATCGAACCAGTAGGAGTCAAGGAACACGTGAAGGTTGTTGATGACGGAGTGTAGTGCGGCGCAACACCAGGGATTCCGGCGCCAACGTGGAACCTGCACAACACAATCAAAATACTTTGCCCCAACTTAACAGTGAGGTTGTCAATCTCACCGGCTTGCTGTAAACAAAAGATTAATCGTATGGTGTGGAAAATGATGTTTGTTTGCAAAGAACAGTAGAGAACAATGATTGCAGTAGATTGTATTCAGATGTAAAAGAATGGACCGGGGTCCACATTTCACTAGTGGTGTCTCTCCAATAAGATAAATAGCATGTTGGGTGAACAAATTACAGTTGGGCAATTGACAAATAGAGAGGGCATAACAATGCACATACATATCATGATGAGTAATATGAGATTCACTTAGGGCATTACGAAAAAGTACATAGACCGCTATCCAGCATGCATCTATGCCTAAAAAGTCCACCTTCGGGTTAGCATCCACACCCCTTCCAGTATTAAGTTGCAAACAACAGACAATTGCATTAAGTATGGTGCGTAATGTAATCAACACAAATATCCTTAGAGAAAGCATCGATGTTTTATCCCTAGTGGCAACAACACATCCACAACCTTAGAACTTTCTATTACTGTCCCAGATTCAATGGAGGCATGAACCCACTATCGAGCATAAATACTCCCTCTTGGAGTTACAAGTATCAACTTGGCCAGAGCCTCTACTAGCAACGGAGAGCATGCAAGATCATAAACAACACATATATGATAGATCAATAATCAACTTGACATAGTATTCCATATTCATCGGATCCCAACAAACACAACATGTAGCATTACAAATAGATGATCTTGATCATGATAGCAGCTCAAAGATCTAACATGATAGCACAAGAGGAGAAGACAACCATCTAGCTACTGCTATGGACCCATAGTCCAAGGATGAACTACTCACACATCAGTCCGGAGGCGATCATGGTGATGTAGAGTCCTCCGGGAGATGATTCCCCTCTCCGGCAGGGTGCCGGAGGCGATCTCCTGAATCCCCCGAGATGGGATTGGCGGCGGCGGCGTCTCTGGAACTTTTCTCGTATCGTGGCTCCCGTTAATAGGGTTTTCGCGACGGAGGGAATAAATAGGCGGAAGGGCAGAGTCGGAGGGCTGACGAGGGGCCCACACCATAGGCCGGCGCGGGCCCCTCCCTGGCCGCACCGCCCTATGGTTTGGCCGCCTCGTGGCCCCACTTCGTATGCTATTCGGTCTTCTGGAAGCTCCGTGGAAAAATAATACCCTGAGCGTTGATTTCGTCCAATTCCGAGAATATTTCCTTTGTAGGATTTATGAAACCAAAAACAGCAGAAAACAAGAACTGGCGCTTCGGCATCTTGTCAATAGGTTAGTGTCGTAAAATGCGTAATAATGATGTAAAGTGTATATAAAACATGTGAGTATTGTCATAAAACTAGCATGGAACATAAGAAATTATAGATACGTTTGAGACGTATCAGTGAACTATCCGGAACCTCCTACAACTCTTCCGATACGAGATCGGAATTTTTTAAAACTTTTTGAGAAACCCTAAAAGGACTTCCCCTTGATCTCTAGAACATTTCAAAACTCCTCATGATGTCATGTATCCCATTCAAGACTGACAATCTTTGAACTCACCATAAAAATATCTCATTTCTATCCTAGCGATGTTGAGCATTAAGTGTGTGACCCTACGGGTTCAGGAATATGTGGACATGATCAAGAGCACTTCTCCAATCAATAATCAATAGCGGGATTTAGATGGCCATGATGATTCCCACACATTTCACGAAGATCTTTATCGGTTGAACCACAATGTCAAGGATTCAAACAATCTCATATTCCATTCTCCTTGTCTCATAATAGTTTACTTGCTCAAGATTCGATTGTCGGTATCACCACACCTAATTTAGTGTCGTTCGTAGCAATTACTCTTTCCTCTTACCGTAATACAACATTCTCTTATGGTTAACTCATTATTCACGTGCTTCCAAGCAATATAGAATGTGTATTACCTGAGTTGGCTCTGATTATATCTATCCTTCAAATAGGTGAACAAATCTCACTCTTGATACATACTATCCAACAAGTAGGGCTGTCAAAAATATTCGGACTCGACAAACTGTTTGAGCTTGATTTGCTAAGAGCTCGATTCGAGTTCGACTCGAAATGTTAACAAGCTGAACTCAAGCTTCCGTCAAAGCTCGCGAGCTTGAAAGCTCGAGCTTGAAAAAGTTTGTCAAAGCTCGTTAAGTTGATACTCCTGTATATGAGTATATCATTTCATCCCAGTAGCTAGTCACGTGCTTATCCTCTTGGAAGGAAACGAATACAATGCTACAACCACACATGATATCAGCCTTACTAGCAAAAGTGCCCGTGCATTGCACCGGTTGAAGAAAATTAATATGTGCCTATTTGTTTTAAAGAAAAGTATCATTTGTACCGTACAAATACAAATGCTACATCTTTATTCAAATAATCGCACCATTACATGCCAACAAGTTCACAAGGTAACCCGGAATCACCCCAACCAGGTGTTACAACGATTATTCTCGCATCCAGCATGTCCTAAGGAGTGTCTTAATCTCCTCGACCAAAGGCCCATGGATCGACGATCCACCTCTGTACCATGAAGCTTGGCCACTACTCCCATGTAGTCCATTTCTAGCTCCAGCTTTGCCACACTCATCTCTTTTGCCAGGGTCACCGCTCATCGACAAGCTAGGAGCTCGGCCCTCTCCTTGTCACCAAGAGAGGGGAAAAATGACAGGCTCCGGCAATGAAGCCACCATGTTAGTTCCTCAAAACCACCACGCCACCTCCATAGGATCTGTTTAAAAGCATCGCTCCATCCACGTCCGCTTTCTGCCACCTGGTGCAGATGCCATAGCCGCCCATTGTTCAACCAGAAACATCACCCTGGTAGTGCCTGAGCTGCTACTCGACGAACCTATCACAGCTGACGGCCTGGTCACGCTCTTGGACATCATAGCCGACACCGTCCGGGCGCGAGAACAATGACCTCGAGGTGCTTAGCTGAGCTCTACATCAATCGATCACCTAACCATGATTATCATCGAGTAGTTGGGTAATCTTCTGAAGTTGTGAACCGAAAGCATGTATTATGAGCGTGTTTTGATCTTTCCGAAGGAATCGCATCTTGATGGTCACTGAAACTGTTTGCATGATGTTCATTGCTTGGCTATTCTGGATTATTCTTCAGTTATTGGTGCTTGATCGATTTGGTACTGAAGAGTAACCCTTTCTCTTTTCTGAATCCAATAGCAGATTGCATTATTTTCTGCATAAATGAATTTGAAAACGGTTACTTCTGAAATCGATCATCTACACTTGAGGCGTACGTATGTTAAAAACATTGATTAGTACCTGTTGATTTTAGCAATCGGGCAACTGGGCAAGTCCATGTTGATTTCAACAGTAGCTTGGCCAATTCAATGATGTGAACTTGAGCACTCATCGTGGGTTACAATCGCGTCCTCAAGCAGGCCGACATCATCGTCTTCGCCGTTTCACTGGTTGTCCTTTGCCATGGCGAGCCGCCGGCAGCGTGGTCTCCTCGAGCAGGACTGAGGTCATGCCCGTCGTGTGGACTTGTCGAGCAGCCCGTCGCCCTACTCCTTTTCGGATCCAATCCCTATACTCGTCCTCTCGGGCGGCCAAGCAAATCGAGGTTTGTAAACGACATGATATGATGGTTACTTATATATGGGAAAAACATTGATCGTGTCTGAGCCAAACTCTGCTTTTCTCCCAGAAAAAATTAGTACCAATTTCTGCTGGATTTCGCTGCATCATCCACAGGATCCCCGTTGAGAAGCTTGAAGAGGGGCTGGTGTCCGCCAGAGCGTACTATCTCCATGAGGCGCTCGCATCTGTCCTCACGCGCGCGGACCTGTCACACAAACTTACGCGGCCTCGACCAAACGCGGGGAGTACATGCACCTGGAGGAGGGGGCAGGCGAGTAGCACGCGCCGCATAGCGCCAGGTTCAGGCAGACAGAGAGCCTGAGCCGGTGAGAGGTGCGGGGGCAGAGCAGGTGGGATAGAGCCAAATCGGAAGACCTCGGGGAGGACGATGAGGATGGGCATGGGCGACGGACTTCCGTTTCTCTCGCCGGATGAGGGATGCAGGGGCAATCGCGGGAGGGATGGGGCGATGGAATGGAAGTGATAGAAATAACACGAACCGGTATAATGGTATTTGATGTATTATGCGATTTGGTGGGAGGGCAAAACGGTCCAATAAAAAGTTGGACGAAAATTTTGGCAGAAACCTTAGCTCCTTTATTATTAGGTAGGTATATCAGCCTTATTAGGTATCGTTGATTGAGAACACCTACATTTAACAGGCCCATGCATGTGTAGAAAATTACGGCCCATCTTTCCAGCCAGCACAACAGAGAGACACACACCACGGTATAGATTTAGTACCACCTCGCTGATGGAAGAAAATGAAGGCGGAGGACCAGCTATAAAAAGCAAGGCTCGGGCGCACTGTTAAGAGGTACAGAACACAAAGAAAACTTCCGAGCCTTCTCAGCTCGTCGAGCTTTTGCGAGCCGAGCTCAAGCCCAGCTTTGAGCTCGCGAGTCGAACTCGAGCCTATCTTTTGGCTCGTAATGTTAATCGAGCTCGAGCCGAGCCTAGGGGTGTTCGCTCGAGTTCGGCTCGTTTACGCCCCTACCAACAAGTACTTTTTTACATTTATGATCACCCATACAAAGTGACGGTTGATTCCCTCAAAGTATTCTTCCGCTACTAGGGAGTAGCATAATCTTATGGTTGGAGGATTGGTTTATTTGATATTGGAAATTATAGCAATTTAAACATCAATTCAGTATGATTGCTTTGCTTAGTTAGGTCTTATCCATCGTATCATTCATCTAATGACATGATTCCGTTGTTAAATTGACAAAACATGTCTCGTTAGGAGACCTTAACCATCATTAACCAACAGACTACTCTAGTAGAGTCTTTTTAGGGATACAATGTTGTTTATAAAGGACACATGTGTTAAAGTATCCACTTAATAAATTTCTAGCATGGAGAATAAACACTTAGGATAAATAATTAAATATGATAGTAACAATATAATTATTTCCTACAGGGCATATTTTCAACATCCACAATGTCGAACATAGGGTTGCGTAGCATATAAAAAAGAAAAATCTCTTGGTCTAGCGCATGTGGTCCTTAGATCGCATATGTTTGCTCTAGATTATGATAAGGGGTTGCCCGATCTTCTCAGTAAGCGACGGTGGATGTGATGAACACGTGATGAACACAGCGGAGATACACGATGACGAAGTGGATGATAACTTGTATGACGCTGACGAGTCTCTCGATCGATCCCTGTCGCCAATGCAATAGCTCTCAACCCTGCAAGATATTCGCAAATCCACACATTTGCGCACATAGCCGCCGACCACGAAGCGGTAAGTTGCAACCTTCTAATTCCCAATGGAACAACAGATCACGCAAGACTTTCAGTAGCAAACACCAGATCGATGTGAATTGGTGTATAGATTCAGTAGAGTTGCAAAGCAATCAACTATGAACTAGGGTTTATCTTAAACGTGGTCTGAACCTAATTTGGGGGCGTCCTGGGCACTTATATAGGGGTTCAGACGACCAGAAGTCGAGAAAATAAAACCGACCCAGATCGGGATCTGGTCGAGACTGACTCGGACACGGCCGGCCTAGGGGCTGGTCGACCGGGCCAGGGACCGGGCTGGCACCAGGCGGGGGTGCCAGGCTTACTAGATTGTGCCCGGTTGGCACAAGTGTGAGAGGCGGTTTGCGCCGGGCTCATCCGGCGGGGCGTCTGGTTGGACCGGGTGCGGGACCGGGCCGACTAGTGTGGCGGCCGGTTGCGCCGGCCATGGAACGGGCCTGGACTGCTTCTCCTCCTTCGCGCATGCCTCCTGCTCCTCCCTCGCGCGTCCACGGAATGTCTTCATGTCCAGCACCATGTCCAGCTGCTCCTCTCCTCCTCGTGTGATGCTTGCTCCCTCTTCGTACTTGATCATACATAAGTAACAAGACTTAGGCAGTATAAAATTCTCATCAATCAAAGTACCATTTAGGAACAAGTTCACATGTTGTTTTAGTAGCTTCGCACAAGCTCTTGTCATAGGTCCAATCCTAACTTCATTAGACTTGAGCTTCACAGCAGCATCGTCTTCATCTTGTAATGACGGAGGTGGTGGTTTGGTAGGGATGTCCTCATCATCTCCCCCCTTCAAAAGGCGTCGATCTCGACACTCCAAGGCCTTCTCCATTATATGGTGTCAAATCAGCCACATTGAAAGAATTACTGACACCAAACTCATCAGTTGGAAGATCTATAGAGTATGCATTGTCATTGATCTTGGCAAGCACTTTGTAAGGAGCAACACCACGAGGAAGCAACTTGGACCTCCGTAGCTTCGGGAACCTGTCCTTGCGATAATGAACCCAGACCATATCACCAGGCTTGAACAACATCTCCTTGCGCTTCTTGTTCACCCTGGCAGCATTATTCTTGCCTTTATTCTCAATCAGCTCTTGAGTCTTCAGAAGTATCTTCCGTACAAAATCCCCCCTCTTTGATGCCTCCATATTGACTCTCTCATGTATGGGTAGAGGCAACAAGTCAAGTGGAGTAATGGGTTTGAAACCATACACCACCTCAAACGGACACAGCTCTGTGGTAGAATGTACTGCTCTGTTGTAAGCAAACTCCACATGCGGCAAATAATCTTCCCACTCCTTCAAGTTCTTCTTAATCACGGATCTCAACAGTTGCGACAATGTTCTATTCACCACCTCAGTTTGACCATCAGTTTGGGGATGACAAGTAGTGCTGAAAAGTAGCTTTGTCCCCAACTTTCCCCAAAGTGTCTTCCAGAAGTAGCTCATAAACTTCACGTCATGATCAGAAACAATAGTCTTCGGGACTCCATGTAGACGTACAATCTCCCTGAAAAATAGGTTAGCAATATGCGACGCATCGTCGCTCTTGTGGCAGGCAATAAAGTGTGACATCTTAGAGAATCTATCCACTACCAAAAATATAGAATCATGGCCTCGTTTAATACGCAGAAAACCCAACACAAAATCCATACTAATATCTTCCCATGGTGTAGTCGGTGTCGATAAAGGAGTATACAAACCGTGAGGCTTCAGATTGGACTTGAACTTGTTGCAAGTAATGCATCTCTTCACATACTTGTCCACATCCCGCCTCATCTTTGGCCAATAAAAATGATCAGCGAGCATGAGTAGCCTCTTCTCACGCCAAAAGTGACCCATCAAACCTCCAGCATGTGATTCCTGCAATATGAGGAAACGCATAGACGATTCTGGAACACATAGTTTGTTAGCTCTAAACAAGAACCCATCATGTATGTGATTTTTGTCCCATACTTACCAATAGCACACAATCGATATGGTTTAGAAAAATCATGATCAGTGGCATACAAATCACATAGTACTTCTAATCAAGGAATTTTAACATCAAGTTGAGTTAATAGCATATTTTTCCTAGATAGAGCATCAACAACAATATTATCTTTTCCCTTCTTATGCTTAATAATGTATGGAAAAGACTCAATGAACTCAACCCACTTAGCAAGACGCCTATTCAAAGTAGATTGAGCTTTCAGATATTTCAAAGCTTCATGATCAGAATGTATGATAAATTCTTTTGGCCACAAATAATGTTGCCAAACCTCAAGAACTCTAATTAAAGCATACAATTCTTTATCATATATAGGATAGTTCAACTTGGCACCAGAAAATTTCTCAGAAAAATATGCAATTGGGCGACCCTCTTGCATCAACACACCACCAATTCCAATACCACTAGCATCACATTCAATCTCAAATTGCTTACTGAAATCAGGAAGTCCAAGCAACGGTGCAGAAGTTAACAATCTTTTCAATTCATCAAAAGCATGATCTTGGGCGACGCCCCACTTAAATGCAACACCCTTTTTAGTCAATTCATTCAAAAGTGCAGCAATAGTACTGAAATTGGGCACAAAACATCGATAAAACCCAGCTAGACAATGAAAACTTCTCACTTGACTCACATTCATGGGAGTAGGCCAATTTTGAATTGCTTCAATCTTAGATGAATCTACCTCTTCTCCATGCTTAGAGACAACATAACCCAGAAATATGACCTTATCTTTGCAAAATGTGCACTTCTAAAGATTACCATAGAGTTTATTATCACGCAACACTTGCAAAACATGTCGAATATGTATAGTATGATCAGATTCATTGCGGTTGTAGATTAATATGTCATCAAAGTACACAACCACAAACTTGCCAACAAGATCACGCAAAACATGGTTCACCAGTCTCATGAAAGTGCTAGGTGCATTAGTCAAACCAAAAGGCATTACTAACCACTCATATAAACCAAATTTTATTTTAAAGGATGTTTTCCATTCATCCCCCACTTTCATCCTAATTTGATGATAACCACTACGCAAATCAATTTTAGAGAAAATAGCAGCACCACTCAATTCATCTAGCATATCCTCTAAGCGGGGAATAGGATGACGATATAGAATAGTAATGTTGTTTACCACTCTACAATCTACACACATGTGCCAAGTACCATCTTTCTTAGGAACTAAAATAACAGGAACATCACAAGGACTAAGACTTATGCGGATATAACCTTTGTCGAGTAGCGCTTGTACTTGTTTCTGAATTTCCTTCGTCTCTTCGGGGTTCGTCCTATATGGCGCCCTGTTGGGCAGTGAGGCGTTGGGGATCAAGTCAATTTGATGCTCAATACCACGCAATGGTGGTAATCCTGCGGGCTCCTCCTCCGAAAAGACATCACTGAATTCCTGCAAGACATTAGAAACACCAAGAGAAATAGGGGTCATGTCGTTAGAAACCAAAATCTCACCCTTGTACATGAGCAGAAGAGGCCTAGCTGTAGGATCCTTACTAAATTCTCTCATAAATTCACTCTCTCACTTTTCGTTATATCACTCATGCCATTACAATTCTCTCGCCTATCTATGGGTGCATCCTCCAAGTGTACTTCAGTTTTCTGACGAGATTCATTGACAATTTGCTGTGGTGACATATGCTGCAAGTTAATTTTATTGCCCTTGAACTCCAAGTGATACGTATTGGCGCGGCCATTGTGTTGCACAGAACGGTCATAGAGCCATGGCCGACCCAATAGTATATGACACACTGTCATAGGAACCACATCAAAATAAATGGAATCCTTATACGGTCCAATCTCAAAATCAACACGCACCATGTGGTTTACCTTCATCTCACCATTGTCACTTAACCACTGAATATAGTATGGATGCGGGTGTGGTAGATACTTCAATTTCAGCTTGGCACACAACTTCTTGCTTGCTAGATTGCGACAACTCCCGCCATTAATAATGACGTTGCAAGCTTTATCAGGACCAACTAGTGACTTTGTTTGAAACAAATTGCAGCGTTGAGTAGATGCACTCGGCTGCACATTAAGAGCACGCTATGATACACCAATAGTGCGAGCTTCAGACGGATAAACATCTACACCATCACTGTCATAATCATCATCTTCTGGAGCATATGGATCAGCATCATCTCCAGTCTCATACTCATCATTGTCATTAATGATCATCACTTTACGGTTAGGACAATCTCTCTTGAAGTGACCCTTGCCTCCACATGTATGGCAATTCATATCGCGGTTGCGCACCATAGACATGCTAGAACCACTTGTACTTGCAGCAGGTTCGGGCTCCTTTGTGTTGGACACATTGGAGACCGGCTTGCTAGACGAAGTAGGAAACGTTGCGGGACGCGATGATTGCGCCGGTGCCGTAGAGGGTGGCGCCCTAGATGTAAAACACCCAGCTCCGGTAGCACGGCCTTTGATTTGCGCCTCTTCAGCCAATTATGCTTCGGCTTCTCTTGCATGATGTAGCAGCTAGTGTAACTGTGATGACGAACAATGCCTTTTACATTATACTTCAGACCAAGCCTCTTGTTAAAGTAGCTTGTTGATTAATAGATGATCATGGTTTTCTGATCATCAACATTGGATGTTATTAATAACAATATCATATCATATCATTAGGTGAATGATGTGATGGACATACACCCATAGTAAGTGTAGCATATGATCAAGTCATTAAATTCGTTTTGCTTCAAGCTTTAAGATATATAGTAACCTAATCCTTCGACCATGAGATCATGTTAATCACCTACACCGGATGGATCCTTTGATGACATCAAACACTACATCGTAAATGGATAGTTATAAAGGTGGCATTAAGTATTCGAAAAAGCATAGGCTGAAGCATGTGGATCAATAGTGGGATTTGTCCATCCAAATGATGGATAGATATAATCTGGGCCCTCCCGGTGGAATCTCATCCAATTAGCTTGCAAGCATGTGACTGGCTCACAAGGGATGTCATATCATGGTATGAGAAAAGAGTACTTATCGGTAACGAAGTTGAACTAGATATGGAGATACCGACGATCAAACTTCGGATAAGTAAAATATCGCGAGACAAAGGGAATCGGTATCGTATGTAAATGGTTCTTTCGATCACGAAGTCATTATTGAATATGTGGGAACTATTATGGATCCCCAGGTCCCGCTATTAGTTATTGCTCGGAGAAGCGTCTCGATCATGTCTGCATAGTTCACGAACCGTAGGGTGACACACTTAAGGTTCGATGACGTTTTAAGTAGATATGGAATATGGAATATGGAATGGAGTTCGAATATTGTTCGGAGTCTCGGATGGGATCCAGGACATCACGAGGAGTTCCGGAATGGTCTGGAGAATAATATTCATATATAGGAAGTCACATTCCAAGTTTGGGAACGGTCCGGTGCATTTATGAAAGGTTGTAGGGACTCGACCAGCCCTAGCCAACCCACCAAGTGGGAAGGTGGAGTCCATGGTGGACTCCACCTTGTTGGCCGGCCATAGAACAAGGAAAGGGAGAAATCCCTTTCCATCTAGGTTTCCAATTTTGATAAGTTTGGGAGTGGGACTCCAAAGTGGTTTTTGGGGGAACCCTAGGTTTTCCACCTATATATAGAGGAGGAGAGGGAGGGGCTGAACACACCAAGCCAGCCGCACCACCAAGGGACTCACAGGCCGGCGCCCCAAGTTCCCCCCTCTCCCAAACCTAGATACTCCCTCCTCCTTCTTTCTTCCGCAACGCTTACGGCGAAGCCCTACCGGAGATCTCCACCACCACCGTCATCACGCCGTCGTGCTGGCAGGATTCCGAGAAGGATCTACTACATCCGCTGCCCGCTAGAACGGGGAGAAGGACATTGTCATCAACACCGTACGTGTGACCGAGTACGGAGGTGCTGCCCGGTTGTGGCACCGTCAATATTCTCTTGGTGCTTTTGAAAGCGGCAAGTGATCGACTACATCCACCACGAGATTTATCTTGTTAGCGCTTAGCGATCTTCGAGGGTATGTTTATCTTCACCTCGTTGCTAACATCTACTAGATTAGATCTTGGCTTGTTATTCATTCTTGCGGTAGGAATTTTTTATTTTCTATGCTACGAATCCCTACAATATGGTGATCATGGATACGTGAAGATGCACCGAAGAAGAATCTCTCTCATAGTGGATTATTGGGGAGAAATCCACAAGACTTCATCAAGCAAGCACAATCAAGAAAGGTGTTCCATCTTGTTGCGGTCAAGACTGACATCATCGATCTTAAGTGGAATGCACAAGGTTAAGGTTTTCTCTTGAGATGGTTTCTCTCTTACCGTTCTCGTGATTTAGTTGGGAGACCGGTTTATAGGATAGTGGCCATACTATCGAGAGGGCTCTCGAGTGAGTAACTCGATCGTATCATTCAGAGAGAGCTCAAACCGTTGCATCCTTGCATCATCTTTATTGCTTGTTATTTGTATCTTATCCATGTGGTGTTTTAGAGCTTGTTCTTATTCTCATGACAAGCTCTTGTTCATCGAAAAGGGATTTCGCATGAAATACTTGTTGCGTTTTCGATATTGGAGTTTTTCCCGGTTCTTTGTATTGAGAGGTTTCACCTCTACATTCCTGGAAAAACCTATCTCACTTGTTTTTAATATTTTCACTCTTTTTGGGGTATCTCTTGTCATTATCTTTACAACAAAATTGGTTTCACCAAAATCCGAGTTTCCTAACTCAAGTTGTTGCATTTACATATTGGAGGTATTGTCTCTAATAGATAGGTTAAACCTTTCCCCATTTGTTTCTATCCTTCCTTGTTGTACTATAATGGTTTCCTACGTGATATTGTAGAGCTTGTTCCTAGCTTCAAAATGAGCCCAAGATCATTAAAATCACAGTTCGGGATCTCAAGTTATAGCCGTTTCAGTTTCAATCTTTCTCGAGGTAGGAGTCTCCGGTCCACAGCCAGAGATTCCGGTCTTGGGGGGGGGGGGGGGGGGGGGCTGGAGACTCCGGTAAAGACCCTGGTCTTGCAGTTTCAAAGCGTGCCTTGCATACAGTATGGGGGGCGAAGTCTCCGGCCCTCCAGGACGGAATCTCCAGCCCTCTAAGTCGGAATCTTCGGTCTTAGTGATGCAAAGCAGTCATATTTCATGGGGGAGACCTATAAAAGGCCCCCTTCTTTCCCTTGAGATGGTGCCTTGATTTCTAACCTCTCTCCTCCATTGTTGACCTCCAAAGCTTTCCCTAGTTCTTGATTGTTTCCATGATTCTTGCATATTCTTGAGAGAAAAGAAAGAGGAGATGTAGATCCACATTTTCACCAATGAAATCTCTCTCTTTGTGAGGGGAACCCTCTAGATCTAGATCTTGGAGAATTTGATGTTCTTCTACTTTGTTCTTCCTCCCTTATCCCCCAATAGCTTTTGTTGCTTTGTTGGATTTTGGGAGTGAAGTACTTGCCATTGCATTTGGTGCATCGGTGTGAGTCCTCCGCGGTGATACGTGGATGTGAAAAGTTCGTGAGTATATCCTTCGGGAGCTTGTTCCTCTTGGATCTTTGGACCTCGGACAACTTAGTGGTCTTTGTGGTGTTCTTGGGGACTCCAATTTAGTTGTGGAGATTCTTCAAGGGTAAGGCCTGTGTGAAGATTTATTGGGAGCCTCCAATGAAGTTGTGGAGATAGCCCCAAGCTTTGTGCGGGTTTGATGACCACCCTAAGGTTCCATAGTGGATCGAGGACATCCCTTTTGGTGGAAATCCTCGAGGAGAAAACGGTGAGGTCTTCGTGGCGTTTGGAGTGACTTGTCCTCCACACCGCTCCAATGGAGTGTAGCACTCGCAAGAGTGTGAACTTCGGGATACATCGTTGTCTCAGCGTCACTTCAGTTATTCCTATAGCTGACCTCTTTACTTATGCACTTTACTTTGTGATAGCATTCGTGCTTGAAGTTATATATCTTGCTATAACATAGTTGGTTGTATTGCTTAGTATAAGTTGTTGGTGCACATAGGTGAACCCTAGTTATATAGGTTTTGTGCTTGAAAAATTAAACGCTAGTTTTATTCCTCATTTTTAAGCCACATTCATAAAAGTTTTAAACCGCCTATTCACCCACCCCCTCTAGGCGGCATCCGTGCCCTTTCAACGGTGGCGAGGTCCTACTTCTGCTTGTCTAGAATTATCAGACAACAAGTGCACGATTACAATGAGCTGAGTTGTGCCTCTAGGGATCCCAGTATTTGGCTTATAATGGCTCCAGGTATAGGGTTGCCGGAGCAGAGTCCTAACCGGATACGACTAAGTCCTATGCTACTCTAAGTATTCCTTGTCGTGCACGCCACAGACCCGACCGACATTAACCATGGGCCGGATCCGACAACTTGTCTCCGGGTTGGACTCCTCCACCTTGATTCTCCGACAACTGGGCTGCCCGGTTGGGCCATAGGCCTCACAAACATCTTTGATCCTCTCGGGCTTACCAGAATTATGACCCCGACGTGGTATTCCTAGTTGGCATATCCACAACAAAGACCACAGGGGTCTAGGATTTTCATCTGGATCCCTAATGTGGAGAGGGTGGCTATAACGATTCCCTAAAGAGGGTCACAACACCCGCATGAGTCTCCGTCATTGGCGCTGGAGCGTTGGGATTTTGCCTAGAAAAACCCTTGCCACACATGGTCCCTCAGACTACAAGTCGTCGCCAAGCCAATCTTATGTCGTGTAATATAGGCATTGACCATGTTGAGGCGCCGCCAACACCAAGAGCTCCTGACGCCCACTCCTCGCCACCCTTGTGTCCCCAAGAGATGACCATCTGTTGGAGATATGCCCAAAGAGGCAATAATAAAATGGTTATTATATCATATCTTTGTGTTTATGATAATATTTACATACCATGCTATAATTGTATTAACCGAAACATTGATACATGTGTGTTATGTGAACAACAAGGAGTCCCTAGTAAGCCTCTTGTATAACTAGCTTGTTGATTAATAGATGATCATAGTTTCATGATCATGAACATTGGATGTTATTAATAACAAGGTTATGTCATTATGTGAATGATGTAATGGACACACCCAATTAAGCGTAGCATAAGATCACGTCATTAAGTTCATTTGCTATAAGCTTTCGATACATAGTTACCTAGTCCTTTCGACCATGAGATCATGTAAATCACTTATGCCGGAAGAGTACTTTGATTACATCAAACACCACTGCGTAAATGGGTGGTTATAAAGGTGGGATTAGGTATTCGGAAAGTATGAGTTGAGGCATATGGATCAACAGTGGGATTTGTCCATCCCGATGATGGATAGATATACTCTGGGCCCTCTCGGTGGAATGTCATCTAATTAGCTTGCAAGCATATGAATGGTTCATAAGAGACCACACACCACGGTACGAGTAAAGAGTACTTGTCAGGAGACGAGGTTGAACAAGGTATAGAGATACCGATGATCAAACCTCGGACAAGTAAAATATCACGTGACAAAGGGAATCGGTATCGTATGTAAATGGTTCATTCGATCACTAAGTCATCGTTGAATATGTGGGAGCCATTATGGATCTCCAGATCCCGCTATTGGTTATTGGTCGGAGAGAGGTCTCAACCATGTCTGCATAGTTTACGAACCGTAGGGTGACACACTTAAGGTTTGATGTCGTTTAAGTAGATATGGAATATGGAATGGAGTTCGAAGTTTTGTTCGGAGTCTCGGATGGGATCCAGGATATCACGAGGAGTTCTGGAATGGTCCGGAGAATAAGATTCATATATAGGAAGTCATTTTATAAGTTTGAAAATGATCCGGTGCATTTATGGAAGGTTCTAGAAGGTTCTAGAAAAATCCGGAAGAAATCACTATGGAAGGTGGAGTCCCGGAGGGACTCCACTAGCATGGCCGGTGCTAGCGTGTAGTTGACGTGGGCGTAGTAGCTTCCTTGTGACGGTAAAGCACTCGTCTGTTGGGAACCCCAAGAGGAAGGTATGATGTGTACAGCAGCAAGTTTTTCCTCAGTAAGAAACCAAGGTTTATCGAACCAGTAGGAGCCAAGAAGCACGTTGAAGGTTGATGGCGGTGAGATGTAGTGCAGCGCAACACCAGGGATTCCGGCGCCAACGTGGAACCTGCACAACACAACCAAAGTACTTTGCCCCAACGAAACAGTGAGGTTGTCAATCTCACCGGCTTGCTGTAACAAAGGATTAGATGTATAGTGTGGATGATGATTGTTTGCAGAAAACAGTAAAACAAGTATTGCAGTAGATTGTATTCGATGTAAAAGAATGGACCGGGGTCCACAGTTCACTAGAGGTGTCTCTCCCATAAGATAAATAGCATGTTGGGTGAACAAATTACAGTTGGGCAATTGACAAATAGAGAGGGCATGACAATGCACATACATGATATGATGAGTATTGTGAGATTCAATTGGGCATTACGACAAAGTACATAGACCGCTATCCAGCATGCATCTATGCCTAAAAAGTCCACCTTCAGGTTATCATCCGAACCCCTTCCAGTATTAAGTTGCAAACAACAGACAATTGCATTAAGTATGGTGCGTAATGTAATCAATAACTACATCCTCGGACATAGCATCAATGTTTTATCCCTAGTGGCAACAGCACATCCACAACCTTAGAACTTTCACATCGTCCCAGCATTTAATGGAGGCATGAACCCACTATCGAGCATAAATACTCCCTCTTGGAGTTACTAGCAAAAACTTGGCCAGAGCCTCTACTAACAACGGAGAGCATGCAAGATCATAAACAACACATAGGTAATAGATTGATAATCAACATAACATAGTATTCTCTATCCATCGGATCCCAACAAACACAACATATAGCATTACAGATAGATGATCTTGATCATGTTAGGCAGCTCACAAGATCCGACAATGAAGCACAATGAGGAGAAGACGACCATCTAGCTACTGCTATGGACCCATAGTCCAGGGGTGAACTACTCACTCATCAATCCGGAGGCGACCATGGCGGTGTAGAGTCCTCCGGGAGATGATTCCCCTCTCCGGCAGGGTGCCGGAGGCGATCTCCTGAATCCCCCGAGATGGGATTGGCGGCGGCGGCGTCTCTGGAAGGTTTTCCGTATCGTGGCTCTCGGTACTGGGGGTTTCGCGACGAAGGCTTCAAGTAGGCGGAAGGGCAGGTCAGGGGGCGTCGCGAGGGGCCAAGGAGACAGGTCGGCGCGGCCAAGGGTGGGGCCGCACCGCCTACCCTCCTGGCCACCTCGTGGCCCCACTTCGTTGACTCTTCGGTCTTCTGGAAGCTTCGTGGCAAAATAGGACCCTGGGCGTTGATTTCGTCCAATTCCGAGAATATTTCCTTACTAGGATTTCTGAAACCAAAACAGCAGAAAACAAAGAATCGGCTCTTCGGCATCTCGTTAATAGGTTAGTGCCGGAAAATGCATAATAATGACATATAATGTGTATAAAACATGTGAGTATCATCATAAAAGTAGCATGGAACATAAGAAATTATAGATACGTTTGAGACGTATCAAGCATCCCCAAGCTTAGTTCCTACTCGTCCCGAGTAGGTAAACGATAACAAAGATAATTTCTTAAGTGACAATGCTACCAACATAATCTTGATCAATACTATTGTAAGCACATGTAATGAATGCAGCGATTTGAAACAATGGTAAATGACATGAGTAAACAATTGAATCATAAAGCAAAGACTTTTCATGAATAGTACTTCAAGACAAGCATCAATAAGTCTTGCATAAGAGTTAACTCATAAAGCAATAATTCAAAGTAAAGGTATTGAAGCAACACAAAGGAAGATGAAGTTTCAGCGGTTGCTTTCAACTTGTAACATGTATATCTCATGGATATTGTCAATGTAAAGTAATATAACAAGTGCAATATGCAAGTATGTAGGAATCAATGCACAGTTCACACAAGTGTTTGCTTCTTGAGGTGGAGAGAGATAGGTGAATTGACTCAACAACAAAAAAAAGGTAAAAGAAAGGTCCTTCAAAGAGGAAAGCATCGATTGCTATATTTGTGCTAGAGCTTTGGTTTTGAAAACAAGAAACAATTTTGTCAACGGTAGTAATAAAGCATATGAGTTATGTAAATTATATCCTACAAGTTGCAAGCCTCATGCATAGTATACTAATAGTGCCCGCACCTTGTCCTAATTAGCTTGGATTACCGGGATTTTCATCGCAATACACATGTTTTAACCAAGTGTCACAAAGGGGTACCTCTATGCCGCCTGTACAAAGGTCTAAGGAGAAGGTTCGCATTGGATTTCTCGCTTTTGATTATTCTCAACTTAGACATCCATACCGGGACAACATAGACAACAGATAATGGATTCCTCTTTAATGCATAAGCATGTAGCAACAATTAATGTTCTCATATGAGATTGAGGATATATGTCCAAAACTGAAACTTCCACCATGATTCATGGCTTTAGTTAGCGGCCCAATGTTCTTCTCTAACAGTATGCATGCTCTAACCATTAAATAAGTGGTAAATCGCCCTTACTTCAGACAAGACGGACATGCATAGCAAGTCACATGATATATTCAACAAAAGAGTAGTTGATGGCGTCCCCAGAAACATGGTTATCGCACAACAAACAACTTAATAAGAGATAAAGTGCATAAGTACATATTCAATACCACGATAGTTTTTAAGCTATTTGTCCCATGAGCTATATATTGTAAAGGTAAAGAATGGAAATTTTAAAGGTAGCACTCAAGCAATTTACTTTGGAATGGCGTAGAAATACCATGTAGTAGGTAGGTATGGTGGACACAAATGGCATAGTGGTTGGCTCAAGGATTTTGGATGCATGAGAAGTATTCCCTCTCGATACAAGGCTTAGGCTAGCAAAGTTATTTGAAACAAACACAAGGATGAAGCAGTGGAGCAAAACTCACATAAAAGACATATTGTAAACATTATAAGACTCTACACCGTCTTCCTTGTTGTTCAAACTCAATACTAGAAATTATCTAGACCTTAGAGAAACCAATTATGCAAACCAAATTTTAGCATGCTCTATGTATTTCTTCATTAATAGGTGCAAAGTATATGATGCAAGAGCTTAAACATGAGCACAACAATTGCCAAGTATCACCTTATTCAAGATATTATACCAATTACCACATATATCATTTTCCAATTCCAACCATATAACAATTTAACGAAGAAGAAACTTTCGCCATGAATACTATGAGTAAAGCCTAAGGACATACTTGTCCATATGCAACAGCGGAGCGTGTCTCTCTCCCACACAATGAATGCTAGGATCCATTTTATTCAAACAAAACAAAAACAAAAACAACAGACGCTCCAAGCAAAGTACATAAGATGTGATGGAATAAAAATATAGTTTCAGGGGAGGAACCTGATAATGTTGTCGATGAAGAAGAGGATGCCTTGGGCATCCCCAAGCTTAGACGCTTGAGTCTTCTTGATATATGCAGGGGTGAACCACCGGGGCATCCCCAAGCTTAGAGCTTTCACTCTCCTTGATCATAGTGTATATCATCCTCCTCTCTTGATCCTTGAAAACTTCCTCCACACCAAACTCGAAACAAACTCATTAGAGGGTTAGTGCACAATCAAAATTAACATATTCAGAGGTGACACAATCATTCTTTATACTTCTGGACATTGCACAAAGCTACTGAAAGTCAATGGAATCGAAAAATCCATCAAGCATGACAAAACAGGCAATGCAAAATAAAAGGCAGAATCTGTCAAAACAAGACGTATTTTTAACAGGCACCAGACTTGCTCAGATGAGAAAACTTAAAACTAATGAAAGTTGCGTACATATCTGAGGATCACTCACGTAAATTTGCATAATTTTCTGAGTTACTTACAGAGAATTAGACCCATATTCGTGACAGCAAAGAAAACTGTTTCTGCGCAGTAATCCAAATCTAGTATCATCCTTCTATTAGAGACTTTACTTGGCACAACAATGCAATAAAACTAAGATAAGGAGAGGTTGCTACAGTAGTAAACAACTTCCAAGACTCAAATATAAAACAAAATTACTGTAGTAAAAACATGGGTTGTCTCCCATAAGCGCTTTTCTTTAACGCCTTTCAGCTAGGCGCAGAAAGTGTGTATCAAGTATTATCAAGAGACGAAGCATCGACATCATAATTTGTTCTAATAATAGAATCAAAAGGTAACTTCATTCTCTTTCTAGGGAAGTGTTCCATACCTTTCTTGAGAGGAAATTGATATTTAATATTACCTTCCTTCATATCCATGATAGCACCAACAGTTCGAAGAAAAGGTCTTCCCAATATAATGGGGCAAGATGCATTGCATTCAATATCCAAGACAACAAAATCAACGGGGACAAGGTTATTGTTAACGGTAATGCGAACATTATCAACTCTCCCCAAAGGTTTCTTTGTAGAGTTATCAGCAAGATTAACATCCAAATAACAATTTTTCAATGGTGGCAAGTCAAGCATATTATAGATCTTTCTAGGCATAACGGAAATACTTGCACCAAGATCACATAAAGCATTACAATCGAAGTCATTGACCTTCATCTTAATGATGGGCTCCCAACCATCCTCTAGCTTCCTAGGAATAGAAGTTTCGCGTTCTAGTTTCTCTTCTCTAGCTTTTATGAGAGCATTTGTAATATGTTTCGTGAAAGCCAAATTTATTGCACTAGCATTAGGACTCTTAGCAAGTTTTTGTAAGAACTTTATAACTTCAGAGATGTGGCAATCATCAAAATCCAAACCATTATGATCTAAAGCAATGGGATCATTGTCCCCAATGTTGGAAAAAATTTCAGCAGTTTTATCACGCGATTTCAGCTTTTAGTGATTTCTGTGTAGTTTTTCGCGCTTTGCATTAGAAGTGGAAACATTGCTAACACCAATTCTTTTACCATTATTAGTAGGAGGTGCAGCAACATGTGTAACATTAGCATTGCTAGTGGTAGTAATAGTCCAAACTTTAGCTATATTATTCTCTTTAGCTAGTTTTTCATTTTCTTCTCTTTCCCACCTAGCATGCAATTCAGCCATTAATCTTATATTCTCATTAATTCTAACTTGGATGGCATTTGCTGTAGTAACAATTTTATTTTCATTATCCCTATTAGGCATAACTTTCAATTTCAAAAGATCAACATCAGCAGCAAGACTATCAACTTTAGAAGCAAGTATATCAATTTTCCCAAGCTTTTCTTCAACAGATTTGTTAAAAGCAGTTTGTGTACTAATAAATTCTTTAAGCATAGCTTCAAGTACAGGGGGTGTATTCCTATTATTGTTGTAAGAATTCCCATAAGAATTATCATAACCGTTACCATTATTATAAGGATATGGCCTATAGTTGTTACTAGAATTGTTTCGATAAGCATTGTTGTTGAAATTATTATTTTTAATGTAGTTTACATCAACATGTTCTTCTTGTGCAACTAATGAAGCTAACGGAACATTATTAGGATCAATATTTGTCCTATCATCCACAAGCATAGACATAATAGCATCAATCTTATCACTCAAGGAAGAGGTTTCTTCGACATAATTTACCTTCTTACCTTGTGGAGCTCTTTCCGTGTGCCATTCAGAGTAATTAATCATCATATTATCAAGAAGCTTTGTTGCTTCACCAAGAGTGATGGACATAAAGGTACCTCCAGCAGCTGAATCCAATAGGTTCTGCGAAGAAAAATTCAGTCCTGCATAAAAGGTTTGGATGATCATCCAAGTAGTCAGTCCATGGGTTGGGCAATTTTTAACCAAAGATTTCATTCTTTCCCATGCTTGTGCAACATGCTCAGTATCCAATTGTTTAAAATTCATTATGCTACTCCTCAAAGATATAATTTTAGCAGGGGGATAATATCTACCAATAAAAGCATCCTTGCATTTAGTCCATGAATCAATACTATTCTTAGGCAGAGATAGCAACCAATCTTTAGCTCTTCCTCTTAGTGAGAAAGGGAACAATTTTAATTTTATTATGTCACCATCTACATCTTTATACTTTTGCATTTCACAAAGTTCAACAAAACTATTGAGATGGGCAGCAGCATCATCAGAACTAATACCAGAAAATTGCTCTCGCATAACAAGATTCAGTAAAGCAGGTTTAATTTCAAAGAATTCTGCTGTAGTAGCAGGTGGAGCAATAGGTGTGCATAAGAAATCATTATTATTTGTGGTTGTGAAGTCACACAACTTAGTATTTTCAGGAGTATTCATTTTAGCAATAGTAAATAAAGTAAACTAGATAAAGTAAATGCAAGTAACTAATTTTTTTTTGTGTTTTTGATATAGCAAACAAGATAGTAAATAAAATAAAACTAGCAACTAATTTTTTTGTGTTTTGTTTTAGTGCAGCAAACAAAGTAGTAAATAAAATAAAGCAAGACAAAAACAAAGTAAAGAGATTGGATTGTGAAGACTCCCCTTGCAGCGTGTCTTGATCTCCCCGGCAACGGCGCCGAGAAAAATATCTTTGCTAGCGTGTAGTTGACGTGGGCGTAGTAGCTTCCTTGTGACGGTAAAGCACTCGTCTGTTGGGAACCCCAAGAGGAAGGTATGATGTGTACAGCAGCAAGTTTTCCCTCAGTAAGAAACCAAGGTTTATCGAACCAGTAGGAGCCAAGAAGCACGTTGAAAGTTGATGGCGGTGAGATGTAGTGCGGCGCAACACCAGGGATTCCGGTGCCAACGTGGAACCTGCACAACACAACCAAAGTACTTTGCCCCAACGAAACAGTGAGGTTGTCAATCTGACCGGCTTGCTGTAACAAAGGATTAGATGTATAGTGTGGATGATGATTGTTTGCAGAAAACAGTAAAACAAGTATTGAAGTAGATTGTATTCGATGTAAAAGAATGGACCGGGGTCCACAGTTCACTAGAGGTGTCTCTACCATAAGATAAATAGCATGTTGGGTGAACAAATTACAGTTGGGCAATTGACAAATAGAGAGGGCATGACAATGCACATACATGATATGATGAGTATTGTGAGATTCAATTGGGCATTACGACAAAGTACATAGACCGCTATCCAGCATGCATCTATGCCTAAAAAGTCCACCTTCAGGTTATCATCCGAACCCCTTCCAGTATTAAGTTGCAAACAACAGACAATTGCATTAAGTATGGTGCGTAATGTAATCAATAACTACATGCTCGGACATAGCATCAATGTTTTATCCCTAGTGGCACAAAGACATCCACAACCTTAGAACTTTCTGTCACTTTGTCCTGCATTTAATGGAGGCATGAACCCACTATCGAGCATAAATACTCCCTCTTGGAGTTACTAGCAAAAACTTGGCCAGAGCCTCTACTAACAACGGAGAGCATGCAAGATCATAAACAACACATAGGTAATAGATTGATAATCAACATAACATAGTATTCTCTATCCATCGGATCCCAACAAACACAACATATAACATTACAGATAGATGATCTAGATCATGTTAGGCAGCTCACAAGATCCGACAATGAAGCACAATGAGGAGAAGACGACCATCTAGCTACTGCTATGGACCCATAGTCCAGGGGTGAACTACTCACTCATCAATCCGGAGGCGACCATGGCGGTGTAGAGTCCTCCGGGAGATGATTCCGCTCTCCGGCAGGGTGCCGGAGGCGATCTCCTGAATCCCCCGAGATGGGATTGGCGGCGGCGGCGTCTCTGGAAGGTTTTCCGTATCGTGGCTCTCGGTACTGGGGGTTTCGCGACGAAGGCTTCAAGTAGGCGGAAGGGCAGGTCAGGGGGCGTCGCGAGGGGCCCAGGAGACAGGTCGGCGCGGCCAAGGGTGGGGCCGCGCCGCCTACCCTCCTGGCCACCTCGTGGCCCCACTTCGTTGACTCTTCGGTCTTCTGGAAGCTTCGTGGCAAAATAGGACCCTGGGCGTTGATTTCGTCCAATTCCGAGAATATTTCCTTACTAGGATTTCTGAAACCAAAAACAACAGAAAACAGCAACTGGCTCTTCGGCATCTCGTTAATAGGTTAGTGCCGGAAAATGCATAATAATGACATATAATGTCTATAAAACATGTGAGTATCATCATAAAAGTAGCATGGAACATAAGAAATTATAGATACGTTTGAGACGTATCAGCCGACCAGCCCTAAGGGGGAGGAGTCCCAGGTGGACTCCACCCATGGTGGCCGGTGACAAGGTATCGACTTGTCAATGCCTATGGATTGTAGGCTAGGGTTTAGTTGGAAGTAGAGGGTAAGTAGATCTCGAAGGTTTCAGCCGAAAAGTACTCGACGAATATGAAAACTAGGGTTTGCAGACAATGATTCGATTCCTTCTTCGTCCCTCGACTCCCCCTTTATATAGGAGGTGGAGCCGAGGGATTCGTGCTATACAAGTTTACAGAGTCCGGGACGGTTTCTAACTCATCCCGCCAGATTACAAACAACACTTCCTATTACAACTCTATCTTTCCTTAGTAAATCTTGGGCTCCCGAATCTTCTTATTCTTCGGGTATTGGGCCTCCAGTAAACCCCGGGTACCATCTTCGGCAGGCCCATTTGGGATGCCTATGTCAGTAGCCCCCGAGATTTTGCTTGAATCGTAGAATCAGGGAAAATCTCCACTGTTTATTTTTATTCAGAAGCTTTAACTTTTTTATACTTCTTCACATAAAATTCTATATTGTACAGGGATAATGGTAGTTGGGGCTAGTTCATCTGACGGATCAGGTACTAGTTAACTGCTCTAGTGGCAATCCGCAAAAACCTACTTCAAAATCACGTCCCTGGACATGATCTCGGGATACTGGTGTAAACTTCGACAGGTGCCGCTTAAGGTCTTACCATTCTGTCGAGTCCCAGTCGAATTTATCGGGTACCTAACGCGTCCGTTAGGATTTTTCTTCGTATCTGTTGATACGGATAAAAGTAGCAGAGCGCAGTCTTTGGCGATGCCACGCCCAGCAGAACGGATCTGGGGTCTTACCTTCGCAAATTTGCGGCATTCAGAAATTGATCGCAACTTCGGCGTTCTGAGAATATATTGTCGAGTGCTTTTCCGGCTGTTGGAATGGCACATTTTATCGAATCAAATATGACTTATATTGCTCTCCCGATGGGAGTATATGTAGAGTTAATTATAACTCGAAATATACTCTCTTGCTTTTCTATTTTTCCTTTGTTAATTTCATCGGGCACGCGAACAGCGTTCCCGATGGGAGTAACTTCGAGGCTACAACCAAGAACTTGTGCTTGGTTGTAGGCTCAACATTTTAGTCCACCTTGTCGCTATATTGTCATTATTTCCCAATATGATCTTTTTCTTCTTCTCTCTTTTTTATCTCTCGGGTGCAACAAACACGCTCCCGATGGGAGTAGCCCCCGAGGCTACAGCCAAGAACTTGTGCTTGGTTGTAGGCTCCCGCAATTTCTATATTGCCATAGTCGAAATTTTACTTTTTATCGAAGTAGCCCCCGAGCATTTGGGGAAAAACTTGTTTTTGATCAAAGGCTCCCGAAGTATTGAATAATTCTTCCTGTCGCCAATCTTCTTTAACTTTTCTTGTCGACATGCTTCCCTTAACCAAATTTACTTCATCCTTCTCGAATAGTCGTGATTTTTCTGCCCTGTGGGTCCATTGCTTCCACCATGTTGACACGTCGTGCAAGTGGGGGACACACGTCCTCCGCTTTTTCTGGCGCACGTACAGTAACGCCTATCTCAGTAAAAATACCTTTTTACCCTTGTATCTAGAAGATCTATTCTCACCACACGATTTCTTCATCCAACGACACCTTTGCTTCACCCGATTCTTATATAAACCTTTCTTCAACCTCCGTTCATCCCCTCGCTTGCGCCGCTCACCTGTTCCTCTTCGCAAAACTTCTCCTGCGCCCAATCTTTCTCTGATCTTCCGCACTCACACACATTGCTCTGCCATTGCCGTTGATGCCACCGCGTGCGCGTCTGACTCGCCCATTGGTTTGAGGATGTGCGACTGACGCAAAGTTCAGCTTAATACCCACCTCTTCGCAATAATCTTTGAATTCATGGGATGTGAAGTTACTGCCGTTGTCTGTGACGATGCTGTGGGGCACTCCAAATCTGAAGACGAGGCCTTTTACGAATTTTACTGCGGATGCTCCGTCTGGTGAATTTATCGGCTTCGCTTCTATCCACTTTGTAAACTTATCGACAGCTACCAGCATATACTCCTTTCCTCCTGGCCAGGATTTGTGCAACTTGCCCACCATATCAAGTCCCCATTGAGCAAAGGGCCATGACAATGGTATTGGTGCTAGCTCTGCTGCTGGAGAGTGAGGTTTTGCGGCAAACCTTTGACACGCGTCGCAAGTTCTTACTATGTCCTTGGCGTCCTCAATTGCTGTCAACCAGTAGAATCCTGCCCGAAAAACTTTGGCTGCGATAGCTCGACTACTTGCGTGGTGGCCACATATTCCCTCGTGTACATCCTTCAGAATTATTCTTCCTTCTTCTGGTGTGACGCACCTTTGCAAGACGCCTGAAATACTTCGCTTATACAATTCTCCCTTGACCACCGTGAAAGCTTTGGAGCGTCGAATTACTCGCCTTGCCTCGACTGGATCGTCGGGTATTTCTTTCCTGAGGATGTATGATATGTACGGCTGCATCCATGGTACCTGTATCACCATGACCAGGTCCTGATCTTCTTCTTCTTCCTCTTGCTTTTCCTTGGTAGCCCCCAAGGGTTTCTTTTCCTTCTTTTTTGATTTTGTCGACTTAGTGGATCTTTCTGTTATCTCTTCCCAGAATACCCCTGGCGGGACTGCAAGGCATTGAGACCCGATATTTGCAAGAACGTCGGCTTCGTCGTTGCTCAATCTACTAATATGATTTACTTCGCATCCATCGAACAACTTCTCAAGCTCGTTGTACACCTCCTTGTATGCCATCATGCTATCATTGACTGCGTCACATTGGTTCATAACTTGTTGAGCCACCAACTGTGAGTCGCCAAAGATTTTCAGTCGGGTTGCACCACAGGCTTTCGCCATCTTCATCCCGTGTATGAGGGCCTCATATTCTGCTTCATTGTTAGATGCGTTGGGGAACGTCATCCGAAGGATGTACTTCAACTTGTCGCCTTCAGGTGATATGAGTACTACTCCTGCGCCAGCTCCTTCTAGTCTTTTGGACCCGTCGAAGTTCATTGTCCAAGTTCTCGACAAATCTGGAGGTCCTGTATTTTGCAACTCCATCCACTCTGCGATGAAGTCCGGCAGTATTTGCGATTTTATTGCTTTTCTTTTTTCATACGTGATGTCCCGAGGGGAAAGTTCTATTCCCCAAAGGGAGACACGACCCGTAGCTTCTGGGTTGTTCAGTATATTTGACAAGGGAGCTTCATTGACCACTATGATCGGATGTGCTGAAAAATAGTGGCGCAATTTTCGTGCTGTCGTGAATACTCCATATGCTATCTTTTGGTACTGCGGATATCTTTGTTTTGATGGCGATAAAACTTCGCTGACGAAGTATACTGGCCTCTGCACGCCGTGGAGTTTTCCTTCTTCTTCCCTTTCGACAACTAGCACCGTGCTCACCACTTGGGGTGTGGCTGCGATATATAGCAGGAGGGGTTCCCTTTCTTTTGGTGCCACCAGAATTGGCGGTGTCGAAATTGTGCGCTTCAAATCCTCGAAAGCTCGTCGGCTTCTTCGTTCCACCGGAATTTATCTCCTTGTTTTATCAAAGCGTAGAATGGCGTGCTTTTTCTCCCAGCCTAGCGACAAATCTGCTCAGGCTGCGACTCGCCCCGTTAGCTGTTGTATCTCCTTCAACTTTGTTGGCTTCCTCATTGTTACGATAGCTGTATTTTGTCGGGATTTGCTTCAATCCCTCTTGCCGAGACTAGAAACCCCAAAAGTTCTCTCATTGGGACGCCAAAGGAACACTTCGTCGGGTTCGCCTTTGAGGCGTAACTTATCAAGGTTGTCGAAGGTTTCCTTGAGATCCTCGATCAGCGTTGCCCCTTTTTTGATGTTATGATGACATCATCAATGTATACTTGCACGTTCTTCCCAATCTGTGTCGCCAAACACTTCGCATCATCCTTTGATATGTTGCTCCCGCATTTTTAGACCAAAGGGCATTGTTACGTAGCAAAACACGCCGTAAGGTGTAATAAACGCGGTCTTTACTTCATCTTCTTCTTTCAATCTGATCTGGTTATAACCAGAATATGCATCCAGGAAGGAAAGACGTTCACATCCAGCCGTGGAGTCGATAATTTGATCGATCCTCGGAGGGGAAAGTGATCCTTTGGACAATGTTTATTGACACACGTAAAGTCGACGCACATGCGAAGGACCTTAGTGTTTTTCTTCGGCACCGCACAGGATTTGCTACCCATGTGGCTTCGTGAATATCTCTTTGATAAAACCAGCTTCTTGTAGTCGATTAATTTCTCGACGGCATGGCTTTGCGGTTTGGTTCAAAAACGCCGCAAAGTTTGTTTGATTGGTCTCGCTAGTGGATCCAAGTTTAAGTGGTGCTCGGCAAGTTCCCTGGGTACTCCTGGCATGTCAGCTGGACACCATGCGAAGATTTTCCGGTGCTCACGGAGGAACTCGACGAGCGCTTTCCTATGCGATATCCATGTCGTTTGCGATAGATGTCGTCTTTTTGGGTCTGTTTGGGTGAATCGCACCTCTTTTGAATTTTTCTCGGTACTGAAAGTTGATTCTTTGTTTGGCCTTCCAACGCCTGGCAAGACGTCGTAATCAGTCATGCTTTTTGACGCCAAGTACTCAGCTTGCATCCCGAAGGTTTCGACAACCGGTGGAAATCCTTGTCGCACTTATCGGCTAAGGCAAAGCTTCCTTTAACCGTGATTGGTCCCTTTGGTCCAGGCAACCTCCACAACAAGTATGTATAGTGTGGCACTCGCCATAAATCTAGCATATGCTGGTCGTCCCAACAGAGCGTGATATTGCGACGGAAAATCCACGACTTCAAACTCGAGCCTCTCGATTCTATAATTTTCTCGGGTCCCAAACTGAACGTCGAGATTGATCTTTCCCAATGGATAACTTGGTTTCTCCGGTGTGATGCCGTGGAACCTTGTGTCTGTTGGTTTCAAGTTTGCTAAGGATATGTTCATCTTCCTCAATGTATCTCGCATACATAAGGTTTAAGCTGCTGCCGCCGTCTATGAACACTCGAGAGACATCAAATCCCACGATAATCGCCGGCGTAATAAGTGCTGACTGCCCTGGTCGAGGAACTTGCTGCGGATGATCTGCTATTGTGAAGCCGATATCTTGTCCTGACCAATTAAGGTATTCAACTGTTGGTGGAGGCATTTTCTCTGCCATAAACACCTGTCGTGAGATTACTTTCTGAGCTCTATTGGACGGCCTTCCCTTCTGAATCATCGACACTGCTCCATTGGAATTAGGATCAACATAAGGTGGTGGTGCAGGTGCTGCCGCTATTCTGAGCTGATGCCGATTGTCGTCTGTAATCGCGGGAGGCGGCGGCAAGTGAATCTCGCTTCTGGGTTCTCGAGGATTTCTCTGTGCTGCCCGCGCATTAGCGTTCTCTGCATACCGCAACATTGCTTGAAAATTTCGACAATCCTTCTGCAAGTGCCCTGACTGTCTTTTTCCGTTGCTGTCGAGGAAAAAATGCATCTGGCACGGTCCGTTCATCATCTCTTCAGGGGACACGAAAGGTCTTGGGAACCTAGGCCCGCTATTTTGCCTGTTGCGTGAATCATCCCTGTTATCACCTCGCTGTTCACTGCTTCTCTGGTAATCATCTCTGTTGCTTCCTCCTGTATTTGTCCGAAAACCTGCCGAAATTTGTCCTGGAGCGTCGTAGTTCTGGTACGTCCGAGGAAATCTTCGCCTCGGTTGATAGTTTCGACCGCGGTCCTCCTCTGGCGACCTGTGTCGTTTGTTGTGGACAGCGTCTTCTCCATCTGCCCATTTATTTGCTATCTCCATTAACGCGGATACTGTCTTTGGATTGGTCCTTCCCAAGTCTTCGACGAAATCTCCACGCCTGACTCCTGCGACAAACGCATCTATTGCTCTCTCGTCAGATATATTTTCTGCCGAGTTTTTAATGATATTCCACCTCTGGATGTACTTCCTCATTGGCTCATCTGGCTTTTGTCGACACGCTCTCAACTCCTCTAACGACGCGGGTTTTTTGCACGTGGATCTAAAGTTCTTGACGAACACATCCTCGAAACTTTCCCAGCTGTCGATAGATCCTGGAGCGAGTTTTTTTATCCAAGATCGTGCGGCTCCACTCAAATGCACCTGGATGCTTTGCATGGCTGTTGCCCTAGTTCCTCCTGTGAGCTTCACCGTCTCCAGATAGTCGACTAGCCAATCCTCTGGATCTTGAAGGCCGTCGAACTTCTTGAAATTATCGGGTAACTTGAATCCTGAGGGGACTCGAGTTTTCCGGACTCTCCTCGTAAAGCACGGCAAGCCACACATATCTTCGTCGGTCAGCTCCGGAGATTGCCGATGATCCCTTCTGCTCTGCCGCGCTCTGTCGACTCTTGCTTGTGCTGCTATGTCTCTTGCTCCACTTGGTCCTTCAGGTGCTGCCGCTGTTGCTGCTGCGGGTCGTGGACTATTTTGTCTTGCCGCTCCTTCGGGAGGCGTTGAGACAAACGCTGTCCCCATAGCTCCAACTCCTGCTACCGCCATATTGTATAGTGTTTCCCGTGGATCACCTGGAGGTGGTTTAGATGCAAGGATAAAAGCATGTGTCGCCATATACCCAGCCTCTGGTGTCTTAGGGATGATATTTCCTCTTGTATCTATCGACATAAAGGACATGTCGAGGTTTTGGACCAAGTGCTCTCTTTCTGCTTCGGGTATATGTTGCAGCCTTGATCTTGCTCTGTTCCGCGCCTCCCGGTGGCTATCACCCGTAGTTCTAGATTGTCGACTTAGATCTGCCCTTCTCCTGCTGGATGCAGAAGCTGCCTCCTTCCTCCTGTTCAATTCAGCTGTCTGTTTTTCCAATTCCACAGCAGCTCGTGCGAGCCTATATTGATATGCTTGCAATTCTTCCGGTGTGGCTGTGGTAGCCATTGGTTCTGTGCCGTTCATGGCTCTCGCGGCTCGTCCCACGCTGCTTGTGAAAGTTGAACTCTATCTCGCGGCTCGGCCCGACGTATTTGTTGCCCAGGCCTTGTCGCAGATTGGAGGGATCGACGTATGGATTTCCCGCATCGTCGAAAGCCTCAGATGTTTCCTCTTGATCTTCAATGGCGTAAATCTGATGATACTTTGTACTCAGATCTACGTTGGGTTTGGTGACATCATCATTGAGATTGATGAAGACCTTGCCCACTGTGAGAGATTTGTCGATGAAGTCGTAACTGTCGACATCGCTTGAGCCATCGCTTATATATGAGTCCGCGGATGACTCAAACGACATGTCGTTGAAGATCTTGGCGAGTTTCTCTCTTGTTCTGGTGCTGACGTAACGTGTCGCCGAGGTTTCTTCTTCTCCTGACTCGGTTGACGATGCATAGCTTGAAAAATCTGAATCGATCATCGACGATCCCGACGAAATCGGAATCTCGACACGATACGATCCTTCCTTCTCGACGCGAAAGTGAAACCTTCCGAACGTCATCTCCATGGGCTCCGCCAGATACGCATATGCATCCAAACGGGAGGGTGGGTGAGGAACAAAATCGACAAGACCAGCAGCGATCTATTTACCTCGATCCATTGTGTTGCTTGCGGTTGACGATGTCGAAGATCTTGAGCGTGCCATCGAGATCAGCTCCTTACGCCTCTAGTTCCCACAGACGGCGCCAATTGACAAGGTATCGACTTGTCAATGCCTATGGATTGTAGGCTAGGGTTTAGTTGGAAGTAGAGGGTAAGTAGATCTCGAAGGTTTCAGCCGAAAAGTACTCGACGAATATGAAAACTAGGGTTTGCAGACAATGATTCGATTCCTTCTTCGTCCCTCGACTCCCCCTTTATATAGGAGGTGGAGCCGAGGGATTCGTGCTATACAAGTTTACAGAGTCCGGGACGGTTTCTAACTCATCCCACCAGATTACAAACAACACTTCCTATTACAACTCTATCTTTCCTTAGTAAATCTTGGGCTCCCGAATCTTCTTATTCTTCGGGTATTGGGCCTCCAGTAAACCCCGGGTACCATCTTCGGTAGGCCCATTTGGGATGCCTATGTCAGCCGGCCACCCCCTCAAGGAAGGGGTGGGACTCCCACCTTGGGTAGGTTTCCCACCTTATGCCAAGTTTGTGTGTTGGGGTCTTATTCGAATACTTGGACTACAACTCTTGGGGGTTCCACCTATATAATGAGGAGCAAGGGGAGGGGGCCGGCCACTCTAGCCTCCAACCTTGGCCGCCCCCCTAGTGGCCGGCGCCCAAGCCTCCCTCTCACCAAGCCCTGCCGGAGTTCTCTACCACCACCGCCACCACGCCGTCGTGCTGCCGGGATTCCGAGGAGGATCTAGTACTTCCGCTGCCCGCTGGAACAGGGAGAAGGATGTCGTCTTCATCAACACCGTACGTGTGACCGAGTACGGAGGTTTTTCCCGTTTGTGGCACCATCAAGATCTTCTACGCGCTTTTGAAAGCGGCAAGTGATCATCTTCTGCAACAACGAGATCTAATCTCGTAGGCTTTGGAAATCTTCAAGGGTTAGTCTCGTGATCCCCTCGTTGCTACCGTCTTCTAGATTAGATCTTGGCTTGTGTTTTCGTTCTTGCGGTAGGAAATTTTTTGTTTTCTATGCTACGAATCCCATCAGTGGTATCAGAGCCGTGTCTATACATAGATTGGTTGCACGAGTAGAACACAATTGTTTTGTGGGCGTTGATGCTTTGTTGTCTTTAGTTCGTGTACTTTGCATCTTGCGGCATGGCGGGATGAAGCAGCTCGGGCTAACTTTACATGACCGCGTTCATGAGATTTGCTCCACGCTCGACATGCAACTTGTATTGCATAAGTGGCTTTGCGGGTGTCTGTCTCTCCCACCATAGTGAAGATTCAATTTACTCTTTCTATTGACAACACTAGTATCACCGTTGTGGTTCATGTTCGTAGGTAGATTGGATCTTACTCGAAAACCCTAAACCACGTAAAATATGCAAACCAAATTAGAGACGTCTAACTTGTTTTTGCAGGGTTTGGTGATGTGATATGGCCATGATGTGATGATGAATATGTATGAGATGATCATTATTGTATTGTGGCAACCGGCAGGAGCCTTATGGTTGTCTTTAAATTTCATGTTGAGTAGTATTTCAAAGTAGTTGTAATAGTTGCTACATGAGGTGAACAACTGATACGTCTCCGACGTATCGATAATTTCTTATGTTCCATGCCACATTATTGATGATATCTACATGTTTTATGCATACTTTATGTCATATTTATGCATTTTCTGGAACTAACCTATTGACGAGATGCCGAAGGGCCAGTTGTTGTTTTCTGCTGTTTTTGGTTTCAGAAATCCTAGTAAGGAAATATTCTCGGAATCGGACGAAATCAACGCCCAGCATCCTATTTTCACACGAAGCTTCCAGAACACCCGGGAGCCGCCAGAGGGGAGCCCTGGTGGGCCCACACTTGTGGCCGGCGCGGCCAGGGGGTAGGGCGCGCCGCCTTGGTGTGTGGCCCCACCAGGACTCCACCGACCTTGCCCTCCCGCCTATTTAAAGCCTCCGTCGCGAAAACCCTATGACGATCGACGAAACCCGCAAAAACCTTCCAGAGCCGCCGCCATCGCGAAGCCAAGATCTGGGGGACAGGAGTCTCTGTTCCGGCACGCCGCCGGGATGGGGAAGTGCCCCCGGAAGGCTTCTCCATCGACACCACCGCCATCTTCATCAACGCTGCTGTCTCCCATGAGGAGGGAGTATTTCTCCATCGAGGCTCGGGGCTGTACCGGTAGCTATGTGGTTCATCTCTCTCCTATGTACTTCAATACAATAATCTCATGAGCTGCCTTACATGATTGAGATTCATATGATGATGCTTGTAATCTAGATGTCGTTATGCTAGTCAAGTGAATTTTACTTATGTGATCTCCGGAGACTCCTTGTCCCACGTGTGTAAAGGTGACAGTGTGTGCACCGTGTGGGTCTCTTAGGCTATATTTCACAGAATACTTATTCACTGTTATGAATGGCATAGTGAAGTGCTTATTTATATCTCTTTATGATTGCAATGTGTTTTGTATCACAATTTATCTGCATGCTACTCTAGTGATGTTATTAAAGTAGTTTTATTCCTCCTGCACGGTGTAATGGTGACAGTGTGTGCATCCGTGTTAGTACTTGGCGTAGGCTATGATTATGATCTCTTGTAGATTATGAAGTTAACTATTACTATGATGGTATTAATGTGATCTATTCCTCCTCTCATAGTATGAAGGTGACAGTGTGCATGCTATGTTAGTACTTGGTATAGTTGTGTTGATCTATCATGCACTCTAAGGTTAATTAAACATGAATATCGAATGTTGTGGAGCTTGTTAACTCCGGCATTGAGGTGCTCTTGTAGCCCTACACAAATAGCGGTGTTCATCATCCAACAAGAGAGTGTAGAGTGGTTTTATTATGTGATCGATGTTGAGAGTGTCCACTAGTGAAAGTATAATCCCTAGGCCTTGTTCCTAAATACTGCTATCGCTGCTTGTTTACTGTTTCTTTCGCGTTACTACTGCTGCGTTACTACCGCTTGTTTATCGTCTGGGCAAAGCACTTTTCTGGTGCTGTTGCTACTGCTACTATTTATTCATACCACCTGTATTTCACTATCTCTTCGCCGAACTAGTGCACCTATTAGGTGTGTTGGGGACACAAGAGACTTCTTGCTTTGTGGTTGCAGGGTTGCATGAGAGGGATATCTTTGACCTCTTCCTCCCTGAGTTCGATAAACCTTGGGTGATCCACTTAAGGGAAAACTTGCTGTTGTTCTACAAACCTCTGCTCTTGGAGGCCCAACACTGTCTACAGGAAAAGGAGGGGGCGTAGACATCAAGCATATTTTCTGGCGCCGTTGCCGGGGACCAAAAAGCTACATGATACGTCTCCGACGTATCGATAATTTCTTATGTTCCATGCCACATTATTGATGATATCTACATGTTTTATGCATACTTTATGTCATATTTATGCATTTTCTGGAACTAACCTATTGACGAGATGCCGCAGTGCCAGTTCTTGTTTTCTGCTGTTTTTGGTTTCAGAAATCCTAGTAAGGAAATATTCTCGGAATTGAACGAAATCAACGCCCAGGTCCCTATTTTTCCCGGAACCTTCCAGAACACCCGAGAGCCGCCAGAGGGAAGCCCTGGGGCCCCACACGCCACCCTGGCGCGGCCAGAGGGGGGGCCGCGCCGCCCTATGGTGTGGTGGCCCCAGGCCCCCTCCGAGGCTGCCCTTCCGCCTATTTAAAGCCTCCGTCGCGAAAACCCTACCATGATCGACGAAACCCGCAAAAACCTTCCAGAGCCGCCGCCATCGCGAAGCCAAGATCTGGGGGACAGGAGTCTCTGTTCCGGCACGCTGCCGGGACGGGGAAGTGCCCCCGAAAGGCTTCTCCATCGACACCACCGCCATCTCCATCAACGCTGCTGTCTCCCATGAGGAGGGAGTAGTTCTCCATCGAGGCTCGGGGCTGTACCGGTAGCTATGTGGTTCATCTCTCTCCCTATGTACTTCAATACAATGATCTCATGAGCTGCCTTACATGATTGAGATCCGTATGATGATGATTGTAATCTAGATGTCGTTATGCTAGTCAAGTGAATTTTACTTATGTGATCTCCGGAGACTCCTTGTCCCACGTGTGTAAAGTTGACAGTGTGTGCACCGTGTGGGTCTCTTAGGCTATGTTTCATAGAATACTTATTCACTGTTATGAATGGCATAGTGAAGTGCTTATTTATATCCCTTTATGATTGCAATATGTTTTGTATCACTATTCATCTATGTGCTACTCTAGTGATGTTATTAAAGTACTCTATTCCTCCTTCATGATGTAATGGTGACAGTGTGTGCATCATGTAGTACTTGGCGTAGTTTATGATTATGATCTCTTGTAGATTATGAAGTTAACTATTACTATGATGGTATTAATGTGATCTATTCCTCCTCTCATAGTATGAAGGTGACAGTGTGCATGCTATGTTAGTACTTGGTATAGTTGTGTTGATCTATCATGCACTCTAAGGTTAATTAAACATGAATATCGAATGTTGTGGAGCTTGTTAACTCCGGCATTGAGGTGCTCTTGTAGCCCTACACAAATAGCGGTGTTCATCATCCAACAAGAGAGTGTAGAGTGGTTTTATTATGTGATCGATGTTGAGAGTGTCCACTAGTGAAAGTATAATCCCTAGGCCTTGTTCCTAAATACTGCTATCGCTGCTTGTTTACTGTTTTACTGCGTTACTACTGCTGCGTTACTACTGCTTGTTTACTGTCCTGGGCAAAGCACTTTTCTGGTGCCGTTGCTACTGCTACTATTTATTCATACCACATGTATTTCACTATCTCTTCGCCGAACTAGTGCACCTATTAGGTGTGTTGGGGACACAAGAGACTTCTTGCTTTGTGGTTGCAGGGTTGCATGAGAGGGATATCTTTGACCTCTTCCTCCCTGAGTTCGATAAACCTTGGGTGATCCACTTAAGGGAAAACTTGCTGCTGTTCTACAAACCTCTGCTCTTGGAGGCCCAACACTGTCTACAGGAAAAGGAGGGGGCGTAGACATCAAGCTATTTTCTGGCGCCGTTGCCGGGGAGGAAAGGTAAAAGGCACTCATACTCCGGTTCCAGGTAACAGTACTTTTCTGGCGCCGTTGTGCGTGTGCTCGAAGCTATTTCCTTTAGATCCTGCAATTGCATCTTTTTGTTTCTTGTTTACACTAGTTTGGCATAATGGACAACAATGAGCTTCTTATTCTATTTCCTGATTTAAAACATGGATGGTTTGATCCGAAAATTAAAAAACCCATGGAACATGTTAGCATGAATACTTTGAACACCATTGTTGCTGATATGGAAAATTCTAAGCTTGGGGAAGCTGGTTTTGATGAGCATGATCTTTTTAGTCCCCCAAGCATTGAGGAGAAAATTTACTTTGATGATACTTTGCCTCCTATTTATGATGATTATAATGATAGTAGTCTCTTGGTGCCGCCTGTTATGGAGGATAAATTTGATTATGATTACAATATGCCTCCTATATTTGATGATGAGAATAATAATGATAGCTACTTTGTTGAATTTGCTCCCACTACAACTAATAAAATTGATTATGCTTATGTGGAGAGTAATAATTTTATGCATGAGACTCATGATAAGAATGCTGTATGTGATAGTTATATTGTTGAATTTGCTCATGATGCTACTGGACATTATTATGAGAGAGGAAAATATGGTTGTGGAAGTTTTCATGTTACTAAAACACCTCTCTATGTGCTGAAATTTTTGAAGCTACACTTGTTTTATCTTCCTATGCTTGTTACTTTGCTCTTCATGAACTTGTTTATTTACAAGATTCCTATGCATAGGAAGCATGTTAGACTTAAATGTGTTTTGAATTTGCCTCTTGATGCTCTCTTTTTGCTTCAAATACTATTTCTTGCGAGTGCATCATTAAAATTGCTGAGCCCATCTTAATGGCTATAAAGAAAAGAACTTCTTGGGAGATAACCCATGTGTTTATTTTGCTACAGTACTTTATTTTATATTTGTATCTTGGAAGTTGTTTACTACTGTAGCAACCTCTCCTTATCTTAGTTTTGTGTTTTGTTGTGCCAAGTAAAGTCGTTGATGGTAAGGTTCATACTAGATTTGGATTACTGCGCAGAAACAGATTTCTTTGCTGTCACGAATCTGGGCAAAATTCTCTGTAGGTAACTCAGAAAATTATGCCAATTTACGTGAGTGATCC
This sequence comes from Lolium perenne, assembly GCF_019359855.2. Lineage (NCBI taxonomy): Eukaryota > Viridiplantae > Streptophyta > Magnoliopsida > Poales > Poaceae > Lolium > Lolium perenne. The sequence continues at coordinate 264,844,156 of NC_067245.2, forward strand.
TCAGATATGTACGCAACTTTCATTCAATTTGAGCATTTTCATCTGAGCAAGTCTGGTGCCTCAATAAAATTCGTCTTTACGGACTGTTCTGTTTTGACAGATTCTGCCTTTTATTTCGCATTGCCTCTTTTGCTATGTGGGATGAATTTCTTTGTTCCATTGACTTCCAGTAGCTTTGAGCAATGTCCAGAAGTGTTAAGAATGATTGTGTCACCTCTGAACATGTGAGTTTTTGATTATGCACTAACCCTCTAATGAGTTTGTTTCGAGTTTGGTGTGAAGGAAGTTTTCAAGGGTCAAGAGAGGAGGATGATATACTATGATCAAGAAGAGTGAAAAGTCTAAGCTTGGGGATGCCCCGGTGGTTCATCCCTGCATATTTCAAGAAGACTCAAGCATCTAAGCTTGGGGATGCCCAAGGCATCCCCTTCTTCATCGACAAAATTATCAGGTTCCTCCCCTGAAACTATATTTTTATTCGGTCACATCTTATGTGCTTTACTTGGAGCGTCTGTTTGTTTTTATTTTTGTTTTTGTTTGAATAAATACATGCTTGTGTGGGAGAGAGACACGCTCCACTGGTTCGTATGAACACATGTGTTCTTAGCTTTTAATTTTCATGGCGAAGGTTGAAACTGCTTCGTTAAATTTTTATATGGTTGGAACGGGAAAATGCTACATGTAGTAATTGGTAAAATGTCTTGAATAATTTGATACTTGGCAATTGTTGTGCTCATGTTTAAGCTCTTGCATCATATACTTTGCACCTATTAATGAAGAAATACATAGAGCTTGCTAAAATTTGGTTTGCATAATTGGTCTCTCTAAGGTCTAGATAACTTCTAGTATTGAGTTTGAACAACAAGGAAGACGGTGTAGAGTCTTATAATGTTTACAATATGTCTTTTATGTGAGTTTTGCTGCACCGGTTCATCCTTGTGTTTGTTTCAAATAACCTTGCTAGCCTAAACCTTGTATCGAGAGGGAATATTTCTCATGCATCCAAAATCCTTGAGCCAACCACTATGCCATTTGTGTCCACCATACCTACCTACTACATGGTATTTTCTGCCATTCCATGTAAATACTTCATGTGCTACCTTTAAACAATTCAAAATGCTTCTCAATTTGTGTTAATGTTTTATAGCTCATGAGGAAGTATGTGGTGTTTTATCTTTCGATCTTGTCATTTACTTTTGACAGACTTTCACAATGGACTAGTGGCTTCATCCGCTTATCCAATAATTTTGCAAAAAGAGCTGGCAATGGGGTTCCCAGCCCCAATTAATTACAACTTGCATTAATAATTCTCTTCACATGTTTTGCTCTGATTCATCAGCAAGCAACTTAATTTTGCAAATAGACACTCCTTCATGGTATGTGAATGTTGGAAGGCACCCGAGGATTCGGTTAGCCATGGCTTGTGTAAGCAAAAGGTTGGGAGGAGTGTCACCCATAATAAAAACTAAAGTACATGTGTAAACAAAAGAGAAGAGGGATGATCTACCTTGCTGGTAGAGATAACGTCCTTCATGGGAGCCGCTCTTGAAAGTCTGGTTGATAAGGTAGTTAGATTACTCATTACCATTCGTTGACAACAACAAACATCTCTCAAAATTTTACTTTTATGCTCTCTATATGATTTTAAAACTTGAAAAGCTCTAGCACATGATTTATCCCTGCTTCCCTCTGCGAAGGGCCTTTCTTTTACTTTTATGTTGAGTCAGTTCACCTATTTCTCTCCACCTCAAGAAGCAAACACTTGTGTGAACTGTGCATTGATTCCTACATACTTGCATATTGCACTTGTTATATTACTCTATGTTGACAACTATCCATGAGATATACATGTTATAAGTTGAAAGCAACCGCTGAAACTTCATCTTCCTTTGTGTTGCTTCAATACCTCTACTATGAATTATTGCTTTATGAGTTAACTCTTATGCAAGACTTATTGATGCTTGTCTTGAAGTACTATTCATGAAAAGTCTTTGCTTTATGATTCAGTTGTTTACTCATGTCATTACCATTGTTTTGATCGCTGCATTCATTACATATGCTTACAATAGTATGATCAAGGTTATGATGGCATGTCACTTCAGAAATTATCTTTGTTATCGTTTACCTGCTCGGGACGAGCAGGAACTAAGCTTGGGGATGCTGATACGTCTCCGACGTATCGATAATTTCTTATGTTCCATGCCACATTATTGATGATATCTACATGTTTTATGCATACTTTATGTCATATTTATGCATTTTCTGGAACTAACCTATTGACGAGATGCCGCAGTGCCAGTTCCTGTTTTCTGCTGTTTTTGGTTTCAGAAATCCTAGTAAGGAAATATTCTCGGAATTGGACGAAATCAACGCCCAGGTCCCTATTTTTCCCGGAACCTTCCAGAACACCCGAGAGCCGCCAGAGGGAAGCCCTGGGGGCCCCACACGCCACCCTGGCGCGACCAGAGGGGGGGCCGCGCCTCCCTATGGTGTGGTGGCCCCAGGCCCCCTCCGAGGCTGCCCTTCCGCCTATTTAAAGCCTACGTCGTGAAAACCCTACCATGATCGACGAAACCCGCAAAAACCTTCCAGAGCCGCCGCCATCGCGAAGCCAAGATCTGGGGGACAGGAGTCTCTGTTCCGGCACGCTGCCGGGACGGGGAAGTGCCCCCGGAAGGCTTCTCCATCGACACCACCGCCATCTCCATCAACGCTGCTGTCTCCCATGAGGAGGGAGTAGTTCTCCATCGAGGCTCGGGGCTGTACCGGTAGCTATGTGGTTCATCTCTCTCCCTATGTACTTCAATACAATGATCTCATGAGCTGCCTTACATGATTGAGATCCATATGATGATGATTGTAATCTAGATGTCGTTATGCTAGTCAAGTGAATTTTACTTATGTGATCTCCGGAGACTCCTTGTCCCACGTGTGTAAAGGTGACAGTGTGTGCACCGTGTGGGTCTCTTAGGCTATATTTCACAGAATACTTATTCACTGTTATGAATGGCATAGTGAAGTGCTTATTTATATCCCTTTATGATTGCAATATGTTTTGTATCACTATTCATCTATGTGCTACTCTAGTGATGTTATTAAAGTACTCTATTCCTCCTTCATGATGTAATGGTGACAGTGTGTGCATCATGTAGTACTTGGCGTAGTTTATGATTATGATCTCTTGTAGATTATGAAGTTAACTATTACTATGATGGTATTAATGTGATCTATTCCTCCTCTCATAGTATGAAGGTGACAGTGTGCATGCTATGTTAGTACTTGGTATAGTTGTGTTGATCTATCATGCACTCTAAGGTTAATTAAACATGAATATCGAATGTTGTGGAGCTTGTTAACTCCGGCATTGAGGTGCTCTTGTAGCCCTACACAAATAGCGGTGTTCATCATCCAACAAGAGAGTGTAGAGTGGTTTTATTATGTGATCGATGTTGAGAGTGTCCACTAGTGAAAGTATAATCCCTAGGCCTTGTTCCTAAATACTGCTATCGCTGCTTGTTTCCGTTTCTTTGCGTTACTACTGCTGCGTTACTACTGCTTGTTTACTGTCCTGGGCAAAGCACTTTTCTGGTGCCGTTGCTACTGCTACTATTTATTCATACCACCTGTATTTCACTATCTCTTCGCCGAACTAGTGCACCTATTAGGTGTGTTGGGGACACAAGAGACTTCTTGCTTTGTGGTTGCAGGGTTGCATGAGAGGGATATCTTTGACCTCTTCCTCCCTGAGTTCGATAAACCTTGGGTGATCCACTTAAGGGAAAACTTGCTGCTGTTCTACAAACCTCTGCTCTTGGAGGCCCAACACTGTCTACAGGAAAAGGAGGGGGCGTAGACATCACTACACAACAGGGATTTCCTCCCTCGTCAACCACGCGCCAGACCTGGACAGCAAGCTATTTTCTGGCGCCGTTGCCGGGGAGGAAAGGTAAAAGGCACTCATACTCCGGTTCCAGGTAACAGTACTTTTCTGGCACCATTGTGTTTGTGCTCGAAGCTATTTCCTTTAGATCCTGCAATTGCATCTTTTTGTTTCTTGTTTACACTAGTAAGGCATAATGGACAACAATGAGCTTCTTATTCTATTTCCTGATTTAAGACATGGATGGTTTGATCCGAAAATTAAAAAACCCATGGAACATATTAGTATGAATACTTTGAACACCGTTGTTGCTAATGATATGGAAAATTCTAAGCTTGGGGAAGATGGTTTTGATGAGCATGATCTTTTTAGTCACCCGGGCATTGAGGAGGAAATTTTCTTTGATGATACTTTGCCTCCTATTTATGATGATTATAATGATATTGGTCTTTTGGTTCCACCTGTTATGGAGGATAAATTTGATTATGAATACAATATGCCTCCTATATTTGATAATGAGAATAATAATGATAGCTACTTTGTTGAATTTGCTCCCACTACAACTAATAAAATTAATTATGCTTATGTGGGTAGTAATAATTTTATGCATGAGACTCATGATAAGAATGCTTTATGTGATAGTTATATTGTTGAGTTTGCTCATGATGCTACTGGACGTTATTATGAGAGAGGAAAATATGGTTGTAGAAATTTTCATGTTACTAAAACACCTCTCTATGTGCTGAAATTTTTGAAGCTACACTTGTTTTATCTTTCTATGCTTGTTGCATTATGCTTCTTGAACTTGTTTATTTACAAGATTCCTTTTCATAGGAAGCATGTTAGACTTAAATGTGCTTTGAATTTGCCTCCGGATGCTCTCTTTTGCTTCAACTACTATTTCTTGCGAGTGTATCATTAAAATTGCTGAGCCCATCTTAATGGCTATAAAGAAAGAACTTCTTGGGAGATAACCCATGTGTTTATTTTACTACAGTAATTTTATTTTATATTTGTGTCTTGGAAGTTGTTTACTACTGTAGCAACCTCTCCTTATCTTAGTTTTGTGTTTTGTTGTGCCAAGTGAAGCGTCTAATCGAAGGTTGATACTAGATTTGGATTTCTGCGCAGAAACAGATTTCTATCTGTCACGAATCTGGGCTGTTTTCTCTGTAGGTAACTCAGAAATTTTTTCCAATTTACGTGCGTGTTCCTCAGATATGTACGCAACTTTCATTAGTTTTGAATTTTATGATATGAGCAACGGAAGTATTTATTAAAAATTCGTCTTTACGGACTGTTCTGTTTTGACAGATTCTACCTTTTATTTCGCATTGCTTCTTTCGCTGTGTTGGGTGGATTTCTTTGTTCCATTACCTTCCAGTAGATTTGAGCAATGTCCAGAAGTGTTAAGAATGATTGTGTCACCTCTGAACATGTGAGTTTTTGATTATGTACTAACCCCTCTAATGAAGTTTATGAGAAGTTTGGTGTGAAGGAAGTTTTCAAGGGTCAAGAGAGGAGGATGATATACTATGATCAAGAAGAGTGAAAAGTCTAAGCTTGGGGATGCCCCGGTGGTTCATCCCTGCATATTTCAAGAAGACTCAAGCATCTAAGCTTGGGGATGCCCAAGGCATCCCCTTCTTCATCGACAAATTATCAGGTTCCTCCCCTGAAACTATATTTTTATTCGGTCACATCTTATGTGCTTTACTTGGAGCGTCTGTATGTTTCTTGTTTTTGTTTTCATTTGAATAAATGCTTGTGTGGCAGAGAGACACGCTCCGCTGGTTCGTATGAACACATGTGTTTTTAGCTTTTAATTTTCATGGCGAAGGTTGAAACTGCTTCGTTAATTGTTATATGGTTGGAAACGAGAAATGATACATGTAGTAATTGGTAAAATGTCTTGGATAATGTGATACTTGACAATTGTTGTGCTCATGTTTAAGCTCTTGCATCATATACTTTGCACCTATTAATGAAGAAATACATAGAGCATGCTAAAATTCGGTTTGCATAATTGGTCTCTCTAAGGTCTAGATAATTTCTAGTATTGAGTTTGAACAACAAGGAAGACGGTGTAGAGTCTTATAATGTTTACAATATGTCTTTTATGTGAGTTTTGCTACACCGGTTCATCCTTGTGTTTATTTCAAATAACCTTTCTAGCCTAAGCCTTGTATCGAGAGGGAATACTTCTCATGCATCCAAAATCCTTGAGCCAAACACCATGCCATTTGTGTCCACCATACCTACCTACTACATGGTATTTCCTGCCATTCCAAGTAAATTGCTTCATGTGCTACCTTTAAACCTTCAAAATGCTTCTCAATTTGTGTTAATGTTTTATAGCTCATGAGGAAGTATGTGGTGTTTATCTTTCAACCTTGTCATTTACTCTTGACAGACTTTCATAATGGACTAGTGGCTTCATCCGCTTATCCAATAATTTTGCAAAAAGAGCTGGCAATGGGGTTCCCAGCCCCAATTAATTACAACTTGCATTAATAATTCTCTTCACATGTTTTGCTCTGATTCATCAGTAAGCAACTTAATTTTGCAAATAGACACTCCTCCATGGTATGAGATTGATGGTAGGCACCCGAGGATTCGGTTAGCCATGGCTTGTGTAAGCAAAGGTTGGGGGGAGTGTCACCCATAATGAAACTAAAATACATGTGTAAACAAAAGAGAAGAGGGATGATCTACCTTGCTGGTAGAGATAACGTCCTTCATGGGAGCCGCTCTTGAAAGTCTGGTTGATAAGGTAGTTAGAGTACCCATTACCATTCGTTGACAACAACAAACACCTCTCAAAATTTTACTTTTATGCTCTCTATATGATTTCAAAACTTGAAAAGCTCTAGCACATGATTTAATCCCTGCTTCCCTCTGCGAAGGGCCTTTCTTTTACTTTTATGTTGAGTCAGTTCACCTATTTCTCTCCACCTCAAGAAGCAAACACTTGTGTGAACTGTGCATTGATTCTTACATACTTGCATATTGCACTTGTTATATTGCTTTGCATTGACAACTATCCATGAGATATACATGTTACAAGTTGAAAGCAACCGCTGAAACTTAATCTTCCATTGTGTTGCTTCAATACCTTTACTTTGAATTATTGCTTTATGAGTTAACTCTTATGCAAGACTTATTGATGCTTGTCTTGAAGTACTATTCATGAAAAGTCTTTGCTTTATGATTCAATTGTTTACTCATGTCATTTACATTGTTTTGATCGCTGCATTCATTACATATGCTTACAATATTATGATCAAGGTTATGATGGCATGTCACTTCAGAAATTATCTTTGTTATCGTTTACCTGCTCGGGACGAGCAGGAACTAAGCTTGGGGATGCTAATACGTCTCCGACGTATCGATAATTTCTTATGTTCCATGCCACATTATTGATGATATCTACATGTTTTATGCATACTTTATGTCATATTTATGCATTTTCTGGAACTAACCTATTGACGAGATGCCGAAGGGCCAGTTGCTGTTTTCTGCTATTTTTGGTTTCAGAAATCGTAGTAAGGAAATTTTCTCGGAATCGGACGAAATCAACGCCCAGCATCCTATTTTCACACGAAGCTTCCAGAACACCCGGGAGCCGCCAGAGGGGAGCCCTGGTGGGCCCACACTTGTGGCCGGCGCGGCCAGTGGGTAGGGCGCGCCGCCTTGGTGTGTGGCCCCACCAGGACTCCACCGACCTTGCCCTCCCGCCTATTTAAAGCCTCCGTCGCGAAAACCCTATGACGATCGACGAAACCCGCAAAAACCTTCCAGAGCCGCCGCCATCGCGAAGCCAAGATCTGGGGGACAGGAGTCTCTGTTCCGGCACGCCGCCGGGACGGGGAAGTGCCCCCGGAAGGCTTCTCCATCGACACCACCGCCATCTTCATCAACGCTGCTGTCTCCCATGAGGAGGGAGTAGTTCTCCATCGAGGCTCGGGGCTGTACCAGTAGCTATGTGGTTCATCTCTCTCCTATGTACTTCAATACAATAATCTCATGAGCTGCCTTACATGATTGAGATTCATATGATGATGCTTGTAATCTAGATGTTGTTATGCTAGTCAAGTGAATTTTACTTATGTGATCTCCGGAGACTCCTTGTCCCACGTGTGTAAAGGTGACAGTGTGTGCACCGTGTGGGTCTCTTAGGCTATATTTCACAGAATACTTATTCACTGTTATGAATGGCATAGTGAAGTGCTTATTTATATCTCTTTATGATTGCAATGTGTTTTGTATCACAATTTATCTGCATGCTACTCTAGTGATGTTATTAAAGTAGTTTTATTCCTCCTGCACGGTGTAATGGTGACAGTGTGTGCATCCGTGTTAGTACTTGGCGTAGGCTATGATTATGATCTCTTGTAGATTATGAAGTTAACTATTACTATGATGGTATTAATGTGATCTATTCCTCCTCTCATAGTATGAAGGTGACAGTGTGCATGCTATGTTAGTACTTGGTATAGTTGTGTTGATCTATCATGCACTCTAAGGTTAATTAAACATGAATATCGAATGTTGTGGAGCTTGTTAACTCCGGCATTGAGGTGCTCTTGTAGCCCTACACAAATAGCGGTGTTCATCATCCAACAATAGAGTGTAGAGTGGTTTTATTATGTGATCGATGTTGAGAGTGTCCACTAGTGAAAGTATAATCCCTAGGCCTTGTTCCTAAATACTGCTATCGCTGCTTGTTTACTGTTTTACTGCGTTACTACTGCTGCGTTACTACTGCTTGTTTACTGTCCTGGGCAAAGCACTTTTCTGGTTCCGTTGCTACTGCTACTATTTATTCATACCACCTGTATTTCACTATCTCTTTGCCGAACTAGTGCACCTATTAGGTGTGTTGGGGACACAAGAGACTTCTTGCTTTATGGTTGCAGGGTTGCATGAGAGGGATATCTTTGACCTCTTCCTCCCTGAGTTCGATAAACCTTGGGTGATCCACTTAAGGGAAAACTTGCTGCTGCTCTACAAACCTCTGCTCTTGGAGGCCCAACACTGTCTACAGGAAAAGGAGGGGGCGTAGACATCAACAACCATGAAGACGGCGCCATGGACCTTGACGCTACGCCGACGATGATGGAGATCATGCCCGTTGATGATGGAGATCATGTCCGTGCTTTGGAGATGAAGATCGAAGGCGCAAAGACTAAAGGGCCATATCATATCACATATGAATTGCATGTGATGTTAATCCTTTATGCATTTTATTTTGCTTAGAACGCGACGGTAGCATTATAAGATGATCCCTCACATTAATATCAAGATAATAAAGTGTTCTCCCCTCGTATGCACCGTTGCTACAGTTCGTCGTTTCGAAGCATCTCGTGATGATCGGATGTGATAGACTCTACGTTCACATACAACGGGTGTAAGCCATGTTTGCACACGCGGAATACTTGGGTTTGCTTGACGAGCCTAGCATGTACAGACATGGCCTCGGGACAACGGAAACCGAAAGGTTGAACACGAGTCATATGGATGATATGATCAACATGTTGATGATCACCATTGAAGCTACATCATCTCACGTGATGATCGGTTTTGGTGTAGTGGATGTGGATCGTGTATCACTTAACAACTATGAGGGATGTTGTATTAAGTGGGAGTTTATTAGTAATTAGATTAAAACATGAACTAATTATCATAAACATATTCTGAGTAGTATTTTGAATTAATTTTGTAGTATTGGCACCCGTTTTCTACCATGCGCTAGTCTTGTAATTGAGATAGAAATACTGTTAAAATCTGACAAGTAACTTTACGGACTGGTACCGTATTGTTAAAGAATCAAGAAATGATTAAGTCCTATTGCAAACTTTAGTAAACCTCACATTGTTGATTCAAAGAGATATGGTTTCAATTAGTACCTAAAGTTATCTTGTCTCCATAAAAATTGAAGTTCAAATCTGTTTGAAAAGAAAGGAGCTGGAAATTTAGTTTTCGGAAATAATCAAGGTATGAGATATATGAGATATCTAAGACCTTATTGCAAGATGATAGAATATAATTTGGTGAGACTACATAAACTCATAAGTTTTATGGGAATGTACGAAGGTTGAAGACGCAAGGCGTCCCAATCCTCCAACTATTGGGGCACTAACGATATTCGCATATCCATGAAGTGATCGTCCTTAGTATGCACCGTTGCTAAGACTCGTCGTTTCGAAGCATCACGTGATGATCAGGTGTTATAGATTCTACGTGTGCATACAACGGGTGCAAGCCAGATTTGCACATGCGAATACTGAGGTTAAACTTTACGAGCCTAGCATGTACAGACATGGTCTCGGAAAGTCGTCATGATATGATGGATAAAATTATGAGTGAAATTGTTCATCATATTACAAAGTTACTAATAGTGAAATCTGAAACACTTGTCATATGATGATCAACTTCAAAGTAAGAACCTCAAGGTTATTGGTATTTGACCAACAAACCTAGAAGTTATTGAAGGTAAAGTGTTTTCTGAGAATGAGGAAAGCTAAAAGAGAAACTACAAAAGATATTTTGGCAGAAAGAAAGAAAAAGACTAGAAAGTCTAGCTCAGGTGTATATAAATGATATACATGTTATGAATGTATTCCTAGTTTGGTCACATAATAAAATTCTTGGGTATTTGTACCAGATTGGTTGGTATGAGATGTCATACAATACAACACAATACAAGAATACGATGGCCTAAGTGACTGATAAGGAATATGGTAATAATGCACGTCTGGAACATAATAAGGTGTTATTATGTTTGTCGTTGGCATTCTACCTAGCCCTTAGAATTTATAATAAAGAACTTAATAATTGTTATTTTGCTCTGGTCAAATGAAAACAATGATTTGTTCAAGTTATGACATTACTCCATGTGCGATGGATAAGTTATTATAAATCTTAATGGTGAAAACACACATACATAACACTGACGCTAAAATTCCATAAGGCAAATGATTTGAATTCCAGTTATTTGTGGAACCGCCATTTAGGTCATGTTAGAGAGGAACGCATGAAGGAACTCCATGCAAATGGATTTTTGGAGTCATTTGATTTTTGAATCGTTTGGCGCTTGCAAATCTTTTCTAAAAAAAGAATGACTAAAATACCGTTCATAGGCCAAGAGTTGAACGGGCAACTAATTTAGTGGAAACATACATGATGATGTATGTGGTTCACTGGGCATAGTTGTGTGCGGGAGATTCTTCTACTTCATGAAAACTTCCAACAATGAATTGAGTATATAAATGTGGATATATTCGATAAGGAAGAAGTTTGAAACATTTGAATGGATTCAAATAAAATTCAGCATGAAGTGGAAATCATCGTAATAGAAAAGTCAAATATCTATGATTGGATCATGGTGGAAATATTTGAATTACGAGTTTTAGCGAACATCTAAGAGAGTTATGAAGTTGTTCTACAACTCACGTTTCTTGGAGTATCATAGTGATGATGAAGTATCCGAAATACGTATCCAAACCTTGTTGGATTAATGATGAGATAAAATGAAGCCATTATATTTTTGTGGATTATGCTTTAGAGACTATCTCTTTTACATTAAATAGAGCATCATCATGATCCGTTGAAATGACACCATACAAGTTATGGCATGGGTATAAACCCTAATAGTTCTTTCTTTAAATTTTGGTCTAAGAGTTTACAACCAAAATCGGATGAATGTATTTGTTGGTTATCCCAAAGAATTAATTGGGAATTATTTCCACCATGGAAACAAAGACAAAAGTGTTTGTCGGTGTTTCTTACTTATTTCCAAGAAATTGTTTCTAGCGAAGTATTTGAGTGGGAGGACAATAGAACTTGATAAGGTTTATGAACCTGAGCATAATGATCAGAGTAGCGCAGCATCGGAATTGGTTCCGGAAGTGGCCACAACGATCATGGCTCCCATGAATACAAAGTGTTTTAGCCATGGAGATCGAAGTACATATTGAACCTTGTAGGTATGGTTTACTTTGTGATCAAATAAATGATTTGTGGACAAAGGATTGATTTTGAACAATGATAAACCAACTACAAACAAATAAGTTATGATGGGTGATGTCTACTCACGCTTCTTTTCCTGTAGACAGTGTTGGGCCTCCAAGAGCAGAGGTTTGTAGAACAGCAGCAAGTTTCCCTTAAGTGGATCACCCAAGGTTTATCGAACTCAGGGAGGAAGAGGTCAAAGATATCCCTCTCAAGCAACCCTGCAACCATAATACAAGAAGTCTCTTGTGTACCCAACACACCTAATACACTTGTCAGATATATAGGTGCACTAGTTCGGCGAAGAGATAGTGAAATACAAGTGGTATGAATGAATATGAGCAGTAGTAACGGCACCAGAAAAGTGCTTGCTGGCGTGCAGTTGATGTGGGAGATATTGCAGGAAGTAGAGATGCAGTAAAACAGTAAACAAGCGATGATTGCAGTATTTGGAAACAAGGCCTAGGGAATATACTTTCACTAGTGGACACTCTCAACATTGATCACATAATAAAACCACTCTACACTCTCTTGTTGGGTGATGAACACCACTAGCTGTGTAGGGCTACAAGAGCACCTCAATGCCGGAGTTAACAAGCTCCACAACATTCGATATTCATATTTAAATAACCTTAGAGTGCATGATAGATCAACACAATTATACCAAGTACTAACATAGTATGCACACTGTCACCTTCATACTATGAAAGGAGGAATAGATCACATTAATACCATCATAGTAATAGTTAACTTCATAATCTACAAGAGATCACAATCATAAACTACGCCAAGTACTACATGATGCACACACTGTCACCATTACATCATGAAGGAGGAATAGAGTACTTTAATAACATCACTAGAGTAGCACATAGATTAATAGTGATACAAAACTCATATGAATCTCAATCATGTAAGGCAGCTCATGAGATCATTGTATTGAAGTACATAGGAGAGAGATTAACCACATAGCTACCGGTACAGCCCTTAGCCTCGATGGAGAACTACTCCCTCCTCATGGGAGACAGCAGCGTTGATGAAGATGGCGGTGGTGTCGATGGAGATGCCTTCCGGGGGCACTTCCCCGTCCCGGTGGCGTGCCAGAACAGAGACTCCTGTCCCCCAGATCTTGGCTTCGCGATGGCGGCGGCTCTGGAAGGTTTCTCGTACCGTGGCTTATTCGTCTCGAAGATTTAGGTCAGGGACATTTAAATAGGCAAAAAGGTGGAGTCGGAAGGCTGACGGGGCTGCCACACAATAGGGGGGCGCGACCCCCCCTCTGGCCGCGCCAGCCTGGCGTCTGGTGGCCCTGTGGCCCCCCTCTGGTGCCTCTCGGGTGTTCTGGAAGCTTCGTGGAATTATAAGATGCTGGGCGTTGATTTCGTCCAATTCCGAGAATATTTCCTTACTAGGATTTCTGAAACCAAAAACAGCAGAAAACAGGAACTAGCACTGCGGCATCTTGTCAATAGGTTAGTTCCGGAAAATGCATCAAAACGATATAAAGTGTGAACAAAACATGTAGGTATTGTCATAAAACAAGCATGGAACATCAGAAATTATAGATACGTTGGAGACGTATCAGCATCCCCAAGCTTAGTTCCTACTCGTCCTCGAGTAGGTAAACGATAACAAAGATAATTTCTGAAGTGACATGCTACCAAGATAATCTTAATCATACTATTACAAAGTATATGAGATGAATGCAGCGATTCAAAGCAATGGTAAAGACAATGATTAAACAACTGAATCATATAGCAAAGACTTTTCATGAATAGTACTTTCAAGACAAGCATCAATAAGTCTTGCATAAGAGTTAACGCATAAAGCAATAAATTCTTAGTAAAGGCCTTGAAACAACACAAAGGAAGATTAAGTTTCAGCGGTTGCTTTCAACTTCAACATGTATATCTCATGGATATTGTCAACATAAAGTAATATGATGAATGCAATAGGTAAACATGTAAGAATCAATGCACAGTTAACACAAGTGTTTGCTTCTAAGATGGAAAGAAGTAGGTAAACTGACTCAACAATAAGTAAAAGAATGGCCCTTCGCAGAGGGAAGCAGGGATAAATCATGTGCTAGAGCTTTTCAAGTTTTGAAATCATAAAGAGAGCATAAAAGTAAAGTTTTGAGAGGTGTTTATTGTTGTCAACGAATGGTAGTGGGCACTCTAACTCCCTTGCCAAGCAGACTTTCAAAGAGCGGCTCCCATGAAGGACGTTATCTCTACCAGCAAGGTAGATCATCCCTCTTCTCTTTTGTATACACATGTACTTTAGTTTTTATTTATGGGTGACACTCCTCCCAACCTTTTCTTTCACAAGCCATGGCTAACCGAATCCTCGGGTGCCTTCCAACAATCTCATACCATGGAGGAGTGTCTATTTGCAAAATTAAGTTGCTTACTGATGAATCAGAGCAAAACACGTGAAGAGAATTATTAATGAAGTTAATTAAATGGGGGCTGGGAACCCCGCGCGCCAGCTCTTTTTGCAAAATTATTGGATAAGCGGATGAAGCCACTAGTCCATTGGTGAAAGTTGCCCAACAAGATTGAAAGATAAAACACCACATACTTCCTCATGAGCTATAAAACATTGACACAAATAAGAGGCAATAACTTTTGAATTGTTTAAAGGTAGCACATGAAGTATTTACTTGGAATGGCAGAAAATACCATGTAGTAGGTAGGTATGGTGGACACAAGTGGCATTGTTTTTGGCTCAAGGATTTGGATGCACGAGAAGTATTCCCTCTGAATACAAGGTTTAGGATAGCAAGGTTGTTTGAAGCAAACACAAGTATGAACCGGTACAACAAAACTTACATAAGAACATATTGCAAGCATTATAAGACTCTACACTGTCTTCCTTGTTGTTCAAACCCTTACTAGAAAATATCTAGACCTTAGAGAGACCAATCATGCAAACCAAATTTTAACAAGCTCTAAAGTATTTCTTCACTAATAGGTGCAAAGTACATGATGCAAGAGCTTAAACATGAGCACAAAAATTGCCAAGTATCAAATTATTCAAGATATTATACCAATTACCACATGTAGCATTTTCTGTTTCCAACCATATAACAATTAACGAAGCAGTTTCAACCTTTGCCATGAACATTGAAAGCTAAGAACACATGTGTTCATATAAACCAGCGGAGCGTGTCTCTCTCCCACACAAGCATGCATTTATTCAAACAAAACAAAAATAAAAACAAACAGACGCTCCAAGTAAAGTACATAAGATTTGACCGAATAAAAATATAGTTTCAAGAGAAGTGACCTGATAAGTTGTTGATGAAGAAGAGGATGCCTTGGGCATCCCCAAGCTTAGACGCTTGAGTCTTCTTGAAATATGCAGGGATGAACCACGGGGGCATCCCCAAGCTTAGACTTTTCACTCTTCTTAATCATATATCATCCTCCTCTCTTGACCCTTGAAAACTTCCTCCACACCAAACTCAAAACAAACTCATTAGAGGGTTAGTGCATAATAAAAAATTCACATGTTCAGAGGTGACACAATCATTTTTAACACTTCTGGACATTGCACAAAGGTTCTGGAAGTCAATGGAACAAAGAAATCCATCCAACATAGCAAAAGAGGCAATGCGAAATAAAAGGCAGAATCTGTCAAAACAGAACAGTCCGTAAAGACGAATTTTTCTGGGGCACCAGACTTTCTCAGATGAAAATGCTCAAATTTAATGAAAGTTGCGTACATATCTGAGGATCACGCACGTAAATTGGCATATTTTTCTGAGTTACCTACAGACAGGCGACTCAAATTCGTGACAGTAAGAAATCTGTTACTGCGCAGCAATCCAAATCTAGTATCAACTCTACTATCAAAGACTTTACTTGGCACAGCAATGCAATAAAACTAAGATAAGGAGATGTTGCTACAGTAGTAACAACTTCCAAGATACAAATATAAAACAAAGTACTGTAGTAAAATAAACACATGGGTTATCTCCCAAGAAGTTCTTTCTTTATAGCCATTAAGATGGGCTCAGCAGTTTTATTGATGCACTCGCAGGAAATAGTATTTGAAGCAAAAGAGAGCATCAAGAGGCAAATTCAAAACAAATTTAAGTCTAACATGATTCCTATGAAAAGGAATCTTGTAAATAAACAAGTCATTTAAGCATAATGCAACAAGCATAGGAAAACTAGACAAGCTCAACTTCAAGGTTTTTAGCATATAGAGAGGTGTTTTAGTAACATGAAATCTTCTACAACCATATTTTCCTCTCTCATAAAGATTTTCAGTAGCATCATGAGCAAACTCAACAATATAACTATCACATAAAGCATTCTTATCATGAGTCTCATGCATAAAATAATTACTACTCCCAACATAAGCATAGTCATTCTTATTAATTGTAGTGGGAGCAAATTCAACAAAGTAGCTATCATTATTATTCTCGTCAAGTGTAGGAGGCATAGTATAATCATAACAAAATTTACTCTCCATAGTAGGTGGCACCAAAAGACCACTATCGTTATAATCATCATAAATAGGAGGCAAAGTATCATCAAAGAAAATTTTCTCCTCAATGCTTGGGGGACTAAAAATATCATGCTCATCAAAACCAGCTTCCCCAAGCTTAGAATTTTCCATATCATTAGCAACAATGGTGTTCAAAGCATTCATACTAATATGTTCCATGGGTTTTTTAATTTCCGCATCAAACCATCCATGTCTTAAACCAGGAAATAGAATAAGAAGCTCATTGTTGTCCATTATGCCTAACTAGTGTAAAACAAGAAACAAAAAGATGCAATTGCAGGATCTAAAGGAAATAGCTTCGAGCACTCACAACGGTACCAGAAAAGTGTTTGGTTACCTGGGACCGGAGTGTGAGTACCTTTTACCTTTCCTCCCCGGCAACGGCGCCAGAAAAGTGCTTGATGTCTACTCACGCTTCTTTTCCTGTAGACAGTGTTGGGCCTCCAAGAGCAGAGGTTTGTAGAACAGCAGCAAGTTTCCCTTAAGTGGATCACCCAAGGTTTATCGAACTCAGGGAGGAAGAGGTCAAAGATATCCCTCTCAAGCAACCCTGCAACCATAATACAAGAAGTCTCTTGTGTCCCCAACACACCTAATACACTTGTCAGATGTATAGGTGCACTAGTTCGGCGAAGAGATAGTGAAATACAAGTGGTATGAATGAATATGAGCAGTAGTAACGGCACCAGAAAAGTGTTTGCTGGCGTGCAGTTGATGTGGGAGATATTGCAGGAAGTAGAGATGTAGTAAAATAGTAAACAAGCGATGATTGCAGTATTTGGAAACAAGGCCTAGGGAATATACTTTCACTAGTGGACACTCTCAACATTGATCACATAATAAAACCACTCTACACTCTCTTGTTGGATGATGAACACCACTAGCTGTGTAGGGCTACAAGAGCACCTCAATGCCGGAGTTAACAAGCTCCACAACATTCGATATTCATATTTAAATAGGGATTTCTATTTTCGTGCCCTGCTTCATTAGTTGTACTCAGTTTTCCCCAGCTCGTTAGTTTTTCCTCAGCTTTCCCCTCCCTCTAGTTTGAAACCCCTCGAAGACGCGGGTTGCCGTCAGGTCAGAGGCCTTACCGTTACCGTTAATCTGACGGGTGGGGCTGCACAGAGGTGGGGCTGCATAGAGGGCAGTTCCTCTCTGACCGTCTCGTGCTGACGGGTAGCCATCCATCTACCGCTGACGCGTGGGCCGTTTTATTTCCTGGTTGTATACGCGGTGCTGCCAATGACAAATGGGGCCGCTCTATGGGGTTGCCGCAGCCAATGACCAGTGGGTCGTCTATTTATTTATAGAAAATTATATTGCCGCTCTGTGGGGCCTCCGCAGCCAATGACCGCTGTGGCAGGTGACTATTTTCGCAGCTTAATCTAAAGTGACTCTTATGCTAAACATTGTGCATCCCGACGTTGACCTAGCAGTGGCGGCGAGCATAGCCGTTCTGACCATGCCGATATCGGCATCGGCATCGGCATCGTTTGGAGGATGTGGTGCTCGAATAATAGTGGAAATGCGATATTATTTTTTACATGCATAATATATAGAAAATAGTTAGATCTCTAAATCGATGCATATGAAGCTACATATATATTCTTGGTCATAATCCCCTTATCTAAAGGGGATGGATGCATGGCTTCACGTCGTCGTCGCTTTCATCGTCAGTATCTTCGTCGTCCGAGTAGTAGTACTTCCTGCACATTGTTCCGTCGAACACCTTCACTGTGAGCACATCATCGCCTTCATATTTGAAGTGTACGAAGCAGCCGAAATCCACACCGTGCGCGATGGCGAAAATGTCCCAGCCCTTGTCGAGGTACATCCGGCCTTGACCATCAAATAGGACCTCCACGGTCCAGAGACGAGGACCATAGTCAGCTGCTCGCAGATACACCTTAGCTGGCTCCTGGCCGTCAAGATAGTCCGCAAACTTTTTTGGGAGAGCCTGCAAAGAGATCGAGCGCCGATCGTTTGAAATTAAAGGTTTTTTAGAACATGCCCATAATTAATCACATGCATCATATATGTGGGAACGCGTACGTACCTTCTTGACCAAAGGGTCTTCATAGACGACGATGAAGAACTCCTCTATGATCAATGGCAGTGTTGACGGTGGTGGTGGCAATGATGATGATCCACTTCCCCTTCCCCTTCCCCTTCCCCTTCCGGTCCGCGTCCGAGACGTGGAAGCCATGGCAATGGATCAAGTGTATGTGAACGAAGAAGAGAGAGGCAGAACCTATTGACACAAGGGATGGCCGTGTGGGTGTTTATAAGGAGAGATGACCGTTGTAGGGGTTTACACAATAAAATAAGGAGGAGGTGAACGTTGGTGGGGGTTTACACAATAAATTAAGGAGGAGATGACTGTTGTGGGGGTTTACACAATAAATTAAGGAGGAGACGACCGTTGTGGGGGTATATATCTCAACAAAAAAGTAATGCGGACTATCTTGACAGAAATGGAACTTCATGATATAGTTTATCATTTTACCGTGAAAAGTAATGCCTAAAAGAAATGGTAATTCGTGATAGTTTATCATTTACCGTAATGGCTACAACAAATCGTTGATGGTTTATCATTTTTTGCGTGAAAAGTAATGGCTACAAGAAATGGGTGATGGTGTATCATTTTTTGCGTGAAAAGTAATGGCTACAACAAAATCGGTGATGGTTTATCGTTTTTTGCGTGAAAAGTAATGGCTACAAGAAATGGGTGATGGTGTATCATTTTTTGCGTGAAAAGTAATGGCTACAACAAAATCGGTGATGGTTTATCATTTTTTGCGTGAAAAAAAATGGCTACAAGAAATGGGTGATGGTGTATCAATTTTTGCGTGAAAAGTAATGGCTACAACAAAATCGGTGATGGTTTATCGTTTTTTGCGTGAAAAGTAATGGCTACAAGAAATGGGTGATGGTGTATCATTTTTTGCGTGAAAAGTAATGGCTACAACACAATCGGTGATGGTTTATCTTTTTTTGCGTGAAAAGTAATGGGTACAAGAAATGGGTGATGGTGTATCATTTTTTGCGTGAAAAGTAATGGCTACAACAAAATCGGTGATGATTTATCGTTTTTTGCGTGAAAAGTAATGGGTACAAGAAATGGGTGATGGTGTATCATTTTTTTGCGTGAAAAGTAATGGCTACAACAAATCAGTGATGGTTTATCATTTTTTGCGTGAAAAGTAATGCCTAAAAAGAGTTTATAATTTAGCTCGTGAAAAATAATGCAGAAAACCAAACTTTGCGTGAAGCTAACCGACGACAGAGAGAGAGAGGGTGGTGGCCCCGACCAGAGAGAGAGATAGGGGTTATCCTGCCCGTTAGATCATACGATCAACGGTCAGCGGGCACGATCCGCGTGACATGGGCTAGAACAATCAGGGCAATGTTGGGCGTCTGTGAGAGTTTGTGAAGGGAGAGGGCAAAACTGAGTAGTATCAAGAAACCAAGGGCAAGTGAGTAGTAAACAGACTAAGGGATTCAAATATGAGATTTAAAAAATGAAAAATGCGTGTTTTGTACAATGAAACCCATCTTGGCCTACCTCAAACTATTTGCAATACAAATATACATGAGTGTGAAAATTATGGCCTCATTCAGACAAAGTATGTTTTGGGGAAAGCTGTTTTGGGTAGGGCTTATTGTGGAAAACCATGCACCTTCATAGCTACTAGGTGATTTGAGAAGTGGTAATTTGTGGTAAAACTTGATTTATCTATGATTTATCTATGATTTGAGAAGTGGCAACTTGTGGTAAAGACTCCATGAGTAAGTGCCACTCTTTTTCGGAATTTTTTTTTTGCACATTAAATAACTCATTTAACTAGTTAATCCCATTTGTTGACTCTCTGTTGACCAGCCACTTGAGGGTAAAACTGAGTATATTGCACTAGCCAGTATTAGCACCCAAGGGGAAAACTGAGCACACAAAAAATGCTAGTATATGACTCGAGGGTATACCTGAGTATATCTAAATCTCCAGGGTTAGACCCGAGGACGCGTGTTGTGGTGCAGAAGTGGAAGACGTGCCATTGTTGACGCGTGTCGCGGTGCAGACGTGCAAATAGTGGATGCGTAGGACGCGGGTCGCATTTAGGACGCGTAAGCCCCTCCCTCTCCCTCTGCACACAGTCGTCTCATTCTCGCTCACGCACGAAACCACCCCTCTCACGTCCCATCAACTTCTCCAAATCGAAAAAACCCCAACCGCCCTATGCACGCTACCCTGCCGGCGATGGAGAAGAAGAATGCGCCGGCGGCCGTCGCCTCTGAGCCCGTCGCCTCCGCGTCCGTCGCCTCTGAGCCCATCGCCGCCGAGCCCGTCGCCGTCGAGCGCGTCACCGCCGAGGGCGGCGCATCCAAGCGCAGCGCCTCCGTGAACTGGGCCTCTCTCTCGGCTGATGGACCACTTCACAAGATCGGCGAATGCTTACTGGCGAACGAGGAGTACGCCAACACCTACTCTGCTATGAGGCAAGTCTGTAGAAATTGGCGCTCAGGTTTGCCTGAGCCCGACGTGCACCTGGACGGATGGATCATGCTAGACCACGCCCTTCCACGCGTCGCTGAGTTCACCTTCCTCCAACTCGGCACACCACGCTACGTCACCATAGATCTATCGAAAGTTCATACAAGGTTCAAATTCCTCCATATCTACCTTTTTATTTTCAATCTTAAACATCTTAGTGCTGAATGTTATCTTCATCAATATATTTTAGATACTACTTCGTCGGCTTTTGCCGTGGCGTCATCGTGCTTGCCCAGAAGAACCCGGCGCACAAGATACGGCTTCTGAACCCACTCACAAAGAAATCGAACACTATGTTTGAGGCGCAGATGCCATCTGTTTTTCTAAAATCAGTCGCTGTTATCAAATCACCGACTATGGTCTTCGTTGCCGCACATTACCCGCCGGAAATTGGGTTGGGTCGATGAGAGCACTCCAACTAAGGATATAAATGAAGATTGGGGAGAAGGAAGATTTTCGATCAAGAACCATTGTCTGCGTTGCATTACCCCGTTCAATGGTGAACTGTATGCAGTAGCTGGGGACAATTTTGAGAACGGAAGAATAGTGTGCACCAATGTACAGTTGCAGCAGCGCGCGAGCACTGTCAAGATGGAGACACTAATTTCATTTCCAGAACTTGGACATCAGAAGTTCTACCTTGTGAAGTCGGATGGTGATCTGCTGCTTGTGTTGTTGGTCAGCGAGGCTTTGGCGGGCAAACCATTGGTGTACCGTGTGGACACTCAGAGCCGCTCTCTCCATCCGGTCAGTAACATTGGCAGTAATGCCTTCTTCGTGAATTATATTCGGTGTATCTCCGTCGACACCAGAGTGTACCCGACACTTCGACCTGGCAGCATCTACTACACAGATTTGGGTTATATCAGAGAGTACTCTCATGATACAAAGGCCTGGGATGAGTGGCCACTACGTGTGGATAGAATAGGACACTACGGTATGAGAAATGAACACATGCCATACCGTTTGGAGGATGTATTGGCCTCACACTGCAGACGGAAGGAGTTCAATGAATATTTCCTTGGGGTAATGCAAGAATGGAGAAAGGAAGAAATATATGAGGAGGAATGAAGAACAAATTCATTCATCCTGGGGTATCCTAATCTTCTTGTTGTCCATACATTGCGTGCGTCCTGTATATTTTTCAGCTTAGTTTGTCATGAACATTAACAACGTTATTGGCTGCTTTTGGCTGCTGTATGCAGTTTATGTATTATACTTAGTTTTCTGATTATGTTTTTGTGAATTTATCATATACTAGCTGATACGTCCCCGACGTATCCATAATTTCTGATGTTCCATGCTTGTTTTATGATAATACTTACATGTTTTGCTTGCACTTTATGATGTTTTTATGCGTTTTCCGGAACTAACCTATTAACGAGATGCCACAGTGCCAGTTCCAGTTTTCTGCTGTTTTTGGTTCCAGAAAGGCTGTTCAGGCAATATTCTCGGAATTGGACGAAATCAACGCCAAACCTCCTATTTTTCCCGGAAGGGTCCAGAACACCGAAGAAGAGTCGGAGAGGGGCCAGGGGGCCACCACACCACAAGGCGGCGCGGGCCAGACCCTGGCCGCGTCGGCCTAGGGTGTGGCACCCCCAGGTGCCCCCCTGTGCCGCCTCTTCGCCTATAAAATCCCTTTCGACCTAAAAACACCGTACCAATTGACGAAACTCCAGAAAGACTCCAGGGGCGCCGCCGCCATCGCGAAACTCCAATTCGGGGGACAGAACTCTGTTCCGGCACCCTGCCGGAACGGGGAAGTGCCCCCGGAAGCCATCTCCATCGACGCCACCGCCTCCATCATGCTCCGTGAGTAGTTCCCCCATGGACTACGGGTTCTAGCAGTAGCTATGTCGGTATACTCTCCCCCATGTACTTCAATACAATGGTCTCATGAGCTGCCTTACATGATTGAGATTCATCTGATGTAATCGGTGTTGTGTTTGTTGGGATCCGATGGATGATACATTATGATTAGTCTATCTATAAAGTTTGTGAAGTTATTGTTGCTGCAATCTTGTTATGCTTAATGCTTGTCACTAGGGCCCGAGTGGCATGATCTTAGATTTAAGCTCTATAATTGTTGCTTAGATTGTATCTACAAGTTGTATGCACATGTCACTGTCCGGAACCAAAGGCCCCGAAGTGACAGAAATCGGGACAACCGGAGGGGATGGCGGTGATGTGAGGGACACATGTTTTCACCGAGTGTTAATGCTTTGCTCCGGTACTCTATTAAAAGGAGTACCTTAATATCCAGTAGTTTCCCTTGAGGCCCGGCTGCCACCGGCTGGTAGGACAAAAGATGTTGTGCAAGTTTCTCATTGCGAGCACGTACGACTATAATCGGAAAACATGCCTACATAATTAATAATCTGGATGTTCTGTCTTAATGCTTTGATTCCTATCAATTGCCCAACTGTAATTTGTTCACCCAACACTTGTCACTTATTGGAGAGTTACCACTAGTGTAGATCGCTGGGAACCCCGGTCCATCTCTCATCATTATATACTCATTCTATATGTCATTGGAAGTAGTATCAACTATCTTCTGGTGCCATTGCTCTCATATTGCTATTACTGCTGTGTATTCTTGTTATCGCTCTCATATTACTGCTACTTTCACATCACCCCTGTTGCTAGTGCTTTTCCAGGTGCAGCTGAATTGACAACTCAGTTGTTAAGGCTTATAAGTATTCTTTACCTCCCCTTGTGTCGAATCAATAAATTTGGGTTTTACTTCCCTCGAAGACTATCGCGATCCCCTATACTTGTGGGTTATCAAGACTATTTTCTGGCGCCGTTGCCGGGGAGGCATAGCTCTACTCATAAGTTCACCTGGGGAGTACACTCTACCTCTCTCTCTGTTTTTAATTTGTTTTATTTTGCTTTGCTTAGTTTACTTTCGCCTAGTTTATTTGTGCTTAGTTTATTTCTCTCTAGTATTAGTTTGCGTAGTTTACTTTTGCTTAGTTTATTTTTGTCTTGTTTTATTTGTCTCATATACCCAAAAATCCATAAAAATTTGAAAAACCGAAAAATTAAAAAACTGCTGTTATGGGAGAACCAACAACCTATTTGGAGCTCATAGAATGTTATAATAATTATAGAGAATCAAGAACTGGTAAAATAATGAGTGCTATGATAGAAAAATTGAATACAATTGCTAGAATCTTGCTTAGACGCCATGATATAAACTGTTGCTCTCAACAGGATACTAAACATCTTAAATTTCAATGTGTCTTTAGTGAGGAATTTTTTATTAAGAACTATATCCGGAATTGCTATATTCATTATGGGTTCGAAGAGGTAGAACAATTTGTCTTATTTATGGGAGCTTCTGAGATAGAATCCTTCATGGTTGAGAATTATGAAACTTGTGCTATTTGTAAGGACCTTAAAGATTATGTCTCTACTATCCTTAATTCTTGCATAGAATGCTACAGTAGGAATCCTTATATCCTTGATTATAAAGAGAGACACATTAATGCACAAGAATGCACTCACAATTTGCAGGAATCGGTGGAAGAAGAAATTGATGAACCTGAAAGCTCATTGGATGAAAAAGAGGAGGAAATTGATGAACCTAAAAGCTCATTGGATGAAAAAGAAGAGGAGAGCGACGAACAAAAGGGGGAAGAATGGATTAGCTACCCATGCCAACCTTCTAATGAGAGTAACTCTTCATCTCTTACACTATTTGATTGTCCTCCATGCTTACCGAAAGAGGTTGAATGTTATGTTCCTGTGGATTCTCTTGAAATACTACCTATGAGTAAAACTTGTGAAAATAATTATGCTACTGTTATATATGATAATCCATGCTACTTTGATAAATCTTATGATAATGCTTTGTTTGTGCCTGATGTCGAAATGCATGGTACTAAAGAATTTTGCTTAGCAAATGTTTATGATAAAGCTCTAGATGATGGTCCTATGTTACTTGATAATATTAATTGTACTACTAATGAAAATGGGATTGGAGAATTCTTGACTTTATCTATGAGTCCCATATCTCTTGAGATTGATCAATCATCTTGTTATATTATTGATAAAAGTGAGTTTGAAAGTTTTAATTCCACTATTCTTGAGTTTGATAAAAATTATATGTTTGTGGATCATGAAAAGTATGCTTCATGTGATAGTTATATTGTTGAGTTTGTTCATGAAGCTACTGAAAATTATTATGAGAGAGGAAAATATGGTTGTAGAAATTTGCATGGTACTAAAACACCTTTCTATGTGCTTAAAATTTTGAAGTTACACTTGTTCTATCTTCCTATGCTTGTTACTTTGCTTTTCATGAACTTGTTTATTTACAAGATTCCTTTGCATAGGAAGCATGTTAGGCTTAAATTTGTTTTGAATTTGCCTCTTGATGCTCTCTTTTGCTTCAAATACTATTTCTTGCGAGTGCATCATTAAAACTGCTGAGCCCATCTTAATGGCTATAAAGAAAGCAACTTCTTGGGAGATAACCCATGTGTTATTTTGCTACAGTACTTTATTTTATATTTGTGTCTTAGAAGTTGTTTACTACTGTAGCAACCTCTCCTTATCTTAGTTTTGTGTTTTGTTGTGCCAAGTGAAGCCTCTAATCGAAGGTTGATACTAGATTTGGATTTCTGCGCAGAAACAGATTTCTATCTGTCACGAATCTGGGCTGTTTTCTCTGTAGGAAAATCAGAAAAATATGCCAATTTACATGCGTGTTCCTCAGATATGTACGCAACTTTCATTAGTTTTGAGTTTTCTGATTTGAGCAACGGAAGTAGTTTATTAAAATTCGTCTTTACTGGCTGTTCTGTTTTGGCAGATTCTATCTCTGTTTTTTTTGCATTGTCTCTTGTGGACTTTAAGCGAGCTTTTCTAGACGTAGAGAGCTGTAGCTAATGTTTTATTGAGTTCTTGCAATGTGCCACTACAGGACCAAGGTGGATTCAAATTTTTTGAGTACTAACCCCTCTAATGAAGTTTATGAGAAGTTTGTTGTGAAGGAAGTTTTCAAGGGTCAAGAGAGGAGGATGATATATGATCAAGAAGAGTGAAAAGTCTAAGCTTGGGGATGCCCCCGTGGTTCATCCCTGCATATTTTAAGAAGATTCAAGCGTCTAAGCTTGGGGATGCCCAAGGCATCCCCTTCTTCATCAACTTATCAGGTTCCTCCCCTGAAACTATATTTTTATTCGGTCACATCATATGTGCTTTACTTGGAGCGTCTGTATGTTTTATTTTTGTTTGTGTTTGAATAAATTCGGATCCTAGCAATCCTTGTTTGGGAGAGACACACGCTCCGCTTTTTCATATGAACACTTGTTCTTCGTTTTACTTTTAATGTTCAATGATAAAAGTTGGAAGCTACAATACTTATTGTATGGTTGGAAACAGAAAATGCCTCATATGTCTTGGATAATTTGATACTTGGCAATTGTTTTGAGCTCTCAAGTAGATCATAAGTTTTTGCATGTAGTTTAAACCTATTAGTGGAGAACTACCGTAAAGCTTGTTGAAATTGGTTTGCATAATTGATCTCTCTTAAGGTCTAGATATTTTCTGGTAAAGTGTTTGAGCAACAAGGAAGACAGTGTAGAGTATTATAATGCTTGCGATATGTTCTTATGTAAGTTTTGCTGTACCGGTTCATACTTGTGTTTGCTTCAAACAACCTTGCTAGCCTAAACCTTGTATCGAGAGGGAATACTTCTCATGCATCCAAAATCCTTGAGCCAACCACTATGCCATTTGTGTCCACCATACCTACCTACTATGTGGTATTTCCTGCCATTCCAAAGTAAATTGCTTGAGTGCTACCTTTAAACAATTCAAAATGCTTCTCAATTTTTGTTAATGTTTTATAGCTCATGAGGAAGTATGTGGTGTTTAGCTTTCAACCTTGTCATTTACTTTTGACGGACTCTCACATGGACTAGTGGCACATCCGCTTATCCAATAATTTTGCAAAAAGAGCTGGCAATGGGATTCCCAGTCCCAAATTAATTAAACTAAATAGACACTCCTCCATGGTATGTGATTGTTGGACGGCACCCGAAGGATTCGGTTAGCCATGGCTTGTGTAAGCAAAGGTTGGGAGGAGTGTCATCATAATAAAACTAAAATAAAAAGGCACTCCTTCATGGTATGAGATTGTTGGCAGGCACCCGAGGATTCGGTTAGCCATGGTTTGTGTAAGAAAGGTTGGAAGGAGTGCCACATAAATATGCAAATAATTCATGGGAGCCGCTCTTGAAAGTCCGGTTGGCGAGGTAGTTAGAGTACCCACTACCATTCGTTGACAACAACAAACACCTCTCAAAACTTTACTTTTATGCTCTCTCTATGTTTTCAAAATCAAAGCTCTAGCACAAATATAGCAATCGATGCTTTCCTCTTTGAAGGACCATTCTTTTACTTTTATGTTGAGTCAGTTACCTACTTCCTTCCACCTTAGAAGCAAACACTTGTGTCAACTGTGCATTGATTCTTACATACTTGCATATTTGCATTCATCATATTACTTTATGTTGACAATTATCCATGAGATATGCATGTTGAAAGTTGAAAGCAACTGCTGAAACTTATATCTTCCTTTGTGTTGCTTCGATGCCTTTACTTTGAATTTATTGCTTTATGAGTTAACTCTTGTGCAAGACTTTTGATGCTTGTCTTGAAAGTACTATTCATGAAAAGTTTTGCTATATGTTATCTACTTGTTAGCAACTATAGATCATTGCCTTGAGTCACTTCATTCATTTCATATGCTTTGTAATAGTATGATCAAGGTTATGTAAGTAGCATGTCACTACAGAAATTATTCTTTTTATCGTTTACCTGCTCGGGACGAGCAGGAATTAAGCTTGGGGATGCTGATACGTCCCCGACGTATCCATAATTTCTGATGTTCCATGCTTGTTTTATGACAATACTTACATGTTTTGCTTGCACTTTATGATGTTTTTATGCGTTTTCCAGAACTAACCTATTAACGAGATGCCACAGTGCCAGTTCCTGTTTTCTGCTGTTTTTGGTTCCAGAAAGGCTGTTCGGGCAATATTCTCGGAATTGGACGAAATCAACGCCAAACCTCCTATTTTTCCCGGAAGGCTCCAGAACACCGAAGAAGAGTCGGAGAGGGGCCAGGGGGGCACCACACCACAAGGCGGCGCGGGCCAGACCCTGGCCGCGCCGGCCTAGGGTGTGGCGCCCCCAGGTGCCCCCCTGCGCCGCCTCTTCGCCTATAAAATCCCTTTCGACCTAAAAACACCGTACCAATTGACGAAACTTCAGAAAGACTCCAGGGGCGCCGCCGCCATCGCGAAACTCCAATTCGGGGACAGAACTCTTTTCCGGCACCCTGCCGGAACGAGGAAGTGCCCCCGGAAGCCATCTCCATCGACGCCACCGCCTCCATCATGCTCCGTGAGTAGTTCCCCCATGGACTACGGGTTCTAGCAGTAGCTATGTCGGTATACTCTCCCCCATGTACTTCAATACAATGGTCTCATGAGCTGCCTTACATGATTGAGATTCATCTGATGTAATCGGTGTTGTGTTTGTTGGGATCCGATGGATGATACATTATGATTAGTCTATCTATAAAGTTTGTGAAGTTATTGTTGCTGCAATCTTGTTATGCTTAATGCTTGTCACTAGGGCCCGAGTGGCATGATCTTAGATTTAAGCTCTATAATTGTTGCTTAGATTGTATCTACAAGTTGTATGCACATGTCACTGTCCGGAACCAAAGGCCCCGAAGTGACAGAAATCGGGACAACCGGAGGGGATGGCGGTGATGTGAGGGACACATGTTTTCACCGAGTGTTAATGCTTTGCTCCGGTACTCTATTAAAAGGAGTACCTTAATATCCAGTAGTTTCCCTTGAGGCCCGGCTGCCACCGGCTGGTAGGACAAAAGATGTTGTGCAAGTTTCTCATTGCGAGCACGTACGACTATAATCGGAAAACATGCCTACATAATTAATAATCTGGATGTTCTGTCTTAATGCTTTGATTCCTATCAATTGCCCAACTGTAATTTGTTCACCCAACACTTGTCACTTATTGGAGAGTTACCACTAGTGTAGATCGCTGGGAACCCCGGTCCATCTCTCATCATTATATACTCGTTCTATATGTCATTGGAAGTAGTATCAACTATCTTCTGGTGCCATTGCTCTCATATTGCTATTCTTGCTCTGTGTTCTGTTACTACTGCTCTCATATTACTGCTACTTTCACATCACCCCTGTTGCTAGTGCTTTTCCAGGTGCAGCTGAATTGACAACTCAGTTGTTAAGGCTTATAAGTATTCTTTACCTCCCCTTGTGTCGAATCAATAAATTTGGGTTTTACTTCCCTCGAAGACTATCGCGATCCCCTATACTTGTGGGTTATCACTAGCTTCTAGATTTGCTGCCATATTGGGCAAAAAACGAGGGCCAAAAGGCATAAATAACCCCAGAGATTTGCTACTAGATTTGCTGCCATATTGAAGAAAGACAGAAATAGAAGCTTCTTTAGATTTGATACTAATTTGGTGAAAAAGACAGAGAGAGAAAGAGGGGAAAATGTGCTCTTAAAAATGCCAATTTGGGCCGAGAGAGACAAAACCCAGCTCCTGCTCACGTGCAACCAAACGCTTCTCGTCCTGTCCCACGCGTTCCCTTTCTACCAGCCCCACGCGACGCGGCCCCACACGATGCGGCCCCACACGACGCGGCCCCACAGACGACGCGGCGCAACACGTCAGCACAGAACGTCCAAATAGACGGATTCCTTCCGTCTGAGCTCCTTCTGCGGGTTTCAGACATAGGCTTGGGGAAAACTGAGGAAAAACTAAGGGGCTGGGAAAACTGAGTACAACTAACGACCCGAGGGCACGAAAATAGAAATCCCATTTAAATAACCTTAGAGTGCATGATAGATCAACACAATTATACCAAGTACTAACATAGTATGCACACTGTCACCTTCATACTATGAAAGGAGGAATAGATCACATTAATACCATCATAGTAATAGTTAACTTCATAATCTACAAGAGATCACAATCATAAACTACGCCAAGTACTACATGATGCACACACTGTCACCATTACATCATGAAGGAGGAATAGAGTACTTTAATAACATCACTAGAGTAGCACATAGATTAATAGTGATACAAAACTCATATGAATCTCAATCATGTAAGGCAGCTCATGAGATCATTGTATTGAAGTACATAGGAGAGAGATTAACCACATAGCTACCGGTACAGCCCTTAGCCTCGATGGAGAACTACTCCCTCCTCATGGGAGACAGCAGCGTTGATGAAGATGGCGGTGGTGTCGATGGAGATGCCTTCCGGGGGCACTTCCCCATCCCGGCGGCGTGCCGGAACAGAGACTCCTGTCCCCCAGATCTTGGCTTCGCGATGGCGGCGGCTCTGGAAGGTTTCTCGTACCGTGGATTATTCATCTCGAAGATTTAGGTCAGGGACCTTCAAATAGGCGAAGAGGCGGAGTCGGAAGGCTGACGGGGCCGCCACACAATAGGGGGGCGCGGCCCCCCCTCTGGCCGCGCCAGCCTGGCGTCTGGTGGCCCTGTGGCCCCCCTCTGGTGCCTCTCGGGTGTTCTGGAAGCTTCGTGGAATTATAAGATGCTCGGCGTTGATTTCTTCCAATTCCGAGAATATTTCCTTACTAGGATTTCTGAAACCAAAAACAGCAGAAAACAGGAACTGGCACTGCGGCATCTTGTCAATAGGTTAGTTCCGGAAAATGCATCAAAACGATATAAAGTGTGAACAAAACATGTAGGTATTGTCATAAAACAAGCATGGAACATCAGAAATTATAGATACGTTGGAGACGTATCAATGGGTGATACGTCTCAAACGTATCTATAATTTCATATGTTCCATGCTACTTTTATGATGATACTCACATGTTTTATACACACTTTATGTCATTATTATGCATTTTCCGGCACTAACCTATTGACGAGATGCCGAAGAGTCAGTTGCTGTTTTCTGCTGTTTTTGGTTTCAGAAATCCTACAAAGGAAATATTCTCGGAATTGGACGAAATCACCGCCCAGGGTCTTATTTTTCCACGAAGCTTCCAGAAGACCGAGGGAGATACGAAGTGGGGCCACGAGGTGGCGACACACCAAGGCGGCGCGGCCAAGGAGGGGCATGCGCCGCCCTGGTGTGTGGGCCCCTCGTGACGCCCCCGACTCTGCCCTTCCGCCTACTTAAAGCCTTCGTCGCGAAAACCCCAGTACCGAGAGCCACGATACGGAAAACCTTCCAGAGACGCCGCCGCCGCCAATCCCATCTCGGGGGATTCAGGAGATCGCCTCCGGCACCCTGCCGGAGAGGGGAATCATCTCCCGGAGGACTCTTCATCGCCATGATCGCCTCCGGATTGATGTGTGAGTAGTTCACCCCTGGACTATGGGTCCATAGCAGTAGCTAGATGGTTGTCTTCTCTCTTGTGCTATCATGTTAGATCTTGTGAGCTGCCTATCATGATCAAGATTATCTATTTGTAATGCTACATGTTGTGTTTGTTGGGATCCGATGAATATGGAATACTATGTTATGTTGATTATCAATCTATCATATATGTGTTGTTTATGATCTTGCATGCTCTCCGTTGCTAGTAGAGGCTCTGGCCAAGTTGATACTTGTAACTCCAAGAGGGAGTATTTATGCTCGATAGTGGGTTCATGCCTCCATTTAATCTGGGACAGTGACAGAAAGTTCTAAGGTTGTGGATGTGCTCTTGCCACTAGGGATAAAACATCAATGCCTTGTCTAAGGATATTTGTCTTGATTACATTACGCACCATACTTAATGTAATTGCCTGTTGTTTGCAACTTAATACTAGAAGGGGTGCGGATGCTAACCCGAAGGTGGACTTTTTAGGCATAGATGCATGCTGCATAGCGGTCTATGTACTTTGTCGTAATGCCCGATTGAATCTCACTTTACTCATCATGATATGTATGTGCATTGTTATGCCCTCTTTATTTGTCAATTGCCCAACTGTAATTTGTTCACCCAACATTCTATTTCTTATTGGAGAGACACCACTAGTGAACTGTGGACCTCGGTCCAATTCTTTACATCGAATACAATCTACTGCAAACATTGTTCTCTACTGTTCTTCGCATACAAACATCATTTTCCATACCATACGATTAATCCTTTGTTTAAAGCAAGCCGGTGAGATTGACAACCTCACTGTTAAGTTGGGGCAAAGTATTTTGATTGTGTTTTGCAGGTACCACGTTGGCGCCGGAATCCCTGGTGTTGCGCTGCACTATACTCCGCCACCAACAACCTTCACGTGGTCCTTGACTCCTACTGGTTCGATAACCTTGGTTTCTTGCTGAGGAAAAACTTGCTGCTGTACGCATCACACCTTCCTCTTGGGGTTCCCAACGGGCGTGTGCTTGACGCGTCATCAAGACTGTTTTCTCGCGCCGTTGCCGGGGAGATCAAGACACGCTGCAAGGGGAGTCTTTCACTTCCAATCTCTTTACTTTGTTTTTGTCTTGCTTTACTTTATTTTATTTACTGCTTTGTTCGCTTTCTTATATCAAAATAAAAAAATATAGTTACTTGCTTTACTCTATTTATTATCTTGTTTGCGTTCTCTATATCAAAAACACAAAAAATTAGGTACTTGCATTTACTTTATTTAGTGTGCTTTATTTACTATTGCTAGAATGAGTAATCCTAAAGTTGAAGTTCGTTCGTTTAAGCAACAAGGGGGAGAATGTTTAAAAGATGCTTGGTATAGAATTAGTGATGCTCATAATAGGTGCACTAAGAAACACTCCACTATTATCCTACTTAGGAATTTTTATGTTGGTATCTCTAGCTGGAATAGGTATGTTCTTGATACTCTTGCGGGAGGTAATTTCCTAGGCACTCCTGCTTTAGAAGCTAGTTGCATTATTGAGAGTCTAGTTGGAATACCACCTGTTAATGAAGTTAAAATTGAAATCTCTCTTGAAGATGTCATGAAAAAGTTGGAGACCATAGAGCAAAATCTTCCAAGTATTAATACTAAATTGGAAATATTACTTAATAGCACTGATAAACTTGATAAATCTCTAGGTGGAATTAATGAGAGAATTGCCATCTTAGAAACTTGTGCTACTCATGATAATCAAACCCATAGGATTAGTGAACTTGAAGAAGCTATGGGAACCTTGGGTTCAACTTTTTCTTCTCTTAAGTTTAAGGATAAAGCTTATGTGGGTAAGGAGCAAAAGTTCATGTATGTCTCTAAGGTGCCTAAGCCAAAAAACTATTATAGGCCTAAAATTGACAAAGCCCTTAGCACCGCTATAGATAATGGAACATCTAAGATACCTATTGCGACAAGTTGTGAAAATTATGATGTTAATGCTTCACCTCTTGATAATATTTGATTCACACTTTCTGCGCCTAGCTGAAAGGCGTTAAAGAAAAGCGCTTATGGGAGACAACCCATTATTTTACTACAATACTTTTGTTTTATATTTGAGTCTTGGAAGTTGTTACTACTGTAGCAACCTCTCCTTATCTTTATTTTATCGTATTGTTGTGCCAAGTAAAGTCTTTGATAGTAAGGTTGATACTAGATTTGGATTGCTGCACAGAAACAGAAATCTTACTGTCACGAAATTGAGTCGCCCCGTCTGTAGGTAACTCAGAAAAATATGCCAATTTACGTGCGTGATCCTCAGATACGTACACAACTTTTATTAAATTTGAGCATCTTCATCTGAGCAAGTTTAGTGCCCTAGAAAAATTCGTCTTTACATACTATTCTGTTTTGACAGATTCTGCTTTTTATTTCGCATTGCCTGTTTTGCTATGTTTGATGGATTTCTTTGTTCCATTAACTTTCAGTAGCTTTATGCAATGTCCAGAAGTGTTAAGAATGATTGTGTCACCTCTGAACATGATAATTTTTTATTATGCACTAACCCTCTAATGAGTTTGTTTTGAGTTTGGTGTGGAGGAAGTTTTCAAGGATCAAGAGAGGAGGATGATACAATATGATCAAGGAGAGTGAAAAATCTAAGCTTGGGGATGCCCCCGTGGTTCATCCCTGCATATTTCAAGAAGACTCAACATCTAAGCTTGGGGATGCCTTGGGCATCCCCTTCTTCATCGACAACCTATCAGGTCACCTCTAGTGAAACTATATTTTTATTCTATCACATCTTATGTGTTTTACTTGGAGCGTCCGTATGTTTTTTTTTTTGAATAAAATTGGATCCTAGTATTCATTATATGGGAGAGAGACACGCTCCGCTGTTGCATATGAACACATATGTTCTTAGCTTTATTCTTAATATTCATGGCGAACGTTGAAACTGCTTCGTTACTTGTTATATGGTTGGAAACAGAAAATACTACATGTGATAATTGGTATAATGTCTTGAATAATTTGATACTTGACAATTGTTGTGCTCAAATAGATCATGTCTAAGCTCTTGCATCATGTACTTTGCACCTATTAATGAAGAAATACTGTAGAGCTTGTTAAAATTTGGTTTGCATGATTGGTCTCTCTAAAGTCTAGATATTTTCTGGTGAGGGTTTGAACAACAAGGAAGACAGTGTAGAGTCTTATAATGCTTGCAATATGTTCTTATGTAAGTTTTGCGGTACCGGTTCATACTTGAGTTTGCTTCAAACAACCTTGTTAGCCTAAGCCTTGTATTGAGAGGGAATACTTCTCGTGCATCCAAATCCTTGAGCCAAAAACTATGCCACTTGTGTCCACCATACCTACCTACTACATGGTATTTTTCTGCCATTCCAAAGTCAATTGCTTGAGTGCTACCTTTAAAATTCCATTCTTTGTCTTTGCAATATATAGCTCATGGGAAAAATAGCTTAAAAACTATTGTGGGATTGAATATGTAGCTTATGTATCTTATTTCTTAATAAGTTGCTTGTTGAGCGATAACCATGTTCCTGGGGACGCCATCAACTATTACACCTTTGTTGAATATCATGTGAGTTGCTATGCATGTTCATCTTGTCTGAAGTAAGGGTGATTTATCATGATCAAATGGTTTGAGTATGCATATTGTTAGAGAAGAACATTGGGCCGCTAAAGCCATGATCCATGGTGGAAGTTTCAGTTTGGACAACAATCCTCAATCTCATATGAGAATTTTATCTGTTGTTGAATGCTTATGCATTAAAGAGGAGTCCATTATCTGTTGTCTATGTTGTCCCGGTATGGATGTCTAAGTTGAGAAGAATCAAAAGCGAGAAATCCAATGCGAACTTTCTCCTTAGACCTTTGTACAGGCGACATAGAGGTACCCCTTTGTGACACTTGGTTGAAACATATGTTATGCAATGATAATCCATGTAAATCCAAGCTAATTAGGACAAGGTGCGGGCACTATTGGTATACTATGCATGAGGCTTGCAACTTATAAGATGTCTTATGCATAACACATATGAATTATTACTACCGTTGACAAAATTGTTTCTATGTTTTCAAAATAAAAGCTCTAGCACAAATATAGCAATCCATGCTTCCCTCTGTGAAGGGCCCCATTCTTTTACTTTTATGTTGAGTCAGTTTACCTACTTCTTTCTATCTTAGAAGCAAACACTTTGTCAACCGTGTGCATTGATTCCTACATACTTGCTTATTTGCATTCATCATATTACTTTGTGTTGACAATTATCCACGAGATATACATGTTGAAGTTGAAAGCAACTGCTGAAACTTATATCTTCCTTTGTGTTGCTTCGAAACTTTCTACTAAGAATCTATTGCTTTATGAGTTAATGATACGTCTCCAACGTATCTATAATTTCCGATGTTCCATGCTTGTTTTATGACAATACCAACATGTTTTGTTCACACTTTATATCATTTTCATGCATTTTCCGGAACTAACCTATTAACAAGATGCCACAGTGCCAGTTCCCGTTTTCTGCTGTTTTTGGTTCCAGAAAGGCTGTTCGGGCAATATTCTCGGAATTGGACGAAATCAACGCCAAACCTCCTATTTTTCCCGGAAGCGTCCAGAACACCGAAGAAGAGTCGGAGAGGGGCCAGGGGGCCACCACACCACATGGCGGCGCGGGCTAGGCCTAGGCCGCGCCGGCCTAGGGTGTGGCGCCCCCAGGTGCCCCCCTGCGCCGCCTCTTCGCCTATAAAAGCCCTTTCGACCTAAAAACGCAGTACCAATTGACGAAACTCCAGAAAGACTCCAGGGGCGCCGCCACCGTCGCGAAACTCCAATTCGGGGGACAGAACTCTGTTCCGGCACCCTGCCGGAGCGGGGAAGTGCCCCCGGAAGGCTTCTCCATCGACACCGCTGCCATCTCCACCGCCATCTTCATCACCGCTGCTACTCCCATGAGGAGGGAGTAGTTCTCCATCGAGGCTCGGGGCTGTACCGGTAGCTATGTGGTTAATCTCTCTCCATGTACTTCAATACAATGATCTCATGAGCTGCTTTACATGATTGAGATTCATATGAGTTTTGTATCACAATTCATCTATGTGCTACTCTAGTGATGTTATTAAAGTAGTTCTATTCCTCCTGCACGTGTGTAAAGGTGACTAGTGTGTGCACCGTGTGGTTCTTGTCGTAGGCTATGATCATGATCTCTTGTAGATTGTGGAGTTAATTATCATTATGATGGTATTGATGTGATCTATCTGGTTATGTTGATCTATCTTACACTATAAGGTTACTTAAATATGAACAAATTGTGGAGCTTGTTAACTCCGGCATTGAGGGTTCGTGTAATCCTACGCAATGCGTTCATCATCCAACAAGAGTGTAGAGTATGCATTTATCTATTCTGTTATGTGATCAATGTTGAGAGTGTCCACTAGTGAAAGTATAATCCCTAGGCCTTGTTCCTAAATACTGCTGAGTTACTACTGCTTGTTTACTGTTTTACTGCGTTACTACTGCTGCAATACTACCACCATCAACTACACACCAGCAAGCTATTTTCTGGCACCGTTGCTACTGCTCATATATATTCATACCACCTGTATTTCACTATCTCTTCGCCGAACTAGTGCACCTATTAGGTGTGTTGGGGACACAAGAGACTTCTTGCTTTGTGGTTGCAGGGTTGCATAAGAGGGATATCTTTGACCTCTTCCTCCCTGAGTTCGATAAACCTTGGGTGATCCACTTAAGGGAAAACTTGCTGCTGTTCTACAAACCTCTCGCTCTTGGAGGCCCAACACTGTCTACAGGAAAAGGAGGGGGAAGTAGACATCAAGCACTTTTCTGGCGCCGTTGCCGGGGAGGAAAGGTAAAAGGCACTCATACTCCGGTTCCAGGTAAAGTACTTTTCTGGCGCCATTGTGTTTGTGCTTGAAGCTATTTCCTTTAGATCCTGCAATTGCAACTTTTTGTTTCTTGTTTACACTAGTTAGGCATAATGGAAAACATCTGTGAGCTCTTTGTACTATTTCCTGAGTCAAGACATGAATGGTTTAATGCGAAAATTAAAAAACCCATGGAACATGTTAGCATGAATACTTTGAACACCATTGTTGCTAATGATATGGAAAATTCTAAGCTTGGGGAAGCTGGTTTTGATGAGCATGATCTTTTTAGTCCACCAAGCATTGAGGAGAAAATTTTCTTTGATGATACTTTGCCTCCTATTTATGATGATTATAATGATAGTAGTCTTTTGGTACCACCTACTATGGAGAGTAAATTTTGTTGTGATTATACTATGCCTCCAACACTTGATGAGAATAATAATGATAGCTACTTTGTTGAATTTGCTCCCACTATTACTAATAAAATTGATTATGCTTATGTGGAGAGTAATAATTTTATGCATGAGACTCATGATAAGAATGCTTTATGTGATAGTTATATTGTTGAGTTTGCTCATGTTGCTACTGAAAGTTATTATGAGAGAGGAAAATATGGTTGTAGAAATTTTCATGTTACGAAAATACCTCTCTATGTGCTGAAATTTTTGAAAAAATATGCTTGTTTTATCTTCCTATGCTTGTTACTTTGCTCTTCATGAACTTGTTTATTTACAAGATTCCTCTTCATAGGAAGCATGTTAGACTTAAATGTGTTTTGTATTTGCCTCTTGATGCTCTCTTTTGCTTCAAATACTATTTCTTGCGAGTGCATCATTAAAACTGCTGAGCCCATCTTAATGGCTATAAAGAAAAGAACTTCTTGGGAGATAACCCATGTGTTATTTTGCTACAGTACTTTATTTTTATTTTGTGTCTTGGAAGTTGTTTACTACTGTAGCAACCTCTCCTTATCTTAGTTTTGTGTTTTGTTGTGCCAAGTAAAGCCGTTGATAGAAAAGTAAGTACTAGATTTGGATTACTGCACAGTTCCAGATTTCTTTGCTGTCACGAATCTGGGTCCACCTCCCTGTAGGTAGCTCAGAAAATTAAGCCAATTTACGTGCATGATCCTCAGATATGTACGCAACTTTCATTCAA
This sequence comes from Lolium perenne, assembly GCF_019359855.2. Taxonomy (NCBI): domain Eukaryota; kingdom Viridiplantae; phylum Streptophyta; class Magnoliopsida; order Poales; family Poaceae; genus Lolium; species Lolium perenne. Next base: position 264,882,603 of record NC_067245.2, read on the forward strand.
TTTGAGAATTTTCATTTGAGCAAGTCTGGTGCCATTTTAAAATTCGTCAATACGAACTGTTCTGTTTTGACAGATTCTGCCTTTTATTTCGCATTGCCTCTTTTGCTATGTTGGATGAATTTCTTTGATCCACTAATGTCCAGTAGCATTATGCAATGTCCAGAAGTGTTAAGAATGATTGTGTCACCTCTGAATATGTTAATTTTTATTGTGCACTAACCCTCTAATAAGTTGTTTCGAGTTTGGTGTGAAGGAAGTTTTCAAGGGTCAAGAGAGGAGGATGATATACTATGATCAAGAAGAGTGAAAAGTCTAAGCTTGGGGATGCCCCGGTGGTTCACCCCTGCATATATCAAGAAGACTCAAGCGTCTAAGCTTGGGGATGCCCAAGGCATCCCCTTCTTCATCGAAAACATTATCAGGTTCCTCCCCTGAAACTATATTTTTATTCCGTCACATCTTATGTACTTTACTTGGAGCGTCTGTTTGTTTTTGTTTTTGTTTGTGTTTGAATAAATTGGATTACATCATGCTTGTGTGGGAGAGAGACACGCTCCGCTGTAGCATATGGACAAGTATGTCCTTGGTTTCTACTCATAGTATTCATGGCGAAGTTTCTCCTTCGTTAAATTGTTATATGGTTGGAATTGGAAAATGATACATGTAGTAATTGCTATAAATGTTTTGGGTAATGTGATACTTGGCAATTGTTGTGCTCATGATTAAGCTCTTGCATCATATGCTTTGCACCCATTAATGAAGAAATACATAGAGCATGCTAAAATTTGGTTTGCATATTTGGTCTCTCTAAGGTCTAGATAATTTCTAGTATTGAGTTTGAACAACAAGGAAGACGGTGTAGAGTCTTGTAATGTTTTCAATATGTCTTTTATGTGAGTTTTGCTGCACCGGTTCATCCTTGTGTTTGTTTCAAATAAACCTTGCTAGCCTAAACCTTGTATCGAGAGGGAATACTTCTCATGCATCCAAATCCTGAGCCAACCACTATGCCATTTGTGTCCACCATACCTACCTACTACATGGTATTTTCCGCCATTCCAAAGTAAATTGCTTGAGTGCTACCTTTAAAATTCCATCATTCACCTTTGCAATATATAGCTCATGGGACAAATAGCTTAAAAACTATTGTGGTATTGAATATGTAATTATGCACTTTATCTCTTATTAAGTTGCTTGTTGTGCGATAACCATGTTCACTGGGGACGCCATCAACTATTCATTGTTGAATTTCATGTGAGTTGCTATGCATGTCCGTCTTGTCTGAAGTAAGAGAGATCTACCACCCTATGGTTAAGCATGCATATTGTTAGAGAAGAACATTGGGCCGCTAACTAAAGCCATGATCCATGGTGGAAGTTTCAGTTTTGGACATATATCCTCAATCTCATATGAGAAAATTATTAATTGTTGTTACATGCTTATGCATAAAAGAGGAGTCCATTATCTGTTGTCTATGTTGTCCCGGTATGGATGTCTAAGTTGAGAATAATCAATAGCGAGAAATCCAATGCGAGCTTTCTCCTTAGACCTTTGTACAGGCGGCATAGAGGTACCCCTTTGTGACACTTGGTTAAAACATGTGCATTGTGATGATCCGGTAGTCCAAGCTAATTAGGACAAGGTGCGGGCACTATTAGTATACTATGCATGAGGCTTGCAACTTGTAAGATATAATTTACATGATACATATGCTTTATTACTACCGTTGACAAAATTGTTTCATGTTTTCAAAATAAAAGCTCTAGCACAAATATAGCAATCGATGTTTTCCTCTTTGAAGGACCATTCTTTTACTTTTATTGTTGAGTCAGTTCACCTATCTTTCTCCACCTCAAGAAGCAAACATTTGTGTGAACTGTGCATTGATTCTTATATACTTGCTTATTGCATTTGTTATATTGCTTTGCATTGACAACTATCCATGAGATATACATGTTACAAGTTGAAAGCAACCGCTGAAACTTAATCTTCCATTGTGTTGCTTCAATGTCTCTACTATGAATTTATTGCTTTATGAGTAACTCTTATGCAAGACTTATTGATGCTTGTCTCGAAAGTACTATTCATGAAAAGTCTTTGCTATATGATTCACTTGTTTACTCATTGCATTTACATTGTTTCGAATCGCTGCATTCATCTCATATGCTTTACAATGGTATGATTAAGATTATGTTGGTAGCATGTCACCTCAGAAATTATCTTTTATCATTTACCTACTCGAGGACGAGTAGGAACTAAGCTTGGGGATGCTGATACGTCTCCAACGTATCTATAATTTCCGATGTTCCATGCTTGTTTTATGACAATACCAACATGTTTTGTTCACACTTTATATCATTTTCATGCATTTTCCGGAACTAACCTATTAACAAGATGCCACAGTGCCAGTTCCTGTTTTCTGCTGTTTTTGGTTCCATAAAGGCTGTGCGGTCAATATTCTCTAATTGGACGAAATCAACGCCAAACCTCCTATTTTTCCCGGAAGCGTCCAGAACACCGAAGAAGAGTCGGAGAGGGGCCAGGGGCCACCACACCACATGGCGGCGCGGGCCAGGCCTAGGCCGCGCCGGCCTAGGGTGTGGCGCCCCCAGGTGCCCCCTGCGCCGCCTCTTCGCCTATAAAAGCCCTTTCGACCTAAAAACGCAGTACCAATTGACGAAACTCCAGAAAGACTCCAGGGGCGCCGCCACCGTCGCGAAACTCCAATTCGGGGGACAGAACTCTGTTCCGGCACCCTGCCGGAGCGGGGAAGTGCCCCCGGAAGGCTTCTCCATCGACACCGCTGCCATTTCCACCGCCATCTTCATCACCGCTGCTACTCCCATGAGGAGGGAGTAGTTCTCCATCGAGGCTCGGGGCTGTACCGGTAGCTATGTGGTTAATCTCTCTCCATGTACTTCAATACAATGATCTCATGAGCTGCTTTACATGATTGAGATTCATATGAGTTTTGTATCACAATTCATCTATGTGCTACTCTAGTGATGTTATTAAAGTAGTTCTATTCCTCCTGCACGTGTGTAAAGGTGACTAGTGTGTGCACCGTGTGGTTCTTGTCGTAGGCTATGATCATGATCTCTTGTAGATTGTGGAGTTAATTATCATTATGATGGTATTGATGTGATCTATCTGGTTATGTTGATCTATCTTACACTATAAGGTTACTTAAATATGAACAAATTGTGGAGCTTGTTAACTCCGGCATTGAGGGTTCGTGTAATCCTACGCAATGCGTTCATCATCCAACAAGAGTGTAGAGTATGCATTTATCTATTCTGTTATGTGATCAATGTTGAGAGTGTCCACTAGTGAAAGTATAATCCCTAGGCCTTGTTCCTAAATACTGCTGAGTTACTACTGCTTGTTTACTGTTTTACTGCGTTACTACTGCTGCAATACTACCACCATCAACTACACGCCAGCAAGCTATTTTCTGGCACCGTTGCTACTGCTCATATATATTCATACCACCTGTATTTCACTATCTCTTCGCCAAACTAGTGCACCTATTAGGTGTGTTGGGGACACAAGAGACTTCTTGCTTTGTGGTTGCAGGGTTGCATAAGAGGGATATCTTTGACCTCTTCCTCCCTGAGTTCGATAAATCTTGGGTGATCCACTTAAGGGAAAACTTGCTGCTGTTCTACAAACCTCTGCTCTTGGAGGCCCAACACTGTCTACAGGAAAAGGAGGGGGAAGTAGACATCAGTTAACTTCTGTGCAAGACTTATTGATGCTTGTCTTGAAAGTACTATTCATGAAAAGTCTTTGCTATATGATTCAGTTGTTTATTCATTGTCTTTATCATTGCTTCGAATCACTTCATTCATCTCATATGCTTACAATAGTATTGATCAAGATTATGATAGCATGTCACTTCAGAAATTATCCTTGTTATCGTTTACCTACTCGAGGGCGAGTCGGAACTAAGCTTGGGGATGCTTGATACGTCTCAAACGTATCTATAATTTCTTATGTTCCATGCTACTTTTATGATGATACTCACATGTTTTATACACACTTTATGTCATTATTATGCATTTTCTGGCACTAACCTATTGACGAGATGCCGAAGAGCCAGTTGCTGTTTTCTGCTGTTTTTGGTTTCAGAAATCCTACAAAGGAAATATTCTCGGAATTGGACGAAATCAACGCCCAGGGTCTTATTTTTCCACGAAGCTTCCAGAAGACCGAGGGAGATACGAAGTGGGGCCACGAGGTGGCGACACACCAAGGCGGCGCGGCCAAGAAGGGGCCCGCGCCGCCCTGGTGTGTGGGCCCCTAGTGACGCCCCCGACTCTGCCCTTCCGCCTACTTAAAGCCTTCGCCGCGAAAACCCCAGTACCGAGAGCCACGATACGGAAAACCTTCCAGAGACGCCGCCGCCGCCAATCCCATCTCGGGGGATTCAGGAGATCGCCTCCGGCACCCTGCCGGAGAGGGGAATCATCTTCCGGAGGACTCTTCATCGCCATGATCGCCTCCGGATTGATGTGTGAGTAGTTCACCCCTGGACTATGGGTCCATAGCAGTAGCTAGATGGTTGTCTTCTCTCTTGTGCTATCATGTTAGATCTTGTGAGCTGCCTATCATGATCAAGATCATCTATTTGTAATGCTACATGTTGTGTTTGTTGGGATCCGATGAATATGGAATACTATGTTATGTTGATTATCAATCTATCATATATGTGTTGTTTATGATCTTGCATGCTCTCCGTTGCTAGTAGAGGCTCTGGCCAAGTTGATACTTGTAACTCCAAGAGGGAGTATTTTTGCTCGATAGTGGGTTCATGCCTCCATTTAATCTGGGACAGTGACAGAAAGTTCTAAGGTTGTGGATGTGTTGTTGCCACAAGGGATAAAACATCAATGCTTTGTCTAAGGATATTTGTGTTGATTACATTACGCACCATAATTAATGCAATTGTCTATTGTTTGCAACTTAATACTGGAAGGGGTGCGGATGCTGCTGCGCGTAGTTGACGTATGTCTTTCCGTTCAACACGCGACCGTTGGGAACCCCAAGAGGAAAGTGTGATGCGTACAACAGTAAGTTTCCCTCAGTAAGAAACCAAGGTTTATCGAACCAGTAGGAGCCAAGAAGCACATCGAAGGTTGATGGCGGCGGAGTGTAGTGCGGTGCAACACCAGGGATTCCGGTGCCAACGTGGAACCTGCACAACACAACCAAATTACTTTGCCCCAACGTGACAGTGAGGTTGTCAATCTCACCGGCATGCTGTAACAAAGGATTAGATGTATAGTGTGGATGATGATGTTTGCAGAAATCAGTAGAACGAGTATTGCAGTAGATTGTATTTGATGTAAAAGAATGGACCGGGGTCCACAGTTCACTAGTGGTGTCTCTCCCATAAGATAAATAGCATGTTGGGTGAACAAATTACAGTTGGGCAATTGACAAATAAAGAGGGCATGACCATGCACATACATGTTATGATGAGTATTGTGAAATTCAATTGGGCATTACGACAAAGTACATAGACCGCTATCCAGCATGCATCTATGCCTAAAAAGTCCACCTTCAGGTTATCATCCGAACCCCCTCCAGTATTAAGTTGCAAACAACAGACAATTGCATTAAGTATGGTGCGTAATGTAATCAACAAATACATCCTTAGACATAGCATTTATGTTTTATCCCTAGTGGCAACAGCACATCCACAACCTTAGAACTTTCTCACATCGTCCTGCATTTAATGGAGACATGAACCCACTATCTAGCATAAATACTCCCTCTTGGAGTTACAAGTAACGACTTGGCCAGAGCCTCTACTAATAACGGAGAGCATGCAAGATCATAAACAACACATAGATAGATTGATAATCAACATAGCATAGTATTCCATATTCATCGGATCCCAACAAACGCAACATGTAGCATTACAAATAGATGATCTTGATCATGTTAGGCAGCTCACAAGATCCAACAATGATAGCACAATGAGGAGAAGACAACCATCTAGCTACTGCTATGGACCCATAGTCCAGGGGTGACCTACTCACACATCACTCCGGAGGCGACAATGGCGGTGAAGAGTCCTCCGGGAGATGATTCCCCTCTCCGGCAGGGTGCCGGAGGCGATCTCCTGAATCCCCCGAGATGGGATTGGCGGCGGCGGTGTCTCTGGAAGGTTTTCCGTATCGTGGCTCTCGGTACTGGGGGTTTCGCGATGAAGGCTTTAAGTAGGCGGAAGGGCGGAGTCGGAGGAGTCACGGGGGCCCCACACGCTAGGGCCGCGCGGGCCCCCTCTAGGCCGCGCCGCCCTAGTGTGGCGGCGCCCCGTGGCCCCACTTCTTTTCTCCCTCGGTCTTCTGGAAGCTTCGTGGAAAAATAGGCCCCTAGGCGTTGATTTCGTCCAATTCCGAGAATATTTCCTTACTAGGATTTCTGAAACAAAAAACAGAAGAAAACAGCAACTGGCTCTTCGGCATCTCGTTAATAGGTTATTGCCGGAAAATGCATAAATATGACATAAAGTATGTATAAAACATGTGAGTATCATCATAAAAGTAGCATGGAACATAAGAAATTATCGATACGTTGGAGACGTATCAGCATCCCCAAGCTTAGTTCCTACTCGTCCCGAGTAGGTAAACGATAACAAAGATAATTTCTGAAGTGACATGCCATCATAATCTTGATCAATACTATTGTAAGCACATGTAATGAATGCAACGATTCGAAGCAATGTAAATGCAATGAGTAAACAATTGAATCATATACCAAAGACTTTTCATGAATAGTACTTTCAAGACAAGCATCAATAAGTCTTGCATAAGAGTTAACTCATAGAGTAATAAATTCAAAGTAAAGGTATTGAAGCAACACAAAGGAAGATTAAGTTTCAGCGGTTGCTTTCAACTTGTAACATGTATATCTCATGGATAGTTGTCAACATAAAGTAATATAACAAGTGCAATATGCAAGTATGTAGGAATCAATGCACAGTTAACACAAGTGTTTGCTTCTTGAGATAGAAGGAAATGGGTGAACTGACTCAACATAAAAGTAGAAGAAAGACCCTTCACAGAGGGAAGCATTGATTGCCATGTTTGTGCTAGAGCTTTTATTTTGAAAACAAGAAACAATTTTGTCAACGGTAGTAATAAAGCATATGTATCATGTAAATTATATACTACAAGTTGCAAGCCTCATGCATAGTATACCAATAGTGCCTGCACCTTGTCCTAATTAGCTCGGATTACCTGGATTATCATCGCAATACATATGTTTTAACCAAGTGTCACAAAGGGGTACCTCTATGCCACCTGTACAAAGGTCTAAGGAGAAAGCTCGCATTGGATTTCTCGCTTTTGATTATTCTCAACTTAGACATCCATACCAGGACAACATAGACAACAGATAATGGACTCCTCTTTAATGCATAAGCATTTAGCAACAAATAATATTCTCATATGAGGTTGAGGATATTTGTCCAAAACTGGAACTTCCACCATGAATCATGGCTTTAGTTAGCGGCCCAATGTTCTTCTCTAACAATATGCATACTTAAACCATTCAACTCATGGTAAATCGCCCTTACTTCAGACAAGACGAACATGCATAGCAACTCACATGATATTCAACAAAGTGTTGATGGCGTCCCTAGGAACATGGTTATCGCTCAACAAGCAACTTATAAGAGATAAGATGCATAAGTACATATTCAATACCACAATAGTTTTTAGGCTATTTGTCCCATGAGCTATATATTGCAAAGATAAAGAATGGAAATTTTAAAGGTAGCACTCAAGCAATTTACTTTGGAATAGCGGAGAAATACCATGTAGTAGGTAGGTATGGTGGACACAAGTGGCATTGTGTTTGGCTCAAGGATTTTGGATGCATGAGAAGTATTCCCTCTTGATACAAGGTTTAGGCTAGCAAGGTTGTTTGAAACAAACACAAGTATGAACCAGTACAGCAAAACTCACATAAAAGACATATTGTAAGCATTATAAGACTCTACACCGTCTTCCTTGTTGTTCAACCCTTACTAGAAAATATCTAGACCTTAGAGAGACCAATTATGCAAACCAAATTTTAGCAAGCTCTATGTATTTCTTCACTAATAGGTGCAAGGTATATGACGCAAGAGCTTAAATATGAGCACAACAATTGCCAAATATCACATTATTAAAGATATTATACCAATTACCACATGTATCATTTCCCGTTTCCAACCATATAACAATTTAACGAAGCAGTTCAACCTTCGCCATGAATATTATGAGTAAAGCCTAAGGACATATTTGTCCATATGCAACAGCGGAGCGTGTCTCTCTCCCACACAATGAATGCTAGGATCCAACTTTATTCAAACAAAACAAAAACAAAAACGTACAGACGCTCCAAGTAAAGCACATAAGATGTGATGGAATAAAAATATAGTTTTACTAGAGGAACATGATAATGTTGTCGATAAAGAAGGGGATGCCTTGGGCATCCCCAAGCTTAGACGCTTGAGTCTTCTTGAAATATGCAGGGATGAACCACCGGGGCATCCCCAAGCTTAGAGCTTTCACTCTCCTTGATCATATTGTATCATCCTCCTCTCTTGATCCTTGAAAACTTCTTCCACACCAAACTCAAAACAACTCATTAGAGGGTTAGTGCATAATCAAAAATTCACATATTCAGAGGTGACATAATCATTCTTAACACTTCTGGACATTGCACAAAGCTACTGAAAGTTAATGGAATAAAGAAATCCATCAAACATAGCAAAACAGGCAATGCGAAATAAAAGGCAGAATCTGTCAAAACAGAACAGTACGTAAAGACGTATTTTTCTAGGGCACTAAACTTGCTCAGATGAAAATGCTCAAATTGAATGAAAGTTGCGTACATATCTGTGGATCACGCACGTAAATTGGCATAATTTTCTGAGTTACCTACAGACGGGGCGACTCAAATTCGTGACAGTAAGAAATCTGTTACTGCGCAACAATCCAAATCTAGTATCAACTCTACTATCAAAGACTTTACTTGGCACAACAATGCAATAAAATAAAGATAAGGAGAGGTTGCTACAGTAGTAACAACTTCCAAGACTCAAATATAAAACAAAGTACTGTAGTAAAATCATGGGTTGTCTCCCATAAGCGCTTTTCTTTAACGCCTTTCAGCTAGGCGCAGAAAGTGTGTATCAAGTGTTATCAAGAGACGAAGCATTAACATCATAATTTTCATAACTTGTCACAATAGGTATCTTAGATGTTCTATTATCTAAAGTGGTGCTAAGGGCTTTGTCGATTTTAGGCCTATAATAGTTTTTTGGCTTAGGCACCTTAGAGACATACATGAACTTTTGCTCCTTACCCACATAAGCTTTCTCCTTAAACTTAAGAGAAGAAAAAGTTGAACCCAAGGTTCCCATAGCTTCTTCAAGTTCACTAATCCTATGGGTTTGATTATCATGAGTAGCATAGGTTTCTAGGATGGCGATTCTCTCATTAATTCCACCTAGAGATTTATCAATTTTATCAGTGCTATTAAGTAATATTCCCAATTTAGTATTAATACTTGGAAGATTTTGCTCTATGGTCTCCAACTTTTTCATGACATCTTCAAGAGAGATTTCAATTTTAACTTCATGAACAGGTGGTATTCCAACTAGACTCTCAATAATACAACTAGCTTCTAAAGCAGGAGTGCCTAGGAAATTACCTCCCGCAAGACAATCAAGAACATACCTATTCCAGCTAGAGATACCAACATAAAAATTTCTGAGTAGGATAGTGGTGGAGTGTTTCTTAGTGCACCTGTTATGAGCATCACTAATTCTATACCAAGCATCTTTTAAACATTCTCCACCTTGTTGCTTAAACGAACGAACTTCAACTTCAGGATTACTCATTTTAGCAATAGTAAATAAAGTAAACTAGATAAAGTAAATGCAAGTAACTAATTTTTTTGTGTTTTTAATATGGCAAACAAGATAGTAAATAAAGTAAAACTAGCAACTAATTTTTTTGTGTTTTGTTTTAGTGCAGCAAACAAAGTAGTAAATAAAAGTAAAGCAAGACAAAAACAAAGTAAAGAGATTGGAGGTGGAGACTCCCCTTGCAGCGTGTCTTGATCTCCCCGGCAACGGCACTAGAAAATATACTTGCTGGGTAGTTGATGTATGTCTTTCCGTTCAACACGCGACCGTTGGGAACCCCAAGAGGAAGGTGTGATGCGTACAGTAGTAAGTTTCCCTCAGTAAGAAACCAAGGTTTATCGAACCAGTAGGAGCCAAGAAGCACGTCGAAGGTTGATGGCGGCGGAGTGTAGTGCGGCGCAACACCAGGGATTCCGGCGCCAACGTGGAACCTGCACAACACAACCAAATTACTTTGCCCCAACGTGACAGTGAGGTTGTCAATCTCACCGGCTTGCTGTAACAAAGGATTAGATGTATAGTGTGGATGATGATGTTTGCAGAAAATAGTAGAACGAGTATTGCAGTAGATTGTATTTGATGTAAAAGAATAGACCGGGGTCCACAGTTCACTAGTGGCCGGTGTCTCTCCCATAAATAGCATGTTGGGTGAACAAATTACAGTTGGGCAATTGATAAATAAAGAGGGCATGACCATGCACATACATGTTATGATGAGTATTGTGAAATTCAATTGGGCATTATGACAAAGTACATAGACCGCTATCCAGCATGCATCTATGCCTAAAAAGTCCACCTTCAGGTTATCATCCGAACCCCCTCCAGTATTAAGTTGCAAACAACAGACAATTGCATTAAGTATGGTGCGTAATGTAATCAACAAATACATCCTTAGACATAGCATTGCTGTTTTATCCCTAGTGGCAACAGCACATCCACAACCTTAGAACTTTCTCGTCACATCGTCCTGATTTAATGGAGGCATGAACCCACTATCTAGCATAAATACTCCCTCTTGGAGTTACAAGTAACGACTTGGCCAGAGCCTCTACTAATAACGGAGAGCATGCAAGATCATAAACAACACATAGATAGATTGATAATCAACATAGCATTACAAATAGATGATCTTGATCATGTTAGGCAGCTCACAAGATCCAACAATTATAGCACAATGAGGAGAAGACAACCATCTAGCTACTGCTATGGACCCATAGTCCAGGGGTGAACTACTCACGCATCACTCCGGAAGCGACCATGGCGGTGAAGAGTCCTCCGGGAGATGATTCCCCTCTCCGGCAGGGTGCCGGAGGCGATCTCCTGAATCCCCCGAGATGGGATTGGCGGTGGCGGCGTCTCTGGAAGGTTTTCCGTATCGTGGCTCTTGGTACTGGGGGTTTCGCGATGAAGGCTTTAAGTAGGCGGAAGGGCGGAGTCGGAGGAGTCACGGGGGCCCCACACGCTAGGGCCGCGCGGGCCCCCTCTAGGCCGCGCCGCCCTAGTGTGGCGGCGCCCCGTGGCCCCACTTCGTTTCTCCCTCGGTCTTCTGGAAGCTTCGTGGAAAAATAGGCCCCTGGGCGTTGATTTCGTCCAATTCCGAGAATATTTCCTTACTAGGATTTCTGAAACTAAAAACAGCAGAAAACAACAACTGGCTCTTCGGCATCTCGTTAATAGGTTAGTGCCGGAAAATGCGTAAATATGACATAAAGTATGTATAAAACATGTGAGTATCATCATAAAAGTAGCATGGAACATAAGAAATTATCGATACGTTGGAGACGTATCAGATGCTAACCCGAAGGTGGACTTTTTAGGCATAGATGCATGCTGGATAGCGGTCTATGTACTTTGTCGTAATGCCCGATTGAATCTCACTTTACTCATCATGATATGTATGTGCATTGTTATGCCCTCTTTATTTGTCAATTGCCCAACTGTAATTTGTTCACCCAACATGCTATTTCTTATTGGAGAGACACCACTAGTGAACTGTGGACCCCGGTCCAATTCTTTACATCGAATACAATCTACTGCAAACATTGTTCTCTACTGTTCTTCGCATATAAACATCATTTTCGATACCATACGATTAATCCTTTGTTTACAGCAAGCCGGTGAGATTGACAACCTCACTGTTAAGTTGGGGCAAAGTATTTTGATTGTGTTGTGCAGGTTCCACGTTGGCGCCGGAATCTCTGGTGTTGCGCCGCACTATACTCCGCCACCAACAACCTTCACGTGGTCCTTGACTCCTACTGGTTCGATAACCTTGGTTTCTTACTGAGGGAAAACTTGCTGCTGTACGTATCACACCTTCCTCTTGGGATTCCCAACGGGCGTGTGCTTGACGCGTCATCAATGGGCCCTGACTCCGTTAAAATGGCTATACGCCATGAAATCCAAGATAGATGAATACTTTTTGAAAGTAAATGGATCTATAAAATTGATAGACTTGGATGGAATATCCTTGAAGAAGCTTGACTTGTCGAAAAGTTGTTTACAACAAAGTTCAAAGAGTTGACTATGATAAGATTAGATCTTCCGTAGCAATGCTTATAGTCTATGTGGATTATTCTAGTAATCGCTACATATTTCTTTCATGAGATGTGCTAGTAAGATGGCAAAATACATTACTTAACAGAAGTGTGTATTAAAGGTGTATACAAGATACAACCAAGAGTTTTGCTAGTCCGTGGAATACTAGATAGGTATACGAACTTCAATTGGATGAAGTGAGTATCGCGGAGTTGGAATCTTCACCGGATGAAATGATCAAAGAGTTATGATTTCATCAGAAACGATGAAGATGCTTGCATTTGCAAGAAATTAAGTGGGAGCGCTAAGACATATTTGTAATACTTTATGTAGATGACATATCGTTGATTACAAATAGTGTAATTATATAATTGATTAAAAATGTTTCATTGAGAATTAACTTCAATGAAAGGAAATGAACTGAAACATATTTAGTGTCAAGATCTATGAAGATAGATTGAAATACATAATAAGTTTAAATTAAAAAGGTACATAGAATGAATGTTGAAGTAGTTCAATATAAAATATTAAGAAGGTGTTCTTTTCATGTGAAGGTTTAACAAGACTTAAGTGTATTTGACACTTGATGAGTAAAAACACATGAGTGATTTTAGATCACGAATAATATGTACAAAATCAGATGTCCTGTGCTCTAAAAGAGTTAAGAGCATATACCAGAATGATTCATGTGATAATCATTAGACAAACAGTAAGAATATCCCTGAGTGCTTCAGAAGAACCAAGGATATATAGTTTTATATGAATTAATGACAAACAAATCGCTGTAAGGTGTTACACCGATATTAGTTTGGTCACATATAAAATAAAATTTCGATGTCAATTAGGCTATGTGTTGTTTAAAAGGTAGCACAATGAGCTACAATATGTCTATGCTAGATTTAGATGAGTTCTGAATATTGTGACGTATTCTACAAAAGAAGGCAGAGTATGTCATTGTTTTTGACAATGACTAAGGATGTTTAAGTCGAGGAGTTCTTTGAGAACTTGGTGTAGTTCCGATAGTGTCAGAACTTTGAAGCTATATTGTGTATGACAATATTGGTGACATATTTCAGACCACGGAATTAAGGTTCCACCAGAAGACCAAACATATTTAATGCCAACTCATTTATAAAATGAGTAATGCGTGAAGACGCAAATGAATTGCAAAATACATACGTTTCTGAGCATGTCAGATCCGTTGACTAAAACCTCTCCCGTAAGCAAAACATGATAAAGCACCAGAAGGCCAAGGTATTATATCTTTACAAATGTAAACTAGATTATTGACTCTAGTGCAAGTGGGAGACTGTTGGAGATATGCCCAAAGAGGCAATAGTAAAATGGTTATTATAATATATCTTTGTGTTTATGATAATGTTTACATACCATGCTATAATTGTATTAACCGAAACATTGATACATGTGTGTTATGTGAACAACAAGGAGTCCCTAGTAAGCCTCTTGTATAACTAGCTTGTTGATTAATAGATGATCATAGTTTCATGATCATGAACATTGGATGTTATTAATAACAAGGTTATGTCATTATGTGAATGATGTAATGGACACACCCAATTAAGCGTAGCATAAGATCACGTCATTAAGTTCATTTGCTATAAGCTTTCGATACATAGTTACCTAGTCCTTTCGACCATGAGATCATGTAAATCACTTATGCCGGAAGAGTACTTTGATTAAATCAAACGCCACTGCGTAAATGGGTGGTTATAAAGGTGGGATTAGGTATTCGGAAAGTATGAGTTGAGGCATATGGATCAACAGTGGGATTTGTCCATCCAGATGACGGATAGATATACTCTGGACCCTCTCGGTGGAATGTCGTCTAATTAGCTTGCAAGCATATGAATGGTTCATAAGAGACCACATACCACGGTAGGAGTAAAGAGTACTTGTCAGGAGACGAGGTTGAACAAGGTATAGAGATACCGATGATCAAACCTCGGACAAGTAAAGTATCACGTGACAAAGGGAATCGGTATCGTATGTAAATGGTTCATTCGATCACTAAGTCATCGTTGAATATGTGGGAGCCATTATGGATCTCCAGATCCCGCTATTGGTTATTGGTCGGAGAGAGGTCTCAACCATGTCTGCATAGTTTACGAACCGTAGGGTGACACACTTAAGGTTTGATGTCGTTTAAGTAGATATGGAATATGGAATGGAGTTCAAAGTTTTGTTCGGAGTCTCGGATGGGATCCAGGACATCACGAGGAGTTCCGGAATGGTCCGGAGAATAAGATTCATATATAGGAAGTCATTTTATAAGTTTGAAAATGATCTGGTGCATTTATGGAAGGTTCTAGAAGGTTCTAGAAAAATCCGGAAGAAATCACTATGGAAGGTGGAGTCCCGGAGGGACTCCACTAGCATGGCCGACCAGCCCTAAGGGGGAGGAGTCCCAGGTGGACTCCACCCATGGTGGCCGGCCACCCCCTCAAGGAAGGGGTGGGACTCCCACCTTGAGTAGGAGTCCCACCTTGGGTAGGTTTCCCACCTTATGCCAAGTTTGTGTGTTGGGGTCTTATTCGAAGACTTGGACTACAACTCTTGGGGGTTCCACCTATATAATGAGGAGCAAGGGGAGGGGGCCGGCCACTCTAGCCTCCAACCTTGGCCGCCCCCCTAGTGGCCGGCGCCCAAGCCTCCCTCTCCCCAAACCCTAGCGCCCCTCCTCCACATACTACTCCCGCATCGCATAGGCGAAGCCCTGCCGGAGTTCTCCACCACCACCGCCACCACGCCGTCGTGCTGCCGGGATTCCGAGGAGGATCTACTACTTCCGTTGCCCGCTGGAACGGGGAGAAGGACGTCGTCTTCATCAACACCGTACGTGTGACCGAGTACGGAGGTGCTGTCCGTTTGTGGCACCATCAAGATCTTCTACGCGCTTTTGAAAGCGGCAAGTGACCATCTTCTGCAACAACGAGATCTAATCTCGTAGGCTTTGGAAATCTTCAAGGGTTAGTCTCGTGATCCCCTCGTTGCTACCGTCTTCTAGATTAGATCTTGGCTTGTGTTTTCGTTCTTGCGGTAGGAAATTTTTTGTTTTCTATGCTACGAATCCCATCACCATCACCATCGTCACGTCTCATGTCGTCAATCTTCTCGTGCATTCCACCTTCGGGGCCGCCTCCCCAACATCCTCGAACTTGTACCAGTGTAGCGAGATCTATTGTGTGAACTATGAGTCGGAGGAGGTAGGAAGGTTGGAACCGGAGGGCAGAAGCAGCACATCCACCCGGAGGACAAACAAAGGACCCCAATCGAGTGTTGTTAGGGCCTGATCGCAAATTGGAAGCTCTAGGTAGGTAAAAGGGAATGAACCCTTGCTTGAAGTTAAGCATATTAGCAATGAATTTCCAGTTCACTATTTCCCATAATCATGACCTCACATTTATGTAAATTTATCCTAAGGCCCAACATGCTCTCAAAGCAAAGCATGGTGAATTTTAGATTGGCAGTAGCCAAGTCTTCGGGGTGGATCAGATGATCATGTCATCTGCATACTATTGATGTGATATACCCCCGGTATGAAGTGTGGAATCACACCCTCTATGTGCCCCGCCTTTTTTATCAACTCCAAAATGTGGCCAAAGCCTCGACCATATAATAAAAGAGGACTGGGAAAGCGGTTCACCCTAGCGAACACCGCAACCATTACAGACGAAGTTAATTTCTTGGACTTGGTTTCATGTACAATCACTTGCAACGATACCATCCCCTCATGGATGTGGCAACCCTTGATAAATGCAGACTGGGTCCTACTAATGCTATAATGTGCGATAGTTGAGGGGTAGATAGAATAAGCCTTCAGGGCAAACTTAGAAATCACCCTGAACTTAGGCATGAGGGTTATTTTTAGTCGTGTGAGAAATATCAAAACTATCGATTAACCTCATTTATTTACTATGAATTTAAGAAAAAAAATCTTAAGGGTGTATACCAGGAGGAATGTGTAGCTAGAGGGTGCACTCAAGCCCTCTAAAGATCATGTAATTACAAAGTTAAAAAAATGATTGTATCGGTTTTGGTGGAATTAACATTTGACATATTTGGAAGAAAATGAAATAGTGGGCAAGACATATTTTCATTCTTAATTATGTTTCGGTGCAAATTTCTACCCTGACAACTACTGGTCATCCTTGTGATTTTTATTGTTGTGGTTGTTCTTATTTCACCCTATTGTAATAATATTGTGTACTCATGTTTCTTTTTAACACAATACACAATGCTTCTGTCAATATAAACCCCCTATGAGCTTTCTAAAACAATTTTGTTGTTTCATTGTCTTTAAGAGGCAAATATTGTTTTGGATGGCAAAACTCACACTCCTTTTTTCAAGTCGGGTGACACGGGTGGCGCCCCAAGCTGGCAGACACCACTTCCTCCCTCCATCTATCGCCACCGCAATAACAACCCTTCGGGAAACGCCCTTGTGGTCGTATTGGGATATGAAAAAATAGGTGCGTGCATAACTGAAATGTATTCTCGGCTGCGATTCGCTGCATAGGCGGTGGTAGGAGCAATCATCGCAGCAGAGGCTGTCCCTGGTGCTGCGACAAATCACAAATGCATCTAGAAATGATGTTGTACGTGAAATAGGTCCCCCTGATTAGGGCCTCGACATGCAAGTTTCCATAGCAGCGAATCGCCTCGGTGGTGGTGTCCGGCGCGGCATGGAGGTTCTTCTCGTGTAGCGTGATAAGTTTTGTTTCTCGATAGGGAGCCATGCCGTATGACATCTCGTGTGGTGCCGATATTGGTCTTCTCCTAAGCAAGGTGTGAAAGCGAAGCCGAAGGTATTCACATATAAGGCTCGATCTTACTCGACGGAAGCTCCGTGTGGGGTCTCATTCAAAAGTCGTCACACCAGACTAGCTATTGTCGTCGACCAGAAAACTTCACTTTGTCACTATTGGAGGTGGTGAGACAGGGAGTAGAAGTAGGGCAGTATAAGTTGCTACATGCTACTTGGTAAAAAAACTAGATCTCAAATTTGTTGTGTCTTTCCTAAAGGTGGTGGCTCCATGATTGGCTTTGGGGATAAAAAAAACCCATCATCGACTTTCAGTTGGAATATTCATCATCGGTGCACGAGCCATGAACTCTTCGTGAAGGCTTGCATGTGAGTTGTGTAATTTTTGTTTCTTTCAGTTACAGGTTTGTGGATATACTTGTCACATGGTTTCTTGTAGGGAGATGACCTCGTTTTCTTTTCTTTCTTTTGCCAATTTATTTGGCACCAATTTCTTTCATCGTTGAATAATAGATAATACTGCATGCATATGGAACTTGGTATCCACAATACTAGCGGGGGACAAGTTGTTCCCTTGTTGCTGGCATTGCCCTATGATGTTCAAACTTCTCTTCGAGTGGAAATAAAATTTTCTTCCTTGGTGGTTGGATCAACCGACAATATGGCGCTAGTGCATCGTATCCTTCTTGGACGCTTCTTTTCAAGAGAGCCTTTCCGATGATCTGATGTTGCCAACTAAAGGAGATGATTGCCGCAACATGAATTTTAAGCTCATGTTTTTTTTCATTTCTTTTCATAATTTGGTTATATTTTTTTTCCGGTGGCTCGAGATTAGCTTGTGGCATCATTTAGTATCATCTTGATGTTGATATTACTACCGTTTATCGAGAACCAAATTTACATGAAAAAAACGATGCCTTGAGGATCTTTTTCTGTGCCGGCTGGTAGTTTGTTGGGCCTAAATATGTATTAGGCCATTACGAAAATATATACTAACCGGCAATGGAACTTAAGTTCTGCTTAGAGATTATTGTAGAACAGGACGTAGAAAGTATTATCTACAAACAATGATTTCAGTTCATTGCGCAAACATTACACATGACAATTGCAAACCCACATGATAGGAATTTTGCTTGCAATAACTTTCTGTAATACGACACGACTTGCATAATTTATTATTGTAGAACAGGACGTAGATATTAATCTACAAACATGATTTCAGTTCACTGCACAAACATTACACATGATAATTACAAGGCCACATTGGTCCTTGAACAAATTAACTCCAAACTCGCAGCAATAGAAAAAGTTGACTACAACAAGCGTAAACGAACACTGGAGTACTTGACTGACGAAATCACACAACAACCGTTTCCACGCTCCCATGGCGCGGCTCGGGCGGCAGCGACTGCTCGGGCGCGGACGGGAAGACCAGGTTCTGATGCACCAGCGCCGCGACAGCAGCGCCGATCATGGGGCCGACCCAGTAGACGGCCTGGTTCTTGAAGTCTCCGCTGACGATCGCCGGCCCGAACGACCGCGCCGGGTTCATGGAGGCGCCCGTGAGCGAGCCCGCCGCCAGCACGCACGCGCCCAGCACGAGCCCGACCACCAGCGCGCCTAGCGCCGTCGTCGCGAGACCCTTCCTGCCGCGCGCGACGCGAGGGTCGCCGGCGACGTGCACCGTGTACACGAGCATGAACGTCATCACGCCCTCCAGCAGCGACGCGCCGAAGCCGGTCATCTCCACCGCGATCCTCGTCGTCGGCACGGCCTGCACACACACACACACACGTGCATTGTGATGTTAGCATTTGAAAGGGTTGATGAAGTGATAGGGTGGTCGTGTTCGTGCCTGGCCGGCGGAGAAGAAGTGGATGACGAGGCAGGCGAGCGTGGAGCCGAGCAGTTGGCACGCCCAGTAGAAGATGGCGCTAGGGACACCGATGTGGCCGCCGATGGCGAATGCGAACGTGACGGCTGGGTTGACGTGGCCACCGGAGACGTCGGCGGCGATGAAGATCGCCGCAAAGAGCCCGAACGATTGTGCCACGGCGGTGGCCACCAGAGACGCGGCGTTGGACGTGACGTCGGGCGTGAGCATCCCTGGCGTTCGGCATTGCCAAACAAGAGCGCGGTTAGTGGAATGTGAGCACGTAGAATCGAGAGAATGAACTCACATGCATGGCGGTGCGACGGAGTGAAAGTTGTTGGACGTACGGGCAGAGACGGTGGAGCCGACGGCGGTGAAGACGAAGAGGAAGGTGGAGATGAACTCGGCGAGGTAGGAGCGGAGGGACGGCGGCGAGAAGCAGTGCTTCATCTGCAGACGGAGGTTGGACGCCATTGCTTGCACACGATCGGTTCTCTCGGCGGATTCCCTCTCGGCGCAGTGGAGTGAACACGGGCTAGTTTGCACGGATGAAACGCAGAGGAGTAGTTCCAGGGTGCTTATGAGGAGGGGGAGGGACGCGACCGTGCAGCGAACCGGCGCCCCGCGCCAGGGTAGTTCCCAGCGGTTGCCGCGCCGCCCGTTGCAAGCGATCGTCGGCTCCAAGTTGACAACCGTCCGTCTGAGGCGCAAGCGCAAGTGTGGCGTAGCAAATTACGTGACAGGCCTCCACAAATTTTTTTTTGTCACAGAGAACATGTACAGGTGCAGGATTTTGGAAACGATGATGAACCGTAGATATTGTTAGGATTTATTTTATTGTTTAATTATTAGGGATAATTCTCTACTTGTAAAACC
This sequence comes from Lolium perenne, assembly GCF_019359855.2. Classification (NCBI taxonomy): domain Eukaryota; kingdom Viridiplantae; phylum Streptophyta; class Magnoliopsida; order Poales; family Poaceae; genus Lolium; species Lolium perenne. The sequence goes on from NC_067245.2 coordinate 264,902,604, forward strand.
ACTTGCGGTTGATCCTATAATAACAAGGGAAGCGCTGGCCGTCGGTCGACGGATCTGGGCCTGAAAATCGGTTGTAGTCCGCGCCGTCCGATCTTGATCTAACGATCAGCATAAGCCACGACGTAGTTTTGCGTTCTGGTCCTCATTTTTAAAGAAATCAACCCGCGGTCCTAGCTTCTTCAGTTAATACGGAAGTGGTGTATCTTTTAGGCCAGGTCTTTCCCGATATTTACAACAAATATGCCACCGTGCTGATTTATCCCTAGGATTGAGGGTATTACAACAAAAATAATCACCCTGTATACAAAAAAAAATACCATTACAACAAAAATGATTGAACACTTATAAAAGTAATGCTACAAATATAAGTGGTTAACAATAATTTTTTGCGCTAGGTTCCTTCACAACAAAAATGTCCATAAATATTTATAAAAACCACGGAGTATTACAACAAAATTAGTTTTTAACAATTTTTTGCTTTAGGTTCCTTCACAACAAAAAGTTCCATAAATATTTACAAAAATCATGGATTAGTACAACAAAATTATTTATATAAAAAATCAATGCTACAAATAAGTAATAATTGATTTACAACAAAAATCATCGAATATGTTAATAAAAATCATAGACAAAAACAACAAAAACCATGTGTTTGTAGCAACATTTTTTTGCTCCACGTCCATTTACAACAACAAAAAAATCTATTTTCACAAAAGTAACAAATGATTACCACAATAAAATCATGTGTTTCCAAGAAGAAACAAGAAGGTAGCAAGAAATAAGCAGGAGCGTTACAGGCCTGTATCTAGCTTCTATTTTTTTTTAGCAAAGCAGGCTTGAGGCAAGTAACGGGCTGGGGCAAGCGAGCAGACTAATGGGCCATCATGCAGCGCCAGCTAGTGAGCCACAAAATTTTTGGGCGAGCGAAGGACCTTCCGCGTGCGCGAGCGAGGGACCGATCTTCTGGCTTCGTTCGGTCGACCGAAACGCAAGCGTTTTCCTAATAACAATCATCATTGTTCCTTCACGCCCGCTACCTCACAAATAGACGTGACTCTTCGTGTCCCTTGACCCTGTATCTGAACTTAGATCATCCATGGAAGAAAACACTTGTTGGATTCATTCTACACTTGATTCATCATAAGTTATCAGCGCACGCTCTGCCAAAAGATAGCAAAAAAAAGCCGAGCTCCGCGATCACCGGAGCAAGAAGTAATCGAGAAGAAGACAAGATATCTTCTGGAAAATTCAATGGAGGAGGAAAAAAATTTAGCGGACAGTGGTGCCTCTAACACAATACTACGAGAAGTTAAATACTTCCAAATTCTAAAAAAAAAGAGTAACGGAAGTGTCATTACAACTGGTGGGTGCCACACCGCCATTGCTGGTTCTGGTCAGGCCACATTTACAATACTCTCAAATGGTACAAAGCTTATGATCCATGAGGCATTGTTGTATACGGATTCAACTTACATTGCTGAGTTTTAAGTATATCCGAAGTAATGAATACCACATCGAACTTACTCGCAACTCAAAAGAGGATTCCGAAAGGAGGACCCTTGAGAAACTCTCTGTTATATCTTTTGTATTGTATTAAATCTTGAAAAATTCAAGACATGCATGGCACGATCGACTTGGTCATCCTGGTGTGGGGGATGGTGAGGAGAATTATTGATCGCTCGACTGGACGCAACATAATGATTGCTAATTTTCTTAGATCCTCGGATTTTGTATGTACTGCATGTGCTACTGGAAAATTAATCACTAGACCTTCATACCTGAAGATAGAGAGTGAACCACTATTTCTTTTTGAATGAATTCTCGGAGATATATGTGGTCCAAATAAACCGTTATCGGGGCCATTCAGATTTTATGGTGCTCGTTTATGCATCTATAAGATGGTACAATGTGTGTCTCATATCGACAAGGAACCATGCTTTTGCAAAGATGATCACTCAAATCATAAAACGGAGAATTAACCATCTCGAGCACAGGATAAAATCCATCATAATGGATAATGTTGTTGAATTTAGTTCATGAGCATTCAATGATTACTTCCTAGATTCAAAAAAAAGTATACAAATGTCGACATATTTTCTCCTCAAAGATCGCAAACGACCTGGCATTGGACCGTGAACCTAAGACCGTGCCAGAGTGTATGAAACGCTCAGACTCGTCAAAATAAATGATTAAAATTGAGGATGAATTGTGCTCGCTTACCATGAGAGGGTTATTTACTACAGTAATACCTACTCCTCAGCATGTTTACCCCATTGGTGCTTGACATAGGTATGTCTAACAGGCATGCCGAATAAAGTACCCTGGTTCTATAAGAAAGCATGAAGCCCATGGACCCGAAACTTTGGAGGCCCAGGAGGTTAAGGATCTGCGGGTTAGGAAGGCAGAGTTGTAATAGGAAATTTGTAGCAATATAGGAAAGGCAAAACTCGGCTCGAGGAGTTTGTAACTTGTACGACACGAAAAGCCTCGGCTTCAGCTCCTATATAAAGGGGAAGCCGAGGGAGGAAGAAGAGATCGAAATCATTGTAACCCGAGCCACCATAATCTTGAGTTTAGCACCTTTGTTCGGCTGAACCTTCGAGATCTACTTGCCCTCTACTTCTTACGAAACCCTAAGTCTAGAATATTTAGGCATTGACGAGTTAATCCCTCGTCAATTGTGGCCGTCTGTGGGAAATGGAGGCTGCAAGGTCCTGATCTCGATGGCGTCTTCAACATCATTGTCAGCAGCAAGCAACGCGATGTCCGGAGGTAAACGAGTCCAACCTAATATCGCCGATTTTGTTCCTCACCCTCCCGCTCGTTTGCATGCATATGCCGATCTGGAGGAGTCGACGGAGATGACGTTCGGGAGCTTCCGCTTACTCGTCGGAAAAGAAGGATCGCATCATCTCGCGGCACCGTTTTTTTCGGGATCGTTGGCGGCCGAGACCGATTTCTCGGGATCGTCAACATCATCTGTCGAGTCAGGCGACGAAGAAGTTTCGCCGCCACGCTTCACCAAGCCCCCCGACGACAGGGCACTCGCCGATCTGCTCGGCGATATGACTTTTGGGTCGTTCGCAGAAACCGATCTGGACAGCGACTCGGAAAGCTTCACCAACTTTGGCTTCACCAACTTCGACTTCACCAACATCAACAACTCTACTGCTAGTAGGGAGGTCTTCGCCGATCTATACGACAGTGTCACTGACCCTGAGGTTGATGAAAATTCGACTGCAACATATCATCAGATCTGTATAATTACGGGAGCATGTCGTCAAGAGGATGAAGAGTCTGAGGCTTTCGACGATTTGGGCAACCCTTACATCGATCCCGCAGATCTCACGCGAGGAACGGGAAATAAATACATCGGAACTGAGCCGCGAGAAAAAGTACAGCTGCCGCAGGAAGCGTGGGATAGAGTTGCAAGAGCCATGAACGACACGGAGCCGATGACCACTACAGCTACGCCGCAAGCGCTGCAAGCATATTAGTATAAAATCGCTCGCTCCAGACGAGAGCTAGAAAATTTTTAGTGAAATCTCGATGAAAGAAAAGATGTAGCTGATGCATCAAGCGAGCGCAGGGCCAACCTGAGTCAACACTCGAGGACTTCAGGAGATAGTCACAGGGACACCTGCGCAAGAGCAAGATCTCGGTTGGCAGGTATACCCGAGCAAGAACGGGAGAACCTAATTCAAATCCTCGACATGTCCTTCATGTCAATAGACACGAGAGGACACATCATCCCGAAAACACCAGAAGCAGGATATATGGCGACACATGCATTCTTAATGGCATCCAGGCTACGTCAAGGAGATCCTAGGTCATCACTATACTAGATGGCTATGGCAGGAGTCGGCGTTATGGGTGCAGCGATAGCAGGAAGAGAAATCGCACCACAACCCGAAAGTGCTCCACGCCGGAACAGTCCAAGGCAAAATAGTCCACGACGCACTGTGGCAGCAACGCGAGATGCTCCAAGAGAGGGCGACGCGAGGAATACAATTTCTCAAGCTCGAGTCGACATAGCACGTGAGGAAAGGAGTCACAAAAACAGAACACGTGAACATCCGCATACACCAGAAGATAGTGATGAGAACTTGTACGTGCGGAATCCCTTGCTTTACCCAAAGGGTTCGCAAAACTCGAGTACCCGCTAGCTTCAAGTTACCCGACAACTACAAAAAGTTTGACAGGCTACAAGATCCAGATGATTGGTTAGTCGATTATCTGGAGACAATAAAGTTGATGGGTGGAACAAGAGCAACAGCTATACAAAGCATTCAGGTCTACCTTAGTGGAGCCGCAAGATCTTGGATGAAGAAGCTGCCGGAGGGATCCATAGATAGCTAGGAAACTTTCGAAGATTTGTTCGTGGGAAATTTCCGATCCACTTGCAAAAAACCAGCATCGATAGAACAACTAAGAACTTGCAAGCAAAAGCGGGATGAATCAATGAGAACATACATTCAGTGGTGGAGTATCATAAAAAACTTGGCTGAGCACGTGTCTGATGAAAGAGCAATCGGCGTGTTTGTTGCAGGGATCCGAAGGAGAGGCCTAGTTGAAGAGTTTGGGAGGTCCAACCCCAGGACAATAGCAAAACTCATGGAAATAGCGAATCGCTGGGCCGACGGAGAGGATATGATGTTCATAATACACGGCAAAGGTCACCCTGAAGAAGATCGCAACAGAAAAAACAACCAGAACAGGCGACGTTTCTGCAACTTTACGGAATATGACGGTCTCAGCCAAATAGCGGCTGACTTCCGAGGAAACAGTGGAGGAAATCATCGTGATGACTATCACAGGAGCAATGACCAATGAAGTGATCACATAGATGCACCGAGTTCTAGCAGGAAAAATAATCAGCCGAGGTTCCCAAGGCCATATAATGTGTCACCCAAAGATTTGCTGAATGGGCCATGCCAGATGCATTTCTACATCGACAATGATGGAAAGGAGATAGTCGGGTCACCTTCAGAAAGACTGCCAAACCTTCCAAGCTTTGCGAAGGGCGATAGAGAGCACAAACACGGAAGCAGCAAACATCAAATAGAGGATATGTGCAAGGACCAAGAAGCGAAGTACATATACCTCTGCCACCACCACCCGCAATTACTAGTGTAAACCAGCATCAATTGCAAATTGCGGGACCTTCGGGCGCCAACGATGACTTCACAAGCACAAGAGAAGCAGTATCAATGATACAGAAAGATAGACATTCGAATAGGTCGTAGAAGTTAATTTCTCAACAAGTGTATATGGCAGAAAAGGCGTCTCCACCAACTACTGAGTACCTCAATTGGTCGGGACAGCCAATAGGATTCACTATAGAAGATCACACACCTAAAGTTCCACAGCCAGGACATTCGGCGATGATACTACAGCGATTATCGAGGGATTTGATGTCTCCCGCATATTCATAGATGGAGGAAGCAGTCTAAATATCATATACGCGGATACGCTGCTGAAGATGAATATCTCATTGGCCAACTTGGCAACAACGAACACACGTTTTCACGGCATCGCACCCGAAAAACCAAATTATCCTTTGGGCAAGATCGCACTTGACGTGCAGTTTGGAACAAGACAGAATTTCAGAAAGGAGAAGCTGAACTTTGAAGTTATCGACTGGCCGTCGCAATATCACGCCCTCTTGGGATGACCCCATATGCTAGATTTATGGATGTGCCGCATTACACCTATCTGCTATGGAGGATCCTCGGACCCAAGGGCCCAATAACAGTCAAAGCAAGCTTTGCCCTGACGGATAAATGCGACAAGGACTTTCACGAGCTTTCCGAAACATTCGGAATGCAAGCTGAATATGAGGAATCCAAGCTTATCACCAACTACGATGTGTTACCTGACGGAGGTAGATCCTTGCAAGAGCAAGCTTTCGACACCTCCAAGGATTCAAAGGAAGTGCAGGTCCACCCGACAAATCCTAAAAAGACGACATCCATCGCATCCAACTTGGATAGCGCATAGGAAAGCGCGCTCGTCAAGTTCCTTCGTGAGCGCTGGGAAATCTTCGCATGGTGCCCAACTGACATGCTAGGAGTACCCAGGGAACTTGTCGAGCACCCTCTTAATCTAGATCCAAGAGCCAGATCAATTCGACAACCTTTGCGGTGTTTCTCCGAGCCGAACCGCAAAGCTATGTTATCTAAGATCCGTTGACTCAAATAAGTGGGTTTCATCAAAGAGCTACACATCGAGGCCACGTGGGTCGCTAACCCAGTGCTGGTCTCGAAGAAAAACACTGAAGTCCTTCGCATGTGCGTCGATTTTACGTGTCTCAATAAACATTATCCAAATGATCACTTTCCCCTCCCGAGAATCGATCAAATCATCGATTCCACGACAGGATGTGAACGTCTTTCCTTCCTGGACGCGTACTCTGGATACAATCAGATCCATCTAAAAGAAGAAGATGAAGTCAAAACAGCTTTCATAACTCCATATGGCGTATTCTGTTACAGGAAAATGCCTTTTCGGTTGAAAAACGAGGAGCTACGCATCAAAGGATGATGCAGAAGTGTCTCACCACGCAAATTGGAAAAAACATCCAAGTATACATTGACGATGTAGTCATCACAACAAAGCAATGGTCATCCCTCATTGATGATCTTTGGGAAAAATTTGACAACCTCGACAATTTCCGTCTCAAGCTGAACCCGACAAAATGTTTCTTTGGCGTTCCTGCGGGAGAACTCCTCGGATACTTGGTGTCTCTAGAGGAATCGAGGCTAATCCAGAAAAACTACAAGCCATCTTGACGATGCGCAAACCAACCAAGCTTAAGGAGATACAACAGTTAACTGGACGAGTCGCAGCTTTGAACAGATTCGTCGCAAGGTTGGGATAAAAAACGTTGCCATTTTACGCGCTTATCAAACAAGAAGAAAAGTTCGAGTGCAATAAGGTAGCAGACAAGGCGATCGAGCATTTGAAGCGTCCAATTTCGACACCTCCAGTATTGGTGGCGCCACGAGAAAAAGAACCTTTGATGTTATACATTGCGGCCACACCTCAGGTAGTCAGTACGGTCCTTGTGTTAGAACGAGAAGAAGAAGGAAAAATCCATGGAGTCTAGCGACCAGTATATTTCCTAAGCGAAGTCCTACCACCATCCAAGAAGAGCTACCCGAATTATCAAAAGTTGGCATATGGAGTCTTCATGTCAGCAAGAAAGCTAAGACACTATTTTTTGGCACACCCGATAATAGTAGTAAATGAGACACCTCTCTCGAACATCTTGAACAATCCAGAAGCTATAGGACGTGTCTTCCTTTGGGGAATCAAGCTTTCCCCTCGAGACATCACATACAAAAAAATAAAAACAATCAAGTCACAAATTTTGTCGGACTTTGTTGCAGAATGGATGGAACTCCAAAACACATGACCCCCAGATTTGTCGAGTACCTGGCATATGAACTTCGACGGGTCCAAGAGACTAGAAGGAGCTGAAGCAGGCGTAGTACTTGTGCCACCGCAAGGCGACAAGATGAAGTATATATTACAGATGACCTTCCCCAACGCATCAAACAATGAAGCAGAATATGAAGCTTTTATTCGCGGGATGAAGATGGCGAAAGCATGTGGCGCTACTCGCCTCAAAATCTTCGGCGAATCTCAGTTGGTTGCCCAACAGGTGATGAAGGAGTGTGACGCAGTCAATGACAACACGATGGCATACAAAGAGGTATACAATGAACTCGAGAAAACCTTCGACGGTTGTGAAGTAAATCATGTGAGCAGACTCAGCAATGATGAAGCCGACGTTCTGGCAAACATCATGTTCCCATACCACTTGGAGTTTTTTGGGAGGAGATTAGTGAGAGATCAACAAAGCTAAAGAAAACGACAGTGCCGAAGCAGCCAAAGAAGAAGGACAACCCCAAGAAAGACTCGGGGGCTCCAGCAGCCCCAAAATCTCATATTTCGGATGAAGAGGAAGAGCTAGAGGAGGTGATGATGATACAAATCCTTTGGATGCAAGTATACTTGGCATATATCACAAAGGAAGAAATACCCGAAGATTCATTAGAAGCACGAAGAGTTATTCGGTGGTCTAAAGCGTTTAAAGTGGTCAAGGGAGAATTATACAAGCAAAATATATCGGGTGTGCTACAGAGATGTGTTACACCTGAAGAAGGACGAGTCATATTAAAGAACATACACAAAGGAATATGTAAATATCACGCAAGCAGTCGAGCAATAGCAGCCAAAGCTTTTTGAGCTGGATTTTACTGGTTAACAGCCATAGATGATTTGAAGGAAATTGTGCGCACTTGCGAAGCTTGCCAAAGATTCGTGTCCAAACCTCACTCTCCAGCAGCAGAATTAATGCCAATATTTCTGTCATGACCTTTTGGACAATGGGGACTAGATATGGTGGGAAAATTACACAAGTCTTGGCCAGGAGGACACGTATATCTACTCGTAGAAGTCGACAGATTCACTAAGTGGATTGAGGCAATACCAGTACCCTCGGCAGATGCAACATCAGCAGTAAACTTCATCAAAAGGATAGTTTTTCGGTTCGGTATCCCTAACAGCATAGTCACGGACAATAGTAGCAACTTCACCTCCTGAGAATTTTAGGATTATTGCGAAGGCGTAGGCATCAAGCTGCAGTTTGCGTCTGTCACACATCCTCAAACCAACGACCAAGTCGAAAAAGCAAACGGTCTCATATGCAATGGCATCAAGAAACATCTGCTTACACCACTTGAAAAAGCGAGACATACTTGGGTCGACGAATTACCGTATGTGTTGTGGAGCTTACGAACAACACCTAATGCAGCGACGTAAGAAACTCTGTTCTTCTTAGTCCATGGTGCTGAATCAGTGCTCCTGATAGAAATAAAGCATAACTCTCCCTGAGTTGCAGAATACGATGAAGAGGCTTCGCAGAAGGCGCTGGAAGATTATGTCGACGCAATTGATGAAGCAAGAGATGTGGTATTATCAAGAGTAAGTGCATATCAGCAGAACCTTAAAAATTAGCACAGTCGACGTTTGCGGCCGAGATCCATTGAAGTCGGCGATCTGGTTCTTCGGCTCAAGCAAGACGGGCATGAGAAGTTGGAATCATCATGGTTGGGGACATACATCATTACCGGAGTTATTCTAGGAGGAGCGTACCGATTAAAGGACAAGAGGACAGGCAAGGATGAAGGGAACCCGTGGAATGTTGCACAACTGCGATGTTGTTACGCCTAGAAGGAAGTCAATATAGTAGCAACTATGTAAACATACATTGTAACTGAACAACTCGCAAGTTTTCAGACGCTCTTTTCCTTTCAGGACACCGAGTGGGGCTGAAAGGTTTTTAATGAGGCAGGCTTGCGACGCTGCAATATGGCATGGCTCGAATAAAAAAATAGTGATGACATATGTTCTTTTCGTTACAAGCAATGCTTGGGGGCTTGAACCCGCAAATTTATAACATAGTCGATTTCGACAATACACACGCTTTGGTCTCACAAAAACCTTGTGAAAAAAGAGTATCGTTATGTCACCCGAGATACTCGGGGAATAAACAGAAAATTACAATACAACCAGAGGAATCTGCTTTGACTCCGTAGGTGTCTCGCAACATTTTGCAACAAGACAAGACAATATAGCAAACGAAGAATTGTCCGCACAAGGACCCGACATTTAAAAACAAGATGTACGATAAGTACATATACAGAACATTCCGCCTTGGCCCAAACCTAAGCATCGAGAAATATAAAGAACTCCTATATCTACCTATCTATATTTTCTCTTGCAGCACGTATATTTTGTGTCGAATCATCGTATCGGTATTCTTTGAAGAAAGAGGTGTCCACCTTGAGGAGTTCATCAATCATCTTTTCGGCGATAGGTGACACGACCGCATTGTGCCAATAAATGTTCACTTTCCTCTTTGACATCTTGAGAAGAAAACTTTTGAAGACCTTGTCAAGATCCAATTTCCAGTGGAAAATCTTCAGCCAGATCAAAGCAAACTTGGCAGCAGCCACCATTTGAGCCTTCACGAAGTCTTGGATATTCACACATCCTTGAACTTGTCCATAATTTCATTAAGATTCTTGGGTTGAGGGTTGCGAGGAAACATGGCATTATATACCATGGCCGACGTACTGTTGCAGAAATCGAGAAACTCTCGAGTTTGGGTAGCACGATCCTGAAACTGGACAATACGGTGTCAGCGAGTCTCGTTCGCCAAAAAATCAATGTCATTAGCTCGGGCAAGACGAAGAAGGCTTTCAACCCGCAAATTTACCCTATGTTCCTAAGTAGCAGTATCCAGAAACGCACCTATGTGAGATAAAGGAAAAAAAGCAATATGTAAAGGGATAGACACATAATAACAATGAAAAAGAGTTGAGACATAAGTAACGTACCAGCCATATCCTGGCTTGCATCAGTCATGAGGTCGAGCATATAATTTTCACGTTGAGCAGATCGAGCGGCGCTGGCATTCGCAGTTTCTATCAGCTCAAGACATTCTTGCGCCCGAGGAAGAGCCATTTATTCCCAATCCGAGGATCGCAAATCGGCTACCTCCTTTTTGATCGAGCCAGGACACGACAGAATAGCCAAGGAAGCACTTTCAGGTACTTTCGTGGAGTGCGAGGCAGCAGGGGAGGTATCGGAGTATCCAGCCCCGGTATAGTTGTAAAAAATTATCTGGAAGACAAAAAATTATCGAAATCAATCATTCGGCAAGGCAACTTTTGCATTCATGGTCATAGCACATTACATAAAGGAAGTTTTTTACAATATACGGCTCATAAGGCGCTTACATAAATGGTCGGGAGCAGCAAAAGGCGAAAAAATTTACAAAAGAAAGGGAGTACAAGTTCGTATAATGGACCTCCGTTTCGGCAGTGCTGGCAGAAGCTGAAGACCTCTGATCAAGGACGGCGATGATTTTCTTCGCGAAAAGCTTGGCATCCTTCACCAGAACCTTCCACTTCTAGGTGTTCAGGCCCTGACAGCAGCAACTTTAGCCCAGTCGACCTTTTGGCCACTGGCTGCCACGAGAGCGAGAGTCCCTTCGACTCCAATCTTCAAGCTTGCTTGGCGATGCGCCAAGGTTGGATCATCCTTTACAAGAAAGGGCTGGACGATCTGGTCAAATCTCTCGGGTTGCATGGTCTTCGGCAAAAAGTGAGGGAAGATGCGTCCAAACGTAGTCCGCGCAGACGCCAAGCACTCGCACAGCTTGCAGTTCAACTCGAGGATAGTGAGAGTATCCAAGAGACAATCTTCGTCTAAGCTCTGGTCCCTGGTATAGTGCTCACAAATTTTCTCTGCTGGAGAAAGGAAGGATTTTATCAATATAGATACAACGTCAGCACGAAAAATGCAAGTAACAGGACAAAGGAAGAGATGGGGTTACTCGAAAATCAGGAGGATTGCGTCTCGAAACAAGCAATTATGTTGTTCTCGCGTTGGACGAGCTTGGCCTCTTTGTCGCTCAAGGCATATCAGCGGCTTGAAGTCTTTGACGAAGATCTTCGACATCAACAACTTCTTTTCAGCTTTTTTGCCAGCTTTCTCGCTAGCTTTAAGCTTTTTCTCTAGATCATTGGCGCGTTCTTCGACACAACGCAATGCCTCTGAAACAAAAAAAATGAATGAAGGAACAAAACAGGAAAGGAACATCAAAAGCATCGGGTGCAGTAAAACTTTACCTCTCAGAGATTCAGCCTCGTCACGGAACCCGATAAAACAGGAGCCTATGTCAACCATCTCCTTCACCAAGGGCTGCAAAAAAGTCGACATATAGAAATGTAGTACCAAGAATTCGAAAATTGGTCGAGTAAATAAAATAATGCGACAAACAAGAGAAGATATCTTACATCATCAAGGAGAGGAGTTAACAGACTCCCGATGGCAATCTCCTGCTTTCCAGTAGCACCCGTCCTAGCCTTCTTCTTTGCCGGTGCTCAGGGGTTGGGCACTGGAGTCGATGCTTATGGAGCAACGTGTGCTGGAGGCGAAGTTTCTGGCATGACATGACGATCCTCAGAAAGGACCAGCGTGTGGGATGCGCTTGTGTTGGCTGGTCCATGAGCTTCGGGCTCCTACTCCTCTTCGTCCTCCTTATCAATATAGCAGCAATTTCAATATGCGGAAACCAAAAAACAAGATAGTTGGAAGTAAAGAAGAAAAACCGTACGAGCTAAAATTGCCAGTAGCAGTGAAGGGGTCGAAGATTTCTTGTTCTTCGGGAGAAGATTTTTCGGCGGCTGGTTCAGAAGGCTTAGATGCGCCGGAATCTTTTTTGTCAGGGTTTCTCTACCTCTTGCGCTTATCCGAAGAAGTTGCAGGAGGAGGAGAGATCGAATGAGAAGATTCAGAAGCTTGTACTGACTCCGAGCCTTTGTCAGAGGAACCCGCACTCTTATCAGATTCCGCGGGTTCCCTCTCGCGAACATAAGTTTCTTGCGAGTCGTCATTAACGAAGGCTCACTCAGATACATCTCCACCTACAGGTAGTGGAGGAAGGGACAAAAGAGTTTGGTGGTCCTGCAGGAAGAAAGAGTGAGACAATACAGAAAACTCATCAGACCCGAATAAAAAACAGTTACAGTTAAAAAGGAGGAGTAAAACTCGAAGGAAAACACTTACAGCTGGAAGTGCATGGACACCACTGAATGGTTCCACGTGACAGGAAGAAGGGACTTCACTCATTTTGCTCAAGGAGGTGAAGCGGCGTACTAGTTTCTCCAAATCCTTCAAGGGAAGATCTTCGGAAACCCTGTAAGAGTTTTATGCGCCCGAATACAACCAAAGGGGATTCTTGCGAGCCTGAAGAGGTTGCACTCGAATCCGCAGAAAGTGTGCAATGATATGCACACCCGATAGTTCTTCCCCTTCCCCTTCAGTATTTTGGAGCTCTTAGATGCGAGCAATTAGCGATTCAGTGGCTGCTTTTTCTTCGGTTGTAGCCTTTGCCTCCAAGGATCCAATCCTCTGAATCTCTTACGAAGAATCAAAGGGAACACGGCCATATTCTTGAAGGAGATATGCCCTAGAGGCAATAATAAAGTGGTTATTATTATATATTTTATGTTTATGATAAATGTTTATATACCATGCTATAATTGTATTAACTGAAACATTAGTACATGTGTGATATGTAAACAACAAAGAGTCCCTAGTATGCCTCTTAACTAGCTTGTTGATTAATGGATGATTAGTTTCATAATCATGAACAATGGATGTTATTAATAACAAGGTTATATCATTGTATGAATGATGTAATGGACACACCCAATTAAGCGTAGCATAAGATCACGTCATTAAGTTATTTGCTATAAGCTTTCGATACATAGTTACCTAGTCCTTATGACCATGAGATCATGTAAATCACTTATACCGGAAAGGTACTTTGATTACACCAAACGCCACTGCGTAAATGGGTGGTTATAAAGGTGGGATTAAGTATCCGGAAAGTATGAGTTGAGGCATATGGATCAACAGCGGGATTTGTCCATCCCGATGACGGATAGATATACTCTGGGCCCTCTCGGTGGAATGTCGTCTAATGTCTTGCAAGCATATGAATAATTTCATAAGAGACCACACACCACGGTACGAGTAAAGAGTACTTGTCAGGAGACGAGGTTGAACAAGGTATAGAGTGATACCGATGATCAAACCTCGGACAAGTAAAATATCGCGTGACAAAGGGAATTGGTATCGTATGTGAATGGTTCATTCGATCACTAAAGTCATCGTTGAATACGTGGGAGCCATTATGGATCTCCAGATCCCGCTATTGGTTATTGGTCGGAGTGAGTACTCAACCATGTCCGCATAGTTCGCGAACCGTAGGGTGACACACTTAAAGTTGGATGTTGAAATGGTAGAACTTGAATATGGAATGGAGTTAGAATATTTGTTCGGAGTCCCGGATGAGATCCCGGACATCACGAGGAGTCCCGGAATGGTCCGGAGAATAAGATTCATATATAGGAAGTCATTTTATGTGATTTAAAATGATCCGGAAGGTTCTATGGAAGGTTCTAGAAGGTTCTAGAAAAGTCCGGAAGAAACCACTATGGAAGGCGGAGTCCGGGAGGGACTCCACCTCCATGGCCGGCCAACCCTAGAGGGGGAGGAGTCCCAAATGGACTCACCCTATGGGGGCCGGCCACCCCCCCACATGGAAGAGGGGAATCCCACCCCAAGTGGGATTCCCACCTTGGGTAGGTTTCCCTATCACATGGAAGGGTTTGGGTTCGGGTCTTATTCGGAGACTTGTAGTCCAACACTTGGGGCTTTCACCTATATAATGAGGGGCCAAGGGGAGGGGGCCGGTCACCCCAAACACCACCAAGGTGGCCGCACCCCTTGAGGCCGGCGCCCCCCTCTCCCAAACCCTAGCGGCTCTCTCTCCTCCACCACATCCCGCACGCTTAGCGAAGCTCCGCCGGATTTCTCCACCACCACCGACACCACGCCGTCGTGCTGTCGGATTCAAGAGGAGCTACTACTTCCGCTGCCCGCTGGAACGGGAGGTGGACGTCGTCTTCATCAACAACCGAACGTGTGACCGAGTACGGAGGTGCTGCCCGTTCGTGGCGCCGTGATCAAGATCTTCTACGCGCTTTTGCAAGCGGCAAGTGAACGTCTACCGCAGCAACAAGAGCCTCATCTTGTAGGCTTTGAAATCTCTTCAAGGGTGAGACTCGATAATATCCTCGTTGCTACCGTCTTCTAGATTGCATCTTGGCTTGGATTGCGTGTTCGCGGTAGGAAATTTTTTGTTTTCTATGCAACGTTATCCTACAGTGGTATCAGAGCCGTGTCTATGCATAGATGGTTGCACGAGTAGAACACAATGGTTTTGTGGACGTTGATGCTCTTGTTATCTTTAGTTTGAGTACTTTGCATCTTTGCGGCATAGTGGGATGAAGCGGCTCGGACTAACTTTACATGACCGCGTTCATGAGACTTGTTCCTCATTCGACATGCAACTTGTATTGCATAAGAGGCTTTGCGGGTGTCTGTCTCTCCTACTATAGTGAAGATTAAATTTACTCTTCTATTGACAACATTAGTATCAACGTTGTGGTTGATGTTCGTAGGTAGATTAGATCTCTATCGAAAACCCTAAACCACGTAAAATATGCAAACCAAATTAGAGACGTCTAACTTGTTTTTGTAGGGTTTGGTGATGTGATATGGCCATAATGTGATGATGAATATGTATGAGATGATCATTATTGTATTGTGGCAACCGGCAGGAGCCTTATGGTTGTCTTTAAATTTCATGTTGAGTAGTATTTCAAAGTAGTTGTAATAGTTGCTACATGGAGGACAATCATGAAAACGGCGCCATTGACCTTGACGCTACGCCGACGATGATGGAGATCATGCCCGAAGATGATGGAGATCATGTCCGTGCTTTGGAGATGAAGATCAAAGGCGCAAAGACAAAAGGGCCATATCATATCACATATGAACTACATGTGATGTTAATCCTTTTATGCATCTTATTTTGCTTAGATCGCGACGGTAGCATTATAAGATGATCCCTCACTAAAATCTCAAGATAATAAAGTGTTCATCCTTAGTAGCACCGTTGCCAAGACTTGTCGTTTCGAAGCATCTCGTGATGATCGGGTGTGATAGAATCAACAAGTGCATACAACGGGTGCAAGACAGTTTTGCACATGCGGATACTAAGGTGGCCTTGACGAGCCTAGCATGTACAGACATGGTCTCGGAACACGTGATACCGAAAGGTAGAGCATGAATCATATGGTTGATATGATGAACACTTTGAGTGTTCGCCATTGAAATCACACCTTGTCTCGTGATGATCGGACTTAGGTGCGGTGGATTTGGTTCGTGTGATCACTAAGACAATGCGAGGGATATTGTTTTGAGTGGGAGTTCACCTAGATTTTTAATTATGTCGAATTAAAATTTGAACTCAATTTGTCATAAACTTAGTCTAAACTTTTGCAAATATATGTTGTAGAGATGGCGTCCCCAATCAATTTTAACCAGTTCCTAGAGAAAGAAAAACTTAAGAGCAACGGTAGCAACTTCACCGACTGGTTCCGTCATGTGAGGATTTTCCTCTCTGGCGGAAATCTGCAATATGTGCTTGATGCACCGCTAGGTGACCCTCCTGCAGAAACTGAAACCGATGAAGTAGAAGCTGTTTACGAGACTCGGAAAACTCGGTACTCTCAAGTTCAGTGTGCCATCCTGTGCAGTCTAGAATCCGATCTTCAAAAACGTTTTGAGCACCACGATCCTCATGAGTTGATGAAAGAGTTGAAAGCTATTTTTGAGACTCATGCGGCCGTGGAATGCTATGAAGCATCGAAACATTTCTTCAGCTGTATGATGGAAGAAGGCAGCTCCATTAGTGAGCACATGCTCGCCATGACCGGGCATGCGAAGAAACTCAGTGACTTGGGAATAGTGATTCCTAACAGACTGGGGATATCGTGTCCTTCAATCACTGCCACCAAGTTACAAGAACTTTGTGATGAACTACAATATGCAGAACATGAACAAGGAGTTACCTGAACTCTTTGGCATGCTAAAAGCTGCTGAGATTGAGATCAAGAAAGAGCACCAAGTGTTGATGGTCAACAAGACCACCAGTTTCAAGAAACAGGGCAAGTCTAAAGGGAAATTCAAGAAGAGTGGCAAGAAAGCTGCCACGCCTCCTGTGAAACCTAAGAACGGCCCTAAGCCTGATGCTGAGTGCTATTACTGCAAGGAGAAGGGACACTGGAAGCGTAATTGCTCCAAGTATCTGGCTGGTCTGAAGAGCGGCCTTGTCAAGAAGAAGAAAGAAGGTATATCTGATATACATGTTATAGATGTTTATCTCACTGGTTCTCGTTCTAGTACCTGGGTATTTGATACTGGTTCGGTTGCTCATATTTGTAACTCAAAACAGGAACTAAAGAATAAACGAAGACTACTGAAAGATGAAGTGACGATGCGCGTTGGAAACGGATCCAAAGTCGATGTGATCGCTGTCGGCACACTTCCTCTACATCTACCTTCGGGATTAGTTTTAAGCCAAAATAATTGTTATTTTGTACCCGCGTTGAGCATGAACATTATATCTGGATCTTGTTTAATGCAAGACGGTTATTCATTCAAGTCTAAGAATAATGGTTGTTCTATTTTTATGAATAATATCTTTCATGGTCGAGCACCAGAAAAGAATGGCTTATTTCTGTTAGATCTCGATAGTACTGATACGCATATACATAACATTGATGCTAAGCGAATTAAATTGAATGATAATTCTACTTATATGTGGCACTGTCGTCTTGGTCATATTGGAGTGAAACGCATGAAGAAACTCCATACTGATGGATTACTTGAATCACTTGACTTTGAGTCACTTGATAGATGCGAAGCATGTCTAATGGGAAAAATGACCAAGACTCCATTTTCTGGTATGATGGAGCGAGCTACTGACTTATTGGAAATCATACATACCGATGTGTGCGGACCAATGAGCGTAGCATCGCGCGGTGGTTATCGTTATGTTCTAACCTTCACAGATGATCTGAGTAGATATGGGTATATCTATTTCATGAAACATAAATCCGAAACTTTCGAGAAGTTTAAGGAATTTCAAAGTGAAGTAGAAAATCAACGTAACAAGAAGATTAAATTTCTACGATCTGATCGTGGAGGTGAATATCTGAGTTATGAGTTTGGCATGCATTTAAAGAAATGCGGAATACTTTCACAATTGACACCGCCGGGAACACCACAACGAAACGGTGTGTCTGAACGTCGTAATCGAACTCTCTTAGATATGGTTCGTTCTATGATGTCTCTTACTGATTTGCCGTTATCATTTTGGAGTTATGCATTAGAGACAGCCGCATTCACTTTAAATAGAGCACCATCAAAATCCGTAGAAACGACACCGTATGAATTATGGTTTAATAAGAAACCTAAGCTGTCATTCCTGAAAGTTTGGGGTTGCGAAGCCTATGTAAAGAAGTTACAACCGGACAAGCTAGAACCCAAAGCGGAGAAATGCGTCTTCATAGGATACCCTAAGGAAACTATAGGGTACACTTTCTATCACAAATCCGAAGGCAAAATCTTTGTTGCTAAGAACGGAACCTTTCTTGAGAAAGAATTTCTCACTAAAGAAGTGACTGGAAGAAAAGTAGAACTTCGATGAGATTGATGAATCTATACTCGTTGATCGAGTAGCGCGAAGGAAGTTGTACTGTACCGCCTACACCGGCAACGAGAGGAAGCTAATGATAATGATCATGAAACTTGAACGAGGAAACTACCGAACCTCGCGGATCGACAAGGGAACGTGCCACTCGATTGGTATGATCCTTGTCTAAATGTCATGATTGTAGATAACAATGATGAGGATCTGCGACGTATGAAGAAAGCGATGATGAGCCCAGATTCCAACAAATGGCAAGAAGCCATGAAATCCGAAATGGGATCCATGTATGATAACAAAGTATGGACTTTGGTAGACTTACACGATAGCCGGAAGGCTATCGAAAATAAATGGATCTTCAAGAGAAAAACAGATCTTGATGGTAATATTATTGTCTATAAAGCTCGACTTGTTGCAAAGGGTTTCCGACAAATTCAAGGAGTTGACTACGATGAGACTTTCTCACTGTAGCGAAGCTAAAATCTGTGAGGATTTTGTTAGCAATAGCTGCATTTTTCGATTATGAGATTTGGCAGATGGATGTCAAAACGGCGTTCCTTAATGGAGATATTGAGGAAGAGTTGTATATGGTACAACCCAAAGGTTTTGTCGATCCTAAAAATGCGACAAAGTATGCAAACTTCAGCGTTCAATCTATGGACTGAAGCAAGCATCAAGAAGTTGGAACCGATGCTTTGATAAGGTGATCAAAGACTTCGGGTTTATACAGTGTCATGGAGAGGCCTGTATTTACAAGAAAGTGAGTGGGAGCTCTCGTAGCATTCACGATATTATATGTAGATGACATATTATTGATCGGGAATGATATAGAACTATTAAGCAGTGTAAAAGGTTATTTGAATAATAGTTTTTCAATGAAAGACCTTGGTGAAGCATCGTATATATTAGGCATCAAGATTTATAGAGATAGATCAAGACGCCTAATAGGGCTATCACAGTACATACTGGACAAGAATCTAAAGAAGTTTAGAATGGACGAAAGCAAGAAAGGGTTCTTACCTATGTTACCAGGCAAGGTCTTGAGTAAGACTCAAGGACCGGCTACGGCAGAAGAAAGAGAAAGGATGAGTAATATCCCCTATGCCTCGGCAGTAGGATCTATCATGTATGCCATGCTATGTACTAGACCGGATATAGCACATGCTGTTAGTTTGACTAGCAGATATCAAAGTGATCTAGGAATGGAACACTGGACAGCGGTCAAGAATATCCTGAAGTACTTGAAAAGAACTAAGGATATGTTTCTTTGTTATGGAGGTGACCAAGAGCTCGTTGTAAGTGGTTACACCGATGCAAGTTGGAACACTGATCCTGATGACTCTAAGTCACGGTCACAGGTACGTGTTTATATTGAATGGTGCTGCAGTAAGCTGGGCAAACTCGAAGCGGTGCACGGTGGCGAAGTCTTCAACGAGAATCAGAGTACATAACGGCTTGGAGGCTTCATCAGAAGCGGTATGGATGAAGAGGTTCATTGTAGAGCTCGGTGTGGTTCCTAGTGCATTGGACCCATTAATCATCTACTGTGATAACATGGGTGCCATCGCCAATGCACAAGAACCAAGGTCACACAAGAGGCCGAAGCATATCAAGCTGCGTTACCACTCGATTCGCGAGTACATCGAAGATGGAGAAGTAAAGATTTGCAAAGTACACACTGATCTGAATGTAGCAGATCCGTTGACTAAAGCTCTCCCTAGGGAAAAGCATGACCAACACCAGAATGCCATGGGTGTTAGGTATATTACAATGTAATCTAGATTATTGACTCTAGTGCAAGTGGGAGACTGAAGGAGATATGCCCTAGAGGCAATAATAAAGTGGTTATTATTATATATCTTTATGTTTATGATAAATGTTTATATACCATGCTATAATTGTATTAACCGAAACATTAGTACATGTGTGATATGTAAACAACAAAGAGTCCCTAGTATGCCTCTTAACTAGCTTGTTGATTAATGGATGATTAGTTTCATAATCATGAACATTGGATGTTATTAATAACAAGGTTATATCATTGTATGAATGATGTAATGGACACACCCAATTAAGCGTAGCATAAGATCACGTCATTAAGTTATTTGCTATAAGCTTTCGATACATAGTTACCTAGTCCTTATGACCATGAGATCATGTAAATCACTTATACCGGAAAGGTACTTTGATTACACCAAACGCCACTGCGTAAATGGGTGGTTATAAAGGTGGGATTAAGTATCCGGAAAGTATGAGTTGAGGCATATGGATCAAAATTGGGATTTGTCCATCCCGATGATGGATAGATATACTCTGGGCCCTCTCGGTGGAATGTCGTCTAATGTCTTGCAAGCATATGAATAAGTTCATAAGAGACCACATACCACGGTACGAGTAAAGAGTACTTGTCAGGAGACGAGGTTGAACAAGGTATAGAGTGATACCGATGATCAAACCTCGGACAAGTAAAATATCGCGTGACAAAGGGAATTGGTATCGTATGTGAATGGTTCATTCGATCACTAAAGTCATCGTTGAATATGTGGGAGACATTATGGATCTCCAGATCCCGCTATTGGTTATTGGTCGGAGTGAGTACTCAACCATGTCCGCATAGTTCGCGAACCGTAGGGTGACACACTTAAAGTTGGATGTTGAAATGGTAGAACTTGAATATGGAATGGAGTTCGAATATTTGTTCGGAGTCCCGGATGAGATCCCGGACATCACGAGGAGTCCCGGAATGGTCCGGAGAATAAGATTCATATATAGGAAGTCATTTTATGTGATTTAAAATGATCCGGAAGGTTCTATGGAAGGTTCCAGAAGGTTCTAGAAAAGTCCGGAAGAAACCACTATGGAAGGCGGAGTCCGGGAGGGACTCCACCTCCATGGCCGGCCAACCCTAGATGGGGAGGAGTCCCAAGTGGACTCACCCTATGGGGGCCGGCCACCCCCCCCCCCCCCCCCCACATGGAAGGGGGGAATCCCACCCCAAGTGGGATTCCCACCTTGGGTAGGTTTCCCTATCACATGGAAGGTTTTGGGTTCGGGTCTTATTCGGAGACTTGTAGTCCAACACTTGGGGCTTTCACCTATATAATGAGGGGCCAAGGGGAGGGGGCCGGTCACCCCAAACACCACCAAGGTGGCCGCACCCCTTGAGGCCGGCGCCCCCCTCTCCCAAACCCTAGCGGCTCTCTCTCCTCCACCACATCCCGCACGCTTAGCGAAGCTCCGCCGGATTTCTCCACCACCACCGACACCACGCCGTCGTGCTGTCGGATTCAAGAGGAGCTACTACTTCCGCTGCCCGCTGGAACGGGAGGTGGACGTCGTCTTCATCAACAACCGAACGTGTGACCGAGTACGGAGGTGCTGCCTGTTCGTGGCGCCGTGATCAAGATCTTCTACGCGCTTTTGCAAGCGGCAAGTGAACGTCTACCGCAGCAACAAGAGCCTCATCTTGTAGGCTTTGAAATCTCTTCAAGGGTGAGACTCGATAATATCCTCGTTGCTACCGCCTTCTAGATTGCATCTTGGCTTGGATTGCGTGTTCGCGGTAGGAAATTTTTTGTTTTCTATGCAACGTTATCCTACAATTCTTGCGTATCCGAAGATTCATCATTAACATAGGGCCACTTCTTGCGCTAGCCTTGGACGGAGTCAGCAAACTTCAAGTCAAAATATCCGACTTCTGGCCGAACGCAAATACAAACACCACCTACATTGTAGATGATGTTCTTTGAGTTGTTGCGGCGGAGGTAAAAAATGCGCTTCCATAGGCCCAGGAAGCACTCGCATAGGGTGACAAAGATGGAGATATGGAGGAGAGAGTTAGGGGTCAGCTGGTGAAGCTGAATCCCATAGATGAAGAGGAGAGCGCAGAGAAACTCATGCACAGAAACAAAAATCCCGCGAATGAGGAAGTCAACAAAGGTTACCTGGAAACCTGAAGGAGGACGAGGGACGCCTGGCATCTGCATCGCCTCCTTGTTGAACAGGCCCAATTTCTTGAGCATCCGTTTGTCCTGCGATGAGATCTTGGATCTCTCCCATCCAGAGATCCTTTCCTTCTCCACACGCTCGCTGATGCCGGGAGCGATGTGCATGGTGAGCTTGGTTCGCGGAGGCATGGTGACGAAGTGGTGAAGCAGAGAGAGGAAGAGGAAGATGAGCACAGGAGGTGCTCGAGGTGGAAGAAGGGCAGAGGCAGGAGCGAATGAATGTGCGGCGCAGCGAAGGGGAAAAATGAGGCATAGGGTAAGAACTTATAGATGGAAGATGATGAAGCTTAACCGTTTGATGGAAATGGGAGGATCCTGGACCTTACGCGTGCTTGTGCGGTAAATAGTTTTTAAACTTTATTTTTGACTGGAGGAAGTTACTGCATGTGTGTCGGGAATATAGGAGGACGTGCAAGGCCCACTTGCGCGACGTGGAGGACGAGCAGAAGTTTTGGATCCACTAAACAGTGGTCTACCAACAGTCGTGTCTTCCCAAGGTGGCCACACATGGCCTTCGTCAGCAACGACGTCATGGTGTTGAAAAAACTTCGAGAGCTGGAGCAATACATAGTTGGAAGAAAACTTCGGGAGCTTATGTCCAGATGCAAGCACCTGTTCATATGCTCGGGGGCTACTCTTATCAGAAGTATTGCATATACTTCTGATAAGATGGCGAGGTGATGATAAAAATACAGAGTTGGTTAAATAACAGAAGTTGAGTCTACAACCAAGTGCAAACACTCTACTGTAGCCTTGGGGGCTACTCCCATCGGGAGCGCTGGTCACGCACCCGATGAAATATAGAAGAAGAAGAAGAAGAAGGAGAAGCAAAATAACAATTTAATATAGAGTTGCAGTCGAAGAACTTTTTCGTACATCTTCGAGTTAAATATAACTCGTCATGTACTCCCATCGGGAGGTCAAGATATTGTTTCACGTATCAACTCGAGAAAATGAAGAATTCCAGTCGTACAAAGGCACTCGACAATATATCCTTAGAGTGCGTCTGCCGCAGTAAAAGCTCTGAATGTCGTGACTCGAAAAAGAGTACATGAAGGTAAAACCCCGGGATCCGTCCTGCGTGGCGTGGCATCGCACACGAATGTGTTCTCCCACTTTATCCGCATCAACAGATGCGAAGAAAATCCAGACGGACACATTGGGTACTTGATAAAATGAAGCTGGAATTCGATTCACGATAAGTGCTTAAGTGGCGCGTGTCGAGTTCGAGTCCAGAGGCTTGAGCTTGAATTAGGTTTATGCGAGTTTGCCACGAGGGCAGTTAATGGGTACCTGATCTGTCAGATGAACCAGCCTCATTTACCATTATTCCTGTACAAAATAGACATTAAGTAAAAGATTCAACATGATTCGAAAGTTTTATTAAATAGACACGCGATTTTACTCGACTCTACGATGGAGATTTTACTCGTCTATGATTCAAGCAAAATCTCAGGGGCTACTAACATAGGTATGCCTAACAGGCATGCCGAATAAAGTACTCTGGTTCTATAAGAAAGCATGAAGCCCATGGACCCGAAACTTTGGAGGCCTAGGAGGTTAAAGATCCGCGGGTTAGGAAGGAAGAGTTGTAATAGGAAAATTTTAGCAATATAGGAAAGGTCCAATATGGCTCAAGGAGTTTGTAACTTGTACGACACGAAAATCCTCGGCTTCGCCTCCTATATAAAGGAGAAGCCGGGGGAGGAAGAATGATCGAAATCATTGTAACCCGAACCACCATAATCTTGAGTTGAGCACCTTTGTTCGGCTGAACCTTCGAGATCTACTTGCCCTCTACTTCTTACGAAATCCTAAGTCTACAATCTGTAGGCATTGACGAGTTAATCCCTCGTCAATGCTTAATAGTTTTTGTTCGAAAGAGCAACGAAAATAATGAGGTAGTGAGATATAAGGAAGACTAGTAGCACAAGGGTTTACACATAATCTTGGCAATGATTCCGATGAAACATATTATTTTGTGATGAGTGGAATCATGTTTCGATAGTTGGTATCGTTGGCAGCGCAAATGAAATTTATATCCAATTGATGGATGTGGTAACTGCACATTTATGTGGATCACTGGATATGGATATCTACATGAAAGTCCCCAAGGGAATGAAGATTCCAGAACAAAAGGATGATCACACAATGTATTGTGTGAACTTACAAGAGTCATTATACGACTTGAAACGGTCGGGTGGAATGTGGTAGAACAGACTAAGTGATTTCCTTTTGCACAAAGAATACTTGAACAACAATGATTTTCCATGTGTGTTCGTTAAGAAATCTACTGATGGATTTTGTATAATTTTTGTGTATGTGGATGATTTGAATATCATTGGTACTACACAAGAGATACATGAGGTTAGTAATCATCCAAAGGTGAAATTTGAGATGAAAGATTTAGGTAGAACCAAGTTTTGTCTCGGTTTGCAACTTGAATATATTTCTTCTAAAATATTGGTTTATCACTCTACTTATATCTAAAATATATTGGAGAAATTCAATATGGATAAAGCATACCCGTCCCAAACACCTATGGTTATTAGGTCTCTTGATA
Source organism: Lolium perenne (assembly GCF_019359855.2). NCBI lineage: Eukaryota > Viridiplantae > Streptophyta > Magnoliopsida > Poales > Poaceae > Lolium > Lolium perenne. The sequence goes on from NC_067245.2 coordinate 264,927,379, forward strand.
AATACAAAGACCCTTTTAGATCTAAGGATGACGATGAGTAGATATTGGGACCAGAGTTCCCATATCTTTGTGGAATTGATGCACCTAATGTATCTAGCAAACATCACGAGACTTGATATATCGTTTGTAGTTAATATATTGGCTACATACAACGCATCACTAATGAAAAGGCATTGGGTTGGTGTGAAGAATATTCTAAGATATCTTGAGAGCACAAAAGATCTTGCTTTGTTCTATTAGAAAAACCAAGGGAGAACCCTGGTGGGCTATTGCAATGTTGGATACTTATTAGATTCCCACAATGCCAGATCGCATACTGGTTTTGTCTTCTTACATGGAGGTTGGCCTTATCATGGAAGTTAACAAAGAAAATTTTGGTGGCTACATCCACGAATCATTCTAAGATAATTGCTTCGTACGAAGCATCACGGGAATGTGTATGACTTTGCAGAATGATGAATTTTGTTTAAGGTTTAAGTGGGATTGGTTCACTGGGATCACCCACCATTATCTATGAAGATAATGTTGCGTGTATTGTGCATATGCAAACATGTTATATTAAGATTAATATTACAAAGAATATTGCTCCTAAGATTTTTTATCCCCATGAGCTAAAAAAGGAAGGAAAATAAGGATTTTGCAAACTAAGTCACGTGATAACCTCGCTGATTTGTTTAGCAAGTTCTTTATTTCATAAAAATGTATATGGAATTGATACGAGGGGACTTTTTTAATTGCAAAGTCGGGGGGGGGGGGGGGGGGGAGGGAGAAATATCCCAGGTTATAATCTATTGAAGATTATCAGGTCTTAGGTATTGCACTCTTTCCTTTTTTTGATTTTTTCATTACGGTTTATCGTGTAAGGTTTTTAATGAGGCAATATCAGTGTAAACATGGATGACATTTTTCATTTCATCCTTATTTTCCCATGGTGTTTTTAGAAGGAGTTTTTTATGCCATATAGTACATTTCTCATGAATTTTCCCACTTGCAGGAACTGATTCCCAAGATGATCGGTTGTAAAGACAAGCAAGGATGGGGGGTTAGGATTTATTTTATTAGGGATAATTCTGTACTTGTAAAACTAAATGTGGTTGATCCTATAACAAAGGTCCCGGCAGTTGCCTCATGCCTGCTCCCACACGAACAGACGTGATCATTCTCCGCTCGCGTCCCTTGCCCATGTATGTAAACTGAGATCATTGATGGGACAAAAGCATCTCCACTCGTTTGAAAGCCCAGGCCGTTTTATGATGCTAAATAGGGTCATATGAGGCAATTTTAGGCGTGGAGGGGGCATCCCCCCCCCCCCCCCCCAGACGGTGATTTTTACATAGTTCAGCGAGTTTAGAAATGATTTTGACACGAATCATTTCGACACATAAATATATACAAAGCAAATAGTTCAACAAAGGAAGCTCATAATTTAACAAGTTTTGAAACACAAATTAGAACACATCAAATTAGGTGTTGCCTTTGTCCTCCATAGGTGCTCGATCCACCAGATCGTTTTGCAGCTGTTGATGCACATGTGGATCTAGGATCTCTTGACATATAGCAAGGAAAAAAGGCATCCCACGATGCTGGAACCTCTTGATCATGCTCTTCAAGAGGAACCTGTCTGAAATATTGTTTCGCCCCTCGCTCTCAAGCACTAGATCCGTCCGCTCACTCTCAATGATCATGTTGTGCAACATCACACAAGCATTCATCACCTTCCACATCTGATCTTGCCGAGAAGAGGGCTTGAGATAGTCTTCAGAAGTGTTGACTAAGTTGGATAGATGTCATCTGCAAGGTAGTATCCCTTGTTGTAGTGGTTTCCATTGATCACATAGTCCACCGGGTGAGCATGACCCTCAGCAAGCTTGACGAAGATGAGCGAGCAGGATATTGATGTCGTTGTTAGATTGTGACATACCAAATAAGGGTCACCAAATCCAAAGATCATGCGTAGCCAGGGCCTCAAGTATCACACACCAACTTGAAGTAGGTGCCGAAGTTTCGGATGGCATAAACAATCTTGAGGAAGAGCTTTCACCCTTCCTAAAACGGCACTTCTGGTGCAACGAATCCTTTATAAAGTAGTCGGCATACAACATGTAGTAACTCTCCATCCGCTGCCTTGGCTTGCATCTCTAGCGTCTTGGCGCCGAACCTCCGCGCCGTGTCTTAGCATTCCCCGCGTACATGCCGGCCAGGCAGGCAAGGATCATCATGTGCTATTCATCATCGGCGGTTACGACGGTTTCCTCTTCCATCAGCTCGGTGGACATCTGCTCATCTCCGTCATTGGTGAAGTCCATGGTCGAGCAAACAAAACGCGGAGCACCTAGCGGGCGTGGTGGGCACGCAGTTGACCGCGGAGCTGCCCGCGATGACGAACCACCGAGAAAATATGATCAGTAGGGAGGATGAAGGTTGGTGCGGCAGTGAATGGCCTTTTTAGCGACATGGGCGCGGCGGATGGGATAGGGCGGTGCCGGTGGCAACATGGCGGCGAGGGGGGGGGGGGAGAGGGGCTGTGTCGCACGAGGGCAAATCTTGGTGGGGAATACATGGTGTCTCGCTCTGGCACACTCCCCTTTTCGCTTCATCCGGTGTCCCCAATCACCCCCCAACGCCTTGTGGTTCGGCCTGGCTTCGCCGGCGCCAACATCCTGGCCTTGGGCAGAAACAATCCGGCGGAAGACTGGGAAAAAATGTTTCATTTGGCGGAATAGAAGAACTCCTGGTGACGAGTGGAGATGCTCTATGACAGTGTTGGATTCATTCTCCACTTGATTGATCACAGATGTAGGTCGAGCGGTGTTGTCGATTACAATTGGTTTGCTGTGCATGGTGGATTACAAGCGAAAGCAAAGACGAAATTCAAACAGGAAGTCGTGGTGATGATGAAGTTCAACGGCGACGAGGCAAGGTTCGGACCGATCGACGCTCTTCAGACGTACTCCTGGTGGCCGACCGGCTGGTAGGAGGCGATGAACACGTCGCCGTAGACAAGCCCGGCGAGGCCGCCCCCGATGAGTGGCCCGACCCAGTACACCCAGTGGCCAGAGAAGTCGCCGGCTACGGCGGCGGGGCCGAAGGAGCGTGCCGGGTTCATGGAGCCGCCGCTGAATGGTCCCGCGGCCAGGATGTTGGCGCCGACGATGAAGCCAATGGCAATAGGCGCTATGGTGCCGAGGGAGCCCTTTTTGGGGTCGGCCGCCGTGGCGTACACCGTGTACACGAGCGCGAAGGTGATCACGATCTCCATCACCACGCCCTCGATCTCGCTGATCCCGCCGACGGCGTGTGTCGGGATAGGCTGCAGAAGGAAAAGCAGGGAGTACATTTTACAGTGTGGTACTGCTTCAGAGTTCAGAGTAACATGGCAAGAGTTCTTTGCACGAGCTTAAAAAGATAGCTTATGCCAACCTCGCCGTGAGTGACAAACTGCAGGAGCAGGCATGCCACGGAGGCGCCGAGCAGCTGGGCGACCCAGTAGAAGAGCCCGGTGAGGATGGTGATGTGGCCGCCGACCGCGAGGCCGAACGTGACGGCGGGGTTCAGGTGGCCGCCGGAGATGTTGGCGGCCATGGCCACACCGACGAAGAGGGCGAACGCATGGGCGATCGCGATCGCCACCAGGCCAGCAGGGTCCAGCGCGCCACCGTCCGTCAGTTTCCCTGTTTACACAAGACAAGTTTTCAGTTATCAATGGAGCCAATAAGCCGGAACAGATTTCCCGGGCAGATATTTGGAACAGCTAGCAGGAGGAGCTCACCGTACGAAATGGCGGACCCGACGCCGGCGAACACGAAGAGGAGGGTGGCGATGAACTCGGCGATATAGGATCTGATGGACGTGGCGCTGAACGAGTCGCCGAAGCTTCCAGTTGCAAGCTTCACCATCTTTTAATCGCTTTTCTCTCTCTCTGTATGAATGGAAAAGTGCCTTCAGGCTAAGAGTTAAAAGTCTGACTGCTTACTGATGCTGGGGGTTCCTTCTAATTAGCCTCCATTTATACAAGTGAGATGGCTCTAATGGCCCGATGCCCTGCCAAGAAAATGCATTACAATATCATGGGCGGTGCTAAATGATCACCACAATGTTCATGAGATAAGCATTAATTGTATTTTGTGGTTGATTTTGGCCGACCAACAACCCTGGTTTGCTGAACTTTGTGTTTGTTGCAATTGTTTAGACAGCAGCCGCGTTATGATACACCACAAGACAACGAGGAGAAAAAAGCCCATGCTTAAACAAATCTTTGGCGGTGCATTCGAACGGCCGAACTGTTGTATATATGCTCCCTTTACTTCTCGTTTTGCACCTATTGAAATTAGGTGTGTTCATTCAATCTTATGAATGTTAGTTCAGGATTATCATTTTCCCTGATGTCATGATTCCTAAACAACACTATCCTACTATATGGGAATTGATTGGTTGGATCATTGTTATTGAAGTACTGCATCATAAATATATTACAACCAGGAGCTATAGTTCTCCAGTTCCCTGCAATGCAAGAGTACATCGGCAAGTCACAATAGATACTGTATTATGCAGTAATCCATCATTATTCATACATGTAAATAATGTAATAAAAGTAACATAGAGCAATTTAGAGAGGTTGGGTGGCAGTGATCCAATGAATATCGATACTCCATTTGGAGCAGGTGAAGCATACAAAATTAAACTAAATAAGCTTGTCACTGGTAGAGCAATTAAAATTGCAAATTGAGCAATATTATACAATACTAGTGTGCTGCAATGAGTGGAGATGACTTCATTAGATGGTGAGACCAAAAAAGCCTATCGTCTTTATGCTGCAACCCATGGTGAATTTTTGCGAAAAAATCTTTCCCTTCTGGTTGCACAACTCGGTAATTTTTGCAGCTTTTTCTGGGATTTCACTTCAACATTTTGTACAGCTAACTGTTTTTAGATGTTGTTCAGCTAACTTCAGTAAGGCTAAGGTTAACTGGGATTAACACTGAAGGGCTTCCCTAAAATTGCATCATAACCAATGCAATTTCAACCTTCTGTGAGAAGTGGAATAATTTTCTGTCCTTCATACTAATCAATAATATAAATACTCCCTCCGTTCTTTTTTAATTGACTCAAATTTAGTACAAATTTGTACTAAATCCGAGTCAATTAAAAGAGAACGGAGGGAGTATTTTTTACCGAAGTGGTTAACATCTATGCAATTATTTCGCATCTTAATAATTTAAACTCATATTTCTTATCGACGTGGTTAACACACCGATGCATATGGTCCGACTAGCTCAGCGTCACAGGGGCATAAATGTCAAAAATCAGGGACATCTCTACATTGTACAAGGCGCGTTGTGATGTTTCGGCGATGTTCTAAAAATGATCTAACACCTTGTTTGGATACCAAGAATTGAATTTGATTCACTCAAATGGATTTAAATAAATTCTGGTAGGGTTTGCATTAAATTTTTGTCATAAAATATTTCAAGTTTAGTATTTATGTTTCAATGTCACATGGAAATGGAAGTGTGCTCATTCTATGAAATGAACCTCGTATCGACACCCAAAAAAAACTGCTCGCAATCAACCAAAATTTGATAACCATTGTCCATAATGAGAGCCTCAAATGCTATCTATATGTTTTCTAGGTGTCATTCAACATAGGAAATCTTGATATATAGGAAATCTTGAATTTTGGACTTAATGCTGTCTGTCTCACATTTGATAATAGTGGAAGAATTTCGCACGTTAAGTCCAAAATTCAGATTGAGGTTCACTTGCACAATCCTGAAACCTGATTAGACGCTTGCGACTTAGAAATAGTTATTTTTTGGTTATTTCAGAAATAGCGAAACTGTTGGAGTACACCTTCAGCTTCCAGATATTATGCCTAACTTTAAGTCAGGTAGCTCGATTTCTTGCAGCAAGCAGCATGGCATCCGAGCCTTCCGGCATCAGCCTAGCAAAGGCAAGGTATCATGGGATGGCCTACTTGGTGCTATTTGAACTCTGCTAATCGATCGATCCCACATAAGCCGAACACAAGGAAGATATTGTTAGAGACCGTTTAATCACTCGCATACAGATTTCACCGAAAAACTCTTGTAATAGTGATGTCTTCTGTTTCTCTCCTCCAGCGCCTCGTGAGATGGCGCCCGTGGGTGTCGAGAGATGATCCGAAGCAAGCCGTCAAAGTTCTTGTCACGGGAGCCGCAGGTAAACACCCCAAGTTCAGAAGCTCATACTGTCATACACTGAATCAGGCAATAACCTCTTACTGATCAGAAGGAAAAGAGCTCACACAAGTGCGTGCATTGTTGCCTCGCAGGGCAGATTGGGTATGCCATCGTCGCCATGATCGCGAGGGGCCAGATGCTAGGACCGGACCAGCCGGTGGTCCTCCACATGCTCGACCTCCCGCGCGCCGCCGACGCCCTCAACGGCGTCAGGATGGAGCTGATCGACGCTGCGCTGCCTCTGCTCAGAGGTATACCTGCACTGCACTGCATCCATTTTTTGTTTTCAGCTTCCTAGCTTAGCCAGGTTCCAAGGCGTTGTAGGCTGTAGCTACGCGTGTTACAGAAGAAGTATTTTGTCACAGGAGTTGTGGCGACGAGCGATGAGGCCGAAGCCTTCAAGGGCGTCAACGTGGCCATCTTGATCGGCGGATGGCCGAGGAAAGAAGGGATGAAGAGGAAAGACCTGATCGCCAAGAACGTCCCCATCTACAAGTCCCAGGCCTCTGCTCTGCAGCAGCACGCCGCGCCCAACTGCAAGGTGTGACGCACCGGCACGGTACAATTAGAGAGTGCTAAGAATCGCCAAGTATTCCAACGAACTTTTAACCGGAGCTGATCCCTTTGCAGGTTCTAGTAGTGGCTAACCCTGCGAACACCAATGCGCTGGTCCTCAAGGAGTTCGCCACCTCGATCCCCGCCAAGAACATCACCTGCCTCACGCGGCTCGACCACAACCGCGCCCTGGGCCAGGTTGCCGAGAAGCTGAACGTGCCCGTCGGCGACGTCAAGAACGCCATCATATGGGGGAACCACTCCTCGACCCAGTTCCCCGACGCCAGCCACGCCACCGTCAGGACTGAGCTCGGCGAGAGACCGGTGAAGGAGCTCGTCGCCGACGAGAAATGGTAGCTGGCCGTGTCTTATCCCTATCACGTCGCCTTCCTTGGCACGGTGGTCTTACAGATTAAGCTGAACCAACTGCCGTCTTTCTTGTGTGTACATGGCCAAAGGCTGAGGGAGGAGTTCGTCAGCACCGTCCAGCAACGCGGCGCGGCGGTGATCAAGGCGCGTAAGCTGTCGAGCTCGCTGTCCGCCGCCAGCGCTGCCTGCGACCACATCAGAGACTGGATCCTTGGCACCCCAAAGGTACAACCCCATAGGATGCCATGACTATCTCTTGTACTATCACTATGAACTTGCAACTACGCCAACAGTGTTTTGCACCGTCTTAGGGTACTTGGGTCTCCATGGGCGTATGCTCCGACGGAAGCTACGGCATCCCCGAGGGTACCTTCTTTTCGTTCCCGGTGACTTGCGACAAGGGGGAGTGGTCAATCGTGCAGGGTGAGCGTTTTCAAGTTGATAGCAGAGATCGTTTGCATTGCATCGCAGCGTTATGCTTCTCCTCAAACAATTTGTGTATTTGTTTCAGGTCTTCAGATTGACGACTTTGCACGCTCCAAGATGGAGGCCTCGGCAAGCGAGCTCAAGGAAGAGAAGGCCGTAGCCATAAATATCCTCTGATCTAATGTAAACCAATTGTTTCAGTAAATAAACCAGCCCTGGTCATGAATACACGACAGAACTACAATGGCTGAAGCGGAGCTTCAGTTCACGTTCAGTTTGGCCTTGTTGTATTAACAGAAATTAAAGAGAAGTTTCACTCATGGATCCATGATCACATGAAAAGAGGAAGAAAGTGCGCGCAGAGAAGGTTGAATGTGCTCGGTAACTATCAAGAACACATCATCGTTAGTAGCATCTTCCTAAAAGAGCAAACTATTCTTACGAGAAAGAAAACGTAACAAATTACACGTACTCACAGGTGCAAAAGTCTTGCATCGGACATTGTTAACAGCACACTATCTAATGGGTCATTCATGTTATCGTGTATAGATCACAATTACAGGTCATGTGTCTTGAGTTAGTGACACCTTACCGTGGTAGTTTCTTTGATTTAATTAAACTAGGGAATCAAACTGGAGCTGTGAGTCTGAATTGTTTGTAGCACAGTGAACCACCAGGATAGCACGAGCTGGCGTAATGAGTTCTCTTTGCCGCCAGCATCTGTTTCATTTGGTCCAAATATAATTTTGAACTTAGCAAATATGTACTTTCCCAATGCATCAACGCCAGGCTCAATGAATCTCCCAGAATTCTCGTTTTCTACCTCACTTGGGCTGCCAACTTATCAGTTTGTACCGTTACTGATCTGTTCGCTGGTACTCTTTGACAGATACAAGATGATGGCATTTCATGGAAATCATCTCGTCCATGTCTGGCATCATCGGGTTCCCCCATAAGGCCCCTCTGGATTTTCTTTACCTTCCGTGAAAATATATCCCAACCCATTTGATTCCGTGCCTGAAATAATACATTGAGCTTTTTCGTGTTTGGGCGAATAGTTCTCTTGTGGCCCATGTATCGCCTGAAGATTAGACACGACGTAAAGACCATTAGCATATAAAATATATAATCAAATGAGTATAACTAAACTACCAGCAACATACACAACTATGCAAACCATACAAAGAGACTTGTAGCATTAGGGATAAGATAGAGTGTGGACCCAACCTCAACACTTGTTTGCACTGTGTTACAATATACTCCCTCCTTCCAAAAAGATAAAGCATATATATTTTTTCCTAAGACAACCATTTTAAATTTTGACCAAGTTTATAGAAAAGATATTGATATCTACAATACCAAATCAATATTTAATTGGTACTATAAATATCGATATTTATTTCTGAAAGCTTGGTCAAACTTAAATAAGTTTGAGTTGGGACAAAACTTATATGGTTTATCTTCTGGGAAGGAGTAATCTACAAAGGCATTTTCTAGAATACACGGAGCTATCCACAAAAAAGACGGGTGTATTACCTGCGGCCAGCTAATACCTTGGCCATGTTTCCGTTATTATTTGTAACAAAAACATCACTCTCATCACAGACAATGAAGTCAACTGCAGCCAATCGTGAAGAAAAAGGAAGGAATGGTTTCAAATCATCCCCAACAAGCATCTCCTTGGTGTAGAAGTTTGGAAAGAGTTCCCGCAGAGGTCGGAGAGTTTCTTCTCCGCCATATATTTCTCCAGAAGCAACATACAGGTAAGTTTCATTGCCAAAACCAAGAGCTCGCAGCAGTAAACCAATTTCATGTGGAGTTAATGGACATTTTCCCCTAGTGCGCTCATCCTCAGCACTCAGGTCCTGCTAGGAATGAATGTAAAATCATTTCACAATTCAAAACTTACTCTAAATGAAACCAACTGACCAACATCCAATCACCGGAAACATCACCATTAAAAGCATTAAGTTATCTCACATAGCATGTTCTTTTAAGGAAATCCTACTCAACATACACTTGTAGGTACAAAGACGAAATGCAAAACCCAGCAAATATCCAATCATAGTTATGGACCCATCTGTTGAGAACAATACGATAGGGAAGTCTCACCAAGTTTCAGAGTTCTTACAGGTAATGTATCCCATCGTTTCCTGATTTCAGCGAGTTCCTTTCTTTCTTTTTCACCACCACCGTAGTAGCAGCCAGAAAATGCAAGCATGTCAGGTTCAAACCTAAGGTATAAACAAAAGATTATCTTTATTAAATATGAGTACTTTCAGGGAAAATGTTCATAAATTCCATTTAGGGAGGAGTATACCTCAAGTGAATGGCGACATATCGTGAGCTCATGGTTCTCAGCCTCCGCACCAACTTTCTACCCAGACTTTGTATGGATCGTGTAAATCTTAACGCATGAAAGTTTACTCGACACCGTAACTTCTGCAATTCTTCATCAAGCTCACCGGTGAGCCGATAATCAAACTTAGTTAGTTGCAAAGCCTGCAAAAATTTCATCTTCAAGTTAATAGGCATGTGTAGTTACATTTATATATTCATCAGTACAAATAACTAATGTTTTATATATGTTGCCAATTAATAAAGCTATTAATACACCTCTTAATAGAAGGGAAATCAGGATGTGTTCTCTTAACAAATAAATGAACTACCAAGTTTACCATGCGACAGGTAAGCAAGTGGATAATCAAATGTTCACATTATCACCATGTAACTGTCTATACTCAACCAGATGAATAAGATGGTTATCTTGAAATTAAACGAACTAATAAGTACTCCCTCCGTTTCAAATTAATTGACTCAGATTTTGCTTTGATACAAGCCAAAGCTGAGTCAATTAATTTGGAATGGAGGTAGTAGGAAGGCTGAGAACCAAAATATCTTCTGTGTTTATGTAATGGCATGCTTTACAATGAAAGAAGTCATAAATAGCAGGAAGTATTTGATAAACAGGAAGCAATATGCAACAAGTTCCAAACCAATGCACTTGCTTGGTTTACTTACTCGCCTTCGCATCAGAATAGGCAAAACTTCATCAATGTAAAACTCAGGCATGGACTTTCTAGGTGCACGCATAGTCCATGGGAGTTTATCCATTGATGTCATCACTTCATAAGGGATCCTTTTAACAACAGTTACATCCTTTGACAGGTATGAAATGAACCAGTCCGCATCAAAAATGTCGGAGAAGTCACTGCATATAGCACACACAGTATGAGGACAAGTCTCTGCCAGTTACAATCAACTATAACAATCCCATGTGAATTCAAATTTTTAGGTCACCTGTCATCCTTCCAGAATGAGTGGTGGTCTAACTCAGGTACAACAAGTGTGGCATTCAAAATCCGGGCAACAACAACAGCATCTATTATCTGGAAACTGAAGATTCATAATGGTAATACAATGGATAATAAAAACAAATCAATTACAAGTTGAAAGAAAATTATACCCCTATGCGCTGTTGGTTTAGGCCCCCGCTAGTTCCAATGAGCAAGTAACCGGTAGAACTGTTCTCCGGCACGGCAGCTGAAAGACGAACACAGATAAAACCTGAAACATTGTATCTTTAATCGGTCTTCACGTTACTGACTGAGTAGACTAACCTCTTAACTCTGGGCTCCTCCCACTGCATCCGTAGTACAAGTTGGAATACCTTGATTTCCAAATATCAATGGGTCCATTATTTCTAACCTGCACATATTCGGGAGGGAGCAAAATCAATTGAGAAACCTACAAAACGAACTTCTCACTCGAATTCCTTCAATTAGTTCCTAGTAGGTTACAATGCGACAGGTATAGGCGTGTACTCATTCCGTATTTCACTGATAAAACTCGAATTCTTTCTAGGGTAACTACACTCAACAATCTCAACAAAATTCTGTCGAATTATACAGTAAAAGGGTCCAAGCGGTCGCCAATTACCTGATTGGACCGCCACCGGCTCCGGATCCGCGACCAGTCGGCGTCGGTGACGATGTGCCCGGTGAAGAGCGATACGAAGCCTAGAACGAATAGAGCCGTGCCGAGGAATAATGGTGAAGGCGGCGCCCTCCTCGCCGCCTTCGGCGAGGCGGAGCCCACACCGGAGTGTGGCTTCGCCGGATCAGGCTTCCTCCCCATGCCGCGCCCTTATCTGGTCGTACCCCACGGGAAGCAGACCCGAGTGTGCAGAACCTGCAGCCTCGGCGGCGCCGAGAACGCCGGAGTGGAGCTGCTGCACTAGATCGTGGAGGCGCGTGAGCTCGCGAAGGGGGCTTCCATGGCGAGTGGAGGAAGCAGTTGTGTGAACGCGGAGTGGGGCGTGGGGCTGTGCCGGGGCCCACATGCCATAGATACGTAAAGGCAGAAAGAAGGAAAACTCATAGAACTGGGCTGAATCTTCTTCTTTTTCTGCCATAGCGGATGTGTTGTGGTATGTTGGCCCATCTCGATTTGTGGGCTTGCTTGTGTATTTTTTTTTTGTCTGTTCACTCCTATTATGCCTAGCTAGATTAAAAATGGGCCACATGTTCTCTCTCATATTCTGCTCTCGACACATTTTTTTTTTAGGGTAAAACACAATATATTAAGCAAGCAAGTCGCCTCATTAAAAACCTTCCAGTCCCCTTCGATACCCTGGTAAGGAAAAGATTGCGTCAGAAACTTGCTGCCCGAGTTCAAATCATAGTTACATCAGAGATTACATCCTGAAGCACATGGTCTGGTGGATCACCATCCCAAACTATAACCTGATTTGTATCAAAACTATATCTAGCTAAATTGTGAGCTACCCTATTTGAATCTCTTGGACAATAATTGAAGGAAATTCCACCCATCCTCTGAGCAATCTGAAAACAGTCCAGAAGGATCGCCGTGTATGGAGTCCAAATTTCAATATCCCCATTGCAAGCATTCACCACTTCTAGATTGTCAGATTCTACGATTGTTGGAGAGCATTGAATATTCTCTAAAAGCTCTAGACCTCTTTTTAAAGATGTAGCCTTAGCTGTCGAAGAGTCCACAATGTTAGCAAATGGCCATGCACCTCCTGCAATTGCTTCCCCTCTTGAGTTTCTTATTACAGCTGCTGCTGCCCCTATTCCCGATTGGAAGAAACTTGCATCAACGTTCAGTTTATAGGTTTTTGGAGGTGGTTTAGTCCATCCATTTATCTTGGGAACTCTAATATGTGTCGCTGCTCCATAATTTGTTGTGATCGCATGTATCGAGAATGTTGAAGTTTTTGCATTGGCAATACTCTCGCCTTTCACCGCTTCGCGACGTTGCCACCATATGTACCAACCAGCAACCAATATAGTTTGCCAGAGCGATCAACTTGACACAAATCCTTAATGTAATTCCATAGACCAAGATCTCTCCACACTTCCTTTGCTCTCAGATAGGTGAAAAGTAAATGTTTGATATCTTCACAGCCTTGTTTCCATATGGGACATTGTGCAGCAACATTTATATGTCTATTAGCTAAGACTCCCATGCCCGGTACTAGGCCGTGTAGCTCCTTCCAGCCGAAATTTTTTACCTTCAAGGGAACACTCAATTTCCAAAGTTCTTCCCATACCGGATTTACTTGTACTAGTCCTTGTCCATCCGCTCTTCTTGATCTTATGCCAAATTGGTGTTCCCATTCTGTGTGATAAGCCGGTCTGACTGTAAGGGTGAAACTTTTTGATTTATGCCATGCTATGAAGTCATCCTCTAAGTTTCGGCTTATGGAATTTTCAGAATCTGTTGTACATCATATGGATTAAAGTTTGAATTTATCAAGTCTTCATCCCATGCACCAGTATAAGGATCTATTAGCTCATCTACTGTTCTCAACAGGCAATGTCCTCTATCTGTTTGAATTCTCCAATTAACACTAGTTGAAATCCAGTGATCAGTCCATATATTTATATTTGTACCATCGCCGACTCTCCAAATATGTCCCCTTTTGAAAGTATTCAGACCTTGCACAATGCTTTGCCAGGTGAAGGAAGAGCCCTTCTTACGGCCTGCTTTTAAGAGATGTACATTTGGATAGTACTTTTCTTTTAGAACTCGTGCACAAAGAGAATCAGGACTGGATAAAAGTCTCCAGGATTGTTTTGCTAGCATTGCTAGATTGAAAGTATGGAGATCTTGAAACCCCATTCCCCCTTCCCTCTTCGGAATACACATTCTCCACCATGCGCACTAGTGCATTTTCCTTTGTTCTTCTGTGTCCCCCCACCAGAATGCAGCTATTGCATCAGTCAAATCTTTCAAGACTTTTTTCGGTATTTTAAACACTGCCATGGCAAAAACCGGTATAGATTGAAAAATTGCTTTTATTAAGATCTCCTTAGCTCCCATAGAGAGAAGTTTTTCCTTCCAGCCACTTAATCTTGCAATAATTCTCTCAAGCAAATAGATGAAATTATCACTTTTGTCAATCCCAATCATAGCTGGGAGACCCAAATATCTACCTGAAAGTGCTCCTGTCATAACATTCAGCTCGGAACAAATATCAGCCTTTACTTGCACCTCCATATTAGGACTAAAATATATGCTGCATTTTGCTTCACTAACTAGTTGGCCCGAATTTGCACAGTATTGATCAAGAACCTATCTCACCGAAGTTGCATTAATTAAATCTGCCCTCATAAGGATCAGGGAGTCGTCAGCAAAAAGTAAATGTGAAACTAACGGTGCATTCCTGCACACCCTTACTCCTTCAATGCCACGAACTTCCTCTTGGTAAGCCAGTAAACTCGATAAACCCTCTGCACAAATAAGAAAGAGATAGGGAGATAGCGGATCTCCCTATCTCAACCCCCTGGAAGGTGTAAACTCCTCAGTCTCCTGATCATTATATCTCATCTTGTACTTCATAGATCTGACACATGCCATCGGCAGTTCTACAAAATCCATATGAAAGCCAAGCTTGATGAGCATTTTTTCCAAGAAATTCCACTCAACTCTGTCATAAGCTTTATGCATGTCAAGTTTAGCAGCACAATAACCAGACTTCCCCTTCTTCTTGTTCTTGATTGTATGGAGGCACTCATAAGCAACAAGAATATTATCAGTAATAATTCTTCCAGATACAAAAGCACTTAAAACAGGGGAAATAACTTCATCTAGTACATGTTTAAAACGAAAGTCAATCATTTTAGATATTACCTTATAGATGACATTACACAAACTAATTGGCCTGTATTGGGAGATGAGTTCTGGATCGTCAATTTTCGGGATCAAGACAATGATGGTGTCATTCCAGCCTTCAGGAATAATTTTGTTGTTGATTGCATCTAACACTTATTTTGTAAGAATATTCCCCAGAACGTGCCAGCATTTTTTAAAGAAGATTGCATGTAAACCATCTCTACCCGGGGCTTTCATATCTCCAATAGAGAACAAGGCTTTTTTTTACTTCTGCGGCTTCAAATGGTTTTCTCAATTTATCATTCATCTCCATAGTGACCCTTGGGTTACCATAAACTTCAGTAGAGAAAATACCAGCGAAGTAGTCTGAAATCATTGGATTTAGATAGGTTTTCCCCTCAACCCATGCTCCATCCGGGTTCTGTAGCTTCTTGATCTTATTTTTCTGTTTCCAGACATTGGCCGAATTATGAAATTATGCAGTATTTTTATCTCCATATTGTAGCCAATTTATTCGACTTCTCTGAGCCCAATAGATTTCCTCTATTTCAAGCAAATCCTCTATTTCTTTTGAAATTTCCTTATGTTTCTTATCATTTAATTCGGTCAGCTCCCCAATCGACACACGTTCAAGCTCCTTTTGTGCTGCTCTAATTCTCTTTTTGTTACTCCTCAAAACAGAACGGTCCCATCTATGAAGATCGATATGCACCTTACTCAGCCTACCCGCCAAATCCAAGTTTGACTTCTTTGTGCTGTCCAAAGCTATATCTACTATCTTTGTAAACCGGTTCTCTTTCAACCACTTTGCTTCCACAGGGAGAATAGCTGGACCCAGATTGGGCTGGACCGAAGATTCTTCCAAAGATAGGAGCAGGGGTCGATGATCAGACCTACTATATGGTAAATTTTGGAGGACTGCATTTGGGAATTTGTCCCTCCACTGATCGTTTATCAGAGCTCGATCCAGTCTTTCTCTAATCAGCTCCCGATGCCACCCCCGATGCCACGTGAATTTATCACCTTTATACCCCATATCCTCCAGGTTACAGTCCACCAAAGCATCCCTAAAAGCTTGCATGAACTGTATTGGTCGATCTCTGCCCCCTTCTTTTTCAAAGGGATACATGATTTCGTTAAGATCTCCGATTACTAACCACGGCATATTACACTGAGCATGTAAGTCTCTAAGTCTTTGCCAAGTCAAGTGTTTGTTCTCCCACCTTGGCTCGCCATACATTCCAGTAAACCTCCAAACATTCTCGACACCTCTCCCAATATTCACATCAATATAATTGTCACATTTAAACCGCAGCTCGACAGCTACCTCCTTTTTCCAAAACAACACTAAGCCTCCACTCCCGCCGTCACTAGGAACCACATATTTATGGTCCATTTTCAATCTCCTCCTTAGGCATTCCGTAGCCCAAACATCCAGGTGTGTTTCTGAAAGGAAAAACATGTCAGGCCCCCATCGCTTCTGAAGAACAAGAAGTGCTCTAACTTCCGCTTCCCGTGACAGGCTACGGCAGTTTTGACTTATGAGATTCATTGTGCCCGGTGATCCTCCACGACGGAGGTCGCCGATGTTGCATTGTTTGTGACATCAATTGTCTCCTCCCCGGAGACACGAGACTTCTTTTTGTTTGCATTCTTCTGCGGAGTGTTACTTGCATTGTTCAATGAAGAGCCTCCCTCAAAGTGATCTACCATCTCAGCTATAGTTGTTTGTTTTCCATCTATTAGCGCCAGAGCTCCTACCACCCCATGAACAACCTTACTCAACGCTGAGTCTTCTGCTAGTCTTTTCCTCACAAAGGGGTTGTGGAGGGTATATCCATCATAGTCCATGTCAGTTGGTATGTTAACGGTGGGTTCATCTCCTCCCACTGGCACCCGTCCTCTACCTCGTCCACGTCCTGTAAAGCCCCTCTGATATTACCATCTTGATGTCTACGCTCGCTTCTATTCTTGTAGACAGTGTTGGGCCTCCAAGAGCAGAGGTTTGTAGAACAGCAGCAAGTTTCCCTTAAGTGGATCACCCAAGGTTTATCGAACTCAGGGAGGAAGAGGTCAAAGATATCCCTCTCAAACAACCCTGCAACCACAATACAAGAAGTCTCTTGTGTCCCCAACACACCCAATACACTTGTCATATGTATAGGTGCACTAGTTCGGCGAAGAGATAGTGAAATACAGGTGGTATGAATGAATATGAGCAGTAGTAACGGCGCCAGAAAAGTGCTTGCTGGCGTGTAGTAAGTAAAGATGCGTAACGATTAAATAAGCGATGATTGCAGTATTTGGAAACAAGGCCTAGGGATCGTACTTTCACTAGTGGACACTCTCAACATTGATCACATAATAAAACCACTCTACACTCTCTTGTTGGATGATGAACACCACTAATTGTGTAGGGCTACAAGAGCACCTCAATGCCGGAGTTAACAAGCTCCACAATATTCGATATTCATATTTAAATAACCTTAGAGTGCATGATAGATCATTGCAATTATACCAAGTACTAACATAGCATGCACACTGTCACCTTCATACTATGAAAGGAGGAATAGATCACATCAATACCATCATAGTAATAGTTAACTTCATAATCTACAAGAGATCATAATCATAAACTACGCCAAGTACTACATGATGCACACACTGTCACCATTACATCATGGAGGAGGAATAGAGTACTTTAATAACATCACTAGAGTAGCACATAGATTAATAGTGATACAAAACTCATATGAATCTCAATCATGTAAGGCAGCTCATGAGATCATTGTATTGAAGTACATAGGAGAGAGATTAACCACATAGCTAGCGGTACAACCCTTAGCCTCGATGGAGAACTACTCCCTCCTCATGGGAGACAACAACGTTGATGGAGATGGCGGTGGTGTCGATGGAGATGCCTTCCGGGGGCACTTCCCCGTCCCGGCGGCGTGCCGGAACAGAGACTCATGTCCCCCAGATCTTGGCTTCGCGATGGCGGCGGCTCTGGAAGGTTTCTCGTACCGTGGCTTTTTCGTATCGAAGATTTAGGTCAGGGACCCTTAAATAGGCGAAGAGGCGGAGTCGGAAGGTCGACGAGGCGACGACACAGTAGGGGGGCGCGGCCCACCCCCTGGCCGCGCCGCCTACATGTGTGGGGCCCACAGGGCCCTCCTCTGGTGGCTCTCGGGTGTTCTGGAAGCTTCGTGGAATTCTAAGATGCTGGGCGTTGATTTCGTCCGATTCCGAGAATATTTCCTTACTAGGATTTCTGAAACCAAAAACAGCAGAAAACAGCAACTGGCCCTTTGGCATCTCGTAAATAGGTTAGTTCCGGAAAATGCATAAAAACGATATAAAGTGTGAACAAAATATGTAGGTATTGTCATAAAACAAGCATGGAACATAAGAAATTATCGATACGTCGGAGACGTATCAGCATCCCCAAGCTTAGTTCCTACTCGTCCCGACTAGGTAAACGATAACAAAGATAATTTCTGAAGTGACATGCTACCAACATAATCTTAATCATACTATTGCAAGGTATATGAGATGAATTCAGCGATTCAAAGCAATGGTAAAGACAATGATTAAACAACTGAATCATATAGCAAAGACTTTTCATGAATAGTACTTTCAAGACAAGCATCAATAAGTCTTGTATAAGAGTTAACTCATAAAGCAATAGATTCAAAGTAAAGGCATTGAAACAACACAAAGGAAGATTAAGTTTCAGCGGTTGCTTTCAACTTGTAACATGTATATCTCATGGATAGTTGTCAACATAAAGTAAAATAATAAGTGCAATAAACAAGCATGTAAGAATCAATGCACAGTTAACACAAGTGTTTGCTTCTAAGATAGAGAGAAATGGGTAAACTGACTCAACATAAAAGTAGAAGAAAGGCCCTTCGTAGAGGGAAGCATTGATTGCTATATTTGTGCTAGAGCTTTTATTTTGAAAACAAGAAACAATTTTGTCAACGGTAGTAATAAAGCATATGTATTATGTATTATGTAAATTATATCCTACAAGTTGCAAGCCTCATGCATAGATTACCAATAGTGCTCGCACCTTGTCCTAATTAGCTTGGATTTACATGGATTATCATTGCATAACATATGTTTTAACCAAGTGTCACAAAGGGGTACCTCTATGCCGCCTGTACAAAGGTCTAAGGAGAAAGCTCGCATTGGATTTCTCGCTTTTGGTTATTCTCAACTTAGACATCCATACCGGGACAACATAGACAACAGATAGTGGACTCCTCTTTAATGCATAAGCATTCAACAACAGATAATATTCTCATAAGAGATTGAGGTTTGTTGTTCAAACTGAAACTTCCACCATTGATCATGGCTTTAGTTAGCGGCCCAATGATCTTCTCTAACAATATGCATACTCAAACCATTTGATCATGATAAATCACCCTTACTTCAGACAAGACGAACATGCATAGCAACTCACATGATATTCAACAAAGAAATAGTTGATGGCATCCCCAGGAACATGGTTATCGCTCAACAAGCAACTTATTAAGAAATAAGATACATAAGCTACATATTCAATATCACAATAGTTTTTAGGCTATTTGTCCCATGAGCTATATATTGCAAAGACAAAGAATGGAAATTTAAAGGTAGCACTCAAGCAATTTACTTTGGAATGGCGGAGAAATACCATGTAGTAGGTAGGTATGGTGGACACAAGTGGCATAGTGTTTGGCTCAAGGATTTTGATGCACGAGAAGTATTCCCTCTCAATACAAGGCTTAGGCTAGCAAGGTTGTTTGAAGCAAACACAAGTATGAACCGGTACAGCAAAACACACATAAAAGACATATTGTAAGTATTATAAGACTCTATACCGTCTTCCTTATTGTTCGACTCTTACTAGAAAATATCTAGACCTTAGAGAGACCAATGATGCAAACCAAATTTTAGCAAGCTCTATGTATTTCTTCATTAATAAGTACAAACTACATGATGCAAGATCTTAAACATGAGCACAACAATTGCCAAGTATCAAATTATTCAAGACATTATACCAATTACCACATGTAGCATTTTCTATTTCCAACCATATAACAATTAATGAAGCAGTTTCAACCTTCGCCATGAACATTAAAAGCTAAAGCTAAGAACACATGTGTTCATATGAACCAGCGGAGCGTGTCTCTCTCCCACACAAGGATGCTAGGATCCAACTTTATTCAAACAAAATAAAAACAAAAACAAACAGACGCTCCAAGTAAAGTACATAAGATGTGACCAAATAAAAATATAGTTTCAAGAGAAGAAACCTGATAAATTGTTGATGAAGAAGGGGATGCCTTGGGCATCCCCAAGCTTAGATGCTTTAGTATTCTTGAAATATGCAGGGATGAACCGGGGGGGCATCCCCAAGCTTAGACTTTTCACTCTTCTTGATCATATATCATCCTCCTCTCTTGACCCTTGAAAACTTCCTCCATACCAAACTCAAAAGAACTCATTAGAGGGTTAGTGCATAATCAAAATTCACATGTTCAGAGGTGACACAATCGTTCTTAACACTTCTGGACATTGCGCAAAGCTAATGGAGGTTAATGGAACAAAGAAATCCATCCAACACAGCAAAAGAGACAATGCGAAATAAAAGGCAGAATCTGTCAAAACAGAACAGTCCGTAAAGACGAATTTTTTAGAGGCAACAGACTTGCTCAGATGAAAATGCTCAAATTGAATGAAAGTTGCATACATATCTGAGGATCACGCATGTAAATTGGCTTATTTTTCTGAGTTACCTACAGACGTAGGGACTCAATTTCGTGACAGCAAGAAAACTGTTTCTGCGCAGTAATCCAAATCTAGTATCAACTCTACTATCAAAGACTTTACTTGGCACAACAATGCAATAAAATAAAGATAAGGAGAGGTTTCTACAGTAGTAACAACTTCCAAGACTCAAATATAAAACAAAGATTGCTGTAGTAAAATAAAACATGGGTTATCTTCCAAGAAGTGCTTTCTTTATAGCCATTAAGATGGGCTCGTCAGTTTTAATGATGCACTCGCAAGAAATAGTATTTGAAGCAAAAGAGAGCATCAAGAGGCAAATTCAAAACACATTTAAGTCTAACCCACTTCCTATGAAAAGGAATCTTGTAAATAAACAAGTTCATGAAGAGCAAAGTGAATAGCATAGGAAAACTAGACAAGTGCAACTTCAAGATTTTCAGCAAAAAGAGAGGTGTTTTAGTAACATGAAAATTTCTACAACCATATTTTCCTCTCTCATAATAACTTTCAGTAGCATCATGAGCAAACTCAACAATATAACTATTAAAGGAAACATTCTTATCATGAGCTTCATGCATAAAATTATTACTACTCCCAACATAAGTATAGTCATTCTTATTAATTGTAGTGGGAGAAAATTCAACATAGTAGCTATCATCAAATATAGGAGGCATATTGTAATCATAATCAAATTTATCCTCCATAGTAGGTGGCACCAAAAGACTACTATCATTATAATCATCATAAATAGGAGGCAAAGTATCATCAAAGTAAATTTTCTCCTCAATGCTTGGGGGACTAAAAATATCATGCTCATCAAAACCAGCTTCCCCAAGCTTAGAATTTTCCATATCATTAGCAACAATGGTGTTCAAAGTGTTCATACTAATATCATTGCTACTAGCATGCAAATAAGATTCCATAGGTTTTTTAATTTTCACATCAAACAATCCATGTCTTAACTCAGGAAATAGAATAAGAAGCTCATTGTTGTCCATTATGCCTAACTACTGTAAACAAGAAACAAAAAGATGCAATTGCAGGATCTAAAGGAAATAGCTTCGAGCACTTACAACGGTACCAGAAAAGTGTTTGGTTACCTGGGACCGGAGTGTGAGTACCTTTTACCTTTCCTCCCCGGCAACGGCGCCAGAAAAGTGCTTGATGTCTACGCTCGCTTCTATTCTTGTAGACAGTGTTGGGCATCCAAGAGCAGAGGTTTGTAGAACAGCAGCAAGTTTCCCTTAAGTGGATCACCCAAGGTTTATCGAACTCAGGGAGGAAGAGGTCAAAGATATCCCTCTCAAGCAACCCTGCAACCACAATACAAGAAGTCTCTTGTGTCCCCAACACACCCAATACACTTGTCAGATGTATAGGTGCAGTAGTTCGGCGAAGAGATAGTGAAATACAGGTGGTATGAATGAATATGAGCAGTAGTAACGGCGCCAGAAAAGTGCTTCTTTGGCGTGTAGTAAGTAAAGATGCAGCAGAACAGTAAATAAGCGATGATTGTAGTATTTGGAAACAAGGCCTAGGGATCGTACTTTCACTAGTGGACACTCTCAACATTGATCACATAATAAAACCACTCTACACTCTCTTGTTGGATGATGAACACCACTAATTGTGTAGGGCTACAAGAGCACCTCAATGCCGGAGTTAACAAGCTCCACAATATTCGATATTCATATTTAAATAACCTTAGAGTGCATGATACATCATTGCAATTATACCAAGTACTAACATAGCATGCACACTGTCACCTTCATACTATGAAAGGAGGAATAGATCACATCAATACCATCATAGTAATAGTTAACTTCATAATCTACAAGAGATCATAATCTAAACTACGCCAAGTACTACATGATGCACACACTGTCACCATTACATCATGGAGGAGGAATAGAGTACTTTAATAACATCACTAGAGTAGCACATAGATTAATAGTGATACAAAACTCATATGAATCTCAATCATGTAAGGCATCTCATGAGATCATTGTATTGAAGTACATAGGAGAGAGATTAACCACATAGCTACCGGTACAGCCCTTAGTCTCGATGGAGAACTACTCCCTCCTCATGGGAGACAGCAGCGTTGATGGAGATGGCGGTGGTGTCGATGGAGATGCCTTCCGGGGGCACTTCCCCGTCCCGGCGGTGTGCCGGAACAGAGACTCCTATCCCCCAGATCTTGGCTTCGCGATGGCGGCGGCTCTGGAAGGTTTCTCGTACCGTGGCTTTTTCGTATCGAAGATTTAGTTCAGGGACCCTTAAATAGGCGAAGAGGCGGAGTCGGAAGGTCGACGAGGTGACGACACAGTAGGGGGGAGCGGCCCACCCCCTGGCCGCGCCGCCTACATGTGTGGGGCCCACAGGGCCCTCCTCTGGTGGCTCTCGGGTGTTCTGGAAGCTTCGTGGAATTCTAAGATGCTGGGCGTTGATTTCGTCCGATTCCGAGAATATTTCCTTACTAGGATTTCTGAAACCAAAAACAGCAGAAAACAACAACTGGCCCTTTGGCATCTCGTCAATAGGTTAGTTCCGGAAAATGCATAAAAATGATATAAAGTGTGAACAAAACATGTAGGTATTGTCATAAAACAAGCATGGAACATAAGAAATTATCGATACGTCGGAGACGTATCACACCTCTATTCTTAGTTTGTTGCTGCGATGTCTCGTATTTTACAACGAGAAAGTCTCCCGATTCACATTCCCTCACTGACATAGGCATCCCCAATGGGCCTGCCGAAGATGGTACCCGGGGTTTACTGAAGGCCCATGACTCGAAGAATATGAAGTTCGGAAGCCCAAGATAGAATCAAGGAAAGATAGAGTTGTATTAGGAAACATAGACTTGTAATCTTGCGGGACGGGTCAGAAACCCTCCCGGACTCTGTAACTTGTGTATCACGAATCCCTCGGCTCCGCCTCCTATATAAGGGGGAGTCGAGGGACAAAGAAAGGATCGATTCATTGTCTCACGCAACCCTAGTTTTCATAATCGTCGAGTACTTTTCGGCTGAAACCTTCGAGATCTACTTGCCCTCTACTTCCAACTAAACCCTAGTCTACAATCTGTAGGCATTGATAAGTTAATCCCTTGTCAATTGGCGCCGTCTGTGGGAATTAGAGGTTTCAAGGAGCTGATCTCGATGGCACGTTCAAGATCGTCGACTTCATCAACTGCAAGCAAATCGATGGACAGAGGTAAACAGATCGAAACTGGTTTGGTCGATTTTGTTCCTCACCCGCCCTCCCGTTTGGATGCATATGCGTATCTGGAGGAGCCCATGGAGATGACGTTCGGAAGGTTCCACTTTCGCGTCGAGAATGAAGGAGCGTATCGTCTCGAAGTTCCGATCTCGTCGGGATTATCAGCGGTCGATCCCGATTTTTCGAGCTCGACACCATCAGTCGAGTCAGGCGATGAGGAGACTTCATCGCCACGCTTCGTCGGCATCAGGGCAAGTGAAAAAACTCGCCAAGATCTTCAGCGACATGTCCTTCGAGTCGTCTGCGGACTCCAATATAAGCAGCGATTCTGACAGTGTCGATAGCTTCGATTTCATCGACAAATCCATCACTATCGGAAAGGTCTTCGCCAGTCTATACGACGGTGTCACCAATCTCGACAAAGAACAAAAAAATAAAGTATCATCAAATCTACGCGATCGGAGAAACAAGCCGACCCTAGGAGGAGACATCAGAGAACTTTGATGAGGCGGGAAATCCGTTCGTTGATCCTGCGGATCTCACGCGAGGCCTAGGAACAAAATATATCGGCGCAGGGACGCGAGAGATGGTGCGATTTCTGCAGGCAGTGTGGGATCGAGTCGAAAGAGCTATCAATGGCACAGAGCCGATGACTGTAACAGCGACATCTGAGGAGTTACAAGCATATCAATATAGGATCGCACGTACCAGGCGAGAACTCGAGAAACAGAAGATCGCGCTGGATAGGAGGCAAGAAGCAGCATCAGCATCGAGCAGGCGAAGAGCGGAGCTGAGTTGACAATCAGGTACTTCGGGAAGCAATCACAGAGAGGCTCGCAACAGGGCAAGATCTCGACTAAACAACATACCTGAAGCTGAGAGGGAGAATCTGGTCCAAAACCTCGACATGTCCTTCATGACGATAGACACGAGGGGGAACATCATCCCTAAGACGCCAGAAGCGGGGTACATGGCGACGCAAGCCTTTATCCTCGCGTCAAAACCACCTGCCGGAGATCCAAGAGAGGCATTGTACAATATGGCTATGGCGGGAGTTGGAGCCATGGGAGCGGCGTTTGTAAATTCACCTCCCGAAGGATCAGCAAGACAAAATAGTCCACGACCTGCTGCAGCACCACCAGTTCCCGAAAGAACAAGCGGAGCAAGAGATACAGAAATTCAAGCAAGGGTAGACAGGGCACGACAAAATAGAAGGGAGCATCGGCATTCTCCAGACATAGCTGAAGAAGATATGTGTGGGCTACCATGTTTTACGAGGAGGGTCCGAAAAACTCGGGTGCCTTCGGGGTTTAAGTTACCCGATAATTTCAAAAAATTCGATGGCCTGCAAGATCCTGAGGATTAGCTAGTCGATTATCTCGAGACGGTGAAGCTGATAGGCGGGACAAGGGCAACAGCCATGCAAAGCATTCAAGTACACCTGAGCGGAGCTGCAAGGTCTTGGATAAAAAAGCTTCCTCCGGGTTCCATCGATAGCTGGGATGATTTTGAGGATATATTCGTCAAGAACTTCCGATCCACCTGCAAAAAGCCTGCATCGCTAGAGGAGCTGAGGTCGTGTCGACAAAAGCATGATGAATCTATGAGAAAGTACATCCAGAGGTGGAACATCATTAAAAACTCGGCAGAGAACATATCTGACGAGAGGGCAATAGATGCGTTTGTGGCAGGAATCCGACGAGGCGATTTCGTCGAGGACTTGGGAAGAACTAACCTAAAGACAGTATCAGCACTAATGGAGATAGCAAACAGGTGGGCGGATGGAGAAGATGATGTTCACAACAAGCGACATAGGTCACCAGAGGAGGACCGCAGTCGAAATTTTCAAAATAGACGATGTTTTTCTCGGCAGTTCTCGAGTTATGATGCTCCTGGCCAAATATCGGCTGGCTTTCGAGCAAACGTCGGAGGAAGCAATAGAGATGACTACCAAAGAAGCAACGAGCAGCGAGGCGACAATAGAGATGATTCTCGAAACAACAAGCAAAATAGTGGACCAAGGTTCCAGAGACCGTATGTATCTCCCGAGGATATGATGAACGGCCCATGTTAGATGCACTTCTATGTCGACAATAATGGGAAAAGGCAGTCAGGACATTTGCAGAAGGATTGTCGAAACTTTCAAGCAATGTTGAGGTTTGCAGGGCAAGCCAATGCTCAGGCAGCAAGTCGAAATCCTCAGGGACCTAGGAGCGAGATTCACCTACCACCTCCTCCCGCAATTACGGACGAAAATAGACACCAGCTCAGAATAGCGGCAGCACCACATCCACCTCCATATGTCGACCCAAACTCCAATGGTGCGGTGTCGATGATTCAGAAGACTAGGCCATCTAATAGGGCTCAGAAAGTAATCTCGCGACAAGTGTTCATGGCAGAGAAGATGCCTCCACCAACGATTGATTACCTAAACTGGTCAGGACAGGATATTGGCTTCACAATTGCGGATCACCCGCAGCAAGTTCCTCGACCAGGGCAGTCAGCACTTATCTTACTGATGGCGTGTAACTCACACGTTCGTTGGGAACCCCAAGAGGAAGGTATGATGCGCACAGCAGCAAGTTTTCCCTCAGAAAGAAACCAAGGTTTATCGAACCAGGAGGAGCCAAGAAGCACGTTGAAGGTTGATGGCGGCGGGATGTAGTGCGGCGCAACACCAGGGATTCCGGCGCCAACGTGGAACCTGCACAACACAACCAAAGTACTTTGCCCCAACGAAACAGTGAGGTTGTCAATCTCACCGGCTTGCTGTAACAAAGGATTAACCGTATTGTGTGGAAGATGATTGTTTGCAGAAAACAGAAACAAGATTGCGAGATTGTATTTCAGTAAAGAGAATTGGACCGGGGTCCACAGTTCACTAGAGGTGTCTCTCCCATAAGACAAACAGCATGTTGGGTGAACAAATTACAGTTGGGCAATTGACAAATAGAGAGGGCATGACCATGCACATACATATCATGATGAGTATAGTGAGATTTAATTGGGCATTACGACAAAGTACATAGACCGCCATCCAACTGCATCTATGCCTAAAAAGTCCACCTTCAGGTTATCATCCGAACCCCTTCCAGTATTAAGTTGCTAACAACAGATAATTGCATTAAGTATTGCACGTAATGTAATCAATAACTACATCCTTAGACATAGCATCAATGTTTTATCCCTAGTGGCAACAGCACATCCATAACCTTAGTGGTTCTTGTCACTCCTCCAGATTCACGGAGACATGAACCCACTATCGAGCATAAATACTCCCTCTTGGAGTTACTAGCATCAACTTGGCCAGAGCATCTACTAATAACGGAGAGCATGCAAGATCTTAAACAACACATAGACATAACTTTGATAATCAACATAACAAGTATTCTCTATTCATCGGATCCCAACAAACGCAACATATAGAATTACAGATAGATGATCTTGATCATGTTAGGCAGCTCACAAGATCCGACAATGATAGCACAATGGGGAGAAGACAACCATCTAGCTACTGCTATGGACCCATAGTCCAGGGGTAGACTACTCACACATCACTCCGGAGGCGACCATGGCGGCGTAGAGTCCTCCGGGAGATGATTCCCCTCTCCGGCAGGGTGCCGGAGGCGATCTCCTGGATCCCCCGAGATGGGATCGGCGGTGGCGGCGTCTCAGTAATGTTTTCCGTATCGTGGCTCTCAGTACTGGGGTTTTCGTCACGGAGGCTTTAAGTAGGCGGAAGGGCAAGTCAGGAGGGGGCACAGGGGCCCCACACCATAGGCCGGCGCGGCCAGGGGGGGCCGCGCCGCCCTAGGGTTTGGGCACCCTGTGGCCCCACTTCGTTTCATCTTCGGACTTCTGGAAGCTTCGTGGAAAAATAGGACCCTGGGCGTTGATTTCGTCCAATTCCGAGAATATTTCGTTACTAGGATTTCTGAAACCAAAAACAGCAGAAAAGAATCGGCACTTCGGCATCTTGTTAATAGGTTAGTTCCAGAAAATGCACGAATATGACATAAAGTGTGCATAAAACATGTAGATAACATCAATAATGTGGCATGGAACATAAGAAATTATCGATACGTCGGAGACGTATCAGCATCCCCAAGCTTAGTTCTGCTCGTCCCGAGCAGGTAAAACGATAACACAGATAATTTCTGGAGTGACATGCCATCATAATCTTGATCATACTATTTGTAAAGCATATGTAGTGAATGCAGCGATCAAAACAATGTATATGACATGAGTAAACAAGTGAATCATATAGCAAAGACTTTTCATGAATAGCACTTCAAGACAAGCATCAATTAAGTCTTGCATAAGAGTTAACTCATAAAGCAATAATTCATAGTAAAAGCATTGAAGCAACACAAAGGAAGATTAAGTTTCAGCGGTTGCTTTCAACTTGTAACATGTATATCTCATGGATATTGTCAACATAGAGTAATATAATACGTGCAATAAGCAAGTATGTAGGAATCAATGCACAGTTCACACAAGTGTTTGCTTCTTGAGGTGGAGAGAAATAGGTGAACTGACTCAACATTGAAAGTAAAAGAATGGTCCTCCATAGAGGAAAAGCATCGATTGCTATATTTGTGCTAGAGCTTTGATTTTGAAAACATGAAACAATTTTGTCAACGGTAGTAATAAAGCATATGTATCATGTAAATTATATCTTACAAGTTGCAAGCCTCATGCATAGTGTACTAATAGTGCCCGCACCTTGTCCTAATTAGCTTGGACTACCGGATCATCACAATGCACATGTTTCGACCAAGTGTCACAAAGGGGTACCTCTATGCCGCCTGTACAAAGGTCTAAGGAGAAAGCTCGCATTGGATTTCTCGCTATTGATTATTCTTCAATTTAGACATCCATACCGGGACAACATAGACAACATATAATGGACTCCTCTTTTATGCATAAGCATGTAACAACAATTAATAATTTTCTCATATGAGATTGAGGATATATGTCCAAAACTGAAACTTCCACCATGGATCATGGCTTTAGTTAGCGGCCCAATGTTCTTCTCTAACAATATGCATGCCTAACCATAAGGTGGTAGATCGCTCTTACTCCAGACAAGACGAACATGCATAGCAACTCACATGAAATTCAACAAAGAGTAGTTGATGGCGTCCCCAGAAACATGGTTATCGCACAACAAGCAACTTAATAAGAGATAAAGTGCATAATTACATATTCAATACCACAATAGTTTTTAAGCTATTTGTCCCATGAGCTATATATTGCAAAGGTGAATGATGGAATTTTAAAGGTAGCACTCAAGCAATTTACTTTGGAATGGCGGAGAAATACCATGTAGTAGGTAGGTATGGTGGACACAAATGGCATAGTGGTTGGCTCAAGTATTTTGGATGCATGAGAAGTATTCCCTCTCGATACAAGGTTTAGGCTAGCAAGGTTATTTGAAACAAACACAAGGATGAACCGGTGCAGCAAAACTCACATAAAAGACATATTGAAAACATTATAAGACTCTACACCGTCTTCCTTGTAGTTCAAACTCAATACTAGAAATTATCTAGACCTTAGAGAAACCAAATATGCAAACCAAATTTTAGCATGCTCTATGTATTTCTTCATTAATAGGTGCAAAGCATATGATGCAAGAGCTTAATCATGAGCACAACAATTGCCAAGTATCACATTACCCAAGACATTTATAGCAATTACTACATGTATCATTTTCCAATTCCAACCATATAACAATTTAACGAAGGAGAAACTTCGCCATGAATACTATGAGTAGAAACCAAGGACATACTTGTCCATATGCTATAGAGGAGCGTGTCTCTCTCTCATAAAGTGAATGCTAGGATCCATTTTATTCAAACAAAACAAAAAACAAAAACAAACCGACGCTCCAAGCAAAGCACATAAGATGTGATGGAATAAAAATATAGTTTCAGGGGAGGAACCTGATAATGTTGTCGATGAAGAAGGGGATGCCTTGGGCATCCCCAAGCTTAGACGCTTGAGTCTTCTTAATATATGCTGGGGTGAACCACCGGGGCATCCCCAAGCTTAGAGCTTTCACTCTCCTTGATCATGTTGCATCATACTCCTCTCTTGATCCTTGAAAACTTCCTCCACACCAAACTCGAAACAACTTATTAGAGGGTTAGTGCACAATAAAAATTAACATATTCATAGGTGACACAATCATTCTTAACACTTCTGGACATTGCATAATGCTACTGGACATTAGTGGATCAAAGAAATTCATCCAACATAGCAAAAGAGGCAATGCGAAATAAAAGGCAGAATCTGTCAAAACAGAACAGTTCGTATTGAAGAATTTTAAAATGGCACCAGACTTGCTCAAATGAAAATGCTCAAATTGAATGAAAGTTGCGTACATATCTGAGGATCATGCACGTAAATTGGCTTAATTTTCTGATTTACCTACAGGGAGGTAGACCCAGATTCGTGACAGCAAAGAAATCTGGAACTGCGCAGTAATCCAAATCTAGTACTTACTTTTCTATCAACGGCTTAACTTGGCACAACAAAACACAAAACTAAGATAAGGAGAGGTTGCTACAGTAGTAAACAACTTCCAAGACACAAAATAAAAACAAAGTACTGTAGGTAAAAACATGGGTTGTCTCCCATAAGCGCTTTTCTTTAACGCCTTTCAGCTAGGCGCAGAAAGTGTGTATCAAGTATTATCAAAGGGTGGTGCATCGGCATTCTTACCAGGGGTGTTGCTCTTACCTTTCTTACTCTTATTCCTACTCTTTGGTCTAGGGAATACATGACCGCATCCGGGTGTAGAAGTAAAATTTAGAGTGCCTTTCCCAACATCTATGACTGCTCCCATGAGTTTCAGCAGGGATCTTCCAAGCGTGATTTGTCCTGTCCCTACACATTCAATAACGAGATAATCAGTGGATATCGTCCTTCCAAGGAAGGTTGTGAAAACACCTTCAGCTATACCCATAGGAATTACAACAGAGTTATCCGTAAGAGTTATTTCTTCTCCCCCTTCAGTAAGTCCCCAAAGTGTCAAAGATTTATAAATTTTTTCAGGCATGAGGCAAAACTCGGACATAATATCACAACGAGCAGGAAAAATTTCACCACCAATAGTAACTTTAACAGTAGGCGCCCACATTGAAGGTTCAAAGCTTAATGGAACATAATCATAATATTCGCGAATTCGATTATACACTTCTTTTAAACAGGATATATTTGTTTCAATAGTGTCTAATCTATTATGCATGCTAGCATGAGATGGATCAAAATTATTATCGGAGCTAAATGATGTAATCAATTTCCTTATAGCATTAAAAGCTTGATCCCCATCACAATGAAGGAAATCTCCTCCCACTACAGCATCTAAGGCATATCTATAGCGAAGAACAAGCCCGAAATAGAAATTACTAAGAAGCAAACTTAAGGTCATTTTAGGTTCAGTTTACTATAAGCATCAAAAATTCTAGACCATGCTTCTTTAAAATTCTCTTCACCTCCTTGTTTAAAGGTGAAGATCGATTCCTCAGGTGATAAAGTAACAACTACAGGACTAGACATGATAATAAAGTAAATGCGAGTAACTAATTTTTTTTGTGTTTTTGATATAGCAAACAAGATAGCAAATAAAGTAAAACTAGCAACTAATTTTTTTGTGTTTTGATATAATGCAGCAAACAAAGTAGTAAATAAAACTAAGCAAGACAAAAACAAAGTAAAGAGATTGAGAAGTGGAGACTCCCCTTGCAGCGTGTCTTGATCTCCCCGGCAACGGCGCCAGAAATCTAGCTTGATGGCGTGTAACTCACATGTTCGTTGGGAACCCCAAGAGGAAGGTATGATGCGCACAGCAGCAAGTTTTCCCTCAGAAAGAAACCAAGGTTTATCGAACCAGGAGGAGCCAAGAAGCACGTTGAAGGTTGATGGCGGCGGGATGTAGTGCGGCGCAACACCAGGGATTCCGGCGCCAACGTGGAACCTGCACAACACAACCAAAGTACTTTGCCCCAACGAAACAGTGAGGTTGTCAATCTCACCGGCTTGCTGTAACAAAGGATTAACCGTATTGTGTGGAAGATGATTGTTTGCAGAAAAACGGTAAAACAAAGATTATGGTAGATTGTATTTCAGTAAAGAGAATTGGACCGTGGTCCACAGTTCACTAGAGGTGTCTCTCCCATAAGACAAACAGCATGTTGGGTGAACAAATTACAGTTGGGCAATTGACAAATAGAGAGGGCATGACCATGCACATACATATCATGATGAGTATAGTGAGATTTAATTGGGCATTACGACAAAGTACATAGACCGCCATCCAACTGCATCTATGCCTAAAAAGTCCACCTTCAGGTTATCATCCGAACCCCTTCCAGTATTAAGTTGCTAACAACAGACAATTGCATTAAGTATTGCGCGTAATGTAATCAATAACTACATCCTTAGACATAGCATCAATGTTTTATCCCTAGTGGCAACAGCACATCCATAACCTTAGTGGTTCTTGTCACTCCTCCAGATTCACGGAGACATGAACCCACTATCGAGCATAAATACTCCCTCTTGGAGTTACTAGCATCAACTTGGCCAGAGCATCTACTAATAACGGAGAGCATGCAAGATCTTAAACAACACATAGACATAACTTTGATAATCAACATAACAAGTATTCTCTATTCATCGGATCCCAACAAACGCAACATATAGAATTACAGATAGATGATCTTGATCATGTTAGGCAGCTCACAAGATCCGACAATGATAGCACAATGGGGAGAAGACAACCATCTAGCTACTGCTATGGACCCATAGTCCAGGGGTAGACTACTCACACATCACTCCGGAGGCGACCATGGCGGCGTAGAGTCCTCCGGGAGATGATTCCCCTCTCCGGCAGGGTGCCGGAGGCGATCTCCTGGATCCCCCGAGATGGGATCGGCGGTGGCGGCGTCTCAGTAAGGTTTTCCGTATCGTGGCTCTCGATGCGGGGTTTTCGTCACGGAGGCTTTAAGTAGGCGGAAGGGCAAGTCAGAGGGGGCACAGGGCCCCACACCATAGGCCGGCGCGGCCAGGGGGCCGCGCCGCCCTAG
This sequence comes from Lolium perenne, assembly GCF_019359855.2. Lineage (NCBI taxonomy): Eukaryota > Viridiplantae > Streptophyta > Magnoliopsida > Poales > Poaceae > Lolium > Lolium perenne. The sequence continues at coordinate 264,960,188 of NC_067245.2, forward strand.
GGTTTGGGCACCTGTGGCCCCACTTCGTTTCATCTTCGGACTTCGGAAGCTTCGTGGAAAAATAGGACCCCGGGCGTTGATTTCGTCCAATTCCGAGAATATTTATTTACTAGGATTTCTGAAACCAAAATCAGCAGAAAACAGCAACTGGCACTTCGGCATCTTGTTAATAGGTTAGTTCCAGAAAATGCACGAATATGACATAAAGTGTGCATAAAACATGTAGATAACATCAATAATGTGGCATGGAACATAAGAAATTATCGATACGTCGGAGACGTATCACTTACCAGCGGTGATCGCAGGATTCGACGTATCTCGAGTATTCATAGATGGAGGCAGCAGTCTAAACCTTATGTACGCAGATACATTAAGGAAGATGAACATATCCCTGGCAAACCTTAAGCCTACGGACACACGTTTCCACGGAATTACACCAGAGAAGCCAAGTTATCCATTGGGGAAGATCAATCTCGACGTTCAGTTTGGCACTCGAGAAAACTACATAATAGAAAGGCTGGAGTTCGAAGTTGTTGATTTCCCGTCGCAATACCACGCCTTATTGGGACGACCAGCATATGCCAGGTTTATGGCAGTACCACACTACACGTACCTGCTATGGAGGCTACCTGGACCTAAGGGACCAATTACAGTCAAATGCAGTTTTGCGTTAGCTGATAAGTGCGACAAGGATTTCCATAGGCTATCAGAAACTTTCGGGATGCAGGCATAATATATGGCGTCAAGGCTCACAACTGATTATGATGTGTTACCAGATGTAGGAAGACCTCTCAGGGAGCCAACCTTTAGCACTACGAAAGATTCCAAGGAAGTGCAGATTCACCCGACAGATCCAAAGAAGACGACGTCCATTGCAACAGATATGGACCTCGCATAGGAAAGCGCGCTCGTCGAGTTCCTCCGTGAGCACTGGAAAATCTTCGCATGATGTCCAGCTGACATGCCAGGAGTACCCAGGGAACTTGCCGAGCACCACCTAAATTTGGATCCAATAGCGAGACCAATCAAACAACCTTTGCGGCGTTTTTCGGAACCAAACTGCAAAGCTATGCTGTCAGAGATTGATCGGCTTAGAGAAGCTGGTTTCATCAAAGAACTACATACAGAGGCCACGTGGATAGCTAACCCAGTGTTGGTGCCGAAGAAAAACACGAAAGTCCTTCGCATGTGCGTCGACTTCACGTGTCTCAATAAACATTGTCCAAAGTATCACTTTCCCCTCCCAAGGATCGATCAAATTATCGACTCCACGGCAGGCTGTGAACGTCTTTCCTTCCTAGACGCATATTCTGGTTATAACCAGATTAGACTAAAACAAGAAGATGAGTTCAAGACAGCGTTCATAACACCTTATGGCGTGTTTTGCTACAAAACAATGCCTTTTGGTTTGAAAAACGCGGGAGCAACATATCATCGGATGATGTAGAAGTGCCTGGCAACACAGATTGGAAAAAATGTACAAGTATACATCGACGATGTCGTCATAACAACAAAGAAAGGGTGAACACTGATCGAGGATCTAAAGGAAACTTTCGACAATCTAGACAAGTTCTGCCTCAAGCTAAACCCGACAAAGTGCTCCTTCGGCGTCCCTGTGGGAGAACTTCTCGGGTTCCTAGTTTTAGCAAGAGGGATTGAAGTCAATCCAGAAAAAATACAAGCTATCGTAACAATGAGGAAGCCAACAAAGTTAAAAGAAATCCGGCAACTAACTGGGCGAGTCGCAGCTTTGAGCAGATTCATCGCCAGGTTAGGGGAAAAGGCGTTGCCGTTCTACGCCTTGATCAACCAGGGAGAGAAGTTCCAATGGAACGAAGAGGCAGACAGAGATTTCGAGGACCTCAAACGCACAATTTCGACACCACCAATCTTGGTGGCGCCTAAGGAGAAGGAACCTCTATTGTTATACATTGCGGCCACACCTCAGGTGGTCAGCACGGCACTCGTTGTCGAACGAGAGGAAGAAGGAAAACTCCATGGAGTACAGAGGCCAGTATACTTCATCAGCGAAGTTCTATCGCCTTCAAAATATCGGTATCCTCAGTACCAGAAGCTAGCATATGGAGTGTTTACAACCGCAAGAAAATTGCGGCACTATTTTTCGGCACACCCGATAATAGTGGTCAATGAGGCGCCCTTGTCCAATATATTAAACAATCCAGAAGCTACGGGTCGTGTCTCCCTTTGGGGAATAGAACTTTCCCCTCGGGACATCACGTATGAAAAAAGAAAAGCAATAAAGTCGCAGATTCTACCAGACTTCATCGCAAAGTGGATGGAGTTGCAAAATACAGGACCACCGGATTTATCGAGAACTTGGACTATGAACTTCGACAGGTCCAAGAGATTGGAAGGAGCTGGAGCAGGCATGATACTAATATCACCTGAGGGCGACAAGTTGAAGTATGTCTTAAGGATGATGTTCCCAAACGCATCTAACAACGAGGCAGAATACGAAGCTCTTATACATGGGATGAAGATGGCGAAGGCTTGTGGCGCAACTCGACTAAAAATCTTCGGTGACTCGCAGTTGGTGGCTCAGCAAGTCATGAATCAATGTGATGCAATCAATGATAGTATGATATCATACAAGGAAGTATACACCGAGCTAGAGAAGCTGTTTGATGGATGCGAGGTAAGTCACATCAGTAGGCTGAGCAATGATGAAGCCGACGTTCTCGCAAATATCGGGTCGCAATGTCTCACAATTCCACCAGGAGTATTTTGGGAGGAAATAGCTGAGAGATCTATAAACTCGAAGAAACCAAAAAGAAGGAGAAGGACAAGAAACCCTCGGGGGCTACAAAAGAGGCACCAGAAGAAGAAGAGGAACATGACCTAGTGATGATGATGCAAATTCCATGGATGCAGGTGTACATATCATACATCCTAAGAAACGAGATACCCGACGATCCAGTTGAGGCAAGGCGAGTTATTAGACGATCTAAAGCCTTTACTGTGGTCAAAGGGGAGCTATACAAACGAAGTATTTCGGGAGTGCTACAGAGGTGCATCACACCCGAAGAAGGAAGGATGATCTTGAAGGACGTACACGAGGGAATCTGTGGTCATCATGCAAGCAGTCGAGCTATAGCAGCCAAGGTTTTCAGAGCAGGGTTTTATTGGCTGACAGCAATCGAGGATGCGAAAGAAATAGTTCGTCCAAATCTTCAGTATATGCAGGACTCGAAGAACTTTCAATAAACTCGTCAGCAGAGGTTTTTTTCGGGCAAGGTGCAGAAGGCAAGACAGTTGGCGAGGGCACCACGGTATAGTTGTCAAAAATTAACTGGAAAAGAAAAACTTCGATATCAATAACTTGGCAAGATAGCTTTTTCATTGATAAGGTCAGATATTTACATAGCTATTACAAGAGAAAGTTCCTAGTGAACAAGTGGGGCAGTTGTCACCAAAACTACTATGGCGACAACATCAAAAGAAAGACAGCAAGACAAAAAAAGGAAAAGTGGTCTACTTGACCTCCGGCTTCGACGAACTAGGAGCTGGAGTTGGCTTGAATCCAAGGAAAGAAAGGATCTTCTTCGAGTTCGGCTTGGCAGCCTTGATAAAAGTTTGCCATTGTTTCGTCTCCATCTTCTGCACGTCGCCAACCTTGGCCCAGTCGACATTTTGTTGGCTGTTAGCAACCAAGGCAATGGTGCCTTCAACACCAACCTTCAAGCCATCTTGTCGAAGACCATGCCCAAGATCTTCTTCAGAATTGAAGCACTTGGCTAGAGCAGCAAAAGTGTCGGGTTTTTCTTTCTTCGCGAAGAAGAACGGAAAAAGCCGCGACAAGCTCGATTCGGCATCAGCAATACCTTCACGCGCTTCGTCTGCATTAACCTCGAGGAGGGAGAGCGCATCGAGAAGACGATCACCTTCAGGACTGTCGAGCTCAAATTCTTGATGCGTCCTCCCTGGTAAACGCAAAATATAGCTCGTCACAAACAACGCGTCAAGAAAAAGCATGGGTATTTGAAGATTAAAAATGATCAGAGCACTTACTAACAAAACGTCGACACTGCGACTCTAAACGCGAGATGATGTCTTCCTCGCGAGCAGTCTGCTGAGTGATGTTATCACTCAGAGAGGTTTCCGCGTCATGAAGTCTTTTTCGAAGATCTTCAACAACGGCGGCACTTGATTCAGCCTTCCTGCGAGCCTTTTCGCTTTGCTCCAATTTAAGAGCAAGAACATCAGCGCGTTTGTTGGCTTCTGCAAGGTTGGCTGGCAAAACAATGGACAATAACGATTGTTATGACAAAATATGATGGAGAGTATTGAACCAAAGAGAGTAGCAAATATAGTACCTTCAAGTTTGTTTACTTGATCATGGTACCCAACACATTGGGTACCGAGATGAATAAACTCCTTCATCAAAGGCTGAAGAAAGAGCCAAACAAAGACAAGTCAATATAGTGTGCGAAAGTTTGACAGCAACAAGCAAAACAGGAGCAAAACATAAAAGAGACCCAAAAAAATATCAGCACAACGAAGAAGAAGCAAGGAAAACTTACATGATCCAGTGAAGGAGTCGTGGAACCACCAATTAGTTGGGTGGTTTCCTTGGGTGGCTCAACCCTGGCTCTTTTCGGTGAAGGGGCACGGGGGCTTCCAGCTGGAGCACTAAGCTCGACATCTTCTTGAGGAGTCGAGGTTTCGTCTCCATCAGGTTGAGCCTCTGAGATAACCAAAGTACGAGACGTGCTCGTTCGAGCAGTCACGTCAATGGGGGGATTGTCCTCCTCTTCATCACTGCAATAAACAGGTTATAGTATAAAGAGACAATATAGACAAAATATCGAGAGCAAAAGGTAACAGAAACTTACGAGCTGATAAGGGCAGCCTCATAAGGGTTTAAAGTTGTCCTTTCTTCAGTAGGAGCAACTTCTTCGGCATGAGAGGTGCCGGCTTTGGACGTGCCAGTGTCGACAACTTCAATCCTCTTTCTTTTGTTCCCTGGGGAAACAGCAGAAGGCAGAGAATGTGTCGACTCGCTGGCATCAGATTCGATTTCTTTTTCAGAGGAAACCGCAGATTTGCGAGAACCTGCGATTTCACTCTCAGGGAGAGAACTACCCTGGTTGTCGTCAGTGACAACAGCCTGTTCTTCAACTTCTCCATCTTCAGGAAGAGGAGGAAGAGAAGCTAGGATTGGATGATTCTACAGAAAAATGTCGACAAGAGAAATTATGCAGGGGTGTCAGTAAAAATAAAAGCAGTCGACAAAGTAGTAAAAGTTCGGGAAGACAAAATGTTGAGAGGACAAAAATACAAGAAGAAAATACCTGGGGGAGAGGATTGGTGGCGTTGTATGGCTCCACGCGGCAAGATGATGGAATAGGATCCTTCTTGCTGAGCGATGAAATTCTTCGGATAAGTTTCTCCAAGTCCTTTACAGAAAGATCCTTGGAGAGCCTATTAGCATCTTTTTCGCCAGCATACGTCCAAAGGGGATTCTTGCGAGCTTGCAAAGGCTGCACCCTAATCCTAAGGAAGTATGCTGTGATCTGGATGCCCAACAGTTCCTTGCCACGGGTGTTTTGAAGCTCATGGATACGGGACATCAAGGCCTCTGTCGCCGTTTTTTCTTCTTCGGTAGCTTCAGCGTCCCAGGAACGGCGGCGAAGAATCTTGGCGCTTCCATCGAAAGGAGCTATGTTGTGCTCCACCGAGTTGGCACTTTCTTCGTGCACATAGAGCCATCTTTTGCGCCACCCTTGGATGGAGTCGGGGAATTTGACGTCAAAGTACTCGACGTCAGAGCGGACGCAGATAACAACACCGCCTATGTTGTAGGCAGCGTTGTGAGAGCCATTGCGGCGGAGGCAGAAGATGTGCTTCCACAGAGCCCAGTTAGGAGGGACTCCGAGGAAGCACTCGCAGAGGGTGATGAAAATGGCGACATGGAGGATGGAGTTAGGGGTCAACTGGTGCAGCTGAACCCCATAGACAAAGAGGAGGCCGCAGAGGAAATCATGAATGGGGGTGGAAAGACCGCGAATGAGGTGGTCGACGAAACTAACCCGATACTCGATTGGAGGAGAAGGGTAGCTTTCTTCGCTGGGAAGCGAATTGCGCCCTCCTTCTTCATCAGCCCGAGCCTCTTCATCATGTTGATGTCTTGGTTGGAGATTTTCGATCTCTCCCACTCTAGATCTTCAGCGGCCATCTTGGATTCGGGAGTGTTGTGGCGAGTGAGCCGTGCGCGTGGTGGCATCAACAATGGCGAAAGCGCGAAGCTTGGGCGTAGATGAGCTCAGGAAGCACTGGGCGCAATGAAGGTTTTTGCATAGGAGAAGCAGAGGTGCGGCGCGAGCGAAGGTGTGAACGAAGGAAGAAGAAGGATTTATATAGGAATTTGGCGAAGCAATGCACCGTTGGATGGAGAAATCGTGTGGTGGATAATGCACTCATAATTAAGGGGTAAAAAGGTATTTTTACTATGAAGGAACAGAACAGGCGCTACAGTACGTGCGCCAGAAAAAGCGGAGGACGTGTGTCCCCCACTTGCACGACGTGTCAAACTGACGGGAAATTTGGACCCACAAGACAGAGAAAGAGCAGCACTCACGGTTTCCGAATGCGGTGATTGTGGCTGTCGTCAGTAATGAGGTCACTTTGACTAAGGGAAAATCTCAACAGTAAAGATCAAAGAGATTGGCGGCAGGAAAAATTGTGGACTATTTCGGGAGCCTTTGATCAAATACAAGTTTTTGCCCAAATGCTCGGGGGCTACTTTGGAAAAAAGTAAAGTCCGAGAATGAAAAAATAGAAATTGCGGGAGCCTATGATCAAACGCAAGCATTTGTTCATAGCCTCGGGGGCTACTCCCATCGGGAGCACTGTTCGCGCACCCGATAGATGTGAGAAGTTAGAGAAAGAATCACAATATATCGGCATAAAATGTGGAGCCTACAACCAAGTACAAATCCTTTGCTGTAGCCTCGGGGGCTATTCCCATCGGGAACGCTGTTCGCGTGCCCGATGAAATAACACAAGAAGTGAGCATATTTCGAGTTATACAAATAACTCGACATATACTCCCATCGGGAAGTCAATATAAGTCATCCGTGACTCAATAAAATGTGCTATTCCAACAGCCGAAAAAGCACTCGACAATATATTCTCAGAGCGCTAAAAGTCACGAATAATCTCTGAATGCCGCAAAACTTTGCGAAGGTAAGACCCCAGATCCGTTCTGAGCGGCGTGGCACCGTCTCTGACGTCGGATTGCTACTTTTTTCCATATCAACAGATATGAAGAAAAATCCTAACGGACGCGTTAGGTACCCGATAAAATATGACTCGGACTCGACAGAATGGTAAGACCTTAAGCGGCACCTGTCGAAGTTTACACCAGTATCCCGAGATCATGTCCGGGGACGTGATCTTGAAGTAGGTTTTTGCGGATTGCCACTAGAGCAGTTAACTAGTACCTGATCCATCAGATGAACTAGCCCCAACTACCATCATCCCTGTACAATATAGAATTGCATATATAAAGATATGTGATGAGCTTAGTAAAAATATAAAATTGGAGATTTTCCCTGACTCTTCGATTCAAGCAAAATCTCGGGGGCTACTGACATAGGCATCCCCAATGGGCCTGCTGAAGATGGTACCCGGGGTTTACTGAAGGCCCATGACTCGAAGAATATGAAGTTCAGAAGCCCAAGATAGAATCAAGGAAAGGTAGAGTTGTATTAGGAAACATAGACTTGTAATCTTGCGGGACGGGTCAGAAACCCTCCCGGACTCTGTAACTTGTGTATCACGAATCCCTCGGCTCCGCCTCCTATATAAGGGGGAGTCGAGGGACAAAGAAAGGATCGATTCATTGTCTCACGCAACCCTAGTTTTCATAATCGTCGAGTACTTTTCGGCTGAAACCTTCGAGATCTACTTGCCCTCTACTTCCAACTAAACCCTAGTCTACAATCTGTAGGCATTGATAAGTTAATCCATTGTCACTCACACTATGTATTCCATCAAAACATTCTGATACCACATGTCCTATAATACCACAAAAGTCGCAGAAGTCCAGGAGCCTCTTGGACTGGGTACTTGATCGATTCTCTCAGATTGATTGGAACAAAACGTACTAAGGGTTTGCTTAAGTCAATATAGACTCTAGTCCTCAAATACTTTGCGGGATTAATTTTTTTCCTTCGTTAGCAATAACAGTAACCAGGGGCTCTCCCACCTTTAATGCAACTTTCTCAGCCAAATCTTTCTTCTTCATCAGTTCCTCTAGAAGTAGTTGAATTCGTGCCCAGACAGGAATTTTGTCCAGTTTGTAGTCCTCAACGTTCGAGAACCCATCATACTCAGCCAAAACCACAGCAGCTCCTCTAAATATCCATGGTCCTCCCTCCGTAACACGGTTCCAATCACCCAGACATTTAAATTGTACTAGGAACAGATTGGCACCCATAGTTTTGAAAGTTACATCTTGAGCAGTCGCCCATGCATTCCTCATCTGCTTCAATAAAGCTGCATGACTAAAATCTTTCGTGGTATGAACCCTAAATAGGGCAAGCCACCTTACTTCCCCAATCAGTTCATCTATTTCTTCCGAGAAATCAAGCTCTATCTCCTCCTCTTCGCATAGTTTCATACCTTCAAATCTATCAGCAAACTCTTATTCAATTTGGGTCGTACCTGAACCACTACCATGATCCTGATCTGGGGTCTTCTCAGGGTCTTCCGGCGGCGATTTCCTCTCTTTATCTCCGGTTGCCTTCTCTTTCCCTTCGATGCACGGCTCCATCTCTTTCTCGCCGATTTCCTTCTCTGCCCCTTCCATGCAGGGCTCTAGATCCAACCCGAGCAGCGCCCCCCTCACAGGAACTGTCTGCAGGGTGAAAACTTCAACGACGGACGTTGATCACGTCGGAAAGATTGAGTAGATCGGTAGACTCTGGCGGCGATCGCCAGAGGAAATCGGGAACCCTAAGTCGCCTTAGGGGAAAAAAGAATCTTTGCCTGCTGCTCTCGCTCTCGACACATGTTCCTCTCTTTTGCATCCCGGCGGACTCCTCTCCTCCTCTCCTCTTCTCCTCTGCCGGCTCGGAAGGCTGGAGTGGTGAGGGAAGGGGAGTCGGGCCTTTTTTCTAGGGGTGTAGTTTGTTTCCCTCATGGGCGATTGGCATGTTGTTTTAATAAAAATGGATTTTCTCCCCAATTACCATTAATAGAAAATACGAGCTACATTTAATCAGCCAAAACACAACAACCATTAGGTTTTCAACAGCACACCCAAACTAAGGCTAAAAAAGGGAACAAGAGGTTAACTAGAACGAAACGAAACAAGTGATCCATTCTCCGCAGAGCTTCAGTCTTTTTATTGTTTCATCCATTCCCTAATCTTGGTTGCCACGATGCCTAGCCCCTGCTTTCCTTGAAGACGTCACTTGCAACCCATTCCAACGTTCTTGCATCCATTTGTAGCTCCAGCTTTACATCCTCCTTCACCTCGAGTTTTGACCAAAATTCAATCCAATAGCATATTCTTAAAATAACCTCAAAAGGTTCCTTGGCCCATTTTGTTCGAAAAAAAGCCAAGTTTCTGGTTTTCCAAATTCCCACATCACAGCAGGGCATCAGTTCCAAATGAGACCAGAGTTCTTTTTTTCCTAGTGAACTTTTTCAACCATATGTTTATGCACTCACTAGCACCAGTGAACTAGCAATTCGAGCCAGTAGCACTGCTCACTGCATTCCAAATATATCTTGCTAAGGGGCAAAATAAGAATAATTGGTTTATACTCTACTTTTGTCCACAAAAAAGCAGAATTCATAGCACATCCCTCCTCTGTGAAGGAGGATGTCTCTAATAAGAAAGCCTTTCTTTAACACAAGACAGAGAAAAGTTTAATGGAATTCTATTTTCCAAAGGAATTTGAAAGGCGCATTTCCAGTACTTTGCATAGTTGAATAAAAAGATTTCACACTTAATAGCCCAGAAGATGTGAGCAATAAGCGTCTTTATTCGCTGTGATGTTGTATGTGCCTCCATGAGCCTAGAAGGATACACTCCCTCCATTGCACGGAACAATCTAAGTATCAATCAGAAAAACAAACAAACATTAGATAAATAAAAATAATCTACATTTAATCTTGTAAGTGTGGACGTACATGGACAGTAGTTACTTACCACTTCATTTGCAAAACCATATTAAAGAAACAAACTGAAGAACTCGTCCATCGACAAGCTTGATGCGTATCTAGTGTGGCATACATTGATACCATATCCTATTAAGATGAAAAACTATGGATTTCAAACACTAATAAGACACTACACTTTCTAACACTAACAATACAATAAACATTTAAAATACTAACAATACACTAGATTTCAAATACTAACTATACACTAAACATTTTCCAATAATCTACACTAATAGTTTATACTAGATAGTTTAAACCACAAATTCTACAAAAAATAATTCTACACAATTTCTACTACACATAATTTTACACAATTTATACTAATACTAATTCTACCAAATGTACTCGAATTTCTACTATTAATGTAGGGTTGCGGAGATAGGCTACGCGCCTCCCCCATCGAGACTCGACGGGGCGGTGGCGGCGTGGGGACGGCCGGAGAAGGGCGGTGCCTGCGCGGGGCCAAGTGGGGACGGCGGTGGCGTATTCGAGAAGGTTAATCTCCACGATGGTGGCGACGCGTGGATGGTAGCGCTAGGGCGAGCGGAGTAGAGAGACGAGAGGAAGCGTCAAGTGGTGCATGTGTGTAAAGAAAATGGCCGGCCGGTTAGAGAGAGAGGAGTACAAGGCGGCTGGTGGGCCACGAGTGGCGTGGCCCATTTTGCCGGGCCACGCCATTGGCAGGTTGAGGCGGCTGTATTTATTCTCCTTCTGAATTAACAACATTTTTTCAAACAAGGTAGTGGCATGGAAATTAGAACACGCCACAGATTCAAAAACATTACTGACGTGTTAAAGAAATTGCCATGCCACTATTGTGTCTCGGATAAATTAGCCGATGGAGCTCACATTCCTGTGGCGTGGCACTTGTTCTGCCACGCCAGTGGTAGGTCCATACCGGTGGCGCACCGAAAGTGCCCACGCGGCGACAAATATTACTTGTGGCATAGTTTTAACTTGCCACGCCATAGATCACATGACCCCGGTAAGCTATTCTCTCCTATTGAATTGCAACTTCACGTGTAGTTTCGACGTGCACGAATACCGATGCAAATCCAATCGCATTGAAATGGACCTAGATCCAACTTAATCCTCGATCAACCTAGGACTAGCAAAACCGTAAAAAACAAATTGTTGCATAATGCAAAGAAAAAAAAATACCTCATGTTAGTCATGCATTTAAGTATGATTGACATGGGAGACTTTTAGGGCCACGAAACTATGTGGGACCTAATTTTTTTTGGTAAAGTAGTTTTACAACTCAAAGCACCGAAGCAAAAAATGGAAATTAGAGCAACTTATAACTCACCAAGCCGGCCGCGCGCGCCACCCGATCGATCTAGCTCCAAACCTATGTAGCACTTTTGTACTGTTTTTGTAAAACTTTGATGTATGACTTGTAAATAAGGCTGAATGCACGGGAGGTAAAACGTCCGTTGTATGTATTTACACCGTTAAATTCAGATATAGCTCATCAATCCGATCGACACGCCCGGCTGGGGACCGGGAGAGCAACGCAGTGCCAATGAAAGGTAGCATCACCACGAAACCTTGAATAGACGTGACGCTGCGAGCCCTAGCAAACCAACGCCAGGCGACACGCGGTAGATCCAACCGAAATAAACCGCAAGGAGCCGGATACATGTCAGCGCCAGTACAAAGCGCGCGGCGGTACAAATACACGAGCTGGATCGGCCACGGACGTACAGCATCTCAGAAGGCAGGGCCAAAGCAGGCGTACTCGTACGTACGTACCCCCAGCGGCCAGCACGGTGAAATAATTTCCCCCGGAGGCGCGACATACCCCCCGATCCCCAGCCAATCGGGCCTCGCTGCGGGCCGCTGACGGGCCGGACCGCGCCACGTACTCCCGGGCCCGCCACGCTGCATGCCTGCCTGCCTGTACCACACACCCCTGACACCGACGGGTGGGCCTGGCGCGCGGTCGAGGATAACGTGGTCCCACTTTCCAGCGTGTATAATAAGACCACACAGAGAGGAGCAGTGCGTGCTGTCGCACGGCGCGACTTTCGACGCAGTGGCAGTCATGTCGTGGCGGGTCCGGCCCGCGTCGGATTGAACCTCTCAATGGCGCCATGTGCCTCCGGGCCCGCATGTCACGAGGCACCGCAGAGGGGCACGATCGTACAGTACTACTACTGCTCTGCTCCTGCCAGCTGACGACGTATCCCACTTGTCAGTACGGCGCTGCCCATACAACAAGTCAGCAGTGCGCTGCTCCTCCCCGGGGAGCCTCGCCTCGCCTCGCCTCGGGAGCCACTTTTCCCCGAGCAGGAGTAGCTTTTATATGGAGTGCGCGCGCGCCAGCGCCAGTGGGATAACATAACATACCAGCCGCAGCCGCTGTACTTGCAGCAGGAGCTAGCACTAGCAGCCCCGCCGTCGCAGCCGCCATCTCCACTCTTGCTAGCTAGCTGCCTGACTGCCGCAACGGTTTTAGGTGCTGTCAGCCTGCTTGCTTCCGTTGCAAGGCCATGGAAGGAGGCGGCGGCGCTGCTGGCTCAAGAGCGACGCCAGCTAGTTGGGATCTCGGGCCACAGTGGGCGCCGCCCACCTCGGCTTACCCGCACCACTTCATGCCGCCGCCGGCTGGCCTGCAGGAGCTCACGAGCCTCGAGCTGGGGAAGCGCCCGTGCTGCGCGGCGGACGGGAGCGGCGCCGGCGGCGGGCGCGCTTCGGCGGACGGCAGGAGGAAGGAGAAGGCGGCGGCGGCCACGGCGGCCGTGCCGAGGTGCCAGGTGCAGGGCTGCCACCTCGCGCTGGCCGGGGCGAAAGAGTACCACCGCCGCCACAAGGTCTGCGAGGCGCACTCCAAGGCGCCCCGGGTCGTCGTGCACGGCGCCGAGCAGCGCTTCTGCCAGCAGTGCAGCCGGTACGTGCGTGCTCGTAGCAGCTTCAGCTTTTTTCATTGCATGTGCAGAGCTTCACGCGCTATAGTACGTCTGCCAGGTTCCACGCCATGTCCGAGTTCGACGACGCCAAGCGGAGCTGCCGCCGGCGCCTGGCCGGCCACAACGAGCGGCGGCGGAAGAGCAACGCCAGCGAGGCAATGGCCAGGGGCTCAATCTCGCACGCGCACGGTAAACCATCATGTCATGCACTACTCCTGCCCAGTTTTATCGATGGTATTCAAGTACAGTAATGTCTGCTCTCGGTGTGACGATGAGCAATTAGCAGGGCGAGTTAGCGAACAATACAATCGACCAAAATCTACCCAAGTGCTCAAGCCTGCCTGCCTGATGCAGCAGCTAGGTGTCGCCTGTCACGGATAAGAGAGCGGGGTGGGTACGTGTAGGTGGTTTGACGCCGGGAAACAAGGGGAGATCTGCAGGGGCGAGTAGGGACACGAAAAAGCTCTAGGGATGCGTGAGACGGGTGAAGCGGGCACTCAATTTAATGTGCGCATTTATGCGCCATACCCACTCGGATAGGCTGTGCTACTGCTGGAGTAGCTTTGGCAGAACCGTGCATATGATCACGTACAGGAGCGTCTCAGTACACGACAGTGTGGCTAACCAGCCGGGCCACGTGCCCGCGTACAGCAGATTACTGTTGACATTCAGTAACGTACTTACTGGCAGTACGTGCCTAGTCATTGACGAAATGCTAAGAATATACATATACGGTTAGTGATACAGTGCACTCCGTACGTACCAAAATGGTAGCTATGGAATACAAAGAGTACAAAAAACACCACCAGATTCACAAGGGACATAAATCTTGTGTAGTGTTGTGTACTACCTCCGTCTCGGTTTACAGGGCCTACACGTACGTATCCTTAGAGCATGTCTTACAGACCCCTTAAATTTCTGCCCCGTATAACACGAGTAGAGGGCCCTGTATTCGATTTCGATCGGTCAAAAACTTGTCCGAGCTAGCAGACCCCGTATCCCTAAACTGTAAAAGAGCATATTCCAAGAATATGCCAAATTAAATTTTTTTCTTTCTTTCCTCATCTTCCTTCTCTTCTTCTTCCTCCTCTGGGCACTGCACGCCATGGCCCCAAATCGCGTGACGGCCTGGACTCCGGCCGCCCCCGCCCCCGCACCGGCCTCCGGCCACCACTGCCCGCCACGCCGCCGCGCCACGGCCTAGCCGCCTCGCCTCGCCACGGCCTGGCCGCCTCCGCTCCCGCTCCGGCCGCCCGCCGCCACGGTCCGTCGCGCGACGCTTGCCCCCGCCCGCCACGCCGCTCGCCACGGCCGGCCACCCACGCCCCGCCCGCCACGGCCGGGCCTCCGGTCGCCCCCGCCGCCACGGCCGGGCCTCGGCCGCTCCCGCTCGGCGCCCCTGCCGCCACGGCCTGCTGCTGCTCATCGCGCCCTCCGGCCTGCTGCTGCTCGTCGCGCCATGCCATGCACCGGCCTCCGGCCGCCACGGCCCCATCACGCGACGCCGCCCCGGCCGCGACCGGCGCGATGGACAGACGATTTCCTGAAAATTCAGCCCGCCACGACTAGGGGGTTCGCCCTGTATTCAGCCTCCCACCCTGTACTTGTAAGGGGCGAGGAGCCGCCCCGTACCCAAAACTGTAAAAATTCGATACCGGGGGCTGATTTACGGGGTCTGCTAGACGGCCGGGTAGAGCTCTACCCCGTATATTGGCTGTTATTTTACGGGTTGGGGCTTTTAAGGGGTTTGTTAGACCTGCTCTTAGGTTGTCAATTTAACCAACGTAACACAAGATATACACTGCAAAACATGTACTACGTATTATTAGAAAGTTCAGATGTTGTACTTTCTAGTGGTATAATTTTTGTAGCGTAAAATTTACAATATGACGCGTAGACCCTGTAAACCAGGATGGAGGGAGTAGTTAAATACATTTATTTTTATTTTTTCATAATGTTTTTGCATGATTTTTCCCCGTACCTAAAACTGTCTAGTCAATTGACTACACTGATGTAGTGTGGCTCCGCCACTACATTGTGGCAATGTTGCCTAATAAAACACACATACTGTTAGTCCTACTCTAACTCTAAAGAGGAAAATGCGCAAAGCTTGTAAAAGATTCTTTTATTTATATATTTCAGCATGCAGCGGGGGACTAGTAGCAGTCTAGGGTTTAGTGTTGATGAGGATATGGAAACAGTAATTAATGGTATGAATAACACACCAATGAACTACTCCGTCTGGTCTGGTTTATTAGACTTAGCGTATATCCTTACGCCGTCAAATGTGGAGTCGATATGTCCTTGCTTAGCTTGCATATTGTATGCTACATACTTCAGTATGGTTCTTCAGATTTCACATTTAGTGTGCAATAAGCCTAGACTTACCCTAAAGTTTGATTGCATATTCTGTATCTTTCTCACTGGGGACTTTCAAATATGGCAACTCTATATTTCACTAGCATACGTGCATCATGTCCACAAACAATGTGTCGTCTATCCATTACATATTTTTTGAACACCTATTTGTCACATTTTGTAAAGCACCGGTGCATGTGGACTTCGAATTTGCTAAGAACTAAGCAGTTGCCATGATTTTCCTCATACGTAGTTGATCTGATTGAAATCAAATAAACGGAATGTGCCAAAACCTAGGAGTATCTAGCATCAAGAAAGAATACTTGCTTCCAAAAGAAGTGGATATTTGTTGCCAAAGAAATTAATGACCCAAACTCCCAAAGTGCACCAGCAATCTATATAGCTACCCATTCATCACATAATATAAGATGTTATTACACGGACGCAGATTTTTGGCTCTCAGGTGCGCCAGAACCCGTTTTCAACAATAAATTTATAAAAACTACTAAAATTAGTTATAAAAATTCAGCATAAATCATGTGAGTAGAGAATGTATTCAGGTATATGCATGTCAAGTTTGAACCGAAAATATGACTGTATGTAACCTACACAAAATAAAAAAATCATACTGTTTACAGTATAAGAAGCACACGTACACTATTCATAGTATAACAAAGTTCAGTTTTCTCCTTTTTGTGTAGATTGCATACGGTCATATTTTTTCTTGAAAATTTGCACAGGCAAGTATTAAGGTGACATATATACGAGTGAATTATTTCAAAATTTTCTAAAACATTTAAGTAGCATTTTTCAAAAACAAAAAATTGAAACCGGGTGCGCTGGTACCCAGGTTATTACACCCAATATACAATGCCATCTTTGTAACTACTTCTGCTGCCTAGAGATGTGGAGTTCTTTCTTTTGATGAAGCGCCCATACCATTTTATTTGTTACCGAGTAGACGATTGGGAAGATCATAACCGGTAGGCACAATCAGGAAAGACCGTAAACAAATTTATTTATCCTCTTTTTGGACATATACAAGGATAGGTGATTAAGTCCGAGAATACTACAGCATAGCAGAATGGAATGTACCTATGCTAAAGCAGTATCGTTGGGAGAGTCTATACAGATCAAGAACACTTGCCAGAAGCAAGACTAAACTTCTTCACCAGCCGTCCTTCTTAATTCCTTTGGTCATACTAGCATTAAAATGCAAATCTGAAGCGAACAGTTCATGGTTTTGCATCACAGGTACCTATGATAAAATTGTTCTCAGATTAGCTGAACCCAACTGTCCGGTTTCACATGTAGGGTACTTACGATATAAAAGTGGTTCCACGTGTATTGTAAGAATTTGTTGAGTTTTAGGAAAACAACAGGAGTCTTATGTGTACATTTATTAAATTTGCATATAAAAATGTACATTAAAAACAGAGGAAAGAGCAACTAAACTATCAGTCTACTCTAGTGTAAGAATCACTTCATTTTTAAGTGGAAAAGGCCTAATGCCATACATTATCTGAAACCAGCCCTTATAAGAACATCCATAAAAGAAAAGAAAAAGAAAGCACCAGCCTCAAAAAGTTCAGCGCTATCTTCCTCCTGCATAAATAATTTCTTGATTGTTTAGACTAATTCCTTCGACTCTCCCTAGCTCCAATTTTTGGTGTCTCTATCCTATAAAAACTTTTAATATGGTACCTTGTAAGTCCTTTTTTAGAACACACAACTTTATTACGAAACATTTTGGGCAAAATCGCGCATTACAACAGCATTGGCGCACACAGGCGACAAGAAAGAGTTTACATCACATTTAATTCCCTCGTGAGAAAGTGCACGGGCTACTTTCTTAGCACTCCTCACGCCGGGCATAAATCCGGAAACCCGAATACCGAACCCGAAATTCCCGATCCCGAACCCGTATATCCCGAACCCCAAAAACCCGATCACTTATTCGGGTAGCTGTTTTGAATACCCGAATTTATTTCAGGTAATTCGGGAAGTAGTCTGGGCACCCGAACGTCCCGAATATCCCGAAACGGCACAAAGCCCATGAAAATTCCACCCGCACGAACAAAGCCCAGCCCAAGTTGGTAACCCTAGACACTCAATATTACTGCGCTTCTAGGTGTCAGTTTATTTTCTCCACCCCTCACCCTCGTCCTCTCCCCTTACGTAGCCGCCACAAGTCACAACCACATCGACGACGCGCAGATCCCGCTCCCGGCCGCCCGACGCACCACTGCCCGCAAGCAGCCGCCTCGTCGCTGCATTTTTCTGGGTGAGACGACGACGATGACGAGCTCTTCTCCAACACATCCACACCTCCAACTGCTAATTCTTGCTGGATCCGTGGAGGATTGGAGTTGGATATGCACTTGTCCAGCTGCTGGGCAGCCTGGGCATGTACGTTGAGTTTGAGTAACTCGGCCATCTATGCGTGGTTGCTTTGAGTTTGAGAACTTCAGTGATGCATTTTCGTTTTGTTTAATGAACTTTTGTGATGGCGTACCTGTTGTTTAAACTTTGAAGTTTGATTGTGTTATGATATTTATCCTATCGAAAATGCAGTGGAAATGGTGCCATATGTTGCTGTTATTTCTAGCTGTTGAATCGCTGAAACATGAAACATTGCTGAACAGCTACTTCGGGCTATTCAGGATTTCCCGAACCCGAACCCGAATTATCGGGTACCCGAATTGTCGGGTGTTAAATTTTCTGAGCAAATTTCGGGTGTCATATTTTGGAACCCGAATTATTTTTTTCCCGAATTACCCGTCCCGAATTTTCGGGAAATCCCGAATGCCCAGAGTGAAGCACTCCTCCTACTAAACCCGATCAAACAAGAAGAGAACCAGATACAACATTGGATTTTGAGGTCTTTAATGACCGATGCCACTCAAGAGAAACTTTACTTAGAATACTGGCACCACGCGGTGTAATAATCCTTCTGCACCACGCCCTTGGGATCCACAGATATTGCCAAATATTCACTTTCTCACCATCCCCAATTCGCCAGATCACCCCTTGTTTCACTGTTTCAACTCCATGGAGAATAGTCCTCCATGTGTAGGACATATTATCACATGGTTTAGCATCAAGTATATGACAACCAAGAAAATACTTAGCCTTCAATATTGTTGCAAACAAGCCATTAGGGTTCTAAATCAGCCACCAAACTTGCCTAGATAGCATGGCAATGTAAAGAAGCATGTATGTCCCTAAAGCCTAAACCTCCTGTCCCTTTGGCATGACCATTTTTCTCCAACTCAAACAAAGAATTTTGTTCCCCTTCTCCTATTGACCCCACCAATATTTCGCAATCATTGCACCTAGCTCATCACAAAAACCTTTTGTTAAATAGAAACATGACATAAGAAAAGTCGGGATAGCTTGTGCAACTGCTTTAATTAGCATTTCTTTCCCAGCCCTTGAAAAAATCTTCTCTTAATCACCCATGTATAGTCCTCCAAACCTTATCATTTATATAAGCAAATTCCTTCCTCTTAGATCTGCCAATATACTCCGGCATACCCAGATATTTCTCATTCCAATTCTTACTAAAAATACCCAGTTCATACTTGATCATCTCTCTCACATGCTTCTTGGCATTCACACCGAACTTTACTGATGATTTCTCCGAATTGATACATTGCTACCTTTTGAAGTCCTGGTAACTGGTAATGGTATATAAGTTTAGGACGGCTACCGTAGTTGCGGTCAAAAAAGAAAACAATATAAAAGTTAATAATCCTACATATAATCACTTAGCCGTCCATAACTCAATGACAATGGGAGAAGAGAGTCACCTTTATCGTGTCACGTTGGAGAAACAATGTCAAAATCTTGATGCCGCCTTCACACGTATGGATGTGTTTCACTAGGATTTTTGTGATATTTGTGGATTTATTTCTTAGGTGTGACTAATTCTCAGTCGACAAGAAATAAGCTAATTCTCGTTCAGGTGATGTCATCAAATTTCAATTGCAGCCCACCTTGCAACTCACGAGTAGCATGAATCACGAAGCAATTCAACGGTCTAGGGCAGATACAACCTATGTTGCAACTAATGACTAACACGAATCACAAAGCAATCCAATAGTCCTCATATTTTTTCCTTCTTTTGTAACTTCATTTGCAACTACAAATATCTCAATTACAAGCTAGCATGAATCATAATGCAATTTATGGTTGAAAAGTTGACTGAAAACTAAGCTAATTCTCAATCTACTGAGAATTAGCAAAACCGAAGCTACAAATATATACCGTCTACTGGTTGTTGGTCAACCTGCAGTCTAGCTAACGTCCAGGTTCCCAGCGCAATGAGGACAATAAACATGCTGAAATTATTCGCGATTGCAGTTCAAACATGACTGCACACATGAGTATCGATCATATTCTGAGCAGCACTTACCTAGCTAGGAGTACTTGGCAATTTGGCATGCAATGCAACGAACTAATACGGCGGTAGCTTCACTTGTTGCAGGAGTGGCGTCGTTGGTGCAGGGTTTCGCGCCGTACGGCGCGTTGACGACGTCCCCGGCTGGTGCTCTCTCTCTTCTGTCATCGACCAGAGCCACCCCCTGGCTGATCCCGACGAACCCCAGCGACGTGTTCTCCGCCCACTCCAGCAGCGCCGCGCTGGACGAGCTCATCGCCGAGAACCGCGCGGCCCTCCTGGCGTGCCACTTCTTCCCCGAGCGCTCGGGTGCCGCCCGGCCCGCGGTCCCGGCGGCAGAGATGACGGCCGGCGGCTGGCACCAAGCGGCGTACCAGCAGGTGCACGGGGTGGCGGGCAACGGCGCCGTCCGCCGCGACCAGGGAGGAGCTCCTCCTCCGGCGGGGCACGTGACGCTCGACCTCATGCAGGCGCCGGCCACGGCGGGCGCGCGGTTCCGGCCCATGGCGCCGGACAGGCACACCGAGGACGGCGATGCCGGCCGTGGGTCGGGCGTGTGGACGCCCCTGCAGGGCGCCCACGTAGTCTGAGCTAGTCGGCACGCACGAAACGGCTGGCCCGCGCGTACGCGGCAGGAAAGCACGTCAGACAGTGCAATCGACTTGAGTAGTTGAGTTGGAGTATATCGTCTTTGTCTTGTGGCGGGTGCTGCATCTTCCCAAAGTAAATTCTGATTAATAAAGGATGTATTCAATTTGAGAGCTGCGTGGGTTTTGTATCTTCTCGCAGGAAATCGAGCGCGCGAGGAACTCTGTATTTTGTAGGAAAACTGAAGGAATGGAAGTCGCAACTACACAAATCCTTCACTACCTATCCCTGTAGATGTTTGGTCTGTAATATGTCCTCTTTTTCTCCTTGGTAGTTGTCATGTTGGATAATCTCATCTAGTGCTGAACAAAGATGGCTCCTTTGTCCATCTGGAACTAGTGTGGAAAAATAAGTCCGATCATCTAGACCTTTTCTTTTCTTTTCTTTCTACCCGTAACTTGTAGACATTATGGTTTCTTTAATGAAAATCGGGGGGAAACCCCTTTGCTCAAAAAAAAAAAAATCCTTCATAGAAACTCCGGTCGGGACGACATCATCCATTAATATAAAATATTTTACATTTTAGTGAATTTATCTACTTTGATATGTATTTACTATGAGAACCAACCTGAGGTTGGGTGGCTAGGAGGGTGGTTGTACCCCAAGCCCACCAGAGTTCAAACCCCAGGTTTGACATCTGTATGTCTCATAACGGCGGAATATTCATTCAGTGGGAGGCGACGTTCCCGTCGACAGCGAGGCGCCTGTGGTGACTTCGTCAATTTCAAGATCCAATCCGCCAGCTCAGTCTTCCGGAGATGCTTATAGGGGTAGGGTGTGCGTGTGTGCGTTCATAGGGGTGAGTGTATGCGCGTGTATGTGAGCGTCTACGTTTGTACTGTGTTTCTCAAAAAAAAAAATGTATTTACTATATTTAGCGTGTAGATTCGACTCATCATGATGTGTATCTAGGCCAGTTTAAAATATCAAAAACGTTGTATATTAGTAGACCAAGGAGGTTAATTACTCACTCTCATCCTTTCATTCAGATCTTGACAAAAGACAACTTCTTCCTGATTTAAAGGTAAGGTAAAAAAAAGAGCTAGCCCAATCACCAATAATTGCTTCCTCTTTTCATCATCCAAGAGTTTTACTTGTTATCTACACACCTACACTTAACTTCTGAACAAACCAGTCTTGAAGCTGGGAATATTGAACCTCCGCCCTTGCGCAGACCGAATCGATTGAGTCATCGAGATGCAGGTCCTCGCATTGGACTAATCTTGACGATACGCGGATGTATTTAATTACTATATTTAGCGTGTAGATTCGACTCATCATGATGTGTATCTAGGCCACTTTAAAATATCAAAAACGTTTTATATTAGTAGACCAAGGAGGTTAATTACTCACTCTCATCCTTTCATTCAGATCTCGACAAAAGACAGCTTCTTCCTGATTTAAAGGTAAGGTAAAAAAAAAAGAGCTAGCCCAATCACCAATAATTGCTTCCTCTTTTCATCATCCAAGAGCTTTACTTGTTATCTACACACCTACACTTAACTTACGAACAAACCAGTCTTGAAGCTGGGAAAATTGAACCTCCACCCTTGCGCAGACCGAACCGATTGAGTCATCGAGATGCAGGTCCCCGCATTGGACTAATCTCGACGATACGCGGATGCGAAGGCCCCTAACCTAGCCGCCGCCCACCTCCTCTCCCGCCCCCTCCCAGGCGGCGGTGGAGGATCCGCCCGCCCCGCCCCGAGCAGCCGCCCCCGGACCGCCGCCCCTTAGCCGCCGCTGCTGCCGGCCCCGGCCTCGGCCACAGCCTTGGCCTCGGCGGCGGTAGCGGCGCCCCTTCCGTCGAACGAAGAGGGGCAGGAGAGGGATTCCGTGACGGTGTTCCATGGGAGGTGATGAAGCGCCGGTGGAGGAAACCGGGCGGCACGGCTACTTGGCTGGGGACTGATGCTCTCCGTCGGTAGCCATGGAGGATTCGGTGGAGCGGTGGCGGCCTCCGCCCCCGGTGACGGTTCGGCGGTGGTACGGATGATCCGCGCCGCCGTCCTCTTCCCTGGTGATCCGGTAGGAGGGACTGGCGGCGTGGGGGTTGCTGGTCTTGCTTTGTTTTTTGTGGCGGTCCTCGGGTTTCTCGCAAGCGAAGATGAAGATCCAAAAAAAAAGATGAAGATCTACCAGAGGTCACTTTGCCTTGATCTGGCTTGAGAGATGAGTTCCGGAAAGCTCCACCGGTGAATGGAACAGTGCATCTTTTGCCTGGAGTTTGCTGGATCGGGTGGTATCCGGTCGCGCGCTGATGTCTACGCACACTTCTATTCTTGTAGATAGTGTTGGGCCTCCAAGTGCCGAGATTTGTAGAACAGCAGCAAGTTTCCCTTAAGTGGATCGCCCAAGTTTTCTCGAACTCAGGGAGGTAGAGGTCAAAGATATCCCTCTTAAGCAACCCTGCAATTACGAAACAAGAAGTCTGTTGTGTCCCCAACACACCCAATACACTTGTCAGGTGTACACTACAAGAAAAGTTTCCATGGCCGACGAAGTTGAAGTCACGCCGTGGTTGCTGGTGTACCATGGCCGACGATTTTGGGTTTGTCCGTTGTGCATGTCAAAACATTTTTTTCTCGTTTTTGAGGCCACCTAGCCCGACGAAAACGGCCAAAACGTTGCGTATGGTGTCCCGGGACGTGGTGCATCTCGAATTCTCGGGTTCGCCGGCCGAGTCAACGCAAATCCGCACCGCCGAGGGATGTAGGGCCCAGATGGCAGCCTCTCTGGCATTGTTTTTTTTCTCGATCGCGCCATCTCATTCAACGCTCTCCGATCGAGCCGTTTACGATGCAGGATCATGGGTCCCGCATGTCATCCTCTATGAACCAAAATTCTTTCTATTCTTGGATTTTTTTTTGAACCACCTTTTCGGTCTACTTCCTTTTTCTTTTGATCCCTTGCCGCCTTGCAAACGTTGAGACCGCTGCTGCTAAATGGGACCCGCATGTCATCCTCTATGTACTATAAACTTTCTTTTCTTGGATTTTTTTGGCACCTCAAAGTTGGTCACTTACCTTTTTCTTTCGATCCCCTGCCGCCTCTCAAACGGTGATACCGCTGCTGCTAAATGGGACCCGCATGTCATCCTCTATGTACTATAAAACTTTCTTTTCTTGGAGTTTTTTTTGGCACCTCAAATTTGGTCACTTGCCTTTTTCTTTCGATTCCCTGCCGCCTCTCAAACGGTGATACCGCTGCTGCTAAATGGGACCCGCATGTCATTCTCTATGTACTATAAAACTTTCTTTTCTTGGATTTTTTTTGGCACCTCATATTTGGTCACTTACCTTTTTCTTTCGATCCCCTGCCGCCTCTCAAACGGTGATACCGCTTCTACTAAATGGGACCCGCATGTCATCCTCTATGTACTATAAAACTTTCTTTTCTTTGATTTTTTTTGGCACCTCATATTTGGTCACTTGCCTTTTTCTTTCGATCCCATGCCGCCTCTCAAACGGTGATACCGCTGCTGCTAAATGGGACCCGCATGTCATCCTCTTTGTACTATAAAACTTTCTTTTCTTGAATTATTTTTGGATCCTGATATTTGGTCACTTGCCTTTTTCTTTCGATCTCGTGCAACCTCTCAAACGGTGATACCGCTGCTGCTAAATGGGACCCGCATGTCATCCTCAATGTACAATCAAGTTTCTTTTCTTGAATTATTTTTGGATCCTGATATTTGGTCACTTGCCTTTTTCTTTCGATTTCATGCCACGTTTGAATCGTTTAGGAACCTGCAGGCTCATGGGACCCGCATGTCATCCTCTATGTACTATAAAAGTTCATTTTCTTGGTTTTTTTTCACCCTCTGATTTTTGGCTATTTCCTTTTTCTTTTGATCCCCTGCCGCCTTTGAAACGTTGAGGACTCTGCTGGCTCATAGGTCCCACATGTCAGCCTGTATGAACGATAAAACTTTCCTTTCATGGAGTTTTTTTACCCCCTAATTTCTGGCTACTTTCTTTTTTCTTTTGATCTCAAGCCGCATTTGAAACGTTGGGACCGCTGCTGCAAAATGGGACCCGCATGTCATTCTCTATGTACAATAAAGTTTCTTTTCTTGGATTATCTTTGGCTCCTGATATTTTGTCACGTGCCTTTTTATTTCGATCTCATGCCGCCTTTGAAACGTTGACTAAGCTGCTGGCTCATGGGTCCCGCATGTCATCCTCTACGAACAATAAAAGTTTCCTTTATTGGAGTTATTTTTTGACCCCTAATTTCTGGCTATTTGCCTTTTTCTTTTGATCCTCTGCCCCTTTGAAACGATGAGGACGTTGTTGGCAGGTTGGTCCCACATGTCATCCTCTATGAACAATAAAAGTTTCCTTTGGTGGATTTATTTTTGACCCCTAATTAATTTCTGGCTATTTCCTTTTTTTTCTTTTGATCCCCTACCGCCTTGGAATCGTTGAGGATGCTGCTGCCTCATGGGTCCCGCATGTCATCCTCTCAGAACGGTAAATATTTCTTTACTTGGATTTTGTTTACCAACTGATTTTTGTCTTATTTTTCCCTTTCGATCTCCTGCCGCCTTTAAAACGTTGTCGACAGGCTGCTGGCTCACGGGTCCCACATGTCAGCCTCTATAAACAATAAACGTTGAGGATGCTGCCTCATGGGTCCCGCATGCCATCCTCTCAGAACGATAAATGTTTTCTTTTCTTCGATTTTTTTACCAACTGATTTTTGGTTTTTTTTTCATCCCCTGCCGCTTTTAAAACGTTGACGACGCTGCTGGCTCATGGGTCCCCGATGTCAGCCTCCCCGTACAAGAAACATGTGATATCTTGATTATTTTGCAGACAATAAACATTGTATTTCGCTCTGAGCTATTGCAAACGGATAAATTAAATATTTATTTTTACATAAAGAAACTTATATGTTGAATCTCCTTGTTTTGTGTTTTTGCGAAGCATAGGACTTTCCTATTTTTTTTAGATAAATCCGAACTTTCCTGTTTTGGAGTGGACTGAAATTGTACGAGTCAAAAGGCCCAACAGGATAGTTCGAAGGCCCAGATGTCCAGATGCAGCCCAATTGAAATCTTTCTTTTCTTGAATTTTTTTCACCCCCTGATTTCTGGTTACTTCATTTTTCTTTTGGTCATGTGCCGCCTTGGAAACGTTGAGACCGCTGCTGCAAAATGGGACCCGCATGTCATCCTCTATGTACAATAAAATTTCTTTTCTTGGATTATTTTTTGCTCCTGATATTTGGTCACTTGCCTTTTTTTTTCAATCTCATGCCGAGTTTGAAACGTTGAGGAACCTGCTGGCTCATGGGTCCCGCATGTCATCCTCTATGAACAATAAAAGTTTCCTTTGTTGGATTTATTTTTTACCCCTAATTTTCTGGCTATTTGCCTTTTTCTTTTGATCCCCTGCCCCCTTTGAAACGATGACGACGCAGCTGGCAGGTCGGTCCCACATGTCATCCTCTATGAACATTAAAGGTTTCCTTTGATAGATTTATTTTTTACCCTAATTAATTTCTGGCTATTTCCTTTTTTTATTTTGATCCCCTGCCGCCTTGGAATAGTTGAGGATGCTGCTGCCACATGGGTCCCGCATGTCATCCTCTCAGAAAGGTAAATGTTTCATTTCTTGGATTTTGTTTACCAACTGATTTTTGGCTTATTTTTTTTGTTTCGATCTCCTGCCGCTTTTAAAACGTTGACGACGCTGCTGGCTCATGGGTCCCTAATGTCAGCCTCCCCGTACTGCAAATCCTCTTTCCGCAAAGGTTGTATTTCTAGCTAGATAGCTAAGGTGGATTCGAATCTGCCGTGGTTCAGGCAGCTCAGGTAAGCCTTCTTGCACTGATTAATGGAACTAGTGTATAGCAAGGTCAAGACATGTGGCTCGGTGTAATGAATCTATTTGAATCATGTTGTGGATTCAATCTGATAGTTCTCTAACAGGTCAGCCAAAATAGAAATTAAGTTTTTTCTAAAACGGAAATGCAAATTAAGATGAACACAAACATTAGTTATCATAATAGCTGATCATACATACATACTTGCTAAGAGCAAAAGCTTGCCAGAGTTTTACCACCCATACAATTAATTAGCAGTTCAGATAAGATAACCTTATATAAGTATAACTACAAATGCATTTGCTAAGGGCTCATGGGACAACAGAACTAGACAACCGCAAAGTTTATGACCAGCATGTCACAGTGGCATCGAAAGATCTTGACCTTCAACTTTGATCCAATGCGAAGTTTGGCACCGCTAATGAACTTTTTCCACCTAGAAGTAACAGCCAAGCGGCCATCTGTGGGACTGACGGAGTACCGTCCCTCCACGGTGAGATCTTCACTCTCCATGACGAGGGAAATCTTGCCCCTTCGGGCAGCATTGAGATCCTTGGAGATACTTTTAGGCAATTTCTGATTCAAAGCAAGAGATACCACCAAAAATTAGTCAATGGCACCAATGCACTAAAGACTGAACCATGTGAGACTTTGAGCAGAGAAGACGTCAAGATAAGAGCAGTTATGCTATCATATACTCACGAACATAGCCTTCAGATGCGTCCTGGTCACCACACGGGTGGCCACAGCAATGAGCCGAGACCTCGGTGATGCTGGGCGGGGCAGGTGCGGGAGCTGGGCTGGTACACGAGCTGGTGCGATGCAGAGACTGCTGGGCAGGTGCAATAAACGGTGCCTCTAGAGGAACCGGTGCGATGCAGAGAGGCTGTTGGGCAGGTGCATTAAACGGTGCGGCTAGAGGAACCAAGTCTTGATGCGAGGCTGTTGGGCAGGTGTAGTATATGGGGCCTCTACGGGAACCAATGCTGATGTAGGGGCCTCTTTGGGTAGATACGATGTGAGCTGGTACAGAACCGGTGCTGATGCGGGAGAGTGGGAAGCCGGTGCCGGTGCTTTGGTGTGGGTGCCCTTTGTGACATCCGCTCTGTTCCATCGGGGGATCTGCAGCTTTGATCATGTTAAACCTAGCAAGCTAGAACAGAGGGAATGGTTTAGAACAAGCTGCTCGAATGCGGTAATCAAAGGATATGAGTACAAAAAAGTTACATATTATATATTTGGAAGTGTCTCCAACTACGTAAGCGATTACGTATATCTGCCCGTTTGAGTTTACGATCCTCGGCTCGTCGCCCTTCTTCGGACCGTAGTCAAAAGCAAACTTTCTCCAATCATGTCCATACAAATATGTGATGGCTTTGTGTCTTGTAGACATACACCTCATAGACCGTGTAGGTGTTCATCAATGTGCCATTGCCATGCATAGTGAAAGACCCTTCATGCGGACACATCTGGTTAATCATTGGACGAAGTTCACAAGGTACAGTCTGCAGGTGAAAATTGATACTAATGTAAGAAGCAAGAAGACTAAAAACAAGACTTTACTATATGCCAGTTCATGCTAAACCACTGAGAATACATACCTGTAACTCTGTGAAGGAGTTATTAGAAAGGTAGATAGAGCCATAGGAGGTGTTATATGCGGGGTATGTACATGGGCCCGCCATATTCCCGCAAGGTCGGCATCGGGATGGTGAAGGAAACATGGGAGGTACTCTTTGGTGTGTAGCGCTGAATGTAAGTGGAAGAATTAGGTTGTGTAAAGTGCATAGTTCAGAGCAATGCAAATGTTGACAAGCGAGTGCATAACACTATGTTACAAAGTGAGCAGTCAAAATTTAGTGTATGATGAATATAAGCATGCTAATTTGGCGTTTCAATTCCAAAAAGCATTAGACGAGCCGGTGATAATATCGGACATAAATCATGGCATGTATATGTGGCTTAAGAAAATATACCCGAACCCTTGGATGGTTATGGCCGGATGGTCCTTGGACTTGAGCTTATATAAGCATCCGGAAGGTGGGGTTGTGATAACTTGGTGGCAGCCTCTGCAGATGCCTCATCGGCGGCGAGTTGCAATCCTTTTGACCAATGAAGGCTTAGCGGTTTCGATCTGCATATGAAAATTGAAGAGCAACGGACATCGGCGAGTGATATATAAAATGAATCTATGATACAACGATGCATATAGTCCGGGTGTAAGTGGAAGAATAGGGTTGTGTGTGTTTACGAACTATTGGTAAGCATTAGACAAAGCCGGCAATAAACGGATAAATCAAATCATGTATGAGGATTAAGAAAATATACCTGCTTCTTGAAAAGGATACCACCAGTGGCCCGTGGCCTTGTGCTTGAGGAGGTTTTCAGAAGATGGTGGCGGCACCATCGTCTTCACAGCAGCCTCATCAGGATCATTTTTTTCCATTTGAGTAGAGGCACAGAAGCTTCATCCTGCATATGAATAGCAACAGAACTCATCATTGATATTGAATAAATCTATGAGATAGACTGATGCAAGTAGTGCGGGATGTAAGTGGAAGAATAGGGTTGTGCATAGACAACAGTTGACAACAATGCAAATGATTACAAAAGAAGCCAACGGAATTCAACAGTTTATATACTGGATGAGACAGACTGAAAAGTGAAAAATTAGTGTATGATGATTGTAAGCAAATGCAGTGTTTCTGAACCTTTGCTAAGCATTAGGCAAAGCCAACAGTAATTAAACAGATAATAATAAAATCATGTATGTGGATTAAGAAAATATACCAGATTCATTAAAAGGTCACCACCCAGCTGGCCCATGGCCTCGTGCTTGTAGAGGTTTTCGGATGATGGTGCCGGCACCATCGTCCTCACAGCAGCCTCATCAGCCTCATTTTGCATCCACTTGAGTAAAGGCGCAGCAGTTTCAGCCTGCATAAGAATGGGAACAGATCTCAGCAGTGATATTGAATGACTCGAGAGACATCGATGCATATAGTGCTGGATGTAAGTGGAAGGGTATGGCTGTGTATGGACAACAGTTCACAACAATGCAAGGGTGTCTTTGGTTCTGAAACAGCGTGGAATGGAATGGAATGGTTCCATTTCAAAGGAATGGAATGGTTACATTTTTTGGTTGGGAAAATGGAGAGCAGAGCAGATCGAGGTTAAACTAATCATTTGTCTCAAAATTGTAATTAGCAATTGCAAATGACATTTTAATCTCAAAGTCGTAATTAACAGCACCTAATGGTGCTCTTTTAATCTAAAAATCGTAATTAACATCATTTTTTGTTGGGTTAGGGGAACTGGAGAGTAGATGAACATTACTGTATGATGATTGTAAGCAAACGAATTTGGTGTTTCTAAACTTTTGGCTTCGAGATCTTATGGGCTTCAACTCTAGCCTACCCCAGCTTGTTTGGGACTGAAAGGCTTGGTTGTTGTTGTTGTTGTTGTTGTAAACTTTTGGCAAGCATTAGAAAAAACCGACAATAAACAAACAAAAATCAAGGCATGTTTTGTGGATTAAGAAAATATACCATATTCATTAAAAGATCACCACCCAGCGGACGCGTGACCTTGTGCTTGTAGAGGCATTTAGAAGATGTGGGCGGCATCAACATACTGGCAGCCTGATCAGCCGCAGTTTTGATCTTCCTTTTGAGTAAAGGCCCTAAAATTTGAGTCTGCATATGAATAGCAAAACAAAACGCAGACCTCAGCAGTGATATTGAATTACTGTATGAGATAGACTGATGCATATAGTGGATGCTCTTAGCTTTTTGCACCATGAACACTAGCTATGGACAGACAAAAAAAACTAGTTGACTCAGCTTTGTCTAGATACCTCCATCCCAAAGCTTAAGGCTTATTTATTTTTGAGAAATCAAAACAAGTAAAGTTTGAACAAAATTTTAGAACATTCTATCAACAAATGTAATATTGTGTAGATACCGTAGGAAAATATATTTCACAACCTATTTAATGATATTAATTTTGTATTTTGCATGTTAATGATATTTGGTAAAAGCTTAGTCAAATATGGTATAGTTTGACTTTCTAAAAATAATATAAGTCCTAAGCTTTGGGATGGAGGTAGTAGTATCTAGAGCTAAAACACGTCTAGATATATCCGTATCTACAGATAGTTGAGTCAATTAATTTGGATCTGAGGGAGTATCAGATTCAGACTACATCATGGTAAGTTGGTTAAAAAAATTACCCCTGGGCGGTCCCTGCCCAGCTCGGCAGTGGCATTTCGCTTCTTGTGCTGCAGATCTGGCCATGCTCCTGCAGCAGGTGGGGCGCTATTGTTCCCCATAGCCTCAGCACGGAACCTGGAGGTACCAACCTGATACAGAGAATATAGAGCATGGTGTCACAGAGGCTTTACGCACAAACAACTGAAGACATGTGCTACTTTAAGCATTTTCCAGAACAGGAACAGATTGAGGATGCAGACAGACAGAGTGGATAAGCAAATGGAGTACCAGCTTTCCGGGCCTCGGTACGCAGCTCAGGCTCAGCCAACTGCCCACATGCGTGGTGGCCTTACGCTCCATTGCCCCCCACCACCACCACCGAGGTCTTCCCTTTCCTGTACAAGCTGACAAAAGATACAGTGAGGATCAGCAAAAACTACAAAGGTTGCAAATGTCGACAAATAAAGGAAGAACACCCCAATCCAAGCAAAGGTAGCCCCCGCCCCCCATCCCCATCAATCACTCCCAGCGCGAGGGTGACCAGAAAGACACCCCTTCGCCCAGAATAGGAAATAGATGCGCAAGATATCGAGGTGAGGAAAAAAGAACCGATCTCGAGAAAGGAAAGAACATTACTAGTACTACCTAATCCGCTTGGTCTAGATGCAGCTTGCCCCTCCAAGCTGGATGCCTGGACGGTGGAGGCGAAAGGAGGGGATCGAGCTAGCGGCTTGCATCCGTCGGCTGTCGGCACTCGATCGGGAGAGACAAGGGGGGCTACATGAAGGGGAGGGGTACCATATTTTATTACACAGTGAACTTACTGATGTGACTAGTCATTACATGTCTCACTGAAACTGGGGCCCATAGTGTGGCACCCCAAATTCACTTGAACCTGCCCGCAGGACGCATTGGCGCGTCAAGAAAACCCCCGAATTGTAGCGGGGAAATGAAACATTTCACAAAAATTCGAAATTCAAGCACACTGCCACGCTCCAAGCACGCGGGTTGTTCCTTCCTCGTCCTCGGTTCCTCCTCCCCTATTCGAAAAAACCCCAAATCCCAAGCTCAAACAACAACAAAAAAAACCAAATCCCCTGGCCGCCGTGCATGTCCTCGTTAACCCGCTGGAGATCATTCCCGGACGAGGCGGACCCCCCGCCCTGAGATCCCGAGTTCGTCCGTTCCGTCCACCTCGAGGCACTGTGTGCTGTCTCGCAATGGTGGCTTGAGGGCGCTGCAGAGGAAGTTCCGCCGGAAAGTGCTCATGGCAACCATGCAAGCTCACCGGCGTGCTGTATCCCGAGAGGAACTGGTCAAAGCTTTGCTATTCGCAAAAAAAAGCGGGCCAAGATCTGGTCAAAGCTTCGTCGATGGCTTGCCGCGAGAGGCTTGGAGTCCAGAGTCAATAAACTAGCTGCTCGAGGACTTGGGCGGTTTACACCGATTCATGTTAACTGACTCAAGTTTGTTAGTCTAGTTAACAAATGCATCTAGATACATCCATATCTTGACAAAATTGAGTCAATTAATATGAATCAGAGGGGAGTGCCTGAAAGTGTTTCATGCTACCAATTAATGCGCTGGCAGGACTGGCTGTAGAAGTAATTGTGCTACTACTCATACGATGAACTGATTGTGTGGGTGTCAAATTTTGCAACGCGATCATCCACTGAATGCTTATTATAGTTCTAGCGCCAAAGGGGTACAAATCATAACAAAGATAGTACATACTACAGCACCAGAACATAAGAGTACGAATGATAAAGTAGGTCAACATTTTGCATCAGGGCTGGGTGGTCCTTAGACTACCTGGACGCCCCTGATGATCTCCGGGTGTGCATCCACTTCAACGCAAAGCTGTGTACTCGGTCCACGGCCTCCTTCTGTAGGCTGGATAATCTCAGGTGCAGGACCTTCGTCTATGAAAGGCTTGTCATCAGTACCATCCACAGGTGCATCAAACTGAGATTCATCTTCAAATCTCCCATCAAACTGAGAGACCTCTTCAACTCTATGCTTCTGCAATTAGTACATCAACAGATTAGACAAACATCTAAGGGATGCAACTTTGAACAAATGCCGTTTTACATATCTACCTTCTCATCTGGCACAGCACATGTCCCAGAGCTGAAACCCGTTTCCTGAAGCAAGCGCTTTTTCTCTCCTTCCCGTCCATCCATCTGCAACAAGTTAAATTTGAGTACAGAACCTTGCACAGCAATGCAAACTATTGATCGAAACAGCGGCAGCATCAATATAAATAATTAACTACATATGCCAGCACACATACAGTGTGAGAAAGATCTGCTTCTCCCGCTGAAGGATCATTATATGGTTCACCATGATAAACCCACCTAACATATGTGCGGTCCATCCCAAAAATGTGTAAATGATCTTCCACTACATGGTGAGGCCTCTTCTCACCGTTCATACATGTGCAGCGCGGGCAATACAAGTCCAGGTTGTGACCTTCATGAGCTCTAATAAAGCCCATAAAGGGTTGAACACCATTTATATATGAAGGGGAACATAAGTGTCCATGCAGTATCCAAGTTCTGTCCATCTGTTTAATTATGAGATACAATGGTTGGTGATTAATTTAAGGCGAAGTAGGAAATGTATATCCATCGAGTACAAAACTATACTAGTACATGATTATGCATTTCACCAATCATGTCGAGTACAAAACAAAAATTGCCCATCAACATTTTAGCAAACAGATCGTGTACAAAACTCTGCCATGGCATTTCAGCAAATTAACGGATCGAGTGCAGAACTGACTCTATATGCCCACGCAAATGAAAAAATTGATCGAGGACAAATCGAGCGGAAAACTATAAAGTGCCAATTAGTTCGAGCATACTGACGATTTTTTTAAGCAGCATCAAGAAAATATAAATCGTTAGGCCGTCTTGCCCGATGCATGATTGAGCTAGAGATAGCATCCCGACCGTGGATCAACTTGACCGCTGGTGCGTCTCGAGAAGAACGACGGGGAGGGGAAGCTTCTTCTTCGCACGGACGGGACGGGGAGGGGAAGCTCTTCGCACGGACGGGGATAAGTTGTGTAGCGGTGGGTGGGGGGTCATGCGGCCGGGCCGCCCGGTAGGTGGTGTTTAATGGAGTTGCGTGTGTAATTTGCCGTGCACAGGGTTGAGGAATAGGCGGTTCCCTTTGCCGCGCGCACAATTCAAACTATCCCGCCCATGTAGTTTAAATTCGCCATATTTTCGTTAAATCGACATAAAGTCATGTGAGTGGGTGGAAATTAGCAAAGTTGCTTGAAAAATAGTAAAACTATGGAATTATCCTTTAAATATGCTCTACTTCGTGTGAAAATCGGGGTGTGGAGGCATGTTGAGCTGTTTTATTTGTACTTTCTTCATTAAATATCCCATTTTATGCACTTTGGATGGAAAGAAATCATTTGTACATAAATTTTGACAACGCCATTTGCAAACATTAATTGTTTTACATGCCAAGATGCACCCATCCACCAAATATGGGGCAAAAGTTTATCACAATCTAGATATATATGTATAATTAGTGAGGGAACCCTTTTGATTTTGTGCAATTTCCACTAATTAGCTAGAGAGAAGGGGTCAATTAATTAGGCCATGTTAGGGGCTATGTGTTTTAGATTAGGGTTGTGTGCATTCAAATACAACTTCTTTATTTGTGTTATCAGTACTTATATATATAATTAATTGAATTATCAGTACTTATTATATAATTAATAAATCCCAATAATGTCTATATATATATGATCGATATAGGCCATATATTAATTGGGGTTATATAATCTAGGGTTTACTAGCTATATATAGCAAGGTTTTATTAGATTGGGTTATTAATTAGCTTGGGGTTATGTGTTTTAACGAGGGTTTGATTATCTAATTAAGGTTAGTTTTCTATATATATATACGATTTAGGGTTTAGGGTTAATGGCACATATATTTAATTAGAGGACCGCGAGGACCCCTGGCCTTCTTGATGCGCAATTAAGGGTCATCGTTGGCCTATAGCTAGCTATATAGGGTTTTATGGTTTATTTAGAGGGTTTATGTGTTAGGGTTAATTATAACTTATTGTGAATTAAATTATAACTTTTTTATTAGTGTGCTACACAATTAATCAAAACTCTAGCTAGATCGATCGAGTGTGCACAGACATGCACTATTAGAGGCACCCGCCTTTGCGCGTAAAGTGCAAGCATAATGTGTGTCGTTGCGCTGGCCACACCAATCGATAAAGAGAGAGATAGAGATGAGAGATTATTGAAATCGCCAAGAATGTTCAAACATATATATATATGCATGCATGCACACTAGTTATATATATATATTGTGAGGCAAAACTTAATCAAATGTACGTGTTTTTAATTTGAAAACTTGTCAAAATTCAAGTTAATTGATTTATCAGCGCTAATTAGTTGGTCGCCTGCTTGATGCACAATTAAGTGTCGTTGGCCTATATATATATGTAGGGTTTAATTAGGGTTTTAGTGTTTAGTGTTTATGGTGTTTAGGGTGTACGTTTAGGGTTTAGGGTTTAGGGTTTAGGGTTTAGGGTTTAGGGTGTTTAGGGTGTTTAGGGATTAGGGATTAGGGTTTTAGGGTTGTATGGTTTAAGGTTTAGGGATCATCGATCGAGTGCACACACACATTATTATTAGAGGCACACGCACCTTTGCGCATAAAGTGCATGCGTATATAAGTGTGTTTTTTGGCCACCAACGATATATAGATCGAGAGAGAGAATGAACTATATATATATCCCCAAGAATATATTCAAATATATATATTGAAATATATGCACGAATGATATGCAAGCTAGGTATGCCATGCGTGCATGCACACTAATTATATATATTATGAGGCAACTTAATCAAATGTGTTTTCATTCGAGAAAACTTGTCAAAAATCAAGTTAATTAATTTATTAGCGCTAATTAGTTGGTCGTCTGCTTGATGCGCAATTAAGTGTCGTTGGCCTATATATGTAGGGTTTAATTATAGGGTTTAGGGTTTAGGGTTTAGTGTTTAGGGTCTAGGGTGTAGTGTTTAGGGTTTAGGGTCTAGGGTTTAGTGTTTACATTGTTTAGGTTATACGTTTAGGGTATAATTAGGGATTAGGGTTTTAGGATTTAAGGTTTAGGGATCATCGATCGAGTGCACACACACATTATTAGAGGCACCCGCGCCTTTGCGCATAATTAAAGTGCATGCGCGTATATATATAAGTGTGTTTCTTGGCCACCAACGATATATAGATCGAGAGAGAGAGATTGAAATATATATATACATATCCCCAAGAATATGTTCAGATATATATTGAAATATATATATGCACAAATGATATGTGCAAGGTATGCCATGCGCGCATTCACACTAATTGTATATATATATTATGAGGCAACTTAATCAAATGTGTTTTCATTCGAGAGAACTTGTCAAAAATCAAGTTGTTATCACCAGGATTTGACCGAGTCAGAGGTGGGCCGCGATCAAGATGGATTTAAAGAGTATACATAGAAGAATTACGTGAATCGGCCTGTTATGCAAAGTTGGGCTAGTTTGCCCTTGTATCTGTAACATAGTAGATTACGTGTCGGTTAGTTAGAATTTGCCTCGTGCACGGTTGGGATTATTCCCACGTTAGAAAGTCCCCTGGACTATAAATATGTATCTAGGGTTTATGAAATAAACAACAACCAACGTTCAACCAACAAATCAATCCTGGCGCATCGCCAACTCCTTCATCTCGAGGGTTTCTACCGGTAAGCATCATGCTGCCTAGATCGCATCTTGCGATCTAGGCAGCACAGGCTTATGTTGTTCAAGCGTTGCTCGTACTGAAGCCTTTTTGATGGCGAGCAACGTAGTTATCTTAGATATGTTAGGGTTAGCATTGTTCTTCGTATCATATGCTATCGTAGTGCAACCCTTGCATATCTAGCCGCCCTCACACCTATCTTAGGCGTGGGGGCGGCACCCCGCTTGATCATAATTTAGTAGATCCGATCCGTTACGGTTGCTCCTTGTTCTACAAGGATTAGTTTAACATCTGCAATAGTTAGGCCTTACAAAGGGTTGGAGGATCCAGCGGCACGTAGGGTGTCGTTTGCAAGTCCTAGACAGGATGTTCCGGGGATCAACCTCGTGTTGGTTTTTAGGCCCTATCTAGGATCGGCTTACGATCACCGTGCGTGGCCGCGAGGCCCAATCGTGAGTAGGATGATCCGATTATGCGGTGAAAACCCCAGATCGTCGTAGATCATTTTAGCTTTATCTTGATCAAGCAGGACCACCATATATTCGTGCACCTCGTATGAATCATGGTTGGATCGGCTCTTTGAGCCGATTCACAGGACAACCTGAGAGCCGATCGAGGCTCGTATTTAATGTTTACATGTATGCCATGCAGGAAACTAAGCGCGGCATCTCCATCACCTTCCTGACCAGGTATAGGTCAGGTGGCACGCCCTTGCATCAGCATCGGACGTGCGTACCAGAGGCTTTGCGGGCCGTCGCTCGGAGGGACCAGGGCCAGCCGCAGCCCTAAGTTGTTCCCGGCTCTACTGTGTTGCCCGTCGCTGCCCGCCGGTGGGTTTTGACCGCAACACATTCTGGCACGCTCGGTGGGACAAGCTTCGTCATCAACCACATCGCCATCTACATCTGAGATGGCGGACGGCACTCCAGTCACGTACGAGGATCTGACCGACGAGCTCAAGAAGAAGTATGATGAGGTCAAAGCGATCCTCGAGGCCGACCTCATCGGCTCTTTCCACAGAACCCGTTCACATGGCATCAGGTGGAAGGGGTTCACGCCTGATGGTGCACTCGATGGGATAGACCTCTCTGCCCCGTCAGAAGAACGCACCAGGTCCCTGCGGCAGGAGATCAACTACTTGGTGGCTCACTCGCTACACCGCCACTCTGAGAATCTGGTAAACACGTTGGAGCGTGTCGCTCTTCGGGTGATCCAGGAAATCTTGAGGCACCAGTACTCGCCGTCAGGACCAGCTCTCGGGACGCATCAAGGAGAGTTGCCACTCCAGTCCCGTCCACCGCTGCCATTTGCGTGGGCAGCACCAGAAGTGCCGAATTCACCGGCATTCGTCGTCTACAAGATAGGTGGTGACCCTAGTGACTGCCAGTTCTTGCATGAGGCGCCTAAGGAGATCCCTCACGGGTACATGTGCACGTATGTGCCAGATTGCGGTAACTGGGCGCTCACAAACCAGGCCGCGATATCAGGGACTTCTGGGAAAGCAGGAGGAACGTCAGCAACAGATCTTGAGAAGCAGACGTGGCTAACTAAATATGCCACCCCGACGAACCTCCAGAGCTCAGCTCCTGCAGTTGGCTCAGAGCTGGAAAAGCAAGCATGGCTGGCTAAGTACGCCACCCCGGCGAATCTTCAGAGTTCGACTCCTGCAGCCAGCAGAGCGGATCAGATCAGTGCTATACTGAGAGACCAGTTCGGCATGGTGCCGAAAAGGAGGGCAATCGGCTATTCCAAGCCGTACCCCGACGAGTACGAGTTGATCCCGCTACCACCTAAATATTGGCTCCCTGATTTCTCCAAATTCAGTGGATCAGATGGTTCCAGCTCCATCGAGCATGTGAGCCGATATTTGGCACAGCTAGGAATGGCCTCAGTGTCGGATCCACTACGCGTGAGGCTCTTCTCACAGTCCCTCACGGGATCGGCTTTCGGGTGGTACACCTCGTTGCCACCAGACTCGATCCGGACTTGGAAGCAGTTGGAAGAACAGTTCCATACGCAGTACCACTCAGAGGCTTCCGAGTCTGGCCTTGCCGATCTAGCACAAATACGTCAGAAGCGTGGAGAAACTGTGACGGAATACATCCAGCGCTTCAGGAATCTTAGGAACCGATGTTATTCGGTTCGTGTGACTGAAAAAGAAGCAGTCGAGTTGGCAGTAGCGGGCCTTGCAGCACTGCTCAAGGACATGGCCTCCCAAGCAGACTACCCCTCACTGGCGCACATGGTTCAGAAACTGTCGGCATATGAACAGCGCCACCCGGACTTGTACCAGGAAAAATTCAAGCGTGCAGTAGTCCTGGTCGAGGCAGAGGAAGACGAAGTTTTTGCGGGAGATCAAGAGGTAGCAGTGGCTGAATGGACTCAGGGGGCAACCCCCGTGTCCTGCAAATGGGTTAAGCCACCAGGTCCACCAAGGGGTTTTGATTTTGACGTGACCAAAACTGAGCAAATCTTCGACCTCCTGCTCAAGGAGAAGCAGTTGAAGATACCCGAAGGTCTCAAATTCCCCACGGTACAAGAGCTGAACGGAAAGCCATACTGCAAATGGCACAACTCGCTCTCCCATGCCACCAACGACTGCAGGGTGTGGCGTCAGCAGATCCAAATGGCGATAGAACAAGGACGTCTGATTTTCAACCAGTACGCCATGAAGGTCGACACTCACCCCTTCCCCGCCGTTAACATGGTGGAATGCACTTACCCTGAAGGTTGCCAGCCAGGATCCTCGTTTAGCATCAACATGGTAGGACTTGGACACCACTCTGGCAAGGATGGAGACGAGGGCAGCTGCTCTCGTAGCAAGGACGCAGAGGAGGCCGCTCCACGCGATCGGCTCCGTCATGATGGCAAGCGCTACGTCACAGAGGGAGAAGTGAAGAACATAAGATATCAGCGACCCCTCTCTGATCACCTCCTCAACAAGTATGTGAGTCAGTATGACCGACGCCGATGATCCAGTGATGAAGATGAAAGAGATCGTCTGGCTAGAGAAGCCAGAAGACATCGTCGGCATGATCACGATGAGGAGGAGCACGAGCACCGTGCCAAAGGAAAATCAAGGGAGCAAGACGATAACGATAGGCACTGGGACTGCCCCTTCTTCAGACACTGCTGGGATTCAGGAATGAGCCGATTACCCACAATCGGCAATTGCCCAGAATGCAACCAGAAGAAGAAGGAGGCAGCCAACGTGTCCGTGTTCAAGCGCTTAGGGCCTCTCCCGCCACAAAGCAAAT
The DNA here is from genome assembly GCF_019359855.2 of Lolium perenne. Lineage (NCBI taxonomy): Eukaryota > Viridiplantae > Streptophyta > Magnoliopsida > Poales > Poaceae > Lolium > Lolium perenne. Next base: position 264,999,782 of record NC_067245.2, read on the forward strand.
GCGCTGAGTCCCCTCGGTGGGAAGATCTCGAGAATTCAGAAGACGAGGGACAAGAACAAGAAGAAGACAGGTACCACCGGCCAAGGTGGTGCCCTGATGGACTCAGCCGTTCACAAAAGCGCAGGGTTCAGCGATTGCGTGGCCTAGAGGAAGCCGAAAGGTTGTACTTGCATACGCTGAGGAAGGCACGACCTAATCTGGCTGCGAAAGTTCAGCGAACCCTGGACGAAGAGGGTCGTCCACGGAAAATGGAGTGGCGCCCCAAGCAGAGGAAAGCCGATGATGAAACATCGGCTGGCACAAACATGGTGCTCGTTCTTCCGACGGAGCTTAGTGCTCCACGATTACACGATGCACTCGAGGTGGACGACAGCAAGCGCATCAACATGATAAAGTCAGAGGTTGGGCTGGTTTTATCCACTGGCCTAACCATATAGCAGGAGCAAACCGATGAGCAAACATGGCGAGGCTGATCCTTGTGATCGGCCCTAAAAAAAAAAAATCTGTGAGGGAAAATTACAAGACCTTCATTGAGCGTTTCGATCAATATGGAGGCCGATTTTCAGCAATCGGCCAAAATTATCTTCACCACAGGTTGTGCTTACGCTCAACATTGATCTATTGGGCAGCGGTCACATCGGCGGATGAGAGTCAACATGAATCCTAGCGGAGCCGACGTGCAAATACAGTGCCTTGGCTAACCACAAAGCCGATATCTGCAGGCACCTGGCAGATTCGGCTCGGGGGGCATCTAATCAGATGAACCTGTGTGCAGTGAAACATTGGGGGCCGATTAGAGAAAATCGGCCAGTAAAAAAAAAAATTTTACAGCCGATGCACAGTCATCGACTCTAGTACAGTTACACAAGACCAAGACCTGCCGGCTACAATATCGATGTTCAGCGGCTATCTCGGATTGCCAGATTGCCTAAGGTCAAAGCCTTTTGGTTTGACCTGTGCATCCTTGCTGGTATTCTCGCCTTGATTAAGGCTCGGGGGGCAGCTAACTTGGTAGATGCTCTGTTTTTGGAGCCGATTGGAGTTGCATCGGCTGACCCTGCATCGTGGTCTTCTCTGAAAGCAGTGAGGTGTGGCAGAAGAAGACTGCTAAAGCTACGGAGAGGAGCCGGAAAAGGAGGCCGTCGGCTTTTACAGGTTTTGGATCGTCCTGTTGCTGCGAGAAGAGGAAAGAGACTGGATTCCCAAAATAGCCGATGAATAGTCATCGGCTATGAGGTTGCAAAATTTTATGATCAGGCACCAAATCGCAGCCGGAGAGCTGACGGTCTAATCGATATCTGATTACGGCTTCAGGGGCGTCTACGGAAAAGGAATCCGATACGTTGCTATCGGTCTCGGTGTGGCGAGCGGAAGGATTGAAATTGGATTAATTGAAAGATAAATTGGAAGAACAATTTTCATTAATTCAAAGGAGCGGCTTTACAAGAAAGAGCCGATGGCTCTCAAAGGAAGGATCTGGTGCCTAGTGCACTGCTACTACTAGTCCTACTATACTAGTTGTCGCTGTCCTCGTCATCGCCGTCGTCGATATCGTCGGCGCTGCTCCCAGGAAGCTCCTCGTCGCTGCTACCCCAGCCCTTGGCCGGAGCTTCGTCTTCCTCGTCATCATCATCATCCTCGCTGTCCGCCCAGGAGCGGAAGCGCTTGGTCGGCGGATACCCGATGGAGGAGGAGGATTCATCCTCCTCCTCTTCCTCCTCGTCATCATCATCGTCTTCGCTGTCCGCCCAAGCGCGGAATCGCTTGGCCGGCAGAAGCTTAGTGGGGGAGGAGGGGCCGCCCTTCTCTTTTCCTTCTTCTTCCTCTACTTCTTCCCCCTTCCCGTCGGGGGAGGTGGGTTTCACCCAGGGATGGAGGTCGTCTTCACTTTCGCTTATCAGCTCCCCTTCGATGAGGAATTTGAGGTCCTCTTCCCCATCGGTCAGAGGCAGGTCGCCCTCTGGCGCATAATCGGAGTTCCACTCCGGCTCGCTCGAGGAGAAGGATTGGAGGGAGAGGCCGGAGGAGACAGAGGAAAAGGAAGACATTGCTACAGGGGAAGAGGGTTTTTTGGTGCCGATAGCTAGAACTGAGGAAGGGGATGAAGAGGGCTAATCGATCGGCACAGATAAATAATGAGAAGCCTGGTGGAAATTTAATGCCATTACAGTTTCCGAGGAGGTGATGCTAAAGCTATCGAATTTTGCAGAAGAGCTGAGAAGACAGGGCATCATGATGAAGGATGCTGCAACGGTTCTGCTCTGCCACGACATGACCCTTCGTAGAAAAACAGAGTGGTTTTGAAATTATCATTATCAAAACCAGGGGGGCATGTGTTATCGCCAGGATTTGACCGAGTCAGAGGTGGGCCGCGATCAAGATGGATTTAAAGAGTATACATAGAAGAATTACGTGAATCGGCCTGTTATGCAAAGTTGGGCTAGTTTGCCCTTGTATCTGTAACATAGTAGATTACGTGTCGGTTAGTTAGAGTTTGCCTCGTGCACGGTTGGGATTATTCCCACGTTAGAAAGTCCCCTGGACTATAAATATGTATCTAGGGTTTATGAAATAAACAACAACCAACGTTCAACCAACAAATCAATCCTGGCGCATCGCCAACTCCTTCATCTCGAGGGTTTCTACCGGTAAGCATCATGCTGCCTAGATCGCATCTTGCGATCTAGGCAAAGACAGTTTATGTTGTTCAAGCGTTGCTCGTACTGAAGCCTTTTTGATGGCGAGCAACATAGTTATCTTAGATATGTTAGGGTTAGCATTGTTCTTCGTATCATATGCTATCGTAGTGCAACCCTTGCATATCTAGCCGCCCTCACACCTATCTTAGGTGTGGGGGCGGCACCCCGCTTGATCATAATTTAGTAGATCCGATCCGTTACGGTTGCTCCTTGTTCTACAAGGATTAGTTTAACATCTGCAATAGTTAGGCCTTACAAAGGGTTGGAGGATCCAGCGGCACGTAGGGTGTCGTTTGCTAGTCCTAGACAGGATGTTCCGGGGATCAACCTCGTGTTGGTTTTTAGGCCCTATCTAGGATCGGCTTACGATCACCGTGCGTGGCCGCGAGGCCCAATCGTGAGTAGGATGATCCGATTATGCGGTGAAAACCCCAGATCGTCGTAGATCGTTTTAGCTTTATCTTGATCAAGCAGGACCACCATATATTCGTGCACCTCGTACGAATCATGGTTGGATCGGCTCTTTGAGCCGATTCACAGGACAACCTGAGAGCCGATCGAGGCTCGTATTTAATGTTTACGTGTATGCCATGCAGGAAACTAAGCGCGGCATCTCCATCACCTTCCTGACCAGGTATAGGTCAAGTGGCATGCCCTTGCATCAGCATCGGACGTGCGTACCAGAGGCTTTGCGGGCCGTCGCTCGGAGGGACCAGGGCCAGCCGCAGCCCTAAGTTGTTCCCGGCTCTACTGTGTTGCCCGTCGCTGCCCGCCGGTGGGTTTTGACCGCAACACAAGTTAATTAATTTATTAGCGCTAATTAGTTGGTCGCATGCTTGATGCGCAATTAAGTGTCGTTGGCCTATATATGTAGGGTTTAATTATAGGGTTTAGGGTTTAGTGTTTAGGGTTTAGCGTTTAGGGTCTAGGGTTTAGGGTTTAGTGTTACATTGTTTAAGTTGTACGTTTAGCGTACAATTAGGGATTAGGGTTTTAGGGTTTAAGGTTTAGGGATCATCGATCAAGTGCACACACACATTATTAGAGGCACCCGCGCCTTTGCGCATAATTAAAGTGCATGCGCGTATATATATAAGTGTGTTTCTTGGCCACCAACGATATATAGATCGAGAGAGAGAGATTGAAATATATATATATCCCCAAGAATATGTTCAGATATATATTGAAATATATATATGCACGAATGATATGTGCAAGGTATGCCATGCGCGCATTCACACTAATTGTATATATATATATTATGAGGCAACTTAATCAAATGTGTTTTCATTCGAGAGAACTTGTCAAAATTCAAGTTAATTAATTTATCACCGCTAATTAGTTGGTCGGTTGCTTGATGCGCAATTAAGTGCCGTTGGCATATATATATATATAGGGTTTAATTAGGGTTTAGGGTTTAGGGTTAGCTAGCTAGGGTTTTAGGGTTAGGGTTAGGGTTAATTAGGGTTTAGGGTCTATATAGGGTTTAGGGTTTAGTGTTTGGGGTTTAGTGTTTGGGGTTTATATTAGGGTCTAGCTAGGGTTAGGGTTTGTTAATTAGGGTATAGGGTCTAGGGTTTAGGGTTTAGGGTTTAGTGTTTAGGTTTTAGGGTTTAGGGTTTAGTGTTTAGGGTTTGGGGGTTTAGGGTTTAGTGTTTAGGGTTTAGGGTGTTTAGGGATTAGGGATTAGGGTTTTAAGGTTTTATGGTTTAAGGTTTAGGGATCATCGATCGAGTGCGCACACACATTATTAGAGGCACCCGCCTTAATTTGCGCATAAAGTGCATGCGTATATATATAAGTGTGTTTCTTGGCCACCAACTATATATATAGATCGAGAGATAGAGATTGAAATCCCCAAGAATATGTTCAAATATACGCACACACATGAATTATTAGACGCACCCGCGCCTTTGCGCATAAAGTGCATGCGTATATATATATAAGTGTGCTTCTTGGCCACCAACGATATATAGATCGAGAGAGAGAGATTGATATATATATATATCCCCAAGAATATGTTCAAATATATGCACGAATGATATGCAAGGTATGCCATGCGCGCATGCACACTAATTATATATATATTATGAGACTACTTAATCAAATGTGTTTTCATTCGAGATCGAGAACTTGTCAAAATTCAAGTTAATTAATTAATCAGCGCTAATTAGTTGGTCGCCTGCTTGATGCGCAATTAAGTGTCGTTGGCCTATATATGTAGGGTTTAATTAGGGCTAGGGTTAGGGTTAGTGTTAATTAGGGTATAGGGTCTAGGGTTTAGGGTTTAGGGTTTAGGGTTTAGGGTTTTTGGGTTTAGGGTTTAGTGTTTAGGGTTTAGGGTTTAGTGTTTAGGGTGTTTAGGGATTAGGGATTAGGGTTTTAGGGTTTTATGGTTTAAGGTTTAGGGATCATCGATCGAGTGCGCACACACATTATTAGATGCACGCGCCTTAAATTGCGCATAAAGTGCATGCGTATATAGAAGTGTGTTTCTTGGCCACAAACGATATATAGATCGAGAGAGAGAGAGAGATTGAAATCCCCAAGAATATGTTCAAATATACGCACACACATGAATTATTAGACGCACCCGCGCCTTTGCGCATAAAGTGCATGCGTATATATATAAGTGTGCTTCTTGGCCACCAACGATATACAGATCGAGAGAGAGAGATTGATATATATATATCCCCAAGAATATGTTCAAATATATATTGAAATATATATATGCATGAATGATATGCAAGGTATGCCATGCGCGCATGCACACTAATTATATATATATTATGAGACTACTTAATCAAATGTGTTTTCATTCGAGATCGAGAACTTGTCAAAATTCAAGTTAATTAATTTATCAGCGCTAATTAGTTGGTCGCCTGCTTGATGCGCAATTAAGTGTCGTTGGCCTATATATGTAGGGTTTAATTAGGGCTAGGGTTAGGGTTAGTGTTAATTAGGGTATAGGGTCTAGGGTTTAGGGTTTAGGGTTTAGGGTTTAGGGTTTAGGGTTTAGTGTTTAGGGTTTTTGGGTTTAGGGTTTAGGGTTTAGTGTTTAGGGTGTTTAGGGATTAGGGTTTTCGGGTTTTATGGTTTAAGGTTTAGGGATCATCGATCGAGTGCACACACACATTATTAGAGGCACCCGCCTTAATTTGCGCATAAAGTGCATGCGTATATATATAAGTGTGTTTCTTGGCCACGAACGATATATAGATCGAGAGATATAGATTGAAATCCCCAAGAATATGTTCAAATATACGCACACACATGAATTATTAGACGCACCCGCGCCTTTGCGCATAAAGTGCATGCGTATATATATAAGTGTGCTTCTTGGCCACCAACGATATATAGATCGAGAGAGAGAGATTGATATATATATATCCCCAAGAATATGTTCAAATATATATTGAAATATATGCACGAATGATATGCAAGGTATGCCATGCGCGCATGCACACTAATTATATATATATTATGAGACTACTTAATCAAATGTGTTTTCATTCGAGATCGAGAACTTGTCAAAATTCAAGTTAATTAATTAATCAGTGCTAATTAGTTGGTTGCCTGCTTGATGCGCAATTAAGTGTCGTTGGCCTATATATGTAGGGTTTAATTAGGGCTAGGGTTAGGGTTAGTGTTAATTAGGGTCTAGGGTCTAGGGTTTAGGGTTTAGGGTTTAGGGTTTAGGGTTTTTGGGTTTAGGGTTTAGTGTTTAGGGTTTAGGGTTTAGTGTTTAGGGTGTTTAGGGATTAGGGATTAGGGTTTTAGGGTTTTATGGTTTAAGGTTTAGGGATCATCGATCGAGTGCGCACACACATTATTAGAGGCACCCGCCTTAATTTGCGCATAAAGTGCATGCGTATATATAAGTGTGTTTCTTGGCCACCAACGATATATAGATCGAGAGAGAGAGATTGAAATCCCCAAGAATATGTTCAAATATACGTGCACACATGAATTATTAGACGCACCCGCGCCTTTGCACATAAAGTGCATGCGTATATATATATAAGTGTGCTTCTTGGCCACCAATGATATATAGATCGAGAGAGAGAGATTGATATATATATATCCCCAAGAATATGTTCAAATATATATTGAAATATATGCACGAATGATATGCAAGGTATGCCATGCGCGCATGCACACTAATTATATATATATTATGAGACTACTTAATCAAATGTGTTTTCATTCGAGATCGAGAACTTGTCAAAATTCAAGTTAATTAATTTATCAGCACTAATTAGTTGGTCGCCTGCTTGATGTGCAATTAAGTGTCGTTGGCCTATATATGTAGGGTTTAATTAGGGCTAGGGTTATTGTTAGTGTTAATTAGGGTATAGGGTATAGGGTCTAGGGTTTAGGGTTTAGGGTTTAGGGTTTAGGGTTTAGGGTTTAGTGTTTAGGGTTTTTGGGTTTAGGGTTTAGTGTTTAGGGTTTAGGGTTTAGTGTTTAGGGTGTTTAGGGATTAGGGTTTTCGGGTTTTATGGTTTAAGGTTTAGGGATCATCGATCGAGTGCACACACATTATTAGAGGCACCCGCCTTAATTTGCGCATAAAGTGCATGCGTATATATATAAGTGTGTTTCTTGGCCACCAACGATATATAGATCGAGAGATATAGATTGAAATCCCCAAGAATATGTTCAAATATACGCACACACATGAATTATTAGACGCACCCGCGCCTTTGCGCATAAAGTGCATGAGTATATATATATATAAGTGTGCTTCTTGGCCACCAACGATATATAGATCGAGAGAGAGAGATTGATATATATATATCCCCAAGAATATGTTCAAATATATATTGAAATATATGCACGAATGATATGCAAGGTATGCCATGCGCGCATGCACACTAATTATATATATATTATGAGACTACTTAATGAAATGTGTTTTCATTCGAGATCGAGAACTTGTCAAAATTCAAGTTAATTAATTAATCAGTGCTAATTAGTTGGTTGCCTGCTTGATGCGCAATTAAGTGTCGTTGGCCTATATATGTAGGGTTTAATTAGGGCTAGGGTTAGGGTTAGTGTTAATTAGGGTCTAGGGTCTAGGGTTTAGGGTTTAGGGTTTAGGGTTTAGGGTTTTTGGGTTTAGGGTTTAGTGTTTAGGGTTTAGGGTTTAGTGTTTAGGGTGTTCAGGGATTAGGGATTAGGGTTTTAGGGTTTTATGGTTTAAGGTTTAGGGATCATCGATCCAGTGCGCACACACATTATTAGAGGCACCCGCCTTAATTTGCGCATAAAGTGCATGCGTATATATAAGTGTGTTTCTTGGCCACCAACGATATATAGATCGAGAGAGAGAGATTGAAATCCCCAAGAATATGTTCAAATATACACGCACACATGAATTATTAGACGCACCCGCGCCTTTGCGCATAAAGTGCATGCGTATATATATATAAGTGTGCTTCTTGGCCACCAATGATATATAGATCGAGAGAGAGAGACATTGATATATATATATCCCCAAGAATATGTTCAAATATATATTGAAATATATGCACGAATGATATGCAAGGTATGCCATGCGCGCATGCACACTAATTATATATATATTATGAGACTACTTAATCAAATGTGTTTTCATTCGAGATCGAGAACTTGTCAAAATTCAAGTTAATTAATTTATCAGCACTAACTAGTTGGTCGCCTGCTTGATGTGCAATTAATTGTCGTTGGCCTAGATATGTAGGGTTTAATTAGGGCTAGGGTTATTGTTAGTGTTAATTAGGGTATAGGGTCTAGGGTTTAGGGTTTAGTGTTTAGGGTTTAGGGTTTAGGGTTTAGTGTTTAGGGTTTTTGGGTTTAGGGTTTAGTGTTTAGAGTGTAGGGTGTTTAGGGATTAGGTATTAGGGTTTTAGGGTTTTATGGTTTAAGGTTTAGGGATCATCGATCGAGTGCGCACACACATTATTAGAGGCACCCGCCTTAATTTGCGCATAAAGTGCATGCGTATATATATGAGTGTGTTTCTTGGCCGCCAACGATATATAGATCGAGAGATAGAGATTGAAATCCCCAAGAATATGTTCAAATATACGCACACACATGAATTATTAGGCGCACCCGCGCCTTTGCGCATAAATTGCATGCGTATATATATAAGTGTGCTTCTTGGCCACCAACGATATATAGATCGAGAGAGAGAGATTGATATATATATATCCCCAAGAATATGTTCAAATATATATTGAAATATATGCACGAATGATATGCAAGGTATGCCATGCGCGCATGCACACATTTATATATATATTATGAGACTACTTAATCAAATGTGTTTTCATTCGAGATCGAGAACTTGTCAAAATTCAAGTTAATTAATTTATCAGCGCTAATTAGTTGGTCGTCTGCTTGATGCGCAATTAAGTGTCGTTGGCCTATATATATATGTAGGGTTTAATTAGGGTTTAGGGTTAGCTAGCTAGGGTTTTAGGGTTAGGGTTAGGGTTAATTAGGGTTTAGGGTCTATATAGGGTTTAGGGTTTGGGGTTTAGTGTTTAGGGTTTAGGGTCTAGCTAAGGTTAGGGATTAGGGTTTAGTGTTTAGGGTTTAGGGTTTAGGGTGTAGTGTTTAGGGTTTAGGGTCTAGGGTTTAGGGTTTAGTGTTTAGGGTGTTTAGGTTGTACGTTTAGGGTATAATTAGGGATTAGGGATTAGGGTTTTAGGGTTTAAGGTTTAGGGATCATCGATCGAGTGCACACACACACATTATTAGAGGCACCCGCGCCTTTGCGCATAAAGTGCATGCGTATATATAAGTGTGTTTCTTGGCCACCAACGATATATAGATCTAGAGAGAGATTGAAATATATTTAGGGTTTATGGTTTATAGTTTAGGGTTTGTGGTCTAGGTTTAGGATTTAGGGTTTAGGGTTTAGTGTTTAGGGTTTAGGGTGTAGTGTTTATGGTTTAGGGTCTAGGGTTTAGGGTTTAGTGTTTAGGGTGTTTAGGGTGTACGTTTAGGGTATATTAGGGATTAGGGATTAGGGTTTTAGGGTTTAAGGTTTAGGGATCATCGATCGAGTGCACACACACATTATTAGAGGCACCCGCGCCTTTGCGCATAAAGTGCATGCGTATATATAAATGTGTTTCTTGGCCACCAACGATATATAGATCTAGAGAGAGATTGAAATATATTTAGGGTTTATGGTTTATAGTTTAGGGTTTGTGGTCTAGGGTTAGGCTTTAGGGTTTAGGGTTTAGTGTTTAGGGTTTAGTGTTTAGGGTGTAGTGTTTAGGGTATAGGGTCTAGGGTTTAGGGTTTAGTGTTTAGGGTGTTTAGGGTGTACGTTTAGGGTATAATTAGGGATTAGGGTTTTAGGGTTTAAGGTTTAGAGATCATCGATCGAGTGCACACACACATTATTAGAGGCACCCGCACCTTTGCGCATAAAGTGCATGCGTATATATATAAGTGTGTTTCTTGGTCACCAACGATATATAGATCGAGAGAGAGAGATTGATATATATACATATCCCCAAGAATATGTTCAAATATATATTGAAATATATGCACGAATGATATGCAAGGTATGCCATGCGCGCATGCACACTAATTATATATATATTTATTATGAGACTACTTAATCAAATGTGTTTTCATTCGAGATCGAGAACTTGTCAAAATTCAAGTTAATTAATTTATCAGCGCTAATTAGTTGATCGCCTGCTTGATGCGCAATTAAGTGTCGTTGGCCTATATATATGTAGGGTTTAATTAGGGTTTAGGGTTAGCTAGCTAGGGTTTTAGGGTTAGGGTTAGGGTTAATTAGGGTTTAGGGTCTATATAGGGTTTAGGGTTTGGGGTTTAGTGTTTAGGGTTTAGGGTCTAGCTAGGGTTAGGGATTAGGGTTTAGTGTTTAGTGTTTAGGGTTTAGGGTTTAGGGTGTAGTGTTTAGCGTCTAGGGTTTAGGGTTTAGTGTTTAGGGTGTTTAGGGTGTACGTTTAGGGTATAATTAGGGATTAGGGATTAGGGTTTTAGGGTTTAAGGTTTAGGGATCATCGATCGAGTGCACACACATATTATTAGAGGCACCCACGCCTTTGCGCATAAAGTGCATGCGTATATATAAGTGTGTTTCTTGGCCACCAACGATATATAGATCTAGAGAGAGATTGAAATATATTTAGGGTTTATGGTTTAGGGTTTAGGGTTTGTGGTCTAGGGTTAGGCTTTGGGGTTTAGGGTTTAGTGTTTAGGGTTTAGGGTTTAGGGTGTAGTGTTTAGGGTTTAGGGTCTAGGGTTTAGGGTTTAGTGTTTAGGGTGTTTAGGGTGTATGTTTAGGGTATAATTAGGGATTAGGGATTAGGGTTTTAGGGTTGAAGGTTTAGGGATCATCGATCGAGTGCACACACACATTATTAGAGGCACCCGCGCCTTTGCGCATAAAGTGCATGCGTATATATATAAGTGAGTTTCTTGGCCACCAACGATATATAGATCGAGAGAGAGATTGATATATACATATCCCCAAGAATATGTTCAAATATATATTGAAATATATGCACGAATGATATGCAAGGTACGTATGCATGCGCGCATGCACACTAATTATATATATATTATGAGACTACTTAATCAAATGTGTTTTCATTCGAGATCGAGAACTTGTCAAAATTCAAATTAATTAATTTATCAGCGCTAATTAGTTGGTCGCCTGCTTGATGCGCAATTAAGTGTCGTTGGCCTATATATGTAGGGTTTAATTAGGGCTAGGGTTAGGGTTAGTGTTAATTAGGGTATAGGGTCTAGGGTTTAGGGTTTAGGGTTTAGTGTTTAGGGTTTAGGGTTTAGGGTTTAGTGTTTAGGGTTTTTGGGTTTAGGGTTTAGTGTTTAGGGTTTAGGGTGTTTAGGGATTAGGGATTAGGGATTAGGGTTTTAGGGTTTTATGCGCACACACATTATTAGAGGCACCCGCCTTAATTTGCGCATAAAGTGCATGCGTATATATATAAGTGTGTTTCTTGGCCACCAACGATATATAGATCGAGAGATAGAGATTGAAATCCCCAAGAATATGTTCAAATATACGCACACACATGAATTATTAGACGCACCCGCGCCTTTGCGCATAAAGTGCATGCGTATATATATAAGTGTGCTTCTTGGCCACCAACGATATATAGATCGAGAGAGAGAGATTGATATATATACATATCCCCAAGAATATGTTCAAATATATATTGAAATATATGCACGAATGATATGCAAGGTATGCCATGCGCGCATGTACACTAATTATATATATATTATGAGACTACTTAATGAAATGTGTTTTCATTCGAGATCGAGAACTTGTCAAAATTCAAGTTAATTAATTTATCAGCGCTAATTAGTTGGTTGCCTGCTTGATGCGCAATTAAGTGTCGTTGGCCTATATATGTAGGGTTTAATTAGGGCTAGGGTTAGGGTTAGTGTTAATTAGGGTATATGGTCAAGGTTTAGGGTTTAGTGTTTAGGGTTTAGTTTTTAGCTTTTAGGGTTTAGGGTTTAGTGTTTACGGTTTTTGGGTTTAGGGTTTAGTGTTTAGGGTGATTAGGGATTAGGGTTTTAGGGTTTTATGGTTTAAGGTTTAGGGATCATCGATCGAGTGCGCACACACATTATTAGAGGCACCCGCCTTAATTTGCACATAAAGTGCATGCATATATATAAGTGTGTTTCTTGGCCACCAACGATATATAGATCGAGAGATAGAGATTGAAATCCCCAAGAATATGTTCAAATATACACACACACATGAATTATTAGACGCACCCGCGCCTTTGCACATAAAGTGCATGCATATGTGTGTTGTTCTGGCCACCAACGATAGATCGAGAGAGAGAGAGAGAGAGAGATTGAAATCCCCAAGAATTAGAGGACTCCCTTGCACAAGTGTTGGCCATCTATATATAATATGAATCCCAATAATGTTCATACATGATAGGGCATATGTGTGAAGCAATTTTTTTTCGAGAACTTGTAAAGATTCAAATTTATCAGTGCTAATGGAAACTAGTGCACATTAGAGGGACCCCCTTGCACACGTGTTGGCCATCTATGTATAGTTTAAATCCCAATAATGTTCATACATGATAGGCTATAGGTGAATCAATTTTTTCTTCCAAGAACTTGTCAAGATTCAAATTTATCGGTGCTAATGGAAACTAGTGCGCACTAGACGAGCCCCTTGCGCAAGTGTTGGCCATTACATATAGTTTAAATCTCAAGAATGTTCATACATGATAGTCCATATGTGCAAAGGAATTTTTTTCCCCGTGAACTTGTCAAAATTCAAGTTTATCGGTGCAAATAGAAACTAGTCCAAAAAATTACATAGAGGTCCAAAAGAACTAGACAACAACTAATAGGACCTGCAAATTTACAAAAAGGACCCCAAAACATATAGAAGAAAATCAATCGAGTCCTTCTGGACCGCACATCAGATCTCTGGTCCGCATCCTTTCCAGCAACTCCGTCGCCGGGGACGCACCACTTGGGACGGTGTCGCCGGTAGTCGCCAGGACGAAGGAGAAGAAGGGCCTCAGCAACGGCATATTGGCTCTGAGAAGGGCCGCTGAAAGGCCAAGATGTTCACGGGCAAGACGGATGACGCCGTCGTATGCCCTGAGCTTGTGAACGTTAGCAGCTTGACTTCCCCATTGGCCAGATCTAAAGCACTGACCAAAGCAAGCCTCACCGTTAGCGCCATCACCTTGATGGCACCAGATCGGGGTTTGGCCGGCAAGATCCACCGGATCTGATCCGCCAGATTCACCATAGTCCAGATCTGAAGCCGATGACGAGATCCCCGACTCCATTGCGCCATTCTGCTCATGGGAAACACTGGATCTATGCTTACAACAACACTAACTCCCTCGGATCCAAATTAGCTGACTCAACTTTGCTTATCTAAATATGGGTGTATCCACACATGTTTTTACTCTAGATACATACACGTCTAAGGATAGTTGAATCAATTAATTTTGTTCGGAGGGTGTACGATATACACAGAGAAGTCGGCCTCGTCTCCGGCCGGCGAGGCCGCCGGAGAGAAGGGGGAGAGGAGCCGGGGGAGTGGGAGAGACTCGAGAGAGAAAGAGAAGAGGAAGAAATGAGAGCTCCCTGGGGAAGAACATTATTTTTGTCGTTCTGCTCGTAGCTTGAAACTAAAAATTTCGGCCGCGCGCCAAATCATCCCGCCGCATCCATTCGAAAATCCCGTGACCAGTTTTACCCTTTTAACCCTGGTCCGGAAGCTACAACCCACCGACCATGGAGGGCTCTTTCGGTAACAATGAAATATCTTGCCTAGATCCCGAACCCTCCCCACAGGCCCACACCCACCCACCAACCATTCGCCCCATTAGCTCAAAAATACTCTCACACGCCAAAGCTCTGACTCTCTACAGTACTAGATCTGCTTCGCCGCCGGCATACTCCTCCATAGCGTAGCCTTGATCGTGTTGGCTGTCCACCCACCTGATCCGCTCCCCCGCCGCCCTCGCCACCGAAGGATCTGCTTCACCGCCGACCACGCCACCGACGGATCTGCTTCACCGCCGACCTCGCCACCGACGGATCTGCTTCACCGCCGACCTCGCCACCGACGGATCTGCTTCACCGCCGACCTCATCCACAGCATAGCAATCAACGCCTTTCCTGTCGACGCACCGGATCCTCTCCAACGGAACCGGGTCTACTTCACCGCGGCCCCCTCCACAGAAGCCGATCTATTCCACCGACTACCTCGGCGCAGCGGCTGTATCAACTTCACCGAACCCCTTGCCAGCCAACCAGATCTGCTTCACTAACGCGTACTTCTACTGAAACAGGGTCGACTCATCGTCTCCCGCGTTCGCCGCCACTGGAATGCAAGTTGCCGCCCCCGTCCACCCCGCCGCAGCTTGGCTAGTACGCTGACCCGTTAGATCGCGGTGTTTCTTTAGCCATGTTTTGTGTAGTTATTTGCAGATCTCATATGCCATTAACTTTCTTGATGTGGTACTTCGCATGAAGTTTGTTTAAATATTATACAGTACAAAAGCATTATCCGGTCGCTACCATCCTGTTCATTCTACTGACACGTGTGTGCATCCACATATTTATAGCCTTATACCCATTCATTTGCTGCCAACTATTTTTGTACTGCATGCTATTCCTTTTATAGTCATGCTATGGGCATTTCCAATCTGGTTGTTCTTATACCACGTCATTAGCTCACCGCTAGCCGCTAGCTGTTTTCCCGTGTCTGCTATTCTCACACTGCTTTTATAATCATGCTATGTGCATTTCCAATCTGCTTGCTCTTATACCTCGTCTTTAGCTTATAGCTATTTTTTTTCCATGAATGCTCCTGTCGCACAGCTTGTATAGTTATTGCTGCGTGCATGTCTTGTCTTTGTATTATCGTTCACGAACTTGTCAATGTTATTTTTCCTAGGGATTGATCATGCGAACCACTTATTAGAATATCCAACATTAACAGCGGGGACGCTAGGGAAGGTTGGAATCTGAGTTCTTGGTTGGTAACTCTGGCAGTTTACTTCCGTTATTATCTATAACCTATATGCATTGTTCCTTATGCAAGAGATTAACACTTGGAACCCTGCCATAGCAATGCCATCCATGCTTTACTATGTTTCTGCCTATTTGATATGCTTGTCTTGGAGCAACTGCGAAGGTGATTTGAACCTGACATTTGGTCATTCTTAATGCCAGTTTACTTTATGTGGAAAACCTTGGCATTACCCTACTCTAAATCTGAATGTCTGAAATTCGTATCTCATGCAAAGCAACATCTAGTTGGTTTTAATCTGATATCTGGTAAATATTGGCTTATTCATTTGGCAGCTCAAGTTTTTTGTTATTTGAAACCAGCTGACTTGGTCTTAAATGTGATATCTAAACACAGATTAAGGACAATGGAGCAGGAGGATTAGCATTTCACTTGATGGCTGAACCTAAAATGACAGGCATGTCGACCACGACTAGTGCACGCAAGAGAAGGACCTGCAGCGAGCCAGTATGTGCTTAGTACATGCATCTTATCTTATCTTGTGCTTATTTATGCTACATGATGTTATCTGATCTCTACATTGCGTAATACATTTTTGAATAGTTAATTGTTGTAACTATGTTTGCAATATTACCAGAATGCAGTTTTAGTGAAGCAGTCATCATTAGAAGATACTCGCCAAAGCGACCCTGTGCAACATTATGATGTAAGTCTGCTTAGTACAAGTTCCATACATTTTCTTATTTATGCAACTTGTTATTATCTTATATCTACATTGCATAATAAATGTTTGAATAGTTCACTGTTGTAACTATGTTTGCAATATTACTAGAATGCTGTTGTAATGAAGAAGTCCTTAGTAGAAGATAGAGCGCAAAAAAGGTTCCGGGGTGAGCCTATGCAACGATATAATGTAAGTCTGTGCTTAGTACTTGTGACTATCTCATATCGACAATGCATAATACATGTTTGCATAGTTCACCGTTTAACTCTTTTTGCATTATTATCAGAATGCAGTTGTGATGAAGCAATCTTCATCAGAAGAGAGGCCCACAAAAAGTTCTGATCTTTCTTCTGATGCATCCTCTCATAGCCGTCAACCTAGACCATTCTTTTCATCAAACAGTAAATATCTCAAGGTTGTACTTTATAAAAGACATGGTATTGCTGCTTTAAGATCTGTAGCTGATATGTTGACCAAGAGTACACAAGATTCAATCAAGGCGATTGCCAAATGTCAACGTGTTATTGATGATGCTAATAGAAGTCTTCAATGATTCTATGTAATTTTTTTATTTGGGCACATTAATTGCCTTGTAATTTTCCTGTTGTTTTATTTGTGTATGTAATTGTGTGTATCATTGATATCACATTGTAGGCTCATGAAATTTAATGCAATTTGACTAATCAAACTACCAGGGCCCTACAACAGATTGGGCCGGCCTATTTACAGTAGTGGGGGACCCACTTTCATTTTGGGCCGGCTCACTTACTTATTGGGCCGCCCCGTTAACATGATAGTGGGCCCACCTGCTTATTGGGCTGGTCCACTATCTTGTTGGGCCGGCCCACTTGCTATATGGTGGACCCCACATACTAAATGGGCCGGCCGTTTAACAGGCAAGTGGGACCCACCTGTGTTTTTGGCCCGGCCCACTTTCTTGTTGGGCCAGCCCACTGGCTATATGGTGGGCCCCACATACTAAATGGGCCGGCCCTTTAACAGGAAAGTGGGACCCACCTGTGTTTTTGGCCCGGCCTACTATCTTGCTGGGCCGGCCCACTGGCTATGTGGTGGACCCCACATACTAAATGGGCCGGCCCTTTAACAGGAAAGTGGGACCCATCCCTGTTTTTTGACCCGGCCCACTATCTTGTTGGGCCGGCCCACTTGCTATATGGTGGACCCCACATACTAAATGGGCCGGACCTTTAACAGGAAAGTGGGACCCACCCGTGTTTTTGGCCCGGCCCACTTTTTTGTTGGGCCAGCCCATTTGATCTATTGTGGACCCCATGTACTAAATGGGCCGGCCCGGTAGCAGGAAAGTGGGACCCACAGGCTAATTGGGCCGGGCCAATAACTTCTTGGGCCGGCCCACTTGCTTTAAGGTGGACCCCCACTTGTAAAATGGGCCGGCCCGATAACAGGAAAGTGGGTCCCACATGTCTTGTGGACGAGTGCATTCGGCCTGGCCCACATGCTTAGTGGGCCGGCCCATTAATGTTTTGACCAGTCAACCTTAGAGGTTAGGCCCGGCCCACGTAACTAATGGTCCAGCCCAGCTGTATAGTTGACCGGTCAAATAAGTCAGCTGGCCCGGACGGCAAACTTAATGGGCCGACCCGCTTAAGATTTGGCAGGCCTCGTGTGGGCCTACCATCTACCACGGGGTTTCAGCCGGTTAACGCCGTTAACTGACAGTTAACGGCGTCTGCCACGTGGCAGTTTGCATGACGTCAGCAGTCAACGGGCTCCCGAAAACACTTCTGCAATGGTCCGATTTTCCGTGGCGGAAGGGCGCCCAAGCGCGACGGACCGAAAAAAACGTGGTAGGACTTTGCCTGACGTAGTTTCGACAACAGAACCCATATCGTCGGGTTAGGCCCACGGGCGATGAAAAATACCCCTTAGCGGACGATTTTGGGACGTTGCCTATCAGAACTTTTCTTGTAGTGGTATAGGTGCACTAGTTCGGCGAAGAGATAGTGAAATACAAGTAATATGGATGATTGTAAGTAGTAATTGCAATCTGAAATAAAAATGGTAGCAAAAAAACATGTAGCAGAACTGGTTGTAAACGGTGTTTCAATGCTTATAAACAAGTGATAACCAACAAGTATAGGGGATCGCAGCAGTCTTCGCGGGTAGTATTACCCAATTTATTGATTCGACACAAGGGGAGACAAAGAATACTTGGAAGTCTTAACAGCGGAGTTGTCAATTCAGCTGCACCTGGAAACAGACTTGCTCGCAAGAGTTTATCAGTAGTAACAGTTTTATAACAGTAGCAGTAGTAGAATAACAGCAGCAGAGTAACAAAGACAGCAGTAGTGATTATAGTAAACAGCAGGATTAAAATACTGTAGGCATGGGGATGGATAACGGGCGTTGCATGGATGAGAGAAACTCATGTAACAATCATAGCAGGGCATTTACAGATAATAATAAAACGGTGTCGAAGTACAAAGCAATCAATAGGCATGTGTTCCAATTATAGTCGTACGTGCTCGCAATGAGAAACTTGCACAACATCTTTTGTCCTACCAGCCGGTGGCAGCCGGGCCTCAAGGGAAACTACTGGATATTAAGGTATTCCTTTTAATAGAGTACCGGAGCAAAGCATTAACACTCCGTGAACACATGTGATCCTCACATCACTACCATCCCCTCCGGTTGTCCCGATTTCTGTCACTTCGGGGCCATTGGTTCCGGACAGCGACATGTGTATACAACTTGCAGGTAAGATCATAAACAATGAATATCATGATGAAACAATAACATGTTCAGATCTGAGATCATGGCACTCGGGCCCTAGTGACAAGCATTAAGCATAACAAGTTGCAACAATATCATCAAAGTACCAATTACGGACACTAGGCACTATGCCCTAACAATCTAATGCTATTACATGACCAATCTCATCCAATCCCTACCATCCCCTTCAGCCTACAGCGGGGGAATTACTCACACATGGATGGGGGAAACATTGCTGGTTGATGGAGAGGCGTCGGTGGTGATGGCGGTGATGATCTCCTCCAATTCCCCGTCCCGGCGGAGTGCCAGAACGGAGACTTCTGGCTCCTGCGACGGAGTTTCGCGATGTGGCGGCGTTCTGGAGGGTTTCTAGCGACTTCGACTTCTCTCCGTGCGTTTTTAGGTCGAGGGCGATAAATAGTCCGAAGGAGGGCGTCGGAGGCCAGCCGAGGGGGCCACACCACATGGCCGCGCGGGCCCCCCCGGGCCGCGCCGCCCTATGGTGTGGGGCCCTCGGGCCTCCACCTGACTTGTCCTTCTGGCTCCGTGAGTCTTCTGGGAAAATAGGGCCTTTTGCATAAATTCCGAGGTTTTTCCTGAAAGTTGGATTTCTGCACAAAAACGAGACACCAGAACAGTTCTGCTGAAAACAGCGTTAGTCCGTGTTAGTTGCATCCAAAATACACAAATTAGAGGCGAAACAATAGCAAAAGTGTTCGGGAAAGTAGATACGTTTTGGACATATCAACTCCCCCCAAGCTTAGCTTATTGCTTGTCCTCAAGCAATTCAGTTAACAACTGAGCGATAAAAGAACTTTCACGAACACATTTGCTCATATGATGTATATATTCTCATGCAATGGCTAATACTTAGACAGTTCATAATGAGATGCATGCAAATAAGATCATCTAACAGCTATGTCAATCATGGAGAGGTACCAACAATTAATAATAAGCATCATGAATCATGTATATAAGCAGGATTGCAATGTTCATAAGAGAGTATGATAAAGTGGTATCTCGCTTGCCTGTATTTGAATAGCAAAACATAAATGCTCAGGCACCTCTGAGGTTCATAGAAAGACTAGAAATAGAGATTGTCAAAGATAAAAGCATCAAAGTTATACCACAATCAATAATATTTTGAGACAAGCATATTATACTAAGAATGACAGTTGTGCTCTCAGGATAGTGCTCAAAGAAAGGATGGAGACACAACATAAAAATAAAAGATTGACCCTTCGCAGAGGGAAGCAGGGATTAACATGCGCTAGAGCTTTTCATTTTTAAAGCAGGAGTAAAATTATTTTGAGAGGTATTTGTTGTTGTCAACGAATGGTAATGGGTACACCAACTACCTCGCCAACCGGACTCCCAAGAGCGGCTCCCATGAATTATTTGCATATTTATGTGGCACTCCTTCCAGCCTTTCTTACACAAACCATGGCTAACCGAATCCTCGGGTGCCTGCCAACAATCACATACCATGAAGGAGTGCCTTTTTATTTTAGTTTTATTATGATGATGACACTCCCCCCAACCTTTGCTTACACAAGCCATGGCTAACCGAATCCTTCGGGTGCCGTCCATCAATCACAAACCATGGAGGAGTGTCTATTTAAGTTAATTAATTCGGGACTGGGAATCCCATTGCCAGCTCGTTTTGCAAAATTATTGGATAAGCGGATGTGCCACTAGTCCATATGAGAGTCCGTCAAAAGTAAATGACAAGGTTGAAAGCTAAACACCACATACTTCCTCATGAGCTATGAAACATAAACACAAATTGAGAAGCATTTTGAAGGTTTTAAAGGTAGCGCATGAGAATTTACTTGGAATGGTTTGAAATGCCATGCATAGGTATTTATGGTGGACACTTTTGGAACAACTTGGTTTTCAGGTGTTTGGAAGCACGA
The DNA here is from genome assembly GCF_019359855.2 of Lolium perenne. Lineage (NCBI taxonomy): Eukaryota > Viridiplantae > Streptophyta > Magnoliopsida > Poales > Poaceae > Lolium > Lolium perenne. The sequence continues at coordinate 265,020,413 of NC_067245.2, forward strand.
GCAGCGTTCCCGCTCAGTACAAATGAAGGCTAGCAATAGACTGGGGAGCGACAAATCAAGAGAGCAAGAATCGCTTGTCATAATCATGCTTGCGGCAAAATAAATTAACGGAGGCATAAAATTGATACAAGAACTCTGAAGCAATGTAAATCATCGAGGCTTAATTGACTTTTGTTCAGTCATATGCATGCGTGAGCATGTGCCAAGTCGATATAAATGAATTATTCAGAGGAGGATACCACAATGCCATACCTACTTATGAATAAAACAATGCAAGCAAACATCCATGACATGCTACTCTTATTACGGAAGAACCTCGCTACCCACGGGGGTAGCTGCACACCCCTTCTCCATCCAACACGTGCAGGTTTGGTCAAACATCATTACCAGCCCCCGAACTGTCTAAACATGTTAATCCAATACTTAGCGATAACAGGCGGCCCCCGTCCCCTACCTCCTATGCTCTGATTCACGCCGCGTGGTCCTCGTCCCCTACCTCCTATGCTCTGACTTACGACGTGTCACGACCGTGCTCCCACCAATCGATTCCGGTGACCGCCGGCGCTCAACGCAGAGGGGGCCTGGGGCAGCTCCTGCGCCAGAGGAGAGCTAGGGTAGTTGCGGCCCACCTTGCAGCGGAGGGACCATGGAGAGATCGTGCCCCGGTTGCGGCGGCTGGGATCTGGGGGAGGTCGCCGCCTGTTACCGTAGTAGTTTCCGTTAAATCCCTGGCTCGCACTGAATCGCTGTAGTTCCCCTTGGTCAACATCGCCTAGCTGCTGTAGACCGGCGTAGGAGCAGGGGCGGTGCGCGCGGCGACGGAGGCACCCTACTCGTGCGCCCCACGACCCGGAGGCGAGCTGCTCGAGCTGTCCAGGGCACCTCCTCTCTATTCTGATTCGCCCCTTTCGATTCGTGCCGCAAGGCACCTCCTCGGATCCTCTCGATCCCGATTTGATACAGGGGATGTGATAGTAGCGCGGACGTCTCATCAAGCTGGAACACCTAGGTGAGGTGGGACGACGATGTTTTTTTATCTACAGCAACTTCACGCGCAGGGGTCCTCGGCTTGGACGGCGTTGGTGGCCCCTGTCGGAGAGCTGGGAGCCGCGCCCGGACGAGGGTGGCTTGGCGGCGGCGGGGCTGAGCAGTCAGGCGGAGGGGGCCAGAGGAGGGCGGAGCCGGCCGATTTGTCGCCGGCGCTCCGCGCAGTCGGGCGGCCGACCCAAATCGAGTCAACCAAGCTTGCGCTCGTAGAGACAACCGAGCTTAGCGCTCGTAGAGTCTTAGAAATTCATCATCCCTGCCTCTGCCGCCGCCGGATCCATGCTGGAGCGGCACGAATCGGGCGTCCCATGGTCGGATTCGAGATCGCCAAATCTCGCCATGGCCGCCCTCGGTTCCCCATTGACCGAATTTGGGCGCCGCAGCGGATCAACCTCGTCCGCCATGGTGTCCCCCTCGAGCTCCCGCTGTTGACGAGTGGTGGCATGCTGGAGCGAGTGGTGGCGACGCGAAGGCGCTACAGTGGGCCAGAGAGAGGTACCTAGCGCTACAGTTGATTGAGGACGAGGCGTCAGGCATGGCGCTCCAGTGCCTGGCGCTGTTCACGCTCGGACACGAGAATAACTACTCCGTTTACTACTCGGTTAGCTGCTCCGATTACTGTACCATACGTGGGACACGGTCAAAGGGGAATCGAGGAAATACAAATCTTAGGGCAGATCTAACGGCAACACATGCATGCGCAGCTACCCATGTGGGCAGCGAATGCACTCTCCTCTTATTAATAAATTGGAGCTAAACATGAGAGATCATGAACTACTAGACTTTCTCAAATGACATATACCTCACATGAACCAACTAAGCATGCTCACATGGATGAGTATATGTACAAAAATGAAAACAAATAGAGTTCATACCAGCCTCTCACCACAATCCAATTGCCGTAGATCGTCATTATTGCCTTTCACTTGTGTAGCTTGGATAATATGAAATGAGAACCACGCTCCAGCCACCGACGACCATTGAACTCAAAATGAACTTTACAAACCAAAGAAGAACAACAAATATTTTTGGTGTTTTCGAATTGGAAACAAGAACAAAGGAAACAAGCAAACAAAGCAAAATCTTTTTGGGTTTTCTTGTAGCAAACTAGTAATAGCAAATAAAGCGAAATAAATGCAAGAAACCAAAACAAACAAATGGTGAAGAGAAACAACAGAAATATTTTTGGTCTTTTTGTGTTTTGAGAAAGAAACAAAGCAAAAACAAGGAAATGAAAACTAAAAGAAACACAGAAAAGCAAGATGGCAGAAATCTGCCAAAACTTGACAGCAGTACAGAAAACGATTTTTACAAAAATCTTCCGTTGCTCAGCTCGAAAAGTGTTCAACTAATGAAAGTTAGATAACAACCATGGGAACATGCACAAAAATTGGCTTCGCAAAATAACGTTCTGGCTGTTTTTGAGAATTTTTATGGTGACAGCCCAGAATCTGTTTTCAATCAGCACTTCCCCAAATCTCATCTCCCTCTCATTAGAAAACCACTCAAACAAACTAAACAAGTATATACAAGTATCCAGCAATCATAATATGCAAAGAATGAGTGATGCCGGTATACCTCCCCCCAAGCTTAGGCTTTTGGCCTAAGTGAAGATCAACCCCAGCGAGGGTCATGGTTCCACGCCGGTGGGTCATACATGGCGTAGTCATAGTAAGGTCCCTGTGCAGAAGAAAAGCGTGGAGGCTCCTCATACCCAGCTTGTTGATGCGAAGAACTTGCTGCATCGGATGAGTCGAGGGGTTCCTCGGCCTCCTCCATGTTGTCTCTTGCATGATGGCCTCCTCCCTCTATGTGTGCATTCAGTGCACCTTCTGTGACTAACCAATCATTCCTGGAATCAAGGTTAAGGAGAACAAGCGCATATAATTTTACTAGTTTTTCAGTTTTCTTAGTTAATCTCCAAGTTTTCTTATAAAAAGTCATCTTGTACAACAAGTTACCCAAATTAGATGAATTAGAAACAAATTCATGTTTAATCATGGAGGCTATGTCAAGTTTCTCTACGGTGAACGGAATATCAAGATGGTGAGGTTCTACACCATGCATAGCTAATAAACGAGAGGCGATGAGACCTCCACAAATTCCTCCCTTCTCACGGTTAGTAGCAAGTCTATAGGCTATCAAAGCACCCAAGTTATAAGTCCTATCACCTTGTAATGCAGCAGCTAAGAAGGCTAAATCCGGGATAGATAACTTACTTCCATTCTTTCTGGCAAGAACGCACTTGGTGATGAAATAAGCAAAGTAACGAATGGCTGGGAGTTGAATACTACTAATTTTACCACTATCCTCTGAGAAGCTCCTTCCATGACAAATCATCTTGTAGAGATTCGAGAGCTCTTGCGGCGATCCCCTCATCTTTTCGCACGATCCCCATTGCGGTACCCTAATTGCTGCACAAAAATCACTGAATGGCAAGTTGACAGCTTTATTATAAATCTTATACTGAACCGTGGGTTTAGATCGCGACCAATTGAACTTAAAGTCCTGCACAAAAGACATAGTTAATTTTGCATATTGGCTTGGTTCTCCATCAACAAACTCACTCAACCCTGCACGAAAAATTAGACTTTGAACATCTTCCAATATTCCTGCGCTTCTCATGAAATCTGCGCACGGGTAGTAAGAGGGGTATACTCCCTCTTCGCGGTTCACTCTCATGACTTGTTGTACCTCCAATTCTTGTTGATTCAGTTGATATCTATTCCACTCCATTTTCTGAAATTTTTTAACAATCATTATAAAATTTGATTTGGTGACATATAATCAAGGGGAACTACTATAGGAACTTGCTAGAGTACTAATCATGCATCAAAACTAATTTATACAACTTAGAACAAGCATGCAAGCTCACCATAAATGTTACCTACAGCAGCAAAATAATCAAGATATACTCAACCAAACAAAATTCTACTTGGATCATTGGAGGAGTCACATACCAAGGAGCAAATGTGCCAAATTTCAGCAAGAAATCTGGGCTGAGCAAGGAGATCGAAAAATCCTGAGCTCTTGAGCAAAAACGCGAGTGAGAGAAAGCTGGTTCGAGTTTTTTCGGGAGAGAGAAGATTCTGGGAGAAAGAGATGGCAAAGTGGGGCAAGGAGGGGCCCACACCACAGGGTGGCGCGCCCCCCTCCTTGGCCGCGCCGGCTTGTGGGGTGGCCCCCTGGGGTGCCCCACTGGTCATCCTCTGGTGCTCCCAGGTGCCTCGTCGAAAAATAGGACCAACGGTATAATTTTTGTGAATTTTTGAAAACTTTGAAAAATGCACATTTCTGGGTATTAAGTTTATTATTACTGGCCAGGAAAAATTTTGAAATCTCTAATTAACTAAAGAACTTTTCAAATCAAAAGTGCTACAGCAAGTAGAACAAGTGGAGGAAGAAAGAGATGTTGTTTACCCCTCTATGCATATAAAAAGTATTTGTTAACAAGGTTGATCAAGTCTTGCCACCAAATAAATTTTACATAACATATGAAGAAATAAACCTCAAATCAATCATGTTACCTTGTATTGAATTGATATGGATCCAATTATGAGAGTTTGATATTCTTCTTTAGGCTCATATATAGGACAATCAATAGTTCCAATTTTGATAGTTCTCACATTAGAGATAGTATTAACTCCACATGCTTTCTCAATCCTCTTGGGAAAATAAACGGTATGTTCCTTATCATCAACATTGAAAGTAACCTTCCCTTTGTTGCAATCAATAACAGCCCCTGCGGTGTTAAGAAAAGGTCTCCCAAGAATAATAGACATATTATCATCTTCAGGCATTTCTAACACAACAAAATCAGTTAATATCAAGCAGTTAGTAGTAACTTGAACAGGAACATCCTCACATATACCAACAGGAATAGCAGTAGATTTATCATCCATTTGCAAAGATATATCAGTAGGTATCAACTTATCTAAATAAAGTCTCTTATAAAGAGAAAAAGGCATAACACTAACACCAGCTCCCAAGTCACACAGAGCAGTTTTAACATAATTATTCTTAATAGAACAAGGAATAGTAGGTATACCTGGGTCGCCCAACTTCTTTGGAACTTTGCCATTGAAAGAGTAATTAGCAAGCATGGTGGAAATTTCCTCATTGGGGATTTTCCTTTTTTTCGTAACAATATCTTTCATATACTTTGAATAAGGAGGCAATTTAATAGCATCAGTCAAAGGGATTTGCAAGAATAAAGGTTTCATCCAATCACAGAATTTATTATAGTGTTCTTCTTCCTTTGATTTTAGTTTCTTAGTAGGAAAAGGCATTTGCTTTTGCACCCAAGGTTCTCTTTCATTACCATGTTTCTTAGCAATAAAATCTTCTTTAGTATACTTTTTATTTTTAGCATGCTTTTCAGGTTCATCTTCAACCTCTTCTTTATCAGAAGCATCATTCTTATCATTATCATTACCATTATCATGTTCATTACCACTTTCAGTTTCAGCATCGGAAATAGAAATACTATTAGGATCATTAACAGGTTCAGAGGATTCTACAACCTTTTTATGTTTCTTCTTCTTTTTCTTAGAAGGAGCACTAGGTTTAATTCGTTGAGAATCTTGTTCAATTCTTTTGGGATGCCCTTCAGGATATAGAGGATCCTGGGTAGAGACACCGCCTCTAGTTGTTACTTCATAAGCATGTTTCTCTTTGGAATTATTTTTTAACAAGTCATTTTGCACTTTAGTGAGTTGATCAATTTGAGTTTGAACCATTTGAAAATGTTTAACAAGCATCTTAACATCATTGGAGGTTCTCTCCACAATATCATGCAAATTGCTAATAGCTTGAGAATTTTCCATTAGATGATTCTCTACTCTCATATTAAAATTTTCTTGCTTAACATTATAATTATCAAACTCATCTAAGCATTGAGCAGGAGGTTTTGAATACGGAATATCTTCCCTAGTAAAGCGTTGAAGGGAGTTTACCTCGATCATGGATGAAGGGGGAATTATCTCACATATATCTTCTATGGGAGGTAGATTCTTCACATCTTCGGATTTAATACCTTTTTCCTTGAGAGACTTCTTAGCTTCCCTCATATCTTCATCATTCAATTCAATTAAACCCCTCTTCTTCAATATTGGCGTTGGAGTTGGTTCAGGTGTAGTCCAATCATCATAATTCCGGCTTATTCTAGCCAATAATTCTTCAGCTTCGTCTGGAGTTCTTTTCCTGAAAACACAATCAGCACAACTATCCAAATATGCTCTAGATTCAATGGTTAGTCCACTATAAAATATATCAAGTAGATCATTCTTTTCTAAATCATGTCCAGGTCGAGCTCTGATAAGAGAACAAAATCTTGTCCAAACCTCGGGCAATTTCTCTTCATCTCCCTGATCAAACCTATAAATTTTCTGTAAAGCAATATGTTGAGCACTAGCAGGAAAGTATTTTCGAAAGAAAACATCACGCAAATCAGTTGGATTTTTAATAGAACCAGGAGGCAAATTATTATACCAAATTTTAGCATCATCCTTTAATGAGAAAGGAAAAATTTTAGCGACAAAGTAAGTACGCATCTTGACATCATCAGAAAACAAGCTACTCATAGAAGAAAGTTCAATCATGTGTTCTACAGCACTTTCTTTTTCAGTACCACAAAAGGGTGTTTTCTCTACAATAGCTATGTGAGATAGATCAAGAGAAAAATCATAATCTTTATCCTTAATGCATATAGGAGATGTGGCAAATTCAGGATCAGGAGATAACTTATGTCTAACAGTATATTGTGCGAGAAACTTTTTAATTTTTCTTGCATCAGTAGTAGCATTGCATCTATTAATAAAATCATCATTAAGCTCCACATAATCCTCATCAGGATCATCACTAGAATAATCAAGTTCAGGTGAATTAACAGGTGTAGTAACATCAGGAGTTTCAGCATTTTCAATGTGTCTAGACCTAGCAATTGTAGCATCTAGAAAGGATCCCAATGAACCACTATCATCAAGCACAGTAGAAACATTATCAATATTATGAGAGTTTTCAGATTCAGCAGAAGTACCAGCAAGTGAAGCTTGCGGCGGTGAAACAAGTTGACTTATCACAGATGGTGAATCAAGTGTAGCAGAGGTACTAAGAGTTGTACCTTTTCTTGTAGTGGATGGTAATATGGCGACTTTAGGATCGCGAGTTTTACCCATGATGGAGAATTTGCAGCGAACAATATCAATCCAAGTGAACTTCCAAATAAAGCTATGCTCCCCGGCAACGGCGCCAGAAAACAGTCTTGATAACCCACAAGTATAGGGGATCGCAACAGTCTTCGCGGGTAGTATTACCCAATTTATTGATTCGACACAAGGGGAGACAAAGAATACTTGGAAGCCTTAACAGCGGAGTTGTCAATTCAGCTGCACCTGGAAACAGACTTGCTCGCAAGAGATTATCGAGTAACAGCTTTATAACAAAGAGGTAGTAGAATAACAGCAGCAGAGTAACAAAGACAGCAGTAGTGATTATAGTAAACAGCAGGATTAAAATACTGTAGGCACGGGGATGGATAACGGGCGTTGCATGGATGAGAGAAACTCATGTAACAATCATAGCAGGGCATTTGCAGATAATAATAAAACGGTGTCGAAGTACAAAGCAATCAATAGGCATGTGTTCCAATTATAGTCGTACGTGCTCGCAATGAGAAACTTGCACAACATCTTTTGTCCTACCAGCCGGTGGCAGCCGGGCCTCAAGGGAATCTACTGGATATTAAGGTACTCCTTTTAATAGAGTACCGGAGCAAAGCATTAACACTCCGTGAACACATGTGATCCTCACATCACTACCATCCCCTCCGGTTGTCCTGATTTCTGTCACTTCGGGGCCATTGGTTCCGGACAGCGACATGTGTATACAACTTGCAGGTAAGATCATAAACAATGAATATCATGATGAAACAATAACATGTTCAGATCTGAGATCATGGCACTCGGGCCCTAGTGACAAGCATTAAGCATAACAAGTTGCAACAATATCATCAAAGTACCAATTACGGACACTAGGCACTATGCCCTAACAATCTAATGCTATTACATGACCAATCTCATCCAATCCCTACCATCCCCTTCAGCCTACAGCGGGGGAATTACTCACACATGGATGGGGGAAACATTGCTGGTTGATGGAGAGGCGTCGGTGGTGATGGCGGTGATGATCTCCTCCAATTCCCCGTCCCGGCGGAGTGCCAGAACGGAGACTTCTGGCTCCTGCGACGGAGTTTCGCGATGTGGCGGCGTTCTGGAGGGTTTCTGGCGACTTCGACTTCTCTCCGTGCGTTTTTAGGTCGAGGGCGATAAATAGTCCGAAGGAGGGCGTCGGAGGCCAGCCGAGGGGGCCACACCACATGGCCGCGCGGGCCCCCCCTGGGCCGCGCCGCCCTATGGTGTGGGGCCCTCGGGCCTCCACCTGACTTGTCCTTCTGGCTCCGTGAGTCTTCTGGGAAAATAGGGCCTTTTGCATAAATTCCGAGGTTTTTCCTGAAAGTTGGATTTCTGCACAAAAACAAGACACCAGAACAGTTCTGCTGAAAACAGCGTTAGTCCGTGTTAGTTGCATCCAAAATACACAAATTAGAGGCGAAACAATAGCAAAAGTGTTCGGGAAAGTAGATACGTTTTGGACGTATCAACAAGGCCTAGGGATCTTACTTTCACTAGTGAAAACTCTCGACAATGATATCATAACTGAATACATAAATATCATCTCTTCATTATGCTACTCTGAACCACTCTCCGGTTGGATAACGAACACCAATTCACCGCGTAGGATGCAAAAGCACTCCTTAAAGTTCGTGTTCCAAACCTAGGGACACCCTACTCTGTCACTTTGAGCATCCAAAGATAGTACTAACAAACACACAATTTCATATAGACATCCAACTCAAATTATAACTCGTGATAAATATTTCTGTAAACTTTAGCCTAAGAGACACACACGGTGCGCACACTATCACCTTCACACTATGGGACAAGGTGTCTCCGGAGATCACATAATAAAACCACTTGAGTAGCATAATAGATGAAGAGTAACTTCTACTTATTCAACTAGATTACAAAGCTCATGACCACATAAATATCATATCGAGATAGACCACATAGCTACCCGTAAACCCATCAGCCTCGGGGGAGAACTACTCCCTCATCATCATGGGAGTTAGAAACAACAATGGGATGGAGGTGGAGTAGACGGAGATGGCTCCGGGCGCAATTCCCCATCCCGGCAGGGTGCCGGAACAGAGATTTATGTCCTCCGAAACTTGTCTTCGATGGCGGTAGAGCTACAGAACTTTTCGTGAATGGAGGATCGGGTGTTTAGGTTTTTCCGAGGATGTGAATTTATAGGCGAAAGGGCGACGTCGGTGGATGCCAAGAGGGGCCCATAGCACCCCTAGGCGCGGCCAGGGGGGCCGCGCCTAGGCATGGTGTGGCCGCCTCTTGGTTCTTCTACGTCTCTACTTTGGACTCCGTCTTTGGGTCGGAAAAAATAGGAGGTTTGGCTTTTGTTTCGTCCAATTCCGAGAATAATTCATGTACAACTTTTCTAAAATACAAAAATAGCAGAAAACATGAACTGGCACTGTGGCATCTTGTTAATAGGTTAGTTCCAGAAAATACATAAAATGCCACGAAGTGTAAACAAAACATATAGAAATTGTTGTAAAACACGCATGGAGCATCAAAAGTTATAGATACGTTTGGAACGTATCACGCACCCATGTTTTTATTCCGACCGTTTGGTTCCGGAGGGAGCGGCTTGAAGCTCTATTCTGTGTTGACATCAGGTGACTTTTTGGTCCATGGTGAAGTCAGAAGAAGGAATATCATGAAGGCCAGATTGGTGGACTGGCTAAAGGAGGTTCGAGTCTCCGTGATGCTGAGGGATTTGCTTGGTGTTCCGGGCTCCGTACCAGTGGTATGCATGTGGGGGCGGCAACACATGTGAAGTTCGGAGTCTTACCTCTCTGGGTGAAAACCCAAGGTCTGGCTTTAACTGGTTGTGCCTGGCAATGATCTTGTTGGAGGCATTGTTTTCAGAGTGGGGACTATGTTCAGGGTGAAAACCTAAGACCTTTGGTCGGGCGACGACGGTGCTGGTGCACTGTTCCCTTCTTGGAGGCGTCGCTTTTGGAGAGTCTGTATTTCAGGTGTTGCCACGGTGGTGGTTGCATTGATGTTGCTAGGTCTATGATACGTCTCAAACGTATCTATAATTTCTTATGTTCCATGCTAGTTTTACGACAATACCTACATGTTTTGCTCACACTTTATAATGATTTTATGCACTTTCCGGAACTAACCTATTAACAAGATGCCGAGGTGCCGGTTCTTGTTTTCTGCTGTTTTTGGTTCCAGAAAGGCTGTTCGGGCAATATTCTCGGAATTCGACGAAACAGACCAAATATCTTAATTTCCCCGGAAAGTTCCAGAACACCGAAGGAGAGTCGGAGGCGGGCAGCAGGGGGCCCACACCATAAGGCGGCGCGGGTGGCCCCCTCGCCGCGCCATCCTATGGGGAGGGGGCCCTGTGGCTCCTCCGACTCCGCCTCTTCGCCTATATAACCCCTCGTGACCTAAAAACTCGACACCAATTGACGAAACTCCAGAAAGACTCCAGGGACGCCGCCGCCATCGCGAAACTCCGTTTCGGGGGACATAAGTCTCTGTTCCGGCACCCTGCCGGGACGGGGAATTGCCCCCGGAGTCACCTCCATCGACACCACCGCCATCTTCATCGCCATTGTTGTCTCCTATGATGAGGAGGGAGTAGTTCTCCCCCGAGGCTGAGGGCTCTACCGGTAGCTATGTGGTTCATCTCTCTCCCATGGTGTGATCTTTATGTGATCATGATCTTTGTATCACTATTAATCTATGTGCTACTCTAGTGATGTTATTAAAGTATTCTATTCCTCCTCCATGATGTAATGTTGACAGTGTGTGCATCATGTAGTACTTGGCGTAGGTTATGATTGTAATCTCTTGTAGATTATGAAGTTAACTATTGCTATGATAGTATTGATGCGATCTATTCCCCCTTTCATAGCTATTGTTGACAGTGTGTATGCTATGTTAGTACTCGGTCTAAATTGCAACGGTCTATTATGCACTCTAGAGGTTACTTTAATATGAACTCCGGAAGTTGTGGAGCTTGTTTACTCCGGCTTGAGGTGTGCTTTTGTAGCCCTACACAATGAATGGTGTTTGTTATCCAACAAGAGAGTGTTTAAGAGTAGCATTTATTTATTCAATTATGTGATCATTGTTGAGAGTGTTCACTAGTGAAAGTATGGTCCCTAGGCCTTATTTCTAAGCATTGAAACACTGTTTCCAACAAGTTCTGCTACATGTTTGCTTGCTGCCATTTTTATTTCAGATTGCAATTACTACTTACAATCATCCATATTACTTGTATTTCACTATCTCTTCGCCGAACTAGTGCACTATACATCTGACAAGTGTATTAGGTGTGTTGGGGACACAAGAGACTTCTTGTATCTTAATTGCAGGGTTGCTTGAGAGGGATATCTTTGACCTCTACCTCCCTGAGTTCGATAAACCTTGGGTGATTCACTTAAGGGAAACTTGCTGCTGTTCTACAAACCTCTGCTCTTGGAGGCCCAACACTGTCTACAGGAATAGAAGCGTGCGTAGACATCAAGCTATTTTCTGGAGCCGTTGCCGGGGAGGTAAGGTAAAAGGTATTCACATCCTCCGACTACTAAGCTATTTCCTAGCACTGTTGCCGGTGTGTGAGTGCTCGAAGCTATTTCCTTTAGATCCTGCAATTGCATCTTTTTGTTTCTGGTTTTTATTTTTCACTAGTTAGGCATAATGGAAAACAACAGTGAGCTTTTTAATCTATTTTCTGAGTTAAGACATGAATTGTGTGATGCGAAAATTAAAAAACCTATGGAACCTTATTTGCATGCTAGTAGCAATGTTATTAGTATGAACGCAATTACTGCTAATGCTATGGAGAAGTCTAAGCTTGGGGAAGCTAGTTTATATAAAAATAATCTTTTTTGCTCCTCAGCTTTGGAAGAAATATTTAGCCCTGATAATGCTTTGTCTCCAATATGTGGTGATTCGAATGATGCTTGTAATATTTTAAATCCACCTACTGAAAGTATTCCTTTCAAGATACCCATGAAAATTATTGAACGTGTTATGGATAACCGCTATGAAGGGGATGGAACTGCCCATCCTGGAGATCATTTACTGTTTTTGCATGAATTATGCGGGTTATTCAAGTGTGCAGGTATCTCTATGGATGAAGTGAGGAAGAAACTATTCTCTATGTCGCTGTCTGGTAAAGCGGAGCATGGGTATAAATTGCTGAAGAATAGGCATTCTCTTGATTGGGAGGGTATTATGCCTCTATTTTACTCTAAATTCTATCCTCCAAGTGAAATTCACAAAGACCGAAACCGCATATATAATTTCTGGCCTCGTGATGGAGAGAGTATTGCCCAAGCATGGGGGAGATTGAAGTCTTTAATGCTCAAATGCCCCATTCATGAGCTTCCTGGTAATATCATCATTGATAATTTCTATGCAAGACTTTCTTTTCAAGATAAAACCTTGCTGGATACTACTTGTTCTGGATCATTCACGCGCAATAAAGAAGAGTTTAAATGGGACCTTCTTGATCAGATTTAGGAGAACGCTGAAGATTGGGAGAACGACAAAGGTAAAGAATCAGGTATAAACTATGAATATGAATGCATTAAGTCTTTCATTGAAACTGTTGATTTTCAGGAGCTTAGTGCTAAATATGGTCTTGATCCTCAATTTATGGTCGATTGCTATAGAGCCTTTGCTTCTCATATTAATGTTCCTAAAGAAAATTGGTACATGTATCATGAACCTTTTAAAGACAGTTGCATGGAAAATGAAATTGTTGTTAATGATTGCAATAAACATGCCCAAACTTCTGAAAATACTATTTCTTATAAGCATGTTAATTTTTGTGGAATGCGTATACCTTGTGGAATTAATCAAATCGAAGATGAATGTTGTATCCATCATAGGAATGAAAAAACTAGAAAGTGGTTTAGGGCTCTAGATGATCTTGGTGAAAAAGTTTGTGCCCTCTATCCTTTTATTTGTGAACTTTGCCATAGAGTGGGTCATTTTAATTTTCAATGCTCCTCCAATGATAATTCGAACCCCATGAGTGCTGCAAATTTGTATTGTGATGATGAAATCCCTCCTAATCAGCATGATGAACTTACTTTATTTTTGGGGTGTGAAGAGTTATCAAGAAAAATTTCTTTGTTAGATATTAATGATCTTGATATTAATAGTGTCCTGCATGGGTGTCTTTCTTATTGCATTGGTAATTGCCATACAAATACTTACATACAAAATATTTTAGAAGATGACACTTTGCCAAAATATGATAGGACCGCTGTGTGTTTTAAACTTATTAATAAAAAGGAGGAATCCTCCCAAGTTTCTTCTATTGTTTGTGGAAATAAATCAGGTTATGTGGAGAAGCCTCCCTTCAAGCCTCTTCCTCCTAAAGAAGGGAATGAGGAGAATGAAAAGAAGAAGAAGAAGAAGAAGAAGAAGAAGAAGAAGGAAAAGAAGAAGAAGAAGAAGAAGAAGGAAAAGAAGAAGAAGAAGAAGAGGGGGAATAAAAAGAAAGAGGTAACGGCATATCCCCGCGTGTATGAGATAACGATAGGTAACCGTAAGTATGTTGCTCCTAATGATTATTATGATAATGAATATGAGTACAATGATCTTCTTATACCCTTTACCTACATTAGTGATCATGATTTAGAAGAGCACACTACTTTTGATATTGAAAATCTCTGGGAAACTAATTCTGAAAATCATGATGTTAATAATTGCCATAGTATCAGTACTATCCATGCTTCCTCCCATAATGATATAGAAAGCTCTAGGCTTGGGGATGAGGTGTTTGAAAATCCTTTTGCTACTGATCATTATATGTTTGATACATTTTCTTCTAGTAACAATGATGGTATGGTTGCAGATGAACATACTGTGAAAGATAACTATTATATTTCTTATGATGACACTATGACTCCAATCTTTGATAATTATTATAAAGAATGCTATGACATAGGCTATAATTATTGATACGTCTCCGACGTATCGATAATTTCTTATATTCCATGCCACATTATTGATGATATCTACATGTTTTATGCATACTTTATGTCATATTTATGCATTTTCCGGCACTAACCTATTAACGAGATGCCGAAGAGCCAGTTGTTGTTTTCTGCTGTTTTTGGTTTCAGAAATCCTAGTGAGGAAATATTCTCGGAATTGGACGAAATCAACGCCCAGGGGCCTATTTTTCCACGAAGCTTCCAAAAGACCGAAGATGATACGAAGTGGAGCCATGAGGCGGCCAGATGCTAGGGCGGCGCGGCCTGGCCCTTGGCCGCGCCGACCTAGTGTGTGGTCCCCTCGTGTGGCCCCCGACTCTGCCCTTCCGCCTACTTAAAGCTTCGTCGCGAAACCCCCAGTACCGAGAGCCACGATACGGAAAACCTTACTGAGACGCCGCCGCCGCCAATCCCATCTCGGGGGATTCAGGAGATCGCCTCCGGCACCCTGCCGGAGAGGGGAATCATCTCCTGGAGGACTCTTCACCGCCATGGTCGCCTCCGGAGTGATGTGTGAGTAGTTCACCCCTGGACTATGGGTCCATAGCAGTAGCTAGATGGTTGTCTTCTCCTTATGTGCTTCATTGTCGGATCTTGTGAGCTGCCTAACATGATCAAGATCATCTATCTGTAATGCTATATGTTGTGTTTGTTGGGATCCGATGGATAGAGAATACTATGTTATGTTGATTATCAATCTATTACCTATGTGTTGTTTATGATCTTGCATGCTCTCCGTTATTAGTAGAGGCTCTGGCCAAGTTTTTACTCTTAACTCCAAGAGGGAGTATTTATGCTCGATATTGGGTTCATGCCTCCATTAAATCTGGGACAGTGACAGAAAGTTCTAAGGTTGTGGATGTGCTGTTGCCACTAGGGATAAAACATTGATGCTATGTCCGAGGATGTAGTTATTGATTACATTACGCACCATACTTAATGCAATTGTCTGTTGTTTGCAACTTAATACTGGAAGGGGTTCGGATGATAACCTGAAAGTGGACTTTTTAGGCATAGATGCATGCTGGATAGCGGTCTATGTACTTTGTCGTAATGCCCAATTAAATCTCACAATACTCATCATGTCATGTATGTACATTGTCATGCCCTCTCTATTTGTCAATTGCCCAACTGTAATTTGTTCACCCAACATGCTATTTATCTTATGGGAGAGACACCTCTAGTGAACTGTGGACCCCGGTCCATTCTTTTAATCGAATACAATCTACTGCAATACTTGTTCTACTGTTCTCTGCAAACAATCATCATCCACACTATACATCTAATCCTTTGTTACAGCAAGCCGGTGAGATTGACAACCTCACTACTTCGTTGGGGCAAAGTACTTTGGTTGTGTTGTGCAGGTTCCACATTGGCGCCGGAATCCCTGGTGTTGCGCCGCACTACATCTCGCCGCCATCAACCTTCAACGTGCTTCTTGGCTCCTACTGGTTCGATAAACCTTGGTTTCTTACTGAGGGAAAACTTGCTGCTGTACACATCATACCTTCCTCTTGGGGTTCCCAACGGACGAGTGCTTTACCATCACAAGGAAGCTGCTACACGCCATCAGCTCTTTTTCTGGCGCCGTTGCCGGGGAGATCAAGACACGCTGCAAGGGGAGTCTTCACAATCCAATCTCTTTACTTTGTTTTTGTCTTGCTTTATTTTATTTACTACTTTGTTTGCTGCACTATATCAAAACACAAAAAAATTAGTTGCTAGTTTTACTTTATTTACTATCTTGTTTGCCATATTAAAAACACAAAAAAATTAGTTACTTGCATTTTATTTCTGTTACCATGTCTAGTTCTGCACTTGTTACTTCTTCACCTGAAGAATTAGTCTTCACTTTTAAACAAGGGGATGAGGAGAGTTTTAAAGATGCTTGGTCCAGAATTTTTTACTTCTTATCGTAAAACTGAACCACAAATGACTCTAAGTTTACTCCTTAGTAACTTTTATTTTGGGCTTATGATTCGCTATAGATATGCCTTGGATGCTTTAGTGGGAGGAGATTTCCTTCATTGCAATGGGGATCAAGCTTTTAATGCCATAAAGAAGTTGGTTGCATCACATGATTCAGCTAATAACTTTGATTCAGCTCTTATTAGCATTTATAATAGATTAAACACTCTTGAGATAAGTGCATCTTGCTTGAACGAAAATTATAGCTATGTTCGTAACCGTCTTGATCAAGTTTTAGTGAACTCTGAACCTTCATTATGGGATCCTACTGTTAAAATTGCTATCGGTGATCAAACTCTTCATGCCAATTGTGATATTATGTCTGAATTTTGCCTTATGCCTAAGAGTATTCATGAATCTTTGAAACTTTGGGGATTCGTCGAAGGGGGAGAAGGAATAACTCTTATTGATAACTCTGTAATAAACCCTAAGGGAATAGCCGCAGGTGTGCATACAACCATTCTTGGAAGAACAATATCCATTGATTATCTTGTTATTGAATGTGTAGGAACAGGACAAATCACACTTGGAAGATCCCTGCTGAAACTATTGGGAGCAGTCATAGATATGGGAGAAGGCACCCTGAAATTCACCTCTACACCAGGGGGAAGACATATATTCCCTAAAGCAAAGGGTAAGAAAAAAAAACAAGAAATGTAAGGGCAAAGCCCAAGGTAAGGTTGATACACCATCTCTTGATAATACTTGATACACACTTTCTGCGCCTAGCTGAAAGGCGTTAAAGAAAAGCGCTTATGGGAGACAACCCATGTCTTTACTAAAGTACTTTTATTTTATATTTGAGTCTTGGAAGTTGTTACTACTATAGCAACCTCTCCTTATCTTAGTTTTATTGCATTGTTGTGCCAAGTAAAGTCTCTAATAGAAGGATGATACTAGATTTGGATTACTGCGCAGAAACAGATTTCTTTGCTGTCACGAATCTGGGTATAATTCTCTGTAGGTAACTCAGAAAATTATGCCAATTTACGTGAGTGATCCTCAGATATGTACGCAACTTTCATTAGTTTTAAGTTTTCTCGTCTGAGCAAGTCTGGTGCCTCCTAAAAATACGTCTTTACGAATTGTTCTGTTTTGACAGATTCTGCCTTTTATTTCGCATTGCCTGTTTTGCCATGCTTGATGGATTTTTCGATTCCATTGACTTTCAGTAGCTTTGTGCAATGTCCAGAAGTGTAAAGAATGATTGTATCACCCCTGAATATGTAAATTTTAATTGTGCACTAACCCTCTAATGAGTTTGTTTCGAGTTTGGTGTGGAGGAAGTTTTCAAGGATCAAGAGAGGAGGATGATACAACATGATCAAGGAGAGTGAAAGCTCTAAGCTTGGGGATGCCCCGGTGGTTCACCCCTGCATATATCAAGAAGACTCAAGCGTCTAAGCTTGGGGATGCCCAAGGCATCCCCTTCTTCATCGACAACATTATCAGGTTCCTCCCCTGAAACTATATTTTTATTCCGTCACATCTTATGTACTTTGCTTGGAGCGTCTGTTTGTTTTTGTTTTTTTTCTGTTTTGTTTGAATAAAATGGATCCTAGCATTCATTGTGTGGGAGAGAGACACGCTCCGCTGTTGCATATGGACAAATATGTCCTCAGGCTTTACTCATAGTATTCATGGCGAAAGTTTCTTCTTCGTTAAATTGTTATATGGTTGGAATTGGAAAATGATACATGTAGTAATTGCTAAAATGTCTTGGATAATGTGATACTTGGCAATTTTTGTGCTCATGTTTAATCTCTTGCATCATATACTTTGCACCTATTAATGAAGAAATACATAGAGCATGCTAAAATTTGGTTTGCATAATTGATCTCTCTAAGGACTAGATAATTTCTAGTATTGAGTTTGAACAACAAGGAAGACGGTGTAGAGTCTTATAATGTTTACAATATGCCTTTTATGTGAGTTTTGCTGCACCGCTTCATCCTTGTGTTTGTTTCAAATAAACCTTGCTAGCCTAAGCCTTGTATCGAGAGGGAATACTTCTCATGCATCCAAAATCCTTGAGCCAACCACTATGCCATTTGTGTCCACCATACCTACCTACTACATGGTATTTATCCGCCATTCCAAAGTAAATTGCTTGAGTGCTACCTTTAAAATTTCCATTCTTCACCTTTACAATATATAGCTCATGGGACAAATAGCTTAAAAAACTATCGTGGTATTGAATATGTACTTATGCATCTTATCTCTTATAAGTTGCTTGTTGAGCGATAACCATGTTCCTGGGTACGCCATCAACTATTTCTTTGTTGAATATCATGTGAGTTGCTATGCATGTTCGTCTTGTCTGAAGTAAGAGTGATTTATCATGATCAAATGGTTTGAGTATGCATATTGTTAGAGAAGAACATTGGGCCGCTAACTAAAGCCATGATCCATGGTGGAAGTTTCAGTTTGGACAACAAACCTCAATCTCTTATGAGAATACTATCTGTTGTTGAATGCTTATGCATTAAAGAGGAGTCCATTATCTGTTGTCTATGTTGTCCCGGTATGGATGTCTAAGTTGAGAATAACCAAAAGCGAGAAATCCAATGCGAGCTTTCTCCTTAGACCTTTGTACAGGCGGCATATAGGTACCCCATTGTGACACTTGGTTGAAACATATGCTATGCTATGATAATCCATGTAAATCCAAGCTAATTAGGACAAGGTGCGGGCATAATTGGTATACTATGCATGAGGCTTGCAACTTGTAGGATATAATTTACATAACTCATATGCTTTATTACTACCGTTGACAAAATTGTTTCTCGTTTTCAAAACCAAAGCTCTAGCACAAATATAGCAATCAATGCTTTCCTCTTTGAAGGACCTTTCTTTTACTTTTATGTTGAGTCAGTTCACCTATCTCTCTCCACCTCAAGAAGCAAACACTTGTGTGAACTGTGCATTGATTCCTACATACTTGCATATTGCACTTGTTCTATTACTTTACATTGACAATATCCATGAGATATACATGTTACAAGTTGAAAGCAACCGCTGAAACTTCATCTTCCTTTGTGTTGCTTCAATACCTTTGCTTTGAATTATTGCTTTATGAGTTAACTCTTATGCAAGACTTATTGATGCTTGTCTTGAAGTACTATTCATGAAAAGTCTTTGCTTTATGATTCAATTGTTTACTCATGTCATTTACATTGTTTTGATCGCTGCATTCATTACATATGATTACAATAGTATGATCAAGGTTATGATGGCATGTCACTCCAGAAATTATCTTTGTTATCGTTTACCTGCTCGGGACGAGCAGGAACTAAGCTTGGGGATGCTGATACGTCTCCGACGTATCGATAATTTCTTATGTTCCATGCCACATTATTGATGATATCTACATGTTTTATGCATACTTTATGTCATATTTATGCATTTTCCGGCACTAACCTATTAACGAGATGCCGACGAGCCAGTTGCTGATTTCTGCTGTTTTTGGTTTCAGAAATCCTAGTAAGGAAATATTCTCGGAATTGGACGAAATCAACGCCCAGGGGCCTATTTTTCCACGAAGCTTCCAGAAGACCGAAGATGATACGAAGTGGGGCCACGAGGCGGCCAGATGCTAGGGCGGCGCGGCCTGGCCCTTGGCCGCGCCGACCTAGTGTGTGGGCCCCTCGTGTGGCCCCCGACTCTGCCCTTCCGCCTACTTAAAGCCTTCGTCGCGAAACCCCCAGTACCGAGAGCCACGATACGGAAAACCTTACTGAGACGCCGCCGCCAATCCCATCTCGGGGGATTCAGGAGATCGCCTCCGGCACCCTGCCGGAGAGGGGAATCATCTCCCGGAGGACTCTTCACCGCCATGGTCGCCTCCGGAGTGATGTGTGAGTAGTTCACCCCTGGACTATGGGTCCATAGCAGTAGCTAGATGGTTGTCTTCTCCTTATGTGCTTCATTGTCGGATCTTGTGAGCTGCCTAACATGATCAAGATCATCTATCTGTAATGCTATATGTTGTGTTTGTTGGGATCCGATGGATAGAGAATACTATGTTATGTTGATTATCAATCTATTACCTATGTGTTGTTTATGATCTTGCATGCTCTCCGTTATTAGTAGAGGCTCTGGCCAAGTTTTTACTCTTAACTCCAAGAGGGAGTATTTATGCTCGATATTGGGTTCATGCCTCCATTAAATCTGGGATAGTGACAGAAAGTTCTAAGGTTGTGGATGTGCTGTTGCCACTAGGGATAAAACATTGATGCTATGTCCGAGGATGTAGTTATTGATTACATTACGCACCATACTTAATGCAATTGTCTGTTGTTTGCAACTTAATACTGGAAGGGGTTTGGATGATAACCTGAAAGTGGACTTTTTAGGCATAGATGCATGCTGGATAGCGGTCTATGTACTTTGTCGTAATGCCCAATTAAATCTCACAATACTCATCATGTCATGTATGTGCATTGTCATGCCCTCTCTATTTGTCAATTGCCCAACTGTAATTTGTTCACCCAACATGCTATTTATCTTATGGGAGAGACACCTCTAGTGAACTGTTGACCCCGGTCCATTCTTTTAATCGAATACAATCTACTGCAATACTTGTTCTACTGTTCTCTGCAAACAATCATCATCCACACTATACATCTAATCCTTTGTTACAACAAGCCGGTGAGATTGACAACCTCACTGTTTCGTTGGGGCAAAGTACTTTGGTTGTGTTGTGCACTTGTGCAGGTTCCACGTTGGCTCCGGAATCCCTGGTGTTGCGCCGCACTACATCTCGCCGCCATCAACCTTCAACGTGCTTCTTGGCTCCTACTGGTTCGATAAACCTTGGTTTCTTACTGAGGGAAAACTTGCTGTTGTACACATCATACCTTCCTCTTGGGGTTCCCAACGGACGAGTGCTTTACCGTCACAAGGAAGCTGCTACACGCCATCAATTATCCTTATGAAACTTGTCATAGTTATGATGGGATTGCCAAAAACAATTCCCTTAGTATGCACCTTTTTTATCATGTTCAAATTCTTGATAATGATCCTGCTCCAATTACTATTGATGAGAAGAATTCTTCTTGTGCCAAAATTAATGATACTTTTATGCATATGAACCATGATAAGAATGTTTTAAGTGATGGTTATATTGTTGAGTTTGTTCATGATGCTACTGAAAGTTATTATGAGAAAGGGAAACATGGTTATATGCATCTTAATAATATTAAGTTTCACCTCTTTATGTTGAGAATCTTGAAGTTGCGCTTGTGTTGCCTTTCTATGCTTGTTGCATTATGCTTGCATGACTTTACAAGATTCCTTTTCATAGGAAGTGGGTTAGGCTTAAATTTGTTTCATACTTGCTTTTAATGCTCTCTTTTGCTTCAACTCTTATTTCTTATTTGAGCATCATTAAAATTACTGAGCCCATCTTAATGGCTATAAAGAAAGCACTTCTTGGGAGATAACCCATGTTTTTATTTTGCTACTGTTTTGTTGTGTCTTGGAAGTTGTTACTACTGTAGAAACCTCTCCTTATCTTTATTTTATTGCATTGTTGTGCCAAGTAAAGTCTTTGATAGTAAGGTTGATAGTAGATTTGGATTACTGCGCAGAAACAGATTTCTTGCTGTCACGAATTTGAGTAGGCCTCTCTGTAGGTAACTCAGAAAAATCTGCCAATTTACGTGAGTGATCCTCAGATATGTACGCAACTTTCATTAAATTTGAGCATTTTCATCTGAGCAAGTTAAGTGCCTCTAAAAAATTCGTCTTTACGGACTGTTCTGTTTTGACAGATTCTGCCTTTTATTTCGCATTGCCTCTTTTGCTATGTTGGATGGATTTCTTTGTTCCATTAACTTTCAGTAGCTTTGGGCAATGTCCAGAAGTGTTAAGAATGATTATGTCACCTCTGAATATGTGAATTTTTGGTTATGCACTAACCCTCTAATGAGTTTGTTTTGAGTTTGGTGTGGAGGAAGTTTTCAAGGATCAAGAGAGGAGGATGATACAATATGATCAAGAAGAGTGAAAAGTCTAAGCTTGGGGATGCCCCCGTGGTTCATCCCTGCATATTTCAAGAAGACTCAAGCATCTAAGCTTGGGGATGCCCAAGGCATCCCCTTCTTCATCAACAACTTATCAGGTCACCTCTAGTGAAACTATATTTTTATTCCGTCACATCTTATGTGCTTTACTTGGAGCGTCTGTATGTTTTTTATTTTTGTTTTTGTTTGAATAAAATCGGATCCTAGCATTCTTTGTGTGGGAGAAAGACACGCTCCGCTGTTTCATATGAACACTGGTGTTCTTAGCTTTACTTTTAATGTTCATGGCGAAGGTTGAAACTGCTTCGTTCATTGTTATATGGTTGGAAACAGAAAATGCTTCATGTGGTAATTGGTATAACGTCTTGAATAATTTGATACTTGGCAATTGTTGTGCTCAAATAGATCATGTTTAAGCTCTTGCATCATGTACTTTGCACCTATTAATGAAGAATTACCATAGAGCTTGTTAAAATTTGGTTTGCATGATTGGTCTCTCTAAAGTCTAGATATTTTCTGGTGAGGGTTTGAACAACAAGGAAGACAGTGTAGAGTTTTATAATGCTTGCAATATGTTCTTATGTAAGTTTTGTTGTACCGGTTCATACTTGTGTTTGCTTCAAACAACCTTGCTAGCCTAAGCCTTGTATTGAGAGGGATTACTTCTCGTGCATCCAAAATCCTTGAGCCAAAAACTATGCCATTTGTGTCCACCATACCTACCTACTACATGGTATTTCTCTGCCATTCCAAAGTAAATTGCTTGAGTGCTACCTTTAAAATTCCATTCTTTGTCTTTGCAATATATAGCTCATGGGAAAAAATAGCTTAAAAACTATTGTGGTATTAAATATGTACTTATGTATCTTATTTCTTATAAGTTTCTTGTTGAGCGGTAACCATGTTCCTAGGGACGCCATCAACTATTTCACCTTTGTTGAATATCGTGTGAGTTGCTGTGCATGTTCGTCTTGTCTGAAGTAAGGGTGATTTATCATGATCAAATGGTTTGAGTATGCATATTGTTAGAGAAGAACATTGGGCCGCTAACTAAAGCCATGATCCATGGTGGAAGTTTCAGTTTGGACAACAATCCTCAATCTCTCATGAGAATATTATCTGTTGTTGAATGCTTATGCATTAAAGAGGAGTCCATTATCTGTTTTCTATGTTGTCCCGGTATGGATGTCTAAGTTGAGAATAATCAAAAGCGAGAAATCAAATGCGAACTTTCTCCTTAGACCTTTGTACAGGCGGCATAGAGGTACCCCTTTGTGACACTTGGTTGAAACATATGCTATGCAATGATAATCCATGTAAATCCAAGCTAATTAGGACAAGGTGCGGGCACTATTGGTAATCTATGCATGAGGCTTGCAACTTATAGGATGTCTTATACATAACACATATGAATTATTACTACCGTTGACAAAATTGTTTCTATGTTTTCAAAATAAAAGCTCTAAAACAAATATAGGAATCCATGCTTCCCTCTACGAAGGGCCATTCTTTTACTTTTATGTTGAGTCAGTTTACCTACTTCTTTCTATCTTAGAAGCAAACACTTGTGTCAACTGTGTGCATTGATTCTTACATGCTTGCTTATTTGCATTCATCATATTACTTTGTGTTGACAATTATCCATGAGATATACATGTTGAAAGTTGAAAGCAACTGCTGAAACTTAAATCTTCCTTTGTGTTGCTTCAAAACCTTCTATTAAGAATTTATTGCTTTATGAGTTAACTCTTATGCAAGACTTGTTGATGCTTGTCTTGAAAGTACTATTCATGAAAAGTCTTTGCTATATGATTCAGTTGTTTATTCATTATCTTTACCATTGCTTTGAATCACTTCATTCATCTCATATGCTTTACAATAGTATTGATCAAGATTATGATAGTAGCATGTCACTTCAGAAATTATCCTTGTTATTGTTTACGTACTCGAGGGCGAGTAGGAACTAAGCTTGGGGATGCTTGATACGTCTCAAACGTATCTATAATTTCTTATGTTCCATGCTAGTTTTATAACAATGCCTACATGTTTTGCTCACACTTTATAATGATTTTATGCATTTTCCGGAACTAACCTATTAACAAGATGTCGAGGTGCCAGTTCTTGTTTTCTGCTGTTTTTGGTTCTAGAAAGGCTGTTCGGGCAATATTCTCGGAATTCGAGAAACAAAGACCAAATATCTTATTTTCCCCGGAAAGTTCCAGAACACCGAAGGAGAGTCGGAGGCGGGCAGCAGGGGGCCCACACCATAAGGCGGCGCGGGTGGCCGTACTGGATTGGAATGCTGTAGCGGGACTTTTATTTCTTAGTTATCTTTACTCTTTTTTGGTTGTGTGCATCCGTACTGCCACTAGGGTGGGGCGTTGTTGCAGAGGCTGGGTGTAGGTATCTTTTGATATTAATATATTCCCTTTATCTAAAAAAAATGTATTCCTTGCCACATGTTCAAAGAGCTTTACTGCCAACATCATTTCCTCTCTGATATCTTGGTTTATCTCAGAAATTGACCACGCATTCAACCAATGTCAAACAACACATGCATAAGAACAAAAATACCATGAATTCTCTTGTGTCCAAAACAGGATTCATTTCTAAATTTCTAGGTTGTCCAAAACACAACAGCAATGCCTACTATGATCATTTCTCCTAATTTTTTCTAAACCAACTTAAGTGGAAACTATGTTGACTATTTGTTTTAGATCCATTTGGACCGCGCCTCTTGTTCCATTGATCATAGAGGGAAAACACTCGCACGTGCATCATGCGGAAGAGAGTTTTCCATCGGACCTATTTTGTTTTTCGAAGTCGTTGGGATGCATCATACGCCAGTTCAAGATCAAGTAGAAGCGAAATCTAAACCAAAGTGAGGTGGGCTTCCAGTGTATATGTTGGAGTTGACGAAGTTCCCATCCCCGCCATTTTCTTCAAGGTCGACAAGTGAGCTTAATCCAGCATAGCTAGCAGCCACTGTTGATGTACCATGTAATGACATTCAACCTTTCCGCTTTCAATAAAGTGCATACTTTGAGGAGCGTAAACCATCACATCCTACTATGCACTCCAAGGGAAAGAGTTTGTTGTGTGCTCCTTCAAAGGTTCAACCTGCTTCACCAAATCAGTCTGATGAAGTAGAAGAAAGTAAAGAAACTCCTTCTGCAGATGAGCCACCAATCTATGCTCAGCTTCTCATGCAAATTGTACAAATCAGAATACTATCATGAACACTAGCTACGTAGGATGAAGAAACTAAAGACAAGTTGAAGAAGCACGCTATTCCTCTAAAGTGTTACAAACGCGACAAGAAAATAACGAAGAACGATAAAAGAAAACATAGCGGAGACACGAGATTTAACGTGGAAAACCTCTTCCAATACAGAAGGGAAAAAACCACAGGCGTCAGCCAGCAAATACTTCACTATACCGGGAGTGTTTACAAACACCGTGGGTTATCTTATAATCTGATAAACCCTAGACGACGGCTTACAAGATGTATATATAGGCGATGGCAATGATTCGTACCATGATAGGCCTCGCTCCGCTCATCAGAAGTTAGCCTCCCTTTAGTATATGAATTTGGATCACAATATAACAAACTCCACCTTGAGACAAATTCCATCTTGTAGCATGGACTTCAACAATCTCCTGAACAACAAAGAAAAACGCTTGCTGGCCCCAAAACCCACTTGGGCTAAACAGTTATACCAACCAAGCTCTAGCAAAGCTTAAACTTGGAAACAGGAACTGGCTTTATCATCATATCAGCAGGATTATCATGAGTACTTATCTTGCATACCTTCAGCAACAATGTCGCAGATATAATGGTACTTAATATCAACGTGCTTTGTCCTCTCATGAAACATTTGATCTTTAGTAAGGTATATTACACTTTGAATGTCAGAAAACAAGTTAATGCAAGAATCATCTCCACAAAGCTCAACATACAAATCTTTTAACCAAACAGACTCTTTGCAAGCTTCAGCAATTGCCATATATTCTGCTTCGATCGTAGATTGGGAAACAACTGGTTGTACCGTTGCCTTCCAACTCGCAGCACATCCACCAACAGTGAACATATATTCTGCTTCAGCAATTGCCATATATTCTGCTTCGGTCGTAGATTCGGCCCAAGCCTACCGGCGACGGGTCTCGCTCCGCTCATCAGAAGTTAGCCTCCCTTTAGTATATGAAATTGGATCACAATATAACATAAAGCATCACTCAAATCACTTCGACCTGCTTTAGTCAGATATAAACAATCTCTTAAATAATGATACAGATAACAATGCTTCAAGATAGAAGTGCAAAAAAATTCAATGCCTACATGAGCAAAACTGTAACATCCCAAATTTTAAAATAAAGAAGAAATACAAATTTCCTTTTTCCAAATTTTGGAGCCAACAAAATTTTTGGATTACTTTCTCTTATGTGCATAGTGTGCATATATGTGTGTGGGGTTTTTAACCTACATGTTTGTTTAAAGTATTAAACAAGTTCAAAACCCTAAAACCCTACCCTTTTCAAAACCCAAGAGGAACAAATAAAAAGAAAATAAAATAAAAGGTGAGGCATATGTGGGCTTATGGCCATTTCTACAAATAATGATCTATGCCCTATTTACCTTACCTAAATAGTTTGAAACCATTATAAACTTAACCTAACACTCAAGCAACTCAAAATTTTACCTTTTGGATCAAAGAAAAACAAAATAAAATAAAAATAAAATAAAAATAGCATCACGTATGAGGTTATGACCATATTTGCAAATGTTTAACCTAGGCCATTTTAACTTGTGCCAATGGTTTGGAAACCTTACTAAACCCTTAATAATCACTTTTGAATCAAAGAAACACAAATCAAATCAAAAGAAATAGCAAAACCAAGTGACATGTGATAATGCTCAAAACTGACTTTTATCTCACGGTACCCACTTTGAGCCCCTGTATTAAGAAATTTTCAAACTAAACTCTCTCAAATCTTTGCACCTCATCCAAGACCTCATCAAGGTGAATTTTTTTGGTGTTGACCAACTTGACTAAATCCTTTTCAAATTCTTAATATAAGCAGGCAAAGTAGCAACTTTGAAACAGAAACTAGATCAACCCAAATTGGATTCTTCCCAAATCTCTTCCAAATTTCAAACCAACACCATAAGGAGGTTCCAAACATTATTTGACTCACACCCCTGCAAGGGTTTGTCCAAATTCAAATTTTCATCTCTTGCGGCCATTTGGTCGAGCACTTGGTGTGCACAAATCTACCAACTCCATTCTCCCTTTTAACCATTGTGTTTTAGCCTAAACCGGAGACTTTTGGTGATCATCATTGTACTCCTTATTCCCCTGGACCAAACCCTGCTCTTTGCACCACAGTACCATGACGACATTGACCAGAACATGGTGACATAGGCATCCCCAATGGGCCTGCCGAAGGTAGTACCCAGGGTTTACTGAAGGCCCACGACCCGAAGGATAAGAAGATTCGGAAGCCCAAGATGTTATTATGGAAAGATAGAGTTGTAATAGGAAGTGTCAATTGTAATCTTGCGGGACGGGTTAGAAACCCTCCCGGACTCTGTAAACTTGTGTATTACGAATCCCTCGGCTCCAACTTGTATATAAGGGGGAGTCGAGGGACAAAGAGAGGATCGAATCATTGCTGAGCAAACCCTAGTTTTTACATCGTCGAGTACTTTTCAGCTGAAACCTTCGAGATCTACTTGCCCTCTACATCCAACGAAACCCTAGTCTACTACTCGTAGGCATTGACAAGTCGATACCTTGTCAATTAGCGCCTTCTGTGGGATCTAGAGGCGACAAGGAGCTGATCTCGATGGCACGTTTAGAATCGTCGACTTCATCGATAGCAAGCAACACCATGGACAAAGGTAAACAGATCGAAACTGGTCTCGTTGATTTTTTGCCTCACCCGCCCTCCCGTTTGGATGCATATACGTATCTGGAGGAGCCCATGGAGATGACATTCGGAAGGTTCCACTTTCGCGTCGGGAAGGAAGGAACGTATCGTCTCGAAATTCCGAGATTCTCGGGATTCTCAGCGGTCGATCCTGAATCCTCGAGCTCGGCATCATCGGTCGAGTCAGGCGACGAAGAAATCTCCTCGCCACGCTTCATCAGTACCAGAGCAAGCGAAAAACTCGCCAAGATCTTCAGTGACCTGTCCTTCGAGTCGTCTGCGGACTCCAATATAAGCAGCGATTCTGACAGTGTCGACAGCTTCGACTTCATCGACAAATCCATCACCATTGGAAAGGTCTTCACCAATCTCTATGATGGTGTCACCAAAACCAGCAAAGTGCAGAATTCAAAATATCATCAAATTTACGCCATCGGAGAAGCAAGTCGCGATCAGGAGGAAACGTCGGAGGCTTTCGACGATTTGGGAAATCCATACGTCGATCCCTCTGACCTAAGGCGAGGTTTAGGCAACAAATACGTCGGG
Source organism: Lolium perenne (assembly GCF_019359855.2). Classification (NCBI taxonomy): domain Eukaryota; kingdom Viridiplantae; phylum Streptophyta; class Magnoliopsida; order Poales; family Poaceae; genus Lolium; species Lolium perenne. Next base: position 265,049,105 of record NC_067245.2, read on the forward strand.
CCTACACCACGTATGAGAGTTCAACTGCCACAAGCAGCGTGGGACAGAGCCGCAAGAGCTATGGATGGTTCAGAACCAATGGCGACAACCGCCACGACTGAAGAATTGCAGGCATACCAATATAGACTCGCTCGAGCTGGAAGGGAATTGGAAAAACAGACAGCCGCTTTGAACAGAAGAAGGGAGGCAGCTTCCGCGTCAAGCAGGCGAAGAGCAGAACTAGGTCGACATTCAGGAACTTCGGGAGATAGCCACAGAGAAGCTCAGAACAGAGCAAGATCAAGGTTGCAAAACATACCTGAAGCAGAAAAAGAGAATCTAGTTCAAAACCTCGACATGTCCTTTATGTCAATAGACACGAGAGGGAACATCATCCCCAAAACACCGGAAGCTGGGTATATGGCGACACAAGCCTTTATCCTCGCATCCAGGCCACCTCCTGGAGATCCAAGGGAAGCATTGTATAACATGGCCATGGCAGGTGTTGGAGCCATGGGAACAGCGTTTGTATCGACACCTCCCGAAGGATCAGCAAGGCAAAACAGTCCACGACCTACTGTCGCAGCGGAAGCTCCCGAGAGAACAGGCGAAGCAAGGGACGCAGAAATTCAAGCAAGGGTAGACAGGGCACGACAACATAGAAGGGAACATCGACACTCTCCAGACATAGCCGAAGAGGATATGTGTGGGCTACCATGTTTTACAAGAAGGGTCCGAAAAACTCAGGTGCCTTCGGGGTTTAAGTTGCCTGATAATTTCAAGAAATTCGACGGACTGCAGGATCCTGAGGATTGGCTGGTAGATTACCTCGAGACGGTGAAGTTAATAGGCGGAACCAGAGCAACAGCCATGCAAAGTATCCAAGTACACCTGAGTGGAGCCGCGAGGTCTTGGATAAAAAAGCTTCCCTCAGGTTCCATCGACAGCTGGACTGACTTTGAGGACATATTCGTCAAGAATTTCCGGTCTACTTGCAAAAAGCCTGCAACACTCGAGGAATTGAGATCATGTCGACAAAAGCATGATGAATCAATGAGGAAGTACATCCAAAGGTGGAACATCATCAAAAACTCGGCAGAAAACATATCTGACGAGAGAGCAATAGATGCGTTTGTTGCAGGAGTTCGACGAGGAGATTTCGTGGAGGACTTGGGAAGAACTAACCCAAGAACAGTATCGGCATTAATGGAAATAGCAAACAGATGGGCAGATGGTGAGGATGTTGTACATAACAAGCGACATAGGTCACCTGAGGAGGACCGCAGTCGAAATTTTCAAAATAGACAACGATTTTCTCGATTCTCGAGTTATGATCCACCTGGCCAAATTTCGGCTGGGTTTCGGGCAAGCGCTGGAGGAAACAACAGAGATAATTACCACAGGAGCAATGAGCAGCAAGGCGACAATAGAGACGACTCCCGAAAGAACAGGTCAAACAATGGGCCTAGGTTTCAAAGACCTTTTGTGTCCCCCGAGGATATGATGAACGGCCCGTGTCAGATGCACTTCTATGTCGACAACAACGGGAAGAGGCAGTCGGGGCATTTACAAAAAGACTGCCAAAATTTTCAAGCAATGGTGAGGTTCGCTGGGCAAGCCAATGCTCAGGCAGCAAGTCGAAATCCTCAAGGACCTAGGAGTGAGATCCACTTACCACCTCCTCCCGCAGTTACGGACGAAAATCGACATCAGCTCAGAATAGCGGCAGCACCACCACCACCACCTTATGTTGATCCTAACTCCCATGGAGCGGTGTCAATGATTCAGAAAGGAAGACCATCCAACAGGGCTCAGAAAGTAATTTCGCGACAGGTGTTCATGGCAGAGAAGATGCCTCCACCAACAGTTGAGTACCTCAATTGGTCGGGACAGGATATTGGCTTCACAATTACGGATCACCCGCAGCAAGTTCCTCGACCAGGGCAGTCATCACTTATTTTGCCAGCAGTAATCGCAGGATTCGATGTATCTCGGGTTTTCATCGACGGAGGAAGCAGTCTAAACCTTAAGTATGCAGATACACTAAGGAAGATGAACATATCCTTGGCAAACCTCAAGCCAACGGATACACGTTTTCACGGCATCACACCAGAGAAGCCAAGTTACCCACTGGGGAAGATCAATCTCGACGTTCAGTTCGGTACTCGAGAAAACTACAGGATAGAGAGGCTGGAGTTTGAAGTCGTGGATTTCCCATCGCAATACCACGCTTTGTTGGGGCGTCCAGCATATGCCAGGTTCATGGCGGTACCACACTACACATACTTGTTGTGGAGGATGCCTGGACCTAAGGGGCCAATTACAGTCAAAGGAAGCTTCGCGCTAGCCGATAAATGCGACAAGGATTTTCATCGGCTCTCAGAAACCTTCGGAATGCAAGAAGAATATATGGAGTCAAGGCTTACAACCGATTACAATGTGCTGCCAAATGTGGGGAGGCCTAATAAAGAATCAACCTTTAACACCGCAAAGGACTCCAAGGAAGTACAGATTCACCCAACAGACCCGAAGAAGACGACGTCCATTGCGACAAACATGGACCTCGCATAGGAAAGCGCGCTCGTCGAGTTCCTCCGTGAGCACTGGAAAATCTTCGCATGGTGTCCATCTGACATGCCAGGAGTACCCAGGGAACTTGCCGAGCACCACCTAAACTTGGATCCAATAGCGAGACCAATCAAACAACCCTTGCAGCATTTCTCGGAACCGAACCGCAAGGCTATGCTGTCAGAAATCGATAGACTCAGAGAAGCTGGTTTCATCAAAGAATTACATACAGAGGCCACGTGGGTAGCTAACCCAGTGTTGGTGCCGAAGAAAAACACGAAAGTCCTTCGCATGTGCGTCGACTTCACGTGTCTCAATAAACATTGTCCAAAGGATCACTTTCCCCTCCCAAGGATCGATCAAATTATCGACTCCACGGCAGGATGTGAACGTTTGTCCTTCCTGGATGCTTACTCTGGTTATAATCAGATCAGATTGAAAGAAGAAGACGAGGTCAAAACAGCGTTCATCACACCTTACGGCGTGTTCTGCTATCGAACAATGCCCTTTGGTTTGAAAAACGCGAGAGCAACATATCAGCGGATGATGCAGAAGTGCTTAGCAACACAGATTGGGAAAAACGTACAAGTATACATCGACCACGTCGTCATAACATCAAAAAAGGGGGACACGCTAATCGAGGATCTGAAGGAAACTTTCGACAATCTCGATAAGTTCTGTCTTAAGCTGAACCCGACAAAATGTTCTTTCGGCATCCCTGCAGGAGAACTTCTCGGGTTCTTAGTTTCAGCAAGAGGGATTGAAGCAAATCCCGAAAAAATCCAGGCCATCGTAACAATGAGAAAGCCAACAAAGTTTAAAGAAATACAGCAGTTAACCGGGCGAGTCGCAGCTTTGAGCAGATTCGTCACCAGGTTAGGAGAAAAGGCGTTACCGTTTTACGCCTTGATCAAGCAAGGAGACAAGTTCCAGTGGAATGAAGAGGCAGACAGAGCTTTCGAGGACCTCAAACGCAAAATTTCGACACCTCCAATCTTGGTGGCGCCAAAAGAGAAGGAACCTCTGTTATTATATATTGCAGCCACACCTCAGGTGGTAAGTACAGCACTTGTCGTTGAAAGAGAGGAAGAAGGAAAACTCCATGGAGTGCAGAGGCCAGTATACTTCGTCAGTGAAGTTTTATCGCCTTCAAAACAGAGACACCCTCAGTATAAAAAGCTAGCATATGGAGTGTTTACAACCGCAAGAAAATTGCGCCACTATTTTTCGGCACACCCGATAATAGTGGTTAATGAGGCTCCCTTGTCCAACATACTCAACAATCCAGAAGCTACGGGTCGTGTCTCCCTTTGGGGAATAGAACTTTCCCCTCGGGACATCACGTACGAAAAAAGAAAGGCAATAAAGTCGCAGATTCTACCAGACTTCATCGCAGAGTGGATGGAGTTGCGAAATACAGCACCACCGGATTTATCGAGAACTTGGACTATGAACTTTGACGGGTCCAAGAGACTAGAAGGAGCTGGAGCAGGCATGATACTAATATCACCTGAAGGCGACAAGTTGAAGTACGTGCTGCGGATGACGTTCCCAAACGCATCTAACAATGAGACAGAATACGAAGCCCTTATACACGGGATGAAGATGGCGAAAGCTTGTGGCGCAACTCGAGTAAAAATCTTTGGCGATTCGCAGTTGGTGGCTCAGCAAGTCATGAACCAATGCGATGCAGTCAATGACAGTATGATAGCATACAAGGAAGTTTACAATGAGCTCGAGAAGTTGTTCGATGGATGCGAAGTAAATCACATCAGCAGGTTGAGCAATGATGAAGCCGACGTTCTCGCAAACATCGGGTCACAATGTCTCGCAATTCCACCAGGAGTATTTTGGGAAGAGATAGCAGAAAGATCTACGAAGTCGACAAAACCAAAAAAGAAGGAGAAGGACAAAAAACCCTCGGGGGCTGTCAAAGAAGCACCAGAGGAAGAAGAAGAAGAGGAACAGGACCTGGTCATGATGGTACAGATACCATGGATGCAGGCGTACATATCGTACATCCTAAAGAAAGAAATACCCGACGATCCAGTCGAAGCAAGGCGAGTTATTAGACGATCTAAAGCTTTTACTGTGGTCAAAGGGGAGCTATACAAACGAAGTATTTCGGGAGTACTACAAAGGTGCGTCACACCCGAAGAAGGAAGGATGATCTTGAAAGATGTACACGAGGGAATTTGTGGTCACCAAGCGAGCAGTCGAGCTATTGCTGCCAAGGTCTTTCGAGCTGGATTTTACTGGTTGACAGCAATAGAGGATGCAAAGGAGATAGTACGAACTTGCGACGCGTGTCAGAGATTTGCCGTGAAACCCCACTCGCCGGCAGCAGAGCTGATGCCAATACCATTGTCCTGGCCCTTTGCTCAATGGGGCCTTGATATGGTGGGTAAACTACACAAGTCCTGGCCAGGAGGAAAGGAGTATATGCTCGTAGCTGTCGACAAATTCACAAAGTGGATAGAAGCGAAGCTGATAAACTCACCGGATGGGGCATCTGCCGTCAAGTTCATAAAAAGTATTGTCTTCAGATTTGGAGTGCCTCATAGCATCGTCACAGACAACGGTAGTAACTTCACATCCCATGAATTCAAAGATTACTGCGACGAAGTGGGTATCAAGCTACATTTTGCGTCGGTCGCGCACCCGCAAACCAACGGCCAAGTCGAGAAAGCCAATGGCATCATCTGCAACGGCATCAAGAAGCGCCTGTTAGCACCACTGGAGAAAGCTCGACACACCTGGCCGGAGGAGCTGCCCAGTGTGTTGTGGAGCATACGAACAACACCAAATACAGCGACACAAGAAACTCCGTTCTTCTTGGTCCATGGAGCGGAAGCAGTATTGCCAATCGAGATAGAACATGATTCTCCACGAGTCACGAAGTACGATGAAGAAGTGTCGAGAAAAGCACTAGAGGATGACGTCGACGCACTCGACGAAGCTTGAGATGAAGTACTCTCACGGGTAACCAAATATCAGCAGGACCTGAAGAATTACCACAGTCGACGTTTACGGCCAAGATCCTTTCAGGTGGGAGACCTAGTTCTTCGGCTCACGCAAAAAAGTCATGAAAAGCTCGAGTCACCATGGCTTGGACCTTACATCGTCATAGAAGTAATCGGCGGAGGAGCATACAGGATAAAGGACAAGAAAACAGGGGTGGAGGAGCAAAACCCCTGGAACGTGGCGCAACTCAGGCGGTTCTACGCCTAGAGTCGAAATCCTTGTAAAAATTCAATGTACTGAAACGCCCGCGAGCTTTCAGACGCACTCTTTTCCTTTTTCGGGGCACCGAGTGGGGCCGGGAAAGGTTTTTAATGAGGCGGGCTTGCGGTGCTGCAATATAGTAAAGATAATTGAGATATACATTTCTTCGACAGGCTCGGGGGCTCACGCCTCAGACTTGCAATATATATTCCCGACAATATTTCGCCTTGGTGTAATAACACCTCGCAAAATAAACCAAGATACAAGATAGCAATCAACAAAACAAGGCACGGGGGCTCGTACCCGCAAATATAGCATGCTCCATATAATTTAGACGCTTTGGTTTAAAAACCTCGCGTATACGATAAATTAAATCGACATCAAGACACTGGAGGTCTTAACGAAGAAAAATAGTTTATCGGCGTTACAATATAGAACATGATTACAATATACAAGAGAGTCCTGAGAAAAATTCAAAGGAAAAAATCAATTATGGCCTAGTATGTTATCTATGGTCATCCGATTCACGGTACGAGTACTGTGTTCGGCATAGCTGCCCTTCACGTAGAATTCGGAGTCCATCCGAAGAAGTTCATCCATCATATCTTCGGCAACAGGAGTCACATGATCATCAATTTTGCCAACATCCCTTTTCTTCTTCGCCATCTTAGCCAAGCACTTGGTAACAATCTGGCTCATATCAAATTTGGGATGGCAGATCTTGATCATCATCATAGCAAATATGGCGCCAGCAGAAAGTTGCGCCCGAACAAATCCATGGATTTTAGGAGCATCTCGAAATTTCTCCATCAAACCAAGAAGAGTATCGGGTGCCTCGTTCCGAGGAAACATCGTCTTATAAACCAGAGACAAGGTTCTAGTACAGAAGTCCAAGAAGTCGCGAACTTGAGAGGCGCGATCTTGAAACCTGACAATTTGTCGGGTCCGCTCCGAGGTAGCCCAGAACAGAGAACCATGGTCAAGGGAAAGGTTAACAAGGAGATTTGTCCTAGTATTTACCCTCTCTTCTTCAGCAGCAGCATCAAGAAAGGAACCTATCAAGAAACGGTGCAGGAATTTAAAAAATATAAAGAGAAGAAGCGGAAAGAAGGCAGAAGATGTCGTGGTTCTATAAAAAGAAAATGCGGCAAGCATACCCGACATATCTGCGCTGGCTTCATTCATCAACTCGAGCATAAAATTTTCTCGGGTGGTCGCCTTTTCAGCTTCAGAAACGGCGGTTTCCTTAGCAGCCATGGCTTCTTGAGCCTGCCGAAGTGCAAGTTTCACTGCTTCAGAGGACTTGCGAGATTGTTCCATCATCACTAGTGTTTGCTTCTTCGCATACTGAAGTTGCTGCCGAAGTTCTTCCAAATCTTGCGATAAACTCGCACTCAAGGAATCTTCGCCAAGTTCCGTATCAACAAGAACTTTTCTTGAGCGAGAGGAAGGAGGCAAAACATCAGAAGGAGTAGGAGTTGGAGTATAGTTATCAAATATCAACTGAAATTAAAAAGAGTCGACATCAATCATCAAGCAAAATAGAATTCCATTGATCTTCCAGAGTAATTACAAGGCATTACAGTGGAGCTAGCGGGATAAGTGTCGCCAATAGCTACTTTGGCGACAGCGTCAAAAGGAAGAAAGAAAAATAAAATAAAAACAAGGGGGGAGGAAAGACAAAGTGGTCTACTTGACCTCCGGCTTAGATGAACTTGGAGCTGGAGTCGGTTTGAAGCCAAGAAAGGCAAGGATTTTCTTCGAGTTGGGCTTGGCGGCCTTGATCAAAGACACCCATGTCTTCGTCTCCATTTTCGGCACATCGCCAACCTTGGCCCAGTCGACATTTTGCTGGCTGCTCGCAACCAAAGCAATAGTACCTTCGACACCAACCTTCAAGCCTTCTTGTCGAAGATTTTGCCCAAGATCCTCTGCAGCATTAAAGCACTTGGCCAGCTCGCCGAATGTTTGTGGTTCCTCTTTCTTCGAGAAGAAGTACGGGAATAGCTTCGCAAAGCCTGAGTCAGCATCTTCCATGCCTTGGCGTGCTTCATCTCCGTGAATCTCGAGGAGAGAGAGCGTGTCGAGAAAGGCGTCATTTTTAGGATGCTCAAGATCATAAGGTTGACGCGTCCTCCCTGTGGGCGAAAAATATAGATTGTCAAAAAAATAAAAAGCGCGACACCCAATGAACAAAGAGAGGTCGAAGTACTTATTAACAAAACAGCGACACTTCGACGATAAGCGAGAGATAATTTCCTTCTCGCGAGCAGTTTGTTGGGTGATGTGGTCACTCAGAGAGGTTTCCACGTCGTGAAGTCTTTTTCGAAGATCTTCAACGACAGCGGCGCTGGATTCAGCCTTCTTGCGAGCCTTTTCGCTCTGCTCTAATTTTAGAGAAAGAGCATCAGCACGTTTGTTGGCTTCTGCAAGGTCAGCTGGAAAACAGTCGACAATAACAAATTGTCGTATTAATGATCATGATACAGAAGATACAATCAAGAGAAAAAAAAGCAAGATAGTACCTTTCAGTGAGTTCGAAAGATCGCGGTACCCGACGAATTGGGTACCAAGGCGAAAGAATTCGCTCATCAAAGGCTGAGGAGAGAACCAGACAAAGAAAAATCAAATACAATGCAAAAAAGAAGGAGTTGGAAAGCTACAAGCCAAAATAGAGGTGCGAAGAAAAAAAGAGGGGGAAGAAACTTACATCATTTAATGAAGAAGTCGTGAAACCACCACTTAGTTGGGTGGGTTCTTCGACTGGTTCAACCCTTGCTCTTTTCGGTGAAGGGGCTCGGGGGCTTGCAGCTGGAGCAGTAAGTTCGATACCTTGTTGAGGTGTCGAAGTTTCATCTCCGTCTGGTTGTGCTTCCGAAACGACCAAAGTGCGAGACGTGCTCGTTCGAGCAGTCACATCAATGGCGGGATTATCTCCCTCTTCATCACTGCAATAAGCAAGTTATAGTATAAAGAGACAATATAGTAAAAACTTCGAGAGCAAATAGTAAAAGGAAACTTACGAGCTGATAAGAGCAGCGTCATAAGGATTTAAAGTTGTCCCTTCTTCAGTGGGAGCAACTTCTTCGGCAGCTTTGGAGGTGCCAGTGTCGACAACTTCAAGCCTTTTTCTTTTGTTTCTCGGGGAAACAGCAGAAGGAAGGGATTGTGTTGACTCGCTGGCGTCAGATTCAACTTTTTCAGAGGAAACTGCAGATTTGCGAGAACCTGCAGCTTCACTCTCAGGGAGAGAAATACCCTGGTTGTCTTCAGTGACAACAGCCTGTTCTTCGACTTCTCCGTCTTCGGGAAGAGGAGGAAGAGAAGCTAGGACCGGATGATTCTACAGAAAAATAGCGACAAGGAAAAATGCAAGGGTGTCAGCAAGGAGCAGTCGATAAAATAGCAAAAAACTCGGGAAGACAAGACCGTTGAGAGGACAAAAGCATAAGGAAAATACCTTTGGGAGAGGATTGGTGGTGCTGTATGGTTCCACGCGGCAAGAAGATGGAATAGGAACCTTCTTGCTGAGCGAGGAAATTCTTCGAATAAGCTTCTCCAAATCTTTCACAGAAAGATCTTTCAAGAGCCTATTGGCATCGTTGGCACCAGCGTATGTCCAAAGGGGATTTTTGCGAGCCTGAAGAGGCTGCACTCTGATCCTAAGGAAATAGGCGGTGATCTGGATACCCGACAGTTCCTTGCCTCGGGTATTCTGAAGCTGGTGAATACGGGACATGAGGGCCTCTGTCGCCGGTTTTTCTTCTTCGGTAGCTTCAGCATCCCAGGAACGGCGGCGAAGAATCTTGGCGCTTCCGTCAAAAGGGACTACATTGTGCTCAACAGAATTGGCACTTTCTTCGTGTATGTAGAGCCATCTTTTGCGCCACCCTTGGACAGAGTCAGGGAATTTGACGTCGAAGTATTCAACATGCGTACGCAGATAACAACGCCGCCTATGTTGTAGGTGGCGTTGTGGGAGCCATTACGGCGGAGGCAGAAGATGCGCTTCCACAGAGCCCAATTAGGAGGGACTCCGAGGAAGCACTCGCAAAGAGTGATGAAAATGGCGACATGGAGGATGGAATTGGGGGTCAGCTGGTGCAGCTGAATCCCATAGACAAAAAGAAGGCCGCGGAGGAAATCATGGATTGGGGCGGAGAGACCGCGGATGAGATGGTCGACAAAACTAACCCGATATTGGATTGGCGGAGCAGGGTAGCTTTCTTCGCTGGGGAAGCGGATGGCGTCCTCCTTCTTCATCAGTCCCAGCCTCTTCAGCATGTTCACGTCTTGGTTGGAGATTTTAGATCTCTCCCACTCGAGGTCTTCAGCGGCCATCTTGGATTCAGGAGTGCCGTGGCGAGTAAGTCGCGCGCGTGGTGGCATCAACGGCAATGAAGGAGCGAAGCTTGTGCGTGGGTGAGCTCAGAGAGAATTGGGCGCAATGGAGGTTTTTGCAAAGGGGAGCAGAGGCGCGGCGTGAGCGAAGGTGTGAACGGAGGTAGAAGAAAGGTTTATATAGGGATTTGGCGAAGCAATGCACCGTTGGATGGAGAAATCGTGCGGTGGAAAAGGATCTTGTAACTAAAGGGTAAAAAAGTATTTTTACTGGGATGGAACGGAACAGGCGCTACAGTACGTGCGCCAGGAAAAGCGGAGGACGTGTGTCCCCCACTTGCACGACGTGTCAACATGGTAGAAAAGGAAGGCCCACAAGGCAGAGAGAGGATAGTACTCAAGTTTTCCGGATGCAACGACCGTGGCTATCGTCAGTTATGAGGTCACTTTGACCAAAGGAAAAAACCTCGACAGTAGAAAAATAAAAGAAGATTGGCGACAGGGAAAATTATCAAGTATTTCACGAGCCTTCGGTCAAATACAAGTTTTTGCCCAAATGCTCGGGGGCTACTTTGAAAGAAGTAAATTTCGAGTATGACAATATAGAATTTGCGGGAGCCTATGATCAAACGCAAGCATTTGTTCATAGCCTCGGGGGCTACTCCCATCGGGAGCGCTGTTCGCGCACCCGATAGATATAAAAAAAAGAAGAAGAAAAGTTCGAGAAGGAATGACAATATAGCGACATGATGCAATAAAGTGTTGAGCCTACAACCAAGCACTAGTCCTTGGCTGTAGCCTCGGGGGCTACTCCCATCGGGAACGCTGTTCGCGTGACCGATGAAATTTATAAAAAAAAAGAGAAAAAGAAGAAGAGGAGAAAGGAAGAAAAAAAAGAAAGAAGGAGCATATTTCGAGTTATAAAGATAACTCTACATATACTCCCACCGGGAACGCAATATAAGTCATCCGTTGACTCGATAAAATGTGCTATTCCAACAGCCGAATAAGCACTCGACAATATATTCTCAGAACGCCAAAAGCCGCGAATAAATTCTGAATGCCGCAAAACATTGCGAAGGTAAGACCTCAGATCCGTTCTGTGCGGCGTGGCGCCGTCTCTGACGTCGGTTTGCTACTTTTTTTCGAATCAACAGATACGAAGAAAAATCCTAACGGACGCGTTAGGTACCCGATAAATATTACTGGGACTTGACAGAATGGTAAGACCTTAAGCGGCACCTGTCGAAGTTTACACCAGTATCCCGAGATCATGTCCAGGGACGTGATCTTGAAGTAGGTTTTTGCGGATTGCCACTAGAGCAGTTAACTAGTACCTGATCCGTCAGATGAACTAGCCCCAACTACCATTATCCCTGTACAATATAGAAATTCATATGCAAAGACATGTGATGAAGTTCAGAGTTGTCGAATAAATATAAAGGTGGAGATTTTACTTGACTCTACGATTAAATAAAATCTCGGGGGCTACTGACATAGGCATCCCCAATGGGCCTGCCGAAGGTAGTACCCGGGGTTTACTGAAGGTCCACGACCCGAAGGATAAGAAGATTCGGAAGCCCAAGATGTTATTATGGAAAGATAGAGTTGTAATAGGAAGTGTCAATTGTAATCTTGCGGGACGGGTTAGAAACCCTCCCGGACTCTGTAAACTTGTGTATTACGAATCCCTCGGCTCCAACTTGTATATAAGGGGGAGTCGAGGGACAAAGAGAGGATCGAATCATTGTTGAGCAAACCCTAGTTTTTACATCGTCGAGTACTTTTCAGCTGAAACCTTCGAGATCTACTTGCCCTCTACATCCAACGAAACCCTAGTCTACTACTTGTAGGCATTGACAAGTCGATACCTTGTCACATGGCCATGCCGGTACCTTGCCACTCCATCATGCCATCACCATCACCAGCCCTCTCCTTTCCCTCTCACCTTGTCAATTAGATAGTGCTCCCTCCCCTACGCACGCCGGTACTCTCCATCGATCAAGGAGACGTCGGCATTGACCAGACCAGCCCGCGCCCATGCCTCCCAGAACGCGCCAGAGCGCACCAGACATGTCCCTGGACACGACGGTGCACCACCTCGCCTCGTCGCTGTCGTCCTTCCCTCGCCCTCTCCTCTCTCCCACATGATCACCAAGGCACCAGGAAGCTCCCAGACAACCCCATTGGCCCGCGCTCGCCCTGTAGCTGACGCCACCATCGACGACCTCCGCCGGGCCCGTGGCAGAGACTGACGTCGCCCGAGCTACCCCATCCCCCTCCTTCTGCGCCATGACACGCGTTAGGACCACCTCGACGTTGCCAACAGTACGCACCCACTCCCTTGCCCCTTCACCGCCCAGAACGCCGTCGCCACCATTGCCATGCCCGTGCACCCGCAGCACCCCTCGCCGCTATAAAAGGGGCCTCTCCCCAAGTCTTCTGAGCACACCACCCGCTTCCTCTCTCCCTTATGAGCCTCCTCGGCCACTTCCCCCTCCCCAATTTCGCCGGAGCAGCCCCAATTTCATCGATGACCGCCGCGGCAGTAGCAAGACGGCGACGACGATTCCGTCCACCCGAGGAGCCGCCGCGACCACCGTTAGCTTCCTCATCGTCCGCAACATCGCCCTGAGTCATCGCCGAGCCTCGCAGGAGCACCAGTAAGCCACCGACCCCCTAGCTCCGCCGCACCCAGGGTCAGCTCTCGTCGATGTAGATGACGCACCTCGCCCGTTAGATCCCGATCTAATCTAACGGCTCTAGTTGCTGCGTACCGTTTCGGGAGTTAAACGTCGCTGGCGAGTGGGGCCCATTGTCAGTTGGCCCGTGCGTGCGAGACGCGCTAACTGGGCCGGCCCGTTCCTTTTTCTCCCCTGGCCCGTTAGTTTTTCCCGCGCAAGCCCACCAGTTCAAATTCGAATTAAATTAATTTGGTTGAATTCAATACTGGTGCCATTTCAAATTTGAATAAAACCAAATCTACCGAGCCAAATTTTATGAACTTAATATTTTTGGAAAGCTTATGAAAAGTTCTAACCAACTACACTGGTTTCAGCCCTAGATCTTTTGTAGAATTTGTGTAGTAAAAAGAACAATTCAGTACCTTTTTAAAATTCAAAAAATTATTAAAAATCAACCATAAATGATTTTGAGTTGATTCCAACTCTCATAAATCACATTTCACATACTCTACATGAATATGTAAAAATATAGCATAGTTATTTGCATGATCATGGGCTAGAGCAAAATAATGGCTATGTGGCCATTTCTAGTCCATTTAAATTACTCAAAATTAATTGTTAAATAGTATGAGAGGTTTCCTCTCATTTAAATCCTTGTCTCAAGTGATTCAATATGAGGAAATGATCTTAGCTATGGAACCTCATACTTGATTACTTAGAGATATTAAATTGTTCCAATAGTAGTATTTAAATTGCATGAGGTATAGTACCTCATTTAAATCATTTTTCGCAAATGATAAATGTGAAGTGTTGACCTTGGTCAACATAATCCCACACTTATTAATTGAGGAGATTAAATATTAATAATATTCAATGAGAGGAAATTATTCTTCTTACAAGTTTTCTTGAAAGAAAAACCGAGCCAACCACCTTGTGATTAATGTGGTGATGATAGGATAGCTTGTGTGATCCATTTCAGTGTTAAGTCTAGCACTTAAGCATTGTGTGGTGATTGTATGCCTCGTATCCGTTTATAGACGCTAGTACCGAGGACTACCAGGAGGAGGAGGTCTTCTACCAAGAGGAAGAAGAAAGCTTTTATCACTGTACCAATCAAGGCAAGCTATATTCTTGCAAGTTACCCAAGTGCAAGCTCAACTTGAGCAAGGAACTAATATCATACTACTTTGTGTTTTACTTTCCAAGTCCTAGTTTTTATCTTACAAAGCTTTTACTTTGATTGTCAAGGTTTACTTTTATAGTTCACTTGAGTCTAGCGATGGAGTAGTACAAGAACATCAAAGCTAGCCTAGAAAGCTACAAGTTAGTTAGCACCCCTCATGACTAGTTGCTAGTGAAATGACGTGAAATGAGGTGAAGGTCCTACCCAAGCCCTGTTTAAGGTGGTAGCGTGGGAATTAGGGTTGTCTTGTTAAAAACCATATCGGTTCAATAATTCCATATTGCTCAAACCAAATCACAAAATCCCACTCGAATCCGAGTCTTAACAATAGGATCTATCCCATTAAGCCAATTCCCAACTATATTGGTTACATTAGCCGGTGGTGCAATATTGAATGTAAAATGAAAAACTCTCCACACACATCTAGCGAAAGGACAAGATTTGAAAAGATGATTACATGTTTCTTGAGCATCATGGAAAACACATTTCGTGCACCCATTCCAGTTCCTTTTTGCCAAATTATCTTTTGTTACAATTAATTTTTTATTAAGAAACCAACAATTTTAAAAAAGATATGCGTATCGTATAAAAAGGGGTTAATCACCTAACCAAATGTCTTTTCAAAACCGTATATTGGCCCCATCGTCTAGAATAAACGAGCCTCTACCAAAGAACTCGTCTTTGACTCCCAACAACCCCTTCCAGAAAGTGAATCCGTAGGTTTGGCTTTAACATGAGTTAGAGCTTTGTGATTAAGGTATTTATTCTGTAGCAGCTCCTGCAACACCCCTTGTTCATTTAGTAACATAAAAAATCCATTTACTTAATAAGCACTTGTTTTTCAACTCCAAAACCTGAATTCCTAAACCCCCTTCATCCTTTGGGCAATACTTCCTTTTCAGATTGTCACTTTCGAATAGAAGTGTGATCTATAGAAATACAAACGCTTCCTAAACCCCTTTTGATTTCAAAGAAAGACAAAAATTAACGTAGGTAAACTTGTAAGGACCGAATTAGTTAGGACTAAATGATCTCCATATGGGAGCATCTTACCGATCCAGCTACTCAACTTTGTCTCAAAACGGTCCTCCACATGTTTCCATTTTCTATTTAAGAAGCGCCTATAATGAATAGGGATTCCTAAATGCTCAAAAGGTAGAGTACTCGCTACCAGTCTCACATCCAAAAATATGCTTGTACTCGCTACCTCTTTTGCCCTTGAAAAACAGAAAATTTCACTCTTATGAAAAATAATTTTAAGGTCTGAGAGTTGTTCAAAGAAACACAGAACTAATTTCATGTTAAAGATTTCTCTAAGTTGTGCTCCATAAAAAGAATCATGTCATCGGTGTATTCCAGAATAAAGAGCCCCCTTAACAAGATGAGGTATGACTTATCCAACCTGGCCATCATCCTTATCTCTGGAAATAAGGATTCCCAACATATCCGCAACAATATTAAAGGGAATTGGTGATAGGGTTTCATCTTGAGGCAACCCCTTCAGCGTTTGGAAATATTGTCCTATATCATCATTTACCCTAATTCCGTTGAAAGTGAAATGACGTGAAATGAGGTGAAGGTCCTACCCAAGCCCTGTGTAGTTCCCAGGGTAGCAGATTGCTATCACTGAGAGGCCAAGCTCATGGGGAGAGGTGCCTATACTAGGGTATGTAAGTGAAAGGTTAATGGCTGATGATCCGCATACTGAGTTATGATTATTCAGGGCTATCCCTGACGGATGTAATCAAATATTGTGGCACAAGTGTGCAACCTCTGCAGAGTGTGAACCTATTCGAATAGCCGCGTCCGCGGTTATGGACAGTTGGAAAGGCTATACTGTTCCGTCATCAGAACTTTTCAAAAAAAATGTAACATGTGACTGGTGACTTGCGACTTGAACTTGAAATGTGACTTTGACTTGAATCACAACAGAGTTGGGGGAATAACACTAATGTTCCCACTTGAGTTAAGTTAGGCAAATAAAGAGTCTTTGATTTACTAAATGGTTATGAAATAAAACTGGCTTTATGCAAATGAATCTAGAGCTTAGAAACCTCTTACTAAAATTGATAATACTTACACTAGTATTAGTTTGCGAGTACTTTAAAGTACTCACGGCTGTGTCCCTGGCTATTCAAATGGCCAGACTTTAAAGAGGAGCATCACTACCAGGAAGATACACTAGTAAATCTTCGAAGGCTATTTTGGGTGTAAATAAATTTACAATGTGCATCATATGTTTCTTGCAATGAGTTGTAAAATTGAAGTATGTGATGTCGTGCTACTCTTCTTTGCGGCATGCCAAACATTTTGTTTTAATGCATGGTTCGATTTTGGTGCATTACATTCATGTGTGTTGTTGCTTCTTCATGTTATATCATATACAATGCACACCCACAAATTCCAAGGGATAGGGTGAGCTCTTCACGGTCCTCAAGCTATGTGCATTTGCATTCAAATGCAACTCTAAATATTCGCATCTTTAGGGGGCCTCAATATATCTCGGAATTCAAAACCACGCTGCACCAACTTTCATATCCTATGAAGGTTTAATCATGTTGTCATGATCGCCCAAAAAGGGGGAGATTGAAAGTAAATCTAGTGCCATCCTAAGTAGGTTTTTGAAGGATTGGTGACAATAGACTTAAGGTACTAATATGTATATCTAGTTTACACATGAACATAGTCCCAAGAGTTTGCTTAAACACATTAAAGACGACCCCTCGAAAAGAGATGAAGAAAACACAGGCTGAAGAATCAAGATGCACACACTTGCCTGAAAAAACAAGGTGTAGTGGTGTGCTTGAAGAACTGAGTAGCTAGAACAAGATTGAATGTAGTCTTATTTTCATAGCGTTAAGTCAAATAGGAATACCTAAACTATTACGGGGGTTATATATTGAAGGCCTAACTTGAAACTTGATTGTGTGCTCAGTCTAACTCAAAACATTTTCATAATAACCCGGTTGAAATCACCAGAGAAATCAGTGTGATTGAAGAAACTAAGCCCTAGTTTGAACATAGGTTTAAACCGGTTTGGGCCCTTCGATCAAGATCATGTATTGGCCCTAGCGCTCTTTTACTGGTGAAACAAGGTTTAGAGCTTCATGGTTGTGACTCAAGCTCTAGGTGGTTGACAGTGATGTGCGCAACACTGATGGAAGAAAACATACTAGACCGTTGATATGTCCGTACATAAGTATCTTGTAGAGTTCGCTAGCTGTGTGGTATAGCTTATAAACAACATCCATGCAGGGTTGGCGACTTGGACTAAAATTTTAGATATGTGAGATCGTCTTAAAAGTTCCCCATTTCTCTCACTTGTTCTTGTGATAAATCCGTTGAGAGTTGAAGTTTGAGTTTGGTTGAGCACCAAACAAGAGCGAGTTCAGACAATGATATCTGCTTGTTACTATTGGATAATTGACATCTTCTAGATGGTTAGATGTCGAGCGTTGAGCATCCGATGTGTGAATTTACTACTGCAAGTTTGTACAGGTTTAGAGATCACCACAAGATCTGCGATTGGTGAGTGAGCCAACCTTCACGTAGCTTGTGCTGACGGAGATGTAGGCTACGTCCGGGGCTTAGGTGTATGCATGCATAGCCTCTTCAAACGATAACGTGATGCTGCTGCTAACAACTTGAACTTTAGGAAACAAATCCGTGTCTTTGCTCCCTCTTTACTTTCAGTTCATACTTACCGGTGTTCACCTTTTTTATATCTAATATTTATCTCGTTCGTTTGTTTGAAGCTCTTAGATCTGCCTTGCTATTTGTTAACTTTGCCTTCTTGCCTATTTTCTCCAAGCTCTAGATTTACCTATGGACATATATACTTTGTTAACATCCCCCTCTAATCGTCATATCATGATCTTTCAGTAGATTGCGAGCACAAAATATGTTCTATATAACCACTTTGTTTCACTTTAATATGCACTTTTGGTCTTCAACAAAATAAAAATTTCCAACAAAGTTTATTAATCAAATCTGTGGAGCACTATCCATGCATGCATATGCATTGGTCACATATACTTCTTTCTTCGTCTCAGGGATAACCCTAATTTTATTGAAAGTCCAAAATGGATGCTAACCAGTACTTCAGAGGACTGTACATGATATTAATCTGAAATTAAGATGGTTTGCTGTACAGAATGTTGTCGCAGTCTTGTAATAATCTGATGATGATCACAGGTCAAACTGTGATTTTGGCCTTCTGGGCAACCGCAGAAAATATGGACGTGCCATATTCTCCTCTTTTCGCACCCAGGGTTTATCTTAAGTTCTGAACATACTGGAGACAAGCCATGAAAACATAGGAACAACCTAGCTGCATCGATCCGTTCACGGTACTAGATCCAACTGGAGGCACGCGTACAAGGCAGTCCAGGCAATAGGACAGAAACCTCTTCTACCAGAACGTATGCAGAATAGGTGGAGCAAGAGTCGTACACTGATGTAATAGCTGTGCGACGCTAGCTTTCTAGAAAGTGCTGAGCATCTCAAAACCCAAAGCTAGTTTGTTGTAAAGAAAACGAAGCTTATCCATAGGAAGGTTAAGCATCACGACCTGTTGCAGTCATGCTTATCAACAAGCTAGCAATATATAGACAACATACTCAATACTTTCTCTGCTCTAATAAAACGATATATACATGTATAGACCTTGGTCTAAGGATGGAAGTGGCTGAAGATCTAGCGGAATATCAATGTCATGCTCTTTTGCGGAGTACACTGCGCAGCTTGATATTAACAGTGTTCCCGAATCAATCAACTAGGTTAACTGTCTCCTAAATCTTCAGAATAAGTTACAGATTTAACTAAGAAATTACATAGGTAAACGGTGCAGCTACTGAGCTTGCCATTCTCGGCCGAAAAATCAACAGCTCGCACTACTCAATCAATACTCACATGTCACGATTCAGCTGAGTGCAGGCAATGCACCTAGCTATATACAGGCTACGTGCATGGCAGGTGCAGGCAGTCAGGGAAAACAGCAAAACATCAACCACTTACCAGAAACGCTGCAAGGAGATCTCCCAAATGGCTAGACCTTAAATGAACATGCATGCATGCATGTGAGCGTGCCACTTATGTTATCAGGGACACACATCACCCCCATGCACGCATTGACACACCACACGAGAGTACCAGCAGCAGGAGTAGCTAGTAGCAAGGAGAAACTAGATACATGCAGCAGCCGATTCAATTCTCTTGAATGCAAAACCCTTTCACTGTTCCGCGCCTTATCACTTCAGAATTCAGATTGATCGATCATGGGCTATGTATCATGTATGTGAAGGCTTCAGCAAGAAATATCTAGCTAGTGTGTATGCTTATCAACTGTATGTGTGCTATACAGGCCATAGCTGTTGAAAGAAAGCTACTCCATAACTTTGCTTAGGAGTAGACTGCTTGGTACGTGCAAGCTTGGAATAGGAACAAGGCCCACAAGAGAAGACGAACGGAAAGAGGGCTAGCTACGTGGCCACAACGCCTGTCTGGTCTTTCTAGCTACATGACACCTAAAAAGGACCGGGTTCACATATGCAGGGTAGGGTCTCAGCAGTACTGGCACTGTGGGTTGGCGATCCGGCCAGCACACAGCTGTGTGGCCATTACATTAATCCTAGACTTAACAGTTCATGGCTTAACTAAGCAATAATGAACTTTTTCCAAGAATATGGGCCATGTATAGTAGTACCGTGTGAGCAGATCTGAATCAAATCGATCGACGTCGACAGGGAATCACGAGCTAATTGCCTAATTTACACATAAACGTTGAACAGTTGATCAAATGGGGTTTATACTCTTTTTTATGGGGAGAGCTGGCGTGGCAAATAAATTAAACGGTTTTGTTTATTGTCAATCAACTAATATTAAGATAGAGCTTAGTCTACACCATAACCGTTGGTTTTGCTTCAAATTTCGAGCATCCAATGAGTTGTAATTGAGATTTTCCAGTTACCGAAATTTTCCAGTTACAACTAGGTTTACAAATAGAATTTTTTAGTTGCAAGTGTGATTCAACTGAGAGATTTTAGTTGCATGTGGGGTCGCAAATAAGATTCTTTCAATTGCAAGTAAGTTGCAAATAAGACATTTAAGTTACAGCTGCGACCGAGAAAAAATAGTTCACATAGTAAAACAATATTCACCAAAAATGCACATCTGAACCCGAGCTCATATGCTCCTGCCTGAATATATTTTTTGCAAAAAAATAGCAAACAAAGTCATAATTTTCCGTTTTTTAAAATTATGGTGAGAAAAATGATATGTTTGGTGGTCTATGCAAAAAAATAACAAAATTTGATGCATTTTGGAGCATTTTGAATTTGTTGTTTAACAATCAGATTTTTCTTTTTATTTGAACAGTCTAATACATGTATCTTTTCTCGGAGATTTTTGGCATGCTATTGTAACACATGTTCATTTTCACTGTACAAATTTTTCAATTTTTTATTTTATTTTATTTGCTATTTTTCTGAAATTTTTATTGGAGCCGGAGCATATGAGCCTGGGTGCAGAAAAACCTTGCATTAAAAGATAGTATTAAGTAGTACTAAATTATAGCGATGTTATTAAGTGACTGAGAATTGACCTAATTTTTAGTAAAGTGAGAATTATCCACACCTAAAATATAATGGAATTTTTGCATGGTGTTAACCGACTAACCGAGGCAGAGCCAGGCATATGCTGCTTGCAGAGGCGGGGGCTAACCTAGCTGCAGCAAGTGGAGGGGAGGGAGCATGCATGGCTTTGTCGGCCACTTCGATCGGTCTTTGTTGCTACGCAGTACGACTCGTTGACTGCTACATACGCATCGACGCTGCTGGCTCGATCGCCTTGGAAGCATGCAGCGTGCTAAGCTAAGCCTTGGGTTCTGGAAATCACTGGTGCATGCATGTACGGCCGGAAACAACAGCTAGTGCGTACATGCATGCTATAGCTAGAGAAGAAATACCCGTTAATTACCTTGTTAAGTACCACTACGTCCTACCTGGTTCATGCCAACATGCATGCAGTAGCAAAAACAACTAGGAACTAAAATTGAAAACAAATGCTAGGACAAGAGCACGTAAGGTTTAACTATCTAGTTTTATGCGGCAGGCGAAGTTGCATGTATATATAGTAAGAATTCATGCAATCATGCTGTATGAACTAACAAAAGGTCACAAGCAGAAGAGACCAAGAGAGTACCTACGTATGGAGCACTAGATAAATTCCAGCCACACAAACATCATAAGATAAGGGAAACCAAGCCAGATCGAGGTTCCATATATAAGCAGCAACTTCCTCCTAACACACACACAAACAAACACTAGACGTATACAATACGCATATACTATGCACAACGATCAAACTAACTACCTGCCTTGGCTATAATATAAGCTAACTGCTCAATCCTCATGACTAGCTTGCTAGTGTTATTTTGCTGCTCAGGTTCGCAATCGCAAGACCTACAACTAAGTACTAACACAGGACATCCTTGAGCAGCTTGTACCTGCGGCCGCCCACCTTGGTCGACACCCGCCGGCCGCTCTCCTGGTCGCCGCCGCTGGCCGCCTTGTCGGCCCTGCCGGAGGAGCTCGTCGTGATTGAGTCCTGGCTTCCAGAGGCCTGCTGCTTCCCAGATGCGGAGCCGCACCTCCTCGCCTTATTCCCGGCGACGTCGCCGAGGCACCAGTCGCACATGTCGGCCCCCGCCGACGCCGGCGCCCCGTCGCCGTAGTAGTTCGTGCAATAGCTGCATGCATGCAAACACATGTGTGAGTACAACAAGTAGTGAAGGGGAGCGAGGATGTTGTGCGGTGCGGGAGAGAAGGAAGGAATACGTACGAGTGCTGGAAGCGGTAGCGGCAGCGCGCGCACTGGAAGAGCTTGTCGGGGAACCCGACGTCGCCGCACATGGAGCAGACGGTGGCGGTGCCGCCGGCCATGGCGATGTAGAGCAAGACCGGGGACTGACTTGAGGGCTGAGGCAGATCAGGAATATCAGGGACAGAAGATGGGCAGGAGAGGGGAGAGAAGAGACCGATGGAAATGTAGCGGCGAGGAGGGAGGGGCCGAGGCCTATTAAATAGGAGAGAGAGCATGTAAAGAAAGAAAAAGTGGAGAGGGAAGAGGGGCGCACACGACAACCTTAATCCAGACACCAGACAGTACGCGTCCATCTCAAAGAAACTAAGGATATATATATAAAACCTTGCAGGGTAACTTTGGCTAGATAGATCTACTTGAGTCGGTGCATGCATGCCAGTAGCACTAGGGTAGTAATGCTTGAGGATCCAGCTTATCGGTAGAACAAAATGTGAAAACAAAATACTGCCTCCGTCCATAAAATATGTTTTACATTTCTTTAAAATTTGAATTTATATAACACTATTTAAGGTATAGATGCATCCAATTTTACATAATTTTGCGATATCTCTTTTATGCACGAAGGTGAGCACAACAATTCCACAGTTTCATAATTATATAGTGATGAGTTAGAACTAAAATCACGATGAAAGTTATTGAACGGAAGGAAGATTACCCACCACCGGTTGAAAAGAAACGGATGTAGAGGATGATGGGCGAGCTGATGTTACACATCAATGGCTCCGGGTCGACGTCATTGGATCGAAAAGAAACTGCCGACTGACGGATCGGTATGTGAAACATACCATCAGTGGACTATTACGTACTCTGATTGCCCTAGCTAGTTTGTGTTGTATAGCTGAATCGTGCATGTACGCGTTTTAGGTGGCTTATCTTCCCAGATAAGTCGGTTCCATGGAGACGCTTCCACGAAAGTCCCACCTGGATTTAGACAGAAACTAATCTAGTCTAATATTGCTAGCTCATGTTTGCCAAATTCAACTACTTAATTAATTATTGATCGCCCTAAACACATTTGCTGATTAGTTGTAGACGTCGACCTAACGAAAAATAGTTTGAGACATGCTTTCATGGGACCATATGGGTACTCTTAGACTCGTATCATTGCCGTTCCAGCTGTATATGGTGGTATCGGTGCGTGTCTAGCTCGTTTGTTTTGTTTTCTTAAGCAACATGTCTCATTTGGCGTGTCTTAATTCTTGCTAGCATGGTGAACCACATATTTGTGCCGTTGAATTTTCTTGTATTTACTCTATTAGCTTTGAGGTTGAATCCTACTAAACATATACTCAAGTTATAGAAAATCTTATAACCATATTACATCATGCGGAATCTTACTTTGCAGTCTAAAGAACATCTCCACTGGCGCTCCCCATAGCGACCCCAATAGCAATCCTGGGGCTGGGAGTGTTTTTTAGGCTACACCGGCGCGCCCAAAAAGTAGCTGGCCAGTATTGGAGCTTAATATAATCGCCAGTAACCCCGTGTCGGCCCCTATGCGTCGGGCACCGAACAGGGGCGCCGTCACCTCTCGCCACGTAGGATTTCGTCCCTCACCCCGCCTGGCAGTCACTAGCCCCAAAAACCCTACTTATATTCCCCAATTCTCTTCCCTCCCGCATGCCGTTTCATTTCTCCCGCCCTCCTATCCAGATCATGGCCCGCCAATCGAGCTCCCGACCTCCTCTCCAGCGAGCGCATGTTATGCCATCGCCGTTTCCAGCATGCCTACGAAAAAGAAGGCAACTATGAAGGGGCCCGCGAAGCCGCGCAAGGTTACGTTGAAGGAGAATCTAGCGCACGAGCCGGAGAAGGAGTGGGATGAGGAGACGCGCCGCCCTCGCCTTCTACAATCATGAGGAGAAGGGCAAACATTTCGCCTTCATGATTGCTTCAAGAAGCTTGAAGCTTGCATAAAAAGGGATAACCTCTGGCTCACCCTCAATGAGAAGAAAGATGACACTGAATACGTCCTAGCCGAGGTGGGCCGATGATGAATATTTCAACTTCCATTTGGCATCATGCTGTTGAAATATGTGTACTTCCACCTTATTCCCGATGGAAAAGCTTGTACACTTGTGCATTTCCATTCTTAGAAAAGTCTTATCTAAAAGAGTATCCCGATAAGATTTGGTATCATGCATTTAGCTTAGAGAGATTTTATTTTGATAAACACATCAATATACATATTTTCCAAGGAAAAACTCTGTGAGTTCACATTGTTGCAGTGTTTTGTTGCCAACGTAGATCAACCACATCACTTGAGGTGTGCAAAACAGACATGGATGGTGGAAACCGTTTCAAACGAGTTAGTGCAAGTAGTTTATTTTCTTTAACAAACCTAATCTCCACTTTCAGTTTAGCACAAAATATATGTTAAGCCTAAACCAACTAAACCGTCAAACCGTTTTTGCCCACCCTACACATCGCTTAAAGGCCTCTCATAAAATTTAGATGTACTACTTTCGATCCAAATTAATTGAATCTACTTTGTATAGATGTGGATATATAGCTAGACATGTTTTTATCTCTACATACATCTAAAGTTGAGTTAGTTAATCAATTTGTATTAGAGGGGGAGTACATTTTTTGTAACGACCGTTTATTCCTAGTGTCACCTTACAAATTACATAGACTCTAGATTGATATGATTTATTCTGGAATAATGCGAATCGACTTGCGCTACGTACGTGTAATCAGGTGCATCACGTCCCGTGGTTACTTAACACACTCCATGTCGCTTGCGCGTGGATTTAAGATCGCGTAGGCGTATAGCATAGCGCATAGCACGGGCCACACGTGATGACGGCGTGCACGGTGCATTTATGTGTGCCGTGTGCGTGGTCGGCCCGGGCACGGCGACATGAGAACAAGCCTGTCGAGTTAAGTACGTACGTACATAGGACAAACATGTACGTGCTGCGATGTGCGTGGCACATGCACTACTCGATCGACAAGCTAGTACGCGCGGTGCTAAGATACGGTACTCACTGCATGCACCGGTATTTTTGTACAGTCATACTCTGTACCCGTAAATCCCATTTGTCCAAGGGCAAGGTCATCTTCACCAGCTCGACACAAATGGATCAAGGAGGTCGCGTCGACCCATTCTAAGCTTAAATTTGGGCTGGAATTGGGTGGACGTGGCAGCAACAGGCGCCGGCCAAGCCCGCCGAGATGGACCTTTTCTTCGACGAGGACATCCCAAGCGAGGATTTTTGGGACAACTGGCTCGACTACCTCGGCCTCCTCGCGTGGGAACACGAGCAACTGCCAGTGGTGAAGGAGGACAAACTCACCATCATGCCGCAAGATCTAGACAAGGAGAAGGCTCTCCGACTAGCCATCATGGCCTCAGAGCTTCAAGAGGCCAACGAGTGGCAAGTCCTTGCCATGCAGCCGCTGGAGTCTGGTGCTCGCATAGGGGCGCCCTGCCACGCCTCCATGGACATCGCATCGCCGGGCTGCACCATCGGCCCCTCCTGCACCAATCCCGACCCAACCGACAATGAGGACGACACAACGTGTTTTGTATCCACAACCCAGACCAAAACAGATACTTTTGGTGATCGAAATGGGTCGAGCCACCGAAGATTCCCTAACACAACCGGGTGGAGTGGATAGCCCCGAATTGGATAGAAAAACATGTATTCCCTCTGTCCCATATATGATGTTTTAGATTTGTTTAAATTTAGATGTACTAATCGATTAGATTTGGATAAATCTAAGATATCCTTTATAGGACGGAGGGAACACTTCTTTTTTTCACAAACTTGACCATTTGTCGAAACTAATGCCTATAGGGCATAACTATTATAGAATCTAGCTCATGGGTTCGACTCCAACAAAAAGCAGCACGAAAGCATTCGTCTCCAAGCCACCCAATGTCGTTCAAATGAGGTCATTGTCATGTGGAATGATGCCGAACTCCTAATTAAGATTGCTTTTGTGCTGCTTTTTTTTGCGCCGATTTGCACAACTTCAACTTCATATAAAATGGAGTGAGAGCATCTCCAGTCGTGTCTCCCAAACCATTCCCAAAACGATTTAGGATGCGTCGGACATTTAACCGTCCGTAGTTGCGCGCCTAAAGACACTTTCAGTTTGGCGTAGCCCAATACACTATCCGGCGCCCCTGCCATCCCTGCTAAAACATGGTCCTTGCAGGGACGTTGAACGCAGCGCGGGGACGACATGTCGAGTGTGGTCCGTCAGTTTCATCGACTTGCCACACGATGTGTTGTCGCCTACCTCTGGCCAAGCCGCATAAAAATAAATGCCCGCATAGGTTTCGCAACGACGTTGCAATACCCCTAGGAGCGCAAGGAGACATCTCGCCATCTATATTGCTGAAGGTACTGAAAGAATGGAGGATGTTTGTTCTCGTGGCCGCGCAGGGAGACATGCCATTGAGCCTGCTTTAATGCGCCACCCCCTCCTCAGCTGCCTCCGGCGTATAAATTAGAAGTCCGCGCCTCACCACCTCACACAACCCTAGCGCCACACATCCACAACCTAGGGCAGCCCCCTCCACAACCCTAGCAACCCCTTCCACCTTCTCCCAACGCGCTCCATGGCGGGTTCTAGGACTGTGGTCGATGATGCGGCATAGGCCGCCGTGGTGGATCGGTCACCATCACCTTCGAAGGAGGAGACATAGTGCTTCCATGACATGGATTTCTTCGAGTTCGTCGTCCTTACCAATGAGGGCCCTTTTGGCAAAAGGAGGCTCCCGGAGAAGTTCGCGCGATTTCTCGACGGTCGGGATCCAGTCGGGGTGCACCTGCAGGAAGCCAGCTGCGGTTTTTGTTAGTGGCCCATGGAGGTCCTATTCGACATGCAAGGTCATATGTACCTCCACACTGGCTAGGAGAAGTTCGCCCGCGCCCACAACCTAGAGGTCGGTTGCTTCCTGAACTTCTTTTACAAAGGCGAAGGCGAACTCGCGGTGAAGGTGTTCGAGACACATCATGCCGCAGGCACTACCACGACATCGGCGTAAGTGACAACGATGATGAGCAGATGATGAGGACATCCCTACTACACCATTACCTCCGTCATTGATAAATGAAGATGAACCTGCTGTGAAGCTCAAGTCCAATGAAGTTCGGATTGGACCAATTACAAGGGCTCGTGCGAAACTACTTAAACAACATGTGAACTTGTTTCTAAACGGTACTTTGATTGATGAGAACTTTATACTGTCTAAGTCCTATTACTTATGTATCATCAGGTATCTAGAGAAGACGAGCATCGCACGAGGAGGAGAGGAGCAGCTGGACATGAAGACGGACGTCAAGATGGACGTGAAGCTGGACACGGAGCTGGACATGAAGATATCTCATGGACGCGCGAGGGAGGAGCGGGAGGAATGCGCGAGAGGAGAAGAAGACGTCCAGGCCAGTCCAGCACCCGGTTAGACCGGCCGCCAGACCGGCCAGCCCGGTCCCTGGCCCGGTTGACCGGGCGCCAACCGGATGCGATGCTCGTACCGGATCAAAACCGGAAAACCTCGCAACTTTCCGGTTGCCGCCCGGTTGACCGGACGCCAGACCGACCGACCCGGTCCCTGGCCCGGTTGACCGGATTCCAGACCGGATTCGTCCGAGTCTGTCTCGACCAGATCTATTCTGGGTCGGTTATTTTTGTATCTTTTCGACCAGAACTCGTCCCGGACGCCTATATAAGTGCCCAGGACGCCCCCCTAGCTGTTTTAGACAACGTTTAAGATAAAACCTAGTTCTTAGTTGTTTGCTCTAGAAAAACTATTGAATCCCTACACCATATTGCTTGAATATTATGTAGATCCTGAAAAAGTCTTGTGTGATCTGCTGTTCCATTGGGAATTAGACGGTTGCAACTTACCGCTTCGTGGTCGGCGGCTACGTGCGCAAGTGTGTGGAGTTGCGAATATCTTGCAGGGTTGAGAGCTGTTGCATTGGCGACAGGGACCAATCGAGAGATCTCGTTGCGTCATACAAGTTATCTTCCACTTCATCGTCGTGTATCTCCGCTGCCATTACCCCGTGATCATCATCACCACCGTTGCTTACTGAGAAGATCGGGCCACCCCTTATCATCTTGGTATCAGATTTCCAGTTTTCCTCGGTAAGCCATCCACAATCCACCCCATAGTTAAGTTGTGAGTGTTTTTCCTATCCAGAAAAAGCCATAAAAAATTAGGGTTAGGGTTTGCCATAGCCTTAGATTGCACTAATTTCAAGTTTTAGTTGCTTTTCGTAGTTGTTTTTGCGTATCTTTTCTTTCCATCTAGTCTTTTAGGGTTTGGGTTTACTCTATTGTAATATCCCAGGTAATGGGGTTACAAAAATAGAGGAAACAGATGTGTGTATTGCATTCATGCATAGAAAATCTGGGGAATTTTCGCGCTTTAAAGTAAAACAGTCACAATAAGTGAAGTTTCACTTGACCTTGGTGGAATTGAAGTAGCTCATCAAGTCAAGTGCTATAAACCTCAATGTGACTTTTTCAAAACCTTGTTCTTGGTAGAGATGATTTGATCTAAGGGGTTAGATCAAATGGAACTAATAATCAACACAACGACACTTTACTCAATGATCAACTACTTGATCAAACAACAGATCATAATATGGTAACCATTGCCATAACCTAAGAACATTTATTCAATTGCAAATCAAGTAACAATAAAATGGAGAAACCATTCTTCACTTACCTTTTCCATGTCTTAAAACTATCCATGATCCTACCATGAAACCTCATGGTATTCATTCTATTTCAATCTTGGAAACAAGACAAGGAGATCAACACTAGAAATATATATATCCTTTTTTATTCCATATTAGTATACATCAAACCAAGAGAGATGAGAGTTCTACAATAATTATTAGAGAAGCAACAAACCTTGAGCTAAACCTTGGATATGCATCCAAGTATTCACATCATCATCTTAAAGAAGAAACCCTAGGATATTATTCAAGTCCTTCCCAAGTAAGAGAGCCCATTCATATCAATTCTAGCTTTACCTATTAATGAATAGAGGACAATCTTTGAACTAAAGTATTGGGATGTAAACCATTTCATCTTGGAGTGGTGAGATAACCAAATACCAAGTGGAATAAGACTATATCCATGAATTAGTGAAATAAGGGTTGGACTAATCCAACTAAGTCAGACAATTGAATCTTTAGCTCAGCAACCTAAATAAATAGTAGGAGTACACCATAAACCCTAGAATAAACCATTCCTATATGAGAGAACTCAAGTGATGGAGTTACACTAAAAATAGATGAGGCAACACCTGGATTTGAGAGAGAGAACTATTCTTATGACCAGATGATCATATCATCATTGTTGAGTAGAACCCCAACATAATATCTCAGGCATTCTCCTGGGATATAAACTTTAGAGGCAACCATAGTAGTCCCATCCAAGAAAGTAAAGTATAAGTACCATACCTTAGCTGATCAAGACAATACTTGATCATGGAAGTGAGAACCCCATTTAATGAGAGATCCTTAGGAAGCCAAACCTTGATCATTATAAATTGAGTGATGATCATAAACCCTAAGAACTTGAGGTAGAGATATTAAGAACAAGTTGATCATGCCTAATCCAGGATCATGCTCTTGAGGTATGTGAGGATAATCAAACCCCAATAGAATAAGTAGGTATCATTCACCACATAAAATCATAGGGAGGTAACTAGTAAGCAACCCTAGACTTATATCCCAACCTTTACTTGTGAACCACTTGGTGATCATAAGTACAACCCTACCATATCCATACTTCAGAAATTAAACAACCTAAGAAAACCTTAGAGTTAAACTCTATGCTTTATATGGTGAGAAACCATATATCCATATGACCAAAGTTAACTATAAAAAAAGAACTATAACCAATGTAGTTACTTTAATGATAAATTGAAGATAATAATAGAAGTTAAATTGGTAGAAGATAAAACCCATTCTCAAAACCTTAGTAATTTGGGAAGCACATAAGATATGAAGCAAGTCACCACCTTATCATGGTTGGGGAAAATTAAACCCTAGCACATGCAATATGATGTCATCCTAATTCTATAAACTAGAATTTTATCTCAACCCTAGTTTATGCATCACTATGGTGATCATAATATGAACCTAGGCCATAATTGAGATTCAAACCAATTGCCATTAGGTAAATATCATTATAACCCTAAGAATTGCTCATTAGCTGAATTCTATGCTTCACAAAATAACCCTAAGAAACACCTAGTGCTTAAACTCATAATTAAATCCATGGGTGGTGATCAACCACTTATCTCTGTAAATAAAGCCCAACCTTGAGAAGAATAATGCATACTCTAGGATTTTAAGTTATATTTAAAATATAGAACTAATACTAACCTTGAATTTGGATTAATATCAAACCTACAAAATCCTAAGAAAATGTTGTTCACATGAAATGTCAGTGACTAATTCCTCAAATGGAAACCAAGACATAGTAACAAACTCTGAAATACTTTGAGATGAAAGTATCAACTCTCATCATTCTAAATAGAATTGATTGCATAATAAAAAGAGAATTAAAGTAAAAAAATATAAGATTAGGTCCAAATGTTATTTTAATTACATTCACAAATATGCAAGTAATTCAATATAGAATATGAATTCAAAATAGAACAAGGAAACAATAGTCAGTAAACTAAATCTTGAATAAATGAGCATCATTACAAATTATTTACAAACAGTATTGAATTCATAAATGAACTCAAATAATAAATATAAAATAGAATTATAAAACAGAAAAGAAAAGAGAAAAAAATAGAAGAGGAGGCTTACCTGCCTCACCTGACCGGACAGCCCACGCAGCAGCCCAGCAGCAGCCTAACAACACGGCCCAAGCCACCACCTAGGAGCAGCCCACGTACCCCTTCGATCCAATATCGGAGGAGAGGCTCATCCTCATCCTCTTCGTGTACGGGAGGCCAGCGAGACGCCGTGCTCCGCTTCCCCTCGCGCTGGCGCCATCTCCTCGACCGTCGGCGTGACAAGGCACGTTTAGGCTCCGTATAAATATCGCGGCGAACCCTAGCTCCCGAAGTTCTTCCTCCTCTCTCTGATTTTTCCCCAAACCGAAACCCTCACCGAGCCGGACTCCGACCATCGCCGCCGGTAGGGACCTCCCCGAGCCTCGCCATGACCATCGTTGGAATCACCATCCTCGACATGGTCACCGTGTGCGAGGAATCGAGCTAACAAGCCTCCAATCGATGGTGCCAGGTTGTCTTCCCCGGCGCCGGCAGCTGCAAATTCCGGCGAACCAAGCCTCCCTGAGCTTCACCGAGCCCACCAACAGCCTCAGGTCGATCTTGCACATCTCTGGAGCCCATTATTTTGAGTTATTGAAGCACATAGCTAGCAGTAGCTTGGTGGCCGGAGTGCACCGCCGCGGTACCTCACCGCCGGGCATGCTCCGGTGACCTATTTGGGGCGGCGCCACCACCATTTGGTTCCGTTCGTCGCGCTGAATCGATAGAGCATAGCCACGCATCGGGGGATGCACTACATCGCCGGCTTCGTGGTAGTCTGGCCGCCGGCGAGGTGCTCCTCTGCCCAGTCATCGATTTTGACCAGTCAAAATCGACGTGGCTGCTGACGTGGACAAAGGCCCACTGGTCAGTGACCACGGGTAGAAACAACAGTGTGTATTTAGCAGTTCCTTCCGTTTTAATTCATAATTCAACAATTCCTGAAACTTTGCAGATATTTATAAAATTCATATAAAGCTCAGAAAAATACAAATGAGATATCAAAATTCCTATAAAAGAAAAATCTACCCAATAAAAATTTAAAATGAAATTTTTATTTTTAATAAAAATTTAATTAATTAGTACTTATTAAATAAGCCTTTTCTTTAATTCTAAATTGAATTAAAATTCAATAATTAGGAAAACCTTCTAAAATAAATAAAAACCAGTAAGAAAATAAAGAAAACATTAAAGCTATTTTCTTTATTTGTTATTTTAATAAATCTTTATTAGTGGAAATTTAAACCCTAATTAATAATTATCTTAATTATTAATTATTTAAAAATAATAAAATGCCAAAATCAATATTATTCTTATTTCAAAGTTATTAATAACTTCAACTTTTCAATTGAAGTTATTAATCCAAGAACTAATTGACAATTAAGAAACCCTAAGTACCATATTGAATTAAGAACACAAACCCATAATTTTATGTGGGATACTAAAACCCTAATTCAATGATGCACCAAACCCTAGCTCCATTAATTCATATAAATCCCAGTTTGCTTCTAACCCAAACCCCAGGTTAGAACATGTGATCATGATATTTTGATTTCGTTCATAGAACCATAGTAGCTTTTAAATGTTTACCTTGATCACATAAAATGTAGCAACCATCATTACTAGATTAGTATCCCATGTATTCATCTTAATCAAACCTAGATGATCAAATAGAACCAACCATAGTTCCTATCCTTAGAGGCAACAACCTTAATTATCCATATTTGGCATCACATCATTGTGATGAACACCATTAGCAACCATGCTAATATTGACATCATATCCCATATCCACTAAACCTTACTAATGTTAGATAATTATCAAACATCCTATTTAGGAACCAACCAATCCTTACTTAGGGAATTAAATAGCAAACCTAAACAACCTCAACCTAATTATTATACTTCTTAGTATTTAAGAAGTATGTTCTTCAAAAGTTATTCTTTTGAAGAAAATAGAGAATAACCTCAACCCTACTTAACAGGACCTATAAACCCTAACTAGCTATCCCCAGCAAGGTATACCAACCTTGATAGCAACTATTTGTAATCGATTACTCAAGATGCTTAGGCTTAACTCAACCCTACAAGTTCTAGCTGTTGATGAATCCAACTATGTTGTGATCCATCTAATACCTACTCCCGAAACTAAATGAAACCATAGTCAACCATAGAACCCCTCAACCTAATTATCATACTTGTTCTTTATTAAAGAACATGTTCTTCAAAAGTTATTCTTTTGAAGTATATGATAATTAATCATTAACCATGCCATATAGTGCTAAAACCAACCACTATTCATTACATGTTAAGATTATACCAAATGTTATTGTTATGTGCTATTATTGTTATTACTAATTATTACAGTACCTGTTTATAATACCAAGTAATCACACCTGAATAAGAACCTTGTATGTGAATCACTCTAAAAGTGCAACACACCCTGAACCAATCATTACAACTCACTGATCCTAAATCATTGGGGTTGGGTCACGCTTAGAGCGATTGCATCTCATACTTATGCATTATTGCATCCTTGCCAATCTTTTAAACATCGTCCTTACCGGACGATGATGCTATTTCAGAACTTGGAGTTATTGCGTATCGAAGACCTTGCCTGCATAATCTTGCAGTCAAGAAAGGCAAGTTCATCACTTGCTCATGTCATTTGAGTATTTCTATCAAATTACTTGCAAAGTATTATGGTTAACACTATTGCATAAAAATCAAAACTACTACTTTCATAACTATGAATCTGACTATGTGGTGGGCAATGGAACCATGAATTGTGTGGATATGGTGGAGGTTCCATTGCAAGGGTTTATATCCATCTAGGATTAAACAACAAATGTCGCCAGTGATTCTTGTGCCGTAATACCCGTGTTAACCATAAGATCTGGAGTGGGACGGAATAGTCAATTGTATTTCCACCTCTTGTACATCAACGGATGCGCTTACCGTAGACGGTTGTATCTTGCGGAGCAATTGGTGGGTGGGGAGCCCCTTCTAATTCCCCACGGTATAGCTGTTGCTTACCGTAGCGGTTGCTGCTTGCGGAACAATTGGTGGGTGGGGATCCCCTTCTAATTCCCCACGGTAATTTGGTCTATGATGGGTTGCAGCTACCGGCGAAGGAGTTTGGTTCAATCCCAGACTGTCGTCGTGGTCGGGGTCCACCCTGAAATTACGGGAATAATGGGACCGGCGAGGACCCAGGGTCGGGGTTTGCAACAAAGGGTGGGTGTGCGAGGTAGCGGAGGAATATGATTGGCTATGACCTTATACCGGGCCTCACACCAAAGGAAGTGTGGACGAGAACATGACTCGGTTGGCACCAAGGTTAAGATCTCTTATGGGTAAAGCAACACACCTCTGCAGAGTGTAAAGAACCGTGACCTGTCACTCCCTGTTCCGGGATATGGAACTGCGAACGCGGCCGGAAAGGAGCTCCATGAAGTTCTAGTAAACCGGTGAAGGCTGACGGACATAGTTCTTCTGAATAAAAGCAACCTTTTGAAGAAGTGATTATGAAAACCTGCATTGGTATTAGACTTTCTGGTCTAATGCCGTAGCTAGTGCATTAAACATCTCTTTCCTATAATGAACTTGTTGAGTACGCTCGTACTCATCCCACTCTTAAATCCCCTGCTTAGGTATGGAGGCATCGAAGGAGGATCTACAGTGCAACTCAAAGGCCGAGGAGTCAACAACTACTTCAAGAGACAGGACCCTATCAGTGGAGTCAGATATCACATCCAACGAGGAGAAAACATAGTTTAGCCATAGAAGGGAACTAGCTTCCTAATCCTAGCTCCTATTTAGCTAGAATCTATTCATAGCTCTATAGCTAGTCAAATACTCTACAAATAGAGTTCGTAATAAGATTAGACCACGAGTCGTTCTTCTGGAGTTTATTTGCAGAATTACCTCAATTGTAAAGTAGGAGGATGTGCTGATCTTTTGTAACAGAGTCAATGTTGTAATTCTATAGACATGCCTTGGACCCGCATATGTTTCTGTTGTACCACTCTGAGCGATATAATACTAGTGGAACGGTGTTTCATTGGTGTTATATCAGACTTGCATACTACACCATGCAGTGGTATGTCGGGTCACCACATCTATCATCTTGTGTTACTTTATCGTGTGGTGTCAGTTTTTGTTACTCCGAGTCCACATAGCGTACAGTGTGCTTGTTCCAAACCATAGACACAGCTTTTCGATATCAAGTGAATAGGAAGTTTCCCAGAAGAGACTAGTTTTACCGCTCGACAGGCTGCTCGTTAGGTTATCAGTGCTTTGCATATTTCTGTTGGCCGTGTTATCAAGGAGTTGTGTCACAAAAAATCAAAAAAAAAAGAGAAAATTGAAAAGAAGCAAAAGGAGCTACATAGCTGCGTGTGTTCTACAAAAAAATAAAAATCCAAAAAGAAAAGTGTAGTGCTAGTTGAATCCAGTGAAGGCCTAAGTTTACTTTACTGCACCTGTAGTTGAGCAATCTTGTGCCTGTCTCGTTGAGCTTTGCTAGCGTCTCTCGTGTGCATTGCAACCTTTCCCACATATAGTTGCATTGCCCTATTATATCGCCTTGTGTGAGTATCATTGGTTGTCTACGGTCAGCGCTAGAGCTTGTTATTGGTGCAAATAGGTAGCCTACCTACAGCCCCACATATACCCTGCTTTGTCGTGTGATTTGTTCTTATACCCTTGATATTCGCTTCGCTACATCCGTGCACTAGTTGTTACTACAAGTGGTAAGCAACACTAATTTACTTTGGAACGGTAAGATCTCCTTTTCTTATCAATTTTGAGTGAGTTGTGAGAGTACCACCATATACTTTTGATTTAGTACACTAATCTACTAACGATGTCTGCTAGTGATCATAGAATTGTTAACCAGGAAAACAAGAGTGCTGCAGATATCATCACATGGAGGGAGTATGAGGCTCTTCGTAATGAGATGCGACGTGAATTCCACGCTCAGGACGATGTGCTTAATGGGAAGATTGACGAGATGTCTGATGGCGTGTATTTCACACGTTCGTTGGGCAACCCCAAGAGGAAGGTATGATGCGCACAGCAGCAAGTTTTCCCTCAGAAAGAAACCAAGGTTTATCGAACCAGGAGGAGCCAAGAAGCACGTTGAAGGTTGATGGCGGCGGGATGTAGTGCGGCGCAACACCAGGGATTCCGGCGCCAACGTGGAACCTGCACAACACAACCAAAGTACTTTGCCCCAACGAAACAGTGAGGTTCTCAATCTCACCGGCTTGCTGTAACAAAGAGTTAACCGTATTGTGTGGAAGATGATTGTTTGCAGAAAACAGTAGAACAAGTATTGCAGTAGATTGTATTTCAGTAAAGAGAATTGGACCGGGGTCCACAGTTCACTAGAGGTGTCTCTCCCATAAGACGAACAGCATGTTGGGTGAACAAATTACAGTTGGGCAATTGACAAATAAAGAGAGCATGACCATGCACATACATATCATGATGAGTATAGTGAGATTTAATTGGGCATTACGACAAAGTACATAGACCGTCATCCAACTGCATCTATGCCTAAAAAGTCCACCTTCAGGTTATCATCCGAACCCCCTCCAGTATTAAGTTGCTAACAACAGACAATTGCATTAAGTATGGTGCGTAATGTAACTAGTGACTACATCCTTGAACATAGCACTAATGTTTTATCCCTAGTGGCAACAGCACATCCGTAACCTTAGTGGTTCTTGTCACTCCTCCAGATTCACGGAGACATGAACCCACTATCGAGCATAAATACTCCCTCTTGGAGTTACTAGCATCAACTTGGCCAGAGCATCTACTAATAACGGAGAGCATGCAAGATCATAAACAACACATAGACATAACTTTGATAATCAACATAACAAGTATTCTCTATTCATCGGATCCCAACAAACGCAACATATAGAATTACAGATAGATGATCTTGATCATGTTAGGCAGCTCACAAGATCCGACAATGAAGCACAATGGGGAGAAGACAACCATCTAGCTACTGCTATGGACCCATAGTCCAGGGGTAGACTACTCACACATCACACCGGAGGCGACCATGGCGGCGTAGAGTCCTCCGGGAGATGATTCCCTCTCCGGCAGGGTGCCGGAGGCGATCTCTGGATCCCCCGAGATGGGATCGGCGGCGGCGGCGTCTCTGGAAGGTTTTCCGTATCGTGGCTCTCCGTACTGGGGGTTTCGTCACGGAGACTTTTTATAGGCGGAAGGGCAGGTCAAGAGGCGGCACGGGGGCCCCACACCACAGGCCGGCGCGGCCAAGGGGGGGGCCGCGCCGCCCTAGGGTGTGGCCCCCTCGTCGCCCCTCTTCGTCTCTCCTTCGGACTTCTGGAAGCTTCGTGGAAAAATAGGCCCCTGGGCTTTGATTTCGTCCAATTCCGAGAATATTTCCTTACTAGGATTTCTGAAACCAAAAACAGCAGACAAAGCTGGCACTTCGGCATCTTGTTAATAGGTTAGTTCCAGGAAAATGCACGAATATGACATAAAGTGTGCATAAAACATGTAGATAACATCAATAATGTGGCATGGAACATAAGAAATTATCGATACGTCGGAGACGTATCAGCATCCCCAAGCTTAGTTACGCTCGTCCCGAGCGAGGTAAAACGATAACACAGATAATTTCTGGAGTGACATGCCATCATAATCTTGATCATACTATTTGTAAAGCATATGTAGTGAATGCAGCGATCGAAACAATGTATATGACATGAGTAAACAAGTGAATCATATAGCAAAGACTTTTCATGAATAGCACTTCAAGACAAGCATCAATAAGTCTTGCATAAGGGTTAACTCATAAAGCAACAATTCAAAGTAAAGATATTGAAGCAACACAAAAGAAGATTAAGTTTCAGCGGTTGCTTTCAACTTGTAACATGTATATCTCATGGATATTGTCAACATAGAGTAATATAATAAGTGCAATAAGCAAGTATGTAGGAATCAATGCACAGTTCACACAAGTGTTTGCTTCTTGAGGTGGAGAGAAATAGGTGAACTGACTCAACATTGAAAGTAAAAGAATGGTCCTCCATAGAGGAAAAGCATCGATTGCTATATTTGTGCTAGAGCTTTGATTTTGAAAACATGAAACAATTTTGTCAACGGTAGTAATAAGGCATATGCATCATGTAAATTATATCTTATAAGTTGCAAGCCTCATGCATAGTGTACTAATAGTGCCCGCACCTTGTCCTAATTAGCTTGGACTACCGGGTCATCACAATGCATTGTTTTTACCAAGTGTCACAAAGGGGTACCTCTATGCCGCCTGTACAAAGGTCTAAGGAGAAAGCTCGCATTGGATTTCTCGCTATTGATTATTCTTCAACTTAGACATCCATACCGGGACAACATAGACAACAGATAATGGACTCCTCTTTTATGCATAAGCATATACCAACAATTAATAATTTTCTCATTTCAGATTTGAGGATTGTTGTCCAAAACTGAAACTTCCACCATGGATCATGGCTTTAGTTAGCGGCCCAATGTTCTTCTCTAACATATGCATGCTTAACCATATGGGGGTAGATCTCTCGTACGTCAGCCAAGACGAACATGCATCGCAACTCACATGAAATTCAACAATGAAAAGTTGATGGCGTCCCCAGTGAACATGGTTATCGCACAACAAGCAACTTAATAAGAGATAAAGTGCATAATTACATATTCAATACCACAATAGTTTTTAAGCTATTTGTCCCATGAGCTATATATTGCAAAGGTGAATGATGGAATTTTAAAGGTAGCACTCAAGCAATTTACTTTGGAATGGCGGAAAAATACCATGTAGTATAGGTAGGTATGGTGGACACAAATGGCATAGTGGTTGGCTCAAGGATTTGGATGCATGAGAAGTATTCCCTCTCGATACAAGGTTTAGGCTAGCAAGGCTTATTTGAAACAAACACAAGGATGAACCGGTGCAGCAAAACTCACATAAAAGACATATTGAAAACATTATAAGACTCTACACCGTCTTCCTTGTTGTTCAAACTCAATACTAGAAATTATCTAGACCTTAGAGAAACCAAATATGCAAACCAAATTTTAGCATGCTCTATGTATTTCTTCATTAATGGGTGCAAAGCATATGATGCAAGAGCTTAATCATGAGCACAACAATTGCCAAGTATCACATTACCCAAGACATTTATAGCAATTACTACATGTATCATTTTCCAATTCCAACCATATAACAATTTAACGAAGGAGAAACTTCGCCATGAATACTATGAGTAGAAACCAAGGACATACTTGTCCATATGCTACAGCGGAGCGTGTCTCTCTCCCATAAAGTGAATGCTAGGATCCATTTTATTCAAACAAAACAAAAACAAAAACAAACCGACGCTCCAAGCAAAGCACATAAGATGTGATGGAATAAAAATATAGTTTCAGGGGAGGAACCTGATAATATTGTCGATGAAGAAGGGGATGCCTTGGGCATCCCCAAGCTTAGACGCTTGAGTCTTCTTAGAATATGCAGGGGTGAACCACCGGGGCATCCCCAAGCTTAGAGCTTTCACTCTCCTTGATCATGTTGCATCATACTCCTCTCTTGATCCTTGAAAACTTCCTCCACACCAAACTCGAAACAACTCATTAGAGGGTTAGTGCACAATAAAAATTAACATATTCAGAGGTGACACAATCATTCTTAACACTTCTGGACATTGCATAATGCTACTGGACATTAGTGGATCAAAGAAATTCATCCAACATAGCAAAAGAGGCAATGCGAAATAAAAGGCAGAATCTGTCAAAACAGAACAGTTCGTATTGACGAATTTTAAAATGGCACCAGACTTGCTCAAATGAAAATGCTCAAATTTAATGAAAGTTGCGTACATATCTGAGGATCATGCACATAAATTGGCTTAATTTTCTGAGCTACCTACAGGGAGGTAGACCCAGATTCGTGACAGCAAAGAAATCTGGAACTGTGCAGTAATCCAAATCTAGTACTTACTTTACTATCAAAGACTTTACTTGGCACAACAAAACACTAAACTAAGATAAGGAGAGGTTGCTACAGTAGTAAACAACTTCCAAGACACAAAATAAAAACAAAGTACTGTAGGTAAAAACATGGGTTGTCTCCCATAAGCGCTTTTCTTTAACGCCTTTCAGCTAGGCGCAGAAAGTGTGTATCAAGTATTATCAAGAGACGAAGTGTCAACATCATAATTTGTTCTCATAATAGAGTCAAAAGGTACCTTCATTCTCTTTCTAGGGAAGTGTTCCATACCTTTCTTGAGAGGAAATTGATATTTTATATTACCTTCCTTCATATCAATAACAGCACCAACAGTTCGAAGAAAAGGTCTTCCCAATATAATGGGACAAGATGCATTGCATTCAATATCCAAGACAACAAAATCAACGGGAACAAGGTTATTGTTAACGGTAATGCGAACATTATCAACTTTCCCCAAAGGTTTCTTTGTAGAATGATCAGCAAGATTAACATCCAAATAACAATTTTTCAGCGGTGGCAAGTCAAGCATATTATAAATTTTCTTAGGCATAACAGAAATACTTGCACCCAGATCACATAAAGCATTACAATCAAAATCTTTAATCTTCATCTTAATGATGGGCTCCCAACCATCCTCTAACTTTTTAGGAATAGAGGCTTCACGCTCTAGTTTCTCTTCTCTAGCTTTTATAAGAGCATTTGTAATATGATGTGTAAAAGCCAAATTTATAGCACTAGCATTAGGACTTTTAGCAAGTTTTTGCAAGAACTTTATAACTTCAGAGATGTGGCAATCATCAAAATTCAAACCATTATAATCTAAAGCAATGGGATCATCATCCCCAATGTTGGAAAAAATTTCAGCAGCTTTATCATGAAGCGGTTTAATGAGCTTTTAGCGATTTCAGGCAGTTTTTCGCGCTTTGCATTAGAAGTGGAAACATTGCTAACACCAATTCTTTTATTAGTATGAGTAGGAGGTGCAGCAACATGTGTAGCATTAGCATTACTAGTGGTGGTAATAGTCCAAACTTTAGCTATATTCTTTTCTTTAGCTAGTTTTTCATTTTCTTCTCTATCCCACCTAGCACGCATGATTCAGCCATTAATCTTATATTCTCATTAATTCTAACTTGAATGGCATTTGCTGTAGTAGTAATTTTATTATGATGATTCTCATTAGGCAAAACTTTTGATTTCAAAAGATCAACATCAATGACAAGACTATCGACTTTAGAAGCAAGTATATCAATTTTCCCAAGCTTTTCTTCAACAGATTTGTTAAAAACAGTTTGTGTACTAATAAATTCTTTAAGCATGGCTTCAAGTCCAGGGTGAATTCCTATTATTGTTGTAAGAATTACCATAAGAATTACCATAGCCGTTGCCATTATTATAAGGATATGGCCTATAGTTGTTACTAGAATTGTTCCGGTAAGCATTGTTGTTGAAATTATTATTTTTAATGAAGTTTACATCAACATGTTCTTCTTGTGCAACCAATGAAGCTAACGGAACATTATTAGGATCAATATTAGTCCTATCATTCACAAGCATAGACATAATAGCATCAATCTTATCACTCAAGGAAGAGGTTTCTTCGACGTAATTTACCTTCTTACCTTGTGGAGCC
Source organism: Lolium perenne (assembly GCF_019359855.2). Taxonomy (NCBI): domain Eukaryota; kingdom Viridiplantae; phylum Streptophyta; class Magnoliopsida; order Poales; family Poaceae; genus Lolium; species Lolium perenne. Next base: position 265,090,396 of record NC_067245.2, read on the forward strand.
CTTTCCGTGTGCCATTCAGAGTAGTTGATCATCATATTATCAAGAAGCTTTGTTGCTTCACCAAGAGTGATGGACATAAAGGTACCTCCAGCAGCTGAATCCAATAAATTCCGTGAAGAAAAATTTAGTCCTGCATAGAAGGTTTGGATGATCATCCAAGTAGTCAATCCATGGGTTGGGCAATTTTTAACCAGAGATTTCATTATTTCCCAAGCTTGAGCAACATGTTCAGTATCTAATTGTTTAAAATTCATTATGCTACTCCTCAAAGATATAATTTTAGCAGGGGATAATATCTACCAATAAAAGCATCCTTGCATTTAGTCCATGAATCAATACTATTCTTAGGCAGAGATAGCAACCAATCTTTAGCTCTTCCTCTTAATGAGAAAGGGAACAATTTTAGTTTAATAATATCACCATCTACATCTTTATATTTTTGCATTTCACATAATTCAACAAAATTATTAAGATGGGCAGCAGCATCATCAGAACTAACACCAGAAAATTGCTCTCGCATAACAAGATTCAGTAAAGCAGGTTTAATTTCAAAGAATTCTGCTGTAGTAGCAGGTGGAGCAATAGGTGTGCATAAGAAATCATTATTATTTGTGGTTGTGAAGTCACACAACTTAGTATTTTCAGCGTTGGCCATTTTAGCAACAGTAAATAAAGCAAACTAGATAAAGTAAATGCAAGTAAACTAATTTTTTTTGTGTTTTAGATATAGCAAACAAGATAGCAAATAAAGTAAAACTAGCAACTAATTTTTTTGTATTTTGATTTAGTGCAGCAAACAAAGTAGTAAATAAAACTAAGCAAGACAAAAACAAAGTAAAGAGATTGAGAAGTGGAGACTCCCCTTGCAGCGTGTCTTGATCTCCCCGGCAACGGCGCCAGAAAAAGAGCTTGATGGCGTGTATTTCACACGTTCGTTGGGCAACCCCAAGAGGAAGGTATGATGCGCACAGCAGCAAGTTTTCCCTCAGAAAGAAACCAAGGTTTATCGAACCAGGAGGAGCCAAGAAGCACGTTGAAGGTTGATGGCGGCGGGATGTAGTGCGGCGCAACACCAGGGATTCCGGCGCCAACGTGGAACCCGCACAACACAACCAAAGTACTTTGCCCCAACGAAACAGTTGAGGTTGTCAATCTCACCGGCTTGCTGTAACAAAGAGTTAACCGTATTGTGTGGAAGATGATTGTTTGCGAGAAAACGATAGAACAAGTATTGCAGTAGATTGTATTTGATAAAGAGAATTGGACCGGGGTCCACAGTTCACTAGAGGTGTCTCTCCCATAAGACGAACAGCATGTTGGGTGAACAAATTACGGTTGGGCAATTGACAAATAAAGAGAGCATGACCATGCACATACATATCATGATGAGTATAGTGAGATTTAATTGGGCATTACGACAAAGTACATAGACCGTCATCCAACTGCATCTATGCCTAAAAAGTCCACCTTCAGGTTATCATCCGAACCCCCTCCAGTATTAAGTTGCTAACAACAGACAATTGCATTAAGTATGGTGCGTAATGTAACTAGTGACTACATCCTTGAACATAGCACTAATGTTTTATCCCTAGTGGCAACAGCACATCCGTAACCTTAGTGGTTCTTGTCACTCCTCCAGATTCACGGAGACATGAACCCACTATCGAGCATAAATACTCCCTCTTGGAGTTACTAGCATCAACTTGGCCAGAGCATCTACTAATAACGGAGAGCATGCAAGATCATAAACAACACATAGACATAACTTTGATAATCAACATAACAAGTATTCTCTATTCATCGGATCCCAACAAACGCAACATATAGAATTACAGATAGATGATCTTGATCATGTTAGGCAGCTCACAAGATCCGACAATGAAGCACAATGGGGAGAAGACAACCATCTAGCTACTGCTATGGACCCATAGTCCAGGGGTAGACTACTCACACATCACACCGGAGGCGACCATGGCGGCGTAGAGTCCTCCGGTAGATGATTCCCCTCTCCGGCAGGGTGCCGGAGGCGATCTCCTGGATCCCCCGAGATGGGATCGGCAGCGGCGGCGTCTCTGGAAGGTTTTCCGTATCGTGGCTCTCCGTACTGGGGGTTTCGTCACGGAGACTTTTTATAGGCGGAAGGGCAGGTCAAGAGGCGGCACGGGGGCCCCACACCACAGGCCGGCGCGGCCAAGGGGGGCCGCGCCGCCCTAGGGTGTGGCCCCCTCGTCGCCCCTCTTCGTCTCTCCTTCGGACTTCTGGAAGCTTCGTGGAAAAATAGGCCCCTGGGCTTTGATTTCGTCCAATTCCGAGAATATTTCCTTACTAGGATTTCTGAAACCAAAAACAACAGAAAACAGCAACTGGCACTTCGGCATCTTGTTAATAGGTTAGTTCCAGAAAATGCACGAATATGACATAAAGTGTGCATAAAACATGTAGATAACATCAATAATGTGGCATGGAACATAAGAAATTATCGATACGTCGGAGAAGTATCAATGTCCCAAAAGCTGGATGCTACTCATGTGACCGTCACTACAATGCAAGATCAAATGACGGATGTACAACGCAATCTTGCTGATTTGCGCTTAGCTGTTGAGAACTTGACCGCGCAACAACAACAAGATGATGACGATGATCCTGAGCTTCAAGATGACGCACACAATGCTCGTGATGCGCCCCGTGGTAATCGTGCTCGCGGTTGGGTTCCACTTGGCCGCAATGGTAGTGGACAAGATGAGGAAGATGGTTTGGGTAAGCCCAAGTTTTCTATACCCAAGTTTGAAGGAGTAGCTGATGTTGAAGAATACCTCACTTGGGAGCTCAAGATTGAGAAGTTGTGGAGCTTACATCCGCATTATACTGAAGACCGGAAGATCAAGCTTGCTTCTTCCGAATTTGATGGCTATGCTTTGCGTTGGTGGGATGCTTTTGTTCGTAACCGTGAAGAGGATCGTGAGCAGCCTATACGCACATGGCATGCCATGAAGGAGGCGATGACTTCTCGCTTTGTGCCTACAAATTACTTGTGCAATATATATGATAAGCTGACTCTATTGAGACAAGGTGTGAAGACTGTGGATGAATACTATATGGAGATGGAGATGCTTATGCAGCGTGGCCGTGTCCGTGAGTCTCTTGAGATGACAATGCAGTGTTTCCTCAACGGTTTGAAGTATGACATCAAAGGCATTGTTCGTCACTACAGCTACACCAATATTAATCAATTGTTACATCATGCAAGAGAAGCTGAATCACAGTTGGCTGACGAAGCAAAGATCAAAGGTCGAGCTACAGGAGCTGGGCGTTTCACACCCCGCGCGGCCCCGTCTATGGCACCGGCACCTTTGACGCGCTCCGCCCCTCCGCCTAGTAAGTCGGTCTCCAATGTGTCTAACACAAAGAAGTCCGAATCTGTTGCAAGTATGAGTGGCTCTAATGTGTCTACTGCGCGTAACCGTGATATGGTTTGTCATACATGTGGTGGCAAGGGTCACTTCAAGAGAGATTGTCCTAACCGCAAAGTCATGGTTATCAGTGAGGACAATGAGTACGAGACTGGAGATGATGTTGATCCTAATGCTCCAGAAGATGATGACTATGACACTGATGGTGAAGATGCATATCCGTCTGATGCTCGCACCATTGTTGTGTCGTAGCGTGCTCTTAATGTGTTGCCTAGTGCATCTACTCAGCGCTGCAATTTGTTCCAAACAAAAGCTTTAGTTGGTCTTGACAAGGCTTGCAAGGTCATTATTGATGGCGGGAGTTGCCGTAATTTAGCAAGCAAGGAGTTGTGTACCAAGTTGAAGTTGAAGTATCTACTGCACCCGCATCCATATTATATTCGGTGGTTGAGCGACAATGGTGAGATGAAGGTAAACCACATGGTGCGTGTTGAGTTTCCTATTGGACCGTATAAGGATTGCATTGATTTTGATGTCGTTCCTATGACGGTGTGTCACCTACTATTGGGTCGGCCTTGGCTCTATGACCGTTATGTGCAACACAATGGCCGTGCCAATACATATCACTTGGAGTTCAAGGGCAAGAAAATCAATTTACAGCCTATGACACCACAGCAAATTGTCAATGAGTCTCGTCAGAAAGTTGAAGTCAACTTGGAGGATGCTTCTTTAGATAGGCGAGAGAATTGTAATGTTGTGAGTGATATAACGAAAAGTGAGAGAGTGAATTCCTTAGTCTCATTAGCCACCAAAGAAGACATGAGAGAATTTAATGAGGATCCTACAGCCATGCCTCTTGTGCTCTTGTACAGGGGTACGGTTTTGGTTTCTAATGACATGACCCCTCTTCCTCTTGGTGTTTCTAATGTTTTGCAGGAATTTGGCGACGTGTTTCTGGATGAGGTACCCGCAGGACTTCCACCATTGCGAGGTATTGAGCATCAAATCGACCTGATTCCCGGAGCTTCGCTACCCAATCGGGCACCATATAGAACGAACCCCGAAGAGACGAAGGAGATACAGAAGCAAGTACAAGCGCTACTCGACAAAGGTTATATCCGCATAAGCCTTAGTCCTTGTGCTGTTCCTGTTATTCTTGTTCCTAAGAAAGATGGTACATGGCGTATGTGCGTAGATTGTAGAGCTATAAACAATATCACTATTCGATATCGTCACCCTATTCCCCGATTAGAGGATATGCTAGATGAATTGAGTGGTGCTGCTGTTTTCTCTAAAATTGATTTGCGTAGTGGTTATCATCAAATTAGGATGAAAGAAGGGGATGAGTGGAAAACTGCCTTTAAAACAAAATTTGGTTTATATGAGTGGTTAGTAATGCCTTTTGGTTTGACTAATGCACCTAGCACTTTCATGAGACTGATGAACCATGTTTTGCGTGAATTTATTGGCAAGTTTGTGGTTGTGTATTTTGATGACATATTAATTTACAGCCGCAATGAATCTGATCATATTATACATATTCGACATGTTTTGCAAGTGTTGCGTGATAGTAAACTTTATGGTAATCTTGAGAAGTGCACATTTTGCAAAGATAAGGTCATATTTCTGGGTTATGTTGTCTCCAAGCATGGAGTAGAAGTAGATGTGTCTAAAATTGAAGCTATTCAAAATTGGCCTACTCCCATGAATGTGAGTCAAGTTAGAAGTTTCATGGTCTAGCTGGGTTTTATCGCAGTTTTGTGCCCAATTTTTCTACTATTGCTGCACCTTTGAATGAATTGACTAAAAAGGGTGTTGCATTTGAGTGGGGCATTGCCCAAGATCATGCTTTTGATGAACTGAAACGATTGTTAACTTCTGCACCATTGCTTGCACTTCCTGATTTCAATAAGCAATTTGAGATTGAATGTGATGCTAGTGGTATTGAAATTGGTGGTGTGTTGATGCAAGAGGGTCGCCCAATTGCATATTTTTCTGAGAAACTTGCTGGTGCTAAGTTGAACTATCCAATATATGATAAAGAATTGTATGCTTTAATTAGAGTTCTTGAGGTTTGGCAACATTATTTGTGGCCAAAAGAATTTATCATACATTTTGATCATGAAGCTTTGAAATATCTGAAAGCCCAATCTACTTTGCATAGGCATCTTGCTAAGTGGGTTGAGTTCATTGAGTCTTTTCCATACATTATTAAGCATAAGAAGGGAAAAGATAACATTGTTGCTGATGCTCTATCTAGGAAGAATATGCTATTAACTCAACTTGATGTTAAAATTCCTGGTTTAGAGGTGTTATGTGATTTGTATGCTACTGATCATGATTTTGCTGAACCATATCGCTTATGTGCTCTTGGTAAAGCATGGGAAAAATATCACATACATGATGGGTTCTTGTTTCGAGCTAACAAACTATGTGTTCCAGAATCGTCTATGCGTTTCCTCTTATTGCAGGAATCACATGCTGGAGGTTTGATGGGTCACTTTGGGCGTGAGAAGACGCTACTCATGCTCGCTGATCACTTTTATTGGCCAAAGATGAGGCGGGATGTGGACAGGTATGTGAAGAGATGCATTACTTGCAATAAGTCCAAGTCCAAGCTGAAGCCTCACGGTTTGTATACTCCGTTACCGGCACCTACTACACCTTGGGAAGATATTAGTATGGATTTTGTGTTGGGTTTGCCGCGTACTAAAAGAGGCCATGATTCTATATTTGTGGTAGTGGACAGATTTTCTAAAATGTCACACTTTATTGCCTGCCACAAAAGCGACGATGCGTCGCATATTGCTAACCTGTTTTTCAGGGAGATTGTTCGACTACATGGAGTCCCGAAGACTATTGTTTCTGATCGTGATGTGAAGTTCATGAGCTACTTCTGGAAGACACTTTGGGGAAAGCTAGGGACAAAGCTACTGTTCAGTACTACTTGTCATCCTCAAACTGATGGTCAAACTGAGGTGGTGAATCGAACCTTGTCACAACTGTTGAGATCCATGATCAAGAAGAACCTGAAGGAGTGGGAAGAATGTTTGCCGCATGTAGAGTTTGCTTACAACAGGGCGGTACATTCTACCACGGAGCTGTGTCCTTTTGAGGTGGTGTATGGTTTCAAACCCATTACTCCACTTGACTTGTTGCCTTTGCCCATACATGTGAGAGTTAATATGGAGGCATCCAAGAGGGCAGATTTTGTGCGAAAAGTCCACGTGAAGACTAAAGAGTTGATAGAGAAGAAAGGCAAGAGCAATGCTGTAAGGATGAATAAGAAGCGCAAAGAGATGTTGTTCAAGCCTGGTGATATGGTCTGGGTACATTTTCGCAAGGATAGGTTCCCGAAGCTGCGGAAGTCTAAGTTGAAGCCTCGTGGTGCTGGTCCTTACAAAGTGCTTGCCAAGATCAATGATAATGCATACTCAATAGATCTTCCAGTTGATGAGTTTGGTGTCAGTAATTCTTTCAATGTTGCTGATTTGACACCATATGACGGAGAAGACCTTGGAGCGTCGAGGTCGACGCCTTTTGAAGGGGGGGAGATGATGAGGACATCCCTACTACACCATTACCTCCGTCATTGATAAATGAAGATGGACCTGCTGTGAAGCTCAAGTCCAATGAAGTTCGGATTGGACCAATTACAAGGGCTCGTGCGAAGCTACTTAAACAATAGGTGAACTTGTTTCTAAACGTTACTTTGATTGATGAGAACTTTATACTGCCTAAGTCCTATTACTTATGTATCATCAGGTATCAAGAGAAGACGAGCATCGCACGAGGAGGAGAGGAGCAGCTGGACATGAAGACGGACGTCAAGATGGACGTGAAGCTGGACACGGAGCTGGACATGAAGATATCTCATGGACGCGCGAGGGAGGAGCGGGAGGAATGCGCGAGAGGAGAAGAAGACGTCCAGGCCGGTCCAGCACCCGGTTAGACCGGCCGCCAGACCGGCCAGCCCGGTCCCTGGCCCGGTTGACCGGGCGCCAACCGGATGCGATGCTCGTACCGGATCAAAACCGGAAAACCTCGCAACTTTCCGGTTGCCACCCGGTTGACCGGACGCCAGACCGGCCGACCCGGTCCTTGGCCCGGTTGACCGGATTCCAAACCGGATTCGTCCGAGTCTGTCTCGACCAGATCTATTCTGGGTCGGTTATTTTTGTATCTTTTCGACCAGAACTCGTCCCGGACGCCTATATAAGTGCCCAGGACGCCCCCTAGCTGCTTTAGACCACGTTTAAGATAAACCCTAGTTCTTAGTTGTTTGCTCTAGCAAAACTATTGAATCCCTACACCATATTGCTTGAATATTGTGTAGATCCTGAAAAAGTCTTGTGTGATCTGTTGTTCCATTGGGAATTAGACGGTTGCAACTTACCGCTTCGTGGTCGGCGGCTACGTGCGCAAGTGTGTGGAGTTGCGAATATCTTGCAGGGTTGAGAGCTGTTGCATTGGCGACAGGGACCAATCGAGAGATCTCATTGCGTCATACAAGTTATCTTCCACTTCATCGTCGTGTATCTCCACTGCCATCACCCCGTGATCATCATCACCACCGTTGCTTACTGAGAAGATCGGGCCACCCCTTATCAGCAGAAGCCTCTAATTTAGGTTTCAGGCGGACGAGGAAGGTGTTCGACGATGGTCGTTTATATTTTATTTGTAGTGCCCTCTATGTAAGCGATGGAATCATGCGTATTAAAATTTTGTAGAAAAAATGTGGAGCCAAGTTTGGGGGACACGGCTAGGAACATACCCCTCCCAAATGCAGCACCACCAAGTGACGTCGTTCATTCAACCGATCTGGTGCTTTTGCCGTACGCTGTTTGAGGGACGCGACTGGAGGTGGTCTGACTGCAGATTGCTTCAATGATGTTTCGTTTTGCGCCGATTTGCACAACTTCGGCTCCATATAAATTGGAGCCAAACCCATTGGTTAGATTTTTAAATAACTTCCGGAAATAAGACGAGACATTAGTGTTTGCAACTGGTCAGATTAAGATAAAAAATATATACAGAAAACAAGGCTGGGAGGGTGGGAGATGGTGCAGCGTGGGGGCGGGGCGCGGCAGGGAAAGTGGGTGGGTGGGTGTACGTGCGTACGTGCGCGAGTACCAGTACCACGCCGCTGGCCAGTTCCCACAATAAACAACAGAGAGAGAGAGAGATGATGATCACGAGCTTGACTGACTCAGCCATGGCCCGCGCCCCGCAGCTACCTGCGCGCTGTTCGGACTTCCCTTTCTTGGCAGGTACGATACCCCAGCCACGCCCATCCACACATCCTCCATCCATCGCTGCCTACCCCTACCTCGGTGCCGGATCATCTGCACGCCACTGCCGCCGCAGCTAGCCCCGGGAGCCGGTGGCGGGCTCGCCTTCGCGCGCCGCCGACTGCTCCTGCCGCGCGTGCTGTGCTCGTTTGTGTTTGCTTGCCCGGTGCCGGTGGCAGGGTCCTTCTCTGCAAGTCAAGACAGGCTGATCCTACACCGACGAGCCGACCACGTACAGCTACCTGGGAGGTAGAGATCGAGCCTTGCACAGGTGGCTACTGGCTAGACCGCTAGAGGCAGCCTTGGCTGCTACGATCGGATAAGAACAAACACGCCGCGCACGATTTTCTTTTGCTGCATGGATTATCCAGAGTTCCACGCTACGCTCATGGACACGAGATCTTGGTGTTTACAGAGACAGTCCAATAGACTATACTGTCGACTAACTAATTCGATCTAAGGGAGCCTCTTTTGTCGATCAAGTGATTTGATGGTTGAGAGTGTTGTAGTGTTGCCTTCTTCTTTCCATCATGCATGGTATTTAGTCAAAAGACCTAAATTCCGTGATTACTAGATTTTTTTCCTGCAAAATATATCCTTAAAACATGACCATGGACGATGATTAAGTGTCAATGCAAGATAGAGGACAAGTGCAGCCCGGACAGCATGTAGCCGGGTTTTCAAATACGGAGAAATGGTATTTCAAAGTTTTTTTAGAAAATGTTTTTGTTCTACAAATCATGAAGATGTGTAATTTTGTGTTGGAAAATATGTTGTAGTTTGGGCTACATGCAAATCATAAAAATGCTGCTAGAAGTAGGCATTAGATTTCATTTTTTTCTTCTTCTTCTGGAAACCTGGCTACATGTAGCCCGGGCTCTCTTTGACCTTTCCGGTGATGCAACTCAAAGTTTTATGTACATCCCGTAAAAAAGGTTTATCTAACATATAGTGCAGTGCAAGAAAAATGTTGCTTTATCTCTGTTACTCTTTTTTTAGCAGGATGATGTCCAACATTACTAGTGCACAAGTAGTCCCTCCCATTGGAAGGAGGCATTTCAAGAACAGGAGGAGGGTAAGAACACTTTGCACATTGGAGATTACCTTTGGCCTTTGGAAGGCCTGAAGATTTGGAACCAGCCAATCGAGAAGCAAGGGCGCTGGGCGCAGATGATCTACACATGCAGGCCTCGTGGAGAGGACACTCCCTTTTCACATGGGGAGTGTTTGTCTTCTGCAATCTTGAGCACTTTGTCAGGGAAGCCTTTGCAAGAGAATTAATCCTTAGTTATTTTTTTATAAAGTCAGATACCCTATATAGAGAGCATGTAAAAGTAAGGCTGAATGGAGCCCACTCGTCAGTGTGTTGTCACTTTTTTTTTCATTTTGTTTCATCGTGGATCTAGTCGACTTCCTCTACCGTATTCTTGGCTCCCTTGAGTCCCTTCCTAACATCTCTTATACTATGAGCCGGTCGATTGTAGAGTTGCTACTTCTCCTAAACAAAAGCTAGATCTGAAGATCGTTGACTCCAGAACTTGAGGAATGCATAGAAGAAGGCATTTTTTATATAGAGAAAGCAAGAGCGAAACACAAGATATAATGTTCTTACGAGGATGTTGGTATTCATCGACCTGATTGTAAATATACAATCTTTTTGCAGGAGCATCAAATATACAAATTGAACTCCTTTAGCACGTACTTAGCTGAATCTAACATGCACATTATTCTACTCCCTCCGATCCAAATTAATTGACTTAACTTTATATTGATATGCATGTATCTAGAGCTAAAGCATCTGTATCTAGATATTAAGTCTTTAGCTCTAGATACATGCATATCTAGATAAAGTTAAGTCAATTAATTTGGATCGGAGGGAGTCAAAAATGATTGCAATTTGTCAGTAATACAATAAGGTATTTCGAAATCCTGGCCATATAGTTCTCTGTTGAAGCACTCCATATTCCAGTTAAACCTTTTTTTTTTTGCGGGCAAAACGGACCTTTAACAACCTGATGGATAATAATTGCATATTTTAAAAAGTACAACATATACTTGAAGAATTGTATTCATTTACATAGATAAATAAAATGAATTTGTGCAATATTGTTGACCTTAAACCAATTCCATAGAAGAACATCGTAAGCACAACATGAATCAAACTTGACTTATATTTTTCCACTGATCTCTATTGTTTTTTTTTTTGGTGTATTGAATTTCTGGTTGTAATTTATCCAACTATCTTTAGTAATACATTCTACTTCATGTCTCTTTCACTGAAAGAGAAACCCTGGAGCACATATCAGTTTTTATATTACTAAAAACATGGCAAAAAAAATGCATATTCAGGTCGAAAGACAGGAAATTTGGATGAAAAAAGCGGAAGACCCACACTGCATATTTATGACTGGGTCCAGATACATGAAGGCATATTGATCATATTTTTTAAAGTTGCCGAAATTGCATAACATTTACAACTCTATTTCAAACTATAGGAAACCACAACTCCATTTTCAAACATATACATACCTACTGTAGTACCTATCCGCATAGTTGCATGAGGAATTCAGCTAGTTCCATAGTAAAAAGGAGGGCCTAGCTAGTAAGATGGTAAATACTTTGCTGGAAAAGCATAAGATACTGCACATCTTCCGGTCACAGAGTATACAGTATGTGGACACTGATCAACGCTTAAATTTGGCAAACTATCCGTTCCAAGAATATGGAGCTCGCTCAACTACTAAGTAGTCCCCTCTTATGTCCTTCGCCACACGGATTTCATCATCCAAATAGACGGTGTCAAACCTGAAAATGAAAATGTGTCTAGTATGTTAAAATGCAGGAAAGCGAAGGAGAACTGATAAATTATAGTAAAAAATGTTGACCCAACAAAAAAAATTAACTTTTCTAGCATGCTACATAGAAGGAAGGATCAAGGCGAAGTTAATATTACATAAATATTTTCATCGTATTATCCATTAATATGTGTGTTATAGGTACCTAATAATCTGGTTAAGCAAAGACAATAGCAGCTAAATATCCACATTAAACTTGACATTAGGCTCTTCTCCAAAGTCCTAACGATATATAGACAAGGAAAGAACAAATGGCATGCAAACAGTTGATGTTATATAGAAGGAAAGAGACAATCATTATTTAAATTAAATCCACTTGTCTTTTACTTAAATATCCAGCTCTTTTACAGGAATAAGTTGAGTTCTATTTGAAAGGGGGAACTATTCCCTCTCAACCTAGCAAACTTGGATTCATGCCAAACGAGTCCCGCAATATCGCAGCTCTCCAGTTTTCAAGTTTGTTACTGTAGTTGTCAAGCGCCAATCTACTATTCTGAAGACAATACAATGCCAGGCAGATGAGCATTGTTCAGACTTCAGACAAAGCACTCCAGCATTCCAATGGAGCCATCTAATTCTGTCATAGAAATACCCTCACAATTTCTTTCAAGGAATCACAATTTCAGTCTCCTAATAGTATCCCATTGACAGTGATTAACCTGAAGCACTCAAGACGATGTGCATACATGGACACTATTTCTATGTGCTTTGTAATATATGAAATTCTAAGCTACTGTCAAGGGAACAAACATTTGATGCACTCACCATCCTTTCCCAAACGGCGGAAAAGGAACCTCCCAATTGCCCCCCTTCAGCATAGCACGTGTAAACCTACAAAAACGTCAACGCAACATTCTGTGCAGATGTCAACGAGATGATCAAATAACAAATGCAGTATGAAAAGTAAGAGGGCCAAAAGCTCCTGCCTGAAATTCACTCGCTGGGGCGGTTGGATCTCGATAGTGCCGTTCACGACGAACGCACCGGAGGGCGGGAAGGTGATGACGTTGTTGAGGCTCCCACCCGGAACGTCGATGACCTGGAGCACGTCGCCGGCGGCGGTGCGGAAGGTGGGGGCGTTGCGCACGATGAAGAGCTGCTCCTGCTCGGTCGTCCAGAGGAGGCGCCAGGTCCCGGAGAGCTTGTCGGCGTCCGAAACGGTGTCGGCGCCTGGGGCGGAGGCGGCGAGGGCGTCGATGCAGGAGACGATGTCCGCGAGGCGGGACGGGTCGGACTGGGTCTCGAGGCCGCGGCTCTGGTCGGCGATGAGGCGGAGGAGGTCGGCCTTGGCCGGCGGCGGGCGCGGAGGAAGCCGACGGCGTGGGGCGCTGGCGCGAGGCGGCGGCTGCCGCGCGGGATCGGCGAGAAGGTTTGCGCGGCTGTGTGGGTTTGGGAGAGGAGTGGCGCCATTGGCGAGGATTTGGTTTGGGTGGCGGAGAGCTCGGACTTCGGAGACGGCAGAGAGCGAGCTCGCGCTCATGTGCCGGTATGTTGGGCTGGGTTAACTACTTTTTTTTTTAAGAAGTAGTTAACTACTTATCAGCCCATGAACCAAGCCCAAGAGAAAGATCTATGGTGTGTGTGCGCGCTTGTGGGTGGGGAGAAGTCCCGAATTTTGTGTTCGTAATAAATCTTAGAGCATCCCCACTCGTTGGGGCTCCCCACGCCCAAATCCGGACGAAACAACCGCCGAATTGGACGAAAATAAGTCGTGGGGAGTACCGTATTTCCAGTCGTCCACCCGGAGTTCGGCGGATAGAGTTTAAATTCAAACAAATCGCCGTCCCGCGCTACAAGTACGGCCAGTTGATCGGCAAAAGGAGCAAAAGGATCAGCCACAGATCGGCGATCGGAGGGAAATTACACGGAGACAGGCTCGTCGGCAGTCCCGGCCGGCACGGCGGTGTCCGACGGACCAGTTTCCTCACACGTCGTGGCCGAAGCGGCTGCGGCGGCCGACGATGAAGCAGCGGCAGTGGACGTCGAAGCAGCCGCAGTCGACGAGGTAGATGGTGAGGCCGACGAGGTAGGAGCCGGCGGAGACGACGAAGGACTGGCCGGAGTGGCTCGGAGGATGTCGCTGCGGTGGCCCTGGTACCAATTCCTCGTCTCCTCGTCCATCAGTTCCATGTCGCCGCCGCCCATGAGGAACGCCAAGTCCGTGTTCCTCTTCTTCGCCGCCGCCGTCGTCTTCAGCAGGGCGATCCGGACGCCTTGGTTGGCGAGCATCTCCCGCCACCTGCCGTCGAACTTGTCGTTCCTCCCGTCGGCGTGCGACCTCAAGTCGGCCCAGCACTTGTCGATCGACGCCTGCATCCTGTCGGCGGGATTGCCCGTCTTTTTGAGCTCTTTGAGCTTCTTCTGGCCGAGTTCAGGGCACCCTTCCGCCGCGCTTGCCGCCGGAGCGTCGGGGTTGTACTGCTCGGTCTTGCTCTTCGAGAGGGTCGTGCGGACTTCCTTCCACTTCTCGCAGTTCTCGAGGCGGGCGTAGACGTTGAGGAACTTGAACTGTAGGCCGGTGTCGTCCGTGTACATGTCCAAAGCTCGGCGCAGCTGGGGAAAAAAGAGCACGGCGATACGGGTCAGCTAACGACGATGTACCTCGGTGATGCAGGGTCGACGGAGCATACCTTTTGCTCCAAGTCGTGGCCGCTGATCGGCCGTTTGTCGCACTCCTCCTGTATGCCGTGCCATTTGCTGCACGCCGTCTGCATGATCCCCCAATGGGTGGCCATTGCCTTGTCTCCCCGGTACACGTTCATGTTCGTCTTGTTGAAGTAGGGATCGACGAGTTTGCGCTCCTCGTACGCCTGCTTCACTCGAAGCCAATATGTGTCGAACGACTGATTGGCCCCGATTATGTCGTTCGTGGACACGGTCTTCCAAGCTTCGGCGAGGCACTCCTCTTCCTTCGGCGTCCATTTGATACGCGGTTCGGCAGGCGGCGAGTCCTTCTTCCTCTTCTTCTTCCCCTTCGACAGGTTGGCGGCGGCTTGTGTTGGCTCTTCTTCTTCCTCGTCTTCTTCTTCGACGGCTTGGCTTCCGTCGGCAACATCCTCCCGATGCTCGTTGCGCGCCGCCCACTCGGCGTTCGACATGCCCGGCGGCTTCGTCTTCTTCGCCCGCATCTTCCTCGCCGGCGCCTTCGGCGGCATTTTGGTGGACGAGAAGACGAGGAGGAGAGTGGTGGTGGACGAGAAGACGCCGCCGGGAACTGGAGCTGGAAGACGAGGAGATTGGGGAATTTCTACGGAAGAGAATGGGGATATGCAAGCAAATTGGAGGGAATGGGGATATGCAAGCAAATTGGAGGGAAAATCGACAGGATTTGGTTTTCCAGTCGCCGACTACGCGGGTCCACACGACGTTTCGCGCCAAAATCTTTCGTCCGGAGTCCCCGAGCGCGCCCCGGGGGGCCGGGGATGGCGTGGGCTCGCCGGATGGATGAAGGGCCAAATCCGGACGAAAACGAGGAACCGGGGGCGCGACTGGGCCGAATTTCACCGTCCGGATGGAAAAAAACGTCGCTCGGGGGCCTCGTCGGGGGCACGAGTGGAGATGCTCTTATGATCCACAACTTAGACGTAGATTTTTCACCTTAAGGGGTATCATTTTAACACCTTCAGCGGGCGACATCACTTGCAAAATTTATTGCTAGTGTGATCTGAGATTTATTTCAACCTGGCAACATACTATCATCTGTCTGTAATGTGCTTATGTGGCGTAATCAAGGTTGACGAGTTAGACGGAATCAATATCCCAACAATTTCGAGAAACCCTTGTTCCAATGAACTAATTGAGCATATGTGATTATAGATGCTCGCGGATGCTATCGGTGATGTTACAATCACTAATGAGGGCGGGAAGGTGATGAAGTGGTTGAGGCCCCCACCTGGAACGTTGATGACATGTAGCAAGTCAGAGGCAAAAGTGCAGAAGGTAGTGGCGTTACGCACAATGAAGAGCTGCTAATGTTCTTCACCCGGTTGTCCAGAGGAGCTTATGGAGAGCTTGTCGGTGTCTGATACATATGACATCTGGGGCAGAGGGGGTGTGGGTGTCGATGCAAGCGACGATGTTGACAAGGCGTGAGGGGTCAGATAGGGCATTGAGGTCGTGCCACCGGTTGGCGATGAGGCGGAGGAGGTCGGCGTTGGCCGACAGCGGGAGTGATGGGAATAGGGCACATATGGTGTGTGGCGCGAGAGCGAGGTGGTGGCTGTTGTGCTGAACCAACTAGAAGATTTTTGTGCCATGTGTAAAAAAGATAAATAAATGTCTTGTTAATAGCTGTTTTTCAGCACCAATTTTTTTTCCTTTTTTACACACGACATAAAAAATATCTTTTTGTGAAATTATTTTACAAGCACATAGAGAACGTTGAGATGTACACGTGACACTTTTTCATAATTTAAACATTTTAAAATGCGTTTAAAACGCATTTCAAAAACAGAAGTATCTACTCCTAGGTGCAGAAACGCCTCACCCCGTTTGGATGTAAGGAATTAGGCATGGAATCCTGGAATCTGGAATTCGGGATGAGTTTCCGCTGTTTGGGATGCCCTGTGAATTGGTTGGCGGAAACAAAGCGAAATTCCGAGCCACCCCGGTCTCCCGTGTAAAGAGCCCGCACTCGATTCAGAGCTCGTCCCCTCGGAAAGGCTTGGAAACTCATCGACAGCGACAGGCGCGCGTATCTGTTCGCTCCAGAAACATAGCGAAGCTCGATCTCTCCAGTCTCCCTTTCCCGTTCGCCCTTCATGGCCATGCGGCCATGCCATCCCTCCCGTCTCCTTTCTCGCTTCCCCATTCTCCCTCCATGGCCCGACGAGCATCGATCAGAGGCCCGGCGACCATGGCCTCCTCCCGTACCCCTGGACGCGCCCCTCCCTGCCCGAGCCTAGCTTTCCCCTGCAGCCAACCACCACTGCCACGTGCTCCTGCAGCCGCCGCTTAGGATCCCTCCATCGGAGTGGCCTGGCGGAGATCCCGTGAACTCCGGCCAGCCCCGACGCTCCGCTTGGATTCCCCTGCCTCAAGGGGAGCTGGCCTATTCCGGCCACAGCCGGCCGATTCCGGCCACAACCGGCCTATTCCGGCCACTGCCGGACCCTCCCACACTCCACCGCTGGCCGCCGGCTCCCTCACGAGCCAGTTCGTGACCCTTCGCTCGATTGGGTCAGGGGACTGACTAGATCTGTTCAATTTTGTCCAGTTGACCAAAAGTAACCATGTTGTTGAATAAGCTTAAATTTAGAAGGCTAAAATTTATATACTGTTTAATTTTTTTTTTTTTGAGAAATATTGTTTAAAATCAACAAAATATCAAATTCTATAGTTTGTACACCCAAACAGGATTTGGAATTGGTTACATGCTTTGATTCTAATATCAAATTCCAATCACATCCAAACAACAGAATTCGAATTGGAAGCTAATTCATTTCAATCATAGATTTGGAATTTCTAGTACAAATCAAATCCATTCTCAATTCTATAGTGAATTGGATCTAGAATTGAATTAAATCAGGAATTCCAAATCCAAGATCGAAATGAATTGGCTTCTAATTCAAATTTTGTCGTTTGGATGCGCTTGGAATTTGTTGTCGGGATCAAAGTGTGTACTCAATTCTAATTTCTGTTTGGATGTACAAACCTTGGAATTTAATGTTTTCTTGAGTTTCGACAATATAAACTTGGTGTAAATGTAGAAAAATATAGGATGTACAACTCTTGTTGAGACGTAATAAAAGTACAATACTCCTACACACCATTTTTTACATTAATTAGAATTTATAACCATATGACAAAAGCATGTACACATCAACTAGGTAGAACACATCAAAGAGGTTTCTGGTTTCTGCCTTACAGAAAAGAAGAGAATGAAAAAAGTACCCACGTTAGGGTTTCGTCCTCTCCGTCTCAGGCGGCGACTTTGAGTTGAGGCCGGTAGGGTTTCCCAAGGGGCTCTTTACCGTCTTCGTGCCATGCCTCTCGGAAGGAGAGGTGCGTCTAGTGTTCGGTACTCCAAGGTCGTCTCTGTTGGGGATAGGTTTCGGCGTTTTCTCTCTCTCAGGATGTCGGAAGCTAGGTCTGAGGCGAGCGCGACAGATGAGAAGGGGTTGGCCGGTGCAGGGGGAGGAGGTGAGAAGGAGGGGAGTGGTGTTGATGGGAGCAAGGCCACGCCGTGCCATACACAGGCCAGTGGTGATGATGCGATCGACTCCATGTTTGGAAATCTTGAGATCGGCGAAGATGAATTTGACGACTTCGTTCTAGAGGAGGATGAGAAAGAGTTGGCTGAAAGTGTTCGTTGGCTTGCGGTCGCAAGGGTTAATTGTCGGAAGAGATTCAGCCATGAAGCCCTTTTCCAACAGATGATTGCGGCTTGGAATTCTTCGCAGAAGATTAACATCAGAGCGGTTAACGACAACAGGTTTGTGATTCAATGTTTCTGTTTAGCTGATTGGGAGAAAGTAATGGAGAGAGGCCCCTGGCTGTTTCGTGATTGGGTGCTTGTTACGGCACCATATGATGGTTACTCAGATCCAAATCTTGTAGTTCTTGAACACATGCTCATCTGGATTCAAGTTCATAAATTGCCTGAAGCATACAGGAAGGAACGAGTGATTAAGCCCTTGATAGAGAGATCGGCGGGAGAGGTCATATCTTTGGAGATGATTCCATCTGGGGCTTTTAAGGGGGACTACATTCGACTACGGATTAAACATGATGTAAGACGGTCACTGACGAGATTTGTCTCTATAGTTCTTGACAAGAAGAGATCTTTATTTGCAGTTAAGTATGAAAAGCTAGGACAACTTTGTTTTGCATGCGGCTTGTTAGGCCACGAGTATAAGGAGTGTGGTGATGGGGTTTATGAAGAGAAAAGTCTGAAGTTCGGGGACTGGATTTATGCTGGCAGTCGTGGACGCGGGTATGCTTTTGCAAGTAGCAGTACAAGGGGTTCCTTTGGGGATTCTAGACGGTTTGGAGAAGGATATTCTGGAGGAAGAGGGGGCTTTACAGAAGGAAGGGGACGAGGTCGTGGTGCTTATGTTGACGGGCGCCAACACCCGGAGAGAGTGGGAGCTATGGCATCAATGGATCCTGATCTTCTGGACACTGCTAATAGTCCCAACAAAAACAAAGATGAGATCATGACAGATGCTGAGAAGGCGGCAAAGAGGAGACTTGAATTTGGTGATGAGAATGCAAATGGAAAGTTAGCGATCATAGCATCAGATATGGTGGTGGATGGAGTTTTAGTTAATCCTTTATTTGAGAAGGAGGATTCCTCTGATTCTAAAAGGCAGCGGAAGGAGGATGGGACATCAGAAACAAACCAATTTGCAGGATCGGCGGCATCCCTCGAGGGTGACCACCGGACACAATGAAAACATGTGGTTGCAACTGTCAGTGTTTAGGTAAAACCTCAGCAGTTGGAGCTCTTATGGACCTACATAGGCGTTTAAGACCAGATGTGTTTTTCCTGTCTGAGACACATCTGACGAAATCAAGGGCAGTAACTATTAAAAAGAATTTAGAATATGATCATATGTTAGAGGCTGAGAGTGATGGTAGGAGTGGGGGTTTGCTACTGCTTTGGAAGAAAGACCTTAATGTTACCTCTTCTTCGGTTCACTCAAATTATTTGGATATTAGGATTGATGAGAATACAACGAACGCTTGGATAATTACTGGCTTCTACGGAGAGCCTAGTGGAGAGCGGAAACATCTTTCGTGGGATTATCTCCGCGATTTGCATGGTATGTACGATCTACCTTGGCTGGTGATAGGTGATTTTAACGAGATTCTGTCTAATAGTGAGAAGGAAGGTGGCAATCTAAGACCACAACGATGCATGCAAAAATTCAGAGATGCTCTTACCCACTATAATTTGACCGATCTGGGGTTTTTGGGTGATGTGTTTATGCTTGCGCGTGGTTGTTGGATTGCAACGGCGACAAAGTAGCTTCCTTGTGACGGTAAAGCACTCGTCGGTTGGGAACCCCAAGAGGAAGGTATGATGAGTAAAGCAGCAAGTTTTCCCTCAGTAAGAAACCAAGGTTTATCGAACCAGTAGGAGTCAAGGAACACGTGAAGGTTGTTGGTGGCGGAGTGTAGTGGGGCGCAACACCAGGGATTCCGGCGCCAACGTGGAACCTGCACAACACAATCAAAATACTTTGCCCCAACTTAACAGTGAGGTTGTCAATCTCACCGGCTTGCTGTAAACAAATGATTAAATGTATGGTGTGGAAAATGATGTTTGTATGCAAAGAACAGTAAAGAACAATATTTGCAGTAGATTGTATTCATATGTAAAAGAATTGGACCGGGGTCCACAGTTCACTAGTGGTGTCTCTCCAATAAGAAATAGCATGTTGGGTGAACAAATTACAGTTGGGCAATTGACAAATAGAGAGGGCATAACAATGCACATACATATTGATACGTCTCCAACGTATCGATAATTTCTTATGTTCCATGCTACTTTTATGATAATACTCACATGTTTTATACATAATTTATGTTATATTTATGCATTTTCCAGCACTAACCTACGAGATGCCGAAGAGCCAGTTGTTGTTTTCTGCTGTTTTTGGTTTCAGAAATCCTAGTAAGGAAATATTCTCGGAATTGGACGAAATCAATGCCCAGGATCTTATTTTTCCACGAAGCTTCCAGAACACCGGAGGAGATACGAAGTGGGGCGACGAGGCGCCCACACAACAGGGCGGCGCGGCCAGGCCTTGGGCCACGCGGTCCTGGCGTGTGGGGCCCTCGTGGCGCCCCCTGACCTACCCTTCCGCCTACTTAAGCCTTCGCCGATAATAGTTCCAGTACCGAGAGCCACGATACGGAAAACCTTCCAGAGACGCCGCCGCCGCCAATCCCATCTCGGGGGATTCAGGAGATCACCTCCGGCACCCTGCCGGAGAGGGGAATCATCTCCCGGAGGACTCTTCACCGCCATGGTCGCCTCCGGAGTGATGTGTGAGTAGTTCACCCCTGGACTATGGGTCCATAGCAGTAGCTATATGGTTGTCTTCTCCTCTTGTGCTATCATTGTTAGATCTTGTGAGCTGCCTAACATGATCAAGATCATCTATTTGTAATGCTACATGTTGCGTTTGTTGGGATCCGATGAATATGGAATACTATGCTATGTTGATTATCAATCTTTCTATGTGTTGTTTATGATCTTGCATGCTCTCCGTTATTAGTAGAGGCTTTGGCCAAGTCATTACTTGTAACTCCAAGAGGGAGTATTTATGCTTGATAGTGGGTGATACGTCTCCAACGTATCTATAATTTCCGATGTTCCATGCTTGTTTTATGACAATACCAACATGTTTTGTTCACACTTTATATCATTTTCATGCATTTTCCGGAACTAACCTATTAACAAGATGCCACAGTGCCAGTTCCTGTTTTCTGCTGTTTTTGGTTCCAGAAAGGCTGTTCGGGCAATATTCTCGGAATTGGACGAAATCAACGCCAAACCTCCTATTTTTCCCGGAAGCGTCCAGAACACCGAAGAAGAGTCGGAGAGGGGCCAGGGGGCCACCACACCACATGGCGGCGCGGGCCAGGCCTAGGCCGCGCCGGCCTAGGGTGTGGCGCCCCCAGGTGCCCCCCTGCGCCGCCTCTTCGCCTATAAAAGCCCTTTCGACCTAAAAACGCAGCACCAATTGACGAAACTCCAGAAAGACTCCAGGGGCGCCGCCGCCATCGCGAAACTCCAATTCGGGGGACAGAACTCTCTGTTCCGGCACCCTGCCGGACGGGGAATTGCCCCCGGAGCCATCTCCACCGCCGTCTTCACCGCCATCTTCACCGCCATCGCTGCCCCCATGATGAGGAGGGAGTAATTCACCCCTGAGGCTGAGGGCTTCGCTGTAGCTATGTGGTTCATCTCTCTCCCATGTACCTCAATACAATAATCTCATGAGCTGCTTTACATGATTGAGATTCATATGAGTTTGTATCACAATTTATCTATGTGCTACTCTAGCAAAGTTATTAAAGTAGTTCTATTCCTCCTACACGTGTGTAAAGGTGACAGTGTGTGCACCGTGTTAGTACTTGGTTTATGCTATGATCATGATCTCTTGTAGATTGCGAAGTTAACTATTGCTATGATAATATTGATGTGATCTATTCCTCCTACATATGCATGAAGGTGACAGTGTGCATGCTATGTTAGTACTTGGTTTAGTCTTTTGATCTATCTTACACTAAAGGTTACTAAAATATGAGCATTATTGTGGAGCTTGTTAACTCCGGCATTGAGGGTTCGTGTAATCCTACGCAATGTGTTCATCATCCAACAAAAGTGTAGAGTATGCATTTATCTATTCTGTTATGTGATCAATGTTGAGAGTGTCCACTAGTGAAAGTGTAATCCCTAGGCCTTGTTCCTAAATACTGCTGAGTTACTACTGCTTGTTTCTTGTTTCTTGTGTTACTACTGCTGCAATACTACCACCATCAACTACACGCCAGCAAGCTATTTTCTGGCACCGTTGCTACTGCTCATACTTATTCATACCACCTGTATTTCACTATCTCTTCGCCGAACTAGTGCACCTATTTGGTGTGTTGGGGACACAAGAGACTTCTTGCTTTGTGGTTGCAGGGTTGCATGAGAGGGATATCTTTGACCTCTTCCTCCCTGAGTTCGATAAACCTTGGGTATCCACTTAAGGGAAAACTTGCTGCTGTTCTACAAACCTCTGCTCTTGGAGGCCCAACACTGTCTACAGGAAAGGAGGGGGAACGTAGACATCAAGCTATTTTCTGGCGCCGTTGCCGGGGAGGAAACGTAAAAGGTACTCACACTCCGGATCTCGGCTACTAAGCTATTTTCCGCCATTGTAAGTACTCGAAGCTATTTCCTTTAGATCCTGCAATTGCAACTTTTTGTTTCTTGTTTACACTAGTTAGGCATAATGGAAAACAACAAAAAAATTGGTGAGCTTTTTAGTCTTTTTCCTGATTTAGAATTGTTTGATGCAAAAATTAAAAAACCTATGGAACCTTATTTACATGCTAGTAGTGATGTTATTAGTATGAATGCAATTACTACTAATACTATGGATAAGTCTAAGCTTGGGGAAGCTAGTTTATATAAAAATAATCTTTTTTGCTCCTCAGCTTTGGAAGAAATATTTTGCTCTGATAATGCTTTATCTCCCATATGCGATAACTCTAATGATGCTTCTGATATTTTGAATCCACCTGCTGAAAGTATTCAGTATAAAATACCTATGAAAATTATTGAACGTGTTATGGACAACCACTATAAAGGGGATGGAACTGTCCATCCTAGAGATCATTCTTGTTTTTGCACGAATTATGCGGGTTATTCAAGTGTGCGGTATCTCTATGGATGAAGTGAAGAAGAAGCTATTCTCCGTTTACTGCCTGGTAAAGCGGCACATTGGTATAAATTGTTGGAGAATAGACATTCTCTTGGTTGGGAGGAAATTGCATCTCTCTTTTATTCTAAATTTTATCCTCCTCATGAAGTGCATATTGATAGGAATTATATTTATAACTTTTATCCTCGTGATGGAGAGAGTATTTCTCAAGCGTGGGGGAGATTGAAGTCACTAATGCTCAAATGTCCCATTCATGAGCTCCCCCGTAATGTTATTGTTAATAATTTTTATGCGAGGCTTTCAGGACAACACAAGGACTATCTGGACGCGTGTTCGGAAGGATCTTTCACAAGCAAAGAGGTTGAAGCTAGGTGGGATCTTCTTGATCGGATTGAGGACAACGCTGAAGGATGGGAGAACGACAAAGGTAAAGAGTCGTATAAATTATGATTATGAATGCATTGAAGCTTTTATGGATACCGATAAATTTCGAAATATGAGTGCTACTTATGGTCTTGACTCTCAAGTTGCTGCAAATCTTTATAAAGCCTTTGCTTCTCATTTTGAATTGCCTAAAAATAATTTTGATAAGTATCATGAACCTTTTAAAGAGGCTTGCATGAAGAATGAAATTGTTGTTAATTATTGCAATAAGCATGCTCAAACTCCTAAAAATGCTATTTCTTATAAGCATGTTAATTTTTGTGGAATGCATAGGCCTTGTGGAATTAATCAAGTCAAAGATGAATATTGCATCCATCATATTAATGAAAAAACTAGAAAGTGGTTTAGGGCTCTAGATGATCTTGGTAAAAAAGTTTGTGCCCTCTATCCTTTTATTTGTGAAGTTTGCCATGAAGTGGGTCATTTTAATTTTCAATGCTCCTCCAATGATAATTTGAACCCAATGAGTGCTACAAATTTGTATTGTGATGATGAAATTACTCCTAATCAGCATGATGAACTTACTTTATTTTTGGGGTGTGAAGAACTGTCGAGAAAAATCTCTTTGTTACATATGAGTGATCTTGATATTGATGATGTCCTGCATGGGTGTTTTTCTTATTGCATTGATAATAGCCATACAAATACTTACATACAAAATATTTTAGAAGATGACACCTTGCCAAAATATGATAGGACCGCTGTGTGTTTTCAACTAATTAATGAAAAGGAGGGATCCTCCCAAGTTTCTTCTATTGTTTCTGAAAGTAAATCAGGTTATGCGGACGAGCCACCCTTCAAGCCTCTTCCTCCTAAAGAAGGGAACGAGGAGAAGGAAGAGAAGAAGAAGAAGAAGGGAACGAAGAAGAAGAAGAAGAAGGAGAATAAAAAGAAAGAGGTAACGGCGTATCCCCGCGTGAATGAAATAACGCTAGGTAACCGTAAGTATGTTGCTCCTAATGATTATTGTGATAATGAATCTGAGTACGATGATCTTCCTATGCCCTTTACATACATTAGCAATCATGATTTGAATGAACACACTACTTTTGATATTGCAAATCTCTGGGAAACTAACTCTGAAAATGATGATAATAATTGCCATAGTGTCAGTGCTATCCATGCTTCCTCCCATAATAATATAGAAAGCTGTAAGCTTGGGGAAGAGGTGTTTGAAAATCCTTTTGCTACTGATCATTATGTGTTTGATACATCTCCTTCTAATAACAATGATGGTATGGTTATAGATAAACCGACTGTGAAAGATAACTATTCTATTTCTTATGATGACACTGTGCCTCCGATCTTTGATGATTATTATAAAGAATGCTATGATATAGGTTATAATTATCCTTATGAAACTTGTCATAGTCATGATTGGATTACCAAAAACAATTCTTTTAATATGCAACTTGTTTACCATGTTCAAATTCTTGATAATAATCTTGCTCCAATTACTAATAATGAGAATAACTCTTCTTATGCCAAAATTAATGATACTTCTATGCATATGAACCATGATAAGAATGTTTTAAGTGATGGGTATATTGTGGATTTCATCAATGATGCTACTGAAAGTTATTATGAGAGAGGGAAATATGGTTATATGCATCTTAATAATATTAAGTTTCCCCTCTTTATGTTGAGAATCTTGAAGTTACTCGTGTTTTATCCTCTTATGCTTGTCACTTTGTTCTTCATGAATTCATTTGTGTACAAGATTCCTCTTCATAGGAAGCATGTTAGACTTAAATTTTTTTTGAATTTGCCTCTTGAAGCTCTCTTTTGCTTCAAATACTATTTCCCGCGAATGGATTATTAAAACTACTGAGCCCATCTTAATGGCTATAAAGAAAGAACTTCTTGGGAGATAACCCATGTGTTATTTTGCTACAGTACTTTGTTTTATATTTGTGTCTTGGAAGTTGTTTACTACTGTAGCAACCTCTCCTTATCTTAGTTTTGTGTTTTGTTGTGCCAAGTAAAGCCGTTGATAGAAAAGTAAGTACTAGATTTGGATTACTGCGCAGTTCCAGATTTCTTTGCTGTCACGAATCTGGGTCCACCTCCCTGTAGGTAGCTCAGAAAATTAAGCCAATTTACGTGCATGATCCTCAGATATGTACGCAACTTTCATTCAATTTGAACATTTTCATTTGAGCAAGTCTGGTGCCATTTTAAAATTCGTCAATACGAACTGTTCTGTTTTGACAGATTCTGCCTTTTATTTCGCATTGCCTCTTTTGCTATGTTGGATGAATTTCTTTGATCCACTAATGTCCAGTAGCATTATGCAATGTCCAGAAGTGTTAAGAATGATTGTGTCACCTCTGAATATGTTAATTTTTATTGTGCACTAACCCTCTAATGAGTTGTTTCGAGTTTGGTGTGGAGGAAGTTTTCAAGGGTCAAGAAAGGAGGATGATATACTATGATCAAGAAGAGTGAAAGCTCTAAGCTTGGGGATGCCCCGGTGGTTCATCCCTGCATATTTCAAGAAGACTCAAGCGTCTAAGCTTGGGGATGCCCAAGGCATCCCCTTCTTCATCGACAAATTATCAGGTTCCTTCTCTTGAAACTATATTTTTATTCGGTCACATCTTATGTGCTTTACTTGGAGCGTCTGTATGCTTTTGTTTTTGTTTGTGTTTGAATAAATGCTTGTGTGAGAGAGACACGCTCCGCTGGTTCGTATGAACACATGTGTTCTTAGCTCATAATATTCATGGCGAAGGTTGAAACGCTTCGTTAAATTATTATATGGTTGGAATTGGAAAATGCTACATGTAGAAATTGGTGTGATGTCTTGAATAATGTGATACTTGGCAATTGTTGTGCTCTTGTTTAAGCTCTTGCATCATATACCTTGCACCCATTAGTGAGGAAATACATAGAGCTTGTTAAAATTTGGGTTTGCATGAGTGGTTTCTCTAGAGTCTAGATATTTTCTAGTAAGATGTTTGAACAACAAGGAAGACGATGTATAGTTTTATAATGCTTGTAATATGTCTTTTATGTGAGTTTTGCTGTACTAGTTCGTGCTTGTGTTTGCTTCAAACAACCTTGCTAGCCTAAACCTTGTATCGAGAGGGAATACTTCTCATGCATCCAAATCCTTGAGCCAAACAACACTATGCCATTTGTGTCCACCATACCTACCTACTACATGGTATTTTCCGCCATTCCAAAGTAAATTGCTTGAGTGCTACCTTTAAAATTCCATCATTCACCTTTGCAATATATAGCTCATGGGACAAATAGCTTAAAAACTATTGTGGTATTGAATATGTAATTATGCACTTTATCTCTTATTAAGTTGCTTGTTGTGCGATAACAATGTTCACTGGGACGCCATCAACTATTCATTGTTGAATTTCATGTGAGTTGCTATGCATGTCCGTCTTGTCTGAAGTAAGAGAGATCTACCACCCTATGGTTAAGCATGCATATTGTTAGAGAAGAACATTGGGCCGCTAACTAAAGCCATGATCCATGGTGGAAGTTTCAGTTTTGGACATATATCCTCAATCTCATATGAGAAAATTATTAATTGTTGTTACATGCTTATGCATAAAAGAGGAGTCCATTATCTGTTGTCTATGTTGTCCCGGTATGGATGTCTAAGTTGAGAATAATCAATAGCGAGAAATCCAATGCGAGCTTTCTCCTTAGACCTTTGTACAAAGCGGCATAGAGGTACCCCTTTGTGACACTTGGTTAAAACATGTGCATTGTGATGATCCGGTAGTCCAAGCTAATTAGGACAAGGTGCGGGCACTATTAGTATACTATGCATGAGGCTTGCAACTTGTAAGATATAATTTACATGATACATATGCTTTATTACTACCGTTGACAAAATTGTTTCATGTTTTCAAAATAAAAGCTCTAGCACAAATATAGCAATCGATGCTTTCCTCTTTGAAGGACCATTCTTTTACTTTTATTGTTGAGTCAGTTCACCTATCTTTCTCCACCTCAAGAAGCAAACATTTGTGTGAACTGTGCATTGATTCTTATATACTTGCTTATTGCATTTGTTATATTGCTTTGCATTGACAACTATCCATGAGATATACATGTTACAAGTTGAAAGCAACCGCTGAAACTTAATCTTCCATTGTGTTGCTTCAATGTCTCTACTATGAATTTATTGCTTTATGAGTAACTCTTATGCAAGACTTATTGATGCTTGTCTCGAAAGTACTATTCATGAAAAGTCTTTGCTATATGATTCACTTGTTTACTCATTGCATTTACATTGTTTCGAATCGCTGCATTCATCTCATATGCTTTACAATGGTATGATTAAGATTATGTTGGTAGCATGTCACCTCAGAAATTATCTTTTATCGTTTACCTACTCGAGGACGAGTAGGAACTAAGCTTGGGGATGCTGATACGTCTCCAACGTATCTATAATTTCCGATGTTCCATGCTTGTTTTATGACAATACCAACATGTTTTGTTCACACTTTATATCATTTTCATGCATTTTCCGGAACTAACCTATTAACAAGATGCCACGGTGCCGGTTCTGTTTTCTGCTGTTTTTGGTTCCAGAAAAGGCTGTTCGGGCAATATTCTCGAATTGGACGAAATCAACGCCAAACCTCCTATTTTTCCCGGAAGCGTCCAGAACACCGAAGAAGAGTCGGAGAGGGGCCAGGGGGCCACCACACCACATGGCGGCGCGGGCCAGGCCTAGGCCGCCGGCCTAGGGTGTGGCGCCCCCAGGTGCCCCCCTGCGCCGCCTCTTCGCCTATAAAAGCCCTTTCGACCTAAAAACGCAGCACCAATTGACGAAACTCCAGAAAGACTCCAGGGGCGCCGCCGCCATCGCGAAACTCCAATTCGGGGGACAGAACTCTCTGTTCGGCACCTGCCGGACGGGGAATTGCCCCGGAGCCATCTCCACCGCCGTCTTCACCGCCATCTTCACCGCCATCGCTGCCCCCATGATGAGGAGGGAGTAATTCACCCCCGAGGCTGAGGGCTTCGCTGTAGCTATGTGGTTCATCTCTCTCCCATGTACCTCAATACAATAATCTCATGAGCTGCTTTACATGATTGAGATTCATATGAGTTTGTATCACAATTTATCTATGTGCTACTCTAGCAAAGTTATTAAAGTAGTTCTATTCCTCCTACACGTGTGTAAAGGTGACAGTGTGTGCACCGTGTTAGTACTTGGTTTATGCTATGATCATGATCTCTTGTAGATTGCGAAGTTAACTATTGCTATGATAATATTGATGTGATCTATTCCTCCTACATATGCATGAAGGTGACAGTGTGCATGCTATGTTAGTACTTGGTTTAGTCTTTTGATCTATCTTACACTAAAGGTTACTAAAATATGAGCATTATTGTGGAGCTTGTTAACTCCGGCATTGAGGGTTCGTGTAATCCTACGCAATGTGTTCATCATCCAACAAAAGTGTAGAGTATGCATTTATCTATTCTGTTATGTGATCAATGTTGAGAGTGTCCACTAGTGAAAGTGTAATCCCTAGGCCTTGTTCCTAAATACTGCTGAGTTACTACTGCTTGTTTACTGTTTTACTGTGTTACTACTGCTGCAATACTACCACCATCAACTACACGCCAGCAAGCTATTTTGTGGCACCGTTGCTACTGCTCATACTTATTCATACCACCTGTATTTCACTATCTCTTCGCCGAACTAGTGCACCTATTTGGTGTGTTGGGGACACAAGAGACTTCTTGCTTTGTGGTTGCAGGGTTGCATGAGAGGGATATCTTTGACCTCTTCCTCCCTGAGTTCGATAAACCTTGGGTATCCACTTAAGGGAAAACTTGCTGCTGTTCTACAAACCTCTGCTCTTGGAGGCCCAACACTGTCTACAGGAAAGGAGGGGGAACGTAGACATCAGTGGGTTCATGTCTTCATTAAATCTGGGGGAGTGACAACAACCCCTAAGGTTGTGGATGTGTTGTTGTCATTAGGGATAAAACATCAATGCTATGTCTAAGGATGTATTTGTTGATTACATTACGCACCATACTTAATGCAATTGTCTGTTGTTTGCAACTTAATACTGGAGGGGGTTCGGATGATAACCTGAAGGTGGACTTTTTAGGCATAGATGCATGCTGGATAGCGGTCTATGTACTTTGTCGTAATGCCCAATTGAATTTCACACTACTCGTCATAACATGTATGTGCATGGTCATGCCCTCTTTATTTGTCAATTGCCCAACTGTAATTTGTTCACCCAACATGCTATTTATCTTATGGGAGAGACACCACTAGTGAACTGTGGACCCCGGTCCATTCTTTACATCGAATACAATCAACTGCAATACTTGTTCTACTGTTTTCTGCAAACATCATCATCCACACTATACATCTAATCCTTTGTTACAGCAAGCCGGTGAGATTGACAACCTCACTGTCACGTTGGGGCAAAGTAATTTGGTTGTGTTGTGCAGGTTCCACGTTGGCGCCGGAATCCCTGGTGTTGCACCGCACTACACTCCGTCACCAACAACCTTCAACGTGCTTCTTGGCTCCTACTAGTTCGATAAACCTTGGTTTCTTACTGAGGGAAAACTTGCCGCTGTACGCATCACACCTTCCTCTTGGGGTTCCCAATGGACGCGTGTTGTACGCGTATCAAGCTCTTTTTCTGGCGCCGTTGCCGGGGAGATCAAGACACGCTGCAAGGGGAGTCTCCACCTCCAATCTCTTTACTTTGTTTTTGTCTTGCTTTACTTTACTTTTATTTACTACTTTGTTTGCTGCACTAAAACAAAACACAAAAAAAATTAGTTGCTAGTTTTACTTTATTTACTATCTTGTTTGCCATATTAAAAACACAAAAAAATTAGTTACTTGCATTTACTTTATCTAGTTTACTTTATTTACTATTGCTAGAATGAGTAATCCTGAAGTTGAAGTTCGTTCGTTTAAGCAACAAGGGGGAGAATATTTAAAAGATGCTTGGTATAAAATTAGTGATGCTCATAATAGGTGCACTAAGAAACACTCCATTATTATCCTACTCAGGAATTTTTATGTTGGTATCTCTAGCTGGAATAGGTATGTTCTTGATACTCTTGCGGGAGGTAATTTCCTAGGCACTCCTGCTTTAGAAGCTAGTTGTATTATTGAGAGTCTAGTTGGAATACCACCTGTTAATGAAGTTAAAATTGAAATCTCTCTTGAAGATGTCATGAAAAAGTTGGAGACCATAGAGCAAAATCTTCCAAGCATTGAGACTAAATTGGGAATATTATTTAATAGCACTGATAAACTTGATAAATCTCTAGGTAGAATTAATGAGAGAATTGCCATCTTAGAAACCTGTGCTACTCATGATAATCAAACCCATAGGATTAGTGAACTTGAATAAGCTATGGGAACTTTGGGTTCAACTTTTTCTTCTCTTAAGTTTAAGGAGAAAGCTTATGTGGGTAAGGAGCAAAAGTTCATGTATGTCTCTAAGGTGCCTAAGCCAAAAAACTATTATAGGCCTAAAATTGACAAAGCTCTTAATACCACTATAGATAATGGAGCATCCAATGCTTCGTCTCTTGATAATACTTGATACACACTTTCTGCGTCTAGCTGAAAGGCGTTAAAGAAAAACGCTTATGGGAGACAACCCATGATTTTACTACAGTACTTTTGTTTTATATTTGAGTCTTGGAAGTTGTTACTACTGTAGCAACCTCTCCTTATCTTTATTTTATTGCATTGTTGTGCCAAGTAAAGTCTTTGATAGTAGAGTTGATACTAGATTTGGATTGCTGCGCAGTAACAGATTTCTTACTGTCACGAATTTGAGCCGCCCCGTCCGTAGGTAACTCTGAAAATTATGCCAATTTACGTGCGTGATCCTAAGATATGTACGCAACTTTCATTCAATTTGAGCATTTTCATCTGAGCAAGTTTAGTGCCCCAGAAAAATACGTCTTTACGTACTGTTCTGTTTTGACAGATTCTGCCTTTTATTTCGCATTGCCTATTTTGCTATGCTTGATGGATTTTTCTATTCCATTAACTTTCAGTAGCTTTGTGCAATGTACAGAAGTGTTAAGAATGATTGTGTCACCTCTGAATATGTAAATTTTTGATTATGCACTAACCCTTTAATGAGTTGTTTTGAGTTTGGTGTGGAGGAAGTTTTCAAGGATCAAGAGAGGAGGATGATACAATATGATCAAGGAGAGTGAAAGCTCTAAGCTTGGGGATGCCCCGGTGGTTCATCCCTGCATATTTCAAGAAGACTCAAGCGTCTAAGCTTGGGGATGCCCAAGGCATCCCCTTCTTCATCGACAACATTATCAGGTTCCTCTAGTGAAACTATATTTTTATTCGGCCACATCTTATGTGCTTTACTTGGAGCGTCTTTATGTTTTTGTTTTTGTTTTTGTTTTTGTTTTTGTTTGAATAAAGTTGGATCCTAGCATTCATTGTGTGGGAGAGAGACACGCTCCGCTGTTGCATATGGACAAATATGTCCTTAGGCTTTACTCATAATATTCATGGCGAAGGTTGAACTGCTTCGTTAAATTGTCATATGGTTGGAAACTGGAAATGCTACATGTGGTAATTGGTATAATATCTTGAATAATGTGATACTTGGCAATTGTTGTGCTCATGTTTAAGCTCTTGCATCATATACCTTGCACCTATTAATGAAGAAATACATAGAGCTTGCTAAAATTTGGTTTGCATAATTGGTCTCTCTAAGGTCTAGATATTTTCTGGTAAGGGTTTGAACAACAAGGAAGACGGTGTAGAGTCTTATAATGCTTACAATATGTCTTTTATGTGAGTTTTGTTGTACCGGTTCATACTTGTGTTTGCTTTAAACAACCTTGCTAGCCTAAACCTTGTATTGAGAGGGATTACTTCTCATGCATCCAAAATCCTTGAGCCAAACAC
The DNA here is from genome assembly GCF_019359855.2 of Lolium perenne. Lineage (NCBI taxonomy): Eukaryota > Viridiplantae > Streptophyta > Magnoliopsida > Poales > Poaceae > Lolium > Lolium perenne. The sequence goes on from NC_067245.2 coordinate 265,122,700, forward strand.
TATGCCACTTGTGTCCACCATACCTACCTACTACATGGTATTTCTCCGCCATTCCAAAGTAAATTGCTTGAGTGCTACCTTTAAAATTTCCATTCTTTATCTTTGCAATATATAGCTCATGGGACAAATAGCCTAAAAACTATTGTGGTATTGAATATGTACTTATGCATCTTATCTCTTATAAGTTGCTTGTTGAGCGATAACCATGTTCCTGGGGACGCCATCAACTATTTCACCTTTGTTGAATATCATGTGAGTTGCTATGCATGTTCGTCTTGTCTGAAGTAAGGGTGATTTATCATGATCAAATGGTTTGAGTATGCATATTGTTAGAGAAGAACATTGGGCCGCTAACTAAAGCCATGATCCATGGTGGAAGTTTCAGTTTTGGACAACAAACCTCAATCTCTTAAGAGAATATTATCTGTTGTTGAATGCTTATGCATTAAAGAGGAGTCCATTATCTGTTGTCTATGTTGTCCCGGTATGGATGTCTAAGTTGAGAATAATCAAAAGCGAGAAATCCAATGCGAGCTTTCTCCTTAGACCTTTGTACAGGCGGCATAGAGGTACCCCTTTGTGAGACTTAGTTGAAGCATATGTTATGCAATGATAATCCATGTAAATCCAAGCTAATTAGGACAAGGTGCGGGCTCTATTGCTATACTATGCATGAGGCTTGCAACTTGTAGGATATAATTTACATTAGACATATGCTTTATTACTACCGTTGACAAAATTGTTTCTTGTTTTCAAAATAAAAGCTCTAGCACAAACATAGCAATCAATGCTTCCCTCTGCGAAGGGCCTTTCTTCTACTTTTATGTTGAGTCAGTTCACCCATTTCCTTCTATCTCAAGAAGCAAACACTTATGTTAACTGTGCATTGATTCCTACATACTTGCATATTGCACTTGTTATATTACTTTATGCTGACAATATCCATGAGATATACATGTTATAAGTTGAAAGCAACCGCTGAAACTTAATCTTCCTTTGTGTTGCTTCAATGCCTTTACTTTTAATTTATTGCTTTATGAGTTAACTCTTATGCAAGACTTATTGATGCTTGTCTTGAAAGTACTATTCATGAAAAGTCTTTGCTATATGATTCAATTGTTTACTCATTGCATTTACATTGCTTCGAATCGCTGCATTCATTACATGTGCTTACAATAGTATTGATCAGGATTATGATGGCATGTCACTTCAGAAATTATCTTTGTTATCGTTTACCTACTCGGGACGAGTAGGAACTAAGCTTGGGGATGCTGATACGTCTCCAACGTATCGATAATTTCTTATGTTCCATGCTACTTTTATGATGATACTCACATGTTTTATACATACTTTATGTCATATTTATGCATTTTCCGGCACTAACCTATTAACGAGATGCCGAAGAGCCAGTTGCTGTTTCTGCTGTTTTTGGTTTCAGAAATCCTAGTAAGGAAATATTCTCGGAATTGGACGAAATCAACGCCCAGGATCTTATTTTTCCACGAAGCTTCCAGAACACCGGAGGAGATACGAAGTGGGGGCCCTCGTGGCGCCCCATGACCTACCCTTCCGCCTACTTAAGCCTTCGTCGATAATAGTTCCAGTACCGAGAGCCACGATACGGAAAACCTTCCAGAGACGCCGCCGCCGCCAATCCCATCTCGGGAGATTCAGGAGATCGCCTCCGGCACCTTGCCGGAGAGGGGAATCATCTCCCGGAGGACTCTTCACCGCCATGGTCGCCTCCGGAGTGATGTGTGAGTAGTTCACCCCTGGACTATGGGTCCATAGCAGTAGCTAGATGGTTGTCTTCTCCTCTTGTGCTATCATTGTTAGATCTTGTGAGCTGCCTAACATGATCAAGATCATCTATTTGTAATGCTACATGTTGCGTTTGTTGGGATCCGATGAATATGGAATACTATGCTATGTTGATTATCAATCTATCTATGTGTTGTTTATGATCTTGCATGCTCTCCGTTATTAGTAGAGGCTCTGGCCAAGTCATTACTTGTAACTCCAAGAGGGAGTATTTATGCTCGATAGTGGGTTCATGTCTCCATTAAATCTGGGGGAGTGACAGCAACCCCTGAGGTTGTGGATGTGTTGTTGCCACTAGGGATAAAACATCAATGCTATGTCTAAGGATGTATTTGTTGATTACATTACGCACCATACTTAATGCAATTGTCTATTGTTTGCAACTTAATACTGGAGGGGGTTCAGATGATAACCTAAAGGTGGACTTTTTAGGCATAGATGCATGCTGGATAGCGGTCTATGTACTTTGTCGTAATGCCCATGAATTTCACACTACTCATCATAACATGTATGTGCATGGTCATGCCCTCTTTATTTGTCAATTGCCCAACTGTAATTTGTTCACCCAACATGCTATTTATCTTATGGGAGAGACACCACTAGTGAACTGTGGACCCCGGTCCATTCTTTACATCGAATACAATCAACTGCAATACTTGTTCTACTGTTTTCTGCAAACATCATCATCCACACTATACATCTAATCCTTTGTTACAGCAAGCCGGTGAGATTGACAACCTCACTGTCACGTTGGGGCAAAGTAATTTGGTTGTGTTGTGCAGGTTCCACGTTGGCGCCGGAATCCCTGGTGTTGCACCGCACTACACTCCGTCACCAACAACCTTCAACGTGCTTCTTTGCTCCTACTGGTTCGATAAACCTTGGTTTCTTACTGAGGGAAAACTTGTCGTTGTACGCATCACACCTTCCTCTTGGGGTTCCCAACGGACGTGTGCTGTACGCGTATCACATATCATGATGATTAAAGTGAGATTCAATCGGGCATTACGACAAAGTACATAGACCGCTATCCAGCATGCATCTATGCCTAAAAAGTCCACCTTCGGGTTAGCATCCGCACCCCTTCCAGTATTAAGTTGCAAACAACAGACAATTGCATTAAGTATGGTGCGTAATGTAATCAACACAAATATCCTTAGACAAAGCATTGATGTTTTATCCCTAGTGGCAACAGCACATCCACAACCTTAGAACTTTATGTCACTGTCCCAGATTTAATGGAGGCATGAACCCACTATCGAGCATAAATACTCCCTCTTGGAGTTACAAGTATCAACTTGGCCAGAGCCTCTACTAGCAACGGAGAGCATGCAAGATCATAAAAACACATATATGATAGATTGATAATCAACATAACATAGTATTCCATATTCATCGGATCCCAACAAACACAACATGTAGCATTACAAATAGATGATCTTGATCATGATAGGCAGCTCACAAGATCTAACATGATAGCACAAGAGGAGAAGACAACCATCTAGCTACTGCTATGGACCCATAGTCCAGAGGTGAACTACTCACACATCGATCCGGAGGCGATCATGGCGATGAAGAGTCCTCCGGGAGATGATTCCCCTCTCCGGCAGGGTGCTGGAGGCGATCTCCTGAATCCCCCGAGATGGGATTGGCGGCGGTGGCGTCTCTGGAAGGTTTTCCGTATCGTGGCTCTCGGTACTGGGGTTTTCGCGACGAAGGCTTTAAGTAGGCGGAAGGGTAGGGTTGGAGGTGTCACGAGGGCCCCACACGCCAAGGCGGCGCAGGCCCCCCTTAGGCCGCGCGGCCCTAGTGTGGCGGCGCCTCGTCGCCCCACTTCGTGACTCCTTCGGTCTTCTGGAAGCTTCGTGGAAAAATAAGATCCTGGGCATTGATTTCGTCCAATTCCGAGAATATTTCCTTTGTAGGATTTCTGAAACCAAAAACAGCAGAAAACAGCAACTGGCTCTTCGGCATCTCGTCAATAGGTTAGTGCCGGAAAATGCATAATAATGACATAAAGTGTGTATAAAACATGTGAGTATCATCATAAAAGTAGCATGGAACATAAGAAATTATAGATACGTTTGAGACGTATCAAGCATCCCTAAGCTTAGTTCCTACTCTCCCTCGAGTTGGTAAACGATAACAAGGATAATTTCTGAAGTGACATGCTATCATAATCTTGATCAATACAATTGTAAAGCATATGAGCTGGTAAAGACAATGAATAAACAACTGAATCATATAGCAAAGACTTTTCATGAATAGTACTTTCAAGACAAGCATCAATAAGACTTGCATAGGAGTTAACTCATAAAGCAATAGATTCTTAGTAGAAAGTTTTGAAGCAATGATACATCTCCAACGTATCGATAATTTCTTATGTTCCATGCTACTTTTATGATGATACTCACATGTTTTATATATACTTTATGTCATATTTATGCATTTTCTGGCACTAACCTATTAACGAGATGCCGAAGAGCCAGTTGCTGTTTTCTGCTGTTTTTGGTTTCAGAAATCCTAGTAAGGAAATATTCTCGGAATTGGACGAAATCAACGCCCAGGGGCCTATTTTTCCACGAAGCTTCCAGAAGACCGAGGGAGAAACGAAGTGGGGCCACGGGGCGCCGCCACACTAGGGCGGCGCGGCCTAGAGGGGGCCCGCGCGGCCCTAGCGTGTGGGGCCCCCGTGACTCCTCCGACTCCGCCCTTCCGCCTACTTAAAGCCTTCGTCGCGAAACACCCAGTACCGAGAGCCACGATACGGAAAACCTTCCAGAGACACCGCCGCCGCCAATCCCATCTCGGGGGACTCAGGAGATCGCCTCCGGCACCCTGCCGGAGAGGGGAATCATCTCCCGGAGGACTCTTCACCGCCATGGTCGCCTCCGGAGTGATGTGTGAGTAGTTCACCCCTGGACTATGGGTCCATAGCAGTAGCTAGATGGTTGTATTCTCCTCTTGTGCTATCATTGTTAGATCTTGTGAGCTACCTAACATGATCAAGATCATCTATTTGTAATGCTACATGTTGCATTTGTTGGGATCCGATGAATATGGAATATTATGCTATGTTGATTATCAATCTATCTATGTGTTGTTTATGATCTTGCATGCTCTCCGTTATTAGTAGAGGCTCTGGCCAAGTCATTACTTGTAACTCCAAGAGGGAGTATTTATGCTCGATAGTGGGTTCATGCCTCCATTAAACCTGGGACAGTGACAGAAAGCTCTAAGGTTATGGATGTGCTGTTGCCACTAGGGATAAAACATCAATGCTATATCTAAGGATGTATTTGTTGATTACATTACGCACCATACTTAATGCAATTGTCTGTTGTTTGCAACTTAATACTGGAGGGGGTTCGGATGATAACCTGAAGGTGGACTTTTTAGGCATAGATGCATGCTGGATAGCGGTCTATGTACTTTGTCGTAATACCCAATTGAATTCCACAATACTCATCATACATGTATGTGCATGGTCATGCCCTCTTTATTTGTCAATTGCCCAACTGTAATTTGTTCACCCAACATGCTATTTATCTTATGGGAGAGACACCACTAGTGAACTGTGGACCCCGGTCCATTCTTTTACATCAAATACAATCTACTGCAATACTTGTTCTGCTGTTTTCTGCAAACATCATCATCCACACTATACATATAATCCTTTGTTACAGCAAGCCGGTGAGATTGACAACCTCACTGTCACGTTGGGGCAAAGTAATTTGGTTGTGTTGTGCAGGTTCCACGTTGGCGCCGGAATCCCTAGTGTTGCGCCGCACTACACTCCGTCACCAACAACCTTCAACGTGCTTCTTGGCTCCTACTGGTTCGATAAACCTTGGTTTCTTACTAAGGGAAACTTGCTGCTGTACGCATCACACCTTCCACTTGGGGTTCCCAACGGGCGTGTGCTTTACGCGTCATCAAGCTAATTTCTGGCGCCGTTGCCGGGGAGATCAAGACACGCTGCAAGGGGAGTCTCCACCTCCAATCTCTTTACTTTGTTTTTGTCTTGCTTTACTTTACTTTTATTTACTACTTTGTTTGCTGCACTAAAACAAAACACAAAAAAATTAGTTGCTAGTTTTACTTTATTTACTATCTTGTTTCCATATTAAAAACACAAGAAAATTAGTTACTTGCATTTACTTTATCTAGTTTACTTTATTTACTATTGCTAGAATGAGTAATCCTGAAGTTGAAGTTCGTTCGTTTAAGCAACAAGGGGGAGAATGTTTAAAAGATGCTTGTTATAGAATTAGTGATGCTCATAATATGTGCACTAAGAAACACTCCACTATTATCCTACTCAGGAATTTTTATGTTGGTATCTCTAGCTGGAATAGGTATGTTCTTGATACTCTTGCGGGAGGTAATTTCCTAGGCACTCCTGCTTTAGAAGCTAGTTGTATTATTGAGATTCTAGTTGGAATACCACATGTTAATGAAGTTAAAATTGAAATCTCTCTTGAAGATGTCATGAAAAAGTTGGAGACCATAGAGCAAAATCTTCCAAGCATTGAGACTAAATTGGATATATTACTTAATAGCACTGATAAACTTGATAAATCTCTAGGTGGAATTAATAAGAGAATTGCCATCTTAGAAACCTGTGCTACTCATGATAATCAAACCCATAGGATTAGTGAACTTGAAGAAGCTATGGGAACCTTGGGTTCAACTTTTTCTTCTCTTAAGTTTAAGGAGAAAGCTTATGTGGGTAAGAAGCAAAAGTTCATGTATGTCTCTAAGGTGCCTAAGCCAAAAAACTATTATAGGCCTAAAATTGACAAAGCTCTTAATACCACTATAGATAATGGAGCATCCAATACTTCGTCTCCTGATAATACTTGATACACACTTTCTGCGCCTAGCTGAAAGGCGTTAAAGAAAAGCGCTTATGGGAGACAACCCATGATTTTACTACAGTACTTTTGTTTTATATTTGAGTCTTGGAAGTTGTTACTACTGTAGCAACCTCTCCTTATCTTAATTTTGTTGCATTGTTGTGCCAAGTAAAGTCTTTGATAGTAGAGTTGATACTAGATTTGGATTGCTGCGCAGTAACAGATTTCTTACTGTCACGAATTTAAGTCGCCCCGTCTGTAGGTAACTCAGAAAATTATGCCAATTTACGTGTGTGATCCTCAGATATGTACACAACTTTCATTCAATTTGAGAATTTTCATCTGAGCAAGTTTAGTGCCCCAGAAAAATACGTCTTTACGTACTGTTCTGTTTTGACAGATTCTGCCTTTTATTTCGCATTGCTTGTTTTGCTATGTTTGATGGATTTTTCTATTCCATTAACTTTCAGTAGCTTTGTGCAATGTCCAGAAGTGTTAAGAATGATTGTGTCACCTCTGAATATGTGAATTTTTGATTATGCACTAACCCTCTAATGAGTTGTTTTGAGTTTGGTGTGGAGGAAGTTTTCAAGGATCAGGAGAGGAGGATGATACAATATGATCAAGGAGAGTGAAAGCTCTAAGCTTGGGGATGCCCCGGTGGTTCATCCCTGCATATTTCAAGAAGACTCAAGCGTCTAAGCTTGGGGATGCCCAAGGCATCCCCTTCTTCATCGACAACATTATCAGGTTCCTCTAGTGAAACTATATTTTTATTCCATCACATCTTATGTGCTTTACTTGGAGCGTCTGTATGTTTTTGTTTTTGTTTTGTTTGAATAAAGTTGGATCCTAGCATTCATTGTGTGGGAGAGAGACACGCTCCGCTGTTGCATATGGACAAATACGTCCTTGGCTTTACTCATAATATTCATGGCGAAGGTTGAACTGCTTCGTTAAATTGTTATATGGTTGGAAACGGGAAATGCTACATGTGGTAATTGGTATAATATCTTGAATAATGTGATACTTGGTAATTGTTGTGCTCATATTTAAGCTCTTGCATCATATACCGTGCACCTATTAATGAAGAAATACATAGAGCTTGCTAAAATTTGGTTTGCATAATTGGTCTCTCTAAGGTCTAGATATTTTCTAGTAAGGGTCGAACAACAAGGAAGACGGTGTAGAGTCTTATAATGCTTACAATATGTCTTTTATGTGAGTTTTGCTGTACCGGTTCATACTTGTGTTTGCTTTAAACAACCTTGCTAGCCTAAACCTTGTATTGAGAGGGATTACTTCTCATGCATCCAAAATCCTTGAGCCAAACACTATGCCACTTGTGTCCACCATACCTACCTACTACATGGTATTTCTCCGCCATTCCAAAGTAAATTGCTTAAGTGCTACCTTTAAAATTTCCATTCTTTATCTTTGCAATATATAGCTCATGGGACAAATAGCCTAAAAACTATTGTGGTATTGAATATGTACTTATGTGTCTTATTTCTTAATAAGTTGCTTGTTGAGCGATAACCATGTTCCTGGGGACGCCATCAACTATTTCTTTGTTGAATATCATGTGAGTTGCTATGCATGTTCGTCTTGTCTGAAGTAAGGGTGATTTATCATGATCAAATGGTTTGAGTATGCATATTGTTAGAGAAGAACATTGGGCCGCTAACTAAAGCCATGATTCATTTTGGAAGTTTCAGTTTGGACAACAAACCTCAATCTCTTATGAGAATATTATCTATTATTGAATGCTTATGCATTAAAGAGGGGTCCATTATCTGTTGTCTATGTTGTCCCGGTATGGATGTCTAAGTTGAGAATAATCAAAAGCGAGAAATCCAATGCGAGCTTTCTCCTTAGACCTTTGTACAGGCGGCATAGAGGTACCCCTTTGTGACACTTGGTTGAAACATATGCTATGCAATGATAATCCATGTAAATCCAAGCTAATTAGGACAAGGTGCGGGCTCTATTGCTATACTATGCATGAGGCTTGCAACTTGTAGGATATAATTTACATGATACATATGCTTTATTACTACCGTTGACAAAATTGTTTCTTGTTTTCAAAATAAAAGCTCTAGCACAAATATAGCAATCAATGCTTCCCTCTGCGAAGGGCCTTTCTTCTACTTTTATGTTGATTCAGTTCACCCATTCCCTTCTATCTCAAGAAGCAAACACTTGTGTTAACTGTGCATTGATTCCTACATACTTGCATATTGCACCTGTTATATTACTTTATGCTGACAATATCCATGAGATATACATGTTATAAGTTGAAAGCAACCACCGAAACTTAATCTTCCTTTGTGTTGCTTCAATGCCTTTACTATGAATTTATTGCTTTATGAGTTAACTCTTATGCAAGACTTATTGATGCTTGTCTTGAAAGTAATATTCATGAAAAGTCTTTGCTATATGATTCAATTGTTTACTCATTGCATTTACATTGCTTCGAATCGCTGCATTCATTACATGTGCTTACAATAGTATTGATCAAGATTATGATGGTATGTCACTTCAGAAATTATCTTTGTTATCGTTTACCTACTCGGGACGAGTAGGAACTAAGCTTGGGGATGCTGATACGTCTCCAACGTATCGATAATTTCTTATGTTCCATGCTACTTTTATGATGATACTCACATGTTTTATATATACTTTATGTCATATTTATGCATTTTCCGGCACTAACCTATTAACGAGATGCCGAAGAGCCGATTCTTTGTTTCTGCTGTTTTTGGTTTCAGAAATCCTAGTAAGGAAATATTCTCGGAATTGGACGAAATCAACGCCCAGGGGCCTATTTTTCCACGAAGCTTCCAGAAGACCGAGGGAGAAACGAAGTGGGGCCACGGGGCACCGCCACACTAGGGCGGCGCGGCCTAGAGGGGGCCCGCGCGGCCCTAGCGTGTGGGGCCCCCGTGACTCCTCCGACTCCGCCCTTCCGCCTACTTAAAGCCTTCGTCGTGAAACACCCAGTACCGAGAGCCACGATACGGAAAACCTTCCAGAGACGCCACCGCCGCCAATCCCATCTCGGGGGATTCAGGAGATCGCCTCCGGCATCCTGCCGGAGAGGGGAATCATCTCCCGGAGGACTCTTCACCGCCATGGTCGCCTCCGGAGTGATGTGTGAGTAGTTCACCCCTGGACTATGGGTCCATAGCAGTAGCTAGATGGTTGTCTTCTCCTCTTGTGCTATCATTGTTAGATCTTGTGAGCTACCTAACATGATCAACATCATCTATCTGTAATGCTACATGTTGCGTTTGTTGGGATCCGATGAATATGGAATATTATGCTATGTTGATTATCAATCTATCTATGTGTTGTTTATGATCTTGCATGCTCTCCGTTATTAGTAGAGGCTCTGGCCAAGTCATTACTTGTAACTCCAAGAGGGAGTATTTATGCTCGATAGTGGGTTCATGCCTCCATTAAACCTGGGACAGTGACAGAAAGTTCTAAGGTTGTGGATGTACTGTTGCCACTAGGGATAAAACATCAATGCTATATCTAAGGATGTATTTGTTGATTACATTACGCACCATACTTAATGCAATTGTCTGTTGTTTGCAACTTAATACTGGAGGGGGTTCGGATGAAACCTGAAGGTGGACTTTTTAGGCATAGATGCATGCTGGATAGCGGTCTATGTACTTTGTCGTAATGCCCAATTGAATTCCACAATACTCATCATAACATGTATGTGCATGGTCATGCCCTCTTTATTTGTCAATTGCCCAACTGTAATTTGTTCACCCAACATGCTATTTATCTTATGGGAGAGACACCACTAGTGAACTGTGGACCCCGGTCCATTCTTTTACATCGAATACAATCTACTGCAATACTTGTTCTACTGTTTTCTGCAAACATCATCATCCACACTATACATCTAATCCTTTGTTACAGCAAGCCGGTGAGATTGACAACCTCACTGTCACGTTGGGGCAAAGTAATTTGGTTGTGTTGTGCAGGTTCCACGTTGGCGCCGGAATCCCTGGTGTTGCGCCGCACTACACTCCGTCACCAACAACCTTCAACGTGCTTCTTGGCTCCTACTGGTTCGATAAACCTTGGTTTCTTACTGAGGGAAACTTGCTGCTGTACGCATCACACCTTCCACTTGGGGTTCCCAACGTGCGTGTGCTTTACGCGTCATCAAGCAACACAAAGGAAGATATAAGTTTCAGCAGTTGCTTTCAACTTCAACATGTTTATCTCATGGATAATTGTCAACACAAAGTAATATGATGAATGCAAATAAGCAAGTATGTAGGAATCAATGCACACGGTTGACACAAGTGTTTGCTTCTAAGATAGAAAGAAATAGGTAAACTGACTCAACATAAAAGTAAAAGAAAGGCCCTTCGCAGAGGGAAGCAGGGATAAAATCATGTGCTAGAGCTTTTCAAGTTTTGAAATCATATAGAGAGCATAAAAGTAAAGTTTTGAGAGGTGTTTGTTGTTGTCAACGAAAGGTAGTGGACACTCTAACCCCCTTGCCAAACAGACTTTCAAAGAGCGGCTCCCATGAAGGGCGTTATCTCTACCAGCAAGGTAGATCATCCCTCTTCTCTTTTGTTTACACATGTACTTTAGTGTAGTTTATTTTTATTTTGGGTGACACTCCTTCCAACCTTTGCTTTCACAAGCCATGGCTAACCGAATCCTCGGGTGCCTTCCAACAATCACATACCATGAAGGAGTGTCTATTTATTTTAGTTTTATTTAGAGATGACACTCCTCCCCACATTTGCTTTCTCAAGCCATGGCTAACCGAGTCCTCGGGTGCCTTCCAACCTTTCACATACCATGGAGGAGTGTCTATTTGCAAAATTAAGTTGCTTACTGATGAATCAGAGCAAAACATGTGGAGAGAATTATTAATGAAGGTTAATTAATTGGGGCTGGGAACCCTGTTGCCGGCTCTTTTTGCAAAATTATTGGATAAGCGGATGAAGCCACTAGTCCATTGGTGAAAGCTGCCCAACAAGATTGAAAGATAAAACACCACATACTTCCTCATGAGCTATAAAACATTGACACGAATAAGAGATAATAAATTTTGAATTGTTTAAAGGTAGCACATGAAGTATTTACTTGGAATGGCAGAGAAATACCATGTAGTAGGTAGGTATGGTGGACAGAAATGGCATAGTTTTTGGCTCAAGGATTTTGGATGCATGATACGTCTCCGACGTATCGATAATTTCTTATGTTCCATGCCACATTATTGATGATATCTACATGTTTTATGCACACTTTATGTCATTTTTATGCGTTTTCTGGAACTAACCTATTGACGAGATGCCGAAGGGCCAGTTGCTGTTTTCTGCTGTTTTTGGTTTCAGAAATCCTAGTAAGGAAATATTCTCGGAATCGGACGAAATCAACGCCCAGCATCTTAGAATCCTCGGGAGCTTCCAGAACACCCGAGAGTCGCCAGAGAGGACCCACAGGGGGCCCACACATGGTGGCGGCGCGGCCCAGGAGGGGGGCGCGCCGCCCTAGTGTCTGGTGGCCCCAGACCCCTTCTGACGCCTCCTCTTCGCCTATAAGAAGCCCCTCGACCTAAAACTTCGATACGGAAAAGCCACGGTACGAGAAACCTTCCAGAGCCACCGCCATCGCGAAGCCAATATCTGGGGGACAGGAGTCTCTGTTCCGGCACGCCGCCGGGACGGGGAAGTGCCCCCGGAAGGCTTCTTCATCGACACCACCGCCATCTTCATCACCGCTGCTGTCTCCCATGAGGAGGGAGTAGTTCTCCATCGAGGCTCGGGGCTGTATCGGTAGCTATGTGGTTCATCTCTCTCCCTATGTACTTCAATACAATAATCTCATGAGCTGCCTTACATGATTGAGATTCATATGATGATGCTTGTAATCTAGATGTCATTATGCTAGTCAAGTGGGTTTTACTTATGTGATCTCCGGAGACTCCTTGTCCCACGTGTGTAAAGGTGACAGTGTGTGCACCGTGTGGGTCTCTTAGGCTATATTTCACAGAATACTTATTCACTGTTATCTCTTTATGATTGCAATGTGTTTTGTATCACAATTTATCTGTGTGCTACTCTAGTGATGTTATTAAAGTAGTTTATTCCTCCTGCACGGTGTAATGGTGACAGTGTGTGCATCGTGTAGTACTTGGCGTAGGCTATGATTGTGATCTCTTGTAGATTATGAAGTTAACTATTGCTATGATAGTATTGATGTGATCTATGCCTCCTTTCGTAGCGTGAAGGTGACAGTGTGCATGCTATGTTAGTACTTGGTTTGGTTATGTTGATCTGTTGTGCACTCTAAGGTTATTTAAATATGAACATCGAATATTGTGGAGCTTGTTAACTCCGGCATTGAGGGTTCGTGTAATCCTACACAGTTAGTGGTGTTCATCATCCAACAAGAGAGTGTAGAGTCTAGTATCTATCTATTTATTCTGTTATGTGATCAATGTTGAGAGTGTCCACTAGTGAAAGTATGATCCCTAGGCCTTGTTTCCAAATACTGCTATCGCTGCTTGTTTACTGTTCTACTGCAGTTGTACTGTCTGCAATATTACCACCATCAACTACACGCCAGTCCTGGACAGCAAAGCACTTTTCTGGTGCCGTTGCTACTGCTCATATATATTCATACAACCTGTATTTCACTATCTCTTCGCCGAACTAGTGCACCTATTAGGTGTGTTGGGGACACAAGAGACTTCTTGCTTTGTGGTTGCAGGGTTGCATGAGAGGGATATCTTTGACCTCTTCCTCCCTGAGTTCGATAAACCTTGGGTGATCCACTTAAGGGAAACTTGCTGCTGTTCTACAAACCTCTGCTCTTGGAGGCCCAACACTGTCTACAAGAATAGAAGCTCCCGTAGACATCAAGCACTTTTCTGGCGCCGTTGCCGGGGAGGAAAGGTAAAAGGCACTCATACTTCGGTTCCAGGTAACAGTACTTTTCTGGCGCCATTGTGTGTGTGCTCGAAGCTATTTCCTTTAGATCCTGCAATTGCATCTTTTTGTTTCTTGTTTACACTAGTAAGGCATAATGGACAACAATGAGCTTCTTATTCTATTTCCTGAGTTAAGACATGGATGGTTTGATCCGAAAATTAAAAAACCCATGGAACATATTAGTATGAACACTTTGAACACCATTGTTGCTAATGATATGGAAAATTCTAAGCTTGGGGAAGCTGGTTTTGATGAGCATGATCTTTTTAGTCCCCCGGGCATTGAGGAGGAAATTTACTTTGATGATACTTTGCCTCCTATTTATGATGATTATAATGATAGTAGCCTTTTGTTACCGCCTGTTATGGAGGATGAATTTAATTATGATTACAATATGCCTCCTATATTTGATGATGAGAATAATAATGCTAGCTACTTTGTTGAATTTACTCCCACTACAACTAATAAAATTGATTATGCTTATGTTGGGAGTAGCAATAATTTTATGCATGAGACTCATGATAAGAATGCTTTATGTGATAGTTATATTGTTGAGTTTGCTCATGATGCTACTGGACATTATTATGAGAGAGGAAAATATGGTTGTAGAAATTTTCATGTTACTAAAACACCTCTCTATGTGCTGAAAATCTTGAAGCTGCACTTGTTTTATCTTCCTATGCTTGTTACTTTGCTCTTCATGAACTTGTTTATTTACAAGATTCCTATGCATAGGAAGCATGTTAGACTTAAATGTGCTTTGAATTTGCCTCTGGATGCTCTCTTTTGCTTCAACTACTATTTCTTGCGAGTGCATCATTAAAACTGCTGAGCCCATCTTAATGGCTATAAAGAAAGAACTTCTTGGGAGATAACCCATGTGTTTATTTTGCTACAGTAATTTTGTTTTATATTTGTGTCTTGGAAGTTGTTACTACTGTAGCAACCTCTCCTTATCTTAGTTTTATTGCATTGTTGTGCCAAGTAAAGTCTTTGATAGTAAGGTTCATACTAGATTTGGATTACTGCACAGAAACAGATTTCTTGCTGTCACGAATCTGGGCCTAATTCTCTGTAGGTAACTCAGAAAATTATGTCAATTTACGTGAGTGATCCTCAGATACGTACGCAACTTTCATTCAATTTGAGCATTTTCATTTGAGCAAGTCTGGTGCCTCAATAAAATTCGTCTTTACGGACTGTTCTATTTTGACAGATTCTGCCTTTTATTTTGCATTGCCTCTTTTGCTATGTTGGATGGATTTCTTTGTTCCATTAACTTCCAGTAGCTTTGTGCAATGTCCATAAGTGTTAAGAATGATTGTGTCACCTCTGAACATGTGAATTTTTGATTATGCACTAACCCTCTAATGAGTTGTTTTGAGTTTGGTGTGGAGGAAGTTTTCAAGGGTCAAGAGAGGAGAATGATACAATATGATCAAGGAGAGTGAAAGCTCTAAGCTTGGGGATGCCCCGGTGGTTCATCCCTGCATATTTCAAGAAGACTCAAGCGTCTAAGCTTGGGGATGTCCAAGGCATCCCCTTCTTCATCGACAAATTATCAGGTTCCTCCCTTGAAACTATATTTTTATTCGGTCACATCTTATGTACTTTACTTGGAGCATCTGTATGCTTTTGTTTTTGTTTTTGTTTGAATAAATGCTTGTGTGGGAGAGAGACACGCTCCGCTGGTTCATATGAACACATGTGTTCTTAGCTTTTAATTTTCATGGCAAAGGTTGAAACTGCTTCGTTAATTGTTATATGGTTGGAATTGGAAAATGATACATGTAGTAATTGCTAAAATGTCTTGGATAGTGTGATACTTGGCAATTGTTGTGCTCATGTTTAAGCTCTTGCATCATATACTTTGCACCTATTAATGAAGAAATACATAGAGCATGCTAAAATTTGGTTTGCATAATTGGTCTCTCTAAGGTCTAGATAATTTCTAGTAAGAGTTTGAACAACAAGGAAGACGGTGTAGAGTCTTATAATGTTTACAATATGTCTTTATGTGAGTTTTGCTGCACCGGTTCATCCTTGTGTTTGTTTCAAATAACCTTGCTAGCCTAATCCTTGTATCGAGAGGGAATACTTCTCATGCATCCAAAATCCTTGAGCCAACCACTATGCCATTTGTGTCCACCATACCTACCTACTACATGGTATTTCTCCGCCATTCCAAAGTAAATTGCTTGAGTGCTACCTTTAAAATTTCCATTCTTCACCTTTACAATATATAGCTCATGGGACAAATAGCCTAAAAACTATTGTGGTATTGAATATGTACTTATGCACTTTATCTCTTATTAAGTTGCTTGTTGTGCGATAACCATGTTCCTGGGGATGCCATCAACTACTCTTTGTTGAATATCATGTGAGTTGCTATGCATGTTCGTCTTGTCTAAAGTAAGGGAGATTTACCACTAAAATGGTTAGAGCATACATAATGTTAGAGAAGAACATTGGGCCGCTAACTAAAACCATGATCCATGGTGGAAGTTTCAGTTTTGGACAAATATCCTCAATCTCATATGAGAAAATTAATTGTTGCTACATGCTTATGCATAAAAGAGGAGTCCATTATCTGTTGTCTATGTTGTCCCGGTATGGATGTCTAAGTTGAGAATAATCAATAGCGAGAAATCCAATGCGAGCTTTCTCCTTAGACCTTTGTACAGGCGGCATAGAGGTACCCCTTTGTGACACTTGGTTAAAACATGTGCATTGCGATGATAATCCAGGTAATCCGAGCTAATTAGGACAAGGTGCGGGCACTATTAGTATACTATGCATGAGGCTTGCAACTTGTAGGATATAATTTACATAACACATATGCTTTATTACTACCGTTGACAAAATTGTTTCTTGTTTTCAAAATCAAAGCTCTAGCACAAATATAGCAATCGATGCTTTCCTCTTTGAAGGACCTTTATTTTACTTTTATGTTGAGTCAGTTCACCTATCTCTCTCCACCTCAAGAAGCAAACACTTGTGTGAACTGTGCATTGATTCCTACATACTTGCATATTGCACTTGTTATATTACTTTACATTGACAACTATCCATGAGATATACATGTTACAAGTTGAAAGCAACCGCTGAAACTTAATCTTCCTTTGTGTTGCTTCAATACCTTTACTTTGAATTATTGCTTTATGAGTTAACTCTTATGCAAGACTTATTGATGCTTGTCTTGAAGTACTATTCATGAAAAGTCTTTTGCTTTATGATTCATTTGTTTACTCATGTCATTTACATTGTTTGGATCGCTGCATTCATTACATATGCTTACAATAGTATGATCGAGGTTATGATGGCATGTCACTCCAGAAATTATCTTTGTTATCGTTTACCTGCTCGGGACGAGCAGAAACTAAGCTTGGGGATGCTGATACGTCTCCGACATATCGATAATTTCTTATGTTCCATGCCACATTATTGATGATATCTACATGTTTTATGCACACTTTATGTCATTTTTATGCATTTTCCGGAACTAACCTATTGACGAGATGCCGAAGGGCCAGTTGCTGTTTTCTGCTGTTTTTGGTTTCAGAAATCCTAGTAAGGAAATATTCTCGGAATCGGACGAAATCAACGCCCAGCATCTTAGAATCCCCGGGAGCTTCCAGAACACCCGAGAGCCGCCAGAGAGGACCCACAGGGGGCCCACACATGGTGGCGGCGCGGCCCAGGAGGGGGGCGCGCCGCCCTAGTGTCTGGTGGCCCCAGACCCCTTCTGACGCTGCCTCTTCGCCTATAAGAAGCCCCTCGACCTAAAACTTTGATACAGAAAAGCCATGGTACGAGAAACCTTCCAGAGCCGCCGCCATCGCGAAGCCAAGATCTGGGGGACAGGAGTCTCTGTTCCGGCACGCCGCCGGGGCGGGGAAGTGCCCCCGGAAGGCTTCTCCATCGACACCACCGCCATCTTCATCACCGCTGCTGTCTCCCATGAGGAGGGAGTAGTTCTCCATCGAGGCTCGGGGCTGTACCGGTAGCTATGTGGTTCATCTCTCTCCCTATGTACTTCAATACAATAATCTCATGAGCTGCCTTACATGATTGAGATTCATATGATGATGCTTGTAATCTAGATGTCATTATGCTAGTCAAGTGGGTTTTACTTATATGATCTCCGGAGACTCCTTGTCCCACGTGTGTAAAGGTGACAGTGTGTGCACCGTGTGGGTCTCTTAGGCTATATTTCACAGAATACTTATTCACTGTTATGAATGGCATAGTGAAGTGCTTATTTATATCTCTTTATGATTGCAATGTGTTTTGTATCACAATTTATCTGTGTGCTACTCTAGTGATGTTATTAAAGTAGTTTATTCCTCCTGCACGGTGTAATGGTGACAGTGTGTGCATCGTGTAGTACTTGGCGTAGGCTATGATTGTGATCTCTTGTAGATTATGAAGTTAACTATTGCTATGATAGTATTGATGTGATCTATGCCTCCTTTCGTAGCGTGAAGGTGACAGTGTGCATGCTATGTTAGTACTTGGTTTGGTTATGTTGATCTGTTGTGCACTCTAAGGTTATTTAAATATGAACATCGAATATTGCGGAGCTTGTTAACTCCTGCATTGAGGGTTCGTGTAATCCTACACAGTTAGTGGTGTTCATCATCCAACAAGAGAGTGTAGAGTCTAGCATCTATCTATTTATTCTGTTATGTGATCAATGTTGAGAGTGTCCACTAGTGAAAGTATGATCCCTAGGCCTTGTTTCCAAATACTGCTATCGCTGCTTGTTTACTGTTCTACTGCATTTGTACTGTCTGCAATATTACCACCATCAACTACACGCCAGTCCTGGACAGCAAAGCACTTTTCTGGTGCTGTTGCTACTGCTCATATATATTCATACCACCTATATTTCACTATCTCTTCGCCGAACTAGTGCACCTATTAGGTGTGTTGGGGACACAAGAGACTTCTTGCTTTGTGGTTGCAGGGTTGCATGAGAGGGATATCTTTGACCTCTTCCTCCCTGAGTTCGATAAACCTTGGGTGATCCACTTAAGGGAAACTTGCTGCTGTTCTACAAACCTCTGCTCTTGGAGGCCCAACACTGTCTACAAGAATAGAAGCTCCCGTAGACATCAATGCACAAGAAGTATTCCCTTTCAATACAAGGCTTAGGCTAGCAAGGTTATTTGAAGCAAACACAAGTATGAACCGGTACATCAAAACTTACATACGAACATATTGCAAGCATTATAAGACTCTACACTGTCTTCCTTGTTGTTCAAACCCTCACCAGAAAATATCTAGACTTTAGAGAGACCAATCATGCAAACCAAATGTCAACAAGCTCTACATCATTTCTTCATTAATAGGTGCAAAGTACATGATGCAAGAGTTTAAACATGATCTATATGAGCACAACAATTGCCAAGTATCAAATTATTCAAGAGATTACACCAATTACCACATGTAGCATTTTATGTTTCCAACCATATAACAATGAACGAAGCAGTTTCAACCTTTGCCATGAACATTAAGAGTAAAGCTAAGAACACATGTGTTCATATGCAACAGCGGAGCGTGTCTCTCTCCCACACAAAGAATGCTACGATCCGATTTTATTCAAACAAAAAAAAACAGGAACATAAAGACGCTCCAAGTAAAGCACATAAGATGTGACGGAATAAAAATATAGTTTCACTAGAGGTGACCTGATAAGTTGTCGATGAAGAAGGGGATGCCTTGGGCATCCCCAAGCTTAGATGCTTGAGTCTTCTTGAAATATGCAGGGATGAACCACGGGGGCATCCCCAAGCTTAGAGTTTTCACTCTCCTTGATCATATTGTATCATCCTCCTCTCTTGATCCTTGAAAACTTCCTCCACACCAAACTCAAAACAAACTCATTAGAGGGTTAGTGCATAACCAAAAATTCACATATTCAGAGGTGACTGATGTCTACGGGAGCTTCTATTCTTGTAGACAGTGTTGGGCCTCCAAGAGCAGAGGTTTGTAGAACAGCAGCAAGTTTCCCTTAAGTGGATCACCCAAGGTTTATCGAACTCAGGGAGGAAGAGGTCAAAGATATCCCTCTCAAGCAACCCTGCGATCACAATGCAAGAAGTCTCTTGTGTCCCCAACACACCAAATACACTTGTCAGATGTATAGGTGCACTAGTTCGGCGAAGAGATAGTGAGATGCAAGTAATATGGATGAGTATGAGTGGTAATAGCAATCTGAATAAAATATGGCAGCGAGTAAACATGCAACAAAACAGTAAACAAACGGAGATTCAATGCTTGGAAGCAAGGCCCAGGGATCATACTTTCACTAGTGGACACTCTCAACATTGATCACATAACAGAATAAATAAATAGATGCTAGACTCTACACTCTCTTGTTGGATGATGAACACCACTAACTGTGTAGGATTACACGAACCCTCAATGCCGGAGTTAACAAGCTCCACAATATTCAATGTTCATATTTAAATAACCTTAGAGTGCACGGCAGATCAACACAACTAAACCAAGTACTAACATAGCATGCACACTGTCACCTTCATGCTACGAAAGGAGGAATAGATCACATCAATACTATCATAGCAATAGTTAACTTCATAATCTACAAGAGATCACAATCATAGCCTACACCAAGTACTACACGATGCACACACTGTCACCATTACACCTTGCAGGAGGAATAAACTACTTTAATAACATCACTAGAGTAGCACACAGATAAATTGTGATACAAAACACATTGTAATCATAAAGAGATATAAATAAGCACTTCACTATGCCATTCATAACAGTGAATAAGTATTCTGTGAAATATAGCCTAAGAGACCCACACGGTGCTGTTATCACCAGAATTTGACCGAGTCAGAGGTGGGCCGCGATCAAGATGGGCTTGAAGAATATACATGGAAGAATATACGTGAATCGGCCTTATATGCAAAGTTTGGGCTAGTTTGCCCGTGTATCTGTAATATAGTAGGATACGTGTCGATTAGTTAGAGTTTGGCTCGTGCACGGTTGGGATTATTCCCACGTTAGAAAGTCTACGGACTATTGATGGCGTGTATTTCACACGTTCGTTGGGCAACCCCAAGAGGAAGGTATGATGCGCACAGCAGCAAGTTTTCCCTCAGAAAGAAACCAAGGTTTATCGAACCAGGAGGAGCCAAGAAGCACGTTGAAGGTTGATGGCGGCGGGATGTAGTGCGGCGCAACACCAGGGATTCCGGCGCCAACGTGGAACCTGCACAACACAACCAAAGTACTTTGCCCCAACGAAACAGTGAGGTTGTCAATCTCACCGGCTTGCTGTAACAAAGGATTAACCGTATTGTGTGGAAGATGATTGTTTGCGTAAAACGAGAACAGTATTGCAGTAGATTGTATTTCAGTAAAGAGAATTGGACCGGGGTCCACAGTTCACTAGAGGTGTCTCTCCCATAAGACGAACAGCATGTTGGGTGAACAAATTACAGTTGGGCAATTGACAAATAAAGAGGGCATGACCATGCACATACATATCATGATGAGTATAGTGAGATTTAATTGGGCATTACGACAAAGTACATAGACCGTCATCCAACTGCATCTATGCCTAAAAAGTCCACCTTCAGGTTATCATCCGAACCCCCTCCAGTATTAAGTTGCAAACAACAGACAATTGCATTAAGTATGGTGCGTAATGTAACTAGTGACTACATCCTTGAACATAGCACTAATGTTTTATCCCTAGTGGCAACAGCACATCCGTAACCTTAGTGGTTCTTGTCACTCCTCCAGATTCACAGAGACATGAACCCACTATCGAGCATAAATACTCCCTCTTGGAGTTACTAGCATCAACTTGGCCAGAGCATCTACTAATAACGGAGAGCATGCAAGATCATAAACAACACATAGACATAACTTTGATAATCAACATAACAAGTATTCTCTATTCATCGGATCCCAACAAACGCAACATATAGAATTACAGATAGATGATCTTGATCATGTTAGGCAGCTCACAAGATCCGACAATGATAGCACAATGGGGAGAAGACAACCATCTAGCTACTGCTATGGACCCATAGTCCAGGGGTAGACTACTCACACATCACACCGGAGGCGACCATGGCGGCGTAGAGTCCTCCAGGAGATGATTCCCCTCTCCGGCAGGGTGCCGGAGGCGATCTCCTGGATCCCCCGAGATGGGATCGGCGTTGGCGGCGTCTCTGGAAGGTTTTCCGTATCGTGGCTCTCGATGCTGGGGTTTCGTCACGGAGACTTTTTATAGGCGGAAGGGCAGGTCAAGAGGCGGCACGGGGGCCCCACACCACAGGGCCGCGCGGCCAAGGGGGGGGCCGCACCGCCCTAGGGTGTGGCCCCCTCGTCGCCCCTCTTCGTCTCTCCTTCGGACTTCTGGAAGCTTCGTGGAAAAATAGGCCCCTGGGCTTTGATTTCGTCCAATTCCGAGAATATTTCCTTACTAGGATTTCTGAAACCAAAAACAGCGAAAAACAAAGAATCGGCACTTCGGCATCTTGTTAATAGGTTAGTTCCAGAAAATGCACGAATATGACATAAAGTGTGCATAAAACATGTAGATAACATCAATAATGTGGCATGGAACATAAGAAATTATCGATACGTCGGAGACGTATCAGCATCCCCAAGCTTAGTTCTGCTCGTCCCGAGCAGGTAAAACGATAACACAGATAATTTCTGGAGTGACATGCCATCATAATCTTGATCATACTATTTGTAAAGCATATGTAGTGAATGCAGCGATCAAAACAATGTATATGACATGAGTAAACAAGTGAATCATATAGCAAAGACTTTTCATGAATAGCACTTCAAGACAAGCATCAATAAGTCTTGCATAAGAGTTAACTCATAAAGCAATAATTCAAAGTAGAGATATTGAAGCAACACAAAAGAAGATTAAGTTTCAGCGGTTGCTTTCAACTTGTAACATGTATATCTCATGGATATTGTCAACATAGAGTAATATAATAAGTGCAATAAGCAAGTATGTAGGAATCAATGCACAGTTCACACAAGTGTTTGCTTCTTGAGGTGGAGAGAGATAGGTGAACTGACTCAACATTGAAAGTAAAAGAATGGTCCTCCATAGAGGAAAAGCATCGATTGCTATATTTGTGCTAGAGCTTTGATTTTGAAAACATGAAACAATTTTGTCAACGGTAGTAATAAAGCATATGCATCATGTAAATTATATCTTATAATTGCAAGCCTCATGCATAGCGTACTAATAGTGCCCGCACCTTGTCCTAATTAGCTTGGACTACCGGGTCATCACAATGCATTGTTTTTACCAAGTGTCACAAAGGGGTACCTCTATGCCGCTGTACAAAGGTCTAAGGAGAAAGCTCGCATTGGATTTCTCGCTATTGATTATTCTTCAACTTAGACATCCATACCGGGACAACATAGACAACAGATAATGGACTCCTCTTTTATGCATAAGCATATAACAACAATTAATAATTTTCTCATTTGAGATTTGAGGATTGTTGTCCAAAACTGAAACTTCCACCATGGATCATGGCTTTAGTTAGCGGCCCAATGTTCTTCTCTAACATATGCATGCTTAACCATATGGTGGTAGATCTCTCTTACTTCAGACAAGACGGACATGCATAGCAACTCACATGAAATTCAACAATGAATAGTTGATGGCGTCCCCAGTGAACATGGTTATCGCACAACAAGCAACTTAATAAGAGATAAAGTGCATAATTACATATTCAATACCACAATAGTTTTTAAGCTATTTGTCCCATGAGCTATATATTGCAAAGGTGAATGATGGAATTTTAAAGGTAGCACTCAAGCAATTTACTTTGGAATGGCGGAAAAATACCATGTAGTATAGGTAGGTATGGTGGACACAAATGGCATAGTGGTTGGCTCAAGTATTTTGGATGCATGAGAAGTATTCCCTCTCGATACAAGGTTTAGGCTAGCAAGGCTTATTTGAAACAAACACAAGGATGAACCGGTGCAGCAAAACTCACATAAAAGACATATTGAAAACATTATAAGACTCTACACCGTCTTCCTTGTTGTTCAAACTCAATACTAGAAATTATCTAGACCTTAGAGAAACCAAATATGCAAACCAAATTTTAGCATGCTCTATGTATTTCTTCATTAATGGGTGCAAAGCATATGATGCAAGAGCTTAAACATGAGCACAACAATTGCCAAGTATCACATTACCCAAGACATTTATAGCAATTACTACATGTATCATTTTCCAATTCCAACCATATAACAATTTAACGAAGGAGAAACTTCGCCATGAATACTATGAGTAGAAACCAAGGACATACTTGTCCATATGCTACAGCGGAGCGTGTCTCTCTCCCATAAAGTGAATGCTAGGATCCATTTTATTCAAACAAAACAAAAAACAAAAACAAACCGACGCTCCAAGAAAAACACATAAGATGTGATGGAATAAAAATATAGTTTCAGGGGAGGAACCTGATAATGTTGTCGATGAAGAAGGGGATGCCTTGGGCATCCCCAAGCTTAGACGCTTGAGTCTTCTTGATATATGCAGGGGTGAACCACCGGGTGCATCCCCAAGCTTAGAGCTTTCACTCTCCTTGATCATGTTGCATCATACTCCTCTCTTGATCCTTGAAAACTTCCTCCACACCAAACTCGAAACAACTCATTAGAGGGTTAGTGCACAATATAAATTGACATATTCAGAGGTGACACAATCATTCTTAACACTTCTGGACATTGCATAATGCTACTGGACATTAATGGATCAAAGAAATTCATCCAACATAGCAAAAGAGGCAACGCGAAATAAAAGGCAGAATCTGTCAAAACAGAACAGTTCGTATTGACGAATTTTAAAATGGCACCAGACTTGCTCAAATGAAAATGCTCAAATTGAATGAAAGTTGCGTACATATCTGAGGATCATGCACGTAAATTGGCTTAATTTTCTGAGCTACCTACAGGGAGGTGGACCCAGATTCGTGACAGCAAAGAAATCTGGAACTGTGCAGTAATCCAAATCTAGTACTTACTTTTCTATCAACGGCTTAACTTGGCACAACAAAACACAAAACTAAGATAAGGAGAGGTTGCTACAGTAGTAAACAACTTCCAAGACACAAAATAAAAACAAAGTACTGTAGGTAAAAACATGGGTTGTCTCCCATAAGCGCTTTTCTTTAACGCCTTTCAGCTAGGCGCAGAAAGTGTGTATCAAGTATTATCAAGAGATGGTGCATTGTTATCATGAGCTCCCCCATCCATAGTGGTACTAAGGGCTTTGTCAATTTTAGGCCTATAATAATACTTCTTTGGTCTAGGCACTTTAGAGACATACATAAACTTTTGCTCCTTACCCACATAAGCTCTCTCCTTATATTTAAGAGAAGAAAATGTTGAACCCAAGGTTCCCATAGCTTTTTCAAGTTCGTCAATCCTATTGATTTGATCATCATGGACATCATTAGTTCCTAGGACACTAATTCTTTCATCAATTCCTCCTAAGGATTTATCAAGTTCATCAGTTTTATCAAGTAATATTTCCAATTTAGCTTCAATACTTGGAAAATTTTTCTCTATGGTTTCCAATTTTTTCATAACATCTTCAAGGGAGATTTCAGTTTTAACTTTATCAACAGGGGGTATTCCAAATAAGCTCTCAATAATGCAACTAGCTTCTAATGCAGGAGTACTTAGGAAGTCACCTTTTGCGAGACTATCAAGAACATATCTATTCCAGCTAGAGATACCAACATAAAAATTCCTGAGTAAAATAATGGTGGAGTGCTTCTTAGTGCATCTATTATGAGCATCGCTAATTCTATACCAAGCATCTCTCAAACATTCTCCCCCTCGTTGCTTAAACGTGCGAACTTCAACTTCAGGATTACTCATTTTAGTAGTAGTAAATAAATCAAACTAGATAAAGTAAATGCAAGTAAACTAATTTTTTTTTATGTTTTAGATATAGCAAACAAGATAGCAAATAAAGTAAAACTAGCAACTAATTTTTTTGTATTTTGATTTAGTGCAGTAAACAAAGTAGTAAATAAAACTAAGCAAGACAAAAACAAAGTAAAGAGATTGAGAAGTGGAGACTCCCCTTGCAGCGTGTCTTGATCTCCCCGGCAACGGCGCCAGAAATTTATGCTTGATGGCGTGTATTTCACACGTTCGTTGGGCAACCCCAAGAGGAAGGTATGATGCGCACAGCAGCAAGTTTTCCCTCAGAAAGAAACCAAGGTTTATCGAACCAGGAGGAGCCAAGAAGCACGTTGAAGGTTGATGGCGGCGGGATGTAGTGCGGCGCAACACCAGGGATTCCGGCGCCAACGTGGAACCTGCACAACACAACCAAAGTACTTTGCCCCAACGAAACAGTGAGGTTGTCAATCTCACCGGCTTGCTGTAACAAAGGATTAACCGTATTGTGTGGAAGATGATTGTTTGCAGAAAACAGTAGAACAGTATTGCAGTAGATTGTATTTCAGTAAAGAGAATTGGACCGGGGTCCACAGTTCACTAGAGGTGTCTCTCCCATAAGACGAACAGCATGTTGGGTGAACAAATTACAGTTGGGCAA
The DNA here is from genome assembly GCF_019359855.2 of Lolium perenne. NCBI lineage: Eukaryota > Viridiplantae > Streptophyta > Magnoliopsida > Poales > Poaceae > Lolium > Lolium perenne. Next base: position 265,148,970 of record NC_067245.2, read on the forward strand.
TTGACAAATAAAGAGGGCATGACCATGCACATACATATCATGATGAGTATAGTGAGATTTAATTGGGCATTACGACAAAGTACATAGACCGTCATCCAACTGCATCTATGCCTAAAAAGTCCACCTTCAGGTTATCATCCGAACCCCCTCCAGTATTAAGTTGCAAACAACAGACAATTGCATTAAGTATGGTGCGTAATGTAACTAGTGACTACATCCTTGAACATAGCACTAATGTTTTATCCCTAGTGGCAACAAGACATCCGTAACCTTAGTGGTTCTTGTCACTCCTCCGCATTCACGAGACATGAACCCACTATCGAGCATAAATACTCCCTCTTGGAGTTACTAGCATCAACTTGGCCAGAGCATCTACTAATAACGGAGAGCATGCAAGATCATAAACAACACATAGACATAACTTTGATAATCAACATAACAAGTATTCTCTATTCATCGGATCCCAACAAACGCAACATATAGAATTACAGATAGATGATCTTGATCATGTTAGGCAGCTCACAAGATCCGACAATGATAGCACAATGGGGAGAAGACAACCATCTAGCTACTGCTATGGACCCATAGTCCAGGGGTAGACTACTCACACATCACACCGGAGGCGACCATGGCGGCGTAGAGTCCTCCGGGAGATGATTCCCCTCTCCGGCAGGGTGCCGGAGGCGATCTCCTGGATCCCCCGAGATGGGATCGGCGGCGGCGGCGTCTCTGGAAGGTTTTCCGTATCGTGGCTCTCGGTACTGGGGGTTTCGTCACGGAGACTTTTTATAGGCGGAAGGGCAGGTCAAGAGGCGGCACGGGGGCCCCACACCACAGGGCCGCGCGGCCAAGGGGGGGGCCGCGCCGCCCTAGGGTGTGGCCCCCTCGTCACCCCTCTTCGTCTCTCCTTCGGACTTCTGGAAGCTTCGTGGAAAAATAGGCCCCTGGGCTTTGATTTCGTCCAATTCCGAGAATATTTCCTTACTAGGATTTCTGAAACCAAAAACAGCAGAAAACAAAGAATCGGCACTTCGGCATCTTGTTAATAGGTTAGTTCCAGAAAATGCATGAATATGACATAAAGTGTGCATAAAACATGTAGATAACATCAATAATGTGGCATGGAACATAAGAAATTATCGATACGTCGGAGACGTATCAACTATAAATATGTATCTAGGGTTTATGAAATAAACAACAATCACGTTCACCACAAACCAATCTAGGCGCATCGCCAACTCCCTTGTCTCGAGGGTTTCTTTCGGGTAAGCATCATGCTGCCTAGATCACATCTTGCGATCTAGGCAGTACAAGTTTATTCGCTGTTCATGCGTTGCTCGTACTGAAGCCTTTTTGATGGCGAGCAACGTAGTTATCTTAGATGTGTTAGGGTTAGCATTGTTCATCGTATCATATGCTATCATCGTGCAACCCTTAGACATCTAGCCGCCCTTACGCCTATCTTAGGTGTAAGGGCGGCACCCCGCTTGATCATTATTTAGTAGATCCGATCCGTTATGGTTGCTCCTTGTTCTTCAAGGATTAGTTTAATATCTGCATAGTTAGGCCTTACAAACGGGTTGAAGGATCCAGTGGCGCGTAGGGTGTAGTTTGCTAGCCCTAGACAGGATGTTCCGGGGATCAACCTCGTGTTGGTTTTTAGGACTTGTCTAGGGACGGCTTACGATCACCGTGCGTGGCCGCGAGGCTCAATCACGAGTAGGATGTTCCGATTATGTGGTGAAAACCCTAAATTGTAGTAGATCGTTTTAGCTTTATTTTGATCAAGCAGGACCACCATATATTCGTACACCTCGTGCGAATCATGGGTGGATCGGCTCTCTGAGCCGATTCACAGGACAACCTGAGAGCCGATCGAGGCTCGTATTTAATGTTTACGTGTATGCCATGCAGGAAACTAAGCGAGGCATCTCCATCACCTTCCTGACCAGGTATAGGTCAGGTGGCACGCCCTTGCACCAGCATCGGACGTGCGTACCGAGTCTTTGCGGGCCGTCGCTCGGAGGGACCAGGGCCAGCCGCAGTCCTGGGAGCCTCCCGGCTCTACTGTGTTGCCCGTCGCTGCTCGCCGGTGGGTTTCTGACCGCAACACATTCTGGCACGCCCGGTGGGACGGTCTTCGACATCAACCGCATCGCCATCTACATCTGAGATGGCGGACGGCACCCCAGTCACGTACGAGGATCTGACCGAGGAGCTCAAGAAGAAGTATGACGAGGTCAAAGCGATCCTCGAAGCTGACCTCATCGGCTCTTTTCACAGAACCCGCTCACATGGCATCAGGTGGAAAGGGTTCTCACCTGAAGGCGCGCTCGATGGAGTGGACCTGTCCGCCCCGTCAGAAGAACGCACCAGGTCCCTGCGTCAGGAGATTAACTACATGGTAGCTCACTCGCTGCACCGCCATTCTGAGAGCCTGGTGAACACTTTGGAGCGTGTCGCTCTTCGGGTGATCCAGGAAATCATGAGGCATCAGTACTCTCCGTCAGGACCAGCTCTCGGGACTTACCAAGGAGAGATGCCACTCCAGTCCCGTCCACCGCTGCCATTCGTGTTGGCAGCACCAGAAGTGCCGAGTTCACCGGCATACGTCGTCTACAAGATCGGTGGTGACCCTAGTGACTACCAGTTCTTGCATGAGGCGCCGAAGGAGATCCCTCACGGGTACACGTGCACATACGTGCTGCATCGCAGAATCGGGCACTCACAAACCAGATCGCAACAAGAGGACCTACGGAACAACAGGAGGAACTTCGGGAACAGATCTTGAGAAGCAGACGTGGCTAGCTAAGTATGCCACTCCGACAAACCTCCAGAGCTCAGCTCCTGCAGTTGGCTCAGAGCTGGAAAAGCAAGCATGGCTGGCTAAGTATGCCACTCCGGCGAATCTTCAGAGTTCGACTCCTGCAGCCAGCACCGCGGATCAAATCAGTACCATCCTGAGAGACCAGTTCGGCATGGTGCCGAAGAGGAGGACAATCGGCTATTCCAAGCCGTACCCCAACGAGTACGAGTTGATCCCGCTACCACCCAAATATCGGCTCCCTGATTTCTCCAAGTTTAATGGATCAGATGGTTCCAGCTCCATCGAGCACGTGAGCCGATATTTGGCACAGCTGGGCACGATCTCAGCAGCAGATGAGCTGCGTGTGAGGTTCTTCGCACAGTCCCTCACAGGATCGGCTTTCGGGTGGTATACATCGCTGCCACCAGACTCAATCCGGACGTGGAAGCAGTTGGAAGAGCAGTTCCACATGCAGTATCACTCAGAGGCTTCCGAGGCCGGCATTGCCGATCTAGCACAAGTACGTCAGAAGCGTGGAGAAACTGTGGCAGAATACGTCCAGCGCTTCAGACTTGTTAGGAACCGATGTTATTTGGCTCGTGTGACTGAAAAAGAAGCAGTCGAGTTGGCAGTGGTGGGCCTTGCATCACCAATCAAGGACATGGCCTCCCAAGCAGACTACCCTTCACTGGCACACATGGTTCAGAAACTGTCGTTATATGAACAGCGCCACCCAGACTTGTACCAGGACAAATTCAAGCGTGCGGTAGTCCTGGTTGAGGCAGATGAAGACGAAGGCTCTGCGGGAGATCAAGAGGTAGCAGTGGCTGAATGGACTCGGGGGGCAACCCCCGTGTCCTGCAAATGGGTTAAGCCACCATGTCCGCCCAGAGGGTTTGATTTTGACGTGACTAAAACTGAGCAAATCTTCGACCTCTTACTCAAGGAGAAGCAGCTGAAGATACCTGAAGGCCTCAAAATCCCCACGGTACAGGAGCTGAACGGAAAGCCATACTGCAAATGGCATAACTCGTTCTCCCATACCACCAACGACTGCAGGGTGTGGCGTCAGTAGATCCAAATGGCGATAGAACAAGGACGTCTAATTTTCAACCAGTACGCCATGAAAGTCGACACTCACCCCTTTCCCGCCGTTAACATGGTGGAGTACACTTACCCTGGAGGGTGCCAGCCAAGTTTCTCGTTCAACATCAACATGGTAGGACTTGGACACCACTCTGGTAAGGACGGAGACGAGGGCAGCTGCTCTCGTAGCAAGGACACAGAGGAAGCCGTTCCACGCGATCGGCTCCGTCACGATGGTAAGCGCTACATCACAGAGGGAGAAGTGAGGAACGTGAGATATCAGCGACCTCTCTCTGATCACCTCCTCAACAAGTATGTGAACCAATATGACCAACGCCGACGACCCAACGACGATGATGAAAGGGATCGTCTGGCTAGGGACGCCAGGAGACGTCGTCGGCATGATCGCGACGAGGAGAGATACGAGCGCCGTGCCAAGGAAAAATCGAGGGAGCAAGACAACGAGGATAGGCACTGGGACTGTCCCTTCTTCAGGCACTGCTGGGATTCAGGAATGAGCCGATTGCCTACAATCGGCAACTGCCCAGAATGTAAACAGAAGAGGAAGGATGCAGCCAACGTGTCCGTGTTCAAACGTCTAGGGCCTCTCCCGCCTCGGAACAAGCACGCTGAGTCCCCTCGGGTGGAAGATCTCGAGGATTTGGAAGACGATGATGAAGAAGAAGAAGACAGGTACCACCGGCCAAGGTGGTGCCCTGATGGACTCAGCCGTTCCCAAAAGCGTAGGGTTCAGCGACTGCGTGGCTTGGAGGAAGCCGAAAGGTTATACCTGCACACGCTAAGGAAGGCGCGGCCCGACCTGGCCGCGAAAATTCAACGAACCCTAGATGAAGAGGGTCGACCACAAAAAATGGAGTGGCGCCCCAAGCAAAGGAAAGCCGATGATGAAACATCGGCTGGCACAAACATGGTGTTCATCCTTCCGACGGAGTTTAGTGCTCCAGGATTGGACGAGGCACCTGTGGCACAACTTGACTGCGGCCCACGGCCAGTTATCTTTGAGAAGCCACGAGAAAGAAGCTACAGACATCTGAAGGCCCTGTACTTGCGAGGTTATATCAATGGGCAGCCTGTCAACAAGATGCTGGTGGATACCGGAGCGGCAGTCAACATTATGCCATACTCCATGCTACGTCGGTTGGGACGCTCTAGCTCGGATCTGATCAAGACCAACGTGACACTGAGCGATTTCAACGGCCAAGCGTCTGACGCACAAGGTGTTCTGAACGTGGATCTGACCGTAGGAAGGAAAACCATCCCTACGACGTTCTTTATCGTCGACAGCAAGAGCACCTATGCTGTCCTGCTAGGAAGAGATTGGATCCACGCCAACTGTTGCATTCCATCCACGATGCACCAATACGTAATACAGTGGGATGGAGATGAGGTAGAGGTCGTCCATGCAGATGACTCAGCCGAGATTTCAACGGCTGGCATGAACGCTTGGGAAACAGCAGGCCAAGAGCCACTCTCAGGCATCAATTTGGACGACTGCGAGAGCATCGACGTGACGAAGGATGGGGTTAGGCTGGTCTTATCCACCGACCTGACCGTGTAGCAAGAACAAACCTATGGACAAACGTGGCGAGGCCGATCCTTGGGATCGGCCCCAAAGATCTATGGAGGGCCATTGCGAAACCTTCATTGAGCGATTCGATCAACATGGAGGCCGATTCCAGCAATCGGCCAAAATTATCCTCACCACACATTCTGCCTGTGTTCAACGTCGATCTAATGGGCAACGGTTTTACGTCGGCTGATGAGAGTCAACATTAGTCCTAACGGAGCCGACGTTCAAATACAGTGCCTTGGCTAACTACAGAGCCGATATCCGCAGTTACCTGGCAGATTCGGCTCGGGGGGCATCTACACAGATGAACATGTGCAGATGAACATGTGTGCAGTGAAATATTGGGGGCCGATAGAAAAATCGGCCAGTAAATTTTTTTTTTCTCATGGTATACAGCCGATGCACAGCCATCGACTCTAGTACAATTACACAGGGTCTACCTGCTGCGTGTTCAAGACACGGATTTTCACCAAGTCCAGTTCAGCTGTGAGGCCTTCTGCTTCCTTGAAGGGAATGAACCATGAGAGCTTCCTCAGCTGCAATGAGCCGATTGTGGTGCCCGAACCTGCTCTTTGAGGACTTCCAGCCCTTTACGCCAGTTCAGCAGTACTGTCAGAAGCATCAGTTTTGGCATGCAAAGCAGCCTCTTTCTCATTAAGCTGTTGGTGTTTCGTCTACAACATCGGCTTTCAGCGGAAGAGAGGTGATCAATGGGGGCAAGTTTGGTTGACTCGGCATGGTGGCTGTCTCGGAATTTCCCGAGTTTAAATCTGTGCATCCTCACCGTTATTCTCGCCTTGACTGAGGCTCGGGGGGCAGCTGGCCTGGTAGATGCTCTGTTTTAGAAGCCGATTGGGGTGCTATCGGCTGATCCTGCGTCGCAACCTTCTTCAAAAATTGTGAGTTCTTGCAGAAGAGGATCACTGGACCTGGTGGGAGGAATTTAAAGGCTCTCTTGAAGACTCCACATTATCCACCAGATCTCAAAGTCATCAGTTGAAAAATTGAAGGATGGATTGTGAAGGACCGATGCGTTGCTATCGGCTCATCGAGCATTGGCTAAGGGAACAATCGGCAAAGTCAGTATGAAGGGGAATCGGCTAAATTAGCTTAAAGGAAATCGGCAAAACCAAATTGGGGGAAATTCTTCATTGATAAACATGATTTCTTACATGAAGAGCTGATGACTCTCAAAAGGAAGTACTAGGGGATACATTGCCCCATCTACTACTGCTGATCCTATGCTAATGGTCCTATCTACGGGCCGTCGCTGCCCTCGTCGTCGCCGTCGTCGCCGCTATCAGCGCTACTCCCGGCGGGCTCATCATCGCTGCTGTAGCGGCCACCGACAGGACCCTCGTTGTCCTCATCCTCCTCGTCAGCGTCGTCGTCATCGCTATCGAAGTCGCTGAGGTTCCCCGGCCAGGGACAGAAGCGCTTGGCCGGCGGTTCGTCGGAGGAGGTGTAGTTCTCCTCCTCCTTCTCCTCCTCCTCCTCCTCGGGGGAGGTGAAGTCGTCGCAGGAAAAGCGATCGTCATCGCTCTCCTCCTCCGTTTCCCCGTCGGCAAGGAAGCGGAGGTCACTTTCCCCGTCGGTCGAGGACTTGTCGTCCTCAGACCAGACGGAGAAGTCGTGACTAGACTCCTCCTCGGCTTCGATGGCGCGGCGGATGTTGGCCGCGTGGGCCTCCTCCGGGTTCCACTCCGGCGTCGGCTCGCGGGAGGAGGATTGGGTGGAAAGATCCGATGAGGCATAGGAGGAAGAAGACATGGTGGCGCAGGAGGGCTTTTGGGAGTGCTAATGCGAAGGGGATGAAGAAGCAAACTGTTTGGAGCGGTTAAATAAAAGGGGATATAGTGGAAATTCAATGCCACAGCAGTTTCCGAGGAGGTGGTGCCCAAGAAAAGGAAACAAAAACTGCCAAGTCACGCGGAGAAGTTGAGAAGGCAAGGCATCATGATGAAGGATACTGCGACGGTTTTGCTCTGCCACGACATGACCCGACGAAGAAAAGCAGAGTGATTTTGGAATTATCAATTCCAAAATCAGGGGGGCATGTGTTATCACCAGAATTTGACCGAGTCAGAGGTGGGCCGCGATCAAGATGGGCTTGAAGAATATACATGGAAGAATATACGTGAATCGGCCTTATATGCAAAGTTTGGGCTAGTTTGCCCGTGTATCTGTAATATAGTAGGATACGTGTCGATTAGTTAGAGTTTGGCTCGTGCACGGTTGGGATTATTCCCACGTTAGAAAGTCTACGGACTATAAATATGTATCTAGGGTTTATGAAATAAACAACAATCACGTTCACCACAAACCAATCTAGGCGCATCGCCAACTCCCTTGTCTCGAGGGTTTCTTCCGGGTAAGCATCATGCTGCCTAGATCGCATCTTGCGATCTAGGCAGTACAAGTTTATTCGTTGTTCATGCGTTGCTCGTACTGAAGCCTTTTTGATGGCGAGCAACGTAGTTATCTTAGATGTGTTAGGGTTAGCATTGTTCATCGTATCATATGCTATCGTCGTGCAACCCTTAGACATCTAGCCACCCTTACGCCTATCTTAGGTGTAAGGGCGGCACCCCGCTTGATCATTATTTAGTAGATCCGATCCGTTATGGTTGCTCCTTGTTCTTCAAGGATTAGTTTAATATCTGCATAGTTAGGTCTTACAAACGGGTTGAAGGATCCAGTGGCGCGTAGGGTGTAGTTTGCTAGCCCTAGACAGGATGTTCCGGGGATCAACCTCGTGTTGGTTTTTAGGCATTGTCTAGGGACGGCTTACGATCACCGTGCGTGGCCGCGAGGCTCAATCACGAGTAGGATGTTCCGATTATGTGGTGAAAACCCTAAATCGTAGTAGATCGTTTTAGCTTTATTTTGATCAAGCAGGACCACCATATATTCGTACACCTCGTGCGAATCATGGGTGGATCGGCTCTCTGAGCCGATTCACAGGACAACCTGAGAGCCGATCGAGGCTCGTATTTAATGTTTACGTGTATGCCATGCAGGAAACTAAGCGAGGCATCTCCATCACCTTCCTGACCAGGTATAGGTCAGGTGGCACGCCCTTGCACCAGCATCGGACGTGCGTGCCGAGTCTTTGCGGGCCGTCGCTCGGAGGGACCAGGGCCAGCCGCAGTCCTGGGAGCCTCCTGGCTCTACTGTGTTGCCCGTCGCTGCTCGCCGGTGGGTTTCTGACCGCAACAGGTGCACACACTGTCACCTTTACACACGTGGGACAAGGAGTCTCCGGAGATCACATAAGTAAAATCCACTTGACTAGCACAATGACATCTAGATTACAAGCATCATCATATGAATCTCAATCATGTAAGGCAGCTCATGAGATTATTGTATTGAAGTACATAGGAGAGAGATGAACCACATAGCTACCGGTACAGCCCCAAGCCTCAATGGAGAACTACTCCCTCCTCATGGGAGACAGCAGCGTTGATGAAGATGGCGGTGGTGTCGATGGAGAAGCCTTCCGGGGGCACTTCCCCGTCCCGGCAGCGTGCCGGAACAGAGACTCCTGTCCCCCAGATCTTGGCTTCGCGATGGCGGCGGCTCTGGAAGGTTTCTCGTACCGTGGCTTTTCCGTCGATCTGGGTCGAGGTTTTAGGTCAGGGACGACTAAATAGGCGAAGAGGCAGAGTCGGAGGGGCCCTGGTGGGGCCACACCATAGGGTGGCGCGCCCACCCCCTGGCCGCGCCGCCTTGTGGGGTGGGGCCCCCTGGCCCCCCTCTGTCCCTCCTTCGGTGCTCTGGAAGCTTCCGGGAAAAATAGGGATCTGGGCGTTAATTTCGTCCAATTCCGAGAATATTTCCTTACTAGGATTTCTGAAACCAAAAACAGCAGAAAACAGGAACTGGCACTTCGGCATCTCGTCAATAGGTTAGTTCCGGAAAACGCATAAATATGACATAAAGTATGCATAAAACATGTAGATATCATCAATAAAGTGGCATGGAACATAAGAAATTATCGATACGTCGGAGACGTATCAGTGACATAATCATTCTTAACACTTCTGGACATTGCACAAAGCTACTGAAAGTTAATGGAACAAAGAAATCCATCAAACATAGCAAAACAGGCAATGCGAAATAAAATGCAGAATCTGTCAAAACAGAACAGTACTTAAAGACGAAGTTTTCTGGGGCATTTAACTTGCTCAGATGAAAATGCTCAAATTGAATGAAAGTTGCGTACATATCTGAGGATCACACACGTAAATTGGCAGATTTTTCTGGGTTACCTACAGTCGGGGCTGCTCAATTTCGTGACAGTAAGAATTCTGTTTCTGCGCAGTAATCCAAATCTAGTATCATCTTTACTATCAAAGACTTTACTTGGCACAAAAATGCGATAAAATAAAGATAAGGAGAGGTTGCTACAGTAGTAACAACTTCAAAGACTCAAATATAAAACAAAAGTGCTGTAGTAAAATAATGGGTTGTCTCCCATAAGCGCTTTTTGATACGTCTCCGATGTATCGATAATTTCTTATGTTCCATGCTTGTTTTATGACAATACCTACATGTTTTGTTCACACTTTATATCATTTTTATGCGTTTTCCAGAACTAACCTATTGACGAGATGCCGCAGTGCCAGTTCCTGTTTTCTGCTATTTTTGGTTTCAGAAATCCTAGTAAGGAAATATTCTCGGAATTGGACGAAATCAACGCCCAGCATCTTAGAATTCCACGAAGCTTCCAGAACACCCGAGAGTCACCAGAGGAGGGCCCTGTGGGCCCCACACATGTAGGCGGCGCGGCCAAGGGGTGGGCCGCGCCCCCCTATTGTGTCGTCGCCTCGTCAGCCCTCCGACTCCGCCTCTTCGCCTATTTAAAGGTCCCTGACCTAAAACTTCGATACGAATAAGCCACGGTACGAAAAACCTTCCAGAGCCGCCGCCATCGCGAAGCCAAGATTCGGGGGACAGAAGTCTCTGTTCCGGCACGCCGCCGGGACGGGGAAGTGCCCCCGGAAGGCATCTCCATCGACACCACCACCATCTTCATCACCGCTGCTGTCTCCCATGAGGAGGGAGTAGTTCTCCATCGAGGCTAAGGGCTGTACCGGTAGCTATGTGGTTAATCTCTCTCTCCATGTACTTCAATACAATGATCTCATGAGCTGCCTTACATGATTGAGATCCATATGATGAGCTTTGTAATCTAGATGTCGTTATGCTATTCAAGTGGATTTTACTTATGTGATCTCCGGAGACTCCTTGTCCCACGTGTGTAAAGGTGACAGTGTGTGCACCGTGTGGGTCTCTTAGGCTATATTTCACAGAATACTTATTCACTGAGTTATGATTTGAGTTGGATGTTATCTTGCCAGAGAGTAATTCAGAATAGCATAGTGAAGTGCTTATTTATATTCCTTTATGATTGCAATGAGCTTTGTATCACTATTCATCTATGTGCTACTCTAGTGATATTATTAAAGTACTCTATTCCTCCTCCATGATGTAATGGTGACAGTGTGTGCATCATGTAGTACTTGGCGTAGTTTATGATTATGATCTCTTGTAGATTATGAAGTTAACTATTACTATGATGGTATTAATGTGATCTATTCCTCCTTTCATAGTATGAAGGTGACAGTGTGCATGCTATGTTAGTACTTGGTATAGTTGTGTTGATCTTTCATGCACTCTAAGGTTATTTAAATATGAATATCGAATGTTGTGGAGCTTGTTAACTCCGGCATTGAGATGCTCTTGTAGCCCTACACAGCTAGTGGTGTTCATCATCCAACAAGAGAGTGTAGAGTGGTTTTATTATGTGATCAATGTTGAGAGTGTCCACTAGTGAAAGTACGATCCCTAGGCCTTGTTTCCAAATACTGCAATCATCGTTTATTTACTGTTCTGCTGCATGTTTACTTACCACACGCCAGCAAGCACTTTTCTTGCGCCGTTGCTACTGCTCATATACATTCATACCACCTGTATTTCACTATCTCTTCGCTGAACTAGTGCACCTATACATCTGACAAGTGTATTAGGTGTGTTGGGGACACAAGAGACTTCTTGTATTGTGGTTGCAGGGTTGCTTGAGAGGGATATCTTTGACCTCTTCCTCCCTGAGTTCGATAAACCTTGGGTGATCCACTTAAGGGAAACTTGCTGCTGTTCTACAAACCTCTGCTCTTGGAGGTCCAACACTGTCTACAGGAATAGAAGCGCGCGTAGACATCAAGCACTTTTCTGGCGCCGTTGCCGGGGAGGAAAGGTAAAAGGCACTCACACTCCGGTCCCAGGTAACCAAACACTTTTCTGGTACCGTTGTGATTGCTCGAAGCTATTTACTTTAGATCCTGCAATTGCATCTTTTTGTTTCTTGTTTACACTAGTAAGGTATAATGGACAACAATGAGCTTCTTATTCTATTTCCTGATTTAAGACATGGATGGTTTGATCCGGAAATTAAAAAACCCATGGAACATATTAGTATGAACGCTTTGAACACCATTGTTTCTAATGATATGGAAAATTCTAAGCTTGGGGAAGTTGGTTTTGATGAGCATGATATTTTTAGTCCCCCAAGCATTGAGGAGAAAATTTACTTTGATGATACTTTACCTCCTATTTATGATGATTATAATGATAGTAGCCTTTTGGTGCCACCTACTATGGAGGATAAATTTGATTATGATTACAATATGCCTCCTATATTTGATGATAGCTACTTTGTTGAATTTGCTCCCACTACAACTAATAAAATTGATTATGCTTATGTGGAGAGTAATAATTTTATGCATGAGACTCATGATAAGAATGTTTTACTTGATAGTTATATTGTTGAGTTTGCTCATGATGCTACTGGATATTATTATGAGAGAGGAAAATATGGTTGTAGAAATTTTCATGTTACTAAAACACCTCTCTATATGCTAAAAATCTTGAAGTTGAGCTTGTCTAGTTTTCCTATGCTTGTTGCATTATGCTTAAATGACTTGTTTATTTACAAGATTCCTTTTCATAGGAAGCATGTTAGGATTAAATTTGTTTTGAATTTGCCTCTTGATGCTCTCTTTTGCTTCAAATACTATTTCTTGCGAGTGCATCATTAAAACTGTTGAGCCCATCTTAATGGCTATAAAGAAAGAACTTCTTGGGAGATAACCCATGTGTTTATTTTACTACAGTACTTTGTTTTATATTTGTGTCTTGGAAGTTGTTACTACTGTAGCAACCTCTCCTTATCTTTATTTTATTGCATTGTTGTGCCAAGTAAAGTCTTTGATAGTAGAGTTGATACTAGATTTGGATTGCTGCGCAGTAACAGATTTCTGTCTGTCACGAATTTGAGTCGCCCCGTCTGTAGGTAACTCAGAAAAATATGCCAATTTACGTGCGTGATCCTCAGATATGTACACAACTTTCATTCAATTTGAGTATTTTCATCTGAGCAAGTCTGGTGCCCCAGAAAAATTCGTCATTACGTATTGTTCTGTTTTGACAGATTCTGCCTTTTATTTCGCATTGCCTCTTTTGCTATGTTGGATGGATTTCTTTGTTCCATTAACTTTCAGAAGCTTTGTGTAATGTCCAGAAGTGTTAAGAATGATTGTGTCACCTCTGAACATGTGAATTTTTGATTATGCACTAACTCTCTAATGAGTTTGTTTCGAGTTTGGTGTGGAGGAAGTTTTCAAGGGTCAAGAGAGGAGGATGATACAATATGATCAAGGAGAGTGAAAGCTCTAAGCTTGGGGATGCCCCCGTGGTTCATCCCTGCATATTTCAAGAAGACTCAAGCGTCTAAGCTTGGGTATGCCCAAGGCATCCCCTTCTTCATCAACAACTTATCAGGTCACTTCTCTTGAAACTATATTTTTATTCGGTCACATCTTATGTACTTTACTTGGAGCGTCTGTTTGTTTTTATTTTTGTTTTGTTTAAATAAGTTCATGCTTGTGTGGGAGAGAGACACGCTCCGCTGGTTCATATGAACACTTGTGTTCTTAGCTTTACTTTTAATGTTCATGGCGAAGGTTGAAACTGCTTCGTTCATTGTTATATGGTTGGAAACAGAAAATGCTACATGTGGTAATTGATATAATGTCTTGAATAATTTGATACTTGGCAATTGTTGTGCTCATGTTTAAGCTCTTGCATCATGTACTTTGCACCTATTAATGAAGAACTACATAGAGCTTGTTAAAATTTGGTTTGCATGATTGGTCTCTCTAAGGTCTAGATATTTTCTAGTAAGGGTTTGAACAACAAGGAAGACAGTGTAGAGTCTTATAATGCTTGCAATATGTTCTTATGTGAGTTTTGCTGTACCGGTTTATACTTGTGTTTGCTTCAAACAACCTTGCTAGCCTAAGCCTTGTATTGAGAGGGATACTTCTCGTGCATCCAAATCCTTGAGCCAAAAACTATGCCATTTGTGTCCACCATACCTACCTACTACATGGTATTTTTCTGCCATTCCAAGTAAATACTTCGTGTGCTACCTTTAAACAATTCAAAAGTTATTACCTCTTATTTGTGTCAATGTTTTATAGCTCATGAGGAAGTATGTGGTGTTTTATCTTTCAATCTTGTTGGGCAACTTTCACCAATGGACTAGTGGCTTCATCCGCTTATCCAATAATTTTGCAAAAAGAGCTGGCGCGGGGTTCCCAGCCCCCAATTAATTAACTTCATTAATAATTCTCTTCACATGTTTTGCTCTGATTCATCAGTAAGCAACTTAATTTTGCAAATAGACACTCCTCCATGGTATGAGATTGTTGGAAGCCACGCGAGGATTCGGTTAGCCATGGCTTGTGAAAGAAAAGGTTGGGAGGAGTGTCACCCATAAATAAAAACTAAAGTACATGTGTAAACAAAAGAGAAGAGGGATGATCTACCTTGCTGGTAGAGATAACATCCTTCATGGGAGCCGCTCTTTGAAAGTCTGCTTGGCAAGGGAGTTAGAGTGCCCACTACCATTCGTTGACAACAACAAACACCTCTCAAAATTTTACTTTTATGCTCTCTATATGATTTTAAAACTTGAAAAGCTCTAGCACATGATTTATCCCTGCTTCCCTCTGCGAAGGGCCATTCTTCTACTTTTATGTTGAGTCAGTTTACCTACTTCCTTCTATCTTAGAAGCAAACACTTGTGTTAACTGTGCATTGATTCTTACATGTTTACCTATTGCATTCATCATATTACTTTGTATTGACAATTATCCATGAGATATACATGTTACAAGTTGAAAGCAACCGCTGAAACTTAATCTTCCTTTGTGTTGCTTCAATGCCTTTACTTTGAAAATATTGCTTTATGAGTTAACTCTTATGCAAGACTTATTGATGCTTGTCTTGAAAGTAATATTCATGAAAAGTCTTTGCTATATGATTCAGTTGTTTAATCATTATCTTTATCATTGCTTTGAATCGCTGCATTCATCTCATATACTTTACAATAGTATGATCAAGATCATGTTGGTAGCATGTCACTTCAGAAATTATCTTTGTTATCGTTTACCTACTCGGGACGAGTAGGAACTAAGCTTGGGGATGCTGATACGTCTCCGACGTATCGATAATTTCTTATGTTCCATGCTTGTTTTATGACAATACCTACATGTTTTGTTCACACTTTATATCGTTTTTATGCGTTTTCCGGAACTAACCTATTGACGAGATGCCGCAGTGCCAGTTCCTGTTTTCTGCTGTTTTTGGTTTCAGAAATCCTAGTAAGGAAATATTCTCGGAATTGGACGAAATCAACGCCCAGCATCTTAGAATTCCACGAAGCTTCCAGAACACCCGAGAGTCACCAGAGGAGGGCCCTGTGGGCCCCACACATGTAGGCGGCGCGACCAAGGGGTGGGCCGCGCCCCCCTATTGTGTCGTTGCCTCGTCAGCCCTCCGACTCCGCCTCTTCGCCTATTTAAAGGTCCCTGACCTAAAACTTCGATACGAATAAGCCACGGTACGAAAAAACTTCCAGAGCCGCTGCCATCGCGAAGCCAAGATTCGGGGGACAGAAGTCTCTGTTCCGGCACACCGCCGGGACGGGGAAGTGCCCCCGGAAGGCATCTCCATCGACACCACCACCATCTTCATCACCGCTGCTGTCTCCCATGAGGAGGGAGTAGTTCTCCATCGAGGCTAAGGGCTGTACCGGTAGCTATGTGGTTAATCTCTCTCTCCATGTACTTCAATGCAATGATCTCATGAGCTGCCTTACATGATTGAGATCCATATGATGAGCTTTGTAATCTAGATGTCGTTATGCTATTCAAGTGGATTTTACTTATGTGATCTCCGGAGACTCCTTGTCCCACGTGTGTAAAGGTGACAGTGTGTGCACCGTGTGGGTCTCTTAGGCTATATTTCACAGAATACTTATTCACTGAGTTATGATTTGAGTTGGATGTTATCTTGCCAGAGAGTAATTCAGAATAGCATAGTGAAGTGCTTATTTATATTCCTTTATGATTGCAATGAGCTTTGTATCACTATTCATCTATGTGCTACTCTAGTGATGTTATTAAAGTACTCTATTCCTCCTCCATGATGTAATGGTGACAGTGTGTGCATCATGTAGTACTTGGCGTAGTTTATGATTATGATCTCTTGTGGATTATGAAGTTAACTATTACTATGATGGTATTAATGTGATATATTCCTCCTTTCATAGTATGAAGGTGACAGTGTGCATGCTATGTTAGTACTTGGTATAGGTGTGTTGATCTATCATGCACTCTAAGGTTATTTAAATATGAATATCGAATGTTGTGGAGCTTGTTAACTCCGGCATTGAGGTGCTCTTGTAGCCCTACACAGCTAGTGGTGTTCATCATCCAACAAGAGAGTGTAGAGTGGTTTTATTATGTGATCAATGTTGAGAGTGTCCACTAGTGAAAGTACGATCCCTAGGCCTTGTTTCCAAATACTGCAATCATCGTTTATTTACTGTTCTGCTGCATGTTTACTTACCACACGCCAGCAAGCACTTTTCTGGCGCCGTTGCTACTGCTCATATACATTCATACCACCTGTATTTCACTATCTCTTCGCCAAACTAGTGCACCTATACATCTGACATGTGTATTAGGTGTGTTGGGGACACAAGAGACTTCTTGTATTGTGCTTGCATGGTTGCTTGAGAGGGATATCTTTGACCTCTTCCTCCTTGAGTTCGATAAACCTTAGGTGATCCACTTAAGGGAAACTTGCTGCTGTTCTACAAACCTCTGCTCTTGGAGGCCCAACACTGTCTATAGGAATAGAAGCGCGCGTAGACATCACTTTTCTTTAACGCCTTTCAGCTAGGCGCAGAAAGTGTGAATCAAGTATTATCAAGAGATGAAGCATCAACATCATAATTTGTTCTAATAATAGAATCAAAAGGTAACTTCATTCTCTTTCTAGGGAAGTGTTCCATACCTTTCTTGAGAGGAAATTGATATTTAATATTACCTTCCTTCATATCAATAATAGCACCAACAGTTCGAAGAAAAGGTCTTCCCAAAATAATGGGACAAGATGCATTGCATTCAATATCCAAGACAACAAAATCAACGGGGACAAGGTTATTGTTAACCGTAATGTGAACATTATCAATCCTCACCAATGGTTTCTTTGTAGAATTATCAGCAAGATTAACATCCAAATAACAATTTTTCAATGGTGGCAAGTCAAGCATATTATAGATTTTCTTAGGCATAACAGAAATACTTGCACCAAGATCACATAAAGCATTATAATCAAAATCATTGACCTTCATCTTAATGATGGGCTCCCAACCATCTTCTAACTTCCTAGGAATAGAAGTTTCAAGTTTTAGTTTCTCTTCTCTAGCTTTTATGAGAGCATTTGTAATATGTTTTGTAAAGGCCAAATTTATAGCACTAGCATTAGGACTTCTAGCAAGTTTTTGTAAGAACTTTATAACTTCAGAGATGTGACAATCATCAAAATCTAAACCATTATGATCTAAAGCAATGGGATCATTGTTCCCAATATTCTGAAAAATTTCAGCAGTTTTATCACAAGCAGATTTAATGATTTTATGTTTCAGCAGTTTTGCACGCTTTGCATTAGGAGTAGAGACATTGCCACACCAATTATTTTACCATTGATAGTAGGGGGTGTAGCAACATGTGAAGTATCAACATTACTAGTGGTGGTAATAGTCCAAACTTTAGCTACATTATTCTCTTTAGCATTTTCTTCTTTTTCCCACCTAGCACGCAATTCAACCATCAATCTAATATTTTCATTAATTCGAACTTGGATGGCATTTGCTGTAGCAAATGACTTAATATCTTTATCTTCGTTAGGTATAACTTTCAGTTTTAAAAGATCAACATCAGCAGCAAGACTATCAACCTTAGAAGCAAGAATATCAATTTTTCCAAGCTTTTCTTCAACAGATTTGTTAAAAGCAGTTTGTGTACTGATAAATTCTTTAAGCATGACTTCAAGACCAGAGGGTACACTCCTATTATTGTTGTAAGAATTCCCATAAGAATTACCATAACCATTACTATTATTAGAAGGATATGGCCTATAGTTGTTACCAGAATTATTCCTATAAGCATTGTTGTTGAAATTATTATTTTTAATGAAGTTCACATCAACATGCTCTTCTTGAGCAACCAATGAAGCTAAAGGAACATCATTAGGATCAACATTAGATCTACCATTCACAAGCATAGACATAATAGCATCAATCTTATCACTCAAGGAGGAGGTTTCTTCAACAGAACTTACCTTCTTACCTTGCGGAGCTCTTTTCGTGTGCCATTCAGAGTAATTAATCATCATATCATCAAGAAGTTTTGTTGCGGCGCCTAGAGTGATCGACATAAAAGTACCTCCAGCAGCTGAATCCAATAGGTTCCGCGAAGAAAAATTCAATCCTGCATAAAAGGTTTGGATGATCATCCAAGTAGTCAGTCCATGGGTAGGGCAATTCTTGACCAAAGATTTTATTCTTTCCCATGCTTGAGCAACATGCTCATTATCCAATTGCTTAAAATTCATTATGCTACTTCTCAAAGATATAATTTTAGCAGGAGGATAATATCTACCAATGAAAGCATCCTTACATTTAGTCCATGAATCAATACTATTCTTAGGCAAAGATAGCAACCAATCTTTAGCTCTTCCTCTTAAGGAGAAAGGAAACAATTTTAATTTTATAATGTCACCATCTACATCCTTGTACTTTTGCATTTCACAAAGTTCAACAAAATTATTAAGATGGGCAGCAGCATCATCAGAACTAACACCAGAAAATTGCTCTCTCATAACAAGATTTAGTAGAGCAGGTTTAATTTCATAAAATTCTGCTGTAGCAGTAGGTGGAGCAATAGGTGTGCATAGGAAATCATTATTATTTGTGCTAGTAAAGTCACACAACTTGGTATTCTCAGGAGTATTCATTTTAACAGTAGTAAATAAAGCAAACTAGATAAAGTAAATGCAAGTAACTAATTTTTTTTATGTTTTTGATATAGAGAACGCAAACAAGATAATAAATAAAGTGAAGCAAGTAACTAATTTTTTTGTATTTTGATATAAGAAAGCAAACAAAGCAGTAAATAAAATAAAGTAAAGCAAGACAAAAACAAAGTAAAGAGATTGGAAGTGGGAGACTCCCCTTGCAGCGTGTCTTGATCTCCCCGGTAACGACGCCAGAAAAAGAGCTGCTTGCGCGTGGTTGTTGGATTGCAACGGCGACAAAGTAGCTTCCTTGTGAAGGTAAACCACTCGTCCGTTGGGAACCCCAAGAGGAAGGTATGATGAGTAAAGCAGCAAGTTTTCCCTCAGTAAGAAACCAAGGTTTATCGAACAAGTAGGAGTCAAAGAACACGTGAAGGTTGTTGGTGGCGGAGTGTAGTGCGGCGCAACACCAGGGATTTCGGCGCCAACGTGGAACCTGCACAAAACAATCAAAATACTTTGCCCCAACTTAACAGTGAGGTTGTCAATCTCACCGGCTTGCTGTAAACAAAAGATTAAATGTATGGTGTGGAAAATGATGTTTGTATGCGAAGAACAGTAAAGAACAATGTTTGCAGTAGATTGTATTCAGATGTAAAAGAATTGGACCGGGGTCCACAGTTCACTAGTGGTGTCTCTCCAATAAGAAATAGCATGTTAGATGAACAAATTACAGTTGGGCAATTGACAAATAGAGAGGGCATAACAATGCACATATATATCATGATGAGTAAAGTGAGATTCAATCGGGCATTACGACAAAGTACATAGACCGCTATCCAGCATGCATCTATGCCTAAAAAGTCCACCTTCGGGTTAGCATCCGCACCCCTTCCAGTATTAAGTTGCAAACAACAGACAATTGCATTAAGTATGGTGCGTAATGTAATCAACACAAATATCCTTAGACAAAGCATTGATGTTTTATCCCTAGTGGCAACAGCACATCCACAACCTTAGAACTTTACATCCTTGTCCCAGATTTAATGGAGGCATGAACCCACTATCGAGCATAAATACTCCCTCTTGGAGTTACAAGTATCAACTTGGCAAAAGCCTCTACTAGCAACGGAGAGCATGCAAGATCATAAAAAACACATATATGATAGATTGATAATCAACATAACATAGTATTCCATATTCATCGGATCCCAACAAACACAACATGTAGCATTACAAATAGATGATCTTGATCATGATAGGCAGCTCACAAGATCTAACATGATAGCACAAGAGGAGAAGACAACCATCTAGCTACTGCT
This sequence comes from Lolium perenne, assembly GCF_019359855.2. Lineage (NCBI taxonomy): Eukaryota > Viridiplantae > Streptophyta > Magnoliopsida > Poales > Poaceae > Lolium > Lolium perenne. The sequence continues at coordinate 265,169,206 of NC_067245.2, forward strand.
ATGGACCCATAGTCCAGAGGTGAACTACTCACACATCGATCCGGAGGCGATCATGGCGATGAAGAGTCCTCCGGGAGATGATTCCCCTCTCCGGCAGGGTGCCGGAGGCGATCTCCTGAATCCCCCGAGATGGGATTGGCGGCGGCGGCGTCTCTGGAAGGTTTTCCGTATCGTGGCTCTCGGTACTGGGGTTTTCGCGACGAAGGCTTTAAGTAGACGGAAGGGTAGGGTTGGAGGTGTCACGAGGGCCCCACACGCCTGGGCGGCGTGGGCCCCCATAGGCCGCGCGGCCCTAGTGTGGCGGTGCCTCGTCGCCCCACTTCGTGACTCCCTCGATCTTCTGGAAGCTTCGTGGAAAAATAAGACCCTGGGCGTTGATTTCGTCCAATTCCGAGAATATTTCCTTTGTAGGATTTCTGAAACCAAAAACAACAGAAAACAGCAACTGGCTCTTCGGCATCTCGTCAATAGGTTAGTGCCGGAAAATGCATAATAATGACATAAAGTGTGTATAAAACATGTGAGTATCATCATAAAAGTAGCATGGAACATAAGAAATTATAGATACGTTTGAGACGTATCAGTTTACATGGAGAAGAGGGCGCATCAGGGAGCGCTTATACAGAGCGGTGGCAAACCAAGGCTGGCGCAACTTATTTCCCTTGGCTGGGGTCATCAATGAAGATTTTTGGAAATCGGATCATAGGCCGATATCGGTTGATAGTGAGTACTTCGATGTTGCCCAAATCAGAGCCGCATGAGGTAAACGGATGTTTGAAGCGAAATGGTTGATGGAGGACTCTTTTGATGATATTGTTGGAAAAGCATGGGAGGATACTCAAGGCGTGCAAAATATGGGTTTTGCCCAAAGGATGGGAGTGGTGCACGCAGCCCTCCATGTATGGGATCGGTGGGTACTGGGGGAGCCAAAGCGGCGCCTGAAGGAGTTACAGGAAGAGCTCAATGAAGTGTTGTTGGGCCCTCTCTCCGATGAAGCAAATACAAAGGCGCAAACTATCCAGTTGCAGATTGAAAATCTTCACGAACAAGATGAGATCAAATGGCTTCAGAGGAGTAGGGCTAATTGGATGAAGTCCGGGGATCGAAACACGTCGTTTTTCACAACTTTGCGACGGCTTGGGAAAAAAGGAATTTAATCAAACATCTTAAAGATGGAGGGGGAGGGTGGATAGAAGAAGAGAAGGATTTGGAAGTGCACATTAATAATTATTTTGAAAATTTGTTTTCCAGGGAGGTGGTCGATCCGGATGAGGAGGTGATTAACAAGGTTGCGCCTTGTGTTACTGATGATATGAATGCAGCTCTTTGTACCCCCTATACTCGTGAGGAGGTCAAGAAGGCTCTATTTAATATTGGGGACCTGAAAGCTCCAGGCCCGGACGGGTTACATGCTATTTTCTACAAGCGGTATTGGAGTCTCTTTGGAGAGGAGCTAACTGATGAAGTTTTGAGGGCTATTAATTCTGGAGTTGTACCAGATGGGTGGAACAATACCAACATAGTACTTATACCAAAGGTTGATAATCCAGAGAGTATATCTCAGTATAGGCCGATAAGTCTTTGCAATGTTCTATACAAGGTGATTTCAAAGGTTCTGGCTGCAAGACTGAAAGTTATTCTGCCAGAAATTATTTCACCTACTCAGAGTGCCTTTGTCCCTGGGCGTATGATTACTGATAATGTGTTGGTGGCTTTCGAGTGCTACCATGAGATAAAGAGGAAGAGGGACGGAAAATATGGTACATGTGCAATCAAGTTAGATATGCATAAGGCTTATGACCGGGTTGAATGGAATTTCTTGAGGAAGATTCTATCCAGATTGGGGTTTGTCCAGGTTTGGATTGATTTGATCATGTCTTGTGTGGAGTCTGTTAAATATCAAGTCCGTTTCAATGGGAAAGAGACATAACAATTTTGCCCAACAAGGGGACCTCGGCAGGGTGATCCCTTGTCCCCTTATTTATTCCTATTGTGTGCTGAAGGATTGTCTAGCCTGCTTCGGCATGAGGATGAGGCGGGTAATGTTCTTGGGGTCAAGGTTTGTCTAGGGGCACCGGCGGTTTCTCATTTGTTGTTTGCTGACGACTCTCTTATTCTTATGAGAGTAGATTTACAGAACGCCAGGTGTCTCGGGAAAATTTTGGAGGATTATTGCAATGCCTCGGGTCAGTTGGTGAGCGAGGTGAAATCCAGTATCTTGTTTAGTCCATGTACACGGGTGGAGATAAGAGAAGAAGTGTGTACTGAGCTGAATATTATGACGGAAGCAATAACAGATAAATATCTGGGTCTACCCCCTCTGACCGGCATGGATAGAACTGACTGTTTTTTTACATCTCATTGACAAGATCTGTGCGCGGTTAGCAGGGTACAAAGAGAAACTACTATCCTATGGTGGGAAGGAGGTGCTGTTGAAAGCGGTGATCCAGGCGATCCCGCATATGCCATGCCAGTCTTCAAGCTGCCCAAACAAGTAATTAAAGGGATACAAGATGCTATGTCCCATTACTGGTTGGGAGATGACGATGAACAGAAACATATGCATTGGTTTGCTTGGTGGAAGATGTGCGTTCCGAAGTCGAAAGGTGGAATGGGATTTAGAGACCTACATTGTTTGAATCTAGCTATGTTAGCTAAACAAAGTTGGAGGCTTCTGTGTGAACCAGAATCTCTATGTGCTCAGATTCTTAGAGCAAAATACTATCCTACGGGTGATATACTTAATGCACAGCTGAAAAAGGGCTCTTCATACTCATGGCAAAGTATTTGGGCCGGGTTACAAACTCTAAAGCGAGGTAATATTTGGAGAGTTGGGGACGGCTCAAATATTAATATATGGTCTGATTGTTGGATACCGAATGTCTGCTCCAGGAAGATTATCACCCCTCGAGGTAATACGATCCTTACAAAAGTATCTGAACTCATTGATCCCGTTACAAGATCATGGGATGAACCCTTGATCAGATCCATATTCAGAAGTGTGGATGTAATGAGAATTTTAAGAATTCCACTCTCGGTTGAAATGATGGATGATTTTGTTTCCTGGAATGCTACAAAGTCTGGCATATTTTCTGTCCGGTCTGCTTATCATTTGGAATGGGATCATCAGCATGGAGAGAAGCTACGTAGAACTATGCAGCAGGGGTCGGCAAATGTGAACCCAGTTTGGGCGAAGGTTTGGTCTCTCCGAATCCCAGCTAAGATGAAAATTTCCGCTTGGCGGTTTCTGCATGGGGCTATTCCGTGTAAGCTAATAGACATATAATCACTAGTAGTGTTTGCCCGGTGTGTTTGGTGCACTGTGAAGACACCCAACATTTGTTTTTCAAGTGCTCAAGGGCCGTGGAAATTTGGGAAAATCTGGGCATTGCTAATTATATTTTGGAGGCTTGCCATGAAGATAGAGAGGGTTCGGGAGCGTTTGAGGCTTTGCTCAGACTCCCTGACAGGAAGTCACCTCAGATTCCAGAACTCGGATTGAAGGAGCTTATTACAATAGCCTGTTGGTATATTTGGTGGGAGAGAAGGAAGATCGTTCATGATGAAAAGGTTCAGAAGCCTGCTAAATCGGCACAGGCAATATCAGTTATTGCCCTTAATTATTGGCGTGCGTTGAAGAAGAATGCAAGAGATCGAAATCTTGGGTGGGAGAAGCCAAAAGAAGACTTTGTTAAACTAAACGTCGATGCGGCTTTTTCGTCGGATTCTTGTTCTGGCGCTACGGGGGCAGTGATTAGTGATGAGAAAGGTGCTTTTATTGCCGGCAGTAGCTGTGGTCTTCAGTTTATAAGTGATGCCACTACAGCGGAGGCAAGAGCGGTTCAGGATGGTTTGATTTTGGCGGGTCAGGTTGGGTGCACCAAGATTGAGGTTGAGAGTGATTGCTCAGAGGTGATTGATACTATGTTAGATAATGGCAATTCAGCAGGGGTGGCAGCGGCGATCTTTGAGGAGTGCGCTTTTCTAGCGAGGGGTTTTGCTAAAGTGTGTTTTAAGTTTTGCCCGGGAGAGAATAATCAGGTTGCTCATAGGTTAGCTGCTAAGGCCAGTGGGTTTCACTCTGTCGTTTGGATTGATGAACCACTTGATTGTATAGGGGCTGAGTTAGCAACCGATGTAAACCTCTTCACGTTGTAACTCTTTGTGTTGGTAAAGTAGCAAGTACCAGACGCACTCTTTTCCTTCCAGGGTACCTAAGGGGGCTGAAAGGTTTTTAATGAGGCGGCTTGCTGACTTAATATATATGAGTTTCAAAAAAAAAAAGATAGAATACATCAAGTAGGGGTAGTGAAAATAAAAATGCATATAGAAACTGAGACACGCTTTAATGGTTATAGCTGAGTGGCCTCCGTTCCTACTTGATACCGAAGGAACCTGCAAGGCTGCAACTGAAAAAGAAAGCAAATCAGTACGCCATGAATACTCCGGCCAGATAAATCGTGTGTACATTCCATGACCGACTCAGCCAGAAAAAGGGCACAAACCGGCCAGAAACCATCGCAGATTCACTGCCTATCCCCTACCATCGCCACTTCCCCCAGCTGCCGCTGTTTCACGTCTACCGCTGCTGTTTCGTTCAGCCGCCATTGGCCAGGAACTAGGGTTTGGGGCAGAGCCGGACCAGAGGCGGGTAGGGGTCAACGCGAGGAAATCCGGGATTGGAAGAGGCGGCCGGGCGGGGAGAGGGAGAGGGAGAGGGAGAGGAGGGCGGGGATGGTACATACCGTCGCCAGCAGGGCCTGGTCGCCGGAGTCAACATGCCAAGGTTGAAGGAGACTGGGGTCGAGGAAGTCAGGCGACGGGATTCGGGAGGCTTCGTATGCGAAGGGGTACGCGGGCGAGGAGAGCCAATTCCAGGCCAATACGGAGGGTCGACCCTCCGAATCGTCCCTTTGAGAAAAACGCTTCGGAGGGGACGGGATGGAATTCACACCAGATTCTAGGAACTAATTCCTCACTCATCCAAACATTAGAACTAAAGGTCCTAATTCCAATTCCCCAATTCAGAGGCCAATTCCGTCCAAACACTAGTTTATTTTGTATTTTCTAGCTACGTGCTTTCTCTTTTTTTTTTTTGTTGTTGAGCAGAAAGCTACGTGCTTTCTCAAGGGATCACACATTCATACTCACGTGCTTGTATTTGGGTTGGGTCAAGTGCTTATGGGCCCATTCGTTGATCTGATTAAAGGCCCATCAATGATCAAACAGTTACAACGTCCACGACGAGCCCACTAACCTCACCATCCCCTAATGCCGCTGCTCCCTGAACTGTGAAGCAGCAAAACTCCATTCGCGAAGGCAGAGCTCCTTCTCGAACGTTCCCGCCGCCGCCGCCGCCGCCGCGCAGCCGTCGCCATGGCGATCACCGCACAGACTGTCGACATCATGGGCGAGCGCCAGTCCGGGCAGGACGTGCGCACTCAGAACGGTAGCGCCCCCAATCCTAACACTTGTCATCCCAGATTCCGCGATGTTGCGTGGGGTTCTGTAAGATCTAGTGGGCGAAGCAGCCATATGATCGCGCGCGGGTTTAATTTGCGTTCGTGCTTCTCTGTTTACAGTGATGGCGTACCAGGCGGTGGCCAACATCGTCAAATCGTCGCTCGGGCCCGTCGGGCTCGATAAGGTATCTGGCTTCCACATTGATCTACTGTGCGTCTGTGCGTGTTTGCCTTACGTCGCGAGGGGGAGAGGTGTTATATGTTGGCAAATTGTATGATCCACATCTTAGGATGTCGTTCCTCACCGTCAGGGATATTATGTCTGTACCTTCACGGGACGTCATCACCCGCACCGCAAACTTAGTTACCAGTGTCATTGTGAGATGCACTTCAGCCCTGATCAATGGCATGGTCTGTGATGTGCTCCTGTGCCGTAATCAGGATTGGCGCAGTTAGATGGAATTTTTGGATCCCGATAGTTTTGAAGAAACCCTTGTTCCAATGAGCTAATTTAGCTTCTGCGACTTATAGATGCTCGTGGATGATATCGGTGATGTGACAATCACAAATGATGGAGCAACCATTTTGAGGATGTTGGAAGTCGAGCATCCAGCGGCGAAGGTGATGCCCAGCTGCCCAGAATGGCCTTTCTTTGTTTTCATCGCTGCCATGTGCTTACGCTTTTCGTGGGTCCATTTATTTCCAGGTTCTTGTGGAGCTGGCCGAGCTTCAAGAGAAGGAGGTTGGAGATGGAACAACATCTGTTGTCACCATAGCTGCAGAGTTGCTCAGGGTAATGAATTAAGCTTTAACGACATTTTTTCCTTCCTGTGAATATTTCTACCATTTTGCATACGCATGATGTTTCTTTTATTTTTATCAGGGAGCCAATGATCTTGTGAGAAATAAAGTCCATCCGACCTCTATTATTAGTGGCTACAGGGTAAGCTTATAATTCCAATGTTAGCTGCAGTCACACTTCTATTCCATGAGAACATTTTGCAGGGAACACGTAATTTCTCACATTGTTTTTTTTACCTTCATATTCTACCAGCTTGCTATGCGCGAAGCTTGCAAGTATGTTGAAGAAAAACTTTCTGTCAAGGTAAACATAATATTTCCTGCGTAAAAATAGCAGTGAGCTCTGTTCCATTTGTTTAATGTCATGCTGGCATCAATGTTCGTCCGCATTTTCAGGTTGATAAACTTGGAAAAAATTCCCTCATAAACTGTGCAAAAACTAGCATGTCTTCTAAACTGATTCACGCTGACAGTGTTTTCTTTGCAAATCTGGTAAGTTACTACTCTCATGTGTGTACTTTAGGTTTATTAATCGTTCCTTGTTTCTTACATTTATGTGGACAGTAAAACTCCAAGATTTGATGGTATACTGTATATTTGATTTCTGTGGCATTTTTTAATATTAAATAATTATTCAGTCAATGATTTATTTCAAGGTTGTTTTTTCTCAATCTATTCTTTTGATAATGCTGGGATGTAATGTTGTTTATCGGACGAGATGCTTATCTGTGGAACCTAATGTTAGGGATCCAATTGTCTTTCTGGTTGCTTTGTTTAAAACAATCTGCTATTTAATTGACCTGGCCATGGTTTCTTAGGTTGTAGAAGCAGTTCAAGCTGTGAAGACTACAAACTCTAAGGGAGAAGTGAAGTATCCAATCAAGGTAAGTAAAGTTCATTCGGTTACAGTATACATTAAATCTATTTTAATTGTCGTAACTGCTACATTGTGAATGATGCACTATGTTTTGCGCCTTTGTAACATTTTACTCCTCTGATCTTTTTTGCTACCTACTGGATCCCTTCTTTCGGAATATTGATATAAATTCTACAGCCTATCTTATTGTTTGAACACTGTAGACACATCTATTATACTGTTTTCTTATGTTGCTTTGCTTTATGCACTATTTGTTTTCCCTGCTGGGCTATCTATTAGACATCTTGATATTATATGTACTAGTCTACAGCAGTCTTCCGGTCTTAATATCCTTCTGTCCTTTTCCTGGATATCCATTTAATTATTCTATGTAGACATGATATTAATTCATTTTACACAAGGTTTTGGAAATTATTCTTTCCACCTCTTAACTTTTGCTTGTCATGATTGCTCTGATGATTCTGCAGAGTATTAATATCTTGAAAGCTCATGGTAAAAGTGCTAAGGAAAGTTATCTGCTGAATGGGTATGCGCTGAACTCAGGCCGTGCAGCTCAAGGAATGCCTACTAAAGTGACCCCTGCTCGAATTGCTTGTCTTGATTTTAACCTTCAAAAGACAAAAATGCAAATGGGTGTTCAAGTCCTTGTATCTGATCCAAGGGAACTGGAGAAGATCCGTCAGAGGTATGTGTATTTTACTTCTTTTCACAATTCATTATAACTCTCTTTTGTTGTCTCTGGAACAAACTGATACCCTGTTTGTTTCTCATTTCTTATGCTAGATCTTCATTCCTATGGTCATTTGAACCAATTTTTTTTCTATTTTATAGTCTGCATTAGTTTATCTTATATAATTATCTTTTCTTGGCAGAGAATCTGACATAACAAAAGAGCGAATTGAGAAAGTCCTCAAGGCCGGTGCTAACGTTGTATTTACCACCAAGGGAATTGATGATATGTCACTGAAGGTATGTTTTAATAAATTAAGCAGAAGTGCTTCCTTTTTTTTTTTAATTTGACTGTTCTATAGTTTCGCAACACCACAGTAAGGACTATTTATGTATATTGTTGAACTGGTATACTCTAATCCTGAATGGCATGCTCTACTTAGCTGCGGGGTCATGGTATCATGAGAAAAAGTTGAGCATTATTTTTTTTTTGGATTGGAGGGAGTAATACATTATGCCATGATAAGTGCCCTACCGCAGATCGTATGGCACTTAACATAGCATAATGTATTACTCCCTCCGATCCAAAAAAACAGCTGCTCAACTTTTTCTAGATACATATGTATCTGTAACTAAAACATGTCTCTATATATCCGTATTTGGACAAAGTTGAGCAGCTTTTTGAGGGACGGAGGGAGTACTTATTTTAGCCTTTTTGGTTGAGTGTTGAATCTCACTAGCATCTAACATCTGGATCCAGCAACTCTCGATCTGATTTTTATGGCCTCAGAAGTTTTGTGTTTCATAATTGAATTGACATTGAAATGATTTACTGAATCACTGGGTTATTGTGATGAATATAGATATCTCTGTATGATGACTTCAACTGAATCTGCTTTGTTGTTGTGTGATGAAATATTGTTTCAGTACTTTGTTGAGGCTGGAGCAATTGCAGTAAGGCGTGTCCGTAAGGAGGATTTGCGTCATGTTGCCAAGGCAACTGGTGCAACAATGGTATGGATTTTTTCCTTCATATTGTTGATTAGATGGTTATGATTTTTTCCTTCATCATCGGAAAATACTTTTTTTCCTTCATATTGTCGATTTGACTTGTTTTTTTTTGCTGAACTCTTGCTTCAAATTCTACTAAAGTTGGTTGAATATTGTGCCAAGGTTCTGAGGCAACGGGCAACACATTTCCTGAGTCTCGTTGCTTTGCAATCGTTGAATACATTCATTTGACGATTTTCTTTTTCTGAGTATATGCTTTGCTATTCTTGTGTGTGAACTGTTTGTCAATATCCTCAAACTAGTAGGAACCTGCAGGTGACTACTTTTGCTGACATGGAGGGTGAAGAAACATTTGATTCATCATTCCTTGGACATGCTGACGAGGTTGTGGAGGAAAGAATTTCTGATGATGAAATAATTCTGGTGAAAGGCACAAAAAACACAAGTGCGGTTAGTATATTTCCATGGCAATTTTGAGCTAGTTTTACTGTGAATGACAAGAACATTAGTTCTGAAAGTGTAGATACATCACACCTGCATTTCTGTTATGCAGGTCTCCATTATACTTAGAGGAGCAAATGACTTCATGCTAGATGAAATTGAAAGATCCTTGCACGATGCATTGTGCATTGTGAAGAGAACCCTGGAGTCAAACATGGTAGAACCTGTTGCTGCTGTTCCTTTACCTTTTAGTTCCATGTAGCGGATTACACAAACATATGTTTCTCATGATATTATTAGGTGAATGGGAAAAAAATAATCACCTATTTCCCCCTGCCTCTCTTTAGCACTTTCTGCTAAGTATGCTGGTGCCTTTTTTTTCTTAAGCACCAGTGCTTATTTATACAAGGAAGATGCTTAACTAGGCACCTCTCCTATAGAAATAACCGCTAGTGCTTAAAAAGAAGCCTGGTTTATTTTTTTGTAAGCACCTCTATAAACACTCCCTATTGTACATGTCCTAACTGTCTCCATGCTAAAAACAGTATACTAGATCTCTTCGCTCTCTCTCCCTCTCTTCTGCAAGAAAGGCGACAGAGGCGACTCGCATTCCGGCGTTGGCTCCGGCGTCTCCCCTCCCCCGAGGGCCTCGTGCTCGTCGGTGTGGAGGGGGTCGCCGGATCTGACGACCGGACTTGTATACCTGTAGGTTTTAGGCCTAGTAGCTTACGGTTTCAGCTGTCCACCGCTGTGGCCTTGGCGACGACGGAAGATGCTTAACTAGGCACCTCTCCTATAGAAATAACCGCTAGTGCTTAAAAAGAAGCCTGGTTTATTTTTTTGTAAGCACCTCTATAAACACTCCCTATTGTACATGTCCTAACTGTCTCCATGCTAAAAACAGTATACTAGATCTCTTCGCTCTCTCTCCCTCTCTTCTGCAAGAAAGGCGACAGAGGCGACTCGCATTCCGGCGTTGGCTCCGGCGTCTCCCCTCCCCCGAGGGCCTCGTGCTCGTCGGTGTGGAGGGGGTCGCCGGATCTGACGACCGGACTTGTATACCTGTAGGTTTTAGGCCTAGTAGCTTACGGTTTCAGCTGTCCACCGCTGTGGCCTTGGCGACGACGGCGGCAGCTTCGAATAAAGGTGCTCCGGCGACATCCTCGACGGGGATGGACCGGGAGCCAAGGTCTTCCGATCGGGGACGGCGTGGCGGCGGCGCTGTCTTCGATGCGGACTTTTGTCCTCGGTCTCCGCCGTCGCGACGGCGCTCGCTCTGGCGCCGGAGTTGGAGTCTGCGAGGTTGTACAAGAGCTGGTCTCGCTTGCTGTCGGCCATGGCGGCAGCGGCGGCGGACACTGAAGCTCACTTGGATCCGCGCTGGGCAGGTGGATGCTGGCTGGAGGACCTGTCTTTCTCCCTCGGCTGCGGCGAGCGGAGTTTGCAGTTCCTCAACCTGGCGATGGCCTCGGGGTTCGGCCCCGGCCGATGCGCCACAAAGTCATAGGCTTCGCCGCCGGCGAGCCTTTTTGGAGGTCCACAAAGCTGCAGGACAGCGAGGGGGCCGCGCCAGGTTTGGGTTTGGAGGTTCTTCGCCGTCCCTTCTTCCGGTGGTTGCTAGCGATGGTTGCTGCACAAAGGATCCCAGGGACCGCTTTGTAATTTCGTTCTCTTTCGGGTTTCTTTGTGTAAATGTGTGTGGACAGCTGGGTTTCCAGTGTCTTCTCTTGTACGCGTACGTGTCCTGTACGATCTGTTATGAATGAAACTAGAAGGACCTCGCGCGCTCTGCTGCGCGCGTTTTCGCTGTTGGTGTGCTTTTCCCTTGCTGTGCACATGGTGGGCAGTACAATGCAACGGAGAAAGTAAGATCTGAGTTTCCTTGCTTTTCAGAACAACAATGGGCAGTAAAGTAAGCTTTGGCAAAGGCTTGCAACATGGACTCGTAATTTGGTTTAGTTTCAACAAAATCCACAAGACAGAGCACATAGCCCATTCTTTCGAGACAATAATGAGATTAAGAAAAGAGAAGTAAACAAAAAAAAAAGATGTTTGCTCTTTCGTAAAGGTATTATGAAATAACAGATAAATCATGATACATGCATCACACATACTTCCGCAATCCTATAATAAGACATATAATTCAAAGAATCGAGTGGCTCGAGAAAATTCAAAAAAAAAATCCTTATCCATTGAATAAATCAATCCCTTTCTCTTTGAGTGTACACACTTCCTAAGGACAAATCCAATTAGACCGCCTTTCAAACTTTTCTATAGCTATCCTAAACCTGAATCACAATAATATCATTAAAATAAGTTAATAACCAGTAACCCAAGCACATATAATGTACATGAGATGACATAGTACACAATTTTATATCAAGTTAGGTATAGGTAACATAAAGGTTGCATGAGAGTACGAAGACCATACATGGCATATGTTTATTTGTACAAACGTGAGGCGTTTAAACTGAGCTCGTGCTACCCTAATATTAATTAGTGTCCACACTTGAAAGCAAAATTCAGAAACAATTAGTCTCTCCTACATCAGAAAATCTGTGAGCTCCATTATTGAAATAAAACTTTAGAAACAAAATACCATTCGGATCAGAACAGTCAAAAAACTCACATTTGACCTAAATATATGCTTCCATAAAATAATTAGTAGCCTAGGTATTCACAGAAGTCCGAGCAGATAAATAAATTCAAGTAACCGCTTAAACACTTTCCATATATATAAGTCTTTACATGGCCCCCATGCATGGCGTCCATAGTGAACTACCACCTGGCCCCAAACATACTACCGCAAAATTTGTAACTTTTTCGATCAGAGAATGAGTACTCTCAGCAATTGTCACCTTATAGATATTCTACTTGGTTCCATTAGTCAAAGCTCTGACACTAACAACACCACAATGTTCAAGTAAAGATTATGATTAAGCACGAACAATATGTACTCCTTCCGATCCATATTACTTCATGTTAAAGTTATATCTACAACTAAAATGTGTCTAGATACATCTATATTAGCATCAAGTAATATGAATCGGAGGGAGTACCGTATAAAGAATAGAAATATAAACATAAAAATAAAAATAAAATAATATGGTATTAAATGATTATACCTGAAACAGGTGGCAGTTCTCATGGTTAACCGTAGGGCAAAAACAGACTAATTCTTGCTGTTAGTGAACTGGAATAATGAAATAGGTTAGGTGGAACAGAATGCACGTCTTGCTACATTGAGTCAATCCATTGTCCTTCTACTTACAACACACAACTAAGGGTTAAGATAATAGAAAAGAAATGCAATGCACCAATAAAACTTGGCTGTAGGCACATACTTAAATCGCAGAAACTGAAATATGTGCGGGGACAGGTAGATACCATGTCCATGCTTAGTTTAGAGAGAAGTAACAAACAAACATTATTCAATCAGTATTCCTATAGGCTAGGTAACCAACATGCAGAAAATGGAATTGGGGTTCTCTGCAGTCCAATTTAGAAATACATACTATTCTAAAGTAAGTTCGTCCAATAAATTTTTATTTTGCATGCTCCACGAATTAAACTAATGGTATATGTTTGCATGATCTTTTTTAGATACTCTCTCCTCTTTTTTGTTCTCCTAGAGAGAACTCAAACAAGTATAATTTTGTATCAAATTTCATATGTTCATACATCTAATCCAGCATTTTTTCAGAACTTCTACGAACTTATACATGCATGCTACTACTATTTCCAGTCAACCTGGTGCCCGCACGACCAGGTACACAAAACCATCTCTTGTGGCTTGTACTTCTAAGCATGAAAGAAAGATATATTGAACAATGTTGAAAGATAACCGGAAGTCATGCAAAAATATAAATAGAGATTGACTATGTAATTAAAAAAATGGTTAACAATGTTTTATACATGATAGATTAATTCTTGAAAAAAAACTCCATCAATCTGTCATAATCATAATTCATATAAGAAAAATGTGTCATGATTGGGATGCAGTGATATTACTTGCAACTAAGATCTTCAAACTCAGGTACCTTTCTTGACCAGAGTAAAGGAAGAACCTTTTAACATAAACAGATTTAGTTGGAATCTTCATCCAATATGGCGTACATGCTGTATATCTTCACGTAACCTTCTAAGAACTATTTATAAGATACCATGTTACAATAAAGTGAAAGAACTTGTGATTAATAGTTGTGGGAGTAGAATAATTGCATCTGCAATTTCAAATCAACAAATAACAACTTCCTTGCCTGCCTTATTCTAAACAATTTCATGGCCAAAGCTACAGAGAGTTCTGCTAAACAGAGCGTACCTACCACTTTTACCAACAAAGAAAAATTGCTGGAATATTAGAGCAATTGTGCAAAAAGAAACCAATGGAAAAAATGATTTGTAACCGAAGAATAGTGGTTTCAGGGTAGAATAGCGCATCAGTCTTCTGATGCTATAATCAAATCTCACTTTATAGAATTCATTTATCTGAGTCACCTCCTCGCACGAAAAGAAGAATTTCCGATACCAATATTAGGAAAATAATTAGCACTGAGATACCTATTGGCATGAAGCTGAATCAATTCTAAGCAATACATATGTTTTCTGTACAATTGATGGCTTCTTTGTAGAAAGAGATGTCTAATTTTATATGAGAAACACCACAGAGAATGCAGACCTCTTATGTGCCGATAAAATTAAGCTTCTAGAAATTGGCTGCGAGCCACACAATCGGAAAATGTTATACAACACATTATTTATATGCAGAAAATCGTGAATATATTTCATTGGCTCTTGCAGATTTAATTTGTTTGCAAAGACTATGCAATGTATTACTGAAGCAACTATGATAAATGAGACAATGTATCTTACTGTAATTTCCCGTTCCCTTTTCCAAGCATCCACATGGAGCATAGCGGCAACAGTAGTGATGCAACCTAGGACAAGCCTCCTCGCACGCCTGAAATGCCAGACCTATCAAGCAAAAAAACAACACAAGAATTCAACACAGATGCCCACCAAAGAAAATTGACCTTCAGCAAAAGGAAATGCAAGACATTTATGCACAAAGGAAAGGCAAATAATACATACTGAAACTTTCCAATCGAAATCATTATCCAACCCGTTCCTCAATCTTGCATACTGGATCGGGATAACAATACTCAAATAGCTAAACATCATGTCATGATCCCCTTCCTAAATAAGGTCAATAACTTAACATGCTCATAGTTGGTCTCCCTGCACATCACAACCGACTATCCACCTACCCACTCCCTGCATACCACACTAATTCGAGTCATCCATCTACTATAAGCTATGCAATACAGTTATAATGGATGAGGAATTGATTCCGTAGTCAGCATCAGCATCACAACGTCACAGCTCAAACAATCACCTTGAAACAATTGAAGCTCTATGAATTTCCAGTCCAATCCAGTACGGATGAGGAGAGGAGGAGAGAATAGGAACGGACAATCTTACAGTGTAGTTTCCGGGGTTGAGGTGGATGGCCTCGGCGGTGAAAGCGGATAGCGCGAGGGCTGCGGCATCGTAGAGGACGCCGAAGTAGTCCGTGGCCTTGCGGAAGTCCTCGCTGTAGGCGATGGCGTGTCCACCAACTCCAGGATGCTGGGACTCATCCTCACCCCGTCTTCCTCCCCCAACGACACCAACGCCATGGCTGGAGGACTCGTTCCCAGCCATGAATGACGAAGATGCGCGCGGATGTGGAGGGCCGGAGTTCTACCGGTCGGCGTGCACGAGCACGACGAAGATGAGTTGGGGATAGAAGGTCAAAACTCTAGCCTAATGGGTGCTCCGAGCACGACAGAGCGGTGGGTTGTTAGCGGAGTAGTTGGCCGATGCATAGGGCGGCGATCGATTGGACGAAGGAGAAGGTAGATGTGCGGGATTGGAGGCTTGCAACAAGAAGGGATTGGAGGATGAACCAGGAAGACAACCCGTGGGAGGATCGACAAATTGGGATAATCCTCAAAGGAACCGCCTCACATCCACGGGCCCACAAACCAGGCACGTATAGTCTCCCAAATTCACGAGCGGTCAAACGTAACACACACTGACACACCGGCCAGGCAGGCCCGCCCAACGAAAGCGATCGGCCGATTCACCACAAACGCGCGGAAGACTGGGAGCTTAGTGCTCTTTAGAGATGGCACACGTATTGGCTCTCAAAAAAAAAAAAAACTGTCTCACGTGGGTGTCGGCTCGACCGAATCGTTGTTGAATAAGGAAACCGACCCTGCTTCCACTCCATCGCAAAGAGGGATCCTCTAATAAAATCCTATCCTGATCGGCCCTTCAAAAAGAGAAATCCTAGCTCGAGGGGTGGCGGCGTAATCAGAAGAAGATATGACGAAGGGGCAGTGGGAGCCAGTGGAGGATCCTTTGGAACTCGAAATATACGAGGCGAAATACAAGCAATTCAAAGCTTCCATCACGGGTTCGATCCTTGTGGGCTTGGTAGCTCTCGGATTCTTGATCTCCAGCTTTCTACTCCCATCCAGGGCTCGAGAGTGTTTGCAGATCTCGTGCTTCTGTGCAGTAGGATTTGTAATCAAAGCATGCAACCATATATCGGTATTCGGCCGTTCCGCTCCCAAGAGAGAAATTCCAACACGGTGGATGTGGGTTGAAGGTGACGGTGAAGGTGCAGTCCGAGACACGCGAGCACAGTACTCACGTGGGATGTGCTGTCGTGTTCAAACACATTGAGTACCATACTTATTTCGTGTCTCTAGATGGCCATGTAAATATTATTACTAGCATTGTGATAATCTGGTTTGTCCGCTTATTTGTTTTACCAGCTGTTGCCTACTTTTGTAGGTGATTTTCTTCTATATCGGATTATAAAATATAAGTACAACGTTAATTGAGGGAAATTCAATTCGGCTCTCGAGTGCGTATGCACCCTCTACCAAAAAAATCATATTTCAAAATGTCGAAATTTTTTAACAAATTTTTTTACATGTACATCTTCATAATATATGTTCGTTCGTCAAGTTCGCGAAAAACCAATATTTTTTGTGGTCTATATAAAAAAGAGAAAACTTATCTTGTGAAAAGCATTATTTTTAGCACTGAGTTTTGTCTTTTTTACACACGTCACATGATAAGTTGATTTTTTATGAAACAACTTTGTAAGCGTGTAGCACGAGAAGATTTACATGCAAATTTTTCGTTTCAATTTTTTGAAATTCAAAATATGTGTAAGATGCATTTCAAAATAGAGGGAGCATATGCTTCCATGTTCCAAAACACCACTCCCATTGATTGAACTTCAGTAAACTCATACAAATCATGTTCTTGAGTGGATCTAGAGTACACTTGTCTTCAGTTAGACATGAATCTAACGAATTCCCACAATCTCTGGCTCAAAAAGATTTGGACTGTTGACTTAGAATGTAATTTCTAATTCTGTGATCTTGAACATTGATATATACTACTCGATGCAATGGTTAACTTAGTAGTACACATCGATGAAAATTCAAGTATTCTAAGGTACACAAAACACAAATAACTAATTTCCGTTTGTTACTATCTCTCCAACAAGCAGGATTTGTAGTACATAAATCTGTCTAGCAAGTTTTACATAACCAAGGATGTTACTCCGGACCGGCATGACCATCAAGATTCTGATACTCTCGTAGAAACTCATTTGGCGTCTATGGTTGCCTAGCAGCCTGCCATTGATGCAGGGGTTCATGAGCTTGCTCACCGTGCCATGAGGTGACATGAGCTAGAAAATTCCCGTACGACTGTAGGCTGTCCAATTGTAAGTGTGGCTGCGTACCAGGCCGCCAGGACGGCTCAGCTTGCTGGCTGTGCAATGGAGCAGCACCGGCGAGGTGGCTACCGTTCTCTGGTAGTCTATCACCAGAAGATGGAGGTTGCCAGCCCTTTGGTGGAAGGACGCATCCACCTGAACGAGGCCACCAATGCTGCAGAGGAACAGCTTGCTCGCCCTGCCACCCCATTGTTCCAACGTTGTCGGTGCACACCCAAGGATAGGATACCGCCATGGCACCATCAGAAGTAGTACAAGCTGCCGATGGCACCGGTACCCGTTGGTTCCCGCCGTTGGGAACCGGCTGCTCTCTCTGATCAAGCGGCTGTGCAGTGGGTAACTGCGCAGAGGTGGCCGCAGACTGAGGATCACCGTTCAGCCCAGACAGCACGGTCCAGTCGTCCAGCAATCCCATGTCATCTGGCGGGATGGCCATGGCGGTTTGCTGTGTCTCTGTTCCTGGAGCTCTTGGCCCGGCAGGCGCGTCACGAACCGTTCGGTACTGATGCACAAGAAGTTTGAGCCGCTCGGCCTGCTTCCTCACATCCATCTTGACGTAGTGCTCTTTGAAGAAATCTTTGTTCTGGTGACGAAGCTCCTTGTAAACTGCACATGCACAATTCAGATGCGTAGAGAGATAACAATAAGTGTATGGTTGGTATTAATCCGCAACCTAGTTTCTGACAGGTCGAACTATAAACTAAGGTGGAAACCTGCAGCTTACCAGCATACGTGGCCGCCGGGTGTGATCCTTTCTCGCGAAGCTCTCGGAACATCTGCTCCTTGCTCATGCCTGCCGCCAGGCACCTCTCCACCTCTGCCTTGACCTTCACCGCCCAGAATTTACAAAGCATTAGATTAATTCCACCTAGTTTAGCCGCCGGATGTCCGCGCAGCGAGACTAAGTATCTGATCACGTTGCAAAGGTACATAATCAAGCATTAGATTTTACTTGCATGATGAAGGCAAGGGCGTCGGCTTCGTCTTTGTCGCCACGGGCTTTGAGGGCTGCTGCCCTGCTTTCTTGCTCATTGCCGCAGTTGCCCGCTTCTTCCTGTCGATGCGCAAAGAAGCCAACTGGTGATTACGGAAACACGCGGTAAATTATATCTCTAATCTAATAGTAGTACTAGCAAAATATCTCGTGATTCAGATGTATGATGCTTACCATTGTGCAATGGTTCAGTTCTCCTGGTTCTCCTGGTTCCCCCGGCTTTTCCTGCCTCAAAAGGTTAAGCGAATTAATTTGGGATAGGGAGACGCGGTGGGAGTTGTGTAAACGCAGGTCTCGTTCAGCGTTGCGTCGTTATCCAGGTTTAACTATTTGCAGAGTCCGCACGTAGAGGATGAGACTCGACGAGCCGGTTTAACAAACTCGTCTGTCTGATCGGCGCCGCATTCCATCAAGCAGATGGCGGGCGCAGAGGAGGAGGAGAGGCAGTCGAGCAGGGGTGCTTACCAGAGGGCTTGAGGCCAGCCTTCGCGGCGTCGATGCCGCGCTCGTCGCAGATTAGCGCCGAGTCCCCCCGCTTAGCGGACCGCGTCGCCGAGCCGGACGGCTAACCTAGGGTTTCGCAGGAGCGCGGGCGGAGGCGCGGAGGTGCAGCGCCAGCAGGGGATGTCGGCCAGGAGGAGCAGCACCGGCGAACGGAGAGGCCGGGGTGGCCTTCAAGGGACACCACCGAGCTGTGGCGCAGGCGGTGGACGGGGCGGGCCGGCGAGGAGGAGCACGCCGATGCGAGGGATCCTGCGGTGCGCTGCTCGGGGCTCCGGGTGCGTGCGTTTGTTCTGCTCGATCATTGGGATTCGCCTGCCCTGGGTCTCGGACTCTCGGTAGGGAAGACGTTCAGTACTATGGGGCTGGGCCGCCCCGCCGGTGGGCCTGGGGATTTAGTGGGCCGCTCGGTATCATCAATTACCCACTAAGTTGATTTGTCTTTTTTTTTCTCTCTAAAAAAAGTTGATTTGTCTTTAACATGCAAGCCATCCCCACCTAAGTGTAGTGGTCACATTGTGGTCGATCTGGAGTGCTAGGCAAAAGACAATTCAGGAAAGGATCTATCAAAGCCCCCCTCTCGATCTTTGGGTTTATTACTAGCTAATAGAACATTGCTTTTCCAACGAAGGTGGAACTCTCGGTCAGCATCTTGGCTAGCTCCTGCAAGTAATTCTGTCAAAATAAATGTTGACACAACAATGGATAAACATGGCAATAGAGGTGTAGAAGCAGCCATTTGTAGGGATGTGCAAGGATTTTTTTTCTTGGAGCATCTACCTTGGCGGTTCTTGGTATCTCTGACACAACAATACATGGAGCTATAGCCTATCGGGAGGGTCTAACACTTTCGTAGGATCTGAATACACGGAGGGCCTACATTGTATCAGATTGCCTGGAAGTGATCAATTCTATAAGAGTCTAGTCGATGCAGCTATTATTCTATTCTCTGTGTGACTGATCAACGGCTCTCTAATTTTGAAGATGTGAGATTTGCACATGGAAGAGGTGTTTTATTACCAATGCCAACAATTTAGCTCGGCCCTTGATTTATCTCGAACATGGTCGCCAATTGTGGCCACTGAATTCTCCTGACACTAAAGGTTTCAGTTCCCCTTAAGAAAAAAAAATGCCACACCTAAATTCTGTCAGCCTTTCCAGCCAGCCACGTCTCCATCTTCGGTTTGACATTGGCAATAGTAATTGTTGCTCTATTTCCTCCTCTTGGCCTAACCTTCATCGTTCATTTACTTGGGCAATTTTAAATCCTAGCGATCCACTTTCTTAGCCTCCTCTACTCCCTCACAATCCACACCAGAATTTATTTGTGCAATACCCAATCCAATAAACATCAAAGAGGAGTAGAAATTTCTAAAGAAGTGCCTATCTTCTCATATAAACGACATCTGAGCAGTCATTTGGCAGCGCTTCACTTATAAGCATCATATCCCTCCCAAGTCCCAAGGTGTTAATGGGAGAACTTGGCATATATTTCTCATACAGTCCCGAGACCATGCCTATTTTTTTTAATTACATATTGGTTCCTTGACTTCCAGTGCACATAATCATCACGGCTCTTGGTTCATTGACTTCCTTCTCTCTTCTTACAATGGTACATATATATGTCTCTTATGTTAGCTAGTTCATATTTTCTCCATGACAAATATATACATGGAATTTTGAGGATCACAATAAATGGTCTGCAAGCTGGCTATACAATGTGCTTACTACTGAATGTTTGTTCATGTCGCCTTGCTTCCTAATTGTGTTCATGGAGTCTACATATCTTTCA
Source organism: Lolium perenne (assembly GCF_019359855.2). Taxonomy (NCBI): domain Eukaryota; kingdom Viridiplantae; phylum Streptophyta; class Magnoliopsida; order Poales; family Poaceae; genus Lolium; species Lolium perenne. Next base: position 265,189,558 of record NC_067245.2, read on the forward strand.
GATGTATAAAGATCCCGACATCATTTCCTCCAACAATGGGAACTTATTTGCCATTTAGATCGGAGAATTTATAAAGAAATCAGATTTTAAATTTCTAGAAACCACACGATTATAAAGCTAAAGGGAATACTCCATGCCTAAAATCATCCCAAGAATATGTCAACTACCTAACTCTTTCATTTCTTGAGTAGCAAAAGTAGAAGCAGAAGGAGTCAAAAGCCAACTTGGCCAGCTTGATCTCTGCCTCGATATCCAATAGAGTATTCTGATGTGCAAAAATATGAGGCAATAAAATCCATCTAAAAGAAATGCAGCGGAAAAAAGTATGATTTCCTGATTTCCTTTCTCTATCCACCCTCAGCCGGTCAAGAAGAAGCCAAGGATAGAAGACCACTTCCTTTTACTCTCCTTTGGCCTGGCGTGTCGATAGGTGTAGGGTAGGTCTTCTGGGTGGAGGCCGCTCGGTCGGTGCCGCCGTCGCCGCCGCAAATAAGGTGTTCCGGGCCTCTGCCTCCACAGTGCTCTGCGGCGACGATGAGGAGCCGCAGACATGTATCTTCGCCGCTCGTTCCGGACGGTGGAGGTTGGGTTCGCAGGCGAGTTCTTCGAGGCGTCGGCGAAGATCTCGTCAGGGGATTTTGCTCTTCTGCTTCTACCGCGCCACGGCGTCATCTCCTCCAGCGCTGCCGGGAAGCTAGAGGAAGGTGTACAGGAGTGAAGTTGGCTGCTGCTGACGCTACCCTTGGTGGCGGTCTCGGCAGTCGGGAGAGGATAGTGGTTCGGGAGAGGACTGAAGGCCCGTCGGCGGCAGCTCTGCCGATTTCCCCCGTTTTGTTCGGTGTGCTTCGGTGGCGTTGGGATCCGATCTACATCATGGGGATGATCCCCGGTCGATGCGCCCCAACGTCAACGGCTCCTCCGTGCGGGGATCTTCTCCTTCGACTTGTAAAGCCAGCGACGGCGAGGTGCTGGCTCGGATCCGGTGAGATGTGGAGAAGATGGTGTGCAGGGACTCCCAGGGGCTTTTTTATTTTTTCCTTTTTGTTCGGGGGTCTTTCTGCATTTGTTCCTGGACGCATGCACTTTCCCGTGTCTTGGTTTCCGTGTGTGTTGTATCGCTGATGTGTTAAATTAATGAACGTGGTTTACCTCTAAAAAAAAATTGCGGATGCATCCGTTGGTCTGTTAAGTTTAGTTCACTCATAGTTCACGAACAATTAGTCGTTTGATATGCTTTTCGGTCTATATCAACATTTGTGCTTTTGTTAGTCATTTAGATGTTTTTTTTTCTGGTGTACAACATGGAGGTATCATTAGTCCAGCAATCAACTCTTAAGAAATTGGGAATGACAAGTGGGACGCATCTATTAGAAATAGCATCACTTCGTTCTCAATCGACGATTAGTGTTTTTTACGAAATGTTGTGGAATTTTGTCCCGTGAACTTAAATTGTTACTAATTGATAAATTTAAGCGAAAACCCACGGTTTTATGCTATTAACCCTTTTTTTTACAAGATGTTCTCTTCGGCCTTGTGTAGCACGATAAAACGAAACACACCGTGTACCGGGTCTTGAGGGCAGGGCACTGAGGGCACCTGCATCAGCATGCAGAAGAAGGGCGGTGCTACAACATTACGCTACGTGGCGTGCTTGGTCGCTGGCCGGCCGGGATCTACGAGTCTCTGACCTGATTACAGTACTCAACAGCCCGCGCGCACTTACTACGACCACCACGACCGGTGTGCAAGTTTACTCCACGCGACGAGACGTCGCGCGCGAGGCACTGCACTAGCTACCTGCAGGGCGTATGCAACTATGCATGCATAACGCTTGGATCACGGCGGGCGGCGGCTCGGCAGAGCTGCCCGGAATCACGGTTTCTGCTGCCATCGCCGCCGGCGGTCAGCAGCAATTCCGTCCAATCGGGATCGGGGCAACGGCCGGACGGGCAGCTGGGAGCGATCGTGAGGAGTTGACGCGGACATGATTTGGCGGCGGCTGATAGATACGCGCGCGCGTGGATTTGGGGAAGGCGGAGAATTAGTTTGGTTGGTTGACAGTCCGTCCGGGAGGAAGGAGAGGCGTCTCGGGATTAGCAGCTCGATTACGTGCCCAACCGAAATAACCGTCGCGCTCATGTGAGTGTTTGCCTCGCTTATGTGGGTGTCACTGAAATAAATACCGACCACTAGGAAACTTGCTGGAGTGGAAATTGACACGGGCGCTTGTGAACGTATTGATCAACTGATGATTTGATCAATATGAAACTAGCTACTCCCTCGGGTCCTAAATCCTTGTCACGAGTTCAATGAAAACTAAACATATTGTAGCCTTAGGGCCAAATGGAGTATACTAGATCTGTTGTGGGAGGAACTGGCTAAAACCGCTTTTAGATGATGGTTTTGTAAAATCGTCATTCGTTTTTTTCTTTGGAAAAAGGATCTATACACCTAATAATAATAATCATCAGAAGAATATAATAGTAGTAAAAATACAAATAGGTTTTTGGATCACCAAGCGGCGACAACAAGCACTAGAGCGAGCCGAAGGAGCGTCACCGTTCTCATCCCACCCTCACTGGATTCAGGAAAAGTTTGATGTAATATATAGAGCTTATTTTATTAGATAAACGATAAACCGTGTTAAAACCCCAAAGGACCAGCACACTCCGAACATGTTGCAATGACAAACGCGGAAAAACTAGAAAGAAGGAAAGGCAGAATCTAAAGGCAAATTAAATTTGCAATTGGTTAAAGCCAAGGAGGTGCCCAATGTGCCATGCATGCATGCTCCCGATTGAACAATCTAATTAAGGATCGGACAAGTGAACTGCACACAAAGGACGCCCCTATCTACTAAGTGCTACTGTTAGATGGTTAAGTAAATGTATACATGTTTGACCTTAAGCCATGTGCCATATGCATGCATCTCGATGCTCAGGGAGTCACAGGCCACCGTTCTGCCGCCTATAAATAGAGCAACATTCCATCCACATAGATCACACCATTCTACATCTACCTGTCTCCTCCCAACCCTTGCAGAGCCCACACAGTACTATCCATCCTACATTGAGGTTCCTGGCAACGTTAGCTATGGCTTCCAGGTTTCAGATCCTGCCCTTCATCGCCATAGCTGTTCTCGCGTTGCTTATCCATCCGTGCTCATCCATCGAGTTTCACCGTAAGCTCTCAAGTTGGTCTGACGCCGGCGCTACATGGTACGGCGCCGCTACTGGCGCCGGGAGTGATGGTATATATACGTAGCTGTTGCTTAATGCATACAGTCTTTGCATAATGATACACGAATTGAATCATCGATCCATGCATATTTCTCACGTCTTGTTCTTATACGTACGTAGGTGGTGCATGTGGGTACAAGGGGGTGCCGTCGACCTGCCACCATTCTCGTCCATGATCGCCGCCGGCGGCCCTTCCCTGTACAACTCAGGCATGGGCTGTGGCTCTTGCTACCAGGTATTTCACTGGTTATACATACTGAACTGATCCTGGCATGCATGCTAACACACGTGTAGGCTGGCTGGCAACACAATAGACGGATACAATGAGGCGTAGTCCGTTTTTATTTGTTTTCTTTCGCTGGTTGATTTTTGTATCAACGCTTGGCGATGGCTGAGATGTTTTAAACTTTGTACTCACATATTTTGTTTAATAAAAGGTCGTGTGCATCATCATGATGCAGACACTACAGGAATGGCGCGCTGCGCCGACGGCCGTGGCGTACGCCGACGGCCAAATGTCGGGGCCGTCGGCGTACTGCCCGGTCAGCCCAGCTGCTCGAAGCGCCCCTCGGCGTATAGCGCCCCTCGGCGTATGACACGCTATGCCGAGGGTGGCCCTCGGCGTATCGGCGGCCCTCGGCATAGGTTGAGGGTGCGACCCCGTCCCATCGCCCCGCGGCCATGCCCTAACTGGACCTTGACGGCGTGAAGCCTATGCCGAGGGCCACCGTCGGCGTAGCTGAAGCCAATTTCTCCCGCCGAATCCTCCCGCCCCTCCCGCCAAAATGACGTCAGCTGTCTAGCCTATGCCGAGGGGCACCGTCGGCTTAGCATCCATCTTTTTTTTCCTTTTTCCCGCCCATTTCTCCCGCCCAATCTTTCCCGCCAATTTTTCCCGCCATTTTCTCCGCTTGACTTTTCTCGCCGTTTCAGCCCCTCGCCTCCCTATATATACCCATGTGTTCTTCTCCAACAAAACACCACCACCAGCATGGTGTGGTGTTGTTTGTCTAATGTTGTACCCCCGGGGTCTTTCGGCTACACGCACATGCGCTGACGGCACTTAGGCATGTCCTGGACGTATAGGGCAGAACTCACCGGTGGGGTGAACCGGAGGAAAACCTTAGATAGCATGGATCCATACTTGCCACCACATGACCTAAAACAAAGGAAAAAAGTCCATTGCTAACCCTAACTCTAACCCTAACCCTAACCCTAGGGGTAGATTTGCGGGGTCCCCGCCCCCTAGGGTTTCCCTAGATACAAACCACCGGAGCGTCCGAATCGCTGGAAACTCCTGCTACGGCTCATCCGGGGCCTATTTCATTCCAAACCTATGGTTTCCATGTGCATATGTCCTAAACAAATCAAAGAAATTAAAAAAATCCATTGGTGATACAGATCACCGGAGCGTCGGAATCGCACGAAAAAAGCTATAGGGGTAGATCTGCAAGGTCCCCGGCCTAGGGTTTCCCAAGATACAGATCACCGGAGCGTCGGAATCGCGCGAAAACTTGCATTTGTCCCTAACAGATGTGTACAAGTGGGATGTAAGGGTTGTCTAACCTTGCAAGGACCCCGTTGACGATTTCCGCATACATGGGCCGACACTTGGTAAAATCCAGGATTTGTATGTGGAAACTCCTGCTACGGCTCATCCGGGGCCTATTTCATTCCAAACCTATGGTTTCCATGTGCATATGTCCTAAACAAAGCAAAGAAATTAAAAAAATCCATTGGTGATACAGATCACCGGAGCGTCGGAATCGCACGAAAAAAGCTATAGGGGTAGATCTGCAAGGTCCCCGGCCTAGGGTTTCCCAAGATACAGATCACCGGAGCGTCGGAATCGCGCGAAAACTTGCATTTGTCCCTAACATATGTGTACAAGTGTGATGTAAGGTTTGTCTAACCTTGCATGTACCCCGCGTTGACGATTTCCGCATACATGGGCCGACACTTGGTAAAATCCAGGATTTGTATGTGGAAACTCCTGCTACGGCTCATCCGGGGCCTATTTCATTCCAAACCTATGGTTTCCATGTGCATATGTCCTAAACAAAGCAAAGCAAATAAAAAAATCCATTGGTAAACCCTCGCACGGAGAAAGCTATAGGGGTAGATCTGCAGGGTCCCCGCCCTAGGGTTTCCCAAGATACAGATCACCGGAGCGTCGGAATCGCTTGAAAACTTGCATTTGTCCCTAACATATGTGTACAAGTGTGATGTAAGGTTTGTCTAACCTTGCATGTACCCCGCGTTGACGATTTCCGCATACATGGGCCGACACTTGGTAAAATCCAGGATTTGTATGTGGAAACTCCTGCTACGGCTCATCTGTGGCCTATTTTATTCCAAACCTATGGTTTCCATGTGCATATGTCCTAAACAAAGCAAAGAAAATAAAAAAATCCATTGGTAAACCCTCGCACGGAAAAAGCTATAGGGGTAGATCTGCGGGGTCCCCGCCCTAGGGTTTCCCAAGATACAGACTATCGGATCGTCGGAATCATTTGGAAAACTTGCATATGCCCATAACATATGTGTACAAGTGTGATGTAAGGTTTGGCTAACCTTGGATGTACCCGTTGTTGACGATTTCCGCATACATGGGCTAACACTTGGTAAAATCCAGGATCCGTATGTGGAAACTCGCCACGGCTAAAATGGAGCCTATTTTATGGTAAAGTATGCCCAACCTATGGTTTCCATGTACATATGTCCTAAATAAACCAAAACAAGTAAAAAATTACATTGGTAAACTCTCGCACGGAGAAAGCTATAGGGGTAGATCTACGGGGTCCCCGCCCTAGGGTTTCCCAAGATACGAGATCACCGGAGCGTCGAAATTGTTGGAAAACTTGCATCTGCCCCTAACATATATGTACAAGTGTGACGCGTCATTTTATGTGCTAAATGTTTTCCGTTTCGCTGCGTTGGCGGACGGGTGCACGCGCGCGCCGGTACGGCCATACCGCATGTCCCGTTGGCCCCGTTTTGCGCGATTGGCAAAGCAAACGGAGCCAAAATCGAGCGGAGCCGCGTGGCGTCATTTTATGTGTCCTAGTAACCACCGCAAAAGACGGAACTGGGATACGGCAATTATCTTGGAGAACCCTTCACGAACAGGGCTATCTCGTCCGAGTTCTATGGCTTTTAGGGGAAATGAGTAGGAAACGGCCCGTTTCACCACATAGTTTGTCGAACGAGGCCATATTTGGCACGTGCGTGGGCCTTAGGATGGGAAGCAAGGCCCGGTCCGCGGATTTCCAATCCGAACCACGGCGACGGTTTTTCCATTTTCGGGTGCCGGAAGGGCTTTCTTTTGTGAAGCAGCTACATGGTGCGCATTTCGAGTATCGCGCGGGACCTCTCGCGCGGCGGTAGGATACCTCCTACGCACCACCTATCACATGCCATATGCGCGCGGAAGCCATCCGGGAATCCCACCCGCTTCTGCGGTGCTCGCCGAATCCGCTGAAAGCTGTCCGGATTTGAACTGGGCGACACTTTCCTTCGCTCAATAAATGGAGGGAAAAATGTTTTTAGGTCTAGGACGCGTCATTTTATGTGCTAAATGTTTTCCGTTTCGCGCGTTGGCGGACGGGTGCACGCGCGCGCCTGCACGGCCATACCGCATGTCCCGCGGCCCCGTTTTGCGCAGTTGGCAAAGCAAACGGAGCCAAAAATCGAGCGGAGCCGCGTGGCGTCATTTTATGTGTCCTAGTAACCACCGCAAAAGACGGAATCGGGATACGGCAATTATCTCTGAGAACCCTTCACGAACAGGGCTATCTCGTCCGGAGTTCTATGGCTTTTAGGGAAATGAGTAGGAAACGGCCCGTTTCACCACATAGTTTGTCGGAACGAGGCCATATTTGGCACGTGCGTGGGCCTTAGGATGGGAAGCAAGGCCCGGTCGCGGATTTCCAATCCGAACCACGGCGACGGTTTTTCCATTTTCGGGGTGCGGAAGGGCTTTCTTTTGTGAAGCGGCTACATGGTGCGCATTTCAGTATCGCGCGGGACCTCCGCGCGGCGGTAGGATACCTCCTACGCACCACCTATCACATGCCATATGCGCGCGGAAGCCATCCGGGAATCCCACCCGCTTCTGCGGTGCCCCGCCGAATCCGGTGGAAACCGTCCGGATTTGAATCCGGGGCGACACTTTCCTTCGCTCAATAAATGGAGGGAAAAATGTTTTTAGGTCTAGGACGCGTCATTTTATGTGCTAAATGTTTTCCGTTTCGCGCGTTGGCGGACGGGTGCACGCGCGCGCCGTACGGCCATACCGCATGTCCCGGCGGCCCGTTTTGCGCAGTTGGCAAAGCAAACGGAGCCAAAATCGAGCGGAGCCGCGTGGCGTCATTTTATGTGTCCTAGTAACCACCGCAAAAGACGGAACTGGGATACGGCAATTATCTTGGAGAACCCTTCACGAACAGGGCTATCTCGTCCGGATATCTATGGCTGTGGGGGGAAATCAGTAGGAAACGGCCCGTTTCACCACATAGTTTGTCGGAACGAGGCCATATTTGGCACGTGCGTGGGCCTTAGGATGGGAAGCAAGGCCCCGGTCGCGGATTTCCAATCCGAACCACGGGCGACGGTTTTTCCATTTTCGGGTGCGGAAGGGCTTTCTTTTGTGAAGCAGCTACATGGTGCGCATTTCAGTATCGCGCGCGGGACCTCCGCGCGCGGTAGGATACCTCCTACGCACCACCTATCACATGCCATATGCGCGCGGAAGCCATCTGGGAATCCCACCCGCTTCTGCGGTGCCCGCCGAATCATTGAAACCGTCCGGATTTGAATCGGGGCGACACTTTCCTTCGCTCAATAAATGGAGGGAAAAATGTTTTTAGGTCTAGGACGCGTCATTTTATGTGCTAAATGTTTTCCGTTTCGCGCGTTGGCGGACGGGTGCACGCGCGCGCGCCGGTGCACGGCCATACCGCATGTCCCGCGGCCCCGTTGTTGCGCAGTTGGCAAAGCAAACGGAGCCAAAAAATCGAGCGGAGCCGCGTGGCGTCATTTTATGTGTCCTAGTACCCACCGCAAAAGACGGAATCGGGATACGGCAATTATCTTTGAGAACCCTTCACGAACGGGCTATCTCGTCCAGGAGTTCTATGGCTTTTAGGGAAATGAGTAGGAAACGGCCCGTTTCACCACATAGTTTGTCGGAACGAGGCCATATTTGGCACGTGCGTGGGCCTTAGGATGGGAAGCAAGGCCCGGTCGCGGATTTCCAATCCGAACCACGGGCGACGGTTTTTCCATTTTCGGGTGCCGGAAGGGCTTTCTTTTGTGAATCAGCTACATTGTGCGCATTTAAATATCGCGCGGGACCTCCGCGCGGCGCTAGTATACCACCAACGCAGCACCTATCACATGCCATATGAGCGAGGAAGCCATCTGGGACTCCCCCCCGCTTCTGCGGTGCCCGCCCGAATCCGCCGGAAACTGTCCGATTTGAACCGGGGCGACACTTTCCTTCGCTCAATAAGTGGAGGGAAAAGTGTTTTTAGGTCTAGGACGCGTCATTGTATGTGCTAAATGTTTTGAGTTTCTCGCGTTGGCGGAGGGTTGCACGCGCGCGCGCGGTACGGCGCTACCGCATGTCCCGGGGGCGCCGTTGTTCGCGGTTGGCAAAGCAAACGGAGCCAAAAATCGAGCGGAGCCGCGTGGCGTCATTTTATGTGTCCTAGTAACCACCGCAAAAGACGGAACTGGGATACGGCAATTATCTTGGAGAACCCTTCACGAACAGGGGCTATCTCGTCAGGAGTTCTATGGCTTTTAGGAAATGAGTAGGAAACGGCCCGTTTCACCACATAGTTTGTCGGAACGAGGCCATATTTGGCACGTGCGTGGGCCTTAGGATGGGAAGCAAGGCCCCGGTCGCGGATTTCCAATCCGAACCACGGGCGACGGTTTTTCCATTTTCGGGGTGCCGGAAGGGCTTTCTTTTGTGAAGCAGCTACATGGTGCGCATTTCAGTATCGCGCGGGACCTCCGCGCGGCGGTAGGATACCTCCTACGCACCACCTATCACATGCCATATGCGCGCGGAAGCCATCTGGGAATCCCACCCGCTTCTGCGGTGCCCGCCGAATCCCGGAAACTGTCCGGATTTGAACCGGGGCGACACTTTCCTTCGCTCAATAAATGGAGGGAAAAATGTTTTTAGGTCTAGGACGCGTCATTTTATGTGCTAAATGTTTTCCGTTTCGCGCGTTGGCGGACGGGTGCACGCGCGCGCCGGTGCGGCCATACCGCATGTCCCGGCGGCCCCGTTTTGCGCAGTTGGCAAAGCAAACGGAGCCAAAAATCGAGCGGAGCCGCGTGGCGTCATTTTATGTGTCCTAGTAACCACCGCAAAAGACGCAACTGGGAGACGGCAATGATCTCGGAGAACACTTCCCGAACAGGGCTATCTCGTCAGTAGTTATATGGCTTTTAGGGGAAATGAGTAGGAAACGGCCCGTTTCACCACATAGTTTGTCGGAACGAGGCCATATTTGGCACGTGCGTGGGCCTTAGGAAGGGAAGCAAGGCCCTGGTCGCGGATTTCCAATCCGAACCACGGGCGACGGTTGTTCCATTTTCGGTGCGGAAGGGCTTTTTTTGTGAAGCAGCTACATGGTGCGCATTTCAAGATCGCGCGGGACCTCCGCGCGGCGGTAGGATACCTCCTACGCACCACCTATCACATGCCATATGCGCGCGGAAGCCATCCGGGAATCCCACCCGCTTCTGCGGTGCCCTCGCCGAATCCGGCTGAAACTGTCCGGATTTGAACTGGGGCGACACTTTCCTTCGCTCAATAAATGGAGGGAAAAATGTTTTTAGGTCTAGGACACGTCATTTTATGTGCTAAATGTTTTCCGTTTCGCGCGTTGGCGGACGGGTGCACGCGCGCGCCGTACGGCCATACCGCATGTCCGTGACCCCCGTTTTGCGCAGTTGGCAAAGCAAACGGAGCCAAAAAAATCGAGCGGAGCCGCGTGGCGTCATTTTATGTGTCCTAGTAACCACTGCAAAAGACGGAACTGGGATACGGCAATTATCTTGGAGAACCCTTCACGAACAGGGCTATCTCGTCAGGAGTTCTATGGCTTTTAGGGGAAATGAGTAGGAAACGGCCCGTTTCACCACATAGTTTGTCGGAACGAGGCCATATTTGGCACGTGCGTGGGCCTTAGGATGGGAAGCAAGGCCCCGGTCGCGGATTTCCAATCCGAACCACGGGCGACGGTTTTTCCATTTTCGGGGTGCCGGAAGGGCTTTCTTTTGTGAAGCAGCTACATGGTGCGCATTTCAGTATCGCGCGGGACCTCCGCGCGGCGGTAGGATACCTCCTACGCACCACCTATCACATGCCATATGCGCGCGGAAGCCATCTGGGAATCCCACCCGCTTCCTGCGGTGCCCCGCCGAATCCGCTGGAAACTGTCCGGATTTGAACTGGGGCGACACTTTCCTTCGCTCAATAAATGGAGGGAAAAATGTTTTTAGGTCTAGGACGCGTCATTTTATGTGCTAAATGTTTTCCGTTTCGCGCGTTGGCGGACGGGTGCACGCGCGCGCCGTACGGCCATACCGCATGTCCCGGCGGCCCCGTTTTGCGCAGTTGACAAAGCAAACGGAGCCAAAAAATCGAGCGGAGCCGCGTGGCGTCATTTTATGTGTCCTAGTAACCACTGCAAAAGACGGAACTGGGATACGGCAATTATCTTGGAGAACCCTTCACGAACAGGGCTATCTCGTCCGGAGTTCTATGGCTTTTAGGGGAAATGAGTAGGAAACGGCCCGTTTCACCACATAGTTTGTCGGAACGAGGCCATATTTGGCACGTGCGTGGGCCTTAGGATGGGAAGCAAGGCCCCGGTCGCGGATTTCCAATCCGAACCACGGGCGACGGTTTTTCCATTTTCGGGGTGCCGGAAGGGCTTTCTTTTGTGAAGCAGCTACATGGTGCGCATTTCGATCGCGCGGGACCTCCGCGCACGGTAGGATACCTCCTACGCACCACCTATCACATGCCATATGCGCGCGGAAGCCATCCGGGAATCCCACCCGCTTCTGCGGTGCCCCGCCGAATCACGGAAACCGTCCGGATTTGAACTGGGCGACACTTTCCTTCGCTCAATAAATGGAGGGAAAAATGTTTTTAGGTCTAGGACGCGTCATTTTATGTGCTAAATGTTTTCCGTTTCGCGCGTTGGCGCACGGGTGCACGCGCGCGCCCGCACGGCCATACCGCATGTCCCGGCGGCCCGTTTTGCGCAGTTGGCAAAGCAAACGGAGCCAAAAATCGAGCGGAGCCGCGTGGCGTCATTTTATGTGTCCTAGTAACCACCGCAAAAGACGGAACTGGGATACGGCAATTATCTTGGAGAACCCTTCACGAACAGGGCTATCTCTGTTCGGAGTTCTATGGCTTTTAGGGAAATGAGTAGGAAACGGCCCGTTTCACCACATAGTTTGTCGGAACGAGGCCATATTTGGCACGTGCGTGGGCCTTAGGATGGGAAGCAAGGCCCCGGTCGCGGATTTCCAATCCGAACCATGGGCGACGGTTTTTCCATTTTCGGGGTGCTTAGGAAGGGCTTTTTTTGTGAAGCAGCTACATGGTGCGCATTTCAAGATCGCGCGGGACCTCCGCACGGCGGTAGGATACCTCCTACGCACCACCTATCACATGCCATATGCGCGCGGAAGCCATCCGGGAATCCCACCCGCTTCTGCGGTGCCTCGCCGAATCCGCTGGAAACTGTCCGGATTTGAACTGGGGCGACACTTTCCTTCGCTCAATAAATGGAGGGAAAAATGTTTTTAGGTCTAGGACACGTCATTTTATGTGCTAAATGTTTTCCGTTTCGCGCGTTGGCGGACGGGTGCACGCGCGCGCCCGTGCGGCCATACCGCATGTCCCGGCGGCCCCGTTTGCGTGATTGGCAAAGCAAACGGAGCCAAAATCGAGCGGAGCCGCGTGGCGTCATTTTATGTGTCCTAGTAACCACGCAAAAGACGGAATCGGGATACGGCAATTATCTTGGAGAACCCTTCACGAAGCAGGGGCTATCTCGTCCGGAGTTCTATGGCTTTTAGGGGAAATGAGTAGGAAACGGCCCGTTTCACCACATAGTTTGTCGGAACGAGGCCATATTTGGCACGTGCGTGGGCCTTAGGATGGGAAGCAAGGCCCCGGTCGCGGATTTCCAATCCGAACCACGAGCGACGGTTTTTCCATTTTCGGGGTGCCGGAAGGGCTTTCTTTTGTGAAGCAGCTACATGGTGCGCATTTCAGTATCGCGCGGGACCTCCGCGCGGCGGTAGGATACCTCCTACGCACCACCTATCACATGCCATATGCGCGCGGAAGCCATCTGGGAATCCCACCCGCTTCTGCGGTGCCCCGCCGAATCCGGCTGAAACCGTCCGGATTTGAACCGGGCGACACTTTCCTTCGCTCAATAAATGGAGGGAAAAATGTTTTTAGGTCTAGGACGCGTCATTTTATGTGCTAAATGTTTTCCGTTTCGCGCGTTGGCGGACGGGTGCACGCGCGGCGCTCCGTACGGCCATACCGCATGTCCCGGCGGCCCCGTTTTGCGCAGTTGGCAAAGCAAACGGAGCCAAAAATCGAGCGGAGCCGCGTGGCGTCATTTTATGTGTCCTAGTAACCACTGCAAAAGACGGAACTGGGATACGGCAATTATCTTGGAGAACCCTTCACGAACAGGGCTATCTCGTCCGGAGTTCTATGGCTTTTAGGGGAAATGAGTAGGAAACGGCCCGTTTCACCACATAGTTTGTCGAACGAGGCCATATTTGGCACGTGCGTGGGCCTTAGGATGGGAAGCAAGGCCCCGGTCGCGGATTTCCAATCCGAACCACGGGCGACGGTTTTTCCATTTTCGGGTGCGGAAGGGCTTTCTTTTGTGAAGCGCCTACATGGTGCGCATTTCAAGATCGCGCGGGACCTCCGCACGGCGGTAGGATACCTCCTACGCACCACCTATCACATGCCATATGCGCGCGGAAGCCATCTCGGGAATCCCACCCGCTTCTGCGGTGCCCCGCCGAATCCGCTGAAACCGTCCGGATTTGAACCGGGGCGACACTTTCCTTCGCTCAATAAATGGAGGGAAAAATGTTTTTAGGTCTAGGACGCGTCATTTTATGTGCTAAATGTTTTCCGTTTCGCGCGTTGGCGGACGGGTGCACGCGCGCGCCCGGTACGGCCATACCGCATGTCCCGGCGGCCCCGTTTTGCTAGCTTGGCAAAGCAAACGGAGCCAAAAATCGAGCGGAGCCGCGTGGCGTCATTTTATGTGTCCTAGTAACCACTGCAAAAGACGGAACTGGGATACGGCAATTATCTTGGAGAACCCTTCACGAACAGGGCTATCTCGTCCGGAGTTCTATGGCTTTTAGGGGAAATGAGTAGGAAACGGCCCGTTTCACCACATAGTTTGTCGGAACGAGGCCATATTTGGCACGTGCGTGGGCCTTAGGATGGGAAGCAAGGCCCCGGTCGCGGATTTCCAATCCGAACCACGGCGACGGTTTTTCCATTTTCGGGGTGCCAGGAAGGGCTTTTTTGTGAAGCAGCTACATGGTGCGCATTTCAGTATCGCGCGGGACCTCCGCACGGCGGTAGGATACCTCCTACGCACCACCTATCACATGCCATATGCGCGCGGAAGCCATCTGGGAATCCCACCCGCTTCCTGCGGTGCCCCGCCGAATCCGCTGGAAACTGTCCGGATTTGAACTGGGGCGACACTTTCCTTCGCTCAATAAATGGAGGGAAAAATGTTTTTAGGTCTAGGACACGTCATTTTATGTGCTAAATGTTTTCCGTTTCGCGCGTTGGCGGACGGGTGCACGCGCGCGCCCGGTACGGCCATACCGCATGTCCCGGCGGCCCCGTTTTGCGCAGTTGGCAAAGCAAACGGAGCCAAAAAATCGAGCGGAGCCGCGTGGCGTCATTTTATGTGTCCTAGTAACCACTGCAAAAGACGGAACTGGGATACGGCAATTATCTTGGAGAACCCTTCACGAACAGGGCTATCTCGTCCGGAGTTCTATGGCTTTTAGGGGAAATGAGTAGGAAACGGCCCGTTTCACCACATAGTTTGTCGGAACGAGGCCATATTTGGCACGTGCGTGGGCCTTAGGATGGGAAGCAAGGCCCCGGTCGCGGATTTCCAATCCGAACCACGGGCGATGGTTTTTCCATTTTCGGGGTGCCGGAAGGGCTTTCTTTTGTGAAGCAGCTACATGGTGCGCATTTCAGTATCGCGCGGGACCTCCGCGCGGCGGTAGGATACCTCCTACGCACCACCTATCACATGCCATATGCGCGCGGAAGCCATCTGGGAATCCCACCCGCTTCCTGCGGTGCCCCGCCGAATCCGCTGGAAACTGTCCGGATTTGAACTGGGGCGACACTTTCCTTCGCTCAATAAATGGAGGGAAAAATGTTTTTAGGTCTAGGACGCGTTATTTTATGTGCTAAATGTTTTCCGTTTCGCGCGTTGGCGGACGGGTGCACGCGCGCGCCCGGTACGGCCATACCGCATGTCCCGGCGGCCCCGTTTTGCGCAGTTGGCAAAGCAAACGGAGCCAAAAAATCGAGCGGAGCCGCGTGGCGTCATTTTATGTGTCCTAAAAAGGCAGAGTAAAGTAACGGGGGCACCGCCGATGGAGGTCGGTCAAAGGGTAGACCGCGCATTCAATTCAATGTCGACGTGGTAAAAAAGGTAATCCTAGCATATTAGGTCAAAGGGTAGACCTAATATAATATATACTAGTATATTATAGTTAGAAAATAGAATGAAAAAAAAAATAAAAAAAAAAAAAAAAAACTATGCCGAGGGTGGCCCTCGGCGTAGCCAAACCCTAGCATTAACCCCAGGGTCCACCTGGTCGGCCCGGCTAAGCCGAGGGTGGCCCTCGGCGTAGATCCCCATTTCTCATTTTCACCTGGTCGGCTGCGCATTTTCCTCCACCGCGCCCACTTCTCATTTTTCTCCCGCCCGAGCCGCGCGCCGCCGCCTGAGCCCCGCGCCGCCGCCGCCTGAGCCCCGCGCCGCCCCCTCCTCCCGCCGCCGCTTCCTCGGCCCCAGACCCTCCTCCCGTCGCCGCCTCCGGCCCGCCTCCTCTCGGCCCCCGCCTCCTCGCGTCACCACCTCGTGCCCGCCACCGCAGCCGACGCGCGCGCCGCCGCCTCTGCCCGACGCCGCCCTCCTCCCGACGCCGCCCTCCTCGCCCCACCGCCCTCCTCCCGCAGCCCGCCACCGCCGCTCCTCCCTGCCCTCCTCCCGTCCCCGTCCTCCCCGGCCGACCCGCGACGGCGACGCGGCCCCGCGAAGACTTCACCGCCGCCGGGGCAGAAGCGACGAGCGTCCGAGCCCCCGTCGCGCGCGCCGGCTCCGCGGTGAGTCCCGCCCCTCTCCGGCTCAGACGGTTCGGATCCGATTCGATTTCGCATTGCTCTGTTTTAGTTAGTTCCCCTTCTGCAACTTGGTCTGGAAGATGCCCGTAGTTTTATCCTTTATCGATCCATGGAGATGGAGTAGCATTTTACTGTTTTAGTTTTTGTTTTGTATAAGCAGCAGCAAGCAGTAGTATTTTCTGCAGGAATGTTTTGACGAGTTAGCTCATGAGCCATAGTTTTCATGTCTGTACTTTTCACCTGCCACGAAAATGCTGGAGGCGGTAGATCTCGGAACACCTTTGAACTCAAATGGAATATATATCGATGAGAAAAAAAAAACTCAGTAGAAAGGCCCGACAAGCTTTCCCTTTTCCGATAACCTGCGAGAGCAAACTCTCTGGGAAAATAGAACTGCAAATTGTTGTAACAGGGACATTTGGAAAGAAATAGAAACGCGTAGTTGAAATTGAAATGCTATGTTTAATAATGTAAATAGAAATGCAAATGTGAATTTCTTCTAATAATATGTATTTGTAATAGGCCAGGCCGTGACCGCCTCGTCTTGAGCACCCCGGCGTGACGATCCCGGATCTTGACGCGCTTCTCGACGGCCGCCGACATCGACACTCGATTGTTCGACTACTTCCTCTACAGCCGAGGGTGAGCAAAATTTCCAACTTCTTCTCCGCATTTTATTTATGTCACTAGATTCATTTTCCAAGTCAAGTTGCGTCACCTAGGTGTCACTTCCCGTCCTCAAGCGTTACGCGGATAAATATGCATTAGTGGTCGGCATATTTTCAACCGTAACGCTTGCGGCATTTACGGGACAGTCGGCGGATCCGTAGTTGGGTACGTTCTCCATGCTCTGCTCCGGTCCGAGTCAGGATTTCGGCAGCGCCTCACCGTTGTTCTCCGGATGCACATCCTCTTGTCTTTTTGGCGAGACGTGTATCGGGAGAGCAGCGGGGAGGTGCTGCCGAAATCCTGACTCGGACCGGGGTAGAGCATGGAGAACGTACTCAATCTACGGATCCGGCGGCTGCTAGGAGCCCACCTAGTAGAGATGTAGGTTGATGCATTCATTTTGCCTGTTAAAAAAATTAAAATATAATGCATTTTCCTATTTGATATAAATGCTATGCTTGTCGTTTGGCTTCCAATAGAGCAGAGGATGGCTGATAATGGATGGATGTACACCGGCCGTGTTAGTGCGACTAATAAAACAGATGAATGGATAAGGAAGACTTGGCATTTAGTGAAGGAGTTGGCGCGTGGTACAAAACAGAAGGTTCAGCCACTTTGCCCGTGCAATCGTTGCTTGAAGCATCACCGTCGTGGAAAGGATGACATGTTTAAACACCTTCTGCAATATGGGTATATGCCTCGTTACGTCACGCAGATCGACTTTGATGAGCACGAACGTGACAGAGGTGAGGTGATGCGGCAGCGGCTCAATGGCAATGAGTACGATGGGGTTAGAGACTTTCTAGATGATCTTGTCGATGCCCACATGCCAGAGTCGCCACCTTCACGGGAGGAACCGCCAGAACCGGAGGAACCTCCAGAACCGGAGGAACCAGAGCCAGCCGTGAAGGCCTTCTATGATATGATAGCCGCTGCTAAGACGCCTCTGTACGATGGCGCCGAGATTTCTCAGCTCGATGCCATCTCCCAGTGTCTAGCCGACAAGACCCGGTACAACACCACCCGTGACGGCTTCGAAGCAAGTCTGAAAACAACTGGTAACATGTTGCCCAAAGGGCATTGTCTGCCTAAAAGCCTGCACGAGACGAGGCAACTCATGTCGGCGCTCAACATGGATTATCAAAGGATAGACTGTTGTGAAAATGGCTGTGTTCTCTTCTGGAAACAGTTTGCAGAGGACAAGTACTGTCCCATTTGTAAGGCCTCTAGGTATGAAGAGGTAACGGGAAAGGATGGTCAGGTGAGGCAGTCAATGATCGCAAAGTCGATTCTTCGGTATCTCCCATTCATAAAAAGAATCCAGCGGCTTTACTTGACTGAGGAGACCGCCAAACAGATGACGTGGCACAAGATGGGGACTCGAATAAAGGACAATCAGGGGCGGACGAAGATGGGACATCCATCTGATGGCAATGCATGGAAGAACTTTGATAGAAAATACCCCCATATGGCAGCAGATGCTCGGAATGTCAGAATTGCGATAGCTACAGATGGCTTCAATCCATATGGTATGTCGAATTCCAATTACAGTTGTTGGCCCGTGTTTGTAATTCCGCTCAATCTCCCTCCCGGAGTCCTAATGACGAGGAAGACCATGTTTCTATCGCTGATCATTCCAGGGCCCCATTACCCGGGGAAGAACTTGAGTGTCTACATGCAGCCGATTGTGGAAGATTTGAACCACTCTTGGCACCACGGGACGTTGACGTACGACCGAGCATCGAAGACAAACTTCTGCATGAAAGTTTGGTTGCAGTATACCATGCATGACATGCCCGGGTACGCCCTAACATGCGGATGGTGTACAGCTGGTAAATGGCCATGCCCAGTGTGCAGGCATCGACTTGAGTTCCTTTGGCTAAATAAGGGTCGCAAGTATGTTGCGTTTGACACGAATCGGCAGTACCTCAAACGGAGGCATCCGTTCAGAGAAGACAAAAAGAACTTCAAGAAAGGCAAAGTTGTGCATGAAGTAACAGAGGTGCCAAAGTTCGATGGTATAGCTGTTGATGCCGAGCTACGTGCTCTCGTGCCAGCGGCATCGGAAGCTGGCCATCAATTTGAGGGATATGGTGTAACGCACAACTGGACTCACGAGGCAGCCTTAACGAAGCTCGAGTATTACAAGGACCTCGAACTTCCCCATAACATCGATGTGATGCACACCGTAAAGAATGTCGCGGAGTCCTTATTTCACACGTGCCTAAACATTCCCGGGAAGTCAAAGGATAATGTCAAGGCTAGAGTCGATGTTGAGAAGCTCTGTGATAGGAAGAAATTACACATGCAACGTCCTACTGGCCGTCGAAAGAATTGGTTCAAGCCGCACGCCGACTTCTGCCTTGATTCCATCCAAAAGAAGGAGGCATTCAAGTGGCTAAAATACGTTGTGATGTTCCCTGATGGTTATTGTTCGAATATGAGCAAGGGAGTCAATCTTTCGACGGGAAAAGTCACCGGGCTCAAGAGTCACGACTATCATATATGGATTGAGCGGCTGATGCCGGTGATGCTTCGAGGGTATCTCCCCGAGAAAATATGGCGAGTGCTCGCGGAGTTGAGCCATTTCTTCCGCACGCTCTGTGCTAAGCAGATATGTCCTAAGGTTATTGAGAAGCTGCAAGTTCAAGTGCCGGAGTTGCTATGCAATTTGGAGATGATCTTTCCGCCAGGCTTCTTTACTCCGATGGCACATCTCATTGTGCACCTCGCAAACGAGGCACTCTTGGGTGGCCCAGTGCAGTTTCGGTGGCAGTTTTGTATTGAGAGAGAGTTCAAGTATATTCGGAAGATAACTGGAAACAAAGCCAAGATTGAAGCATGCATAGCTGAGGCAACGTGCCTTCGGGAGATGGCAGATGCCGCAACAACGTACTATCCTGATGAAGTTCCCACTCTGCATAACCCGGTCTCTCGTTACAATGTCGACGTGCCCATGAATGACCCCAAGCTTCAACTATTCCAATGTCCCGGTGGCAAGGCTGGTAAAGGACAAAAATATAGATTGGAGAGGGAAGAGAAGGATTGCATAATGCTCTATGTGCTTATGAACATGAAGGAAGTGGTGGGGGGACGACGACGATGGCGGTCACGATTTCATTAGGTAACATGGTGTAATGCTTATTGTATCTAGTTTCGATCACCTACACTCAACTCGGTCTAATGCTTATTGTATCCTTTCAGCGAATTCACGGATGAACAGTGGTGGCTTCCGCGCGATCCCACGGGCGCGGAGTTGGAGACTCTACTGAAAGAGGGTGCTCCCGAAGTAAAAATAAACTTTGTGTCTTGGTTCATGAAAAAAGTAATGTCTAAGCTGTCCCTCTTACCTACCAATATGTGACTTGTCCCTGTTATTCCACGTAACTAATGCACACAACAAATTTGAACCGTGCTTGTAGGGAGCTGATGCAAACGTTGAGATGACAGATGAGTTGAGATGTGTTTCCCAAGGTTGTAACCGTGACGTCATGAAGTATGAGAAGTATGACGTGAATGGGTTTCGATTCCATACAGACACACCAGAAGGGCCGGGCGAATCCAAAAACGATAAATACTGGTGTCTTCACTAAAGGATCCGATACCTTTGATTACTACGGGAGGTTAGAGAATGTATACGAGCTGACCTTCAACCGTACAAACAAACAACTCAATCTCGTTGTGTTCAAGTGTCATTGGTTCGACCCAAGAGGTGGACAGAGAATTACCAAGTCCATTGGGTTAGTTGAAGTTAAGCCTTCCACCACCTATACCGGAGCCGATGTCTATATTGTTGCTCACCAAGCCAAGCAAGTTTATTATTTGCCGTACCCATGCCAGAAAGCGGCCCTCAACGGCTGGGAAGTCGTGTTCCAGGTATCGCCACATGGTAACCTACCGATTCCCTCTGAGGACGATTACAACAACATTGACCCTGTAACATACGAGGGAATTTTCTATCAAGAGGAAGAGGACTTCGGGCACTTTGAGTTAGAATGTGTTCTTGAAGAGGACCTCATGAACGATGCAGAAACTCGTGGTGAGTCAGTGGTGGATCTAAAGGACATAGATATGCTCGAGAAGTTACAAGTGGAAGATGATAGCGATGATGAGCCTCCACCCGTCTATCAAAATCTAACTTACTACTCAAAAGATAGTGATAGTGATAGTGGCAAGGAGAAACAAAATGAGATTGACGATGAGATTGATGACGGCTGGTGAGGGTCTTTTATGTGTTTATATTTCAACATGCTTCTTATTTGTTTAGTATCTTTATGCTTAGTATTTATATTTTTTTCAACATGCTTCTTTATTGTTTAGTATCTTTATGCTTAGTATTTATATATTCTTGAACATGCTTCTTAATTGTTTAGTGTCTTTATGCTTACTATTTATATATTTTTCAACATGCTTCTTAATTGTTTTCTCTTTCTCAATGCAGGTGATTGAACAATATGAGCGGCGGCAAGGAGGACTCGTCGAGCTTGCTTAAGAAGATGCAACAACGCAAGAACAATGTTAGAAGGAGTGAGAGGGAACCGCGTCGCAATCCGCGTTACGAGGACTTTGCGGTAGGAGGAGGAGGACGAGGACGAGGACGAGGACGGGGACGAGGTGGTGGAGCTGGAGGTGGCTTGGGAGGAGGTGGAGGTGGAGGTGGAGGTGGAGGTGGAGGTGGAGGTGGCTGGGGAGGACCGGACTTTGAGCCACCACCCTCGGCTTCAGGCGACGTTGCTTCCGGGTTCTTTTTGGAGGGGACGTCTAGAGAGGAGGCGGAGACGGAGTCTAGAGCCGAGGAGGACTCTAGCCGCGGGTTTGAGACTCCGGAGGAGGATGGGCGGCCGAAGGCACTGAAGATTCGTGGGGAAGCGAGAGTCCCCGACGAGAGGAAGGAGCCTAAGACCCATGAGGCGAAGACCCTTATTATTCCTGCAGGACCTGAGTAAGTGTACTAATTTGGCAATTTCGATTTTCAAGTACTAATGTTTGATTTTCATGTGCTAATGTTTGATTTTCATGTGCAGCAATTGGATATTTCCTCCGGGGGTCAAGGGGCGCCTGCCTAGCAGCATGATTGGAGCTTTGCTTAGGAAGTTCTGGCCGGGCAAGTACTATCCCCTCGGCACTGTCCCAGCTGGCGAGATGAAGCTAGCCACTACTTGGACGGACTACGAGAGTGCCCCTGGCGTAGGCTTCCCGACGGCTGCTGAGGCCGTGATGAGAAAGTTTTGGGTAAGACATATTTTCTCGAGCTTCGTTCATATTTGATGACCCCAATGTTCTAACTCATGAATCTCACAATTGTTTTTTGCATGATTGAAGTGTTTTTATCGTGTGGCGCCCGAGGTTGAGGAGGCGGCCGCGAACAGGACTTTGCGGGCGACTTGTGAGAGGTTGACACCGCAGGTGTGGTACAACCAAAGGATCACGTCCGCGGGTCACTTCTGGGCAGAGAGAGGCGAGAGGGTCCATAAGCCGGACATTGTCGGTAAGAATGCTAAGGCCGAGTACGAGATGACGGTGGAGGACTACATGTCGGTGAGTAAAATGTCAATGAGATTCTACATTGCTACTAAGTTGCAATTGCATTAGATTGAGTTGAGTATTGCATTTTCAGGTTATCCCCGATTGGGCCGAGCCGCATGCCGAGGCATGGGAGGAGATGGTTAGGACGAGGTGGCTCAAGATGGACGAGGACTTTGCAGCCGTGGCGAGGCGGAACGCGGAGAACCGAGGCGACGGTGGCACACACTGTGGGGGAAACCTCAGCTACGAGCGCTACAAGGGGAAGACGGTATGTATACATTTTATTTTCCTTCAGGTTCAAAGTTGGTACTCACAACATTTCCTTTCGCGATGCAGAGGGCCGCGTTAGGACCCGAGGAGGAGATGTCTGACCTCGAGATATACAACAAGATGCGGCTTAAGAAGCCCGATCTCTCGCAGCCTCAGCCCTCGCTCCCTGAGTACTTCGGCACCTACGCCGAGGACGTCGAGAACTACTGCGAGATGGTGAGGCATCGTCACCCGGAGGTGGATGACCCCATGAGCGCGGAGGTCGACGAGGAGTCGTTGGTCCTGTCGTCCGGAGGGTTGCCGCATGGCCGTCTCGCCATGCTGAACAAGGCCGTCAAGCATACCCTCACCACGACCTTCACGCGTCTCAAGGCGGGACTCACCAAGGACAGCCCCCCTCTCCCGCCTCGTCGCCGGGCTCGGCAACAACCCGCATACGACGTAAGTTTCCCTCATTTCCATCCTCTTTCCGACTTTCGTTCATACATTGCTAAGTGCTAACGAGACATGAATTTGTGAAATTGTAGCCTGACTTCGAGGCGGCCTACGTGGTCGCTCATCAAGAATATCAGGTGGCCTTCAACCAGCACCAGCAGCAGTTCATGGAGTACATGGCATATATACATGTAAGTTCCAACCTTTGTTTTCGCAAATGATGACAAGTCCCACTTTCCCCTAGTTTGATGCTTCATTTCTTCAAAGACTGACATGTAAACTATCTTGCAGGCGTCGATGGTGGCCAATCAAACTGGACAGACAGTGGATTTAGGGCCGATGCCTCCCTTTCCGGGGCCGGCGCCAAACATGCCATCGAAGGAAAATTTCGCTGCGGAGTACTATGGGAGAACAACGGTAAGTTCTTCGCCAAACCGAATACTACGGCTTTCCTTTGCCTCGCAAATTGCTAACATCTCGGGAACATGTGTGTAGGGAACGGGATGTTCCGGAAACCAGGGTGGTGGGAGGGAGATCACACCGGTTCATCATGGTGGTCCTTCTCCCGGTGCTACACCCGGTACTTCTCCCGGTACTTCTCCCGGTCCTTCTCCCGGTGGTTCTTCCGCAGCTTCTACCGGAAGGAATCGGCCCGGGCCGGTGTCTAGCGGCGACGAGCTCCTCTAGTTGTCGCATTGTATCTCTTATCGACACTATGGCACCATGCATGTATGCACACTATGGCACTATGTATGCATCCCATGTCACTATGACACTATGTATGCAACCTATGGTACTATGACACTATGTATGCACTTGATGTTATATGTATTTGCACTTCATGCCTATGAATTTCATGTGAATTATATGTGCTTGTGTATCCTGTCAAATCTGGAAAACGCGCGAAACAGCAAAAAACGAAAAAAATGAACCAAATTGCACCCTCTACGCCGACGGGTCTACCCTCGGGGTAGCTCCCAGGATCCACCAGGGCGCGCCACGCGTCCAGAAATGGACCAAATTGCACCCCCTACCCCGACGGTGAGGCCCTCGGCGTAGCGCCGCCGCCCAGGGACGCCCAGGCCGCGCCACGTGTGGAGGTACCCCGACGGGGAGGCCCTCGGCGTACCGTCGCCCAGGGACGCCCAGGCCGCGCCACGTGTGGAGGTACCCCGACGGGGAGGCCCTCGGCGTACCGTCGCCCAGGGACGCCCAGGCCGCGCCACGCGCCTCCGTACGCCGACGGGGCGCCCCTCGGCGTAGCGTCCGCGTAGAAGCGGCCAGGAGGCGCCACGTGCCTCCATACGCCGACGGGGCGACGCTCGGCGTAGCCCAAACGGACGTTAGCCGGACGGCGCCGGTCACCGTGCTACGCCGAGGGTTGCGACGCCGACGAGCGGTTCCAGCCGTCGGCCCTCTGCGGCTACGCCGACGGCGGCCTCTACGCCGAGGGCCGCGTGTGCTCTGCCGAGGCCTATCTTCCCCGAGGAGCTACGCCGAGGGGGCCCGTCGGCGTATCGTACGCCGAGGGCAAGCGCGTGCTACGCCGAGGGTCGAATGCCGTCGGCATCTACCGCGATTCCTGTAGTGAGAAGCCGGGGTTTCACTCCCCATTTCGAAAAAAAAACGTGTAGTGCCGTGTCGTTTTCATGACATTTTGGCTGTGTATGTATGCAGGTGAAGTGCTCTGGTAACGCTGCCTGCTCTAGTAACCCCGTGACTGTGGTGATCACGGACGAGTGCCCCGGCGGCCCTTGCCTGAATGAGCCGCACTTCGACCTCAGCGGGACGGCGTTCGGTGCCATGGCGAAGCCCGGCCAGGCCGACCAGCTGCGCGGCGCCGGCGTCCTCCAAATCCAGTTCACCCGGTACGTATATACTTACGCACGCATGAATGCACGTAGCTAGCCGCACTCTCGCCGTGTGCCGCTCGAAACGGCCAGGACACGTACATGCCACATGCGCCTCACCGCTCACGCATCCGATATATACAGTCCGTTAACTCTCTGTGTTCACGTGGTGCAGCGTGCAGTGCAACTGGGCTGGAGCGAAGCTGACCTTCATCGTGGACGCCGGCTCCAACCCGCAGTACTTCGCCGTGCTCATCCAGTACCAGAACGGCGACGGCGACCTCTCGGCCGTCGAGCTCATGCAAAGCGGCGCCGGGGCTGCGTGGGCGCCGATGCAGCACTCGTGGGGCGCTGTTTGGAAGTTCAACGCCGACTCCGCACTGCAGGCGCCGCTCTCCCTCCGCCTGACTTCCAGCTCTGGCAACAAGCTCGTTGCCAGCAACGTCATCCCCGCCGGGTGGAACGCCGGCGCCACGTACCAGTCGACCGTTAACTACTAATCATAAATCAACACGTATTATGCTATGGTAGCACAGTGCTGCTACTACTACTACGAACTGAAATAAGGGCAAGAGCGCCGATGAGGAGGAGGCGCAGCCGCGTATAGTTCTCCCCTGTTGGCCCGTTAATTTAGTCGATGTTTATGTGGACGTAGAAAACAAGTATGTAATGGCAGCTCAGTGTGACTGTATCTGTACCGAATACGTGCTATACAATATACGTACTTCTAAAGGCTTGTCCGATGCTGTGTATGGTCAGTATTTTTTCCTGAAAATAGTAAACAAAAATACTACCTCCATCTAAAAATAAGTGTCTTATTAGTTTTGTTTAGATATGGATATATCTAGGCACATCTTAGAGGTCGGTATATCCGTATTAAAAAAAATTGAGACACTTATTTTTGGATGGAGGAGTAAAAAAACAAAACATGAAACACAAAAGAAAAAACGAAAAAAACCCACATGTTTATAATTGGCCACAGAATAAATGCAGCCCATTTAAGCAGGAGCGTTCCATGCTGCTTAAGGCAGGGAATAGGAGACCATTTCTTTGCTTGTATCCAACAAGCATTAGGCAAAGGAAAAAAAAATGTATTGATGCAGATTATGAAATCACTAGAAAAAGGCTAGATTTCGTAATTACTAGCTAGTTCTCTATATTTTTTTTGGCATGTGGCACGTGGTATGATTAATAAGTGTCACACTGAGAATTTTGGTAGGATCTCCCATCCCATGATGTGTGGTACATTTTTTCCATGTGGCGCATGGTATGATTGACAAGTGTCAACAGTTCGTCCTAATTGAGAATGGTTTTCATCATTGAGTTCTTCGTGTCAAGATCTTCGAAACTAGATTATTTAATGTTGATAGGTTTCGACAAAATGTTTGCACTTTAAATACTACTACAGTTACCATATCACTGTGTGATGAGCTTACTCGTTTGATTCGAAATTTCAGAGAACGGCAAGCGGAAAACACACTGGATTGGTTGGCCAAAATTGATGCGTACAAAATCTCAAGGGGGCTTAGGTTTTCGTGACATGCACATCTATAATCAAGCTCTTCTTGCTCGCCAAGCCTGGAGACTAATAGCTTGCCCTGACAGTCTGTGTGCTCGTGTCCTTAAGGCGAGGTACTATCCTCATGGTAACCTGATTGATACAGTTTTCACTGGTAACCCTTCATCCACCTGGTCTGCCATTTCATATGGTTTAGAACTGTTGAAAATAGGCGTCATTTGGCGTGTTGGCAATGGAAAAAGCATTCGTGTTTGGCGTGATAATTGGCTACCCCGTGTTTCATATATGAAAGTGTTCTCACCCAATGGTGACCGTCGCATCCGGCGTGTATCTGATTTGTTGGATAATCATGGACTATGGAAGGAGGAATTGGTCAGGTCTAAATTCTTGCCTATTGATGCCGAAGCAATACTTAGGATTAGACCCTCAAGGCGCCTTGACGAGGATATCATCGCATGGCAGCCAGAGAAATCTGGTATTTTCACGGTTCGGAGTGCATACAAGTTCACATTTAACAACTGCCCAGTATAATGCTCCTTTGCTACGACTAGTGCCAGACCGGATAGCAGCAAAACTTGTTGGAAGCGCATTTGGTCGGCTGATGTTCCACCAAAGGTGAAAACTTTTGCTTTCAAAGCTGCATCAAATGCTCTAGCTAATGAGAACAACAAACGATCGAGAGGAATTAAAGTTACTGGAATTTGCTTAATTTGCGGCACTACCCAGGAAGATTCAGCACATGCGTTGTATAGCTGCCCACACGCACGTCAACTTTGGGATGCAATGAGAGGCATTTGGTATTTACCTTCAGACGTAGAGATCCGGTCCAACACAGGTTGTTGGTTGCGTTCCATCCTGGAAGCTGCTCCGAAGCAGATGTGTGGTGCTATTCTGCTCGTTGCTTGGCGAGCTTGGTATGCTTGTAATGAAGCTACTCATTCTAAACCTCTCCCTTCGATCGAGAGTTCCAAGCGCTTCCTCACTGGCTACATGAGTATACTAAAAAATCTGAAGACTTCATCAACCGGAGATATGATCAAAGGCAAGCAATCAGTTCTGACTGGTTAAGTTTCAAACTTGGTTGGTGTTGTACCAGAAAAGCCACCTGACAAACATTGGGAACTCCCTCCTATAGGTTGGGTGAAGTTAAACTGCGATGGATCGGTCAAGTTGGAAGATGGCTCGGCCGGAGCTGGTATGGTGCTTAGAGATGAGAATGGCCACATCATATTCTCGGCTTGTCGTCAATTGTTAAACTGTTCTGATCCTCTTGAGGCCGAAGCTATGGCATGTGAAGAAGGTTTAAGATTGGCTATGCAAAGGAGCGATAGTCCAATAACAGTTGAGCTCGACTGTTCAGTCCTAGTTGATGCTATCAAGGAGAAGAACCAAGACCGCTCGTCAATCGCACATTTGATTTCAGAGATTAGAGATTAATAGTAATAGAGTTATTTCTTTTATAAAAGTGGATCGTATGCAAAACAGGGTTAGTCACTGTCTAGCTAATTTAGCAAGAACAGAAGCTAGAACTGCCGTTTGGCTTGGATCGGGGCCTCAGGTTCTGTCTCAGGTGTTTGCCCAAGACCTCCTTGTAATCCCTGTAGCTTAATATATCCTCTTTTACCCGCAAAAAAATACTACTACAGTTGTAATTTATTAAGTACTTTGCTTTTTAGTATATTTTGTATTTCTTGTTGTTAGTGTACATGTACCGCACCATGGAATACATGTGCGTTGTACTTAGTACATGACATACTTGGAAAATGGAACTACATACATGCTGCACCTGGAAGTACAAGATGTGTACTTGAAAGTACGAGCGCTCCACCTGACCTCAAGCTCTAGCAAGAAGCTCGCCGCCTCGCCGGCTGGAAGGGAGCGCGACGTAGCAGGTGACCGCTAAGTACTAAATCAATATGCTAGTTTCTCACGTAATCACTACTGCACTCGCGCAATTTCTTCTTCTTCGGACCTCATGTTAAATCTTCAAGCCTTCTTCATCTACAAACGCCCGGCTTTGGAATCCACGAGGCCCACCTCTTCCTTGCCGTGAAGATTTCAACCGTGACTTGCTCAAGTAGTTTTGCAGCTTGCTGCAACTCCACCTTTGCGTCCTCCTTCACCTGCAAGTTCGTCCAGTGATCAATCCAATAACAAGCTTGTTTAAGCACACTAATAGGATCAGTTGGACAAACTTTCTGAAAACAAGCCATATTTCTTGCTTTCCAAATACTCCACAGGATCCTGCTACCTGAACTATAAGCACTTTTTTGTTCCTTCCAACGAAGCCACCAAGCCAGGTTACTAGGCAGTTGATTCAAAAATTGGCAATTTTAAGAAATTGCACATCTAACAACATTCCAAAGGTATCTAGCTAGCGGGCACTGGAAAAGTATATGATTAATTGATTCATTTTTCCCAAAGAAGAGACAACCCGGTTCACAATTCCTATCCCTTTGCAATAAAACATCCTTGGGCAGGTTGTGTTTCTTCAGAACCAACCAAATAAAAGTTTTGATGCGGAGTGGGATTTTGATTTTCCATACAAACTTATACGGAACCGTGCCAAAATGTTGTAAGGCTGAATAAAAGGATTTAGTGGAGTACTCTCCTGATAGAAGCCATACAAGCCTATCTTCCTCATTAATTAAAGAAATACCCTCACATTTCCTTTTCATCCACATAGCACCTCTCTCATCGACCATAGCTCTTCTAGATGTCAGATTCTCAACCCCTCTTGCGAACGCAGCCTGCACCGTAATATTTGGTTCTTGGGATGTAGAGAAAAGTCTAGGAAAACAGTTTGCTAGAGAAAAATTTCTCCCAGCCAGCAGTCCTCCCAAAAGCTTGTTCTCGTACCATTCCCAATTTTTTTTTTTGCAGCAGCTGAAGAAAAGTTTTTAAAACTCCATCAGCCCTTGCCGGAAATGTGAGCCACCATTTTTGTGCATCACCTGTCTCAGCATACGTGAATGTAATTAATATTTCCATAACCATTTTGGTAATAGAGCAATATTTTATGTCAAGGTTAAGAATTCCTAGTCCACCTTGATCCTTAGAAGACACACTTGACCCCTTATTTCTCCCGTTTGTGTATAGTTAGATTACATACAAGCTA
This sequence comes from Lolium perenne, assembly GCF_019359855.2. Classification (NCBI taxonomy): domain Eukaryota; kingdom Viridiplantae; phylum Streptophyta; class Magnoliopsida; order Poales; family Poaceae; genus Lolium; species Lolium perenne. The sequence continues at coordinate 265,218,659 of NC_067245.2, forward strand.
GCTAGGCTTATGACTAGTTCCGGTTATATGATGAACAGTGTCTTTTGACTTTTCCAGGTCAGTGCCAATGTATGCTTGGCCGATCTGTAAACGGTCGCCAGGACAAGATACCTGCATCAAAGCATGCAGAAGGAGGGCGGTGCTACAACGTCACGTTACGTGCAGGCCGTGCTCGGTCGCCGGCCGGCTGGGATCTACGAGTTTTTGACCTGATTACAGTACTCAGGAGCCCGCGCACTTATTACGACCACCACGACTCGTGCAAGTTAACTCCACATGATCGACGTAACGTCGTGCGCGAGCCACAGTTCGTGCAGCAGTGTACCCTCCATATGCATGTCACTCGGATCCCGGCCGGCCTAGCGCACGTTACCATCAGCCAAACTCTCGCGGGAGTCGGGACGAGCAGCATTGTCAGGGAGAGGCCGGCATAGCTGCCCGGAATCACGGCTTCTGCATGCTAGCTAGAGCTGCTCGCCGCCCGGTGGCCTGGCCGGGTCAATGCGGGGAACGGATCGACGGGCCGGGAGCTAGCGTGGGGAGTTGACGGGAATAGGATTTGGCGGCGGATGATGGATACACTCGCGCTTGGATTTGGGGAAGGCGGAGATTGGTTGGTTGCTTGACCGGCGGGGAGGAAGGAGAGGCGTCTCGGGATTAGCAAGAGCTCCATCGCCACGCATCTTACGTCTCCAACCGAAATAACGGTCTCTCCCATGTGCATTCTTGCCTCGATCCTGTATGTGGGCGTCACAGAAATAAATACGGATCACTAGGAAACTTGCTAGGGTAGAGATTTACACGAGTGCGCTTCTGTGAACGTCTAGGTCGATTTTTTTTTTAACAAAATGAAGGCAAAAGTTTTGTTTCATCTCATTAATTAAGGAGTTTTAAGAGTTTCTACAACACATCGCCGAGCAAAAAAGTTCACAATATAAAAGCCTACTCTCGCGTCATAATTGCACGTGAGTGCTTAGCGCCCGCCCTCCTCGATCCACAACTGCTCCCCAACCTACAAAAAATGTCTCTTCATCCTCTATTGAGAGGCGGAGGCGGCGCCTAACTCCTCCTGGTCTCCACCTCCATCGGCCAGGGGCGTTGGTCTTGGTCCCCTCTCCCTCCGCTTGCCGATCCGGTTGCAGCAAGAGGGAGGGGGGGACCTTATTCTTCTGTTTCGGCCTAGTAGTTAGGGGTTGTCTGCTGTGGTGCGCCGTTGGGGTGGTGGGAGTGGCATCAGGGCGAATAAATCTGTCTCATCTCTACTCCCACACCGATGACGACCTTCTCCGGGCAGAGACTCAGAGTTGATGGCAACATGTGTTGATCGGTCTTTCAGATCGACAGCTTGGTCCTCTTGCCATTCTCTTTATATATGGCGAGATTAGTTTCACGGTGTATCGCTGGCATTCGTTGTAATCCGCGACGGCGCTGGCGGCTAGGTCAGGTGGTTCTTCTGGAGCAACGATGTTTGTCCGGATGTGGTGGATATGCCATTCTTCTCCGACTTTGTCGACGGGAGGCGTCATATCATGGTCCAAGATAGCACGGGGACGTCCCCTTGTCGACGTGCCACAATGACATATGCCTCACTCCTTGCAGCAAGCCTATTCATCAACTCACAAAGCCTCGTTGGTGATGGTTCTTTTTTAGATATTGCAATGGTGGAGGCTTGGTGTATCTTCTGGTGTCTGTCTCGGCGATGCAGGAGTTGGGCGGCGGCTGACAAGGTATCAACTTGTCAATGCCTATGGATTATAGGCTAGGGTTTAGTTGAAAGTAGAGGGCAAGTAGATCTCGAAGGTTTCAGCCGAAAAGTACTCGACGATTATGGAGACTAGGGTTTGTAACAATGATTTGATGATCTCTTCGTCCCTCGACTCCCCCTTTATATAGGAGGCGGAGCCGAGGGTTTCGTTTTGTACAAGTTACAGAGTTCGGGCCGGTTTCTAACTCATCCCGCCAGATTACAAATAACACTTCCTATTACAACTCTAACTTTCCTTTATATATCTTGGGCTTCCGAATCTTCTTATTCCTCGGGTATTGGGCCTTCAGTAAACCTCGGGTACTATCTTTGGCAGACCCATTTGGGATGCCTATGTCAGTAGCCCCCGAGATTTTGCTTGAATTGTAGAGTCAAGGAAAATCTCCACTGTTTATTTTTATTTGAGAACTGTAACCTTTTTAAATTTCTTCACATAAAATTCTATATTGTACAGGGATAATGGTAGTTGGGGCTAGTTCATCTGACGGATCAGGTACTAGTTAACTGCTCTAGTGGCAATCCGCAAAAACCTACTTCAAGATCACGTCCCTGGACATGATCTCGGAATACTGGTGTAAACTTCGACAGGTGCCGCTTAAGGTCTTACCATTCTGTCGAGTCCCAGTCAAATTTATCGAGTACCTAACGCGTCCGTTAGGATTTTTCTTCGTATCTGCTGATACGGATAAAAGTAGCAGAGCGCAGTCTTCGGCGATGCCACGCCCAGCAGAACGGATCTGGGGTCTTACCTTCGCAAATTTTGCGGCATTCAGAAATTGATCGCAACTTTGGCGTTCTGAGAATATATTGTCGAGTGCTTTTCCGGCTGTTAGAATGGCACATTTTACCGAGTCAAATATGACTTATACTGTTCTCCCGATGGGAGTATATGTAGAGTTAATTATAACTCGAAATATACTTTTTTGCTTTTCTATCTTTCTATTTTAAATTCATCGGGCACGCGAACAGCGTTCCCGATGGGAGTAGCCCCCGAGGCTACAGCCAAGGACTTGTACTTGGTTGTAGGCTCAACATTTTAGTCCACCTTGCCGCTATTTTGTCATTATTTCTCGATATGATCTTCTTTTCATCTCTCGGGTGCGCGATCAGCGCTCCCGATGGGAGTAGCCCCCGAGGCTACAGCCAAGGACTTGTACTTGGTTGTAGGCTCAACATTTTCTATATTGCCATACTCGAAATTTTACTTTTGTCAAAGTAGCCCCCGAGCATTTGGGCAAAAACTTGTATTTGATCAAAGGCTCCCGAAGTATTCAATGATTTCTCCTGTTGCCAATCTGCTTTTATTTTTCTTGTCGACATGCTTCCCTTAGTCAAATTTGCTTCATCTCTGTTAATAGTCGTGATTTTTCTGCCTTGTGGGTCCATTGTATCCACCACGTTGACACGTCGTGCAAGTGGGGGACACACGTCTTCCGCTTTTTCTGGCGCACGTACAGTAACGCCAGACGATTTCTTTCATCCAACGGTGAATTGCTGTGCCCGATTCCTATATAAACCTTTCTTCAACCTCCATTCACTCCTTCGCTTGCGCCGCACATCTGTTCCTCTTTGCAAAAACTTCCCCTACGCCCGATTCTCTTTGATCTTCCGCACGCACGAACGTTGCTTTTCCAGTGCCGTTGATGCCACCGCGCACGCGACTTACTCGCCACAGTACTCCAGAGTCCAAGATGGCCGGTGAAGATCTTGAGTGGGAGAGATCTAAAATCTCCAACCAAGACATCAACCTGCTGAAGAGGCTAGGCCTGATGAAGAAAGTGGACGCCATCCGCTTTCCCAGCGAAGAAAGCTACCCAAACCCTCCAATGGAGTACCGGGTTAGTTTCGTTGATCACCTTATCCGCGGCCTTTCTGCCCCAATTCACGATTTCCTCCGCGGCCTTCTTTTTGTTTATGGGATTCAGCTGCACCAGTTGACCCCCAATTCCATCCTCCATGTCTCTATTTTTATCACTCTTTGCGAGTGCTTCCTTGGAGTCCCTCCTAATTGGGCTCTGTGGAAACGCATTTTCTGCCTCCGCCGCAATGGCTCCCACAACGCCTCCTATAACATAGGCGGCGTTGTTATCTGTGTTCGATCTGACGCTGATTACTTCGACGTCAAATTTCCTGATTCTGTCCAAGGGTGGCGCAAAAGGTGGCTCTACATACACGAAGAAAGTGCCAATTCTGTTGAGCACAACATAGCCCCTTTCGACGGAAGTGCTAAAATTCAGCGCCGCTGCTCCTGGGATGCTGAAGCTTCCGAAAAAGAGAAAACGTCGACAGAAGCACTTATGTCTCGTATTCATCAGCTTCAAAATACTCGAGGCAAAGAACTGTCCGGTGTTCAAATCACCGCCTACTTTCTTAGGATTAGAGTGCAACCTCTTCAGGCCCGCAAAAATCCCCTTTGGACGTATGCTGGTGCAAATGACGCCAATAGGCTCTCCAATGATCTTTCTGTAAAGGACTTGGAGAAGCTGATTCGAAGAATATCCTCGCTGAACAAGAAGGATCCTATTCCCTCCTCTTGTCGCGTGGAACCATACAGCTCCACCAATCCTCTCCCCGAGGTATTTTGTCTTCTCGAATTTTTGTCTTGTTCTGAACTTTCCCTGCATCTCATTGTATTGATAGTTCTCTAATTTTTCTTTTGTCGCTATTTTCCGGCAGAACCATCCTACTATGGCTTCCCTTCCTCCTCTTCCTGAGGATGGAGAAGTCGAAGAAAGGGCCATTGTCACGGATGACAATCAGGAAGCTCCATCTTTTGTGAACGAACCCGTGGATTCACGAAAATCTGCGGGTAATTCCGAAGATACTTCATCGGCACAATCTCCTCCTCCCGCTGTCTCCCCGAAAGGCAAAAGGAAAAGGAATAATGTCGAAGACTCCGGCACTTCCAAAGCCGAAGAAGTTGATCCTTCACACCAGAAGGCAACTTACGATCCTTATCTTGAATCCTTCGTCAGCTCGTAAGTCTATTTTACTTCTCCTTATCTCTGTACCTAAAATGTTTTGTCTTGTCCTGCTTTTTATGCTGTCTTCTTTTAATTGTAGTGATGACGAGGGAGAAATACGAGCTGTCGATGCAGCTCCTCGTACGAGTACGTCACATACTTTGCTTGCTTCGGATACACTAGTTGAAGGAGAAGAATCTTCACCTCCTCAACGGAACGTCGTCACCACTACTCCGCCATCAAGCCCCCTTGCGCCTTCACCAAAAAGGGCAAGGATTGAAACGATTGTTGAGCCTGCCCCTCAGTTAGGCGGCTCTTCTACTTCGATTTTGGACGATGTAAGTTTGTCGACATCTATATTTCCTCTATTTTGTTTTTTCATGTCTTCACCCGATTTTCATACCGATATTTCTCTCTCTCTTTTTTTCCTTCTTTGACAGCCCATGGTCAAAGAACTTATTCGCATCGGATCCCAATTCGTTGGGTACCGTGAATATGCCAACAGAACTGAGGGTAATAACTTTTTTGCTGTCTTTGTTTTTGACTTCTTGCTCCTGTCCTTTGTCGCAACTTTTTTGACTTTTCCTTTTTCTTTTATACTTCGACAGAGAAACTTGCAGAGGCCAACAAACGTGCCGACACACTTGCTCAACAACTGAAGCAAAGTGAAGCGGCGCGTAAGAAAGCCGAACTTGTTGCTAGTGAAGCCAAAGCAGAGGCTGATGAAGCCAGAGCGAAGACTGCTCGTGTCGAAGATCTGCAGAAAAGACTTGAGGATGCTGAAACTGCTTTAAATGAGCACAGAGCTGCACAGGCTGATCGTGAGCAGGGGATCCTCAAGCGTCTGAAATCACAAAGTCGACGCACTCAAAGTAATATTATTGATTTCTTCTATTTTTGTGCTACCCGATGTTTCTTGTTTTTGACCAACGTTTTGTTTCATGTGGCAGACCAAACAAACCAAGAGTTTGACCTGGAGAACCCCGACAATGATCCTCTCCTTGACGCACTTTCTTATCTTGAGCTTCATGGAGCCGAAATTCGTGAAGGCGTGGCGAATGCTAATGCGGGACTGTCGGCGCTGTTCCCCTACTTCTTCCCGAAGAAAGAAGAGCCCCCGACTTTCCTTACCCTTGCCAAAAGCTTTAATTCATCAGATGACCTTGGACTGAAGATGCGCCAAGAAAACATGAAAATTGCTGTCGAGAGTACTGTTGCCTTGGTCGCTGACAGCCAACAATCTGTTGATTGGATGAAGGTTGGCGACACCAATCAAATAGAGCAATCAAGATGGAGATCACTGATTAAGGCAGCCAAGCCAAACACGAAGAAGATCTTGGCCTATCTCGGGATCAAACCAGCCTCGACTCCTAGCTCATCAAGGCCGGAGGTCTAGTTGCATGCCTCTTTGTTTTTCTTTCTCTGTTTCGTTTGCTCTTGTCGCCAAAGTAGTTATTTGGCGACACGTACTTTATTAGCTCCACTGTAAGGCCTTTGTAATTATTCTGAAAGATTAATGAAAACTCGGTCTTTCCTTGGTGATTGATGTTGTTTTGTTTCATTAAATTTCAGTTGGTATTTGATAACTATACTCCATCCTCCGCTCCTTCCAATGTTTCGCCTTCTTCCTCTCGCTCAAGAAGAACTCTTGCTGATGTCACACCTGTCGAAGATTCCTTGCCGCGAGAATTGGATGAACTTCGGCAACAACTTCAGTATGCAAAGAAGCAAACACTTGTGATGATGGAGAAATCTCGTAAGTCATCCGAAGCCGAAAAAATTGCACTTCAGCAAGCTTGCGAGGCCATGGCTGCTAAGGAAATCGCTGCTTCCGAGGCTGAAAAGGCGACTACTCGAGAAAATTTCATGCTCGAGTTAATGAGTGAAGCCAGTGCGGATATGTCGGGTACGCTTGTTTCATCCTCCAATATCTTCCGTTTTCATGCTATGTTTCTTGAAGTTTTCTGCTTCGTTGCTTTAATAGGTTCCTTTGCTGATGCTGTTGCCGAAGAAGAGAGGGTAAATACTAGGACGAACTTCCTTGTGAACCTTTCCCTTGACCATGGTTCTCTGTTTTGGGCTACCCCAGAGAGGACCCGCCAGATTGTCAGATTTCAGGATCGCGTCTCTCAAACTCGCGACTTCCTTAACTTCTGTACCAAGACCCTGTCTATGGTTTACAACTCCATGTTTCCTCGGAACGTTCAACCAAAAACTCTTCCCGAATTAATGGAGAAATTCAAGGATGCCCACAGGATCCATGATTTTGTCAGAGCTCAACTTGTAGCTGGCGCTAGATTTGCCCTTATCATGCTTCAGATTTGCCACTCGAAGCTTGACCTGACCCAAGTTGTTGCAAAGGTTCATGAGAAGGTAAGGCGCCGAAGAATTGGTATCGACCGAATTAACACGAAGGTTTCGCCTATAGCTGAAGAAATGATTGAAGACCTTCTTCGGATGGATGCCGACTTTTTTGCAGATGGTCATTATGCTGATTTTCTTGGCGCTGCTCCTGAAGAAAATAGGATTACCCTTGATGATATATGGAATCATGACTGATTATTTTTCTCGGGTAGATAACTTCTTCTTTGTAACCCACTATTGTGATTTGTATTGTGAAACAATCATCATATTTCTATATTTGTCTAGCCCCCGAGTGTTGTGGTGGCTATTTTTTGTATTTGTGTATTGCGAGGTTTTGAACCAAGGCATTTATTCAATATGCAGTGTTAGCGAGAATCGGCCCCCGAACTTTTTTGTTAAGTACTATTTCCTCTCTTTATTTATTCGCGAGGTATTTTAATACCAAGGCGAGGCTTTTCTTTTTTCGAAGAGCTATATTGGAATTCGTCGTGTCCGAAACTTTGATCGTGTCGATGAAGAAAAAGCATACTGATACTATCTTTATTATATTGCAGCACCGCGAGCCCGCCTCATTAAAAACCTTTCCCGGCCCCACTCGGTGCCCCGAAAAAGGAAAAGAGTGCGTCTGAAAACTCGCGGGCGTTTCAGTACATTGAGGTTTTACAAGGACTATTTTTCAGTTCTAGGCGTAGAACCGCCTGAGTTGCGCCACGTTCCAGGGGTTTTGCTCCTCCACCCCTGTCTTCTTGTCCTTTATCCTGTATGCTCCTCCTCCGATTACTTCCGTGACAATGTAAGGGCCAAGCCATGGTGACTCGAGTTTTTCATGACTTTTTTGCGTGAGCCGAAGAACTAGGTCTCCCACCTGAAAAGATCTTGGCCGCAAACGTCGACTGTGGTAATTCTTCAAGTCCTGTTGGTATTTGGTTACCCTTGATAGTACTTCATCTCGAGCTTCGTCGAGTGCGTCGACGTCGTCTTCCAACGCTATCTTAGAAGTTTCTTCATTATACTCTGTAACTCTGGGGGAGTCGTGCTTTATTTCTATTGGCAGTACTGCCTCTGCTCCATGGACCAGGAAAAACGGGGTCTCCTGTGTCGCCGTATTTGGTGTTGTTCGGATGCTCCACAACACACTTGGTAGTTCTTCTGGCCAGGTATGTCGAGCTTTTTCTAGTGGTCCTAGCAGGCGTTTCTTGATGCCATTGCAAATGATGCCATTGGCTTTCTCGACTTGCCCATTGGTTTGAGGATGTGCAACTGACGCAAAGTGCAATTTGATACCCACTTCTTTGCAATAATCTTTGAATTCATGGGATGTGAAGTTACTGCCATTGTCTGTAACGATGCTGTGGGGCACTCCAAATCTGAAGACGAGGCCTTTTATGAATTTTACTGCGGATGCTCCATCGGGTGAATTTATCGGCTTCGCTTCTATCCACTTTGTAAATTTGTCGACAGCTACTAGCATATACTCCTTTCCTCCTGGCCAGGATTTGTGTAGCTTGCCCACCATATCAAGTCCCCATTGGGCAAAGGGCCACGACAATGGTATTGGTGTTAGTTCTGCTGCTGGAGAGTGAGGTTTTGCGGCAAACCTTTGACACGCGTCGCATGTTCTTACTATTTCCTTGGCGTCCTCGATTGCTGTCAACCAGTAGAATCCTGCCCGAAAAACCTTGGCTGCGATAGCTCGACTACTTGCGTGGTGGCCACATATTCCTTCGTGAACATCCTTCAAAATTATTCTTCCTTCTTCGGGTGTGACACACCTTTGCAGGACGCCTGAAATACTTCGTTTGTACAATTTTCCTTTGATCACTGTGAAAGCTTTGGAGCGTCGAATTACTCGCCTTGCCTCAACTGGATCATCGGGTATTTCTTTCCTGAGGATGTATGATATATACGTCTGCATCCATGGTATCTGTATCATCATGATCAGGTCCTGATCTTCTTCTTCTTCTTCTTGCTTCTCCTTAGTAGCCCCCGAGGGTTTCTTCTCCTTCTTTTTTGATTTTGTCGATTTAGTAGATCTCTCTGTTATCTCTTCCCAAAATACGCCTGGCGGAACTTCAAGGCATTGCGACCCGATGTTTGCAAGAACGTCGGCTTCGTCGTTGCTCAATCTGCTAATATGATTTACTTCGCATCCATCAAACAACTTCTCGAGCTCGTTGTACACCTCCTTGTATGCCATCATGCTGTCATTGACTGCGTCACATTGGTTCATAACTTGCTGAGCCACTAATTGTGAGTCGCCAAAGATTTTTAGTCGAGTTGCACCGCAAGCTTTCGCCATCTTCATCCCGTGTATGAGAGCTTCATATTCTGCTTCGTTATTGGATGCGTTAGGGAACGTCATTCGAAGGACATATTTTAACTTGTCGCCTTCAGGTGATATGAGTACTACTCCTGCGCCAGCTCCTTCAAGTCTTTTGGACCCATCAAAGTTCATGGTCCATGTTCTCGACAAGTCTGGGGGTCCTGTGTTTTGCAGCTCCATCCACTCTGCAATGAAGTCTGGCAGAACTTGCTACTTGATTGCTTTTCTTTTTTCATACGTGATGTCCCGAGGAGAAAGTTCTATTCCCCAAAGGGAGACACGACCCGTAGCTTCTGGATTGTTTAGTATATTTGACAAGGGAGCTTCATTGACCACTATGATCGGATGTGCCGAAAAATAGTGTCGCAATTTTCGTGCTGCTGTGAACACTCCATATGCTAGCTTTTGGTACTGAGGGTACCTTTGTTTTGAGGGCGATAAAACTTCGCTGACGAAGTATACTGGCCTCTGCACTCCATGGATTTTTCCTTCTTCTTCTCTTTCTACAACTAGCACCGTGCTAACCACCTGGGGTGTGGCTGCAATATACAGCAGGAGAGGTTCCTTTTCCTTCGGCGCCACCAAAATTGGTGGTGTCGAAATTGTGCGCTTCAAATCCTCGAAAGCTCTGTCGGCCTCTTCGTTCCACTGAAATTTATCTCCTTGTTTTATCAGAGCGTAAAATGGTAACGCTTTTTCTCCCAGCCTGGCGACGAATCTGCTCAAGGCTGCGACTCGCCCAGTTAGCTGCTGTATTTCTTTCAACTTTGTTGGTTTTCTCATTGTTACTATAGCTTGTATTTTGTCGGGATTTGCTTCAATTCCTCTTGCCGAAACTAGAAACCCCAGAAGTTCTCCTGCTGGGACGCCGAAGGAACACTTTGTCGGGTTCAGCTTGAGGCAGAATTTGTCGAGGTTGTCAAAAGTTTCCTTGAGATCCTCGATCAGCGTTGCCCCCCTTTTTTGACGTTATGACGACATCATCGATGTATACTTGCACATTTTTCCCAATCTGTGTCGCCAAACATTTCTGCATCATCCTCTGATATGTTGCTCCCGCATTTTTTAGACCAAAGGGCATTGTTCTGTAGCAAAACACGCCGTATGGTGTAATAAACGCGGTCTTTACTTCATCTTCTTCTTTTAATCTGATCTGATTATAACCAGAATATGCGTCCAGGAAGGAAAGACGTTCGCACCCAGCCGTGGAATCGATAATTTGATCGATCCTTGGGAGGGGAAAGTGATCCTTTGGACAATGTTTATTGAGACACGTAAAGTCGACGCACATGCGAAGGACTGTCGTGTGTTTCTTCGGCACCATCACTGGGTTAGCTACCCATGTGGCTTCTGTAGATATTTCTTTGATAAAACCAGCATCCTTGAGCCGATTTATTTCTAATAACATAGATTTGCGGTTTGGTTCCGAAAAACGCCGCAAGGGTTGTTTGATTGGTCTCGCGAGAGGATCTAAGTTGAGGTGGTGCTCGGCAAGTTCCCTGGGTACTCCTGGCATGTCAGCTGGACACCATGCGAAGATTTTCCAGTGCTCACGGAGGAACTTGACGAGCGCGCTTTCCTATGCGGTATCCATATTTGTTGCAATGGACATCGTCTTTTTTGGGTCTGTCGGGTGAATCTGCACCTCCTTAGAATTTTTCTCGGTATTGAAAGTTGATTCTTTATTTGGCCTTCCAACGTCTGGCAGCACGTCGTAGTCAGTCATACTTTTTGACGCCAAATACTCAGCTTGCATCCCGAAAGTCTCTGATAGTCGATGAAAATCCTTGTCGCACTTATCGGCTAGGGCGAAGCTTCCTTTGACTGTGATTGGTCCCTTTGGTCCAGGCAATCTCCACAGCAGGTATGTATAGTGTGGCACCGCCATAAATCTAGCATATGCTGGTCGTCCCAACAAAGCGTGGTACTGCGACGGAAAGTCCACGACTTCAAATTCCAGCTTCTCAATTCTATAATTCTCTCGGGTTCCAAACTGAACGTCGAGATTGATCTTCCCCAATGGATAATTTGGCTTCTCCGGTGTGATACCGTGGAACCGTGTGTCTGTTGGCTTCAAGTTCGCTAAAGATATGTTCATCTTCCTCAATGTGTCTGCATACATGAGGTTTAAGCTGCTGCCGCCGTCTATGAACACTCGAGAGACATCAAATCCCGCAATGACTGCTGGCAAGATAAGTGCTGACTGCCCTGGTCGAGGGACTTGTTGCGGATGATCTGCTATGGTAAAACCAATATCTTGCCCTGACCAATTAAGATACTCGACAGTTGGTGGCGGCATTTTTTCTGCCATAAACACCTGTCGTGTGATTACTTTTTGAGCTCTATTTGACGGCCTTGCCTTCTGAATCATCGACACCACTCCGTGAGAGTTGGGATCAACATAAGGTGGTGGTGGGGGTGCTGCCGCTATTCTGAGCTGATGTCGATTGTCCTCTGTAATCGCGGGAGGAGGTGGTAAGTGAATCTCGCTCCTAGGTTCTCGAGGATTTCTCTGTGCTGCCCGAGCGTTAGCGTGCTCTGCATACCTGAACATTGCCTGGAAATTTCGACAGTCTTTCTGCAAGTGCCCTGACTGTCTTTTACCGTTATTGTCGATGAAAAAGTGCATCTGACACGGCCCATTCATCATGTCTTCAGGGGACACGAAGGGCCTTGGGAACCTAGGCCCGGCCCGCTATTTTACCTGTTGTTGCGAGAGTCATCCCTGTTATCACCTCGTTGTTCGCTGCTTCTCTGGTAATCATCTCTGTTGTTTCCTCCTGTGTTTGCTCGAAAACCTGCCGAAATTTGCCTTGGAGCGTCATAATTCTGGTACTGCCGAGGAAATCGTCGCCTCGGTTGATAGTTTCGACCACGGTCCTCCTCTGGCGACCTATGCCGTTTGTTGTAGACAACGTCTTCTCCATCTGCCCATTTGTTTGCTATCTCCATTAACGCAGATACTGTTTTTGGATTGGTCCTTCCCAAGTCCTCGACAAAATCTCCACGCCTGATTCCTGCGACAAACGCATCTATTGCTCTCTCGTCAGATATATTTTCTGCCGAGTTTTTGATGATATTCCACCTTTGAATGTACTTTCTCATTGGCTCATCTGGCTTTTGTCGACATGCTCTTAACTCCTCTAACGACGCAGGTTTTTTGCACGTAGATCTGAAGTTCTTGACGAACACGTCCTCGAAACTTTCCCAGCTGTCAATAGATCCTGGAGTGAGTTTCTTTATCCAAGATCGTGCGGCTCCACTCAAATGCACCTGGATGCTTTGCATAGCTGTTGCCCTGGTTCCTCCTGTGAGCTTCACTGTCTCAAGATAATCAACTAGCCAATCCTCTGGATCTTGAAGGCCGTCGAACTTCTTGAAGTTGTCGGGTAACTTGAATCCTGAGGGGACTCGAGTTTTTCGGACTCTCCTCGTGAAGCATGGCAAGCCGCACATATCTTCGTCGTTAAGCTCTGGAGATTGCCGATGATCCCTTCTGCTTTGCCACGCACTATCGACCCTTGTTTGTGCTGTCGTGTCTCTTGCTCCGCTTGGTCCTTCAGGGGCTGCCGCCGTTGCTGCTGCAGGTCGTGGACTATTTTGCCTTGCCGCTCCTTCGGGAGGCGTTGATACAAACGCTGTCCCCATAGCTCCAACCCCTGCTATCGCCATATTGTATAGTGTTTCCCTTGGGTCACCTGGAGGTGGTTTAGATGCAAGGATGAAGGCTTGTGTCGCCATATACCCAGCTTCTGGTGTTTTGGGGATAATGTTCCCTCTTGTATCTATCGACATAAAGGACATGTCGAGGTTTTGAACCAAGTGCTCTCTTTCAGCTTCGGGTATGTGTTGTAACCTTGACCTTCCTCTGTTCCTAGCCTCCCTGTGGCTATCACCCGAAGTTCTAGATTGTCGACTTAGATCTGCCCTTCTTCTGCTGGATGCAGAAGCTGCCTCTTTTCTTCTGTTTAACTCGGCTGTCTGTTTTTCCAATTCTCTGGCAGCTCGTGCGAGTCTATATTGATATGCTTGTAATTCCTCTGGTGTGGCTGTGGTAGCCATTGGTTCTGTACCATTCATAGCTCTCGTGGCTCTGTCCCACGCTGTTTGTGAAAGTTGAACTCTGTCTCGCGGCTCTGGTCCGACGTATTTGTTGCCCAGGCCTTGTCGCAGATTGGAGGGATCGACGTATGGATTTCCCAGATCGTCGAAAGCCTCAGATGTTTCCTCTTGATCCTCGATTGCATAAATCTGATGATATTTTGTATTCAGATCTATGTTGGGTTTGGTGACATCGTCGTTGAGATTGATGAAGACCTTGCCCACTGTGATAGATTTGTCGATGAAGTCGTAACTATCGACAGCGCTTGAGCCATCGCTTATATATGAGTCCGCAGATGACTCAAACGACATGTCGTTGAAGATCTTGGCGAGTTTCTCTTTTGTTCTGGTGCTGACGTAGCGTGTCGACGAAGTTTCTTCTTCTCCTGACTCGGTTGACGATGTATAGCTTGAAAAATCGGAATCAACCGCCAACGATCCCGACGAAATCGGAATTTCGACACGATACGATCCTTCTTTCTCGACGCGAAAGCGAAAACTTCCGAACGTCATCTCCATAGGCTCCGGCAGGTACGCATATGCATCCAAACGGGAGGGTGGGTGAGGAACAAAATCGACAAGACCAGCAGCGATCTGTTTACCTCGATCCATTGTGTTGCTTGCGGTTGATGATGTCGAAGATCTTGAACGTGCCATCGAGATCAAATCCTTACGCCTCTAATTCCCACAGACGGCGCCAATTGACAAGGTATCAACTTGTCAATGCCTATGGATTATAGGCTAGGGTTTAGTTGAAAGTAGAGGGCAAGTAGATCTCGAAGGTTTCAGCCGAAAAGTACTCGACGATTATGGAGACTAGGATTTGTAACAATGATTTGATGATCTCTTCGTCCCTCGACTCCCCCTTTATATAGGAGGCGGAGCCGAGGGTTTCGTTTTGTACAAGTTACAGAGTTCGGGCCGGTTTCTAACTCATCCCGCCAGATTACAAATAACACTTCCTATTACAACTCTAACTTTCCTTTATATATCTTGGGCTTCCGAATCTTCTTATTCCTCGGGTATTGGGCCTTCAGTAAACATCGGGTACTATCTTTGGCAGGCCCATTTGGGACGCCTATGTCAGCGGCCGCTAGCTACGGTGGTTGCAGGAAACCCTAGGGATCGTTTTGTATTTCTCGATCTTTTACAATTTTATCTACAAATTTAGGATACTCATTTTATCGCTGTTTGTCTTTTAGTTTCCATGTGTGTTGCTTCATGTAACTTGATTTTCAATAAATAAAATATGTGGTTGCTCTGAAAAAAATGGTGCCCAGCCTTGTAACCTCTGGATTTATATATAAAAAAGAAAATATACCGTAGGGGCTTCCCCTACGGTTTCATGATCAAAAAAAAAATGGTGCCCCAACCTTGATATCTGAGAACACCGCGGTAGGCATGAAAGAGATATTACGAAAAAATTGAGCGTTGTTTTCTTTACAAATATCCCAAAGAGGAGAGCATGATAAGAGATTCCAAAGATTTGCGTCTCACACCATGGATGTTGACGAAAGCCTTCACCGAGTCCAAAATTGGCCAAAGAGTTGTATCAATCGATAATATCCCAAGCCAATGAAGGATCATGTTCCAAATTCTCGACACAGATCGACATTTGAACATGGGATGGGCTGCGATCTTGGTTTCTCTTTTTTATAATTCACATAGCACAAAATCTGAAAAACCTCGGCTCTGAAGATCGGCGGCGGTCCATACCCGGTTCGGAAGGAGGAGCCAAGCAAAGAATTTGCATTAGGCAGCGGAGGGGGCCCAATTTTTCCACACCGCCGTAGGCATAGTGGGGAAAAAATTAAGCCCTCAAATCAGGCCCTATACGTCGCCGCCGCCGAGTAGGTTAGATTCGGTGAATTCCAAGCAATGCCATCCCGAGTGCCCTCCAAACGACGCATGTCTGTTCCATAGGTCAACAAACTCGAAGATGTGGTGTAGAGAAATACCTGTGGTGGTGTAGATATATTGTGATCCAAAAATCCTCACGGAGCGCCTTCTTGACCTTGAAGTCATTTCTCTTGTAGGTTGCAAAAATGGAGGGGGGGATGTTTTTGGGCTTGCACCCTTGCAGCCAAGGTGCGTGCCAAAAATTTGCAAAGTTTCCGTCTCTGAGATATATATGATAATTTCTTTTATGAGGTAACTTCTACTATGGCTTCCAGACGATTGTTCTGGCGCTACTTAGCTATACTAGATCTAATTAACAATCAATGCATAATTTCAAGAGAAATTGAATTTATAAATTTGTTAAGAACCAAGGAAATGCCAATTTGCTATGCATGCATGGTGCCATGGTCCCGATTGTATTAAGGTTAGGACAAGTGAAGTACACACAAAGGATTGCCCTATATCTACCAAGTATTGTACTGCTAGCAAGCTAGGAGTACGTAAATATATGCAGCTAATTACACTTGAGATGGACATAGCATGTTTGACCCTAGCCATGTGGCATATGCATGGCACAATCCAACGGAGGCACCGAGATCTGTCCGCATGCATGCAGGATGCTCACGGAGTCGCAGGCGACCGTTTTGCTCCCTATAAATAGAGCAACCTTCCACCCACATAGCTCACACCATTCCACATCCACTTGTCTCTCTTCCCAACCATTGCAAAGCCCCAGATAGATTGAGATTCCTAGCAACGGTAGCTATGGCTTCCAGTTTCCAGATCCTGTCCTTCACCGCCATAGCTATTCTCGCGTCGCTCATCCACCCTTGCTCGTCCACCGAGTTTCACCGCAAGCTCGCCAGCTGGTCCACCGCCGGCGCTACATGGTACGGCGCCGCTACTGGCGCCGGAAGTGATGGTACGTATATATTTAGCTAATCATCATGTCACATAAATCCGTGTGTTATGGTTAACTTCAGTCAGTGATGACACAGTAGTACCCATGATAATTCGTATACGTGTACAGGTGGTGCATGCGGGTACAAGGGTGCCGTCTATACGGCGCCGTTCTCATCTATGATCGCCGCCGGCGGCCCTTCCCTGTACAAGTCTGGCATGGGATGTGGCTCTTGCTACCAGGTACTTTGAACATATTATGGTATGCATGCTAAGTTGCTAACACAAGTGTATACCGTGTCGTTTCATGACATTTTGGCTGTGTATTATGTAGGTGAAGTGCTCCGGTAACGCCGCCTGCTCTAGCAACCCCGTGACGGTGGTGATCACGGACGAGTGCCCCGGCGGCCCTTGCCTGAACGAGCCGCACTTCGACCTCAGCGGGACGGCGTTCGGTGCCATGGCGAAGGCTGGCCAGGCCGACCAGCTGCGCGGCGCCGGCGTCCTCCAAATCCAGTTCACCCGGTACGCATTTACGCATGAATGAATGCGCGTTGCTAGGCACACACTCGCCGCGCGCCGCTCGAAACGGCCAGGGCACTACATGCCACATGCGCCCCACCGCTCACGCACCTTCGGGAGTACATCCGATATACTGTATATACTTTCTTACCTTTGTCGCCACAGACCATGCATGGTGCAAACGATCGAGCTGTCCTTTAATTCCCTGTGTGCACGTGTTGCAGAGTGCAGTGCAACTGGGCTGGAGCGAAGCTGACCTTCGTCGTGGACGCCGGCTCGAACCCGAACTACTTCGCCGTGCTCGTCCAGTACCAGAACGGCGACGGCGACCTCTCGGCCGTCGAGCTCATGCAGAGCGGAGCCGGGGCGGCGTGGACCCCGATGCAGCACTCCTGGGGCGCTGTCTGGAAGTTCAACGCCGGGTCAGCCCTGCAGGCGCCGCTCTCGCTCCGCCTGACCTCAAGCTCTGGCAACAAGCTCGTCGCCAGCAACGTCATCCCCGCCGGGTGGAAGGCCGGCGCCACGTACCAGTCGGCCGTTAACTACTAATCAAATATGCTATGTGCGCATATGTATGTGTTGGTTGCCCGCATAGGATCGTGCAACATGTAACCAAATACTGTATATGTGTGTGGGTAGTTCGTTGTGGTAGCGCAGTACTACTACTACGAACTGAAATAAGGGGAAGATGCCGATGAGGAGGAGGCGCAGATATGTACGGGTATAGTTCTCCCCTATTGGCCGTTTAGTCAATGTTTGTGTGGACGTGTAAAACAGGTATGTAATATCAGTACCTAATACGTGCTATAATATAAAGTGTACTGTATTTCCTAAGGCTTGTCTGATGCTGTATACGTTCAGTGCTTTGATGACAATAGTCGCCTTTGCCGAAACTAGTCATCTTCTTTCGACAATCATAGATCACCAACGCTCTAGTATCTCTATACTCTATGGGTTGAGTAAAGCCTAAACCACCTCCATAGAATCACAATCATGATGTGAAGAGCTTTTAAATTAGATTAGAAAACAAGCTTGGATGGGTTGAACCGTGCAACAATCTTTTTTTTAGGCCAGAACCATGCAACAATCAAGTTGTATGGGTTTGTATGAGCAATTATGTCAGGTTGGGCCGATGAAAGTCTAACTGTCTAAGTGATGCATGCATGTGCAGGCTTGCTAAATACTACCCACAGAAAAAATATGGAGGAGGTAATTTTTATGCCTGTTGGTAGCCAACATTATACTCTCTGCTCTCCTAGTTTTTGCTGTTATGCATGTGAAGATTTTGCTTTGTTACTTAAGTTCGCGGTGAGGATTATTTGAGGTGCAAGAAGGAGATTGTTTTCTGCTAGATACTACAACATTTAGTACTGTAATATTCAATGCAATTCAGTTGTCTTTGCTCTATCAAGAGGGGTCTATTGCAGAGTTGAAGCTCCATTGCATGTTGAGGTTCCTTTATCCGACCGTTGTTCTACAGAGACAGTTTTGATCATGTCATTGATTTTTCATTAACCTTTAAGTCGACAATTTTTGGTGTACATGATGCGCTTCGTACCAGATGCTCTTGCATAAGTATTTTTGCCGAGGTTTGTGTTGCTTGTAGCACTTTCATATTCCATGAGATGAGTTCTTCACAATGTTATGTGTACCAAGATGTTGCACTACGAGCTATGCACTCGCTTAGGCACCACAGGAGATATGATGACTTATGTCATTTGATGATTGAACAGATAGTTTCAGTTTTCTTTGAGGTCAGTGGCACAGACTTAGACTTTTATTGGGTTTTATTGAAGATCCAGATTCGTTTGTCTGCTTTGTTGATAGTTGTGTTATTTTCTGGACGACCCAAGATTGATTTGCTCAATTTTGACTTCATGAGAAGTTTATAAGTCCAATGGACATTTCAGGGCACAAGGTTTACTTGTGATGACTTTAGTTGAGGAGTTGAATTCTATCTATGACTGGTGCAAGGGATTTCGGCTCAAGGTGGAGATTGTTGAATATGATCCGAAATCTATTTACCTGTTGTACTATGAAAGGAGTCCTAAAGGACTACGGTGTGCCAACCGTGCTAGACGTAGCACATCTACAACTCTATTTCGTCAAGAAAGAGAATTGTTTGCCCCTATATATAGTCCCAGGTATTCATAGAATAGATGAGAGAGTTTCTCCATATTGATAGCACGTAGAGGGTCTGTCCTCTCGTGTATTGTAATACTCCTCCAATTATAGTGAGAGAGCCGCTGTGCGTTTCGTGGTTTTCCCGTTTGGGTTTTCCACGTAAAAATCCATATTCTTGTTCTTCGTTTGATCTACTTTTATTTACGCGATTTTGTAACAGTTTGTATGAGCAATTATGTAGGTTGGGCCGATGAAAGTCTAACTGTCTAAGTGATGCATGTGCAGGCTTGCTAAATAGCAAGAGAAGGCTATCTAGCCCAAGATGCCAGAAAAGAAGCCACGTAGGCTAAAAAAGGGAATTCCAATTCTCCTTCGTCCAACTTATGCCCCCTAAGGTCTTTTAAAGATGAGAATCGAGCTTTAATTTTTTTTACATGTAATACGTGTCTCATTTATAGAATAAATATCAAGTTACAAGCCACCTAAACACTAAACACTCACCTGACAAAACTGAAAAGATAGGAGAACCCTAACTTTTGCCAAAAGGAACCTCAGCCAAAAAAGTAAATTATAATCTTGACCGAAGAAATCCTTGAGAAAAACACGAACGCATGTCACTCGCTAGCTTTAAATTAGAAGCTTATCATTTGGCACACTTCTTTATTTTCAGTAGTGTTGGACGTCAAATTTGGCTCCTACAACCCCTAATGGTCTTCGTATTTCAAACAATATTTTAGATCAATAAAGTCTTATGTTAACTTAAGAACACTTATGGCCGTTAAGATAATGTAAATGCACCAATAACATACCTATTTGATCAAATCCCACATTTTCACCTTTCAGAAATGTCCTTGCACTTAAAAATAATTCATGTATTTCCAGCTCATTGAGGTGCATTCGTCGGGCTCTAGGTCCAGGGCCTCACTACGAGGCACGTGGCATAGAGAAATTGCACCTTCCTAATGGAGGATCTAGGATTGGAGCAAGACGCGGGCCAAAAACTAAACGCGGAAAAACTACTAGAAAAAACTCTTATAAAGGCATAATTCTTTTGGTACGATCGCAAAGATGAACAATATATCTTTAAATCCATTGTCAACGACCCAAGAACGCACAAAAGAGATGACTAAAAAATAGAAATAGTAGTATGGGGATACAAAATATAGTTCCAAATCGATTCACCCGAGTCTCCCAAGATGTGACCAAATTAATGGTTTAGTTCACCCGAGTCTTGCATGACTTCATCAACACTAGAAGAATCAACACCTTCAAAACAACAACAAAATATTTTGTAAGAAAATGCATAGACATAATTGAAATAGTCAATCATTGATACAAATACAAGAGCTTACCAAAACGAAGAGGTAAAATTCCTCTACTAGATTTATATGCTTCAGAACTATATAAAATGTCATCATCATTGATAGAGCGAAACCAATGCCAACTCAATAAGGAGATATCTCGTTCAATATAGCAACCATGTTATAATTCATCCAATCATCATTCCTTTTATTCCTCAACTCGGCGTTGATAATGTTCATAACTGAGAAAGCTCTCTCCACTGCGCTCGTTCAACCGGTAAAATCATTGCCAACTCAATAAGGAGACATACCAAAGGAAAAAAAACGTGTGTCTACCAGTATGAACCATTTTCACAGCAAGATTACCAGTGTCATGACAACTCATAAAATCTAAATCACATCCTACATCAGAATGAATGTCTCAAGTTGGTTTCTAAGGACAAAGGAAATCTCAAACATGGAGAATTCATCAACATACATCGCAGCAAGCTCAATAAGTTTGTCTTCATCAAAATTAGCAAATGAGTTCTTTGGATCAAGACAAGCAATGCACCTCAAAAACTGAGTAGACTTTTCAGAAAAGTGATTATTCATCTCAACAATAACTTGATCATGCACATTATTTCATATCTAAAGCGGTGATAGTAAGTTACCATGGTACTTCCCCGACCCCTTGAGCAACCTCGAGCGACTATTGTGTCATCCATATTTGGCATGCACTACAATGTTATATTTGATGCAGAAGTAATTTGTCTCTTTCAAAAAATTAATCCCAACCATTTTACCTGACACCTTGAAGCTTTTCCAATGTTACGCCAATCAAACTCACAACACGAACAATATTCTGATCTTTCTTTTGCAAACAATGTGACAACTCATTAGTCTTGATGATACAAGCACGAAGGCCAAGGTGAAGCCCAATTTCAGGACTCCACCAAGCTAGTTATCTTATTTATTGTATTTTATAATATGGTCATATGTGGGCCAATTAGGGATTTTATTGAGTTGAGTCATTTTGGTTTGGGCCTGTCCAAACCAAGGTAGAGAGGCCCACTAGGGGCTGGCCGGCCACCCCCTCATATAAGGGTGGGTGCAGCTAGGATTAGGGTTAGAACCAGTTTGAGTTAAGAATAGACGCTATCGCGTGTGTGCTTGGTGAAGCATCCCTCCGGGGACGGCGCCGCCGTTTATCTATTATAGTTGTTGCGGAGGTTCTTGTGTTCATCAAGGATTGCCGTGCTTTGGTCTTGAGGCGTGGTGATCTCCATCATGTTGCTTGCTGGATTTATCCCCTACTTCAGGTTGCGTTCCACGCATAATTGGAGGTATCTATCTACCCGGGTTCTCGCTGTGAAAGATCGGGCAACACCGTAGGAGGATCTGCTGGGATCCCCTCATCATGTGGTATCAGATTTCTAGGTTGCTCACGGCGAGGTTTTGTTGATCGATCTCATCGGATCGGTTTGCATCGGAGGAGTTTGGCTCGAGGTTGAAGAAGGTTGAGGTGGAGGAAGTTTGGTGCTGTTGGGGCGCAGATTTTCCATCGTCTAGGGCAGTTTTTGCTGGCAGAATCCCGAATTTCGAGGTTTGGAATCGGGAAGAAGATGAAGTTTCGGACATCATCCGGTGCCAGGCTCGGCCAACCGGCCCTACGACTGGCCCACCCGGCCCTAGGCCCGGCCAGATCGGCCCTACCATCGGCCGGCCCGACCAAAACTGGCCTGCACGCCGGTGCCAACCGGGGCGATGTACTGAGAGCTCCGCCCATCCATCCGGTCTCAGGCCCAATCAACCCAGCTGCTAGACCGGACCAACCGGCCCCAGGCCCGGTCCAACCGGCTGCTAGGCCGGACCGGCCGAACCATCCGATTCCCAGGTCGGTGCAACCAGTTCTCAGACCGGCGGTTTAGCAGTCTTCCACGACGGATTTTCCAGGCGATGTTTTGGGCATGCTGTGTTCTCTTCAGAAGATACCAGTGTTATTTTCAATGATTATCTTGACATCCGGAAGGGAGTACAGCGTCACGCATCCAAACTTCATTGGTATTTACACCATTACGCGATAGTTGAGGAGTATGAAGATTAGGAAAAGCACATGGAACTGGGTTTCAATCGATGTCGCATATACAATGTGAAGTTCGGTGGGTATGATGCATATGTTCTTGCTCACCGGCGTGTGGACGAGGAGTTAGACAATTGTTGGTGTTATGCGGTTGAACGAGGAGAATTTTCTTGTATTTGGGAGGACTTCAAGACTTTTCTTCGTGATGGTTTCGTGTTACCATATATGGAGGCAATTGAGCAGCCGTCCGGCGTTGTGCGTGCAATAGAGGAAGTTGGGAAGTGCATAGTTCCTATTCAGGAGGTTGGCCCAGTAACGACATTCACTAAGGGCGAGGTGATATCTTCAGAGGAGAATGAACCTGGCTCTGATACCATGGGCACTACTATGAGTGTTGAGGAGGATGTACCATTGTGCGGGCTAAATATGGAACTCAAGAAGATACACAGTGATGCTTGCAAGATAGTTGACAAGGTTCAGCGGTGGAGTTTGTTTCGGACTCAGTGCATTATAAAGGGCAAGGCTTGCAAGTTGATGATTGATGGTGGTAGCTGTACTAATGGCATAAGCAAGACGATGGTGGCAGTATTGGGGTTGTCTACATGACGTCTTCCTAAACCTAAACATCTTGAGTGGTTGAATAGCTGTGGTATGCTGAAGATTACTCATAAGGTGCATGTGCCATTTAAAGTTGATGATTATGTTGATGAGATAGAGTGCGATGTGTTGCCATTGGAGGTGTGTGGATTGCTACTTGGGCGTCCTTGGCAGTATGATCGTAATGTGACACATGCTGGGAGAGCAAATACATATTCTTTTATCGATGATGGCAAACAACGGACTTTGAAACCTATGGGTGATAATCATATCAAGTCCGATGTGGAGTTAGTGGTGCATAAGGAGAGGTTGCACAAGCCTAAAGTGCAGCATGAGGTGCATGATGTTCCAAGCATTGATGTTGGTGATGTTTCAGCCATGCCTGTAGATGACAAGCCAGTTCTTATTCGTGACAAGTTGGATGAAGCTAATCCTATTGTTGATGAAGATGTGGCAGCATGTGCTACAGTTCCAGTTTGTGTTGATGCCAGTATACAGAGTGATGATGCCTCGGGGACTTCTTCTTCTGCGTTCTTTGCAGGAGAGGAGGCATCTTCGTCCTCTTCATCATCATCTGCAGCCGGAGTCGAAGCGCCGCCTTGATCCTTTGAGCTTGTCCAAGTATACTAACTTCCGGATTCGGCAGGTCTAGCTTCCGCCTCACGTTCCTGAAGAAGCTCCGCTTCAAGGGATTCGTCTGCTGGAAGAACTGCCTTATCATAAAATTCGTTATGGCGAATCCTCTGGGCAATGCGCGTGTCATATCCGGTAACTAAATCCAGAAGGGCGCTGACGTCTGCACTCGGAGGAACACCAGAAGTCGCTTGTTCAAGATCCATCTCCGGATGGTGTGCTAAGCACATGGCCAAGGACATGGCCGCAGCGCCCCGTGCTGAGGAAGCTTGCAGATCCACCACCAACTCCGGGAGCACATCCATCCTCTCAATTAGCCCGCGCACATCACAGGTTCGGCTATCCTTGATATTGAGGTTGTGGCATATTTTCCTGGAAGCGGAGATGAGGTCCTTGCAGTCTTCCCCGGCAAGCTGGAGCAGATCGTCGCGAGGGAACTGGCTCCGACGGTCTTCATTATACCCAAGCGGATCTGGAGGATGCAAATTTGTTAAGAATAAGTAAAATCAAGCACAACGCATGCTCTATTATATGAGCTTGGAGGACATACCCATGAAGTCAGAGTTCAGCAGGTCCCAGCAACTTTCCGCTGTCTCCATGTATTTCCGGAGTCCCCCTAGCTCCTTCTGCTGCGCCTGAATGGTTTCACTGTCTGCTCTCCTCTTGAGCTGGAATTCGCCTTCCTTCCGGATAAGTTCCGATTTCTTCACAGCAAGCGATTTTTCCGCGTCGGCAAGCCTCGCCTCAAGAGTTTTATGTGAAGCACGCAGGGTCTCCAGCTCGGAGGAGGCAGCAGCAAGGGATGAGGATGCACCTGCTAAAGAGATATGTAAACATAAAGTCAGAATGCGGAACACAACTTGTAGGCCAAAAAGAGCATCGGAAACCAACCTTGAGCTTCCGATAGCTGCTTCTTCAGATCCGCATTCTCCTCTTTGAAGTTTTGAATCTTTTCCGCCTGGCTGAGGGTGACGCGGCGCTGAAGAGCAATATTATTATGCAATTCATAATGCAAAGCCTGCTGTTCCTGTAAAAACCAGCCAGTGCAGGAGTAAATTCCACATCTTTGGTTAAGTCTTTCTGAAGCATTGTGCCGAAAATTTTCCGCCATAATGCTTGGGGGCTACCACGACATTTAAATTTTTTCCTCAGATTAATTTTCTCTAAGTATCTAGACGCTAACTAACTGAGTTTCCGCCTAAATACTTGGGGGCTACTGGGGAGATACCTTTCGTTTGCAGATAAGTTTGTCAAGGAACTGGCCCGTCTCCTTTTTGAAGTTTTGGATTTCCGACGTCTCAGCGTCGGGTTTGCCCCAGGCATTGTTCAACATTGAGTTGAGCAGATCTTGCTCCAGCTCCCACTTCTCCGCCTCAGTTAGCTTGTTGAAAAACTTTGTAGCGTAGGCCTTTGGGGTGGAGGTAAGATCAGCCGGATCTCCAAAGTTCTTGGGGAAGATGACCATGTCACTAGTCGCAGCTGCAGCTTTGCCAGAAAAAGCAACTTCTGCCTCTTCACGGACTTCAACTTCAGTTTCTTTGGAAGCAGGGCCTTTGCCGCCGGAACTTTCTCCGCCCGCTCTGTCGCTACTAACCGGAATTATCTCCGGTGGAGTGGCTGCAACAGGAGCTGGAGATTGATCCGCGGGAGGAGGAGAGGGCTGTGGAGTAGGTAAGGGGGCGCTAGGCGGAGCTGGCGTCGCGGGACCAACAGCGGGGGATTTCTTCGTCATGTATTTGGTGATAGGCTCCTGGGCGCTGGTCCGCGCGGTGGTGGCACTTGGAATCCTGCAAGCATGTAAAAGAAGCACATGAGTAATGAAGTTCGCCAAGACGAAAAACGCACGATACCCGGAAAACTTACGCCGCTCCTGGAATGTTGGGACGAGAGCGCTTCCCTGCTGTCGTCAGCAGTTTAAGACGCTCGCGTTCCGCCTTCTTGGAATCGAGTGGGGGAGGCTTGGTCATTTTTGGTTTCTTGGCGGAGGCCTCGCTGCTGCCTCCGGCTTCAGGGCCGGAAACTTTAGCGCGTGGACGCTTTGAAGGTCGAGGCGCAGCCTTTCGGGGCGCGGGCACCTCTTCCTCTTCAGGGTCTTCCGGATCCTCCTCCGCCGGGTCACCACTGACGGGTACTCGGAGTATTGCGCGAAAATCTTCCTCCGCCAAAGTATCGAGCTGCGAGGAAGGTTAGGAGAACAAGTTCAAATATGCTAAGGAAATAAGAAGCTGAAGAACGACGAAGGAATGAGGGCTTACCGGAGGACATTTGCTGTTGGTGTTGATGTCTTTGATCAGTTCCGGGACCGGCTGGCCCCGACCAACTTTCACCAGCGTCTTGAATCTCCTTTTGAGAGAGTCAGCCGGAAGATCATGCCGCGTTACCCGGAGAGGATCGTCCACCCCCGTGTACTCGCACATTTTGCGTGCGTTGTAGCGGAGAGGTTGGATCCTCCGGGAAAACCAGCTTAGGGTTAGCTGGGCTCCGGTTAGTCCGTCATGGACCAACCATGAAATCCTCCGAGCTGCCTTCTCCAAGATAGGGGTTTGGGCGAGCGAGGGGATGAAGCTCCAGCTAGCAAGTTCTTCTGGAGGTGTGTTGCTGAAGGGGGGAGTCCGTCGTGGACATCCGGAACTGAAGCGTTCTTCACGTAGAACCATCCGGCGTTCCAATACCGGACGGATTCGTGGGAATCGTGAGGCGGATACATGCGGCCGCGTCGGAGCATGAAGGTCATGCTTCCGCAGTTCAGCATAGCCTTGTCCTTTGTTTCTTTTTTCACTCCGAAGAAAAACTGCCACAATCTGACATCTGGTCGGATCCCAAGATGCCCTTCGCAGAGAGTCGCGAAGTTAGAGAGCAGCAGGTAAGAGTTCAGGCAGATGTTGTGGGGCTGAAGTCCATATGTGTTGAGGACAGAGAGGAAGAATTCCGAGCAGGGGAGCGATAGACCGCGCTCGACCCACGCCTTAGTCATGACTCGTTCATCCGTGTCGGGCTTGGGGACGTCGGAGTCGCGCATGAAACTCCAGTGTTGGGAGATCATTCCCTCGTTTTGAAATTCCCTGAGCTCCGCATCAGTGGTCTCGCAAGGCCACCATTGACCTCTTACTCCCTCACGGCTCCGGGCCTTGGAAGCCCTCTTGTTTTCCGCCTCCTGGACTTTTGCTGCCATTCTGGCTTGGCCTTGGAGTTCCTCTTGAAGCTCTCGAGCAGTTGGAATCCGGCCTAATGCGGTACTGGAAGAGGCGGAGAAAGGTTGAGCAAGCCTAATGTCGGAAACAAATGGTGGAAGGAATGCAATGGGATCCGGGCAGATTGGCTCCACGGTGCTGGGTTCCGGGCTACTCGGAGAACTACCAGTGCACAGTGGAGGACCATGGGACATGCTTCCGGCTGCACCCATGCAAGCTAAGTTTGAGAGACCGGAATCTACACTACAATTACTTCTTCTTCTACGAAGCCGGTGGACGTACCGTTGATGGCGCGGTGGTCCGGCGGAGCTCCGGCGAGGTAGAGGTCGCTAAGCTGGTGATTTCAGGTCTCCGGCGACCACGAATCGGCGGCGGAGTTGATTTCCCGATCAACTGTGGCGATTTCGGTTCGAGGAGGGGCTTGGAACGGCGGCGCGCGAAGCTCCCGTGAGGAAAGTTCGCCGGAGTTGAGATCCGTCGGGCGGCGCGGCGCGAGGAGGAAGATGAAGTGGTGAGGTGCGGTGCGGTGAAAGAATGAAGAATTACCGAGCCGTGGGGTATTTATAGACCACGCGCGAAGATTCGGGATTCGGATCCAACGGTGGAAACGGAACGGTCACACCGTCAGATGGATGACACGTATTTTAGGTCAAATGCGGTAAAACGACGTGGAGGTAATTTAACCATGCGCTCCCGAAATTTCCGGCTAAAGATTCGCATCTCCGAAAATTTAGCGCGGGAAAATAGGAAGTTGTGCGTGGGAAAAATGGAATCTCCGTTGCATTACCGGATCATAAGACAGGAAGATTTCCGGATCGATGAAGCCGGAAACAAGTGAAGTTTTGAAGCTCTTCAAGATTCCCTTCGGATCCGAGTTGAAAGAAAGTCGGAGGAATGATGAATCTCGGAGAACTTCGGGGGCTACTGTTGTGGGTATACTTTATGGGTATATCAACGGCATGGCCTAGATCCGGCAAGCCCGGGTGGCCCATAGTAGGTGACGTGGCATGTGGCCTGTCGGGCGGCCCAGTTGCTGTTGATCCTGAGGGATGAAGTCCAGCCCAGGAACAGGAAGCCGGATCCCAACCGACCTACGAAGGAGGCCGGATCCGTGGAGGCCCATGAAGTATCCGGATCCAGCACGTACTAAGAAGGAAGGCGGATCCTTGACGTATACGGCAAGACTTTGTACTATAGTTAGGCGACTTGTATTCCGGCTTGGACTCTCCATGTAAACCCTAGATCCGTGCGCCTTTATAAGCCGGATCCTGGGAGCCCTAGAGGCACGTTCAGAACAATTCATTGTAACAACGCGAACGCGCCCAGATAATTCCAGACAAGCAGCAGTAGGCCCTGTCATCGAGCAGGTGTTCCGAAGCTGGGTAAATCGCGTACCACCGTCCCGAGTGCTCTCCACCCTATGGCCCCTACTTCTTCTCCCCCTCGTGAGGATCCCTCCTCCGAGGTACCGTCGAATAGGCAACGACAAGTGGATATGGCGCAGATGCGCGTGGGAGGAGTGGGAGGCGAGCGCGTTAGTGGAGACAGTGGGCAGCGGCACTACCGTGCTAGAAGTACTGCAGTCCAGTTTTCCGCGATACCGCGGATGCATCGAGGAAAGGATGGACGTGTGAGACATTTATGTGGCCCATACATTACACATCTTGTGCATGGTCATGTTCAGCGACACAGGGGTGCATCACAACCTCGCAAGAAGAAGGTATTGGCGCCGAAGTCCAAGCTTGATACGTCTCAAACGTATCTATAATTTCTTATGTTCCATGCTACTTTTATGATGATACTCACATGTTTTATACACACTTTATGTCATTATTATGCATTTTCCGGCACTAACCTATTGACGAGATGCCGAAGAGCCAGTTGCTGTTTTCTGCTGTTTTTGGTTTCAGAAATCCTATAAAGGAAATATTCTCGGAATTGGACGAAATCAACGCCCAGGGTCTTATTTTTCCACGAAGCTTCCAGAAGACCGAAGGGATTACGAAGTGGGGCGACGAGGCGCCGCCACCATAGGGCCGCGCGGCCTAAGGGGGGCATGCGCCGCCCTATGGGGTGGGCCCCTCGCGCCGCCTCCAACCCTGCCCTTCCGCCTACTTATAGCCTTCGTCGCGAAAACCCCTGTACCGAGAGCCACGATACGGAAAACCTTCCAGAGACGCCGCCGCCGCCAATCCCATCTCGGGGGATTCAGGAGATCGCCTCCGGCACCCTGCCGGAGAGGGGAATCATCTCCCGGAGGACTCTTCATCGCCATGATCGCCTCCGGATTGATGTGTGAGTAGTTCACCCCTGGACTATGGGTCCATAGCAGTAGCTAGATGGTTGTCTTCTCCTCATGTGCTATCATTGTTAGATCTTGTGAGCTGCCTATCATGATCAAGATCATCTATTTGTAATGCTACATGTTGTGTTTGTTGGGATCCGATGAATATGGAATACTATGTCAAGTTGATTATCAATCTATCATATATGTGTTGTTTATGATCTTGCATGCTCTCCGTTGCTAGTAGAGGCTATGGCCAAGTTGATACTTGTAACTCCAAGAGGGAGTATTTATGCTCGATAGTGGGTTCATGCCTCCATTAAATGCAGGACGGTGATGAAAGTTCTAAGGTTGTGGATGTGCTGTTGCCACTAGGGATAAAACATCAATGCTTTGTCTAAGGATATTTGTGTTGATTACATTACGCACCATACTTAATGCAATTGTCCGTTGTTTGCAACTTAATACTGGAAGGGGTGCGGATGCTAACCCGAAGGTGGACTTTTTAGGCATAGATGCATGCTGGATAGCGGTCTATGTACTTTGTCGTAATGCCCAATTGAATCTCACTCTACTCATCATGATATGTATGTGCATTGTTATGCCCTCTTTATTTGTCAATTGCCCAACTGTAATTTGTTCACCCAACATGCTATTTCTTATTGGAGAGACACCACTAGTGAACTGTGGACCCCGGTCCATTCTTTTACATCTGAATACAATCTACTGCAAACATTGTTCTTTACTGTTCTTCGCAAACAAACATCATTTTCCACACCATACATTTAATCCTTTGTTTACAGCAAGCCGGTGAGATTGACAACCTCACTGTTAAGTTGGGGCAAAGTATTTGGATTGTGTTGTGCAGGTTCCACGTTGGCGCCGGAATCTCTGGTGTTGCTCCACACTACACTCCGTCACCAACAACCTTCACGTGCTCCTTGACTCCTACTGGTTCGATAAACCTTGGTTTCTTACTGAGGGAAAACTTGCTGTTGTACACATCATACCTTCCTCTTGGTGTTCCCAACAAACGAGTGCTTTACCGTCACAAGGAAGCTACTTTCTGGGGCCATTGCAATCCAACTCCCACGTCAGCAGCTCTTTTTCTGGCGCCGTTGCCGGGGAAATCAAGACACGCTGCAAGGGGAGTCTCCCACTTCCAATCTCTTTACTTTCTTTTTGTCTTACTTTACTTTATTTTATTTACTGCTTTGTTTGCTTTCTTATATCAAAATACAAAAAAATTAGTTACTTGCTTTACTTTATTTGCTGTCTTGTTTGCGTTCTCTATATTAAAAACACAAAAAAAAATTAGTTACTTGCATTTACTTTATTTTGTTATCATGACTAGTCCCGTAGCTGTTACTCTATCACCTGAGGAATCGATCTTTACTTTTAAACAAGGGGGTGAGGAGAGTTTTAAAGAAGCCTGGTCTAGAATTTTTGATTCTTATAATAAAACTGAACCTAAAATGACTCTAACTTTGCTTCTTAGTAACTTTTATTTTGGGCTTATTCTTCGCTACAGATATGCCTTAGATGCTGTAGTGGGAGGAGATTTCCTTCACTTTGATGGGGATCAAGCTTTTAATACCATAAAAAAATTGGTTACATCATCTAGCTCCGCTAATAATTTTGATTCATCTCTTGCTAGCATTCATAATAGACTAAACACTCTCGAAACAAATCTATCTTGTTTAAAAGAAGGATACAACCAGATTCGCGAATATTATGATTATGTTCCAGTAAGCTTTGAACCATCAATGTGGGTGCCTACTATTAAGGTTGCTATTTCTGGTAAAACTTTTCATGCCCGTTGTGATATTATGTCTGAGTTTTGCCTTATGCCTAAAAGAATTTATGAATCTTTGACACTGTGGGAACTTACTGAAGGAGGAGAAGGAATAACTCTTACTGATAACTCTGTTATAATTCCTAAGGGAATAGCTGAAGGTGTGTTCACAACCTTTCTTGGAAGAACGGTATCCACTGATTATCTCGTTGTTGAATTTGTAGGGACAGGACAAATCACACTTGGAAGATCCTTACTGAAACTCATGGGAGCAATTATAGATGTGGGGAAAGGCACTCTAAATTTTACCTCTACACCCGGCCATATATTCCCTAAACCCAAGAGTAAGAATAAGAGTAAGAAGGGTAGGCGCAAAGCCCCTGGTAAGAATGTTAATGCTTCATCTCTTGATAATACTTGATACACACTTTCTGCGCCTAGCTGAAAGGCGTTAAAGAAAAGCGCTTATGGGAGACAACCCATTATTTTACTTCTGCACTTTTGTTTATATTTGAGTCTTGGAAGTTATTACTACTGTAGCAACCTCTTCTTATCTTTATTTTATTGCATTGTTGTGCCAAGTAAAGTCTTTGATAGTAAAGATGATACTAGATTTGGATTACTGCGCAGAAACAGATTTCTTACTGTCACGAAATTGAGCAGCCCCGTCTGTAGGTAACTCAGAAAAATCTGCCAATTTACGTGCTTGATCCTCAGATATGTACGCAACTTTCATTAAATTTGAGCATTTTCATATGAGCAAGTTAAGTGCCCCAGAAAAAATCGTCTTTACGTACTGTTCTGTTTTGACAGATTCTGCCTTTTATTTCGCATTGCCTGTTTTGCTATGTTTGATGGATTTCTTTGTTCCATTAACTTTCAGTAGCTTTGTGCAATGTCCAGAAGTGTTAAGAATGATTATGTCACCTCTGAACATGTGAATTTATGATTATGCACTAACCCTCTAATGAGTTTGTTTTGAGTTTGGTGTGGAGAAAGTTTTCAAGGATCAAGAGAGGAGGATGATACAATATGATCAAGGAGAGTGAAAACTCTAAGCTTGGAGATGCCCCCGTGGTTCATCCCTGCATATTTCAAGAAGACTCAAGCATCTAAGCTTGGGTATGCCCAAGGCATCCCCTTCTTCATCGACAACTTATCAGGTCACCTCTAGTGAAACTATATTTTTATTCCGTCACATCTTATGTGCTTTACTTGGAGTGTCTTTATGTTTTTAATTTTGTTTTTGTTTGAATAAAATTGGATCCTAGCATTCTTTGTGTGGGAGAGAGACACACTCCGCTGTTGCATATGAACACATGTGTTCTTAGCTTTACTCTTAATGTTCATGGCGAAGGTTGAAACTGCTTCGTTCATTGTTATATGGTTGGAAACAGAAAATGTTTCATGTGGTAATTGGTATAATGTCTTGAATAATTTGATACTTGGCAATTGTTGTGCTCAAATAGATCATGTTTAAGCTCTTGCATCATGTACTTTGCACCTATTAATGAAGAATTACCATAGAGCTTGTTGAAATTTGGTTTGCATGATTGGTCTCTCTAAATCTAGATATTTTCTGGTGAGGGTTTGAACAACAAGGAAGACAGTGTAGAGTCTTATAATGCTTGCAATATGTTCTTACGTAAGTTTTGCTGTACCGGTTCATACTTGTGTTTGCTTCAAACAACCTTGCTAGCCTAAGCCTTGTATTGAGAGGGATTACTTCTCGTGCATCCAAAATCCTTGAGCCAAAAACTATGCCATTTGTGTCCACCTTACCTACCTACTACATGGTATTTTTCTGCCATTCCAAAGTAAATTGCTTGAGTGCTACCTTTAAAATTCCATTCTTTGTCTTTGCAATATATAGCTCATGGGAAAAATAGCTTAAAAACTATTGTGGTATTGAATATGTACTTATGTATCTTATTTCTTATAAGTTGCTTGTTGAGCGGTAACCATGTTCCTGGGGACGCCATCAACTATTTCACCTTTGTTGAATATCGTGTGAGTTGCTATGCATGTTCGTCTTGTCTGAAGTAAGGGTGATTTATCATGATAAAATGGTTTGAGTATGCATATTGTTAGAGAAGAACATTGGGCCGCTAACTAAAGCCATGATCCATGGTGGAAGTTTCAGTTTGGACAACAATCCTCAATCTCTTATGAGAATATTATCTGTTGTTGAATGCTTATGCATTAAAGAGGAGTCCATTATCTGTTGTCTATGTTGTCCCGGTATGGATGTCTAAGTTGATAATAATCAAAAGCGAGAAATCCAATGTGAACTTTCTCCTTAGACCTTTGTACAGGCGGCATAGAGGTACCCCTTTGTGACACTTGGTTGAAACATATGCTATGCAATGATAATCCATGTAAATCCAAGCTAATTAGGACAAGGTGCGGGCACTATTGGTAATCTATGCATGAGGCTTGCAACTTATAGGATGACTTATACATAACACATATGAATTATTACTACCGTTGACAAAATTGTTTCTATGTTTTCAAAATAAAAGCTCTAGCACAAATACAGCAATCCATGTTTCCCTCTGCGAAGGGCCATTCTTTTACTTTTATGTTGAGTCAGTTTACCTACTTCTTTCTATCTTAGAAGCAAACACTTGTGTCAACTGTGTGCATTGATTCCTACATACTTGCTTATTTGCATTCATCATATTACTTTTTGTTGACAATTATCCATGACATAAACATGTTGAAGTTGAAAGCAACCGCTGAAACTTATATCTTCCTTTGTGTTGCTTCAAAACTTTCTACTAAGAATATATTGCTTTATGAGTTAACTCCAATGCAAGTCTTATTGATGCTTGTCTTGAAAGTACTATTCATGAAAAGTCTTTGCTATATGATTCAATTGTTTATTCATTGTCTTTACCATTGCCTCGAATCACTGCATTCATCTCATATGCTTTACAATAGTATTGATCTAGGTTATGATAGCATGTCACTTCAGAAATTATCCTTGTTATCGTTTACCTACTCGAGGGCGAGTAGGAACTAAGCTTGGGGATGCTTGATACGTCTCAAACGTATCTATAATTTCTTATGTTACATGCTACATTTATGATGATACTCACATGTTTTATACACACTTTATGTCATTATTATGCATTTTCCGGCACTAACCTATTGACGAGATGCCGAAGAGCCAGTTGCTGTTTTCTGCTGTTTTTGGTTTCAGAAATCCTACAAAGGAAATATTCTCGGAATTAGACGAAATCAACGCCCAGGGTCTTATTTTTCCACGAAGCTTCCAGAAGACCGAAGGGATTACGAAGTGGGGCGACGAGGCGCCGCCACCATAGGGCCGCGCGACCTAAGGGGGGCCCGCGCCGCCCTATTTGGTGGGCCCCTCGCGCCGCCTCCAACCCTGCCCTTCCGCCTACTTATAGCCTTCGTCGCGAAAACCCCTGTACCGAGAGCCACGATACGGAAAACCTTCCAGAGACGCCGCCGCCGCCAATCCCATCTCGGGGGATTCAGGAGATCGCCTCCGGCACCCTGCCGGAGAGGGGAATCATCTCCCGGAGGACTCTTCATCGCCATGATCGCCTCCGGATTGATGTGTGAGTAGTTCACCCCTGGACTATGGGTCCATAGCAGTAGCTAGATGGTTGTCTTCTCCTCATGTGCTATCATTGTTAGATCTTGTGAGCTGCCTATAATGATCAAGATCATCTATTTGTAATGCTACATGTTGTGTTTGTTGGGATCCGATGAATATGGAATACTATGTCAAGTTGATTATCAATCTATCATATATGTGTTGTTTATGATCTTGCATGCTCTCCGTTGCTAGTAGAGGCTATGGCCAAGTTGATACTTGTAACTCCAAGAGGGAGTATTTATGCTCGATAGTGGGTTCATGCCTCCATTAAATGCAGGACGATGTGAGAAACTTCTAAGGTTGTGGATGTGCTGTTGCCACTAGGGATAAAACATCAATGCTTTGTCTAAGGATATTTGTGTTGATTACATTACGCACCATACTTAATGCAATTGTCCGTTGTTTGCAACTTAATACTGGAAGGGGTGCGGATGCTAACCCGAAGGTGGACTTTTTAGGCATAGATGCATGCTGGATAGCGGTCTATGTACTTTGTCGTAATGCCCAATTGAATCTCACTCTACTCATCATGATATGTATGTGCATTGTTATGCCCTCTTTATTTGTCAATTGCCCAACTGTAATTTGTTCACCCAACATGCTATTTCTTATTGGAGAGACACCACTAGTGAACTGTGGACCCCGGTCCATTCTTTTACATCTGAATACAATCTACTGCAAACATTGTTCTTTACTGTTCTTCGCAAACAAACATCATTTTCCACACCATACATTTAATCCTTTGTTTACAGCAAGCCGGTGAGATTGACAACCTCACTGTTAAGTTGGGGCAAAGTATTTGGATTGTGTTGTGCAGGTTCCACGTTGGCACCGGAATTCCTGGTGTTGCGCCGCACTACACTCCGTCACCAACAACCTTCACGTGCTCCTTGACTCCTACTGGTTCGATAAACATTGGTTTCTTACGGAGGGAAAACTTGTTGTTGTACACATCATACCTTCCTCTTGGTGTTCCCAACAGACGAGTGCTTTACCGTCACAAGGAAGCTACTTTCTGGGGCCATTGCAATCCAACTCCCACGTCAGCAAAGCTCATGTGGAGAAGAAAGGAGGCGCCAAGTAGTGCATCAAGTCAAGCACGCCGAGAGGGAGGATGTGGTGTGGTAGGCAGGCAAGACTTGAAGAAGGCGCGGACGTGTGATGTTCATATCATGTCACCTTTTCCAGAATACCCTCACGCGTTGGGGACAACGCTTCTTGAAGGGGGGATGATGATACGAGCATGAAGGCCAAGGTGAAGCCCAATTTCAGGACTCCACCTAGCTAGTTATCTTATTTATTGTATTATATATATATGGTCATATGTGGTCCAATTAGGGATTTTATTGAGTTGAGTCAGTTTGGTTTGGGCCTGTCCAAACCAAGGTAGAGAGGCCCACTAGGGGCTGGCCGGCCACCTCCTCGTATAAGGATGGGTGCGGCTAGGATTAGGGTTAGAACCAGTTTGAGTTAAGAATAGACACTATCGTGTGTGTGATTGGTGAAGAATCCCTCCGAGGACGGCGCCGCCATTTATCTATTATAGTTGCTACGGAGGTTATTGTGTTCATCAAGGATTGTCGTGCTTTGATCTTGAGGCGTGGTGATCTCCATCACGTTGCTTGCTGGATTTATCCCCTACTTCAGGTTGCGTTCCACGCGTAATTGGAGGTATCTATCTACCCGGGTTCTCGCTATGAAAGATTGGGCTACACCAGACTCCCACATCATAATGAATCTACACAAATTTTTATGGTGTGTGCCCCACCGTGTATCCCCAGGTTTTACAAGGTTGGTTTCTTGGTTTTTCCCTCTTCTAGTGGCATGTTGATGTTGGGTTACATCATCATGTTTTTTTATAAGAAGCATGAGCACTGTTGACAATCAAAGTGGTGATGTTAAAGAAATCCAATATAGAGGGACAACACTTGGCAACAACAACAACCACTAACTGCAACTAATGGGCAAATCAATGGATGTAAGATGCATATAGATTTTCATCCAATATCAACCTTGCAAACCACGAAACTGCCGTCTCATGTTAGAATCTCCATCATACCATTGCCCTCTCAATTTAGACATAGACAAACCATGATCAAGAAACATACCATCCAAAGCTTCATTGAGTGAAGCGGCTCTTGTGTCAGGAACATGGTTAATCCCTAAAAATCTCTCAATCACATAACCTTGTTTGTTAACATACTTCCATAAGACAAATACTCATAAGTAAAGAAACAATTAATATCATGTAAATAACAAAACAACAAACAAGCTACTAACCTCAAAACCAAAACCATTTTCTCCTCTATAGGTCCATCTCTAGACTCATCAGGAAGTAAAGAAAGATTCATATCTCCAATATCGGAGATAATGGATTTGGTGCTCTTTTCTGCACAAGCCCGACACAACTCCTTTTGTATCTTATGAGAAGTCATCAAATGGTTCCCACCAGCACAAGTCATCAAAGGTGACCTTCATGTAGACACACACAAATTACCAGTTTCCCGCATGAGGTATGTAGAAATTGCACCTCCTGGTACAAGATTTGGATACCTCTACTCGTTACAAAAAGTAGATGTATTGATAGATTGTTGATTGTGTGCTTAATTTCAATGTGCTAGCACCTCTCTCACACACATATATCCAACTACATTATAACACATGAGGGATTCAAAGAGACCACACAAAAAAAATACTCATTCATGATAATGCGGAGTCTACTAGCCGCCGTCTTTCCCTTGGGACAAAATACTAGAAATAGAGGATAATTTTATTTCTAGTTTAGTCACCATTGGCATCATCTTGAATTTCAGGCCTAGTAGTCCCAAGGGTAACTCAAAGTCATTGAAGAGCAAAAGATAGCCAAACGAAGATGTTATATGATTAACTATACCATGTGGTAAAATAATAAGGACAATATTTGACTTGTGATAACTGAATTTTAATTTAGTTGATAAATAGAATTTTTGAATAGGATACTTTAAAGCAACTAATTGGCCCATGTCACCAAGTAATATCAACAATAATATAATCCTTCTCAAATTAGGATGCTTATTTTTTTAATTAAAGTCAAACTTTGTAAACTTTATCAAATGTATAGAAAAAATATCAACTTCTAGAACACTAAATCAATGTTATTAGGACCATCTTGAAATATGTTTTCATATTATATGCATTTGATATCATGAAAGGTAATATATGTTCATGTAAAATTACTCAAATTTTATAAAATTTTGCTTTAATCAAAACTAATATACATCCTAATTTGGGAAGAAGCGAGTACTCTATGCATATTGTATGATAGAAAAAGTTTGGATCATAACTATCAATAGATAGATATATAAGGCCTTGGTGTAACATATCATTTACCATATTTTGTAATAGATCATAACCCATCACATGGAGAGTAGGAGATAGATCCCTGCCTCACTCATCTTTTGCAAGTAAATTGTTTTCCAGGAACATCATTCAGTAAGATAGATGTGCCAAATGAAAGTATATTTCTTATCCATTGCAACCATCTCTTATCAAATAGTATCAAATGCCTTGGCAAGCTCTAGCTTTAAAATAATTGTAGGCTTCTTTGAAGTGTGGCACAGGTGCTTGTCCTCAAAGGACCATGTTGATTCTTGTGGATACATATGAGAATATGCTTTTGCAGCTAATTTTTTATAAACTTCAGAGACACTTTAGTAGGAGATATGGGCCTTAAGTCATTGACATCGTCAGGAGTTTACACTTTGGGCACTAACGCGATTCTTGAGCCATTAATATTCTGTAGATTCATTGGTTCCTCTTGAAAATCCCGAGCAAGCTTGTAGAACTCATTTTGGATGATAGGCTGTCATCTCTTCAAGAAATGAACCACTCAAGCCATCATGCCAGAAGATTTAAAATTAGGAGTTTATTGAATTACCAACTCCACTTCTTCCTTCAGAAAGGGCATTCTGACGTATTATAGCCCATCCACTCTCCTGACCATCCTGGCGAAATCATTCTGTGTTTATATTCCTTCATATTGTCGCATGCTATCTTTCTAGCAGGAGTAAAGCATACCAACCATTTCCACTTTCAACGCTGAGCATAGAATTAGAGTTTCTTCTAAATCTTTGGGTTTCCATTACATGGAATTTTTTGTTATGTTCTCTTAGGCATTTTAACCCATCTAATGGTAAATCTCTTTCTCCAATAATTGCATCCTAGAAGCAACGGCTCCTCAAGGTGAAATTTAAAAATATTTTGGAAATTAAATTATGTAACAAAAGAGGGATGTGTTCCTCTAGGATATCCACAATAAGAATTACCTTCTTGCAATCCTATATCGAGATCTTCAATTTATACACGCTCGCGTGCCACTACTTTGTTAGAAATCCCGAGTCTTCAGTTTATTAGCCATAATATCAAAACTATAGCTTTTATGTGATCTGTGTTCCCAAGATTGCTTAATAGAACCTATCAAGCTAGGATGATCAACCCAATAATATTCATACTTGAAGATATTTGAATGTGGAATAGCAATGCCAATATTGACTACAAGGCAAATGATCGGAAGGAGTATTTGCAAGAGAACACATCATAGTAGTACAAATATTTTAGGCATCTGGTTGCATGACATATATCACAAATATAAATCATCATTAGAGTGGGAAAGTTGTCATAATATGGTCTCTATAATTTTGTAGAAATAATGTGATTTCTAATGGTAAGAATTCATGTCCTTTACGTGTTACTCATCGGTGTACCTACTAGATTCTTTTGTTATGTCTTCTCTTCAACATCTAAAACATGTTTACGGAAGTGTACATGATTGGAGCTAGCTGTGACGGATATATTTTCTTTATCCCACATGGATATTGGCGTAGTCTACAATGAGCACTCCACCACCATGGACACTATTATGGGGCGATCACGATCTTCTACATTTTTCTTTGTTTTATTGTCTTTGCTTTTGGGTTGTGTGCATCCTACTATACTATACAGAGGGATCGGTTGTTAATTCTTGTAGCTCGTATCGTCTTAATGTAAACTTATGATTTTAATAGAGTACTTGACCCCATTCGCAAAAAAAATGTATTTGACCCCATATACACATATGTATGCATTTCAACAACCTCGATGATTAGATTTATCCAAAGTCTCCGGAGGTTAGAGAGACAGCAACATCGCCTCCATGGCTCTCCGATATCATAGGATCGGCCGTTCGAGCTTAGTTGACCCCCGTGTGTGTAACTGTGTATGCGCTCTCCTTCTTGCTAAATCTTAGTTGCCGCCACGTTTACCGAAACAATTCGTGTGTGCACGACTGCACTTATTTGCTCCCATGTTTACAACACCTAAATCCATCCTATATATGCAGCCCAAATCGCTCTAGTCTTGCAAGCAAACCAAGTCGTTTCCGCAAAACAAACCTAGCTAGCTCCACATCGGCCTTTCCTGATTATCCTCGATCTTTGGGAGCCAAGATCCAGGAGACGGTCAATAGATGGCTAGTCGAGGCACTCTGCTATTTGCGGCACTAGCTGTCATCCTGTCACTTCTTGTGAAGCCCATCTCCTGCTGGTCCTCCGGCGGCGCGACGTGGTACGGGAGCCCTTACGGCGCCGGCAGCGACGGTAAGTCCCACACAGACTCTGTACCTGAGATATATACTAGCTGGTCATATCGGTAGACGGTAGACTGACACTTACTCTGTTGCGCGAACGAAATGCAGGTGGCGCGTGCGGCTACCAAGGCGCCGTCAGCCAACGCCCGTTCAAGTCGATGATCGCCGCCGGCGGACCCTCCTTCTTCAAGAACGGCAAAGGCTGCGGCGCATGTTATCAGGTACACGATCAGTCGTATATACAGTAGTTTCACGAACCAACGTGCAAACTTCAGTACCCCGCTAAGTGCACGGGCGTATATATGTGTTACAGGTTAAGTGCACCGGCAACAGCGCCTGCTCCGGTCGCCCAGTGACCGTCGCCATCACGGACTCCTGCCCTGACGGCATATGCGCCTCGGGGAATCACTTCGACATGAGCGGCACCGCCTTCGGCGCCATGGCGTACCGGGGGAAGGCCGATCGCCTCCGCTCCGCCGGACAACTCAAGATCAGTTACAAGAGGTGAAAAGGCATTCGACTCTGATATAGTAATCGTAGTCAGAGTTAACGTCGGCCCAAACTTGTGTACTGACGACGCGCGTGCTATCAAACATTTGAAACCCCAGGGTGCCGTGCAATTACAACGGCATGAAGATTTCCTTCAAGGTGGACGCGGGCTCCAACCCGTACTACCTCGCCGTGATGGTCATGTACCAGGCCGGCGACGGGGACCTCTCCGCCGTCGACGTCATGCAGCGCAGCGGCAAGCCGTGGACGAGGATGCAGCAATCGTGGGGCGCAACGTATATCCTCAACTCCAACGACGGGAAGCCTCTGCGCGCGCCGTTCTCCTTCAGGCTCACCTCGGGCTCCGGCAAGGTGCTCATCGCCACCAACGCCATCCCCGCCGGATGGTCGGCCGGGATGAGCTACCGCTCCTCGGTGAACTACAGAGCCTAAGTCAGTTTTAGCCGAGCGATCAGATCTAGCTGCACGGTTTGTGGAGCTCTTGCCTTGTCAACGGGATTCGGTATGCGCGTCCGGGAATTGTGAGCGGCCGTGCAAAAGAGGAGGAGACCAAGTGTTTTTCTTGGCCTCTTCACGGCCACTGGCTTGCAGTTATTTTCCAAGTGATGACGTAGAGCGCTCGATGATGTTTTTTTTTTTTGGTTTTTATGCAACCTCATAGTTTTCACGTGTTATCGCAGGGAAATTGTAGAGGTGGAGTCACAGCAAAACAAGCTGATGTACTACTAGTTAACTTTGTTGGATCCATATATATAAAGGCGTAAAGCCCGGTCTTAATTTGTTTGATCCTTTGTGATGCATTATCCTCATATTTTATATAGGTATGGCTAATTCTCAACCCACTACAGGTTTTCACTACAGGACCAGTTTTTTATGCGTGATCTCTTTTTTGTTTTCGGCTTCAATTTAAAAATCTTAGTAGCAACCTGCTAACAAGACTGGACAAACAAATAAATAAGGAGAGGCAAAATAAATAAATTAGGAGAAGCAGTGCCAAAAAATTATAATTCCAAGGCCTTACATGTACCATGAGCATTCCGTCAAACATGTAGTACATACAATCATGTTCAAGAGACATGCACGGAGGTTGAAGCAGATCGTTGAAGTGGTGGGGGCGCTTGATGGATGCACGGACAATAAAAGGACGGAAAGTGCTTCCCTTAGCCGTGGGAGACAGATGCATGCAGGCAGCGCGGGGCATCTGCTCCCCCGAGCCGAGGGGAGAGCATGGTCTAGGGCGCCCCCTTGATCCAAGGGCAGGGCATCCATGTGAGTGTGTTCTGGTTCTTCGAGGCCGCCTTCGCCTAGGCAGGGTTTGAGGCCTGCACCGGAAACAAACAGTTCCCTGAATTTTCACCCAAATCGAGCCCTCTCCGGGAAGCAGATGGGGATCACACGCCCTTACCTTGTCTTGGCGGCGAAACTTGCAGTTGGAGGCGCAAAAGCTTATCCAGACGCGCGTCGTAGGAATGACTTGCATTGTTGTAGGCGCAAGGATATGGGCAGCATTGTGGATGCAAGGAGTGGCAAGAGGGGGATGGGAGGGGGACGGCACATGATCGCAGCCCCGCAGGCGGAAGGAGATGGATTTCCCTAAATAAAAGTCAATTAGTTAGATTTCTCAATTACATGCCAGATCGTGGGAGGACGTGACGATGGTCCGTGGCTGAACATTGAATCCGTTTGATTGTCTAGAGTACCACAAAACTATTATGAGCTCTTAGATGGGAGTCCTTGTAGTCGTTGCTAGGTGGATCAAGGACTTGTTTGTAATTTTATTACTTTTAGAGTTTCTTGTGCTTGTGTTGAGGATTAAGAAAAATCGATGTGTTTTTATAACAAATGAATTTTAAAAATCTTTCTAAAAACATATTATGTAATAAAGGGGCATGTGCTCCTCTGGAGTGTCCGTAAAAATATTTACCTTCTTGCAATTGTATATCAAGATCTTCAATTTATATAGAGAGCTCATGCGCCACTTTGTCTGTAGAAAACCTGAGAGTCTTTGGTTTACTAGCTACAATAGCAAAACTATAGTTTTTATGTGATCTATGTGTTGGAAATATACCCTAGAGGCAATAATAAAGTTTGTTATTCTCATATTTCTAGTTCATGATAAATATTCTTTGTTAGAATTGTACAAACCAGAAATATAATATATGTGTGGTTTCATAAACAACACTGAGTGCCTAGCATGCCTCTACTTGGCTATCTCATTGATTAAATGATGGTTATCGTTTTCTAACCATAAATGGATTTTGATTTATAATGGGATAATATCATTACGATAATGATGTGATGAACATATTCAAATTATCAAAGAAATAAGATCAAGTCATGATATTTAATTTGCTGAAGCGATTTTCATGGCAAGTATCTTATTCTATAAACCATGAGATTATGTTGCTCCCGGGCATTGAAAGAATACTTTGGGGGCATCAACCGTCATTTCATAAGAGGGTGATCATAAAGGTATATTTCATGTACTTCGGAAGGTGATTGCTGGGTTGCATGAATGAAGAGTGGGATTCTTCCATCCATGTGATGGAAAGATATTCTCCGGCCCACTCAGTGACGCAACATCCAAAGAGCT
This sequence comes from Lolium perenne, assembly GCF_019359855.2. Classification (NCBI taxonomy): domain Eukaryota; kingdom Viridiplantae; phylum Streptophyta; class Magnoliopsida; order Poales; family Poaceae; genus Lolium; species Lolium perenne. Next base: position 265,261,819 of record NC_067245.2, read on the forward strand.
TGCAAGGAAGTGACTAATGAGTTAGTCACCTTGATATTATGTTTCGATGTGAGTAAAGAGTGCTTGCCGGTAAATAGATTGAACTAGGTATGGTAATAGAGAAGATCTAATATCGGGCAAGTAATATATCAAGAGACAAAGAATACAATACATGGTTATTTGAATCCCCGACATTGTGGTTCAACCGATAAGGATCTTTGTTGAATACGTGGATTCATTACAGACATCCAGGTCCTTCTAATGATTATTTATCGGAGAAGTGTCTCGATCATGTATGCACATTCTCATACTCGTAGGGTCACACACTTAACGTTCAATGATGCTAAGGTAGTAATGAGATATTGATAATGGTGAGCCCGAAGTTTGTTCGGAGTATTGAATGGGATCCATGACATCACCAGGACGTTTAGAATGGCCCGAAGAATAAGATTCATGTATAAGAAAGTCATTTTAGGGTTTAGGAAAAGGTTCAAAATTTGCTAGTATCGTATCGAGAGGTGGTCATCTTGGCATGCTGGTGCATATGGAAGCAAAGGCGGAATGATTGGATTTTCAAAGGAATTATACCATCTTTTAGAAGTTGGAAGGCTAGTTTTTTGCTTTGAGGTCATCATGCTTAAGCATAGGGTGAAAGCTTCCTTTGTAGATTCCTTGTCAGCTTGGATCACCTCTTTGCCTTAGGTTTTTCTTGTTTTCTTTTCTGAACATATGTTTTTGTAAAGTTGTTATAAGGGTTTGATAAAGGAAGTTGTGGGGGACTCCCCCACAGTCAAAGGTTTAAAACAAGGGTTCTAGATGGTTCCAATGGGTCCATCAGTGAGGCCCACATTTCTTGATGGGCCATATGGGAACAAGAGGGCCGGGGTGGCCTAGACTCCAGGTGCACCATCCCTCAAAGTACGAGCCAGTCAGCAAGGGGGACACTAAACGTTGGCGGCAGGACGGGGGCTCCCCCTTGGCCGCTGCCCCGAGAGACTTCGAGGGGGGGCGAAGATGCACCCCTCCCCTACCCCTATATAAGGTGGGGTGTAGGGGCAGGCCATCCAAACCCTAGCTGCCCCCTTCCCTCTTCCTACACCACCATTGCACCGGCTTGGCGAAGCCCTGCAGAAATTCTCCACCGCCACCACCCCAACCACCATGCTGATGGATTCCATCCTATCTACCTATCCTCCCGCCTTGCTGGATCAAGAAGGAGAGGATACATCATTAAGTTGTACGTGTGCACATCTCTGAGGCACCAGTCGTTGCGGTGATGATCAGACTGAATCTATATTAAACGCTTCCGCTTTCGGTCTTCGAGGGTATGAAGATCCCCCTTCTCTCTATCGTTGATGACATCTTGTAGATTGGATCTCCATTTTTGTTCACTCTTTGTAGGAATTTTTATTTTCTATGCTACGAATCCAATCACTCTATTTGCAAGATTTCTTAATAGAATCTATCAAGCTAGGATGATCAACCCAATAATATCCAGACTTGAAGATATTTGCCAGTGGAATAGTAGTCTTAGTATTAACTACAGAAGGCAAGTGGTTAAGAGGAGTATTTGCAAGAGGAAACATCATAGTAGTACAAATATTTTAGGCATCTGGTTGCATGACATAGATCACAAATATAAAATCATCATTAGAGTGGGAAAATTTTCATAACATGGTCCGTATAATTATGTAGAAATTATTTAATTTGTAATGGTAAAAATTCAGCATCTAAGATATGTTTACAGAGGTCTATACATGATTGGAGCAAGTTGCAACAGATATGTTTTTCATCGCACATGAATATCGAGAGATCGTATAAGACATGTTTACGATGGGCCTTCCACCACCTTAGACACTATATGAGGAAATCACGTTCTTCTATTTTTTTCTTTGTTTTATTCTCTTTGTGTTATGGTTGTGTGCATCCTATCTACGCCGGGAGATCGGTTGTTAATTCTTGTAGCATGTATAAAATAGAGTATTTGACCCCATTCTCCATAAAAAAAGTATTTGACCCCATATACATATATGTATGCATTTCAACAACCCCGATGATTAGATTTATCCAAAATCTCCGGAGGTTAGAGAGCCAGCGTCGTCGCTTCCTTGTCTCTCCGATATCATATGATCGGCCGATCCAGCTTAGTTGACGCCCCGTGTGTGAGTGTGCTCTCCCTAAATCTTAGTTGCCACCACGTTTATCAGAACAATTCGTGTGTGCACGACTGCACTTATTTGCTCCCACGTTTAGAACTCCTAAAACCATCCTATATATGCAGCCCAAATCGCTCTAGTCCTGCAAGCAACCAAGTTGTTAATTTCCACCAAACAAACCCACCTAGCTCCCCGTCGATCGGCCTTTCCTGATCATCCTCTCGATCGATCTTTGCTAGCCAAGATCCAGGAGACGATCAATAGATGGCTAGTCGAGGCACTCGGCTGTTTGCGGCACTATCAGTCATCCTGTCACTTCTTGTGAGCCCCATCTCCTGCTGGTCCTCCGGCGGCGCGACGTGGTACGGGAGCCCTTACGGCGCCGGCAGCGACGGTAAGTTGCTCACAGACTACGTATATAAACTAGCTTGTCAGATCGATAGACACTTACTCTGTTGCTTGAACGAAATGCAGGTGGCGCGTGCGGCTACCAAGGCGCCGTCAGCCAGCGCCCGTTCAAGTCGATGATCGCCGCCGGCGGGCCCTCCTTCTTCAAGGACGGCAAAGGCTGCGGCGCATGTTACCAGGTACACGATCAGTCGTATATACAGTAATTTCACGAATGGATGTGTAAGATTCAGTATCTCACTGAGTGCACGGGCGTATGTTTGTGTAACAGGTTAAGTGCACCGGCAACAGCGCCTGCTCCGGTCGCCCAGTGACAGTCGCCATCACGGACTCATGCCCTGACGGCATATGCGCCTCGGAGGATCACTTCGACATGAGCGGCACCGCCTTCGGCGCCATGGCGTACCGGGGGAAGGCCGATCGCCTCCGCTCCGCCGGACAACTCCAGATCAGTTACAGGAGGTGAAAATCGCATTCGATTTTGACATCGTAGTCAAGTTAACGTCCAACCCACACGAGTAACACTTGTTTCCCCAGGGTGCCGTGCAAGTACAACGGCATGAAGATTTCCTTCAAGGTGGACGCGGGATCCAACCCGTACTACCTCGCCGTGATGGTCATGTACCAGGCCGGCGACGGGGACCTCTCCGCCGTCGACGTCATGCAGGGCGGGTGCAGGGCCGGCCACCACGACGACAGCGGCAAGCCGTGGACGAGGATGCAGCAGTCATGGGGCGCCACGTATATCATCAACTCCAACGACGGGAAGCCTCTGAGCGCGCCGTTCTCGTTCAGGCTCACCTCGGGCTCCGGCAAGGTGCTCGTCGCCACCAACGCGATCCCCGCCGGATGGTCGGCCGGGATGAGCTATCGCTCCTCCGTGAATTACAGAGCCTAAGTCACTTTTTGCCGAGCCATCAGATGTACTAGCTCTCTTGCCTTGTCAACGGGATTCGGTATGCGCGTCCGGGAATTGTGAGCGGCCGTATCAGAAGAGGAGGTCAAGTGTTTTTTTCCTGGCCTCTTCATGGCCACTGGCTTGCAGTTAATTTCCAAGTGATGATGTATCTTTTTTGTTTTTGTTTTATGCAACCTCGCAATCAGTTTCATAGTTTCACGTGTTATCGCAGTGAAATTGTAGAGGCGAGTCACAGCAAAACATGCTGATGTAAGTTAACTTTTTTTTTTTGACAGTAAGTTAACTTTATTGGGTTCATTGAAAGCCTGGTCTTAATTTGATTGATCCTTTGTGATGCATTATCTTTATATTTTATAGTGTGGCTAATTCTCAGCTGTTTTTACTACAGGACCAATTTTTAATGTGTGGTCCCTTTTTCACTTTGAGATGCAACTTAAAAATCTTAGTGGCAACCTACTTACAACACTAAATAAGAAATCTAAGTTCCAACTCCAGTTGCAACTGAAAAATCTCAGATGTAACGTACTCTACTTATCACTTATAGGTGCATGAATCGTGAAGCAAATCTGACGATTCTGGAGTTGAATGATATTTAACTGTAGAAGTCCATCTATATTTTCTTAAATTTAGATTGAACATTGAATTAGATATCAACAATGAAACAATAAATAAATAAATAAGGAGAAGAAAAATAATACAAGTAACACACTAATTTCGTACATATACAAAACTAAAACAATTAAATGAACTAGGTGCCAATGGTAGAACATTTACAACTAATCTTGGTTTATTCGAACTGGGTATATTGCATGTAAGGTACATAATTTCCTAAATGTGCAACTTAACTGATGAACATATAATCTTTGTTCTATCTATGTCACGGAACGAGTCTTGTACCTTTCTTAAAATTTTGGTCAAATTAGGCTTCCACAAACATACAACAACATATTTTACCAGTAATAAAAACAAAGAAACATAAATATTTAACTGTTAATTTTTTTTCCAAGTAGGATTCAATAAGGCATGATGTTATGTATAATCGTGCGTCTTTTTTATTCCTACATTTTTTATACTAGAGGATACCCCGCGCGTTGCTGCGGCAAATTAAGCACTACTTCGAATATATTTTATTTAAACTATAGCAATGACATAAACTATGTCATTTTGAAGAGTGAAATTATTATATTTTAGTTCTGCCCAGCCTTCAAAATATGCGGAACATCTGATGATTATTGTAGAATATTTGCGTTGTTCTAACATGTCTTATTAGTAGACAACGAACTCACAATGCCCATTGTGTTCAAAACATTTGCTTGAGCAATAACTCACATGAAAAAAATGTTTAGAAGGCCTAAATTTATAAATGTAAACACCAAAATCGATCAGTTATAAAATCCATGTATCTATACACCACATGAATTAGAAGACACTAATAATACCAGAAACCAATTCTTTCCTTTGGTAGAAAGAAATAATCTCAACCGGAGTTGCCTGGTCTGCTTCATGCAGTTGCTTAGAAACTGGTCAAGAGCCAGACATGAACTTTGAGAAATACACTGCCATCAAGTAAAATGATATAAAAAAGTATGGAGCCTAAGGAATTCAAAATTGTTACATATTAGATATTTACAATATTTCAACCCTAAATTGTACGTCAGTGCACATACGGAAATGTTATAGCTGACAGAATGTTAAGGTTGACATAAAGTTCTGCATCTCAAATTGAGGTATCTACAAATGGCAACCAAGACAAATAGCCAACAACATATCTTGTCCATTATTTGATCCTACAATTTTTTTATATAGCTTCATGCCTTCACCTCAAATATAATATCAGTAGCAAAGCCAATCGTACCCGGAAAGGTTCAGGTTGCTTGTGAGAACATATCAAGCTAAAAAGGATAACATATCAGCACTTAAAATCCATAGATTGAGCAACGAACATCGGAAATTGGTAGGGACTAATTGGATTTAAGAAATGAACCTACTGGCTTCTTCTCCTTTCCCCCAATAAGAGATCAGTGGATTCACAATATCTGACTGTACACGACAGAGGCTGCAAGCCAGATGTTTGGTGGTCCTCGTAGAGGGATACTCACAACTTCTAGAAGAGGGACATAGCAGCGCACGTTGGGAGTGGCTCGGCGCTGATGTTGTAGAACATAGCCAAGTGAAGTAGCATGGTAGAGTAGAAGTCCTATGCCTCATGGGGAGGGGAACGGGAATCTGTCAAGAAAATGAAGGAGGGAGAAAACGAAGTTGAAGTATGTCTTGGTGTTGCAAGACTGCAACGATGGTGGAAAATCAGATAATGGAGATCGAGGGGAACTCAAAGACATTACCAGACGACCTGTGATTATAAAGGAACATGGGGTAGAGTAATGGACGGGGCTATTAATTGTCCACTCTTTGGAATCGATGGGAGGAACTGTTTGAACTTCCATTGACAATGTGGTACTGTGTCATGGGCATACACATCCATGAATTAATGTAATGCATAACGTGAGTGGAGAAAATAAAGGGTGAAGAGTGTCGCACAGGTTGAGATCTTGATGGGGAAAAATTAATTGATAAGGAACTTGGGAAAAGTTATATAGTACATAACAGTTGTGGTGTACCAATTAGAGGCTTGGTGATGTGGCATGCTTGCATGTTGAGAGAAATCAACTTAGTGGGTTGCTCCTATTTAGATATTATAGATTCTAAGTTCTAAAGAGGTCAATTCAAAGGTTCGAAGGCTACCCTTGCCACGATAAGTTTCAGAACCCTCGTCAACAAGAACTAATACAAAACATCTTAGGCTTCTTCTCACAATTCATGTTTTTGCGTATGTAATGTCATAACCTGTATTCTAAATAATTCCATGTTTTTGTTACCTCTAGGATTCAACAAGTAGGGATATACTATAGTATTGCATTTATCTATTCCCACATTTTCAGAATGCTGCTTTCCAAATTGGTCATAAGCTATTGTAAGTATCCCCTCGTTAACTGAATTTCACAACCCTCATCAAACAAGAACCAATACACGGCATCTCTAGCTTATCCCCTTAAATGCTTCTAAGAGTACTAGAATAGTGCATAATTCCACCGTTCTGAAATACTCTTCATCGTGAGCCATGTTTTTTACGAATTATTCTACATTTTAACTTTGTAATCAACAAGAACAAAGCAGCCATGTTTTCTCCATTAGATGCGAGTAATTTTAATGTAGATTAGATTGGTTGTTCCCATATGAAACGAGTATTATTAAATGACTTTCTATTTCCCACAAAAAAATGACTTTCTATTTGTTCTTAAAATTTGTACAATGTGGACTAATAGAGAATGGTGGGAGTATGTTTGTATCAGACTTGCTAAACCTTGGCAAATTTATGATAACTACCTATCCCACATGACTTTGTGTGCTCCTACTGAGACCATAACCCCCTTGATAAGTTTTGATCCATCCTCTATGAGTTCTGAAGAGCAGAGAGTCACCAGAGCCGTCCACAACATGATACATCAATCACGCCTCTCTGGACACTACTCTATCATGAGAATACAACTAGCCGATGGCATGTGGGCCAAAAAAAACATGGTGGTTTGGTCATCGACAACTCAAAGATCATGAATATTAGCCTATTGGTAAAATAATCAATTATATTCGGAGGTAAGGGCACCTTGTAGAAGATATTTTTTGTTGCCAAATGCTAGGGATAGGTAGTATCACAATTACAAGTTGGGTGCATCATTTTGATGCAGAAGCCGGGGGTTTCCACCTCCTTTACAAAAAAAGGTAGGATCACAATTTTGGGGGAACTTAATGCGTATTAATCTATATTTTTAAGCTAGGTGCGGAGCAAGAGGTGTGTGTTGTCCGCTGCTCTCTCTCTTCAATGGGTTAGTGGCTTGGTATAGAGACCGTCAAATATCTGGCCCCTAAGTTGTTCGCCATTTCACCCCAATGATCTCGGTTGATTATTAGTCAGTATCTCTCTCTCTCTCTCTCTCTCTCTCTCTCTCTCTCTCTCTCTCTCTCTCTCTTTAATCAAGTAATACACATTCTTAAAAATTCTAGTTTTCTCCTATGCAACATCAAACATTTGTTATCAACAATCATAATTTTATAACTATGTGTTTTTATATTCCTAAGTGTTCGGGATCGGACTTCCAAAAAGGCCATAAGCTATTAGAGAAGGTTCCGCTAAAAAGTATCACAACCCTCGTCAAACACTTTGAGTACTGGAATAGCTCATCTGTCCGCTTTAAACTTTCTCAAGACTTCATGTGCCTCAGCGAGTATACAAGCTCATTGACGAGTCTCTTATTATCCTCAACGAGTTTTGAAGCCGAGTGTCGTCAAGAAGCCGGCGAAAACATGTCAAAATGTAGCATGCCCAAGCCAACTGACTTCAATGGAATTGAGTTGATGGTGGCTAAGATTAAGGGAGTGCATGGTGGCTAAGATTTGGTTTGAGCAATATGGAATTGTTGAACCGATATGGTTTTTAACAAGACAACTGTCGCAAATTTTGTGGAGGTCATTTACAGGGCTTTGTATTGGATCCACATGTGGTATTTCCTTTTTCATGTGGAGCAGCGGGAACATATAAACTCTGGTTGCACTCGGTTGATGGCGGGCAGTCGTTTGGGCTATCTTGAACCAGGGTGACTACCGCCAACAACTCAGAATCCATGATGATTAGACTCCTACCTTTTTCTTTTTTTGTTGGTTGATTCATGTTGCAACCTTATGCGGCCCATGAGATGTAATCTACTATGATATTATAACTCTACAATAAAGCAAGCTGTGTGCATCAATTTGATGGAGAGGATGAGGCGCTGCTCCCCTGTTTTACAGATTTCTCCGCTTAGTATCCCAGCAGTCTGATGTATGTTGTACTTAGCCGTTCAGATTTTCTATTTAAAGACGTGCTCTTTGAGGATTTTACCTAAAAAGGGGTCTTTCGTCCAGATCAAGACTGACCTAGTAGTAGCTAAAGGGTTCCAAAAGTTTGTTATAATAAAATTTGTGTGTATGACAAAAAAATATTATTAGAGGGGGTGAACCCCGAAAACGAAAAGAATGTTATGCTTAATTTGTATTTTCCCGCGCACAATGTTCTCAACCATGCATTTGCTTATGTTTACTAACGGCGTCGTTATGCTATTTAAAACTAGCCGATATATACCACCCAAATAGCACTATACATAGTCGAGTTAACGAAGCTGTTGCTATAAAAACACCTCGTCCCCAATCTCCTATTAGAAAGGCCTTCTCTTCATCGTATCAACCAAGAGAAACAATGGCGGGCAGCCGAGGCAAATTGTTCCTACTTGCAGCGCTCGGCGTGCTGTCAATCCTATCGCTTCCAGCGGCAACGCACGGCTGGGCGTCGGGCGGCGCGACGTGGTACGGGGGGCCTTCCGGCGACGGAAGCGAAGGTAATTAAGCCGAACATATGTAACGGGTAGCATATATAAACTTCGATGCACTGAATGTACATTGTAATTGACACGAGGCACGATGTCGTCGGAACGCAATAAGAAAACTCACTCGGTCACTCTGTTACATTACACGAATGCAACACACAGGTGGCGCTTGCGGCTACAAAAGCGATGTTGGCCAGGACCCTTTCTCGTCGATGATCGCCGCCGGCGGGGAATCCCTTTTCAAGAAGGGCAAAGGCTGCGGTGCGTGCTACCGGGTCAAGTGCAAGGAGAACCCGGCCTGCTCCGGCAACCACGTGACCATCGTCATCACCGACTCGTGCCCCGACGCGCAATGCCAGAAGAGGGCGCACTTCGACATGAGCGGCACCGCCTTCGGCGCCATGGCCAAGCCCGGCATGGCCGACCAGCTCCGTAACGTCGGAGTTCTCAACATCGAATTCGACAGGTGAAAAACGAATTCGATCGAGTTCCTGTAAATCTCGCCGGGTTCCCTTCTTACGTTCTTTTCGTCAGGGTGCCGTGCAAGTACCACGGCAAGAAGGTTAGCTTCAAGATGGACGCGGGAGCCAACCCATTCTATCTCGCCATGCTGGTCGAATACGAGGCCGGCGACGGAGACCTCGCCTCCGTGGAAGTCATGGAAGCCGGCGGCACCAAAGGCCACGCGAAGTGGGAGCCAATGCGGCAGTCGTGGGGCGCCCTGTGGTGCATGGACTCCAAGACCGGGAAACCACTGCAGGCTCCATTCTCCTTCCGGCTGACCTCGGGTAACGGCAAGGTGCTCGTCGCCAACAACGTCGTCCCCGCCGGCTGGAATGCCGGAAAGGCCTACCAGTCCAAGGTGAACTTCCCCGCCTGAAGGCTTGCTTAATTGGCATGGCGAAGCCAAGGCTATCTGGTGAAGGAATCACAGACTAAGGAAGAATAATTTAAGAACCGTAATTGGATGGATACATCTCATCATGTAACTTTTAGGCGCCAAATTTTGAAATCACAAATCAACAAAAGTGCCATGGTTAAAACAACCAATATTATGATACAATATAAAAATATTCATTAAACAGAACTAAATGTTGCAGCTGTGATCGTCCAATCCTACACTTCTGGTGTCCTTGATTATATGTTTTACAGGTCTTCCTAATTCTTAGTGCTTGAGAATTTCTTATTTCTCTTTTTTTTTTACAATAGAAATGAGATTCATGTAACATTCCATAACCTTTATGGACTCTAAGAGCAAACAATACTTGTTTTAGAACACTTTTGCTTCCGTGCACCTCCTCTCCCATACTCAAACCTATCAACGATCCATTTCGCTCAATACCCCTTCATATTAGAGGGCATGATGTTTCTAAAAAAAAGGGCATGATGTTATATACTTATTTTTTAAACACTCATTTAGACAACACCAATTGTAATATACACGTACGCATGATTGTTGTGCAACTCGTACTCACAGAAGTACATGGTACACCAATATGATCCGTGACTTGTGCCTGCATGACATGCTCCCATCGCCCCACCGTGTTTTTCTCGGTAGGGCCAGCGAGCTTCAAAGCTTCCAGCGTTTGAACAGAACTACCAACAACACGACGCCAACATTTTTATAGAGAGACTATATTAAGAAGTTTTTGAGCATGCAACTTAGAACTCAATCATGCATACCAAGCATGAGGAGCTTGTTTCAAACCATAAAGACATTTATAAAATTTACAAACATACCCAAAACGACCATGATCCTCACATCCAGGAGATTGCCGCATATAGACCTCTTCTAGAAAACCATGCAAGAACTGTTCTTCACATCTAGTTGCCAAAAGTTCCAGTTACAAGAAACAGCAAGAGAAAGAACCAGGTGCATAGTTGTTGCCTTTATTATGGGACTAAAAGTGCCTTGATAGTCAATGACATACCGTTGCTTAAACCCCTTAGCAACTAAACGAGACTTGTATCGGTCAATAGTACCATTAGCTTTCCTCTTGACCTTATAAACCCACTTGCAGTCAATAAGACTGCGATCAGGTGTTGGAGGAACAAGATGCCAAGTCTTATTGCGCATAAGAGCCGAATACTCTTCATCCATAGCCATTTTCCATTGAGACGTACTCAACGCCTCTTGCAGATTTGTAGATTCATCGGTTTCTGAAAAATTAGCAAACTTGACCTTGTCATACTATATAGTGCCATCGGTAACAATCTTTGGTCGAAACACACCACAATGGGATCGAGTAACCGGATGTTCAACACAGATTGAGCAGAAGATGTACCAACCACAGAAGATCCTGGACTCAGATCCAGATGATCAGGAGCATATCCGAGGCAATCACATTCGGTGCTAGAAGATGCGCTGCCAGAATGGGCCGCACCGGCCTCAGCAGATCCCGATGGCGAAACAGCGACAGAAGATCTCGGGCATGGAGAGGAAAACACGTCGGTACGCGCAGCTGACGCATGCGGTCAAAGTCATGGGACCCGGGGAATCTGGCAAAGAGGAAGCAGGCCGCTCAGATGCTGCCACGTGGCCATCTGGGATGGAATTCCAGCATGTCGTTGTGTCTGCGCACGGACCATGATCCAAGGAATTTTCAGACGTTGATCCCGATGAGGATCCTATCGCAGTTAAGGAAGCACCTCTGGTATTGGCACTAAAGCTATTATTTGAGGAAAAATCTCCCGATTCATGTATAATAGACTCAACATGCAAATGATTAGCACAATTAGCATCAACATTCACTCCTAAATCATAACCCCTAGTCATAGGTAAATGAAGATTTGGTGAGATGAGGGAAATTTGAGCACGTAACTTTGCACCAGCATTAGGACGAAGATCAGCGAATGGACTCATCAAATACAACATCGCGAGAAATATACACACGACGAGTGGATATATCAAGACATTTGTAACTCTTGTGAAGACTTATGTAATCAACAAAGGAACATTGCTTAGAGAGAAACTCGAGCTTACGAGCATTATAAGGATGCAGGTTAGGCCAAACCGCACACCCAAAAACACTTAAAAATGAATGATCGGGTTTGGTTTTGAAGAGACGCTCAAGTGGTGACTGGGAGCCAATAACCTTTCTAGGAAGACGATTAATCAAATAGACCTCCGTGGAAAATGTCTCATCCCAAATTTTGAGAGGCATGGAAGCATGAGAAAGGAGAGATATGCCAACCTCAACAATGTGCATGTGTTTACGTTTAGCGGATCCATTCTGCTGATGAGCATGGGGACATGAAACATGATAAAAAAATCCATTTTTTTGAAAAAAGGAATTGAGTTTTTGGTACTCACCACCCCTCCCAATCAGTTTGTAGAGCAAGGATCGATCTTCTTATCAAATAGTCTCTCAACATGATGTTGAAAGTCATGGAACTTCTGAAAAACATCAGATTTATTTCTCAACAAATAGATCAAGGTAAGCTTGCTATAATCACCAATATACCTGAAATAATAGTTATTATGACCAACTGAATTTGGATCGGGACCCAAATACATCAGAAAATACAAGCTCTAGAGGAACAAAAGGTACACTGGAGGACTTAGGATAAGATAACTCATGACTCTTAGCCTTTTTACAAGCATCACAGACCGACCCTTTCTTCGACTCACTAAACTGAATACACATATCTCGAAGAATATGATGGACTATAACCGATGAAGGATGCCCTAGGCACCTATGAGGCGAAGAATGCACGCCAAAAGCTTGTTTCCCTGATGATGACAATGAAGGAGAAAGTGGATAGAGACCTCCCACACATCTACCTTTTAGAAGAATTTTCCTCGTGTCCCGGTCCTTCATAAAGAAGTGATTAGGCCAATATTCAGCAAAAGCATGATTATATTTGGTAAGCTGGTAAGTAGAAAGGAGGATTTTAGTGGATGTGGATACATGAGGAATACTTTTAAGATGAAGGTTATGACTAGGGGTATGATGTAAGGAGTGACCAATGTGATGTATATCCATACCTAAACTATTAGCATTGTGGACTTGATCATGACCTTGATAGCGATCTCTCACGGTGAATTTTGTCGAGTTCTTCTCTGATATGGTCCATCGCCCCTGTATATCCCTGTACCAATTGGTATCTATACCATAAGAACTTCTTGCCGCATTCATGGATCTTTCAGGTTGATATTGATAATTCTTGTTGAGGCACTTCCAACACCGAACGTTGGATGTTCTTCTTTGCCACAAATTTGACAGATCACGCCAGGAGATCCACCGCTCTAGCCACGTCCACCTACTTGATGTTGTTGATGTTGCCCACCTTGATGACAGTATCCTCCTCCACCACCATTGTTGTTTCGGGACAATAGCCTCCCCCTCCATTATAGTTTTGTGATCCGCCACTGTAGCCACCACCCACCACTATGGCTGCCACGCTGCCCAAAGCCACCACGGTTTCTGTAGCCTCCTCGTGATGCAGGATTGGAAGAAATATCACCGCGAAAGGATCCATTGTTGTTGCCAGGTACCCTAGCTTCCAAACGGGCTTCATATGGGAGAAACATGGAGTATAGCTCGTTGATTGTGATATTTATTGTTGTTTTTAGGAAAGATGTGATTGACGCCACAAACCCATCATACTGATCATCTAGACCATCTAGGGTATAGGAGATAATCTCAGAGTCATCCATATTTTGTCCCGCGTTTGACAGCTCATCGGCAAGGGATTTTATTTGGCCAAAATAGGCTTTCCTGGTCATGCTTTCTTTCTGCGCCTTGGCCAACGTAGTTTTTAGCTGAAAAATTCGACTGTTATACCGTGGAGAACATCTCCCTCACTGATGCCTAGACTTCCTCCGAGCTTTCCAGTCTGGCGACTTGCACGAAGACTTCCCTCGTCATGTTCCTGAGGGGGTAACCGAGTACTGTCTGATCTTGTGCGATCCAGCGTGCGTACGCGGGATTGGGGATATTCACATCCTTCCCTTTATTATCATGGGCAATAATCTCCAACTCTGGTGTCTTGATTGATCCATCGAGATAGCTAGTCAATTGCGCGCCTAGAATCGCCGACCTAACCTGCGTCTTAAAAACCATGAAGTTCTCTCCTGCCAGCTTTTCCGTAGAGACTCGTCGAGTGAACCACCAGAGGGTGCCATGGACGAGGATGATGAAGCTTCATAACTCATTATGAACTAGATGCGATGTAGAAGAAGTATGGCTCTGATACCATTGAACTTACAGTCGTAGGGTTTGTCGATACCTAACACAAGCCGATGGTGTGACTTATATTGCATACAATTACAACATGGGAAGGTGGTATACGAATCCTATACATATACATATCCGACTTATACATAGGGGGTAGGTAGAGATAAGATATAGTTCATCTAACACTAGCTATGTTCAATGGATTTATTTGTTTGCATGCACTGCTTCCTACGATAATTAATCACGGATATTATGATAGATTTGCAATCAACCCGTCATGTGCCAGTACTTTTCGGATTTTCAATCAACCCGTTGTGTAAGAGTATCCATATCGTAATGGGCTTGTACTGTGATGCATAGTTTAATCTAGATTACCCACTAATTATAGAAGATGATTATTTTTCCTTTTACAAGTTTGTGAGGGTTGCACTGAAGCACGCCTCATTTTGCAAATTAATAAAAAACATTTTTACCTGTATGCACATTATTTTGGCTAGTGTTAGGCGTCCGGTTTGACCGCCCATGCATTTGCGGACCTCTGATCGCTGCTGCAAAAGTTTTAGTCACTACTCCACAAAACAATTGTGGACATGACATTTTCTGTTTATTTAGCATTTTTAGAAATGCAAAGTTTGACTGCCCATGTATTTGTGGAACACATGATCGTTGCTGCAAAAATCTAGCCACTACTGCAAAACTTGTGACATTTAACAAAAAAAATTGTAACATTCTCGGCACACCAATGTAGCAAAAAGTAACAACGCATGCAAAAAAATCCTCTCTTGTTTGCCACAAACATGAAAACATGTGTCTTCGTCTATGCAAAGAACAACATTATATCCAACATATGTTTTCAACTCATCCAACATTATCGAAACACACAGTAGGTAACCTTGGAGAAATCCTATGTCGCATCCACACAAAATTATTGTTCATGCATTTTCAACAGTTGTTTGTTCGTTGTCCGAAACACCTTTTGTAACATTGACAAATCTCCAAAGACCTAACCTGTGCTTTCACGGGTTCGTCATCGATCCCCAAGCTCTCACGATGTGGTCTCCTATAGTGATGAACTGCTGGGTTCTGATATGAGATGAGGAACATCAAAGAAGCAAAGCCACAAAGAATGCCACTGACAAGGGATTAACTTGTCAATGCCTACGGGTTGTAGACTAGGGTTTAGTTAGAAGTAGAGGGCAAGTAGATCTCGAAGGTTTCAGCCGAAAAGTACTCGACGATGTGAAAATTAGGGTTTGTGAGACAATGATTCGATGCTTTCTTTGTCCCTCGACTCCCCCTTATATAGGAGGTGGAGCCGAGGGATTCGTATTGTACAAGTTACAGAGTCCGGGAGGGTTTCCAACTCATCCCGCAAGATTATAAATATTATCTCCTAATACAACTCTAGATTTCCTTAATAACAACTTGGGCTTCCGATTCTTCTTATTCTTCGAGTCGTGGGCCTTCAGTAAACCCCGGGTACTATCTTCGGCAGGCCCATTGGGGATGCCTATGTCAGTAGCCCTCGAGATTTTGCTTGAATCGTAGAGTCAGGGAAAATCTCCACTGTTTATAGTTACTCGACAACTTTAAACTTCTCTATATTTCTTCATATGAATTTCTATATTGTACAGGGATAATGGTAGTTGGGGCTAGTTCATCTGACGGATCAGGTACTAGTTAACTGCTCTAGTGGCAATCCGCAAAAACCTACTTCAAGATCACGTCCCTGGACATGATCTCGGGATACTGGTGTAAACTTCGACAGGTGTCGCTTAAGGTCTTACCATTCTGTCGAGTCCCAGTCATATTTATCGGGTACGTAACGCGTCCGTTAGGATTTTTCTTCGTATCTATTGATACGGATAAAAGTAGCAAACCGACGTCAGAGACGGCGCCACGCCACACAGAACGGATCTGGGGTCTTACCTTCGCAAAGTTTTGCGGCATTCAGAAATTGTTCGCAACTTTGGCGTTCTGAGAATATATTATCGAGTGCTTATTCGGCTGTTGGAATGCCACATTTTATTTAGTCAACAGATGACTTATATTGCTCTCCCGATGGGAGTATATGTAGAGTTACTCATAACTCGAAATATACTCTCTTGTTCTTCTATCTTTATAATTTCATCGGGCACGCGAACAGCGTTCCCGATGGGAGTAGCCCCCGAGGTTACAGCCAAGGACTTGTGCTTGGGTGTAGGCTCCACGCCTTATGTCGCTATATTTTCTTTTTCTCCCGAAATTTTTAAATCTCTCGGGTGCGCGAACAGCGCTCACGATGGGAGTAGCCCCCGAGGCTATGAGCAAATATTTGTATTTGATCATAGGCTCATACCATTTCTATTTTTTCTTTCTCGAATTTTTCATTTTTCCAAAGTAGCCCCGAGCATTTGATAAAAAACGTATATTTGATCAAAAGCTCTCCAATATCTTTTGCTGTCGCCTTTTTTATGAAACTGTTAAGTCAAAATTTTCTCTTGCTAAGGTGACATCATTGCTGACGATAGCCACGATCGCTGTTCCTGGAAATCGCGAGAAGTTCTCTCTCGCTGCCTTGCGGGCCCAAGTTACTCATCGTATTGACACGTCGTGCAAGTGGGGGACACACGTCCTCCGCTTTTCCTGGCGCACGCACTGTAACTCTTCCAGGGTGAAATTACTTTTTTACCCCTATTCCACGTGTACATCATCTGCCTCACGATTTTTCCATCCAACGGTACGCCGCTTCGCCACACCTCTATTTAAGGTCTCCATCTTCTTCCTCCAGCACTTTCGCTCGCGCCGCTCCTCTACTCTTCTCTGCAAAAATCCCCTCTTGCGCCCCATAACTCCTTGAGCTCAACCACTCGCACACTGTACTCCTGCGCCATTGTTGATGCCACTGCGCAGATTGATCAGGCATAGCACTCCTGAATCAAAGATGGCTTCCGCAGATCTAGAGAACGCTGAGTGGGAGAGATCCAAAATCTCTGCCCAAGACATCAACCTCCTGAAGAAACTGGGGATCAGCAAGAAGCCAAAGGCGCTGTGCTTCCCCAGCGAAGAGAGCTACCCAACCCCTCCAATGGAGTATCGGGTTAGTTTCGTCGATCATCTCATCCGCGGCCTCTCTGCCCCCATTCACCCTTTTCTTCGGGGGTTGCTTTTTGTTTATGGACTGCAACTTCATCACCTCACTCCCAACTCTATCCTCCATATTTCCATCTTTATCACCCTTTGCGAGTCCTTCCTTGGCGTCCAGCCTAACTGGGCGTTGTGGAAACGCATCTTTTTTTTGTCGCCGTAATGGCTCTCCCAATGTCGCCTATAACATAGGCGGCGTTGTTATCTGCGTTCGCCCTGATGTCGAGTACTTCGATGTAAAATTCCCTGACTCAGTTCAAGGGTGGCGCAAAAAATGGCTATACATCCATGAGGAGAATCATGGGTGTGCTGAAGACAACATCCCTCCTTTTGATGGTGTCGAGAAAATCTATCGCCGCCGCTCCTGGGATGCAGAAGCTACCGATGAAGAAAAAACGGCGACGGAGGCACTGATGGCCCGCATCCACGAGCTCCAAAGCACCCGCGGTAAAGAATTGTCGGGTATCCAAATCACGGCATATTTCCTTAGGATCAGAGTGCAGCCTCTGCAGGCTCGCAAAAATCCCCTCTGGAAGTATGCTGGCAACAATGATGTGGATCGGCTGTCGGTGGATTTGTCGGTCAAGGATTTAGAAAAACTTGTCCGGAAAATCTCCTCCCTCAGCAAGAAAGATGCTGCCCCCTCTTCTTGTCGCATAAAACCATATAGCGCCACCAATGCGCTTCCCAAGGTAACCTTTGTCGACTTGCTCATTTTTGTTTGACACCCTTTGCATAACTCTTTTATTGACATCCTCCTTTGTTTTCTTATAGAACCATCCAGATCTTGTCTCTATTCCTCCCCTTCCTGAAGGTGGAGAAGTCGAAGAACGAGCCGTTGTCACTGATGACAACCAAGATGCTCCTTGCCCTGATAGTGAACCCGCAGGTTCTCGAAAATCTGCGGGATCCTCTGAAAAGGAGGCTGGCTCTGAGGCTACCACATCGGCACACTCTCCTCCTCCTGCTGTTTCTCCAAAGAACAAAAGGAAGAGGACAGACGTCGAAGATTCCGGCACCTCCAAAGCCGAAGAAGCTGCTCCTTCAAATCAGAAGGCAGCTTTTGATCCATACCTTGACGCCCTCGTCAGTTCGTAAGTCACCCCTTGTTTCTTACTGTTTTGCCTCTTGAAGATTTTTATCTATCTTGCTTCTTATACTGTCGCCATTTAATCGTAGTGGTGACGAGGAAGAAATGCCAGCTATTGATGCGACTGCTCGAACGAGTACGTCGCATACTCTAGTTGTTTCTGAAGTGCAAGTTGAAGGAGAAGAATCTTCGCCTCCTCAACAAAACACCGACGCACCTACTCCTCCTGCAAGCCCCCTTGTCCCTTCACCAAAAAGGGCGAGGGTTGAAACAATCATAGAGCCTACCTTACAATTGGGTAGCTCCTCGACTCCTCTTTTGGATGATGTAAGTCCTTGAATGCTTTCTGATGCTGTCGATGTTTTCACTGTTTGATTTTTTTCATTTTGTACTATCGCACTTTTTCCCATACCGACGCTTTCTTTCTCTATCTTTCTTTAACAGCCTTTGATTAAGGAATTCATCCGCTTTGGTGCCCAATTTGTTGGGTACCACAAGTATGCTAGCAAAGCTGAAGGTAATGACTCCCTGCTTCTCTTTACCCATGACTTCTTGCTCCTTTTTTTGTCGCGATTTTGACTGTTTTTGACTATTTTGGCAGAAAAACTGGCGGAGGCCAACAAACGTGCCGACACACTTGCTCAAAAATTAGAGCAAAGTGAGGAGGCTCGTAAGAAGGCCGAATCAGATGCTAGTAAGGCTAGAGCAGAGGCTGACAAGGCCAAGGCCGACGCTGCTGGTGTCGAAGAACTTCAAAAGAGGCTTCATGACGCCGAGACTGCTTTGAGCGAGCATAAAACCGCACAATCCGCTCGTGAAGAAGCGATTACCAAGCGCTTGGAATCACAAAGCCGCCGCTTTGTCAGTAAGTGCCCGAGCTATTTTTCATTCTTTGGAATTGCTTTTCTTTACTTGTTTGTTCACCAATGAATTTTTTGCCTCGACAGGGAAAACATCTCAAGAATATGAACTTGAAGATCCCGACAATGATCCTCTTCTTGACGCACTTGCTTTCCTTGAGTTTCACGGAGAAGAAGCACGCGACGGCATTGATAAGGCCAAGGAAGGATTGTCGCGGCTCTTCCCCTACTTCTTCCCGAAGAAAATGGAGCCCGCGACTTTTCTTTCTCTTGCCAAGTGCTTTAATCCTCCAGAAGATCTTGGACTGAAGCTTCGCCAAGAAAATATGAAGGTTGCCGTTGAAAGCACTGTCGCCCTGGTTGCTGACAGCCAGCAAAACATCGACTGGACCAAAGTTGGCGACACACAGGAGATGGAGACCACGAAGTGGCAATCGCTGATCAGGGCTGCAAAGCCCAACACAAAGAAGATCCTTGCCTATCTTGGATTCAAGCCTACTCCTGCTCCTAGCTCGTCGAAGCCGGAGGTCTAGTAGAATGCCCTATCTTTTTCTGTTTTTATTTTTACTGTTTCTTTTGATGTTGTCGTCGCAGTAGCTTTGGCGACAAACGTCGTAGTAATTCTTTTGAAGACTCCTTCTGTAATATCTGTGTAAATTTCCCGAAGATCAATGGAATTCTATTTTGCGTGATCATTGATACTGAAATTTTCTTTTCCAGTTGATATTTGATAACTACTCCGCAAATCCTCATCCTGCCGATACTTTTCCTGCTTCCTCCTTCTCGAAGAAGACACTTGTCGATGATGACCTTATCGAAGGTTCTTCAAGTAAACACTCCTCGCAAGATTTGCAAGAACTTCGCCAACAACTTCAGTCCATGAAAAAGCAAACTCTTGCGATGATGGAGCAATCCCGCAAAGCATCCGAAAGAGAGAAAATTGCCCTTCAACAAGCTAAAGAAGCCATAACTGCCAAGGATGCTGCTATTTCGGAAGCTGAAAAAGCAACTACTCAAGAAAATAGTATGCTCGAGCTAATGACTGAAGCTAGTATGGATATGTTAGGTATGCTTTTTCAACCCAAAACTTCTTCTGTCTTTTGCTGTACCCCCTTTTTTTGAATTTCTTGTTCTTTCGCTTGATAGGTTCTGTTCTCGACGCTGCTGCTGAAGATGAAAGGGTGAATGTAAGAACGAACCTCCTCGTTAACCTTTCTCTTAACCACGGCTGTCTGTTCTGGGCCACTCCCGAGCGAACCCAACAGATTGTCAGGTTCCAAGACCGCGCCTGTCAGGTTCACGAATTCCTTAACTTCTGCACTAGAACCTTGACCCTTGTTTACAAAACCATGTTCCCTCGAGACGAAGCTCCCGATACTCTTCTTGGGTTGATGGAAAAGTTTCGAGATGCCCCTCGTATTCATAACTTTGTAGAGCTCAGTTGACTGCTGGAGCAAGATTCGCCCTGATCATGATACATATTTGCCATCCAAAATTAGATCTGACGAAGATTGTCTCTGACTGCCTGGCCAAAAAATCGCGACGAAAGAATAACATCGACGAAATCAATGACATGGTGACTCCTGTGGCCGAAGCGATGATGGATGAACTTCTTCGGATGGATTCTGAATTCTTCGTCAAGGGGAGCTATGCTGAGCACAAGACAACCGCTGCAAATAACAAAGGTTTATCCATAGATAGTATGTTAGGCCTTGACTGAGTTGTACTATATTGCGAAAAGTTATGTCTATATTTTTTGTCGAATTCTTTATATTGATGAAGTTGTCTATATTGTAAAATGTAAGCTATATTGCGAAGCCCCCGAGCCTTTGGCTGGAGCTTATACTATTTTGTCATCTCGAAGAATTTACTGTTTTGCGAGAATATATGTATTTTGCTGTCGTGGGTTATGAGCCCCCGAGCCTGTCGAAGAAAAAGGATGTATATCATCACTATCTTTTATTATATTGCAGCACCGCGAGCCCGCCTCATTAAAAACCTTTCCAGGCCCACTCGGTGCCCTGAAAAGGACAAGAGTGCATCTGAAAACTCGCGAGCGTTTCAGTACATTGTATTTTTACAAAGGAGGACTATATTTCGGCTCTAAGCGTAGAAACGCCTGAGCTGCGCCACGTTCCAGGGGTTTTTCTCGGGAACCCCTGTCTTCTTGTCCTTGATCCTATACGCTCCTCCTTCGATTACTTCTGTGACGATGTAAGGGCCCAGCCATGGTGACTCGAGCTTTTCAGTACTTTGTTGATTGAGTCGTAGGACCAAATCTCCGACCTGGAAAGATCTTGGCCGCAGTCGTCGACTGTGGTAGTTTTTTAGGTCTTGCTGGTACTTGGTGACTCGTGAGAGTACTTCATCTCGAGCTTCATCGAGTGCATCCACATCGTCCTCCAAAGCTCTTCTTGAAGTTTCTTCGTCATACTCCGTGACTCTTGGGGAGCCATGCTCTATTTCAATCGGTAATATTGCCTCAGCTCCGTGGACTAAAAAGAACGGAGTTTCTTGTGTCGTCGTATTTGGTGTTGTTCGAATACTCCACAGGACACTTGGCAATTCTTCTGGCCAGGTATGTCGAGCCTTTTCAAGCGGTCCTAGCAGGCGCTTTTTAATACCATTGCAGATGATACCATTGGCTTTCTCGACTTGACCATTGGTTTGTGGGTGCCCAACTGACGCGAAGTGTAATTTGATGCCTACTTTTGCGCAGTATGCCTTGAATTCCTTGGACCTGAAGTTGCTACCATTGTCTGTGATGATGCTGTGAGGTACTCCAAATCGAAAGACGGTGTCCTTCACGAATTTTATTGCTGTCGCTGCATCTGGTGAATTTATCGGCTTTGCTTCTATCCACTTGGTGAATTTGTCGACAGCAACCAACATGTACTCGTATCCCCCTGGAGAGGCCTTGTGCAGTTTTCCCACCATATCGAGACCCCATTGGGCAAAAGGCCAGGACAATGGTATTGGCATCAGCTCTGCTGCCGGAGAGTGGGGTTTTGCGGCAAATCTCTGGCACGCGTCGCATGTTCGCACTATCTCTTTTGCATCCTCAATTGCTGTCAACCAGTAAAATCCAACCCGAAAAACCTTGGCCGCAATAGCTCGACTGCTCGCGTGGTGACCACATATTCCTTCGTGTACGTCCTTTAAGATTATCCTTCCTTCTTCGGGTGTAACGCACCTTTGCAGCACGCCCGAAATACTTCGCTTGTATAACTCCCCTTTGACCACTGTGAAGGCTTTGGATCGTCGAATAACTCGCCTTGCTTCAACTGGATCGTCGGGTATTTCTTTCCTTAGGATATACGATATGTACGCTTGCATCCATGGGACTTCTACCATCATCACCAGCTCCTGGTCTTCTTCTTCATCTGGAACTTCTTTGAGAGGCGCCGAAGTTTTCTCCTCTTTCGTCTTCTTCTGCGCCTTCTTTGGCTTTGTGGATCTCTCAGCTATCTCTTCCCAAAACACACCTGGCGGGATTGGAAGGCACTGCGACCCGATGTTTGCGAGAACGTCGGCTTCATCATTGCTCAACCTACTGATGTGATTTACTTCGCATCCATCAAACAGCTTCTCAAGCTCGTTGTACACTTCCTTATATGCCACCATGCTGTCATTGACTGCATCACATTGGTTCATAACCTGTTGAGCTACCAATTGTGAGTCGCCAAAGATTTTTAGTCGAGTTGCGCCGCAAGCTTTCGCCATCTTCATCCCATGTATAAGAGCTTCATATTCTACTTCATTGTTAGATGTGTTTGGGAACGTCATCTGTAGGACATACTTTAATTTGTCGCCTTCAGGTGATATGAGTATCACCCCTGCACCAGCTCCTTCTACTCTCTTGGATCCATCGAAGTTCATGGTCCAAGTTCTCGACAAATCTGGGGGTCCTGTGTTTTGCAGCTCCATCCACTCTGCGATGAAATCTGGCAGAATTTGCGACTTGATTGCCTTTCTTTTTTCATACATGATGTCCTGAGGGGAAAGTTCTATTCCCCAAAGGGAGACATGCCCTGTAGCTTCTGGATTGTTCAGTATATTTGATAGAGGTGCTTCATTGAACACTATTATCGGGTGTGCCGAAAAATAGTGGCGCAATTTTCTTGCTGTTGTGATCACTCCATATGCTAACTTCTGATACTGCAGGTACCGCTGTTTGGAAGGTGATAAAACTTCACTGATGAAATATACCGGCCTTTGCACTCCATGGAGTTTTCCTTCTTCCTCTTTTTCAACAACTAACGCCGTGCTAACCACCTGGGGTGTGGCTGCGATGTATAGCAGGAGAGGTTCCTTCTCTTTCGGTGCCACCAAGATTGGTGGTGTCGAAATTGTGCGCTTTAAATCCTCGAAGGCTCTGTCGGCCTCTTCATTCCACTGGAATTTCTCTCCTTGCTTGATTAAAGCATAGAACGGTAACGCTTTTTCTCCCAGTCTAGCGACAAATCTGCTTAAAGCTGCGACTCGCCCAGTTAACTGCTGTATTTCTTTCAACTTTATTGGCTTCCTCATTGTTAGGATAGCTTGGATTTTTTTGGGATTTGCTTCAATCCCTCTTGCTGAAACTAGAAACCCAAGAAGTTCTCCTGCAGGGACGCCAAAGGAACACTTCGTTGGGTTCAACTTGAGGCAGAACTTGTCGAGGTTGTCAAAGGTTTCCTTCAGATCCTCGATCAGCGTCGTCCCCTTCTTTGATGTTATGACGACATCGTCGATGTACACCTGTACATTTTTCCCAATCTGTGTTGCTAAGCACTTCTGCATCATCCTCTGGTATGTTGCTCCCGCGTTTTTCAAACCAAAAGGCATTGTTCTATAGCAAAACACGCCATAAGGTGTGATGAACGCTGTTTTGACCTCATCTTCTTCCTTTAATCTGATCTGGTTATAACCAGAATATGCATCCAGGAAGGAAAGACGTTCGCATCCTGTCGTGGAGTCGATAATTTGATCGATCCTCGGGAGGGGAAAGTGATCCTTTGGACAATGTTTATTGAGACACGTAAAATCGACGCACATGCGAAGGACTTTAGTGTTTTTCTTCGGCACCAACACTGGATTTGCTACCCATGTCACTACAAGAAAAGTTGCCATGGCCGACGAAGTTGAAGTCGCGCCGTGGTTGCTGGTGTACCATGGCCGACGATTTTGGGTCTGTCTGTTGTGTATGTCAAAACGTTTTTTTTTTCTCGTTTTTGAGGCCACCTAGCCCGACGAAACCGGCCAAAACGTTGCGTATGGTGGCCCGGGACGTGGTGCATCTCGAATTCTCGGGTTCGCCGGCCGAGTCAACGCAAATCCGCACCGTCGAGGGATGTAGGGCCCAGATGGCAGCCTCTCTGGCATTTTTTTTTCTCGATCGCGCCATCTCGTTCAACGCTCTCCGATCGAGCCGTTTACGATGCAGGATCATGGGTCCCGCATGTCATCCTCTATGAACCAAAATTCTTTCTATTCTTGGATTTTTTTGACCCCCTGATTTCTGGCTACTTCCTTTTTCTTTTGATCCCTTTCCGCCTTGGAAACGTTGACACCGCTGCTGCTAATTGGGACCCGCATGTCATCCTCTATGAGCAATCAACTTTCTTTTCTTGGAGTTTTTTTGGCACCTCAAATTTGGTCACTTTCCTTTTTCTTTCGATCCCCTGCCGCCTCTCAAACGGTGATACCGCTGCTGCTAAATGGGACCCGCATGTCATCCTCTATGTACTATAAAACTTTCTTTTCTTGGATTTTTTTTGGCACCTCATATTTGGTCACTTACCTTTTTCTTTCGATCCCCTGCCGCCTCTCAAACGGTGAGACCACTTCTGCTAAATGGGACCCGCATGTCATCCTCTATGTACTATAAAACTTTCTTTTCTAGGATTTTTTTTGGAACCTCATATTTGGTCACTTGCCTTTTTTCTTTCGATCCCGTGCAGCCTCTCAAACGGTGATACCGCTGCTGCTAAATGGGACCCGCATGTCATCCTCTATGTACAATCAAGTTTCTTTTCTTGAATTATTTTTGGCTCCTGATATTTGGTCACATGCATTTTTCTTTCGATCTCATGCCACGTTGAGGACCCTGCAGGCTCATGGGACCCGCATGTCATCCTCTATGTACAATAAAATTTCTTTTCTTGGATTATTTTTGGCTCCTGATATTTAGTCACTTGCCTTTTTCTTTCGATCTCATGCCACGTTGAGGACCCTGCTGGCTCATGGGACCCGCATGTCATCCTCTATGTGCTATAAAAGTTTATTTTCTTGGATTTTTTTCACCCTCTGATTTTTGGCTATTTCCTTTTTCTTTTGATCCCCTGCCGCCTTGGAAACGTTGAGTAAGCTGCTGACTCATGGGACTCGCATGTCATCCTCTATGTACAATCAACTTTCTTTTTCTTTTGATCTCAAGCCGCATTTGAAACGTTGAGACCGCTGCTGCTAATTGGGACCCGCATGTCATCCTCTATGTACAATAAAGTTTCTTTTCTTGGATTATCTTTGGCTCCTGATATTTTGCCACTTGCCTTTTTCTTTCGATCTCATGCCGCCTTTGAAATGTTGAGTAAGCTGCTGGCTCATGGGTCCCGCATGTCATCCTCTACGAACAATAAAACTTTCCTTTCTTGGAGTTATTTTTGACCCCTAATTTCTTGCTATTTGCCTTTTTCTTTTGATCTCCTGCCCCCTTTGAAACGATGAGGACGCTGTTGGCAGGTCGGTCCCACATGTCATCCTCTGTGAAAAATAAAAGTTTCCTTTGATGGATTTATTTTGAACCCCTAATTAATTTCTGGATATTTTCTTTTTTTTTCCTTTGATCCCCTGCCGCCTTGGAATCGTTGAGGATGCTGCTGCCTCATGGGTCCCGCATGTCATCCTCTCAGAACGGTAAATGTTTCTTTTATTGGATTTTGTTTACCAAATGATTTTTGGCTTATATTTTATTTCGATCTCCTGCCGCCTTTAAAACGTTGAGGACGCTGCTAGCTCATGGGTCCCACATGTCAGTCTCTATGAACAATAAACGCTGAGGATGCTGCTGCCTCATGGGTCCCGCATGTCATCCTCTTTGAACGAAATGTTTCTTTTCTTGGATTTTTTACCAACATATTTTTGGTTTATTTTTTCTTTCCATCCCCTGCCGCCTTGAAAACGTTGACGACGCTGCTGGCTCATGGGTCCCCAATGTCAGTCTCCCCGTACAAGAAACATGTGATATCTTGATTATTTTGCAGACAATAAACAGTGTATTGCGCTCTGAGCTATTTCAAACGGAAAAATTAAATCTTTATTTTTACATAAACAAACTTATATGTTGAATCTCCTTGTTTTTTTGTTTTTGCGAAGCATAGGTCTTTCCTGTTTTTTTAGAAAATTCCGAACTTTCCTGTTTTGGAGTGGGCTGAAATTGTACGAGTCAAAAGGCCAAGCAGGATAGTTCGAAGGCCCAGATGTCCAGATGCAGCCCAATTGAGATCTTTCTTCTTCGATTTTTTTCACCCCCTGATTTCTGGCTACTTCATTTTTCTTTTGGTCCTGTGCCGCCTTGGAAACGTTGAGACCGCTGCTGCAAAATGGGACCCGCATGTCATCCTCTATGTACAATAAAATTTCTTTTCTTGGATTATTTTTGGCTCCTGATATTTGGTCACTTGCCTTTTTCTTTCGATCCCGTGCAGCCTCTCAAACGGTGATGCCGCTGCTGCAAATTGGGACCCGCATGTCATCCTCTATGTACTATAAAACTTTCTTTTCTTGGATTATTTTTGGCTCCTGATATTTGGTCACTTGCCTTTTTCTTTCGATCCCGTGCAGCCTCTCAAACGGTGATACCGCTGCTGCTAAATGGGACCCGCATGTCATCCTCTATGTACAATCAAGTTTCTTTTCTTGAATATTTTTGGCTCCTGATATTTGGTCACTTGCCTTTTTCTTGCGATCTCATGCCACGTTTGAAACGTTGAGGAACCTGCAGGCTCATGGGACCCACATGTCATCCTCTATGTACTATAAAAATTTCTTTTCTTCGATTATTTTTGGCTCCTGATATTTGGTCACTTGCCCTTTTCTTTCGATCCCCTGCCGCCTCTCAAACGGTGATACCGCTGCTGCAAAATGGGACCCACATGTCATCCTCTATGTACAATCAAGTTTCTTTTCTTGAATTATTTTTGGATCCTGATATTTGGTCACTTGCCTTTTTCTTTCGATCTCATGCCACGTTTGAAACGTTGAGGAACCTGCTGGCTCATGGGACCCGCGTGTCATCCTCTATGTACTATAAAAGTTCATTTTCTTGGGTTTTTTTCACCCTCCGATTTTTGGCTATTTCCTTTTTCTTTTGATCCCCTGCCGCCTTTGAAACGTTGACGACTCTGCTGGCTCATAGGTCCCACATGTCAGCCTGTATGAACGATAAAGCTTTCCTTTCTTGGAGTTTTTTTACCCCTAATTTCTAGCTACTTTCTTTTTCTTTTGACAGCTGCTGTAAAATGGGACCCGCATGTCATCCTCTATGTACAATAAATCTTGGATTGTTTTTGGCACCTCATATTTGGTCACTTGCCTTTTTCTTTCGATCTCATGCCGCCTTTGAAACGTTGAGTAAGCTGCTGGCTCATGGGTCCCGCATGTCATCCTCTACGAACAATAAAAGTTTCCTTTCATGGAGTTATTTTTTACCCCTAATTTCTGGCTACTTCCTTTTTCTTTTGATCCCCTGCCGCCTTTGAAACGTTGAGGATTTTGCTGGCTCATGGGTCCCACATGTCAGCCTATATGAACAATAAACCTTTCCTTTCTTGGAGTTATTTTGACCTCTAATTTCTGGCTATTTTGCCTTTTTTTAAATCCTGTGTCGCCTTGGAAACGTTGAGGATGCTGCTGCCTCATGGGTCCCGCATGTCATCCTCTCAGAACGAAAAATGTTTATTTTTTTGGATTTTTTACCAACAGATTTTTGGTTTATTTTTTCTTTCGATCCTCTGCCGTCTTTAAAACGTTGACGACCCTGCTGGGTCATGGGTCCCCGATGCCAGCCTCCCCGTACAAGAAACATGTGATATCTTGATTATTTTGCACACAATAAACAGTGTATTTCGCTCTGAGCTGTTGCAAACAAAAAAAATAAATCTTTATTATTAAATAAACAAACTTATATGTTGAATCTCCTTGTTTTTGTTTTTGCGAAGCATAGGACTTTCCTGTTTTGGAGTGGGCTGAAACTGTACGAGTCCAAAGGCGTCCAGCAAGATAGTTCGAAGGCCCAGACGGCCAGATGCAGCCCAATTGAAATCTTTCTTTTCTTGAATTGTATTGACCCCCTGATTTCTGGCTACTTCCTCTTTTTTTGTTGGTCCTGTGCTACCATGGAAACGTTGAGTATGCTGCTACCTCCTGGGTCCCGCATGTCATCCTCTATGTACAATCAAGTCTCTTTTCTTGGATTTTTTTACCCCCTTATTTTTTGTCACTTGCCTTTTTCTTTCGATCTCATGCAGCCTCTGAAACATTGAGGAAGCTGCTGGCTCATGGGACCCACATGTCATCCTCGGTATTATAAAAGTTTCTTTTCTTGGATTTTTTTCACCCTCTTATTTTTGGCTATTTCCTTTTTTCTTTTGATCCCCTGCCGCCTTGGAAACGTTGAGTAAGCTGCTGACTCATGGGACCCGCATGTCATCCTCTATGTACAATCAAGTTTCTTTTCTTGAATTATTTTTGGATCCTGATATTTGGTCACTTGCCTTTTTCTTTCGATCTCATGCCACGTTTGAAACGTTGAGTAAGTTGCGGACTCATGGGACCCGCATGCCATCCTAATTTCTGGAGTTTTTTTTACCCCCTAATTTCTGGCTACTCTTTTTCTTTTGATCTCAAGCCGCATTTGAAACGTTGACACCGCTGCTGCAAAATGGGACCCGCATGTCATCTTTTATGTACAATAAAGTTTCTTTTCTTGGATTATTTTTGGCTCCTGATATTTGGTCTCTTGTCTTTTTCTTTCGATCTCATGCCGCCTTTGAAACTCTGAGGAAGCTGCTAGCGCATGGGTCCCGCATGTCATCCTCTATGAACAATAAAAGTTTCCTTTCTTGGAGTTATTTTTGACCGCTAATTTCTGGCTACTTCCTTTTTCTTTTGATCCCCTGCCGCCTTGGAAACGTTGAGTAAGCTGCTGACACAAGGGGCCCGCATGTCATCCTCTATGTACAATCAACTTGCAAGATCTTGGAGCGAAAGAGCTTGTATAAGTGGGACCCATATGCCATCCTCTATGTACAATAAAAGTTTCTTTTCCTGGATTATTTTTTGCTCCTGATATTTGGTCACTTTCCTTTTTCTTTCGATCTCATGACGCCTCTGAAAACTTGAGTAAGGTGCTGGCACATGGGACCCGCATGTCATCCTCTATGTACAATAAAGTTTCTTTTCTTAGATTTTTTTTACCCCCTGATTTTTGGTCACTTGCCTTTTTCTTTCGATCATATGCCGCCTTTGAAATTGAGGTCGCAGGTGGCTCAAGGGTCCCACATGTCAGCATCTATGTACAATAAACCATTCCTTTGTTGGATTTATTTTTTACCCCTAATTTCTGGCTATTTACCTTTTTCTTTTGATCCCCTGCCCCCTTTGAAACGCTGCTGGCAGGTCGGTCCCACATGTCATCCTCTATGAAGAATAAAAGTTTCCTTTTTTGGATTTATTTTTGACCCCTAATTTCTGGCTATTATCCTTTTTCTTCTGATCCCTGCCGACTTCGAAATGATGAGGATGCTGCTGGCAGATCGGTCCCACATGTCAGCCTCTATGAACTATAAATGTTTCCTTTCTAGGATTTATTTTTTACCCCTATTTTCGGGCTACTTGCCTTTTTCTTTGAAACGTTGAGGACGCTACTATCTCATGGGTCCCACATGGCATCCTCTCTGAACGATAAACCTTCATTTCTTGTTAACTACAGGTTTATCAGTATTATTTTTGCAGACTAATACAAGCTCTTTCGCTCCGAGATCTTGCAAGTTGATAGATTAAATCATGGAATTATCAGGATATGTTTTAAATTTCAAATCCACTTTATGAATTTTTAAAAATACCGTTATCCATGTGGTTATGGAGCGATCAAGGATTTTCATATTGTGCATGAGCAGTTTCAAAAATTGGAACCCAATAATTCAAAATAAATAAAAACAACTTTTATGTAGAATCTCCGTGTTTTTTTGCCAATCATAGGATCTGGTTTTCATTAGAAAAGGGCCGAAATTGCATGAGCAGAAAGGCCCATTTGTGGTTATTGGGATTCGACAGCCGGAACAAGTAGACCGATAACAATTACCATGTAGATGTTCGTTGGCAACCCAAAAGTGAAATATTGGGCCCAATAGGGGAAGGTTGAACAGTACTTTTTCTATTGGGAAGGTGGTACATGGGGTTATCCTGACAAAAAAAATGGAACATGGGTTACTGAAGGTTGCCCATTTGTGTCCAATATGTTTGTCAGCAGGAGCTTTACCTTCCGCCGCCGCCGCCATGGTCGAGCTAGCGGTACGGCGACGTCTCGAGCTCGGGGTAGCGCAGCATCCGCGCGCGCCCCAAATTAAGGTACCTATTAAGCGGAGATACATACCAGCGACGAGCACATCGGCCTCGCGACGGCACCTACGATAGGCTAAGCTGGCCTTGGGGCATTTACCCCTAGCCTCTTCCATGCTCAAGTTTTAGAAATGTTTCTGGCTCTGTTCAACACTGGATCAAATTTGTCAACATGACCATTTTTATGGAGTAGCAACGAGTTGAATCTCTCAAAACTCTTTAAGTTCTGCAATATAACGACTAATTGGGACTACCTTATACAAAATGATTACATATCCTTATTTTGGAAGCAAGCAATCACACACTTATAGTTTGCTAGTCAGCTGCACGTAACGTTAAAAATCGGTAATTATAATGAATAAACCTGTAATCTTCACTTAAAATGCATTAAGGAGCATCAAATTTGACAAATCAAACCATGTCTTACTGAAAATTGACATGTCTTTCTCATGCAGAAATTAAAATTATCCATGCATGTGCGTTTATACAGGTTAAGTTTTGCACGTATTATTTTTTGTACTAACTTTTCTGACTACCTTCAAAGCTCCAATCCTTCTTCATCATCTTTGGTGTACCGCACTGATGCAAGTGAACGCGAGCTGCTCGCCAGATGCGACTTCGTGTCTGATATGTGTACATGTACTATGCCTTCTCCATCTAGTGCTAGTTACGCCTCTGTGCTAATTAATTCTATCCCAGTGCCTACATCCAGCACAAACCTCTGTCATTGCAGCTGTGACTCACCTCGACCATTGGAGCCCAATCACATGAGCGAGCTCGATCAGTCGTCTCAACCAGAGAGGCATGTGTCTCATGGTTAGCTATCTACAACTTGCTGTCTTACTAAAACCTCACTGGTGTAGCAATGGCTGCAAGTAGCTGCTATGGGGATAAGGAAGAAAAGATTTAAATAATGGGGTGGGGCCAACAAGCAGCTCGGAAATTATTGTATTGCAAGTTCATATCAACAATTATTTTGCCCGGAAATTATTGTATTGCAATTTCGACGATTCGCACTTGATCATACTTTTCATCGGCTGCCCAGTTTGGCTGACCGGTTTGTTTATTCGCTAGTGTCCTCCTTCCTAGACACCCAAGTCCATCATCATGGGCACTGACAAGGTGTAATATAAGATATATGCCACAGAAATAATACGTAGGATGTTGATAATGAAAATAAGTTTCCAATGGTCCGTGTCCAACAAGGGACGAGTAGTTTCTCTCCACTTCATCCTGACGTGTGTGGTGAGCAAGCCCTCCCATCAGTATCAGAGGAATTTAATTTGACAAGGGCTACAGGAAGACATCACCAAGAAAGGGTGATGCATGTCTCCTTCAACAAACACAGCAGTACATGTCTGAAGCAAGTACATGAACACAAGTACACCACCATAATAATACTACATGAACACAAGTGATGCCGTCGGTTGGGGAGGCCTAAATAAAACTTAAACTTAATCCTAATCTAATGGACGTCGGTTGGGGCGCGCGACGGGTCTGCCTCATCCTCGTTCTTCGCCTGTGCCGCCTACGTCCGTGCCCGCTTCTCGTCCCATGCTTCGTGACAGGGGCGGTGCCAGGGGTATTCTTGCGTATGCAGCTGAATACCCAAGATTTTGACAAAACCTTAGAATTTCCTCATAAATCAGGGAAAAATTTGGCAAATACATGAGGATTTGGCAAAATGAATACACAGGTTGAAAATGAATACCCAACACATCATCACTGGCGCAGCCACTGTTCGCGCTTCAGGCGTTGGAGCATGGCGGACGCCGTCAAAAGACCTTGCCGGCGGCGCTGTCCCAGCGGTTTAGTCCTTAGCCGAGAAATCTCCTTCTGGTAGAAGAGTATCGCTTGCTGGCGGGCTGTCAACACCCGGATTTTTAAGTCCAGATGCCTATTATGCCGTACATCGCAATCCCAGGAATAATGTTTTTGCGAGACATAATAGTAAGTAGCATAGAGTCATCATTTATTACAACACATATTGTCTTACAACCATAGATCACATGATCCAATATTACACGAATATATTGTTCAACATCACAAATAGTAGCGGAAGCGAAGTAGTAGTGGACGAGCTATTCCACAGGCAACGCTTGACGTTAGAAGACGATCCTAGTTATCGTAGACGTCCTGTTGTCCGTCATCCTGATACTGGTGCTCTCCTTCATAGTCTGGCATTTGAATAGCCAGGGCAAAGCCATGAGTACTTTTAAAGTACTCGCAAACTAACTCTAAGATAAAAACTCATTAAGTGTAAGGGGATGCTAAGCTCTAGGTTTATTTGCACAAAGCCAAGTTTTAGTTTCATAAATCTTGGGTAAAAGCCTAATTTATGTGCTAGACTAACTCAAGTGGGAACATTAGTGTCATTCCCACAACTCATTATGGATCACCATAATGTCACCTTTCAAACCACCATTCATTTCTAGAACCAAAACATTTTAATGATAACGGAGATAGTATGGCCTTTCCAATCGTCCGTAACCGTGGACACGGCTATTCGAATAGGTTTAACACTCTGCAGAGGTTGTACTCTTGTGCCACAACTTTTGATTACATCCGTCGAGGGTAACCTCGAATCATCGTAACACAGTACGCGGATCATCAATCGAAACCTTTCACTTATATATGCTAGTATGAGCACCTCTCCCCATGAGCTTGGCCTCCCGGTGGAAACCGCAGTTAACCCGGGAACTGCACAGGGCTTGGGCCGTACATTCACCTCATTTCAACATCAATCCACAAGTAACGGAGGCAGCCGCAGCGTAACCCCTATGATGTTTGTTCAGAGGGAACCCATACTAAAATACACAAGCTTCTAGTTAAGCCCTACCCATAATCAGGTATTGTGGGGGTACTTGTATAATTGGAAGGGTATCGCATTCAAACTCAATCATCTATTTTATCAAAAATCACCATCTCCTCAAGGTCATATTCACCTTCAAAATCTTTCACTTTAGTTCATTTCACAAATGTTCCCATCTAGAGTAGTCAATTTTAGTTCTTAGCGATAGCAACTAGTCATGAGGGGGTGCTATCTAGCTTTATTTGCTTAGGCTAACTTTGATGCTCTTGTTCTATTCCGGACAAGTAAATCATAAATCAAAAAGTACTTTGAAATAAATAAGCAAAAGCAAATGTAAGTAAAAACGTGGGATAGGTAATACATAGAAGTAAGGGTAAAGATGCCTTTGCTCTTGTAGAGCTAAGCACTTGTTTTCAGCAAGGGTTAGCTTGCCTTGAGCTGGGTAGTTATCGAAGTTCTCTTCTTCTTCCTGAGAGTAGCCCTCCTCCTCTTGGTACTCCTCGTTACTAGCGTCTATATACGAATACGAGGTATAAATACTAAACCAAGCTCACATACTAAACTAGAGGCACTCAAAATAGTTCACACAATAGTCCTATCATCAATCAAACATGGCATGGTGGATTATTGGATTTGTCTTTATTTGAAAGAAAAATAATTTCCTCTCATCATTCCTCAAAGTTAAATTTGGTAGGTAGGTCTTTAAAAGAAATCATTTCTTTTCACTACCTCTTATTAAGATTTAATCTCTTCATATAATAATAAGGTATGAAATAAAGGTTGACCCAAAGTCAACATTTCATATCTATTATATGTGAGTTCAATTTAATTGAAGTGATATACTTCACATAGTTTTAAAACTTAACATTTAAATGAATTAAAATCTCTAAGTAGTAATTCTCAAGGGTTCATTAGCCTAAGTCATTCCCCCTGGTTATTAGTACTTAGGATCAAAATTTAAATGAGAGGTAATTCTCATATTGGGGTTGAGTTTGAATTCCACTTTAAAATGCTCTAGAAATGACTACATAGCCATTTTATTTGATCTAGTCCATGATCATACAAACAACAGGGCTATGTTATTGCATAATCAATTAGAGGACATCATTTGTGATTTATTAGAATTGGAATTACTTCAAAAACTATTCTGGTTGAATTTTAAATAAAGTTTGAAAGTGCAAAAGTCCCTGTCTTGTCTTTTTTGTCAAATTAAATCTACAAAGAAAATGGAGATGGGGCCAGTGGCATTATTTAGATAATTTTATGAGCTTTCGAAATATATAAAATTGGGTAAATTTGGTGTAGTAGATCTCAAGATATTTAATTTTGAAGTTAACCTCAGTATTGAATTTGAACTAAATAGATTAAATCCTATTTGAATTTTTGGGCCACGCGGGAAAATCTAATGGGCCGAAACGGTTAGGAAACCCACTTCGCAGCCCAACACGCGTCTGGCGCGCTCGGGCCGCGCTGACAAGGTGGGGGCCACCTGTCGGCGCCTATTTAAACGGCGAAACGGTATTTTCTATCTCGACCGTAGGATTAGAGGGAGGATCGACGGCGGGTGAGCGTCGTCGTCACCGACGGGATTCCGACGAGGTCACGGCGGCGATGGGGGTCGGAGAGCCTACCAGGCCGATGCAGGACTCAGGCAGTATGCGCGGTGAAGGTGTAGTAGATGGGGAAGAGCTTGGGAGCAGCGGCGGGGCTCGGGGTGGCGCCAATCGTCGACGGTGAGCTGCGTCCCCCGGCGGCTCTGATCTTGAAATTGCTTCTTCTCCGGCAGCAATCGAACAAGCTAAGGTGGTGAGGAAGATCAGTGGTGAGAGGGGAGTCGATTGGTGTGAGGAGAGCTTGCTGGGAGGGCCTCTATTTATAGTGGCGAGGGGTGCCGCGGGGTGCTGCAAGGGCGCGGCCATGGCGTGGCGTTTCCAGCGAGCGAAAGGGCAAGCGAAGGACGGCTACGGCTAGCCGGTGTACTGGAGATGCTCAACCTGTATCGAGATAGAGAAAAGAGTGATGGGAGAGCTCGAGCGCTGGCAATGTCTATCATGGGGCGCGCGGCATCAATTTAGTCTAGGGCGACGGCGACGGTGCAGGGCAGGCACGGGCGTTCGTCTAGCTTGTAGAGGGTGCAGAGGCGATGCTTGACGCGGTGATAGGGATGCAGGGCGAGGACGGTAGCGGTCGAGTGCGTGGCGTCCTTGCGCGTCCAGGGCGTGATCACCACGCCGGCTGGCACGTCCTGGCACGTTTTGGACGCGAGCGTTCTGGGCAGTGTCGTGCAATGGCGATCGAGTGAGGGGTACAGGCTTGGTCCTTATGCATCAGAGATGCTCGCAGACATGGAGAAACGACGAGGGAGAGGCCAGGGAGAGGAGTGCCAAAGGTGGCCGGCATGGCATTGTTTGGCATGTTTTAGGGTTTCTCCTCCACTTTAATCAGCCATGCAAGTACTGGGCTAGAGGCAGGGGGTGTAGGGGAGGCTGATGATCACAAACCAAAAGTGGTTTAGGTCAAAATCTGGTGGATAATAGCATGTAACAACAATTCTAGAAGCTGCCTGCCACCTGTTCGACAAAATGCCCGCATGAAATTTTATTTTGAAATTTGAAAATCTCTTTGGTGAATCTCATTTATATAATTATTGTGATGTATTGGTGGTGGTGGCACTCAATTTGGAAGTGATTTGCAACTTTTCAAATTTGAGGTGATCTTCTTCTCTCTCTCGGGTTCCCTCTTTGCCCTCTTATTCTGGTCAACCTAGTCAACTTTAGGGAGGGTGGTCAACATCAAAGTTACTCACCTTGACATGGTCTTGGATGACCTGGCTTTAGTTGACCTTGCTTAGTTTAAGATTTGAGAAATACAGAGGGGTAAAGTGGTGAAGAAAATAATTTTGGGCTAAGTGACCATTATCACATGTATGATGAAATCTTGATTTCTTTTGATTTGAATCTTGATCCAAGGATGCAAAAGTGTTAGTTTATCACATTGAAGCATTTTAGAAGCAAAGGGGCAAGCAAACTTGGCCTTGGTTGAGGATTTGCTAAAATGCATATTGTGTATGTGAGTGAGAAATGAGTTTTTCTCATTTTCTCTATTTCCCCTCAAATTAGGGTTTAGTGATCTTGCTTAGTGTTCACATAACCATATTTAATCATACTAACACTCATCATGGCAATTGCACAAAAGAATATCACTCAAATGCATATATCTATAAGTGACACTATATGCATGGAAAAAGTTTTTGTTAATTGCAAATTTTGGGTTTTGGGGAATTTCTCTTTCTTGTTTATTGTTGTTGAAACTTGGGATGTTACAAACCCTTCCCCCTTACAAAAGATCTCGTCCCGAGATCTGAGAAAACTAGGTACTAAAGAGATCTGGGTACTCAGTCCTCATAAAGTCTTCTCTCTCCCAAGTGGCTTTTTCTTCGGTGTGGTTACTCCATTGGATCTTCAGAAACTTGATACTTCGAGTACGGGTGGTTCTGAAAGCTTCTTGCAAGATGCGAATAGGTACTTCGCGGTATGTCAGATCTGAGTTGATATCGACAGCTCGATGGTCGATGTTCTTGAAAACCTCGGTCTTCTCAGGTACTTCTAAACACTTCCGGAGTAGCGAGATGTGAAACACATTGTGCACCGCTGACATTTCTTCCGGTAACTCCAGCTGATAGGATACTTCTCCTCGGCGACTCAGGACCTTGAAAGGTCCGACATATCGGGGTGCGAGCTTTCCTCGAAGTTGAAATCTCTGCATTCCCTTAAGAGGGGACACTTTGAGATATACGAAATCTCCGATCTCGAAGGTCATCTCTCGGCGTCTCTTGTCGGCGTAGCTCTTCTGTCTTGATTGGGCTGTCTTGAGGTACTCACGAATCTTGTGAACCTTCCTTTCGGCTTCTCGGAGAATATCTGGTCCAAAGATTTGACTCTCTCCTACTTCTGACCAATTCAGAGGGGTACGGCACTTCCTTCCATACAGTGCTTCGAAGGGGGCCATCTGCAAGCTGGCTTGGTAGCTGTTGTTGTACGAGAATTCTGCGTACGGCAAGCAGTCTTCCCACTTAGATCCATACTCTAGCACACATGCTCTCAACATATCTTCTAATATTTGGTTGACTCTTTCTGTCTGTCCATCTGTCTGCGGGTGATAGGCAGTGCTGAAATTCAGGCGAGTTCCGAGTCCTTCATGTACTT
Source organism: Lolium perenne (assembly GCF_019359855.2). Classification (NCBI taxonomy): domain Eukaryota; kingdom Viridiplantae; phylum Streptophyta; class Magnoliopsida; order Poales; family Poaceae; genus Lolium; species Lolium perenne. Next base: position 265,299,569 of record NC_067245.2, read on the forward strand.
TCTGCCAGAATCGGGAGGTGAATTGGGATCCCCTGTCGGATACTATCGACTTCGGGGTTCCGTGCAGGCTGACTATCCTTGAGATATATAGCTCTGCGAGTCTCGGTCCTTGATAGGTGGTCTTGACGGGGATGAAGTGGGCGACTTTGGTCAGTCTGTCGACCACTACCCAGATGGAATCATTTCCTTTACTAGACTTGGGCAGTCCGGTGATGAAATCCATTCCTACGGAATCCCACTTCCATTCGGGAATCTGTAGGGGTTGCAACAGTCCTGCGGGGCGTTGGTGTTCTGCTTTGACTCTTTGACAGATGTCACACTTGGCGATGTAGCTTCCAATTTCTCTCTTCATTCCATGCCACCAGAATTGCTCCTTCAAATCCTGGTACATCTTGGTTCCTCCGGGGTGAATGGAGTATAGGGTGTCATGAGCTTCTTTCAGAATAACTTGCTTCAATTCTGAGTCTGACGGCACGCAAAGGCGCTTGTTATACCATAGCACTCCTTCTTCATCTACGGTGAATCCCGGTGCTTTTCCGGCGGCTATTTGGTTCTTGATTCCGTCAATGCTAGCATTTCCTTTCTGAGCTTCTTTGATCTGACTAATAAGGGTGGGTTGGAGTTCAATGCTGGCGAGGTATCCTTCGCTAACCAGTTCAAGTCTAAACTGTTCAAACTCTTCAAACAGGCTAGGTTGCTCAATTGCTAACAGGGAGTTCAACTGACACGGCAGTCTACTCAGAGCATCCGCTACCACATTGGCCTTGCCGGGGTGATAATGGATTTCCATGTCGTAATCCTTGATTAACTCTATCCATCTGCGCTGTCTCATATTCAGCTCCTTCTGCGTGAAGATATACTTCAGGCTCTTGTGATCCGAGTAAACCTCGCATCGATTACCCATGAGGTAATGACGCCATACTTTCAGTGCTAACACCACCGCTGCTAGCTCTAAGTCATGGGTTGGGTAGTTCTGTTCATGCGGCTTTAGCTGTCTTGATAGGTAAGATATCACTTTGCCTTCTTGCATCAGCACACATCCAAGACCAATCTTGGAGGCGTCACAGTACACGTCGAAGGGCTTGGTAATGTCCGGCATAACCAGTATTGGGGCTGTTGTCAATCTTAACTTGAGCTGTTGAAAGCTCTCTTCACACTTGTCGGTCCATTCGAACTTCCGGTCCTTCTTCAACAATTGGGTCATCGGTCTTGCTATACTCGAGAACCCTTCAACGAATCGGCGGTAATATCCCGCCAATCCGAGAAAAGCACGGACTTCGGTCTGAGTGGTTGGGGCTTTCCATTCTTCAACAGTCTTGATTTTTGCGGGGTCAACGGCAATTCCTCCGGCTGACAAGATGTGACCCAAGAATCCTACTTCTTTCAACCAGAATTCACACTTGCTGAACTTGGCATACAACTGATGTTCCCGAAGGGTATCTAGGACCACTTCCAAATGTTGCTCATGTTCTTCCTCGGACTTGGAGTATATGAGGATGTCGTCGATGAAGACAACCACAAACTTGTCCAGGAAGTTCATAAAGATCTTATTCATGAGATTCATGAAGTAAGCGGGGGCATTGGTCAATCCAAATGACATGACATTGTACTCATACAATCCATATCTGGTGGTAAAGGCAGTTTTGGGGATATCGGTGGCACGAATCTTCAATCGATGGTATCTGTCCATGAGATCAATCTTTGAGAATACTCGGGCTCCGGTCAGCTGGTCAAACAGATCTTCTATCTTGGGCAATGGATACTTGTTCTTAATGGTGACATCGTTAAGCTTACGATAGTCCGTAACCAAACGAGTGGCACCGTCCTTTTTATCCACAAACAAAACTGGCGATCTCCAGGGTGACGCACTTGGTTGAATCAGACCTTTGAATAGCATATCATCCAGCTGTTTCTTCAGTTCCACTAATTCTGCCGGGTTCATGCTGTAGGCTCTCTGGGCTATAGGTCCGGTTCCGGGGATTAACTCGATGATAAACTCGATATCCCGATCTGGGGGCATACCGGGTAGATCATCCGGGAACACATCAGGATATCGACAAACGACCCTGATCTGATCCAAGGTGGGTTTGGCTAGGCTTTGGTTACGAGGTAAATTTTCGGGCATCTTTTCAGGATATGTGTTCGACTATTATTCCGGTGCTACTAGTCATGGTGATGGCCTTCTTGGCACAATCAATCAGTCCATGATGTTTCGCCATCCAGTCCATTCCCAGGACTACTTCCAAACCTTTGGCTCCCAGAACAATCAAATTTGCATAGAATTCTATTTCATGTATTCTGATTGGCACATCTTTGCAAATTTTTCTAGCTTTAGTTGTTGATCCAGGAATTTGAACTATCATGACATGCTGCAAACTGATGGGTTGAATCTTACTAGTGCATGCAAAATCTTCGGTAATGAATGAATGCGATGCTCCAGAATCAAACAGCACTCTGGCGGGTATTGAGTTAACAGAGAACATACCCAGCACAACGTCTGGGGCTTCCTGAGCTTCTTCTGCATTCATGTGGTAGAGGCGGCCGTTGCGGTTGTTCGGGTTGTTGGGGGCGAACTTCTTGTTGGTGGTGACACGACGCTGCTGCTGCGCAGGGCCCGAGGTGTTGGCGGCAGTCTTGGCGAGCTTCTTGGGGCACTCATAGGAAAAGTGCCCAGCTACTCCGCACTCGTAGCAGTTGTAGGTGGACTTGTCCTTGGGGGTGATGGGAACAGCGTTGCTCCCAGTCCTTGGAGCAGTGTTGGAGTTGTTGTTGGGGGCGCGAGGTGGGGCGCGGTTGAAGTTGCTGTTGTTGTTGTTGTAGTTGTTGTGTCCTCCTGACCTGGGGTTTCCTCCACTCCGGTTCTGATAACTCGGACGTGGATTTTGCATCGGGGGCTTGTTGTTTCTTGGGGCGAACCCTCCACCTGAGTTGGGGCGATACTTGTGATTGTTCTTTGGGCCCACTACGGTTCATCATACGGCGCTTGCGGTTCTCATTGGCTTGGTGTATCTTCCCCTCCATCTGAATGGCGGAGTCAACGAGTGCTTCTAAGTCAGCAAAGGGGATGTTGATCAGCACAGTCTGCATCTCATCATGCAGTCCATTCAGAAACCTTTCCTTCCTCTTCTCGACGGTGTCCGTCTCATCCGGGGCGTACCTTGACAAAGTAAGGAACTTGTCGCGGTATTCTACCACGGTCATTCTGCCTTGCTTCAGTTCCCTGAACTCATCCCTCATCTTCTTAATCAAACCCGGGGGCACATGATACTTGCTAAACTTGAGTTTGAAGTCTTCCCAAGTCATCAGGTTCCCCGCGTGTAAGGCGCGGGTACTTGTCCACCAGGCACGTGCAGGTCCAGCCAGATAGTGGGTGGCGAACAACACCTTCTCGTTGTCCTCCACTCCGGCAACCTCGAGATTGTTCTCCATAGTCTGGAGCCAATCATCAGCATCGAGGGGTTCCTCTGTCTTGTTGAACACAGGTGGGTTAGTGTTCTGGAAGTTTTTCAGCTTTGACCCTGGGTGGTCGTGGTTTCCGTGGCCTTGATTTCCCTGAGCAAGTTGTTGAAGTGCAGCTAGGTTGGCTTGCCGTTCAGCTCTCTCAACTTCTCTATCAGCCAACATCTGTTGCAACATCTGCAGCATTGCCTCCTGAGTCATGTTGCGAGTTGGGGGTGCCATCTGAACAGTGATAGGGATCATGAGATAAGAGGGAAATGTCTATGGCTCATTTTGGGATAAAATACAACGTAAACTTGATTCATAATAATAATAATATTCCACACACACAAACATAGTCATGGAGGTAGCACATATTACAAGCCAAATGTTCAGGAGGGTTTTAAGAACCCTTTCAACAAACTACGATACATGGGGCGGGTACAAAGGACCAATACATAACACGGGGCGCAAGTGCTCAGACGGGACTACTCGCCATCGACGTTGATAGGGTAGACATTGTCTACCCCGGCATCGAGGTGCTCGTGGCCATCCTCGTAAGGGTGGAACTCCAGGTCGTCGTCTTCCTCCTCCTCGTAATCGTCGTCGTTGCTGACGTAGGAGTAGCCGTCCCCCTGGATGTTCTCCCCTTCACCTTCGCCTTCCAGCTCCTGGATCTGCTCAGCTTGTGCAGCGATGGTCGCCTTCAGAGTGGCGATCCTGGCCTTCAGGCGGTTGATGGCGTGATCCTTCTTCTGGTTAGCACGGCGAAGTGCCCTGCGTTCTCCGGCGATGACCTTGATGGTCTCCGCCTGCTGCGCCAACTGGATGTGAGTGTGGTTGGCGTATTCGCGGGAGTTGTCGAGGTCGATGCGGGTCTCGCTCAGCATGAAGTCAAGATGATCAACATGGTGGCGAAGCTGCGGGTGTGACGGCAGGTTCATTGGCACTCCGAGTGAGTTGTGCCTTGCATAGTGCACAAAGCGACTGTCGGTGAAGTCCATGAAGTTTTGCCCGCACAGACGTGCGAGTCCTTCCTGAAGTCCCCTTGCGAGACCATCCGCCCAGTTGTTCTCCCTGAAGGAGAACTGGATCCTTGCGCTCATTGGGAGCGTGAACCTTCCACGAAGGTCCACCATGATCACCCACTGAAGTTGACCACCGGGTTGGTCATTCAGCATTCCGCCAAAGACTTCCGGTGGTGGGCGCCCGAGGAACTCTGAGAGGGAGAAGAGGTCCCTCTCGAAGATGATCTCTCCACCGTTCCCCAACTGATAGAACTCAGTCTGGAGAAAGGGCTGCGCGTCCACGACGTGATCCATCTGTAGAGGGATGAGATGATTAAGTTAGATAAGTGCAAGTGTTCCAATTTTTAATTCTCTTAGAAGAAGGGCATGAATTTAAAGTTTGTAAAAGACTCTTCAAGGTAAGGAGGTGAATAAGATTTTCATAACTAGTCAAATCATGGAATTTGAAGCTAAATTTTTGAACGTCCATTCTAACTAGGGTCTTCTAAGGTCAAACAATGGCTCTGATACCAACTTGTCAACACCCGGATTTTTAAGTCCAGATGCCTATTATGCCGTACATCGCAATCCCAGGAATAATGTTTTTGCGAGACATAATAGTAAGTAGCATAGAGTCATCATTTATTACAACACATATTGTCTTACAACCATAGATCACATGATCCAATATTACACGAATATATTGTTCAACATCACAAATAGTAGCGGAAGCGAAGTAGTAGTGGACGAGCTATTCCACAGGCAACGCTTGACGTTAGAAGACGATCCTAGTTATCGTAGACGTCCTGTTGTCCGTCATCCTGATACTGGTGCTCTCCTTCATAGTCTGGCATTTGAATAGCCAGGGCAAAGCCATGAGTACTTTTAAAGTACTCGCAAACTAACTCTAAGATAAAAACTCATTAAGTGTAAGGGGATGCTAAGCTCTAGGTTTATTTGCATAAAGCCAAGTTTTAGTTTCATAAATCTTGGGTAAAAGCCTAATTTATGTGCTAGACTAACTCAAGTGGGAACATTAGTGTCATTCCCACAACTCATTATGGATCACCATAATGTCACCTTTCAAACCACCATTCATTTCTAGAACCAAAACATTTTAATGATAACGGAGATAGTATGGCCTTTCCAATCGTCTGTAACCGTGGACACGGCTATTCGAATAGGTTTAACACTCTGCAGAGGTTGTACTCTTGT